>NC_046233.1:19763053-20963053 GCF_009819885.2 Catharus ustulatus | reverse complement strand
TTATTGTGCCCTCCTGTAATGTGGCCACCCCCACATTACTGAGAGGAGCGTCTCCATTGGGATGCACACCTTGCACCCTTCATAGAAGTTTGTCTTGTAGGTGAAACAGAAGATTGGCAGAATTGTGAGGTGTCATGCCACTTTCCTTCTCCATTCCTCTGGATGACCAGAACCAGCTGCAATGATGGAATTCATCATTTTTTTTCAGGGCTCTGCTGGGATTCTCCCAGTTGACCTCCAAGGGAATGATTGCTTTCTCCTCCCTGGCCTCTGCACTCTTGTGGTCCATATCTGGTGAAGGAATATCCCCTTTCAGTTTGTGTTCCTTACTATTCTGTAAGTTTTATTCATATTGCCCATAGAGTTCTCCTTTGCAAAACAAAAATCACAGGCTCTTCAGCCTTATCTACCCCAAAATAAGGTAATTAATCATGTAAGGACTCTCTGTGGTGCATGGTTGTGGAGTTCCCATCTCTGGAAGTGTCCAATGCCAGGCTGAGCAATCTGGGGTAGTGGAACAACCTGAAAGGTGGAACTGGATTATCTTAAAGGTCCTTTCTGGCCCAAACCAGCCTGGATTTCTGTGATAAAGCTCATAGCAAAGGGACAGTCCATTCATCCATCCATCCATCCATCCATCCATCCATCCATCCATCCATCCATCCATCCATCCATCCATCCCAAACAGTTTATTGGGGGTATTACAGTAATTTCACGACTATAAGGCGCACCCTTTTGACTAAAATTTTTTCCTGAACCCGGAAGTGCACCTTATAGTCCGGTGCGCCTTATCTGATGTACAAAGTTGCGACATTTGCCACCCCGGAAGTGTGAGCTGCAAACAGGGGGCGGTACCGCGGGAGCGTCGAGTCGCGAGGAGGGGTGGGAGTGGGCAGCCACGGCCAGCAGGAGCTGAGTGGGGAGGGAGGGAACTGCCCCGGCCCCAGCCCCGGCGCGGGGGGAACGAGGAGCCGCCGGCTGTGGGGGGAGTGAAGAGCCGCAGGGGCTGCGGGAAAGCGGCGGCGGTGGCGCTCCCACTGCGACCGCGGGAAAGGGGCGAGAATCGGTGGCACTGCTGCCGACCATGGGGAAGGGGCAAGAACCAGCGGCGCTGCCCATGCGACCACCAGAAAGGGGCGAGAACCAGCGGCGCTACCCGTGCGGCCACCGGAAAGGGGAGAGAACCAGCGGCACTGCCCGTGCGGCTGCCGGAAAGGAGTGAAAACCGGTGGCGCTGCCCGTGTGGCCGCCGGAAAGGGGCGAGAATCGGCGGCGCTGCTGCCGACGATGGGGAAGGGGTGAGAACCAGCGGTGCTGCCCATGCGGCCGCCGGAAAGGGGCGAAAACCAGCGGCGCTACTGCCGACCGCAGGGAAGGGGCAAGAAGCAGCGGCGCTGCTGCCGACCATGGGGAAGGGACGAGAACCGGCGGCGCTGCTGCCGACGATGGGGAAGGGGCGAGAACCAGCGGTGCTGCCTGTGCGGCTACCGGAAGGGGGTGAAAACTGGCGGCGCTACTGCCGACCGCGCGGAAGGGGCAAGAAGCAGCGGCGCTGCTGCCGACCATGGGGAAGGGGTGAGAACCAGCGGCGCTGCCTGTGCAGCCGCCGGAAAGGGGCAAAAACCGGCGGCGCTGCCCGTGCGGCTGCCGAAAGGGGCGAAAACCGTCGGCGCCGCCGCCGACCGCGGGGAAGGGGCAAGAAGCGACTGGGGCGGACGTGCCGCTGAGCCGAGCGAGGATGGGTGTCAGGTCGGCCGAGCCGCCGAGCGGGGACGGGGGCCAGGGCGGCCATGCCGCCGAGCGAGGACAGGGGCCAGGGCGGCCGTGCCACCGAGTGAGGATGGGGGCCAGGGAGGCTGTGCTGCCGAGTGAGAACGGGGGCCAGGGCGGCCGTGCCGCCGAGCTGAGCGACGGACGGGCGGCAGGGCGACTCCGCGGAGCTGCGAGGGGGAATGGCATGGCGGCACAATGGAGCCGCAAGGGGGAACGGCACAGCAGGAGCTCCGAACTGAACAAGGGAACGGCACGGCAGGAGCGCCGAGCCAAGCGAGGGAACGGCACGGTGACTCCGTGGCGCCGCGAGGGGGAACAGCACCGCAGCAGCACAGAGCCACAAGGGGGAGGCGGCCCCGCGGCTGCACCGAGCCTCGCCTGCCAGCACTGGGGGCGGGAGGGAATGCCAGGGCCCACTGCACGGGGAGGGCGCCTGCGACTGTCTTTGAAAGCCTACGCCGATCTGTGAAAAATGTTTCCAAATTGAGTCCCTGCCAGTAAACTCCACGATCGCGGGTTTCCGTTACTAATTCGTTACTTTGTTGCGCACAGCACAGATTTTTGCGGCAAAAAAAGAGTGCGCCTTGTAGTCCGGTGCGCCTCATATGAGCTACAAAGTTGCGAATTTTGCTGACTCCCAGGGGGTGCGCCTTATAGTCCGGTGTGCCTCATGGTCGTGAAATTACTGTAATTGCCCTCTGAAGTCCTACCCACCCCTCCACTGATTGTAGAGAACTTCATCAGCGAGGTGACTTCTAGAAAACTTCAGCTGCACCAGTGACCGTCTGAGAATTCAAACTCCCGGACTTTTTTGTTCTGTTCTTGTTCTTTGTACTTTTACAAAGGTTACCCAGGATTGTGGTATCACAGCCACTTGTTTTCAGAATTGAGCCTATGAAGTCAAAGTATTACTGAAGTGCAGTGAAAATCTTGCTGGTGCCAGGCTGCAGCTCAGTCAGCTGGGTGTGCACGTCTGACTGGGCTGCCAGAGCGTTTCCATCATGGCAGGGTGAGGCAGGGTCGTGCCACAGGAAGGCTCCCTGCAGGTGCCTCAGCCCAGCCTCAGAAAGCACTGACAGGGCAGTTCTACAAAGCTGAAATACCTCCCGTTGCACCTCCTCTGCTTTCTTTGGTGGGGTTTTTATCCTTCTTTTATTGTTTTAAAAAATGAATATTCTGTGCTCTTGGGAGACATTAGTTCATCTCTCATCTTTGTAGCTTTTTCATCTTAATTTTCATTCTCAGTCATACGCTGGACTGTGCCTAACTAACGTGGAAGGAGGGACTATAACCTCCTTCTTTTTCTGTTGTGCTAATTATTTATTTCCCCTTGTACTAATTATTTATTTCTCCTTGTATTAATTTTCTTTACAGTTATAGGGTTTCCTCAGCTGGAAAATAAAATAATTTCCTTCCCTTCCAGAAGATCATTGACCAAAACATGAATATGTATTTTAATGTGCCAAGACCAAACAAATTCTTCATACTAGTTAATAACACTTCGAGGGGAGTATTGTTTGCTGTGATGAAAATCAGATTGAATTTACCATTTGGTCAGTGTGTTCAACAAAACCAAGATGATGTTAAAGGAGAAAAAGTATTCTTTTTAAAAATATGTGTGTGTCTA
Organism: Catharus ustulatus; assembly: GCF_009819885.2. Taxonomy (NCBI): domain Eukaryota; kingdom Metazoa; phylum Chordata; class Aves; order Passeriformes; family Turdidae; genus Catharus; species Catharus ustulatus. The sequence goes on along the minus strand of NC_046233.1, from coordinate 20,959,653 downwards.
TAAGGTAACATATACAATTACTCAGTCAGCATTTTTTGTTAATTCAGTATCATCTGATTTACTGGGATTTCTGTTTTGAATGTTCCACCTGTAGTTGCAAGTGATCATGGGTTTACTTGGGTGATGATCAGTAACTTAAAATATTCAAGAGTCTGGGTTGCACACTTACCCAGCAGATCATACTAACTTCCTGTGGTATTAGAAAATGTAATGTGTAATTCACAGAATAAACTAGAGTTGCTTTCTAATCTCATTCTGGTTTGTAGACTGAATATGGAGCAGAACCACAAATTGTTCTGAACACAAGAAGTGCACGCATGCATCTGAGGGCAGAAGCTGTCTCAGTACATTTGGACACTCAGCAAACTGTGACTGAGTATGCCAGCTTGGGGTTCTGTGCAGAAACAGGAAAAATATATGCTCCTATCCCCAGGAAATTATTCTGCAAGTTAAGGTTGGCCCCTGGACAACTGGGATCTCTTCCCTTTCAAAGGAAGGGAGTCAAGATACAGGATTCCACATTTGTTGCAGGCAAAAATGAAGGATAAACCCAAGGTGGAAGATGGAGGTGGGGCATGGGTGATTTCTGTTAGCTCTGCCTGGAATTTTGTTGTCTCTGCATGATGGGCTAGCATGGAATGGCAGAACAGGCTTCTTTCTGTTCAGTTTGGTACCCACCAAACCAAATTAATTCCATTAGCTTCTATGGAAAGTTTGTGCAGGAACACTTTGGATTGATAGAATACATCTGTGGCTGCTGACTGATTAGCAGCATGATAGATGCAGTTTCATTTACAGGGATTTATTTTCATTCATGAGGAAAAATTGGAGGTTTCTTTTCAGCACTTTTTTGTGTTAAAACTTTTCAAAGTGCTCAATAAATGGTAAGCTTTGATTGCCATTTGTTTAATGCCTGTGGTAATTAACATTTCTATGAGAACATTTTAACCAAGTGTTCTAGTTTTTCCTCCATTAAAATAATATTTTTTTTGTTTTAGCTGAAGAATTTAATTGCTAAATGTAATAACCCTGATGGGGGCTTTCTTTTGTCACCATATGAGAGGAAACTGTTCTCAGGGAATTATCACTGCTACTTTTTCTGGATTTTATTAATTTGTAATTGGCAATATGTCTCGTGATACGTCCAGTCCACTCTCCAGATATGTTCTTGTCTGCAGTCCATGGAGGTTGACAGGGCATGTGCATGAATGCTGGAACAAGTCCAAGTTCCTTTTCTTCAGACCAAAGAATATGTGGGCAGATGCTCAACCAAATTCAATAATTGGGCATTTTTCAATGCCCAACAGCTAGACTTTCACCATTAATCATGATAGTGACAAAGTCAGGGTGCAAGAACCGAAAAATTATTTGCTACAAACTTGCTGTATTGACATTTTGTTTTGACACTGATTTGGCATTAATTGGCCGACTGAAGCAAACCCCTGAGTTCCTCTGGAGAGCCTCAAATGCGAATCCTCAGTTCTGAGGCTGAAGTTCAGGTGATGGAGGCAGCACTGCTCCTCTGGCTGTGAGCAGTTCTGCCTCACAGGTACAAAAATGTGCAAAACAGCCTGGCAGTGCCCTTCAACCTTCCCTGTATGGAAACTGTCGCTCATTATTTCCAAATTGCCTCATAACGTTGCACAGGGCAGGAAAGACCACTTGCTAAGCTGCCAGTTAAATAGTAGGCTTTCTTTGGCCTAATTTGGATTTTAGATGGAGGTGGGGGAATTTTCAGTTTGAACTGTTTGGAAAGAGCTGTCTGAAATAGGTAGGGAATTCCCAGATATTCCAACCAGCACATTTCCCAACAAAAAGTCTGTATTACCGTCACTGCTTAGGGCAGTGGGGTTCAAAGTGCCTCACAGAAGACTGGATTATGAAAAAGAAAAAAACCCAAAACTTAAATATGCTGCTTACAGAGAGTTCTAAGTAGTGTCGAAGTTCTTTTGTGGAGGAGAGTAGAAATGGGGAGAGGGGATCACAGAGGGAGTGGGAATGCCATCTCAGGTTTTGCATGCCAGTGTCCCTGCAGCGGGCTTTCCTTGATGAGAGGCACTGCAGCCCTGCAGAGGGGAGCTCTGAAAACTGCAGAAAGGGGCAGGGGGCTGGAGCATCCTAGAGGGAGATTGGAGAAAGGAAGTAGAGAGAGAGAAATCTAATCCGGGATCTTGGAAGGATATGTTTGAGGGGCACAGTTAGGAATTTTGTGGGGTTGTGCTTGAGTTACTTCTGGTGGGAAATGGTAAATATCTAAATAATGGGGACCATCTTGGAAACTAGGGATTTGTTCCTTCCTGAGAGGGAAGAGAGGAGTGCAGCTCTTTAAATAAATGAGAAAGAATTCTTTCTTTCACTTATCAGAGCAGGCTCCAGTATTGACAGTGCTCACTGGAGCACAGAGCTGGTGCTGCCCCGTCTCCAGGCTATCTCCACATGTGTGCAGCTGCTCGAGGTGCTGTGATGCTCAGGGACCTGCCTGCTGCCAAAAGAGCTCTCCCTGTGCAAATTAGTTCATAACTTATGAGCTTTGACAAGTTTTTGTTGGCTGTGCCTTGGGAAACATTTTTGAGTGGCTGTTGCTGAGTTTGCTTTAATCTTTTCCCAGATTTCTTTGGCCGGTGTGGAAATAGCTGGATTATTTAATTGTGTTTTTGAGGAGTATATATAGTCACCTGAAACTTGATGATGTAAAAAGAAGAGAAAAAACATGTATCAATAGCAAACACGTTTATTTTCACTCAGTATAAGAATTTGGCTCCTTCTGCAGCAGAACTATGATCCTGGCCCGGCTGCCAGGACTTGCTGAGCCTCCTCTACATCGTCCGGACAGGAACCTGCCTGTGGTCAGTTTATCAGGATTCCCACAGTCAGTTTGTCAGGGATGCTGTGTCTGGTTTGTCAGGGACCCTGTGGTCATTTTGTCAGGGATGCCATGGTCAGTTTATCAGGGATCCTGTGGGCAGTTTGCTAGGGATCCTGTGGGCAGTTTTCCAGGGATCCTATGGTCAGTTTGTCAGGGATCCTGTGGGCAGTTTATCAGGGATACCATGGTCAGTTTGCCAGGGATCCTATGGTCAGTTTGTCAGGGATCCTGTGGTCAGTTTGACAGGGATGCTATGGTTGGTTTGTCAGGGATCCCATAGCTGGTTTGTCAGGGATCCCATGGCAGAGCCCTGGGCTTGCCCCTGCACAGCCCTGTGTGAGCTCCCCATGTACCATGTGAGCCCTTCCTCTCCAGCTCCTCAGCAACTGCCTTGCTCCCACTGAGTCACTCTGGATCTGCTGCACTGGCGACTCCCAGTGACACAGAATTGGACTGGATTCCTCTGGAATCCAGTACCTGCCCTGTTGTTTTGGCCTGGGCTGGGCTGAGCTGAAGGGGAGCCCCAAGACATGATTCTTCCTTCCCTGGCTCTGTCATTTCCTTAGAAAAAGGCTGCCTTTATTCTCTAGGACTTCAAAAAGCCTTCAAACACTGCACATTCTGGAAGAATAAATCCCAGAGCTGCCTGGTCACTTATTTTACTGCTTGGCTACTTCAGCTGAAATATCTCAGGTGATGCTTTTCCATTACAGTGTGTCAGGTTCCTGTTTGGATTTGAGTGTGGGGAACATCCTGGAAAGCTTCTGGAGCATCTATGCTTCTGCTGGGAAAGGAGTTCTTACCAGAGTTCTTCTGGGAGGCTGTGTGTGTTTTGATCCCATGCTGTTTTCTTCTTGTTTGTCTCCTCTTGAGTTTGCTGTTGAATTGAATTAAATAAAAATCCTCCAGACTCCCAAATGTCCATTTTTGGAAGCTTTTCCATGAAAAGGAGTTTAATCATAACTGATTTCTTACTGAAAGCAAAGCTGAGGAAAACTGCCTGCTAATGGGCTTGTTTAGCCAAGAACCAGAGCGTTGACAACTCCACAGTGCTTTACTTTCAATAACAAAAAGCAGCTCGTTGGATTGGGATTTACCCTGAGGTTTATCCTACCCCTCTGGTCTTTCTACCCAAAACAGGGGTTCAGCTCAGCTCAGATTCCTTTAATTTACAGGGTAGAGATGATGGGCCCTGGGCCTGAGTGTTGCATAAGAGCAGTGGTGGAAATGCTTCTCCCTTTTCATTCATCCTCCTGGTGAATAGCCCTGCAGTTCCCTCTTTGAGGAGAGCAGCAATCCAATCCCTTCCAGCAACAATCCCATCCCTTCCAGCAGAATCCCTTCCAGGGCCTGGTGAGATCACAAGTTTCTGGATTGAAGAGGGTGTGAAAGGAAGATCTAATCCATGGGCTGGCACAGCCCACTCAGGAGTTACTGGGTTTAGGGTTTTTTTCTGGTTTTCATACAAGATTCAAATGCTCTCACAAATTTCCATTTTCCCTTGCATTTAAAAGGGATTGTTTTTAAATTGTTATTTCCTTCTGTCCCCTCCCTGCTTCCTCCCTCAGTCTAAGCTGTGACCACAGGCAGTAAGGAGCTGCTGGCAGCTGCAGCAGTCCAGAGCCCTGGCTGGGAGAGGTGTGAAAATGCTCAGATTGGGGAAATACATTCCCCTTGCTCCTCGGGATGGGTGTGCACATGTGCTTCTGCCTGCTGCCCTGTTTCTGCAGAACTTTCACTGCTGTGAGAAGAGATTCAGCATCACCAAAAGGTTCACCAGCTCAGAGCAGGGCTGTGTTTGGTCCCTGCTTATCTACAGCTTGAACCTGCAGAGCCAATTTCAGCTGGCTGGCACTGGGAAACTGGAAGAATTGTTCATGGCAGCTCTATGGGCTGGTGATGAACATGCTTTGTGCCAGCCCTGTGCTGGCTTTCCCACAGGTTTTTTCTTTGTGTGTCTGAACCTTAGGTGTGGATTCATGGGCAGGCTCAGGGGCTGCCCCCAATTGCAGCCAACTGTGCTCCCAGTACCCAACACAGGAGGGACTGCACAGATGGCTGCCATCTTCTGCTCTTACATCAGCCTGGCACCTGGCCGTGCATGCTTTCAGAAGCAGAAGATACAGATCAGAGCAGCATTTCTGTTACTGTCATAATTGAAAATGGCAGTTCAGTGAGGGACTGAGCGGTGGGACAGAGAAAAGAATTTTTCTGTCTAAACGTCTTCACAGGGATCTGCAGCTGGTGAAATCGCAGGTACATCTTAAAGATGGAAGTCAGTGGGTTCTCCTGCAGTGCACTGGATTTATTCTCTACTGCTTTTTGTTTATAAATGGCTGCCTCCTTCTGTTCAGGGAGCATTTGACAGAATGCTGTTGCTCCTGTGGTATCTTTTCCAAATGTGCCCACCTTCTGTGTGTCTCTGGGGCACCCTTCACACAGAGAGGCTGTCTTTGTATGAAATTCTTGCAGGAGAGTGCCTCCTGTCACCTCTGCTTACCTAGAAATAAGCTTTGTAGTTCAGCACTGAAATGAAACCATCTGGAGAAAGACTCTCCCCATAAAATGCTCCTCTTAATTTAAGGAAGTTGCACATTTAAAATGTCTAGATCTTCTGTGGGAACACACTGGTTTCATCAACATTTTTGAGTAATATGATTGAACAATTTTAATCAAGTCAACATTCTTCCTTTTGGTTTTATGTTATGGCTTTGATTGAAGTAAATCACTTGGAATATATTGTTTTGCAAAAAGTGTCAAAATTTATAACTTTCTGGCCTCAAACCAAATTGAAATAAGCATCTTGAAATCTTGTTTTATTCCTCTGCAAGGAGACAGGAATATGATGTTTTTCAGCCAGGACTAGTTACAATCGTGATGTCTGCTGTTGTTAGCCTTGGATGTCCCATCACACAGATACTAGTTACATCTGCTTTTCTTTTCCATGAAAATACGTGCCTGCTTATTTGGACTCTTTTTAAAGCTGGTTTTCCATAAGGTGTCTTTACTCTGCCTTGTGTAGGAATACTTTTAAAGAAGGAATTGAGGCATAAGGAACTGCAACAGTGTGACCATCCACTGTTTGCTGCTGCTTTAGCTCACATGTTTACGTGGGTGGAATTTGAGGGACTCAGTCCAGAGCACTAGCCCTCTCTTGCGTGGGCATTATGAGCACAGAAATGGCAGGACTTCTTTAATAATGGCCCAGTAAAACCCAGTAAAGCCAACAGGCTCGGCCCTTGAGCCAAAGCAGAGCCGCATAGACAGGTTAGGAAATTCCACAATGGACATGAATGGAATTCTCCTGGGCCATGAATCAGTGTGTGAGGGCTGGCACGAGTGGCACATGGTTCCTTGCTGTAGAGCTCTGCGCTGCTTTCAACAGAGCCTTTGAAAGACTTTTATTTTAGTGTGCAGGGCTTAATTTGTCCTTCAACAAAACAGCAAAAGTCAGTGGCATTGGTAAGAGTGGGTGAAGGACATTGGTGAGAGTACAAAGAACCAATTCTCATTCTAGTGAAGCCCTTGCATATTGCCCCAGTTGTGTAAAAGGACATTAAGGAAAGCATTAAAATAGTTAATGGAAACAAATTATTGCAATAACATCTGCTAGTATTAAACACCCCTATCCTACAGAGATAGTGCCCTTTTTTTTACCCTCTTGGTTCAGACGCCTTTATTTACAGCTCCAGCTTTTGATGGCGTTCCCCAGTAATGAGCTGCTGTCTCCAAAGCATCATTGCAGTGTTGGGGAAGGGCAGGGATCCAGAGGTGGAGCCCATCAGCTGCAGGGCTGACAGGAGCACAGCTCTGTGCACAGGGATGGGGCTCCATGGGGCTCAGCAGCCGTGGCTGTGCTTCCCTCAAAGATGGTCTTCTCTGTGCCTGAAGTAGAGGCTGTTTCTCTGATATGTGAGTTTATGGGCTGCGGGTAGTGATGGGTGTGGGAAACAGATGGAGAAAGCACAGGGAAAGGCAGCAGTTTAAAGGAATAAAAAGATACTTTTTGTTGGAGACATTGCACCAGAAACAAGGAGCCTCTGAGAAAGGAAAGTGAGCCTGGGGAAAGGGAAAGTTGAAGTGTCATTGATGGAGGAAGGATTATAAGGATTACAGCCTTACCAGTTAAGCTTGAAAACCCAAATGCTGAGGGATGTGGAAAGGGTGGGGAGAGGAAGGCACGGGTGGGACAGAGCAGGGCACAGAGCACAAAGTGTGAGAGGCAGGGAGCAGGGACAGGGCTGGCCATGAGCTCTCCGGGCTCTCCATGGGGAAGAGGCAAGGGAGCAAGGGTGGGAGCAGAGGAAGGACTGGCGGTGACCCAACCGAGCAAACAAACCCTTGGACCAAACCATGGTGAAGGGGTCAGGAGGTGACAGTACAGGGGCAGCTCCTGTCACCAAAGCAGGACTGGCCTGTGACAAACCCTCAGCTGTCCTGAACTCTCTCCCTGTGAGTGACGACTGCTTTCTGCCTCTCGCCTCAGCACAGTATCATTGGGGCTTGTATTGGGAGTCTGAGTGTGTGCTCAGGTGCTTTGGGGAGCCTTTACCTGGAGCTGTGCCCCAGCAGGGCAGCACAGCTGGCTGGGCTGGGGCTGTCGCACCAGCCCATGCCTTACCTGTCCCTGGTACAGGTGATGCCTGGCCCTGCCCTGGTGCACACAGAGGCTGCCAGACCTGTGCCTCTGACACCCAAATGGCCCATGCTGGGTGCTCGGGCTCTCTGGGAAGCCTGACATGGAAGAGAGAATATGGCCAGTGCAAAACTGAGCTCATGTGCCTCCCCATGGGGCTTGCCCAGGGGACACACCTGCACTGAGGCAACAGGAGGTACCATGGGAGGACATGTGACAAAATCCTACTGCAAGCACCTTACAGAAGTTACCAGTAGTTGTTCTCCCATCATTTCATTATTTCCCAGCTAAAGCAATGTAACAATTACAAATTTGGAATACCTGGAAAAGCTGCTGAAAGCAGGATAAATTAGTAATTCCTAGGCTGCATTCTGAAGAATTAATTTCAGCACCATACATTGAAAATTCTCTTTCATGAGAAATAGCCTGTTTTTTGAGAGCAGTGAGATGCTGAAAAAGTAAGATTCTTCCAAGCCATTACTGTATTTTCTAACAATTTTATTTTTCCTTCAATCACTCTTCTTTAACACACTCAACTAATATATGTAAATTAGTAGTGGGAAACCTGCATTTGTAAGAATTTTGTCTCTGTATAAAGTACTGAAGTAATTGGGATTCCAGGGCAGCACTGTGGAAATTCTTAGCACGGTTTGTCCATATCTTATCAGAACAGGCATGCTTTCCCCACAACCTGGCCTCTTGCCAGAGGGACTGACCAGACTTGTTGGAAGCCCCCTTTGAATGGGAAAAGTAATCTTCCTGAATGGATTTTTCTGGCACAACTCCTCTTGTGCATGTGGTTCATTGTTCTGGGTGATGTGGCAGTATTTTACCCCTTAGATAAATGTTTTAGGGTTGTTGCTTTTTTGATGATGGGAGGGGTCCTGGGAAAATAATCAGATTGCTGGTTCTGTAGAAGTCTATAGGCAAATTGTTTTTCTGTTGTAAGTGGTTTTCCGTGTTAATTGTGTAGCTTTGTGAGCATAATTTTGATATAAAAGACAACAGCAGATTAACCCTGGAACTTTCTGATGCTCAAAGGGCGTAGTAATTAAAAAGCAAACCATTTTCTCTTCTTCAAGGCATTATAACTAAGTGTTATTATGCCAGTTCATATATGTATATTGTGTGCTCATAGTATAGTTATTCACTAAAAAGTACCGCTGGTGTTATCAAAACTAAAAGAAGTGGTTGCCAGTGGTGGCACATCCTCAGCTGTTGTAAATGTCCTCCAGTGAAGTTGGAGTTGATCCCTCTGTGCACCACAGTCCTGCTGTGGGGCTGTGCCAACCCCTGTGAGCAGAGGATCTGGCCCTTAATATGTATTATAGGAGAGTTAATATGATGTGTAACCACAAAGTAACCGCAACACACAAAGAAATTCTATTTTAGCCCTGCTTGAGCAAAGAAATAACTGTTAATGCTGAAGACTGAAGTGCAAGACATTGCTCAGTGGGGAAGGAGGCACGGAAAAAATCCAGATTTTGAGTTAACATGTGTACAGAGAAATTCTCACGTCCCAAGGCTAAGTTTTGTCTATAAAAATTCCTTAAGATTTGAGTCTTTGTAATTAAAACATAAAGAATAATTATCTTAAGCTCATATCTGCAGAGGAAGAACTGTGTATTTACTTATTCTCTGCCAAAAAATCTTTTTAGCTGGAAAGATTAACAAAAAGGCATTGAAGTTTAAAGAAGGACCTTCTTTTTATTGAAATATGTATGTTTTGTCAACAGATCCAAAACAGAACAGTCGCAACCATTTTTTTCTTCCTTTTTTTTTTTGCAAAATAGCAGTGGGGAAGCATCCAACTCCAAACTTAGTGCCTCTAATTCTTGGAAGGCATTAAGATTAATTTTTGTCCTTAGGTTTCCAGATGTTGGATTTCGTCCCAACTTTTAAAGACCTCTAATGTTTAACAGCGTATATGCTGTATAGTGTAGTCTTTAACAGAGTTTTCTTTCATAACTCCAGGATCTATGAGAAAAGGTAACTCAGGAAACCACTGCAGATTCGAAGTTGAAGCCCCAGCCCTGCAGGAGAGCAGCCAAGGCTGAACTTGCGAGGTTGGACTGGAGTTGCGTTCCGTCGGGAAGACGATGGCCAGGGCCTGGAGCTGGCAACAGAGCCCTTGGGATGCCCTGCTCCTGGTGCTGCTGTGCACGGGCAGCTGCAGTCAGAGGGACTGCACGGGTGCCGAGTGCCAGCCCCTGGAGAATTGCATCGAGGATGTGCTGGAGCCCGGAGAGTGCTGTGCCACGTGTCTGCAGCACGGCTGCACCTGCGAGGGCTACCAGTACTATGACTGCGTCAACGTGGGTTTTGTCAACGGCAAGGTGCCCGAGGGACAGTCCTACTTCGTGGACTTCGGCAGCACCGAGTGCTCATGCCCCAAGGGAGGGGGCAAGATCAGCTGTCAGTTCATGCTGTGCCCGGAGCTGCCCCCAAACTGCATCGACGCGGTTGTGCCGGCGGATGGGTGTCCCCAGTGCGGCCGCATTGGCTGCCTCCACGAGGGACAGAAGTATGTGGCGGGGCACACCTTCCACATGCCCCCCTGCAAGGTGTGCCACTGCCCCAACGCCGGCGGGGAGCTGATGTGCTACCAGCTGCCGGATTGCGACACCTTCTCCCTGAACACGGCCAGCCCTGGGGATGCCGAGGATGGCGAGCCTGAGAGGCACTACGACGATCCCTACAGCTACGACCAGGAGGCCTCCGAGGGAGACACTGCCCAGGTGGAGTCTCCAAAGAAGTACAGGAGTTACTTGTCCCACCTGGAGCACGAGAGTCTCAGTCAGGAGCAGGGTGAGGACTACGACTACCTGGCGGCCAGTGTGGCTCCCTCAGCATTGGCCACGGCCCAGCTCCGCACCAAGGGCACGGCGGTACCTGGCCCCACCCCAGTGCCCAGGGGCCCCACCGAGCCCCGCAGGGCCACGGAGCGCGGCCAAAGGCTGCCCCGCACCACGGCACCCTCCCTCCAGCAGGTGACACACAAGGAGGCACCAGCCACCACTGGGGCTCCTCCACAGCACACCATGGCCACCACCGAGACACCCCAGCGCCTGGAGGAGCTGGAGAGGAGGCCAAAAGGCAGCAAAGAGAGGTATGCGCAAGAAAGAGCCCCCCACTCTAAAATGAAAAAGCATGCCAGGAAGGAAGAGCCAGAGAATGACATGTATGAGGGATTGAAAGAGGTGAACTTCACAGAACTGAACTCAGCAAGGCTGTCCCATGAAAGTCGTGAGGATAATGATTTCCCCAAGGTGAAGTTCAGTGCAACAACCTCTCCTCCTGTGGCTCTAGAGGAAGACCGTAACCAGTCCTCCCCAAAGCAGTCCCAGACACTGTATCGTTACCATCCTGAGGAGGACAGGGACCCCAACTCCATCCACGCTAACCCCAGGCTGCCAGAAGGTAAGAACAAATCCAGTGTGGATGCCTAGAGAACTCTTACTTGTGGTAACATTGGTGCTCATACTCTGCTGTGTTGTTCTGGTGCTGCACATGGCCCTGAAATCAATGAAACCACCAACAATCTTCTTCCAGCCCTTGAGGAGGTGGTTTGTGTTTCGTTTCACAGGACAGGTTTCACTGTTGCCCACCTCGCTTTGATTTCACACACAGTGGATGGGGTTTTCTGGTATTTTAACTTGATTTCAGATGATGATTTATTTAACTCTGGCATTCTACTACTTGCTTTTAACTTCTGTCGTGATGTTAAAGAAGCACCTTCCTCTACACAGAAGGATTTAATTACAGCAATTTCACGACTATAAGGCGCATCGAATTATAAGGCGCACTTCTGGGTGTCGGCAAATTTCCAACCTTTGTCCATATATAAGGCGCACCAGACTATAAGGCGCGCTTTTTTTTTTGCAGTGAGGATCAGCGCGCTACAAAGTAATGAATTAGTAACAGAATCGCGAAATCACGGGGTTTACTGGTAGGTGCTCGATTTGCAAACATTTTTCATGGATCGGTGTAGCCTTTAAATGCAGCCCCAGGCACCCTCTCCGTGCCGAGGGCCCCGGCACTCCCGCCTGCCCCCGGCACTGGCTGGCACGGCTCTCGCGGCTGGTGTGGCTCTAGTGGTGCACAGCTCCGCGTGGCTCACGCCTCCGCTTGGCTCGGCACGTGGCTCGGCACGGCTTGTAGCTTGCAGCTCGGTGCACGGCTCAGCTCATGGTTCGCACTTCTGGGTTGGCAAATTTCCCAAATTTGTGCATATATAAGGTGCACCGGATTATAAGGTGCACTTCTGGGTTTCGATCAAAATTTTAGTCAAAAGGGTGCGCCTTATAGTCGTGAAATTACTGTAGTTATCTCGTTACCAACTCAGTGTAATCACATTTGTAGCTTTTGTCTTCTTCTGGGAAGGAAGTGAAACAGTTGTGCTTTCACTTTCTAAATAGAAGTATTTAGAGCACTTGTATTATTTATCTCATGGTTAAAAGCCTGTCTGAACTCATTATTTCAAGAACTTGAGAGATACGCTCAAATACTCCTGAGGACTAGTAGGGAGAAAAAGGATTCTCTCTTGCTTTATGATTTTTTGGGGGCTGAAGTTTATGATGTTTACAATCAGCTGTGGCAAGTATACGTATTTCCTCCTGCCTCTGGATTCCTCTTGACATTTGCAGGGAATGTTGATTATATGCTCTATGCAATGCTTGTTACTGTAATGAGTGCAAACTTCATTGCTGTAAATTAGCACATATACAGCTCATATTTCCAATTCAGTTTTCATCAAATCAAGAGCAGTACCTCCTCTTTCAAGATGTGGCACAAAATGTTCTCATGAGACTCAGCTGGGGGATGCTTGCAGAACATACTGATGAGTCCCTAGGCAGTGCTGTTTCTCCTGGGCAGTGTAGGTAGCCCTTAAATCTTGAACTGACCAGTCCATCTCCTGGAGAAGTTTAGGGCAGATGGGAGGAGGAGAGCAGATTTGGAGCTCAGATTCTAAGTCCCAACATCAGCAGCACCTTGTGGCTGTTCAAACAGAAAGTGTGCCAGGTCCATGGATGGAGATGGCAGCTTTTTCCTTTTCTTTTGACTTCCTTTTATTTGGTCCAGCCTACCTCAAAATATAAGCTGTGCATCAAGGTTGTGTATGATACATGGGCCTGAGTTAGGACTGACACAAAATAACCTGTTTCCTGATGTAACTTTAAAGAAGAGATGTTTTAAAAAATTAAATTGCCTTCTCTTTTTCTTTCAAAAAAGGAAAAATGGGTGGAGCACTCTGAAATTTTCAATGAGAGGGTTTAAGAAAGTCTATTGGGGTGAAAATGTTCAGCAGCAGAGCTAAGTACTGGATTTTAGAGTCTGCTTGGATGATTTTCTGTCTGTGATTCCTGGGAACTGCTTTGCTGAGGCAGGTCTGGTTGGGGGCTGGATTAGGTTGGGGTGCATGGAGCAAGATGTGATGGATGGCATATCAGGCATGAATTGTTCAGCTGACTGAAGCAGGCGTGGGAATCACTGAGTCCCATTTTCCCCTTAGCTGAGATACCTATGATATCCTTTAAATATTGCAGAGGAAGAAATGAAAAAGAAATGCCCTGTGGGAGCACAGAACTCCCTGACTGGCTGCAGATGCTGCAGCTCTAAGGCTGCTGCTTCCCTGTCCCAGGGAGCTGCTGTGTGTTTTGGGAAGCAGCACTGGTGCCACCACACCATGTCCATCACCCACAGTCCCTGACAGGTGGGACCTAGCTGGCAGCCCCTGGTCTGCCCTACCATTCCCATCAGGAATGGTGGTGGAAGATCTGTGTGGAGCTAGAGCAGCCTCTCCAGGAATGAGGGCTCTCTCTTGCCATGACCAGAGCTTGTGCCTAGGGATAGCAGTGCTTCCACTTGTTCTGCTCTTTTAATTGGCATGCTTGTGATTCATATAGCAGCTCCATGTGTTTCGAGTAATAAAACACATACATCTTGTGTCTTCGGTGACTCCTGAGCCAGTGGTGGAAGGGAAGTGAAGATATTTGTCAGACTTGAAAGAAAAATTAATCTCGCCTACAGATACAGAATGAAAATATAAATTTTGTGCATGTATTTCCAACTATAAAATGACAAAATTACCAGATTTGCCACATTACTTCTCTTCTCCCTTCAGAAATATTTGGCATGACGTAAACTACATCAAGGCCCTGATTTTCAGAGCCTGTGGGGACAGTGTGCAGGGTTTTGTTCAACCAATTCTCAGCAGAGTGCTCTGGGGTGCATTTCTGTGACTCTATGGCCATTCTAGGTTTGTTTTTTATGTTTTGTTTAGTGTTTCTTTTCGCCCAGAGTTTAGAAAAGTTTAGAGAACTGTGGGAGCTTCCAGAGAAGTTTTCAGCCCAAGTTAGATGGCTGTTGTATTTGTTCCTCCTGTTGAGCTATATCCTGGCCCCAGAACTCTGCTGTGGTTGAATGCTGATGCCTTTGGTTGAAAAGTTGGCTTTATTACTTGTATTTTACATGTCTCACTTTGGTTTTATACATAGCTGAGTTTTCATCTGCCAAATCTCTGCTGTTTCGTACATAATCTAATGGTGGAAACAACATGGAACACTTTGGTACTCAGGAAAGGTTAATTTTGTGGTTTGGTTCTCTTTCTTCTTTATAGCATTGTTCTTCATTTGTAGTATTGCCCTGTGTTCAGCTACTCTGTTCCTAGAGGAGCTGTAAGAGTACAGCAGAGGTAATAACTCAGCTGAGAAAGTGTAAATTAAGTGCTTTCACCATGGGAAGGGATGAGATTAATGGAGACTGTTCTCTTTTTACAGTCTCTCTCCAAACATTGATCTTACCCTGTCACTTACTGCAAGAGCAGCAAACAGGGGGAATTTCAATTTCTGTATTGCCTATTTCCTCATCCTAAAAACGCCCTGATCAGAGCAGGGCTGACTAAAAGATATTTCAAGAACTTAGCATCAAATTCTGTTATGATTTTCCCACTTTCTTCTACTTCTCCATGGTCTGGCAGTAGAGTGCTATTCCTTGGATAATGTAATTCAGGTAGCAAGCAGCCTCATTGTGAATGTTTTATGATTTGCATTCTGGGTCGGACAGGCTCAGCAGCAGTTTGGGTCTAGCTGCTGCACCTGTCATGTTTCAGAGTGGAGGTGTTTTTCCACTTAAACTCTTCTGTGACTGGTGATTTTTTTTTTTTTTATTGTGGTGCCTTTTAGGGAGAAAGATAATTGTTCTCAAGCTGGAGTGAATAGCAGTAATTGGGGAGCTGAGATCAGTGGATGTGAAAGTGGCATTTATTGCAGGTGGATCCTGACCAGGCAGGAGCTACTGGGGGGCTCCTGTGAAAAAGCTTCTGAGGATGTAGCTGACATTTCAACCCACCCATCTGCATGTTTGCTGATTCTGAAACTCTTGGAGAAAGACGACCTTGAATTTCCAAAATGAAGGACAGACAGATCCATGTACAGGTCCAGGAGTTGGGCCTGATCATCCTTTTAGTCTCTTCCAACCTGGATATCTGTGATTCTGTGAAAGCACAACTTCAGTGAAGGTTTGGAAGTGTTCCTGAGCACACCCTCCCTTTGTCTCTCTTACTGCCACCATAAAAAGCACTGGAGGTGGGAGAAGCTGGTATGGTCCTTCAGAAACAAACTCCGTTTGCAGTTATTTTGGTTTTTTTGCTATCAGGTGAAGTATTGTCTCATTTTTACTTGAATTACCTCAGGCTGTGTTCTGTACTTACTCCAGTCCTTTCCATAACAGAAAGAAATTGGCTTTGAACCCTCAAAGTAGGATATCTGAGGAATAAAAATAGACCTCAGGAGACTGGTGTGCAAGGAGAAAAAGCCTCCAGCAAGTGTGAATCAGCATGAATTACAGCCCCAGGTGACGGTGTTCAGGGGTTTCTTTGGTAGATGGAGTTCTGAGGTAGCATGAATGGGAATAAGGCAGGCTGAGATACTTGCAGAAAGAGGAAGACTGAAATACTATAAAATGAAAAAGTGTCTATCTGTTCTGCCAGAAATGGCGTTTGTACTTTATTAGGCAGCCAGATGCTAGTTTAGGAGGAAAAAAAAGGAAATACAGTAATTTCACGATTATAAGCCACACTGAGTATGAGCCGCACTTCCGGGTGCCAGCAACTTTTCGTTCTTTGTCCATATATAAGCCGCACCTGATTATAAGCCACACATTACAATACAGAGTGTGATAAAAGGTATCTGTTCTATCACCATCTGTTGAGGGTGGGGGCAGTGATCCTTATCTCTGTGGGAGATATTCTGTTAATGGGCCATCCATTGAAACCAGGCGGACCATTGTTCTTTATCTTTTCACAACCCATCCTTCCTGCAGCGAGTCATTTTCTGCTAATGGCCCATTGAGCCCCACTGTGTGATTGATAAAATTACTGCATCCCATTGGGAGTTACTCCAGCCAAGGGGGAAGAGCCCAACATTTCGTACCAAGATAAAAACAGAGGTTTTGGAACACTAAGGGAGCCCCTTTCTCCACTGGACTCCAGAGGAAAACTGGATTTCTCCACATCACCACTGGACCTCCGGAGGGAAACTGCACCTTGTACAGGAGCACTACTCCAACTGAATCACATCTGTCACTGCAAGGGGACTGCGGCCACCATTTAATGGGACTACTACCAACACCCTGCCTGACAGGGTGTCAGGTTGTACTCTGATTTTGTCAGGGTTTGGAGTTTGTTTCTTTGTAGTACTGTATTTCTATTTTAATTTCCCTAGAAAAGAACTGTTATTCCTAATTCCCATATTTTTGCCTCAAAGCCCTTTGATTTAAAAATTATAATAATTTGGAGGGAGGGGGTTTACATTCTCCATTTCAAAGAGAAGCTCCTGCCTTTCTCAGCAGACACCTGTCCTCCAAACTAAAACAGCAACTTTTTGTTCTTTGTCCGTATATAAGCTGCACCTGATTATAAGCCGCACTTTGGGTTTGGACCAAAATTTTAGTCAAAATGTTGCGGCTTATAATCGTGAAATTAATAGAAATTCAACCATTTCTATTAATGAAAACATCCCATGTATGATACATGAGGGGCCGATTCCCTCATGGCTGCTAGTGTACAGCCTACCGTGCCCCCCTTCCCTTGTCACCTCAGGCATGGATTTGTGAGCAGAGGGTGCAAGGAAGACCCAAACCTGCCCAAATGACACAGAGGAGTGCTCTCAGAGTAATTGTTCACAGACACTGAAATAAACAGTAGCCAGAGTGTCCAGTCTGCTGGCACAGGTGGCCAGATGTGACCTGGCTCTCTGCTTTCTCAACTCCTGCTTTCAGTTGAGGCAGCGCTGGGTCTGTGTGCAGTGCTGGGAGCAGCCCCATGTGAGGAATGGGAGAAGGCATGCTGGCAGCAGCCCAATTCCCAGTGTCCAGACCTGTCCCAGCCAGGGCTGTGCTTTTGGGGTCAGTGCCAGGGCTTTGTGGTTTGTGTCTGGCTGATGGCTCTGGACATGTTGCTGCATGGCTGCTGCTTGCCTGGCTGTGTTTTGGGAACTGCTCTGGGTCACATCCTGCTGTTGCTTTTCCAGCTGGCTGGGCTTCAGGGCGCTTCTCAGAGCTGCAGGCTCTGCATTGGGAATGTTATTCTTTGCAAGAATTCCCCCCTGGAGCCCAAACCCTCCTCACCACCATCCTTCCCCATTCCTCATGCACATCTTCATTCTGAAACTGAGATATTAACCACAGGTCATGAGCTCCTGGCTGCCAGTGTTTTTATGTCAGGCTTTTGTGGGGCTGTTTTGCCCCTTATCTTAAAGAGTATTTTAAGCCATAGCTGTATATTGAACTAGTTGTCTTTAGTTAGAGAATACAGTGTAGATGATCCTCTTTAAAGCTGCAAAGATCTGTGCAGTGGCACAAGCCTGGTATGCAGAATGCCAAGACTGGGTGCCATGCTTTGCTAAAAGCTGTGTTACTCCTCATAGTCAGATGTCTGCCGACATTTAAGAACCTAAATAAAAGAAAGACTCAGATCTTGAGTTCTTTTCTTTTCAAACCCTAGTACCTGCCAATCTCAGAAACAGAGATATGTAAGAAGGGGGCTCTACATCCTCCTGTGTTACTCATAAAATTAAGGCGGCAGCTGCTGCTTTCAGTGTGAATTACTGGGGACCACAACAGGCAGGTACAATCTACAAGGTGGGACAGACATATGTTCCTGCAGCTCCTGCCAGCCTTGCCTCCTTTAAACATCCTCTGAAGAGCACAGTTCTTGTCCCACACATAGCCCTGGTGTGATGGTGAGGTGCAGTCAGACTTCCCTCTGCTGACAGTGCATTATACCCCAGGCTGTTGGTGCTGCAGCATAGGGAGTTACTCACACAGCTGTCTGGGAGTGTTCTGCATAAGGAAACCCATTGTGTGCACCAAGGCACCAAGGGAGTTTGCAGAGGATGACTGAAGGTGGAGCAGGATGGAGCATTCACACCCTGGGGCGTGCAGGGGGGAGCCCTGTATTGCCTGTTTCCTCCCTGCAGCACAAACCCAGGGGCTGTGCCTGCGTGGGATAGACTTTGCACAGGGACTCTGAACACGGCTGGGACGAGTTCAGATATCCTTAGCTTCAGGGTGTTTAGTTACTAAAACAGTTTAAACCTCAAATTGTTGCCATAATACAACTAGTTATGTCCCAACCTATGATTGCATCAAAATACCTTTGAAAACCCATATCATGCACCTGTTCTGTAGAGGTAAAAATCATTATTTATGTAAAGTCACTTCCATCCATGGTTTGCAACAAGAGCATTGAATCTCAGTTCTGAAATTCAAATGTGCTGCAGACAAAGTATAAAAATAAGATGGGAGTTTTCTTGATAGATTAATTACCCACTTAGACGAGGCTGTTGGCCTCACCAGGTTTCTTGAGGGGACTCCATTTGCTGGTTATTTATAGTAAGTATTGGAGAATATGTTTTTTTGGTATGCATGATTGATACTCCTTCAGAAGTCAGAATTTAAATGAGACTTCTTTGCAGTAATATGCCTGTGATTCTAATCGATCACCAAGGAATTACAACCAACTCCGAATATAGCTCCTTGTTAGAGAAAGGAAAGTATAAGTAGTAATTCCTGATCCAGATTTTGTGAGACAATAACCTTTTGAACACTTTCAAATATGTAGGCCAAATAAACATAGCTTTCTAGCATATGCTCACTCGTGAAAGGATTTGTAATTTCATTACCCTGGGCCTCACAGCGAGCAATGTTTCTTACCTCTCAGGGATTCTTAGGTAACATGCCAGCAAGTAATTGGAATTTTATAAAGATCCCCTTATGTGTGAGCAGGTTTTATGTTTTCTTGACTGTTCTCAGTCTGTGTGTGCTGTGCCTGAGATGACCAATTCCTTTCCAATGTCACCAGAAAGTCCTAAATCACCATCCCAAAGCACTGGGGCTGTTTATGCTCAGCCAAAGGCTGGGAGAGGTGTAGGAAAAAGAAGTATTTATGCTGTTTTTAGGGCCAGCAAACCTCCTCGGCACATTTTCCCCTTCCCTGCCTTTGCCAGGGGCCAGGGAGCTGCAGAACCCCCAGGAGCCACCTGCTTTGCTCCAACACTACCTGTGTGTGCGTGGGACACACCAGGCAAACTCCCTGCAGGTGTGTAAGCAGCAGCATGCCAGATTCACTGTGTCTGCAGCCAGTCACTGCCTGCTGGAATTCCTGCTTTCCATCCATCCTGAGATTCTCTGGTGGTGAGGGAGTGGCTGTGAAATGGTGGCAGTAGCCCAGGTGGGTGCAGTGGTTGTGGGAAGGGAGGCTGGGCAGCCAGGGTGGGCAGGGGACTGATGCTGGGGCTGCCCTACCTGCCCCTCTGTAGCCCTGCCCTTCTTCAGCCCTGCCTGCCCTTCTCCACCTCTGCCCCTCTCCAGCCCTGCCCTTCTCTGGCCTTGCCTGCCCTTCTTCAGCCCTGCCTGCCCTTCTCTGGCCTTGCCTGCCCTTCTTCAGTCCTGCCTGCCCTTCTCTGGCCCTGCCTGCCCTTCTCTGGCCCTGCCTGCCCTTCTTCAGCCCTGCCTGCCCTTCTCTGGCCTTGCCTGCCCTTCTTCAGTCCTGCCTGCCCTTCTCTGGCCTTGCCTGCCCTTCTTTGGCCCTGCCTGCCCTTCTCTGGCCCTGCCCTTCTCCGGCCCTGCTTGCCCTTCTCCAGCCCTGGCCTTCTCCAACCCTGCCCCTCTCCAGCCCTACCTGCCCTCTCCAGCTTGGCCACGCTGCTGCGCTGGTGGCTGCAGCTTCTCCAACCCTTCCTACACCAGAAATGGAGCCATTCACACCAGCCCCCAGAGCAGTAATTCCTTCCCCTTGGTGTCTGAGTGCTGCTTGCTTCTGTGGTGCTGTTATGAACCACAGGGAGGCCTATTGTGTTCAGAACGGCTCAGAGTTGTTTGACCATAGTTTTGAATTACCAAGTACTAAAATAAACGTTCAACAGCTCTGGGTTTAAAACCTTTTAAGAGTATAAAGAGTTGCTTGAAAGGCATCAGTAACTTTTAAAAGTGTAGTAAAAGCTGGTGCTCTTGTGAGCTGTTCCTGTGTATAAAGTCTACATCTTAAAAACAATGAAAATCATCAGGTGAGATTTTATAGGCATACTTGCTGCCATGCACAGGGCAAGTGACTGCTTGCAGCTGCAGTGACCTGTAGTGCCCAAGTTTGTGCTAGTCCTGAACACCCTTCCACCAAGGTTACCAAATTGGGAACTTGAAGGTGGCTCAGGGTTAAGGAACGTGAATGCTTAGGGTGAGCTTTATTTTATTTGAGGTGACTCTGTAAAAATGTTATTTCTAGAAGCTTGGAGGGGATTGGGGGGGACTGCTGCCCAGCATGGGGATTTGGTGTGGGGACCCTGTAGCCTGGTGTTGGCCACCAGACACTTGGGACCAGTACAGGAACTCTTCTGGGAGTGCTGCAGGAAAGAAATGCAGGCAGACATACCTCCAATGATGTAAGGGAAGTTAACAGGCTACCAAAATCCAAATCAACTGGAAAAGCAAGTGTGCACTCAGTACAGGATCATCAGTGAGCACTGTTGAAAAGGGACAGAGTACTGGATGGGAAAAAGGGAATTTCCCATGCATTTCTTACATGGTCCAGAAAATTTTCAGCCCATTGGATGCAATTTATTCTGGTCTTGAATGACACTGAGATGCTCTTTGTGTAATAATCCCCCTAGCACCATGTGAGGGCTCCTGTCTGGCCCTGATTTGTAATAGCACTCACCTCCTCCTTACATTCTCTGTGAACAGCAGCATTGGCTGTGTTTGGAGCAGGGCAGCTGGCGTTTGACTGGAGCTGGCTTCTAGACAGGGAACAAGAATTGAGAAGATGAATGAGTTCTTGCAACAAGAACATCTGGCTGTACCTCAGTTTCCTTCTCTTCTCACTTCTCACTTCTCACTATTTTATGTTCATTTCAGTCTGATTTCTTCAAAGGCATTGTATGTGCTCCTTGCTGGAGTCATTTTCTGAGCACAAGTTAAAGTGATTAATATTAGAGAGTTATACATCTTGTATGAAGTGAATCAGCTAAAGTGCTCCTTGTATTCATGTTCTGATGGAGACATCCTGCAGGGACTTAGGAACCAATTACAGTAATTTCGCGACCATAAGGCGCACCAGATTATAAGACGCACCTCTGGGAGTTGGCAAATTTCGCAGCTTTGTCCATCATGTAAGGTGCACCGGACTATAAGGCGCACTTCCGGGTTTGGGGGAAAATTTTAGTCAAAAGAGGTGCGCCTTATAGTTGTGAAATTACTGTACATTTTGTCAGTGGTTTGTAGCACAGCATTTGTTATACTCAATAGCAAACCTTCCTGGCACAGGAAAAAGACATTGCAGGCACACAAACCTTGCTTTGGTGGGGAGGAGGATTCCCTGGAAAGCAAACTCTGAAGAGCAAAGCACAGCCTGTGCTCCGGCCCACTGAGCTGGGAGAGCAGAGCCCTGTCTGCAGGGGATTTGTGCCCAAACTTGTCTAGTCTGTCATTCCAAAAGTGAACTTCATGACTACGAAATGGAAGTCTGTGAAAACATGTCTTTGTAATTAAAATGGAGCTTATATAATGGTGGTTTCTTATGGTTCTTTCCATAAGATTAAAGAGTTCTTTTGCATTGAACAAGCAGAACAAGAAGCCCTGAGCGAGTTGAATGGTGCTTAAGAAGTCTTTTTTTTTTTTTTTACTTTTAATGATGATTGTGAGAAATAACTAGGAGGAGGACTTTTGGGTAAGAGTGTGAAGACAAAGCACTGTGTGCCTGGTGGCACAGAGAGCTGTACATCCATCCCACATCCCTGCCAAGTGCTGTCAGGGTTTGGCTACCAAACTTTCAGCTGATGGCTTTAAAGCTTCCTTACATCCAACTGTAATTCTGCAGCTATGGCTATAAAATGTCTTGTTTATGGCCCCTAAGCAGCTGAAGATTAATATAATTGTCCTTCTTATCCAAGAATCCTTCCTCTGCAATGTTCATTAATTTTCCTGGTGCTGGAATTGCTGGTAGTTTTTGTTTCCAGATTCAAACCCGCAGTGTTCTAGCCAAATGATTTTGTAAGAGATTCACTCTAAGGAACTGTTTTCATTGAAGATAGCATACACTTAAGTAATGTCTCATGTAATAATGATAAAGTTTGTACTTTGCCTAGTTCTGGATCAAAGTTGATAAGCGTTGTCTGAACTCGTGGCATTGAAATAAAAAGAAAAGCATAGCGACCATCAGTGATGGCTGGCTTTATATTAGAAGGTTCCACAAATGTTGAATTTCAGTCAGTTTGGATTGATTATGGTGGTTTTGCTGGTGGAAGATAAATATGGAGACCTTCCAAAATCTTGTGCTGTGTTGTCAGAAGTTTTGGACGATGTTTTAAAGTGATGAATGTGCTTTGTATGTGTTCTTGAAGAGACTTTTGCCTTGCTCAGCCTATGGCCCTGGGAGAGTTTTCCTGGTGGTGTCTGTGCTTTTTCTCCTTCATCCTTGGCCCCCAGGGACAAGAGGAGCACATTTGTGCTGTGGTATGGCCAGGAACAAGTTGTGGGACAGGCAGGGATTCTCACTGCCACGGTACCACATGGAGATAACCGAGATGGAAAAAGAACTACACTGCTGGTTTTCTAATTCTTGAGAAGTGTAGCCAGCCAGTTAAAATTAACAGGAGCTTTTGGAGTCAACCAGTTACATTTGCTCTTCAGTGTGAATAATTTGGCATGCGGAGAAATTGTGGCATGTGGCAGAGAGGGCAGTTCAGGCTGAGCACTCGTGCACTCCTCTGGGGAGGGTGAATGAGTTTAGCACTGCAGGGCTGAGGCTGAACCTCCTTTAGCCTTCAGCCCCAAGTCCCCATTCTCATTCTGGACCATGCAGAGAGCCAGTGCATCATCAGCACTGCTGTTTGTCTGCACCCCTTCAGCCATGGGATCTGACCTTTATTAGGTAATACTGAAGTCTCCTATTGGTATGGTGAACAGATTTACACAGCTTTGAAATCTGACCCTGGTATTTCAGAGAGAGTGCTGGCTTGTTATTCAGCTTTTAAATGGAGTCAATAATGTTCCTTGAAAAAAGACTTTGAAGGTCAGATCCTATCTTGTCAATGCCATGTTAACCCCATTAGTTTCAGTGAGGTACAGTAATTTCACGAATACAAGCCGCAGCAATTTGACAAAAATTTTGGTGGAAACTCGGAAGTGCGGCTAATAGTCGGGGGCGGCTAATATGTTAATAATTTTCTGACATTTACAACCCCAGACGTGCCAGCCAGAGTGCCGGGCCAAGCACCTGCCAGTAAAAGCCGGCATTTCGCAATTGTTACAGTGTTACCGTGTTGCCCTGGCTCCCTGCAGGCAGCACGGGGGGCGGGGAGAGAGGCGGGAGAGCTCTCTTCTTCCCTCCTCTGCCGCAGCCCAGGGGAGGAGGGGGGGGGGGCGCCGCCATTGCCGCTGTTCGGGGAGGCCGGGGGTGGGGGGGGGGGCGGGGGGCGCCGTCATTGCCGCGGCCCGGGGAGGACGTGGGGGGGGCGCCGCCGTTGCCGTGGCCCGGGGAGCCGACGGGGGGGGGGGGCGCCGCTGTTGCCGCGGCTCCGGGAGCCAACGGGAGCCCTGCGCAGCCATTGCCGCGGCCCGGGGAGTGGGGGGGAAGTGCGCGCCGTTATTGCCACGGCCCGGGGAGGGGGGGGGAAGTGCGCGCTGCCATTGCCGCATCTCGGGGAGCCGACGGGAGCCCCGCGCAGCCATTGCTGTGGCCCGGGGAGGCGGGTGGAAGCGCGCGCCGCCATTGCCGCGTCTCGGGGAGCCGACGGGAGCCCCGCGCAGCCATTGCCGCAGCCCGGGGAGGAGGCGGGGTGCTTTGTCCGCGCCCGCCGCCGGCGCCACGGGCGCGGGAAAGCTCTGTCCCCGCCCGCCGCCGCTGCCGTAGGAGCAGGGGAAGCTCCGTCCCTGCCTGCCACCGCGGGGCAGCGCCGACCCGGGGTGACCGAGCCCAGGGGCAGCGGCGGCCGGCCCCAAGCGGCAGCACTGGGCTGGGCCACCTGGCCCCGTCAGCGGCCCCTAGCGGGCCGAGCCTGCACAGCCTTAGCTCAACCAGTAAACCCCGCCCTCCCGCGGTTCTGTTACTAATTGCACGCGGGTCCTCGCTGCGAACGACAGAGCGGCTTATATTCGGGTGCGGCTTATCTATGGACAAAAACCGAAATATTTGCCAACACCCAGAGATGCAGCTTATACTCAGTGCGGCTTGTATTCGTGAATTTACTGTATACACTCATTTTAGCTGTATTGCTCCTCTGACATTACTTTAAAATGGTGACAGGCAACTGTTAAGCATTAGAAATTTAATGCTGTCTTTAAGTAAGAACTCCTTACATCTCACATGGGCATACAGCAGTTGCTCTTGCTTGACAAGGCTTCCTTTGCAGTAACAAAGCACTTACTTGTTTGTTATATTTTTTGATCAGACTCAAATTCCTCTCCCAGAATTTGCTGTTAATCTATAGTAAACGAATACCTCATAAGCCGTATGATCACTATGTAAATACATTATAGCCATTTTTATTATAGCCATTTGTCCCTTTTGTTTGTAAATTCCCCAGAGTGAATATCTGGGTAATGGGCGTTTACCGCTGTGCAGCTGATAGCGCTGAGCCCCTGGCACTACATGGTGCTGAGCTCCTCTTCCCATGACAGGCAGGAAAGGACTTGATGCATGCTCATCCAGCATCACCAAACACATTCCTTTGGGAAAGAAGAGCTGGTGTTGATTGATTAATATGCTTCCCTCACTCTTGTCAGGGTCACACAGCTGAGATTCTCACTGCAGTGTTTCAAATGTGGCACAGACAGACTCCCACAGAAAGTTAATCATGCAGTGGAGCATAAATATCTGGACTACGGTCAGTTTTGTGCCATATGGCCAGTTTTAAACCCAGAGGAATTGCACAGTTTTCTAAGTATTTAGTATGAGAATTGTCCTTGTGTGCTGTATTCATACTAGGTCTGAATGCTGCTTATCTTGGAGCAAGTCTTGGCTTAGTTTGGTGTAGTCCTAGTACTAGTGAAGAAATCACAACACTTTCCTATTTTCTATTTTTAGGGCAAGAAACATATGTGTATATATAAAATAGAATCAAATAATCAATAACGTTAGAAAAGACCTCAGAGGTGATCACATCCAAGCTTTTTCTCTCTGTCACTCTCCTGCAAGGTTCAGGACAGAGTCCATTCCCTGGAGGGCCAGGGGACCATGCTACTGATGTGGTGAATAACTGTTCCCTAAGATGAACCAGGGAGGTTTCCTGACCCCCTCTCCTTTGTTTTGACTGACTGTTTGCTGCCACTTTGCAGAGATTTTCCTTTTGCTGGTTGAATCTGCTCCATATTCAGAACCCGAAAGCTTCCAAGGCTCGTGGCAAGTGGAAGGGAACAAGTGTTGGTGCAGTGCAGGGAGAAGGCAGGTTGGCAATGGGTGCTGGTGTTTTTGGTGGAGTGGCCCACGGCACTCTCATTATGGGGTATATGTTGCCTTATCTGTGCGTTATCCTAAGGATGAAAAGCAAATTATCTGCTCTCATAACCTGTCCCCTCTCTGCTGCTCCATCAGTTCTAGTGTACAGTGCAGGTTTGTTTGGCCCTGCCTCTCATAGGGCAGAGAAGGTAAAGTTTAGCCTTTATTAATTCAGTATGTTGGTCTAATTAAGAGAAGGTGGCTCTGTGTGGAGCCCAGCTCAGGGCCTGGCTGTGCATCTGGGGGAGAGGCAGGACAAAGCTGTACCCTCATGTGTGGATGTGTAGGTTGGGCTCTAGAACAGCACTTAAAGTTGGTGTTCAGTACAGACATCACCCACCGCGTGCAAGATGAATGTGTAAATACAGCCAGCACTGATGGGCACAGTCACACTGTGTGTGTGTGTGACTGTTGTGTATCAAATGCCTTAAAAAAGGTGCAGAGGAACTGGCTGTGCGCTGGGGAGCTGTGCTGAGGCTGGAAAATGCCTTTATCTTGTTTGTCCTCTTTTCTCATTCCTTGGTAGTGAGAATTGGTTGTTGACTTTCAAACTGCTGAGCAACTTTTAACTACTTGTGTGGACTAAAAATCCACCTTCATCAGATGCTAAAATAGCTCCTAACACTTTCCCCGAATAATTCTGTCGAGCATCGGGAGAGTTCAGTTCCGCAGCAGTGATGACTGTCGCCACAATTTATTGAAATTGAAAATAAGATCTTTGTAAGAGGGAGTTTAAAAGTGGCAGAATTGTTCCACAAGTGTGTGGAAATGCCGCTGGCTCAATTGTAAACACTTAGCATGTAGATAGATGGAAATTTCTGCACATTCCTTACAAGTGTGGTGCTGCAGAGCCTCAGGGTTTGGTCACTGGAGGTCAAGCCAGGGAAGATGTCCCCAGTGAAACAAGGAACCTTTGCCTGGGGAGCTGAGCTGAGCCCCAGGGCTCCGAAAATCCTCAAAGTGATGCAAAGTAGGGCCTGGTTTGCAAAGCAAACACAGCACAGCTAAGGCATTTGTGACTGTAGCTTGATAACAAGGATGTGTGAACACACTGCACGTGGCTTCCTGCTTAGCTGCAACACTCGCCTGAATTTTTCTTCCATTATTGCCGGTTATGCAAATTGATTAATTTGACAGATTTCTGCCTTTTACAGAAGTCATGTTCAGAACAGGGAAGAGCTTTGATCTACTGGAAGGTTAAAGTTGCTTGTCAGGTGTTGTGCTTGTAAAGAAGATGAAAAAAACTCTTCCCAACATGGAAATGTATGCCTTGGACATCACCTACAAAATTAAAGGAGTGCCAAATTCTACAACATGTTTCAAATAATCAAATATTAGAGGCTATTTTTAAGGTTCCATTCCCTGGAGTCCTGTGGCTGCCCAAAAGTATCACCTTTCATTTTAAACATGTTTTTTAGAAAAATAGGAGACTCACAGTTTTCCTCAGAGAGAAAAACTAAATTCCGAATGTTTAAAACCAAATGAAATCCACCCACCCTGTAAGGAGACAGCAATTGAAAAGCTATTCATTAGACTTTATTGTTTAGATGAGATGTTTGGAAGGAACTCCTCCCAGTGAGGGTGAGCAGGGTGCCCAGAGCAGCTGTGGCTGCCCCTGGATCCCTGGCAGTGTCCAAGGCCAGGCTGAACATTGGGGCTTGGAGCAGCCTGGGACAGGGGAAGGTGTCCCTGCCCATGGCAGGGGTGGCACTGGATGGGCTGTAAAGTCCCTTCTAGCCCAAACTGTTCTGGAATTCTGTGGTTCATGTTTCTGCTGCACTGCTGTTGAGGTCCCTCCCCAGCCACCAAAGCCCTCAGGCAGGGTGGGGTGGTGGCAGGACTGGGGTGGGGTGCCCAGGAGCCTGGGAAGCCCTTTCTCAGGAGGAACCTTTCTCAGTAGGGTCTGGGACACTTCTCCAAGCAGGAATCTTGTAAAGGTGGTATTTGCACAACTTAATTAGTTGCTTGTCTGCGGTTTCTTCTGTCTTCACTCAGAGTCAGGGTTAAAAACACGAAGGAGACGATTTTCTCATGTTCAGGCTTGGTTGTTTATTAAATCTTATCTAAAGTACAGAAAATTCAGCAACACTTATAGCTACCAGCTAAAAGCCAGAAAAATGGAGGTGAATCAAGCTAGTTACAAGGTCTTTTAAAGCTAAACAGTCCAATAAAGAGCTAACACCTATATTATTTATACTTTTAACCCAATAACCAAACTCCTGTGACCTGCAGTGCAGCACTAACTGTCCAACTGAAAACTACTACCTGAAAGCATGAAGAAGTAAGAATACAGAAAGAGACAAGACCCAAAAACCCTCCATATTGTCCCATACCTATTACTATATTCTAAAACCTTCAAATTCAAAACCCTTCACCATGTGAAATCACACACTTCTGTTTAACTACATACCCGTGATTTTAAATCCATCACTCAGATTTGGAAGCCTTCTCCAAGGGCTCAAGTCAAAAGTAGTGTTCTCCTGGGGGTCAGTGCTAGAAAGCACAGAAAGCTCAAAACTCCCATGTTTCTGGGATCCAACAGAACCTCTCGCAGCAGGGTCTGGGAACACCTCTTTCTCCCAGCAGGAACACCTCTCTCTCCCAGCAATTTTCCTTTGGGTGCACCTGCAGCAGGTGAGGTCACTGCAACAAGAAAGAACCGAAGAAGAGCCAGACAGCTTGAGGGGATGAGAGCCAAACCAAGGCATTTCTCTTGCTGAGACCCACAGAAGTCCCTAGAGAGGGCAAGGGGTGATACCTTGCCTGGAATGTTGTGCAGGGGAAGGAAGAGGAGCAGACAGGAGTGCCCTGCTCTGTCACACCCTGAGCTGTTAGAGGAGCGCCTGATGGGGCAGGCTGCATTTTTTGTCTATTTAGCATTCAACCTGGAGGTGGCTAAATAGAAATGGTTTAAAGTAACCCTTCAGTTGCCATAAATACTTGTCTAAATTGCAAATAGATGTCTGGCCCAAGCTTGGAGTGTGTCCTCCAAAGCCAGCCTTGGAGTAGGCTGAAGGAGGCCCCAGAATGTGGTGCTGTAGGGATTGAGCCCAGGATGGGGATGTCTGGATGTGTTTGACATCACCAGGCAGCTCCAGGAAAGTTTTGCTTGGGTCTGGAGACTGGGAAAGGAAAAATCCTTCATGCTTCAAATGCTTTCCTCCTTTTTTTGCCCAGGTTGGTCTGTAGGGCTGGGGAAAAAATCACCATGGAACGCTGCTTTCCTGGCACTGGGTGTGGTTTTTATTTGTGAAATGCTACTGTGCAACAAAGCAGCAGCAAATTTAAAGTAGTTCAGATGGATAAAAGCACCCTATTAAGGTAATTTTGGTTTATTTGTCCCAGGAATGCATAGCAAATGCGTGTCTAGTTACAGATAAAGCAACGAAGCCTTTCATCTTCTTCCAGTGAAAAAAACCTCTGCAAATAATGTGGAAAATGTTTTGGTAAAATGAATGAAGGTCTTTTCAAGGATTTGGTTATCACAGATGAGAGCCCCACTTGAGGGAATTGGGAATGTTTCTCCCTGTCCTCCTGTTGAACTGTTGTTTTGGGACAATTGCAGCTGACTCTGGAAATGCCTCATTTTGAGATAATAATCTGTCTTAATCTGGCCTTTGGGAATCTTTGGGGTCACCTCTGGGTTTGGCATGGGAAGAGCAGGTCTGTCCCTCTGCCTTTGGTGATCCCTGGGGTCACCTCTGGGTTTGGGATGTAGAGGGCAGCTCTGCAGTGCTCAGTGAGGATGATGGAGATGCAGGAATCTGACTGAAAAGTGCACACTTAGCAATGTACCATTCTTCCTCTCCAATTTCTTGCTCTGTAGGTGGTAGAGAATTAGTCCTTAATTACTGGCAGGCTGTGGACAACAACCACCCCCCTTAAACTGTTTACATTTCTGGATAAGGCTGGAGCTGGATATTCTTTAAGGTTCAGTCCTTTTCAAAATCTATGGGAGATTTTATAGTGCTTGTTTATCTTTCATGCCATGTACTCAGATAAATGTTTGTTCCCAAATAGCTTTTATCTGTTAAAAACTCCAAAACCCTGTTAATCCATGTCTGCATCCCATCACATATGATAAATCCCATTTGTGCCATTCAGCTTCCCAGTCTGTGAAAAGGCCCAATCAAGAGGCTTGTGCAACTGGGGGAGTTCAGAACTGGGCAGAAAATTACAGTAATTTCACGACTATAAGGCGCACCCTTTTGACTAAAATTTTCCCTCGAACCCGGAAGTGCGCCTTATAGTCCGGTGTGCCTTATCTGATGGACAAAGTTGCGAAATTTGCCAAACCGGAAGTGTGAGCTGTGAGCCGTGGGGGGAGCCGGAAGTGCCACGGCAGCCGCCTGGAGGCGGGCCCAGGGGCCCGTGGCACCGCCCCTGCCAGGTGGAGGCGGGGCAGGGGGCCCGCAGCACCGCCTCTTCCCGGGTCCAGGCAGTCCCAGGAGCCCATGGCTGCTGGGTGAATGCCGCCCAGGGGGCCCGTGGCACCCGCCTTCCCGGGTCCAGGCAGTCCTGGGGGCCCATGGCCGCCAGGTCCAGGGGGGCCCGGTGGCTCGCGGCACCGCCCCTGCCAGGTTGAGGCGGGGCCTTGGCCAGCAACCGTGCGGGGTGAGCTGGGGGCGGAGCCTCGCTGCAAAAAAAAAAGTGCGCCTTATAGTCCAGTGCACCTTATCTGATCTACAAAGTTGCGAATTTTGCCGACTCCGGGGGGGTGCGCCTTATAGTCCAGTGCGCCTTATGGTCATGAAATTACTGTAGATGCAAGGTGGAGCTGGAGTTCTAGACTCGCTTGGATACAAGAAATTATATCAAGAAATTTCCCTTGAATAAAACATTAATTTCGCATTATAAAACATGATGTTGCTCTGATAATGGTTCCTGTTTTGAGTAATCCTCATTTCCTGTGTCTCTCTGGTGACTCATCACAGCAGAGCTCTCATCCATTCTGCTCTGCAGATGCTCTCAAGCTGTGTATTCCCCATCTGACTCAGCTCCTGTGTATCAGCATCTCCTTCTATTGCTCTGGGAGCTCTGGGAATGTTTGCCTTCAGAGCCCTTCAGCCTCTCTCCAGCCTAAAAATGACTGGTGTTCCTGGCTTCGCTTTTAAATTTAACTCCAATTTCTAACAAGTTTGTGGTTAAAAATTCGCATTTCAAATTTTCAGGTTGTCTCAAGTCTTGAATCTGGAACTGAGAAGCCCAGACTGCAGAAATGTGTGTCTGTCCTTGTATGGGTCTGTGAGAGGAACCGATCTTTCTTCCTTTCAGGTTTTCAGTGAGTGGTTGTGTGTATAAAACATTCCCAATGTGATGTGTGCCTTCTTCAGCTTTAATTAAACTTCAAGGGTTTAAAGGTGATGGGGTGTAAGGGTCTAAATGGAGACTGTGCCTCAGCTGTCATATGTGTAACAGGGACTGAGCTGCTGCTACTGAGGTTTATAGGCAAATATAAAGTTTTAAGAAGACTGATGGGTGGGTGGTGATCTAAGCAACAAAACCACAGGATTCAAAGAAATTTTTGTTGGGGCTCGGAGGGCTGCAGTGCTCTGAAGTGCAATGAGGTCCATGCAGAATGTTCCACGTGTGAATTTGGATCCCCAGAGATGGGGTAGAGCTGCGTGTGTGACATGGATGATGCCAGGGGAGATGCCTGTCAGCTCTGGAGTTCAACAGAGCCTTTGCTGACTCTCTTTGCCATTTGGGCTAAAGGAGGAGAGGGTAGGTGTTAGCAGGTGTCACTCCCATCAGAATTAACTGGCCATAAATAGATTTTTAAGACTTTGCTTCTTGTCTTGCTGTTCTAGGTGAGGTTGGGGCTGGAGGTTCATTCTCCAACTCCTGGGAAGTGCTGAGTCATGTAGAGGAGTTTTCCTTTTTGAAGTCAATTTCACCTCCTGTGAGCAAAATGAAGCCTGGTGTTCAATAAAGGGTGCACTGCAGTGAATATTTAATCGTTGTGCTTGTCTGGTGCTTTCATTTACTCAGGTTAAGCCCATGGATTTGGCACGGCCATGGAGCTGCCCTCCTGTCACCTGTACCACAAGATGTACCTGGGACTCACTGCAGCACAGCCTCTACTTTTAATTGACTTCTCCCCTTATTTCTGGCAGTTATTTAAGCTTCTTAGGTCATATTTGGGTAAAGTTTTCCTTTCCATACTGAAAGCAGTTTCTAGTATTAAAAGTTGCGCATGGATGAGAGTTTTCACTGGATGAATGATGAGAGAGAAGGGAGTTTTGGGACAGTGCCATGCTTCATATAGTTCTTTAGATATATTGTCATGAGGTGGTTACCTCAGATGTCAGTCTGTTAGGATTACATAACATTTTAAAATTATCTCCTTTCCTATGGCCAAAAAATGATTCAGTCCTCTTGCATATTGTATTACCTCGAGCTCTTGGTATTTATTACATATGCAGTCAAGAAAATAAGAGTCTGAGGCTTGCATAGATTTATTTAGGAGCATTTAGCAGCTCTCTGTTTGCTAGTAATTTGGTTCATCAGAATGAGGAATTTATTTCTGAATTGCCTTTTAATGAGCACATAAGCAAGTTTCTCTATCACTCTAAAACTGTGGGTTGTCACTTCAGAGGTTTGTTTTTACAAATGGAAGTTGTTATCTCTTGCATAGGTATCAGCCTGCTGTGGTAGTTTCCACTGGTTTTAATGGAGCTTGAGTTTGAATAGCCCAGATAAAAGAAAGATAAGAACCTTTCTCTTTAGAGAGATTTCTTCTACTACGTATTTTGTGCTTGATGGAATTTATGCAGCCAGAACAAGCCCCTAAATGATTTTTAGTTCTATGAATAGTGACTTTTTACTCGGGTAGATTGTGATAGGACAAGGGGGAATGGTTTTAAACTAAAATAGAGCAGGTTTAGATTCAATATTAGGAAGAAATTGTTCCCTGTTAGGGGATGCCTTATGACACCTGATTTTGGAAGGGCGAAGGCAAACAGAGGTATTTTTCTGTGAGAAGGATTTATGTGACTGAAACAGAAGATGAACAACATGGTGTTTCTGTGTGGGAGATTAAAATGGTTTATTAACTGATTAACTAACTGGCTGGGATTTAAATTGCTGCTGCTGAAGCACTGTATATGTGCAGCTGAAGTTTGTCTGAAAAGAAGGAAGGGAACTGAGCAGAATTGCAGGAGGTGAATTCAGCACCTGAGCTCTCAATCCCTCATTGCTAGGTGTTATAGATTTCACAGCAGATCAGAGAGTATCACCTCCATTCCAGAGGAAATAGCCTCAAGTTGCACTAAGGAAAGTTTAGGTTTGATATTAGGAAAAATGTCTTCATGAAAAGAGGTGTCAGGCATGGGAGCAGGTTGTCCAGGGTGTGTTCCAAAACAAGTGTGGATGTGGCGCTTGGGGACTGGCTTAGTGGTAAGCAAGGTGATGCTGGGCTGATGGCTGGACTTTTCCAGTGGTAACAATTCCCAGATTCCTTTTGCCAGAGCCTGGAAGCTTCTCTGTGGGATGGGATTTCAAAGCCAGGCAAAGCTGGTGCTCCTCTTCTAGGATCTGAATTGAACAGTGTATGAAACTGGAGGTTGCTTTGGAGTCCTGCAGCTCCATGGGGCATTTCTCTTCTACATTAGGTATGGAAGGGAAAATGGCAGAAAAGCAGAGGAGAATCTGTGTGCTGATCCAGTGGAGTCCCCCAACAGCTTTTAGTTTTGGTTTGTTTTTGTTATTTTTTTTTCTTTGTCTAATTAGAAATTTGAAATGAAAAGCCTGCCACAAAGCCTGTAGATGAATGAGGTTTGAGGGAGCAGTGAGTAGCAGGGAGGCCTGCACAGAGCTGTGTGAATTGCTTGCACTTCAGCATGCTCAAATGAAAGGTCATTCACCAGGGCTGTTTGGCAGGAAGAAAAGGAAAAGCTGATTCCCCCTTCTTCCAGTCTGGGAAAGCCACCAGCATTTCATCACACAGGGCTTAGAGCTGCCATGAGACTTATGGAACAGAGATTGGGGTGGTGGAAGGTGTACTCAGCACACCTAATTCAGCTGGCATTCACTTTTATTGGTGCTCTTCCTACCAACAATTAATGTACACAAAATGACTTATCTCTGGGTCCTGTGTTTTGATGAGCAGCATCAATCCCTACAGGTAAAAAACTCACTTCTGTCATTTGCAGTTTGTGAGATCATGTGGGAAACAGGAAAAGAAAATGAGTAGTGGGTTAAGAAGATAGAAATGGGCAACCAATTGCAGCTTCCTCTCTGTTTTACAAAAACAGGCATATCTGGCAGTGCAAATTCTCAGATATTTTTAAAGAAACACAGAATAGTATGCAAAGTGTGGGGGATTTTGGGTCAATATCCAATTTCAAGGAAGTCAGAAAGAAACACAATAGTAGTACAAGTAGTTCTTACTTTTTGTTGGCTTCTTGTCAGGGCATTGCTCTTATTTTTAACTCTTTTTGTCCTCTGGTTTACTCGAGTTATAATTTATTTACAAATTGATTCCTCGGGAATGTCATTCAAAAGCCATGTGCTGTGAGACAAGGCAGATTTTCATTTTTCACACTGTCAGGTTGAGCTGTAGAATGTGGATCAAACAGAGCACATGGCTAGCCTCTTTCTTAGTTTTTTTCCTTCTCTGCTGAAATAAACTCATAGGTGTATGGAGGTAAATCATCACTAAGAGTGCTCATACCTGTGAGCAGGTAAATCCTCACTAGAGGTGCTCTTTCTTACCTGTGAGCTGCAGCTGGCTGAGCCAGGTCTCGAGGAGGTGGGGATGCTGCTGGACTTTGATAAAATCGGGCAAACGATGCACGCAGTCTTGCAGCAGCCCCTCCCAGCTGGGATGGCTGGAGAAGGAAAGCTCCATCAGGGAGAGGTTGATCTGCTGGCCCCTCTCAGCTGTAGGAGGAGTGTGGGCTGCTCTGGAGCCCTGCAGTGTCCCCAGCCCTGGCTGGGGCTGGATTCCCAGCACTGGGGTCCTGGGACCAGCACTCGGCTCCTAGCCCACAGGAAGCATTCCATGCTGGAGGGTCATCCCAGGACCTGGGTGTGTCCAGCTATACAGCTCCACGGAATTTTGGCAGTGCTGTGCACAGTCATGGCTGAACCTCCCTTCCTGTGGCTTGGCACCAGCCAGGCTTTTGGCACGAGGGCTGGCAGGCATCACTCTGGAGAGTGACGTGGAGCAGGAACTCCCCTGGGACACTGGCCTTGCTGGCTGCAAGAGCTTGGCCCTCCCTGCTGCTGTCAGAGCCCTGGGGATATCGGCTGTGCCACATTTTTGTCTTTTGCCATCATCCCTGAACCCTACGTTCCTCCAATCCTGCCAGCTACAAAGAGAAAATTAATGTGGTTTTTGGGGTAGTGGTTGGAATTAATGGTTTTAAAGGTCTCTTCCAACTGAAATGATTCTTTGATTCTGTAAAACATGAAAAATCACCCTTGTCTTATATGGGGGAAGAAGGATTGGAAGGGGGAATCTGTATTGCACCAGCTCTAGTAAGTAAAGATACTGCTATTAAGAGATAAACCAGGGAAAAATATATCAAATTGCATGTTGGCTTGGGTCCTACTTTGAAAAAAAAAAAAAAAAGTATTCTGTAAAGATAATGTGTGACGGACCCATTTGTTTATCTGAGGTGAAAAAGGAAGGAAAAAGTCATCTGAGATCTGCCTGATGTGAAGATGACCTGAGCTGAGCTGTGCTGTACGTATCTTTAAAGTTGGGAATTATATCTCTTGCTAGCAGCCAAAACACTTCTTAAGGCATTGAGGAGATTTTAAAGATAGGCATAAAGAGAGATTATTGAGTTAGACTTCTGGGATTTAAATTATGGCCATGTTGAAGGGAAAGCATCCTCACCTTGAAGCTGTTCTAACTAGTGTCAGGTCAGTCTGTCCTCAGAATTGAAAGTCATAAAATGGTTGCTAAAAAAGTGTATGCATTCTAGTGTGGAAGAATCAGGACAGACTGAGCATTTGTGGAAGTGTGACTGGAGTTATATCTGCAATCAGCAAGTTAAAAAATTATCATTGATTATAGCTCAGTAAAATGTCAGTTCTCATGCATTCCTCCAGCAGGGCTGCTGCTGGATGGTGCTGGGTACACAGTTCCTAAATCCAGTTTGTAACTTGTTTCTGTACACCAAACAGGATTGGGAAAATACTACCTCAAGGATTACAAAGGTTGAGTCTTTCTTTTTAACAAATATCACTGGATGTCAAGCAAACCTAGCAAATTTAATTGACTTCTTTAACATATGAAGTGTTTTGGAGCTATTCTGTGGAAATAGCATTCAGAAGGTTTTACCAGTCCATGATGTTTCTGTTTGAGTTGGATCTGCACAGTGCTGGCAGAGAACTGGGCAGTGTGAACTTTTGGGGTGATTTTGTTTGAAGGCAATTGCTGACTCTTGGGAACTAATGTAACCCTCTGTGCATAAATGCCAGGGTATTTTCCTCATTTGCAGTTGTTTTTTATGTACCAACTCTGCTGTACAGAGGTTTGCACAAAAACCCTTTTTTTGGTCACTGGTTTTCAGTGACAGTTGATGTCACTAAACCTGTTTGTGTCATTGTAAATTGACATAAAACTTTGGAAGGCTGGAAATGGCTAAGCAGATTTCCCACTCATAGGTAATTAGGCAACTATAACATGGGAACATTCATAGAGATAAGAGGATGTGGAAAGTGGAATTGTATTTAGGAGGTTTGTTTTCACTCTGTTCAGTATTGAATATTACTTCCTAAGGAAGTTACTTTCCTCCACAAATGAAGTGCATGGAGTTGTGCTAATCATGACTTTAATAGATGATGGTGAGGAAAAGTAATTAGCTTTCAATCAGAAATGGTTACACTACACCAGGCACTGGTGCTTTACACTGCATGCACTGTAAATGCAAGTCATCTTAACATTGTTGGGAATTCATGAAGCTCATATTTCCATGTTCTCTCAGGTTCCTGAAATGTTAATTACTGGGCTCTGGTGCCAGTCAGTTCCTGTGCTGACAATAGGGATTAGAAGTCATAAAGAAGTCAATGAGGCGCTGCACAGGAATGAGATCTGTTCCAATTGCATGCATTCAGTGCAAGTGCCAGGATTCTGATTTCATTCCTTGGCTCCGGAAGCTGCACACAGGAATTGTGCAGTGGCGTGGTGCAACACAGACACAGCAAGTGCTGGTGCTGTGCAGGATGAGGGATCTGCTCTCAGACAGGATATGGGATCTGCTGTCTGACAGGATAAGGGATCTGCTCTTCAGAAGGATGAGGGATCTTCTCTCAGGATGAGGGGTCTTCTCTCTGGCAGGATGAGGGATCTGCTCTCTGGCAGGATGAGGGATCTGCTCTCCAGCAGGATATGGGATCTGCTCTTCCCTAGCACCTGTGGAACACTAGCTCAGATGGCACTTGGGGAGCACTCTAAGCACTGTTCCTGAGTGAAAGCAGAACCTCTGCTGAGTCAGCAAGGGCATGGGCACAGAGGTTTGGGGCTGAAAAAGACAGACTGGGTGAGAAATGTAGCATCAGCAGTGGTGGCTTTGCTGGATGGTTGTTTTGTGTCCTGACTGGGAGAGAAATGGTACTGGTTTGGGGTTTTTTGTTGTTGGAGATTTTCTGAAGAGATGAGGGGAAATAGATAGCATTTGAGGGGAAGATAAGGAAAAAGGATTAAGAAAAATAGGGATCATGTGTACAGGTATGAAAGGGAGAAGACTAAGGGACTCTAGAGGGGAAAAGCAGTAGTGAAACAGGGCATCCTTCAAGGGTGAGAGTTGCAGGAGTCCAGCTGGACACAGATGACAATGTTGGTGCTTAAGGCTGCTGTAGTCACTCCTGTGTGTCCCAGCAGCTGGGTCATTGCTGCTTTTGTCACTGTGGGGCCATCCCTGTGTGACACCCCTGCCTCTGCCCCTGAAATCTTCCTCACACAGAAGATTAAAGAGAGGGGTCCTAACCTGGAACATGTGGATGGCACTTTTCTCTTCCTGAAAATGGAATATTCATATTTTTTATGAGAGCTTTTCTAAAAAAATTGCCTAGAAAGCTTGTGATCCCAAGAGGGTTTATACTGGCTTTTGCCAGATAGCCAATCTTTCATTATAATGTGGTTGCAGTGCATTTTACTTGAATTTATAAACAAACAACTCCTCTCTAAAAGCAGCCTTGCCAATACACTCTGTTGGTGGTCCTAACCTTTGCTGAAGTGAGCGCAGCTCGGAGCTCTTGTCCCACAGCTTTGGAGCTGCCCCTGGCCTGGCAACTTCAGCCTTTAACTGTGCTGCTGTTACAGAAAATCCTTCTCCCATGACCTTGTGCCGAACATCAGAGCCACAGGATCAGTTAGCTCTCAGAAACCTTTATCTTTTCTATGGGAAGAAGTGGAAAATCCTTCAAATCAAAATGCACCTTAGATACCTGCAGCTTGTGCTGGTTGGGTCAGTGGCGTTCCAGAACATTAATGTGTTGAAAATATTGAGATTTTACTTCAAATTGTTATAAGGATTCATCTATCTGATGTGAGAAGTGTTTCAGGCTTTTGTTTTGGTTTGCAGACACTGCAGGGGTATGTGTTGATATGCTATTATCACCATATATATATACATACCATATATATCACCGTATCACTATGTATACCTCACCTTCCCTTCACCCCTCTTCTTTCTCATTGCAGATTTACAGGGAGTAGCAAAGGATTCAGATTGTGACCTGCATTTCCAGCTATGTAGTGGAAGGGAGCTGTCCCTTGCCTCTCCCCACTGTGTGGCCCTGTTTCATGTGAAAGCTGATGTATTGCAGTGCTTGGGAAACAGCTGGCAGTTCCCCACTAGTGTTTGCTGGCTGGGAGAAGCAGCGAGCTCAAAGCTGACCCTCTGCCCTGATGAGGAAAGATGCATTCCTTACAGGATCTGGCTGGTGCCCAGCCCCTGCCCAGAAAGTGCTGTGCTGTTCCATGGCACCCCAGTCCTTCCCACGGAGCTCTGGCCAGTTCAGGGGTGATGGGGAGGGTGGCGAGCAGTGTGGCAGCTCGTGGGTGTCATGGGACAGCCCATGGTGCCAGAGCCCATGTCTGCATCACAGCAGCTGTCGTCCCTGAAGTCTCGAAGGGTTTGAGTTTTTCTGCTGTAGGAGAGGATTTCCCCTTGCAGGGTTCGGTATTGAGATGAGAGTCAGTGGGTTTGAATGTGACCTGGAGCCTGGCCGAGGTAAGGAGGGTGCTTCCCACAGGAACTCGCTTCCTTCCCTGCCTCCAGGGTCCCATGTGGGATGTGCAGGATATGCTGCTTGGTTTGTCAGAGCCCATTCTCAGGGCAAGAGAACTTTTGGGAGGTTAATAGGAAGAAATTGCATCTGATGAGAAAAATGAGGGGATGCCACCAGCACTTTACTGAGATCTGTGGGTTTGCTTGTCATTGCTCCCTAGTGTTGTATCTTGCTTTTAAAGATCCATTTCATATCTGTTTGTGGTTGCAGATGCAGCAGAGAAAGGTGTAACTG
Source organism: Catharus ustulatus (assembly GCF_009819885.2). Lineage (NCBI taxonomy): Eukaryota > Metazoa > Chordata > Aves > Passeriformes > Turdidae > Catharus > Catharus ustulatus. The sequence continues at coordinate 20,920,680 of NC_046233.1, read as the reverse complement.
CTGAACCCAAATAAAAACAAAATAGATCTCAGCAGCAAGAAGTCAAAATTGTAAAATTGCAGGAGAGAGCAAAGAGTATGCAGGATCCTGCTTCTATGGAGTAGTTTATAAAAGACCTGTTTCTATGGAGTAGTTTCTGAAAGACCTATTTTGTGTTATTGAATTAAATTCTGAGAAAAATGTGAAGTAATCTGGCCTTCCTAAGTGTTGTGCTTGTGTGTGTGGGTGTGCACAACTTGGTGGTGCTCCAAATCCACCCAGAGCCCAGTGTTCCAACCACTTCTGTCCCTTCTCCTGCCTGATGACTCAGCAAGTTACTGTCTTTCCAGCAATGTCCAGACTTGTCTGCATTTAAGTATCCAGACACTTTGTTCCTTTCTTACTGCTGCATCACCACAAAGAGCCTCATGGATTTTATTTTCAACACCCTCTGGGCAGCAGTAAGGCTTTACTCTCATCACTAGCTGTTAGCACCCTGAACTAGAAACTTGGGTAAAAAACTTCACAATTCAACAATCCTGATATTTTGATCATTGAGGTGTAATTAGCACAAGTGGTATGTGGAAATGGATGTTGCTTTCCTGGCATGTGGTTGAACATTGAAAAAGAGAGAAACTGGCAAGTGCACTCTACCTATTTACACACAAATAATAAAGAGTGAGGTTTTTTTGGAAAAGTGTTGATGAAGTGGTATGTGAAGTTCTACCTATTTTAGTATTTTCCTTTACTCTGTTTTAGGTGTCTCCTGCAGAAAATAACAGCAATGAATCTTTCTGAGAGAAAGGAAGAGACTCCTCCACCCTCCATTAGAATTTGCTGCCTTATCCCAAACGCTCCAAAACACATTTAAATCACTTAGTTGTAGCTTTTCATAAGTAAATCTCTTTTCTCACTCTTAATCTCTGATTCCAAACTGAAATGTAAATGTAAATTCCTTTACGAGTGGCTGCAGCCTGTGTTGTCCAAGTAGGAAGTGTGAGCAAGAGTGCACTGCAGGAGATGGAGCTCTACCTGGGATTTAGCTTGTGCCTATTTCAGGTTGTGCATGTGGGGTATGGAACCTGCCCCAGAGTACATTTGTCTGTCTCTGGCTGCTCAGGACCAGCAGGAGGAATCTGAGCTGAGCCTGATCCTGGCTCTGTCGTTGTGGTTGTGCTCACCAGAGGGAGCTCCCAAAAACCACAGAGTGCTGAGGTGGCTGAGGAAAGAGTTTCTATAGAGACAGACACAGGCTGAAATGCTGGTCTATCCACAACATCCTGCTCATTGTTTCATACTTGTACATGCAGCTGTTGCTTGTTGGCTGTTCCCAGCAGGAATCCCTGCCCCACTCATTCTTGCTGTGCCTCAGCAAGAGGGTCAGCAGTGGCCTTCAGCACGTGTCTGAGCTCCATCAGTGCTGCTGCACTAAGGACTGTCCTAAATATTAATATGTTTTTATTTATTCTATGTATAAACCACCCCAGGCTGAGCTGGAGAAAAGGAGGCTCAGGAAGAACCTTCTGGTTCTCCACAACTCCCTGACAGGAGGAGTTGGGCTCTGCTCCCAGGGAACAAGTGAAGAGGACCAGGGAGAGGACAAGGAAAAATGGCCTCAAGCTGGGCCAGAGAGGTTTGGACTGGGTATTAGGGAAAAATTTCTTGATGAAGAGGGTTGTCAAACATTGGGAAAGGCTGCCCAGGGTAGTGGTGGAATCACCCCATCCCTGAAAATGTTCCAGAACAGGTGTGGATGCAGCATGTAGAACGTGGTTTAGTGGTGGTGCTGGCTCGATGGTTGGACTCAATCTCAGGTCTTTTCAACAGAAGCCTTAAGGATTCTGTGATTCTGCATTCAAGTGCTTTGTGCTTGAATTTTTGGTAAAGGAGCAGGCAGTGCCTGTAGGCTTCTGTGAGCAGAGGGTCAAAATCCAGCTTTAGGTGAGAACGGCCACTTCTGCCATAGTTCACAATTATTTTCAAGGGTGGCCTTGTTTGAAGGTGACTTCAGTAGCAGTGTTGGCAGGTATTTCAGGAGTGTCATTTATCCTGATGAACGTATACCTGAGTAATTAGGAACATAGTATTGAAACAAATCATAGGAATTTTGTGTGTGATCTGAGTGCTGTAGATTTTTGACAGGGAGAAAAGACTTAGGGAATTAAACAGTTCATGTGAATGTGTTTCCCTTGGTGTGTTATGGGGTTACACTGAGCTGCACCCTGGACAGTCTGAGCTGGAGGCCAAGCCTGAAGTGGGAATGAGCAAAATGAGTCACCCAATCCCTGCTGTGAGAAACCACAATAATAGCATTAAACCAGGTGCTTAATTTAGAAGTTAAAAACTCAATTTTCCTAATTTCTACCCCAAACCATTACTTTCTTAGGGAACTAAACCCCCTTGCTTGCAAACATCTGTGGTTCTGAGGCATGCTGCATGGCAAAGGGGAGATTTCCTGTTGTGCTTCCGGCTAGGGCTGCTAAATTCCCCCGGAACAATCTAAACATCATTATCACCCCGTTCAAATTAGTATTTCCTCCTACTTTTGTAAGGGATAAAAGGAGGTTTGTTTCGTTGCTGTTGACTTAAGTGTTCCACTGAAGTTCCTTCGCAATAACCACTCTGGCACTGGGTGCATCCTGGAGAGTTTAAAGCTCCTTGGGGTTACTGGATCAAGGCTGAACCTGGGGGCCATCAGCTCTTACAGCCTGTCATTAATCCAGGAAATGCCCTGGGCCACAATCAGTGCTGCTGAAATTCTTGCCCAAACCCTGATTACAAAACTTTGTAAAGGGAAGCCTGAGGAAATGAGAGATCTCTTCAGAACATCATCATAAAATAAAGGAACAATGTAATTTATGATTATAAACCTGACAAGAACTAGCAAGGAATCCTGGAGGGTTCCCAGATAAGGATATGGAGCTCTACAACAGCTCTTCCGTTCAGTTAAGCATCCCTGCTCCCTAAGTAGAAACTCAGTGAAACTCAGAGGTTTCCTTCCTCTGCTGTTCAGAATCCTTTTGTCAAACAGTGCCAGCCAAACTGGGCTGCAGGGCACATACTTGGTCAGGAGCACTCCTGGGGCTGTTCAGGCCACTGACTGCTGCTGCTGTCATGTCTCTTCCTCTCTGTTCTTACCTTCTGAAGGTGTGCATGGTTCCTGTTGTGTCATTTTCTGTCTGTCCTTGCCTTCTCCAGGTGTGCATGGCTCGTGCTGTGGCAGAAAGCTGTGCTGAGCAGTGTGGCAGAGCAGCAGCTGAGGCTGAGTCAGGGGGTGAATCTGCCCAGTGTTTTCAGTGATGTTCTGAACAGAGATGAACGCTCAGTTCACTCCTCTGATGAATTTTACAGTTTTTCTACTTTGGATTAATTTGTCATGAGGAAAATTAGAATCTTGGGTTTTTTTCCCCTCTGAATTGATTTGGGACTTTTTCTGTAAACAAATTCTGAGTGGGTTCTCCTGGGAGGCAGTTGAGGCTGTGTATTTTTAGCCTGTGCTGAATGTGTTAAACTGGTTTGAGCTGATGGGAACAGACTGAGCACTGGGCAGGTGCCGAGGATTTTCATTTCAGTTGCCAGAGTTACAAAATTGAAAACTGTAAAGGCTCACAACAGCAACCTGAGGGATGTTTGACCTTTGGGGTTGGCTTCAGAGAGCATCCATCAGCAAATCCCTATCCCATATTAGCCCTGCCAGAGGTGCACAGTGCAGTATGTGCCCCCAGCAAATCAGATGTGGTTCAGATATAAAAGTAAAATCCTCCTTCAGGCTTTAAACAAAAATACAGTTTCTGTGTGATTGGTGTGAGAATGAATAATCTATGTATATGGTTTGCATGATTAAAGTGTGTGTAGTGGTTTTAGGCAGTTGGGCACTAAAATGGCACAGTAGCTGGGCTTGTCCTTGATCAACACTTGCAATCCAAAACAAAGACCTTTTTCCCTGCTAAACTCTTAAAATTTAGAGCAGAAACATATCTTTACTTCTTTGTGTTTGTTTGCCTTTATATTTTTTAAGAAGAAGGAATATTGGTTTTGTATTTTAGTTACCATTACGACCTCAGCTCAGTTTGTAATTGGTTAAGAACATCCTGGAAGTGCTTGGTTTTACTCAGTGTTTGAGCTGTAGCAGATTCAGTGATCCTGCCTAGTTTTCCCAAGTGCTCTGACTACATTCCCTGCTAAACACAGTTCCTCTGAATTTTAACTTTAAAATTAAACAGGGATGGTGGAAATGCTTTGAGGAAAGGAGCCTACCTAGCCACAAAACAGATCATGCGAAGAGCTTGCTCTGCCCAAGATAAAATTCTTCAGACAGGAATTATAAGGATAATTGGAACCAGGCTTTCCAAAGCCTCAGCTCTTTTGAAAGTTAATAGCCAGTATAAATAGACTCTGTGCAGTATATGGGAAAGGAGAGTTGAGGGGGAAAATACAGCCAAGACTGTGCTGATGGGCAGGAAACATTCAGCCTGCTCTGAGTTACTATTGTAACTGATAGAAGGATGACCGCATGAACTGATCTGCTTCAAACTTCCTTGCAGAAGAATACAGCAAAATGAGATACATTTTGAAACAGCAAGAAGAGGAATTTCTTGGTTTGTAGCTGGTGAAAAGGGTTAAAGAATTTATTTCATTGTTTCCGCACCCCCCCCTCCACTCCTCCTTTCAACCTGGATCTAATAAAGGACACTGTCATGGAAACGTTGAACACCCAACATAGTCTAAATTTCTGGCCTCTGCTACAGGTAATACATGTTTTGACTTACAAGGATTATCCAGAACTAAAGCCAGAGGGAGTATAAGGTTGCTATTCATTCACACTTTGAACTAAATCTGCAAAACCCTGGCTGAGGCTGTGTTGATGTGTCTCCACTGTATGATGCACAGTAAAATGAATGTTCAGCTTGGGTTATCTGGTTTTTCATTGTGCCTTGGGGCAGACACAGCTCTCTATGTTTTGCCAAGCAAGCCAGCATAAGGAATTTATGAAAAAAGAATGATTTAGGAAACAGAATGTTTTCAGGTTGAAATAGAAAGCAGATGCATCCCAAGGAGTGAAGGCAATATAACAGGAACTTGTCCTGGATGAGTAGTGGGATGGATTCCCAAAGAGACACGGATGCCTTCAGAGTATGGAGGAGAGCACAGAAAACCACTTTGCTGCATGAGGTTTAAAATTAAGGCAGGCTGCTCCAAGTGTGATGGACCTCCCTTACACTGCTGTGGTGATGGCATGGCAGGCGGGAATCGAGGAGGAGGGTGGAAAAGGATTAGGCACTGAACTGAATCTGTGAGGTGTGTGCTGAATGCTCAGCTCAGCCTGTATTTCTCCTGCAATCTGCTTTTCCATCATTTCCAAGGAGAGAAGCCTCAAAGACTAAGGAGAGCACGTGGGTTAGAACCCCATCCCAAGCAGTGAGCTCAGTGTGGTTTGGTCATGGAAACCCTCGAGCACTGCCCTCATTTCAGGGAGATTTAGATTCAGACACGTCCTGAGCACTGAGGTGCTTAGAGGAGCCTGCAGGAACCTGCACAGAGTAAAACCTTCTGCTCATTTATCTGGGAACAGGTCCTGGGGAGGGCTTAGCCAGCCCCAATGATGTAAGCGATAGCTCAGTGTGGAGTGAAAGCAGCTGGCTCTGGGGTGTGCTGTCATTCTCCCCTCCCCTGGCTTTGCCAAGATAAATGTTCTTCTCCTTTTTACCTTACTCATTAAAAAGTCTTCCCAGCCATCCCAGATAAATCGAGAACATGTTACAGTGCACACCTAAATGGTGCAATTCATTGAGGGAATTCAAAAAAGCCTGTCAGGTTATTGGTAAGATAAGAAATTACAACATGTTAAGGGGTAAAGCTACAGTACTTTGTTATTTATTTATTAGAGCTTTAAATGGTGAAGAGATTGGAGCAGAAAAAAGACCCATTGGAAACAGTTATTTTTCAGAATTTTAAAAACTCCACCAAGTTGTTCTGTGATGGTTTTGTCATTATTTTTCGTAATACATGGTTTTATGTTGTCAGGCAGATACTTGATAAGGAAATACAACATTTTTCTCCAGTGTGAGCAAACTGTTCTTGTTAAGTGCGTGCTGGGTGCAAGTGTAAATACTGTGGTTTTGGGGAAGATAAACTACTTTCCTCAGGTGTAGGAATGGAATAGGAAGTTCCGTCATAACAGCAAGAGCTCAGCTCAGTTTTGGGAGTATGACCTTTGCCTCTCTCTTATGTGAGTGCTGATCCAGCAATTAACAGCTTGAATTAAAGCCAGCAATGAAGAGATGTAGGTGCCCTGACACCCTGATCCTTCTGGTGATTTATGCAGTGCTCTGGCTTTCCCTGGCTCATAGATAGTTGGTTTTGGCATTAATACCAATCTTGAACTTCACCTCTGCCTGAAGTCAAGTGATTCTATCCAGGTCCCTGCACTGTGTCTGCCTTACTTGTAGTTGAAGTTACTATCTGAGCCTCCTTAATGTCATGGCTCCTGGAGTAATTTCAGAAAGGGAAATAATTGTCCACTCGTGGATGAGAGGCCTAGATGGGTTGGTTGGTTTAATGGGTTAGTCCTTGCTGCTCCCTTTGTGTGAGGAATCATAGACTCACAAAATAGTTTGTATGCCAAGGGATTTAAATGCCACTCAGTGCCATCCCTGCCATGGCAGGGACACCTTCCAAGCCCTGTCCAACCTGACCTTGGGCACTGCCAGGGATCCAGGGGCAGCCGCAGCTGCTCTGGGCACCTGTGGCAGGGCTTTACCAGGCTCAGTGAGGAAATTGTGATGTCTTAAGGTTTGTCTGTCTTTCTGCTTAGACAAAAGAACCACTTGGAGCAGGAATGATGAATAAAGCTGCTGACAGCTCAGTCAGGAGTGCTGGCTCCAGAATGGGCATTTGCATAATAGGAGTTATTCAGGCGATGCAAAGGTTCTGCTGAGCTGCAGACTCGAAGTGAGAATGGGAGGAAGCAATGAAATTAGCGGTGTTAAAGGTGTGAAGTGGTCTGAGTGGAAATTCAGGTGAAGCTGAAATCAGGGAAACTTCAGTGTCAAAAAAGCTCTCGCAAGAAACTGAGGTATTCTGTGCCTGCTTGACCTTCTAGAGCTGGCTGATGATTTATCACTCTGGAAGCATAATTTATGAACACTGGGAGGGAAAAAGGGGAGGAAAGTGTATGAAAATCCACTTTCCCTCCTTCGCTGCTCTAACAAACTTATGGTTCACTCTGAGAGTGAGAGGAAATAATTTACTAGCCTTTACCTGTGTTTTCCTCAGTTTGAGCTTCAACTAAACTTTCTGAAATACACACTCAGCCCCACAGCAGATTTTTGTAGCTGACAGCTGAAATTCCTAGCATATAAAAGCTGTGTGGCTATCATGTGGCCATAGAAAACCTGGATGTGCCCCCTGGGTCAGTTTGAGGCCATCCCACTGCTGCTCAGGGCTGGGTCATGCACTGAGACAACTTTAAAGCACAGGCAGGGAAGAACTAAAATTCTCTGAGAGAAAAATGTTTTTCAGAATATTTGAATTAACTTCTAAGTGTCTTTAAAAGACAATACACCGTTTTTTGAGATTAGGCCAAAGTGTCCTGTAGTTCATATCTTGGGACTGATGCAGAGTGACAGTTGCAGGAGGTGAGTTTCTGAATTGCAAACAAGTGAGGAAACTGCTGCTGTTTTGTAGTGCAGCCTGATGTAAATTACTTTTTTTTTTCCTCAAGAAGAAATCTATACATCTATAAATAGCAAATTATCTATTAGCAGATGGTTTGTGAAAGGACTTTAGGAAGTATCCAGGATTCACACAGTATATAAAAAAACCTCGGGATTACAGAGTTTTCAAACAAAATTGCTTTGTTTTCCATGAGCAGATGCAAATCTGCTTCTAAATCTGTTAATATCATGGAAGCCCCAAATAAACAAAGTTCTGTTTGAATGTTCTAGTATTTCCAAGTCTGTTAGACACAGAGCTGAAAGTCTCTATCCAGCATAGAAGCTCTGTGATCCTCAGTCCTGTGCGTGTATTTAGTCGCATATATTTGTTCTTCCTAATGGAGAATTAGAATATCATAAATCCATGCTAATATCTGTGAGTCCTGTTATGAGTTACTCCAGATTTTTTAAAATTCCCGATGAAGATAAAATGCAGTAGTTTGTTTATTTTATGATAACTTCATTCAGCGTTTAATTATTCATAAGATCACAACAAAAGGCAATATATTTTGCAAATATGACTGGTTAATAGTATGGCACTTCAGTAGAGCAATCTGATACTGAATCTTCAGTGAGGAATGAGTAACTCGCTTTTATTTGAATAATAAATCATGTAGATTACTGCAATATAGATAGTTAAAATCTGCTTTATTCTCATGTTCCAGCAAGAGCAACAAATGTATTTCAGCACTTGGTAAAATGAATGGAGTTTCCACCGCGGGAGTGAATTAAAATTACGTTAAAATTTCCCTGTTTTATGGCAGTGTGTTGTAATTATCTGGTACTGGATGTATTTCCTGCCAGTTTAAGTGCACAGATCAACCCTCCAATGTCACAGAGCAACTCTTACACCTAATGCAGCTCTCAGGACTCAAGGATATTTTAAGATTGTTAATGTGCTGTATAAAACGAAAGCATTACATAGCCTGAGGGCCATGTACAGATTGTTGTGATGCCAGTGCCCCAGTGTGTGAGCAGGAGCTGGGCAGGGTGGGGGGACACAAATGGCTTTGATCATTAGGGAGGGTTTGGGCTGTTCCTCCCTGAAGGCTCGAAGAAAGTGCCCTAAGTCTATGCAGTAGGTATAGAGGATCCAGCAAAATCCTATCTCACTGCAACCTGCAAATTTACACCTTCAGTGGAAATCCACAAAGAAAAATGTGGGAACTAGAGTAGCATTCTCCATGTCCATCTCTCTTACTACATCTTAGTGCCAGTGTTTCACAGCCACAGTTAGATCTCCCAAACCCTTTTCATTGTATTTTTAAGCCAGCTCAACCATCCAAGGCTGGGGCATTCTGTCCTAACCCAGCCTATGTAGTGAGGGCACAGCAGCATAATGACTGAATGAACTTGTGTCAAGTGGCCAAGCATGATTTTTCAGGAATTTTGTTCAGAGTTGTCAAATATGGAATTTTCTTCAAACCATTTATGCCATTTCCAGCATGTAAAACTCTTAATTTCCTTCTGCCGTTCCCCCTGAAAGACATCACCAGGTGATTGATTATGTCAAGATGTTAAGAAGTAGAGTTAAATCCAATCCATTCCATACAAAATAATCTAAAAAAAATATCTGTGTGTATGTACAGGTTCCACGAAGGAGTTGATTGAGAGCTGCTGTGGAGCTGGCCAACAGTGGGCTATAGACAACGGGGAGTGCACAGAAATCCCTGTAAGTGGAATGGATGGTGATATTTGCAGGTAAGTAAGGTAAAACTGAACATTTTCGATTAGCATAAAAAGTAGCCCTTGAGAAGAAATCGAATGTATTCGTGGGATGTTCAGGAGACTGGGAACTGTGTCATTCATGGTCTGAATTATTTGTAGACTGGCGATACTCATGGCTAATTAAAAGCCAAGATTTCCCCCTCCATTTATCCAAAATCTAATGTAAACGAAAGCTTTTAAAGGTTTCTTTTTGTCTCTCGAATGAGCAGAGCACAGATTTTTGTTTCCCATTTTCTGCCCATCTGTGGAATTGCAGTCAAATGGGAGGGCAGTGCTTGGCTTCCCCTGGGCAAGTGCTAAATGCAGTGATTATCTGTGTCAGTGTCATTAAGGGATGTGTTTATGGTCCTGTGTGAGTGGCCCCGGGTTCTGCTGGAGGGGTGACCACACGCCTGACCCTGCTGCTGGTGTCAGCAGCACCTGGTCTGGGAGGGAGCCAGGTGCCCTCTGCACAGCAGGACAGGGATGGTTGCAGGATGATTTGGACCCAGCACCCCACGAGCTGCAGTTCATCCCATTCCCTGCCCATGAGTCTGGAGCAGCCTCTGGGGAGGGATGAAGACAAACTCACTCCAGACTCACATTCTCAAATGATCCCTCATTTAGAGCATCGCAAAACTTTAGCATAGTCCCTTTTATCAAATTTAGTATCACCACACCTTTCTGAAGTTACAAGCTACTGAGATCGAAATCACGGCCCCCCCCCCCCCCCCCCCCCCCCCCCCCCCCCCGCCCCCGGATCTGGCGTGACACAGCTGACACATACCAACTGTCTGTGAAGTAAAGGCAGATTGACAATTCCAGCCTCGGCCTAAGGAGGTACAAATCTAGTACATTAATGAGTTGCACCTGCACATTTGAGGCTGGTTTTAGATTAAAAAGCCAGATCCTAAATGTTTCAGTCCCTGTGAACTTACTGGGATTTAAAGGAGTAAGAGATCAGGCGTTCAATTGTCTTACTTGTAAAATTTCAGTTGTTGTCCCTGTTTTGAAGATTTAAGCCCACCTATAAACGTTATGTCTAAAGAAAACATTTTATGTAAAAAAATGTTCAAGTATGTGGCCTCAGAGCCTGGAAAGCAAGGACAAAAAACTGCTGCTGCCACTGGGAGCTGTGCCAGTGGGCACAGCTGGTGACCCTGCCCCTCTCCAGCCCCAGGGCACTCTTCTGTGCTGGCGCCCTGCGTTTCCTGCAGCTTCTAAGAGTCTGCTCCAGCTCACTACCTAAAGATTGTAAGAAGCAGAATCACAAAATCCCAGAATGGTTTGTGTTGGAAGGACCTTAAAGCTCATCCCATTCCAACCCCTGCCATGGCAGGGACACCTTCCACTGTCCCAGGCTGCTCCAAGCCCCAGTGTCCAACCTGGCCTTGGGCACTGCCAGGGATCCAGGGGATAGATATACAAAGTAGATACTAATTTAAAGAATAGTTCTTGTTCAGCCAGCATAGTTTTCTTCTCATGTTTGGGTGTTCCAAGTGGGATAGTTTAGGCGGTGCTGGGATGTTTCCAGGGCATGTCAGAGATGCCCCTGAGCTGTGTGACAGTGCGGTGGCCTGGCCCTTGCAGGATTGCCCAGAAGCAGTGCTGTGTGTCCACGGTGAGGGAGAACAGCTGCCTGGCCGGGATGCTCGCTGCCAAGGACGGGGACACGTGTGGTCCCGAGGACAGTGACCCCTGTGCTGGCTCCTCCTACAAGGTGAGCTCCTCTGCTGCTTCTGCAGGTATGCCAGCTGTCCTCACTGCCTGCCTCCAACAGGCGTCTGCTCCTGCTTTACTGTGGGGCACGGGAAAGATGAAGTTGCAGGAATGTGGCAGTGAAATGGTGCTGTTTGCTTTTCAGTTTGCAGCCCCCTTTAAAACTTCACAGTTATGTTGTTTTGAATTGATTTCCATCTCCATTTCGTAAACCTAACTGGCTGTATTGCTTCTGCTTCCTTGCTTCGGAAGTAGCTGAAAAGTCCATTTTAGTTTTTATATCTGTAGTGTAGAAGAATTTAGAAAATGATGGGGCAAAACTAAATTGAAGATATAATGTGAAACCCATTACTGGACAGCTTGCTTGGCTCCAGTGTTGAATTGTAGCCCCGTTTCCCAGATCTTCACAATGCTGGACTAGAGGAACAAGCATTTAGATGATGATGGAAGCTTTTGTTCATAAATAGAGGCAAACCATTAATGGACAGCACAGATCACAAATCCTGAGCCACAGCCTCCACTTAGATAAATGAGATTTGCTTTGTGAGAACCAGTGGAGCCAAACCAATTTAAACCAGTTCAGCATCTGGCTTGTACTGTTTTCACCAGAACAGTGCCTTTCAGAATTCATTTCCTTCTGATCATAATTTACATAGCTATAGCTCAGCTTAAGTGGAGCTTGGTCGGCTCAGCAGGAACCTGATTAGTTCTGTCCTTGTGCATTGCAGATTCTCGCAGGTAATTGTTCACTGGAAAGCAGAGAACAGTGGACATCCACTGCAGGGTTTAAGGCTTAATTAGCTGTGCTGATATGTCATCTTCAGAACCACTGTTAATTTGGGTCTGAAGTCTGTCATTAGAGTAAAAGGGGAATTTGTGCATTCGGGAGTGGACATTAATATGTCTGAAATGTGACAGAATTGTTATTCTGAGGTTTTCATCAGGGGTTGTTTGCATGCCAGGCAGAGCCAGGCTGTGGAGTCAGCCTGATTACACATACCATTCCTCAGGCAGAGGTGGGGAGGGAGAGCTCCATCATTCCTGGCTGAGCTGAAACCAGTGACAAAATACTCCCATGGAATGGTTTCTCATGCCAGGTCCAATGGGATTTTTCCTTTAAGATAAACCATCTGAGACATTAAAGTTACTGAACAGCTTTGCTCACCTATTTAGCTCGTTTAGCTCTTGAGTCATTCCAGCTACTGCTTGAAAAAAAATCAATATATAATGAGACTGTTGAGACTTCATATTACTTTAGCATTACAGTATGTACTGCTGTAATACAAAATAATCCAATTTTGTACTGCTTTCTAATGCTTTGTGTTATAAGAAAGGTTTCCTAATTTTATTTATTTTTTATTTATTTATTTATTATTTATTTATTTTATTTATGGTTAAACATTGTTTCAGAGAGGATCTGGCAGAAGATGCTGACATCCTGATCTGTCTGCTTTTAGTAAATGCTGTGGCATAAATAAAAAAGTTTCTCTGGAATGTGAAAAGATTCATTAATTGCCCCAAAACCCAGCAAGATATTTACACTGTCTTGACAAAAGCCAGGGTTTTACCTCCAGGTTACAAACATTTGTTGGTCTTCAGGCATTTTAGATGTTTACACCTCTTACTTCAGGGTAAATGTGGCAGTGCTGGTTTTGCAGATTCAGGAGTTCAGCCTGTGCTAAATCAACCTAATCTTATGGTGCTTTAATTGTTATTTACTCTAACACAGAAAGCACAGGTTAGATATTTTTCCTAGTGGATGGAGACTCCACCGTGGTAAATCCAATTATGCAGGATTCCAGCAAAGAAAGGTTTGAGGGGAAGGAAGAAAGCTGTGAGCCAAAGAATGGTTCTCAAGGTGGGTTTCTCAATTGCAAGGTAAAAATAGTCATATCTGCTATTAAATCAATTGTAGAATTCCTGGGAAGTTCAAAAAGCAGCTAACAGAAGGTCGAAGCATTCCAGTTTTTGCACTTGAGAAGGAACTTTTCAGCGAACAAGTTTTTCCACTGGAAAATGAGACGGTTTTGTTCACCTGGACAATATGTGAGCCCAAAGATGTATGACTGATTCAGTACTCTCTGTCATGCCTGCACATGGGATAAATTGTGAATCAAACTATCACTGAAAGAAGGCAGGGTCTTCAAGGCAAATACTGCATATTTTACAATACTTCAGTAAAAACATATATTACGTTGAACTTCTGCGTATTGAAGGTGACAAAACTGAGATAAAACAAAAGAATTGCAGAAAACAGAATTTTTTTTCCATAATTTTTTTAATTTGAGGGTTCTGGATTTCTGGAGGATAGGAAGAGAAATTTTTCCTTTTCTAGCACAGCCACAATTCATTATTGCTAGATTTTAATTTTTCAAATATTCTTTTGAAAAGACAATTTAGCCTATTTAGTGTGCAAAATAATTCATCCTCTTCAAGGCCCATACTGCAAATTTTTCACAAATGTATTTGGGCATGTGAAGGGAGGTCCTTATCGCTGTGCATATTTGCAGATGAGAGTAATGTCTGCTGTTTATGATGTTTGGGGATTTCTCAGATTAGGAAGCAGGGCCATAAAATGTGAGCTGCAGCCATCAGTGTTGGCTGCACGTGCCAGGCTGTGCACTGAGTGTGAAATGCTCACAAACCCCCACTTCTCTCCTGAAAAAAGGGACTCAGCAGAAGAATTTCTGAGCATTGAGATGGCAGGGGATGCATTTCCCTGCTGGAGACAGGCTCTGGATTAATAGGAATGCCCACCTAGGATTTCTAATGATGAAAAATGATCCCTCCCTATTTCAATACTCCTCACAACACTGCCTCTCTTATCTGCCCAGGCGAGGGATTTCCCTCCTGGGAACTGCTCTGTCCTTGGACTTTCTGTTGACAGAGCTCCTATTGCCAGCTTGAATCCTGCCCCTCATGTCCTGTGTCTGACACCTTTTCACAGGGTGAATATTTGAACAGACTGAAGTACAGACAGTTCCAGTGTCACTGTAAACTTGCAGTCAGTGGATGACTATCAGAGGAGCTGCACTGGGAAAGAGACTGTGCTTTTCTGTCAGTGAAACAGATGTTATTCATAGCTAAAATACATGAACAAATAAATAAATAAGGGGTGAAAGAACACTTAACTCCAAATGCACAAAGGCCTCTCCAGCTGAGGTGCGACCCCAGTTATGTCTGCAGCAGAGACTCACAGCTCCTTAGCTGTTCTGCTTGGGTAGGTATGCACTGTGCACCCACAGCATGGACTTTCTGAGTCTTGTATCATTTATCTGATGTCCTTCTGTGGTCTGACTGTGCAGTAGATTTCTCTGGGACTGAGTAAAACAGCACACAGTTTTTGTCTGCCACCTGCAGCAGAGCAAACTGCAAGAGGTGGGAAATGAACGTGTCAGCAAAGCTGCTGTTCAAATACTCAGAGGAAGGAAAGAAGAGGAAAGTAACTCATCAAATACAGCCTGGCCTCCCTCCAGCCAGTCTCAGCAGGATGCTGTCCAGCACAGCCAGGTAATCAAAGGTCAGAACAGGTTTGCAGGGCAGCAGTGCAGAGAGGAGAGTCTTCACTGACACCTGACAGGGCTGGGATGCTGCTGACCCTCTTCTCTGCAACCTATTTCCAGTTCCTGTCACATTGCTTCAAACTGATCATGTTTTGAGTCTAATGCAAAGATGTGCAGATCTGTCTTATTTTTTTTATGCCTTTTGTTCACACTACACACCAACAAGGCCTGTGAGCATAAGCTGAGAGGAGCTGATCTGCAGCACCACTCCTTCCTGGCGTGTGGAGTTGCTGAAATCACTGGCACAGCCAGACTTTGTGTTTGTGTGGCTGCAGTTGACCCGTTGGTGCAGGTGCAGAATGGCAAAAACAAGCACAAGTAAAGCTTTGATATTTACAACTGTCCACACTCCAAATGCTTTTCCAGATGCTCCACTGCTTAGGAAAGTGCAGATCAGTTCCAGGTGTGTGTGGGCTCATCCCTGAAGCTGTTTTAGATCATGGAATAGAATTGTTAGGGTGGGAAAAGACCCCTAAGATCATCAAGTGCAACTGTAAACCCAGCACCACCACCCTGCTCACCACTAAACCATGTCCTCAAGTGTCACATCCACACATTTTTTGAACACTTCCAGGGGTGGGAACCCACCACTACCCTGTCAGTTTTTTCAGTGTTTCCACGTGCTGGTTGCTGACGTTTGCCTTGTCTTGCAGCAATGCTGTGATTGCTGCAGCCTGGGCCTGCGCCTGAGGAGCGAGGGGAAAACCTGTGAGTCCAACATCAACCTGGGCTACCCCTGCAGTCATGTGCTGCTGTCCTGCTGTGAAGGGGGGGATCACTTTGTGCATCCCGAGATCAAACGGCATCCTGAGCCTCTGCCAACGATGACCCCTGAGAAGGGTGAGTGTCCATCTGTGACTGAGACACTGCAGACAAAGCTCTGCCTCACACACACCTCCAGGGAGCTGCTGGAGAGAGCAGTGCAGCAGGAGCATGGCTGCTTTCCTCTCAGACCAAGCATAGATTTCCTTGTTCCTAAAGCAGGCTGGAAAAAGCAAAGAACACGTGGATGTTTCTCATCCTTAAATATACCTGAGACCTCACTGAGCAAGGAACTTTGGCTGCGTGTGTTCAAGAAGAGCTGACTGAGAAAATGTCGTGGGGTGACTTTCTGATGCTGAATTGTATCCCCATTCATCTGCTTAGCCCAGATACAAGATTTGCACCATTAAAACGAAGAAACTCACTTTGGGATTAACTTTAATGTCACAGAAAGCCTTGTCAGACTTGGTCAGGAGTGGAAACAGGTGGTGTTCCAGCTTTAGGGGGTGTTTAAAGGCAGTAGGAAGGACAGCCATGTCACTGCTCAGTGCCTCCCAGACTGCTACTAATGCTAATATAGGAGAAGCCAACTAATTGGGATGTTGGAAAGTTTCCAAACTAAGTGGACTACTTCTTCTCCTGAAATTTGAAATTCAGTGTGAGGCCAATTTCAGATGGGGCTCAGCACAGCACCTTAGTTCAAATGTCAGTGGGAATGGGGTTGGCAGTCATGTGAAAGGTGAGCTTTTCAACCTCCCTTGTGGCTGTTTCCCAGTGGCTCTGTAAAATACCTGTCCCTGCAACCTTAGGGAAGGAGGTTGCCCTCCAGCACAAGGGTGTTATCTCCAGGGTGGGTTCCTTTGTTCTTACCCTTGCAGTAAGTGCTTTGGGTAGATCTGACTTCCCGTGTGTGCCCACACACCCCATTCTGTGCAGTCCCAAGGCCAGAACAGCTGCCATAGATGTTCTGCTGTAGTTTCAGAGGTGTTCTGCTGTAGTTTCAGAGAGGGAGGATCACCACGAGGCACTGTCCATCAGCAGTGAGGCTGAACTGTCCAACAGCCTGCCTGGGGATGACCTGGATGAGTGTCTGCTCTACGGGGGGGAGCTCTGCCAGCACCTGTGCATCAACACTGTGGGCTCCTACAAGTGCTCGTGTTTCCCAGAGTTCACCCTGCAGGAGGACGGCACCAGCTGCTCTCCAGGTGAGAAAAAGGACACAAAGGGCAGTATCTTTATACCTGCAGTCATCAGCCAAGCTTTTCTTTAGTTTTCCTGCAGCTTCTCTGAGTTTTTTTTCAGTGGGTGTTGGTGCATAGACATGTTCTGCAGAAACCGTAAAATGTAAAGAAAAATGGTAATTTAGGAAATTCAGGTATGCCTTATTTTTGTGTTTGGTGGTATGAGATAAGAGTGCTGTTTCTAATCAAGAATGTTTGCACCTTCCAGAAGAGGATTTGTAAAGATTTTTTAAAGAAATACCTGTTCTTCTCAGAGTAATTTTGTATTTCACAGTTACATTTTCTTCAGATAAGTTTAGATAAACTTAGTTCAGACAGACAGCATTGCTTCCCAAGCTTTGATTTGTATCTAAAATCATTAACATCCTTCAGTGATAACAAACTCTAAATTTATCTAGTGTGGTGGAAGTCTGGAAAAGAAAGTATATTGTGTTGTAATTGTTTTGATGTGTGGAGTTCTCCAATGGCATGATTTCAAGTCAGATAACCCAGAAAGTTGAAACCTCATATCAGTTACAAGTGTTTTGTGTTCTTTAACAAGCAAAGGCAGTGTTTCCATTCAATGACAGAATTCCTTAGGCTTCCAATACTCTGTCCAAGCTAAGCAGTGAGCATTCTCTATGTCATCCTTCTCAATGTGGTGTTACAGCATTTACCTCAAGACTGTATTTGACTATTCCTGTGGCAGCTGTCTGCTCTGCTTATATTAAAATTCTGGGAAAGGAACCTAATCCAAAAGAGGCAAAGAAAAGTTCTTATTTTAGCACTGTAAAATTTGGCCTCGTTGCTCACCTGGGGCATATTTGTGGTTTTGCTTTGCTGTTCTTCTCCCAGCACTGCATCAGCTGAAGCTCTGGGTGAAACATCTTGTGGTGTGGGAAGTCATGTTCCTGCAGATCACTCTTCCCATACCCTAATAAGGTTGTCACTATTTTGGGGCTCACACTTTGCTCCAGGTGACACTTGAACTCCATGGGGACAGAACACATCCCTCTTAAGGGAGAGATTAACCTTATGGACTTAGGCTTCTGCTTTGATGTTACTGATAAACTGGGTTACTCTTAGGTAACAGAGTTCTTTTTTTCCTGATACCTTTAATATTACTGTCTGTTGAAAACATTAGTGGCAGACACCAGCTGTCACGTTTTCTACTTGGCTGTACAAAAGTCATTCCAAAGTACCCTGTGCTTGTAAAGGTGTTTGTTGTTTGTCTGTGTTGAAATAGGATGGACAGGATAAGGTCAAAGGCTTATTTAGAGTTTGGGGTTTTTTTCCCATCAAATACCAAATGAAAGACAGCCATTGTATTTAAAATACAGCAAATGTTTCAAAAGTTAAATTAGCACTTTCTAGTTTATTCAGATATTGCAGTACTTTACAGAAGTGATTGTCAGCCAGGCTCTCTGGTCTGTATCCATGATGTTTGTTTCCTTCTCCAAACCATGATGGAGTGGGATGGATGGGATCACCCCTTGCTGTGGGGTGTCTGGTGGGGATGGTGCTGTCCCTGATGCTCCCTTGCCTTGCAGACCCTGACAGAGGACAGGTGACCAGGCTGGAAGCCAAAGCCACCATCCCTCCCGTAGCTTCTCCCTCCCAGCCCATCCTCGTGGTGTCCTTGCAGGAAGAGCAGGACAAGTGCAAAGGTACGTTGGAGGTGTCAGCTGCAGAGGAATGTTTGGGGACAGAATAAAACTCCTCTCATCCTTTCTCCAGTCTGATTTCAGTGCACAGCTTTAATCTGTTACTGCTGGCACAAGGCTGAGGAATTGTCAGGGGAAACCTGAAGGAGGAATCTGAGGTTGCTCTCTGCTCCCAGGGTAATTCCCCAGCTGCTTCTCAGGCTGGGTTGGGCAGTGCAGCTGAGCAGGGTGATGTGAGCAGTGCAGGTGGGAGGGTTGGGAGCAGTGCTCAGGGCTGCCTGGACAGGTTGGTCACAGGCTGATTCCCCTTGCCTGAGCTGGGATTGTGCCTGGCTGGCCTGGCAGTGTGGAGCTGCAGCTGATCTGTGCTGGGGGTCCTGATGTATTTTGCAATTTTGTGTTGTGCAGATAATGGCCCCTGCAAGCACCTGTGCAACATTGTGGAAGGAGATGCTGTGTGCTCCTGCATGGCTGGGTACACGCTCATGGCTGATGGGGTTTCCTGTGAAGGTGAGTGCTTTGGGCTCCCCACAGAGCCATGGTTAATATTCCTCAGCCCTGGGTGTTGCTCCTTTTCAGAGCTGGAAATTGCAGTGCCATCAGAGAGACCATTTGGCAGAAGGAGCCCCAGTTCTCTCTCACAGGTACTTCCTGAAGCACAGTGCGGCTATTAGCTGGCGAGGTGGAGGCAAGTCTGGGCCGGTGCTTTTCTCTTCTGACATTGCAAGCTTTTTTTCAGCCCTTGTGGTTTCTCTTCCCATGAGGTTCCTCCGCAGGCTCTGTGTGCACAGCTGTGGACAGGCAGCATTCCTGCTGGGAGCAGGAGCAGCCAGGAGGATATATGCACCTTCTCTGCCCTGGGGCACCCTCAGAGCACAGCTCTGTCCTGCCACCTACTCTGTTTGCAAAGCTCCTCTTGCCTTGGAAACCTGAGCTCAGGGAGGCTTCACAGCTGAGGCAGGATGTGTCATGGGAGCTGGGCCAGCTCCAGGTGTGCACTTGCTGCTGGAGCTCTGGCCTGCCCAGTGATGAGCAGTGAATTACAACACTGCATCATCACCATCCACATTAAAGAAATTTTAAATGGATGTTCTTGAGTAGTGATAAGGGATATGTTTGCTTAGGGAGGGTGTGGGGGTCAGAAGCAATGATCTGTGACATAATTATAAATCTCTAAGTAAAGGAGCAATAACAGTGAAATGCAAGCAGGAGCTCCCAATGCTCAGAATTGCTCACAAATGATCCACATTGCTCTTAATCTTAGACCTTATTGAATAACAAATCCTTTTCATGAAATTCCAGACAGTCTGTGAAGAAAATGGGATTTTAATATCACCAGATGAAATATTCACAGTGCACTGCTTACTCAAGTATGATGGAAGCTAATTTGATTAATTAATGTCAGAATCAAAAGGGGCATTTCAAGGCAATCGTTCTCCTACAGGAAATGAAAAAATTTGTATTTGTCAGTGGAAGCAGTGAATTTAAGTGTTGGCAAGGGACATTTGTAATCTCTGTTGAAGTCAGGATCTGATGGTGAGGGTGGTGGTGCTCTGGAATAGGTTTCTTTCAAGGAATGTGCACTGTCTCTGTGTGAATACCTGCCTGTTTTTAAGGATGTTTCTTTCTGGCATGACAAAAAAACAGGAGTGTGAGCAAGGACTGAATGACCTCTGAGGGTTTATTCCAGCCCTATTTTCAGTGTAACACTGCATGTATTACAGCCTAGTGCTGATGTGGGAGCTCCAGCACACTTCATCTCAGCATCCCCGGCGTGAAAGAAATGTTGTTTCATTTCAGGAGCTGTTCTAATGGAGTTCTGTTTTTCCCTTCTGGCTGCCCCGTGCTGCTGTAGATTTGGATGAGTGCCTCACAGGTTCTCAGGCTTGTTCCAGCGGACAGTTATGTGAGAACACACTGGGATCATTCTCCTGTGTCAGCCCCAGTGGGATGTGTGCAGAGGGCTTTATTCTCAACAGGCATAGGAAATGTGTTGGTAAGATGAGAGGCACACGCCATTCACCACAGCATCACAGCTCTCCATGCTCTGCAACGCCTCCACACCATCCATGCTCCAGGCTCTCTGGCCCTCCCTCCATCGACATCTCAGAGCCAGGCAGTACAAACACATGTGTACCATTTGCTCAGCCCTTCACCTCATGAGTTGTGTGCTCTTTGGCTTTTTCCCCAGCCATGCCTTCTTGGGGAAGATCACGTTGTGCAGCAGCCCTGAGCCACAGGTGTGGTGACGACAGCAGCTCTGGTGGCTGCAAACTGAGCTGAGGGATCAGAGCAACTGATCTCTTTGCACAGTTCAATATTGCCAAGTTCCAGACACCACCAAACAACAAAACTTCAGAAATATAGCTCAAGAATCTGCGTGAGTGTGGACACTGGAAAAGATACATTTCAAAGGGAGGGCATTTTAAAATTTGCATGAGTCCTTTGTTAATTCTGGCATTAATTTCTTTGTGTGAAAGTGAAGGATGCATCATAATTCTTCTGAGTCATCCCTGCTGTTTGACTTCATGTAAGAAACCGATCCCTTTTTACAAAGTGTATTTATGAGGATTTAATTTGCTTCCAAGCAGCCAGAGCCTCAGATTGGAGGCTGTGAAATAGTTTCTTTTTTGGATGCTTTTCTAGAGGCTGGATTAGGAGGGAGCAGCAGCCTTGCCTGGATAAATGGAGCACCTGGAGACCTCCAGTGATCCATCAGTGCCCATGACTGTAGTGTCCTGTGTGAATGCAGTGCCCTTTTCCACCCCTGTCCTCCTCCCTACATTTTTAACATTGTTTTTTTGACCACCACAGCTTTGGTTTTGTTCCTGTCTTTAAAGCTCTGTGATCCCATCTGATTAAAAAACACCGTGTGGCATTTGGGCATGAGCAGGAAAACTGCAGTGTCAGAATCCAGAGAAGAACTATGATTTACCACCTTTTGCGTGTTCCTTAAGTTCTTGATATTGGGTTTTTATTTTTTAGTTGTTATTATTTATTTTGAAATCAGAGGTACTGGTAAGAATGGAAAACTAATGAAATTATTTGCTTTCAATGAAATGACTGAGACAATAGCACTGGAAGGAAGGAAGGAGGTCTTTATTAGACAGCTCAGCCTGAGCTGAGGCTGGTGCTGGAGGTGCCCAGGGTGTGCTGCAGGAGCCTGCATGGGAGGCTGGCAGCTCCAGGAACAGCCCCTCCTCAAGCTCTGCTCCTGACTCTTGCCACTGAACCCCCCGATGTTTTCCCTGGACTGTGCAGGGAGGATGGATCTGTTCTTTTTCACTTCTCCCAGGAGTGTTCTAACACTGAACCAGTGCCTGTGTCTGTAGCTTTGGCAGGAGCTGCTGTGGCAGGTGCCAGGTGCTTCCTTTGGTTCACGTTCTGCCTCTGCCCCATGACATTAGAACAGTTTTATTATGACTGATACCAGATAAACCTCAGGCACTACTCATGAAAACAAAGACGTCGTTATCATGCTCTCATTTGTGAAGCCCTTCTCTCTCACTAAACACCAATCCTCTATATGTTACTCTAAGGCACAGCAGTTTTTACAGGTATCCTTTTAAATGACCTATAAAACTTCGTAAATTCTCTTCCTTTTTTTGGTGTGCTCCCCACTCCCATCCAGCTCTGCTCCATGTGTGATGCCAGCAGAACATTTGCCATGTTTAACATTTTTTCCTATTTTTGTAGTCCAAGGGGAAAACCACAGGCATACTGTGGTTTGTGTTTTGCTCGCTGCCTCGTTCTCCTGGGGTATCCTTTTCCAGTCTGACAGCTTTTGTTCTTCACCTTGAGCTGTCCCAAACACCAGGAGAAAACCTTTGGTAATTAGTTTGCAAATTCTTGTTGGTTTAATGATGTTACTCTTTGCATATTTTAGGGACAGGAGGAACAATCTTTGCACAGCCACAAAGCAGAGAATAATCTTTTATCTGTAGAATTTCCTTTAGTCAGAGGCAGGGGATTCTAATTTCAGGTGCATTTGGGAGCAGACACCCAGGATTCCCAAAAGCCAGCCATGCACAGAGAGGAGTCACCAGCTGTTTAAACAGCTCTCACACAGCAGAGGCTGAAATGTCTTTGGGCGGGAAGCTCCATGTTCTCCAGAGATAAGAGCCAGGCTGGGTGCTGCTTTTCCTGTGACTTTCGGGCAAAGTCATTCCCACCACCCACTGCTCACTGACTGCTCTGCTCTTGTCTGCTGCTGCCACCTCAGTTTCCCTCCTGACAGGGAGCAGGACATGGTGTCTTTATTATTGGACCACAGGGTGGGTGATTGCAAAATAACAAAGTGCCTGCATTGCACAGATGTGTCCCATAAAACAAACAGAGCTGAGGTGATTTGAAGAGAAAAAAAATGACTAGAAACTCCAGATGCAGCACAAGAAAAGTCTGCATTTCACTTTTCTAACAGAAGGTGCATCAAAATGAGTTTTTGATGTTAAAGTACATATTGAAATAAATAGCACTTGGTAAATGTTGATACTCCTCTGCAAAAATGCCAGCTCTTGGATGCAACAGATGTGCTCAAGGGATGGTGTGTGTGTTGCTGTTTGCAGCAATAGATCTGGAAAAAAAAGAGTTATTACATGATTGCAGTTCATTCTGGTTTTGCTGACATAAAGTGATGAATGTTGCTGCCACACAGACAGATTGAGTAGATTCCTCAAAAATTAACTGTGTAACTTGTTTTCAGTATAGCACTGAGTTATTTTTCCTCTTTTTCCTGTTTTTGAAAGTAAATATCATCTTACCCTCCTTCACAGCCTTAATTGGGTTGGATGAATACCACAGCTGGTCCAGTGTTGGAATTAACTGTGTTTGAGACTGAAAACATAACTGCTGCTATTCCCAGTGCTCTGTCAGGCATCTTACTGACTTGTGGAGTTGGCTTCCAGGATGGGAGAGAGACAGGTCCTGGGCACTCTGGATTCTAGGGCAATTTTAGGGATTTGTTTAGAAAAAGGAATGAAACCAGGCATGTTTGCATGATGAATGACCAGGGGACTGTGATGGGCTGGCGGGTGGACTGATAGCACTGACAGAGGTCCTGACTGACTCTGGGCAGGAGAGCAGAGCTTTGTAGGGCCATAGCTCAGGGTTTAAGCCTTGCAGCTCAGCCCAGCTCACAGTCAGGCTTTAGAGCTTGTCAGTGTCTCACGTGCACAAAACTTCATTGAAAGCAAGAATTCTGCATTGTAATCTGCCGGTTTCCATCAAATTGAATTTCCTCAAATGTGTTCCGGACAGGTCTGCATATTTTTTCAAGTACTCAGTTTTGAAAATGGAATCAAAAATATAGACAAAACATGAAATCATATTAGATTTCTTTCCCCTCTGTGAAATCACAAATAACTGTTTTTATGCCTGTTACTTAATATTCCACCTGCTGATCATGTGGAATGCCTCCTACCCTCTTTGGTTCATATTTCAGACAAACATATTTTCTCTTTTGACGTGGTACTGGACTGATTCAAGCTCATGATCTGCAGTGTGCTGCTGTGAGTTTGTTTATGTGAGAGGCCTTTTGTGGTTTGCAAGAACAGATAATCTCAGATCTGGTACAGCCAGCAGAAAGTCTTGCAGTGCTTTGGGTGCTGTTAAGTGGCCATCCATTACTGGTTTTCGCTAAAATAGGGGGTTTTTTAAATCAAAAATTTTAAAGAACTAATTCTAAAGTAGGTGAGAGAGATCTACTACAGCACCTTGTATTCATCTCCCAGCATGTGAGCAGGTTTTGCTACCCCCACAGGATCACTTGTGAAAATACTCCTCACTGTAATGAATAGAAACTGGGAAAGTGCACAGGCATTAGGGGGACATAGTGTGTAAGAACTTTGGGGCAGGCAAAGGACCTGCCCCTCCGTGGAGGAGCTCAAACTTGTGTGGGTGAGGTAGAAAGCTATCCAGGGGATGGCCAGGACCTTTCTGTGGATTAACCATCTGCTTTGCAAAGCAAGTCCACAGCATATGGAGAGTAGCCATGGCAAACAGAGAGAGAGGGGGAAAAAAAAGTAAAATAGTAATAAGTGAGAAATTAAATGTAACCAAGCTAATGCTGGTCTTGGAAAATTCAGTGCACAGCAGCAGTTATTGGAGCATACCAGGAACAAAGTTTTTTGGTGCTCCTTCTCATTTCTTTGCTAGAAAACCAGTTGACACATTTTTAAAGACAAAAATCTTTTCAAATGGCTTTTCCTGTTTTCATGCTCCACAGGGGAAGTCATACATCTGATGTCCTTATCTGAGAATGAGGTACTACAGCCAAAATGAAAATCTGATTTAAACAATACTTTATTGTGTAGTATGAAAACAGCCTCATGCACACAGCAGCCAAAGGACTGGTAATGGTTCTGGTCACATTTGGCTTTTGTTAGCTCTAGCAATTCTTAGCTTTATTTAGAGCTGGGAATGTGTGAGGTTTTGTGGAGATTGGCAAGAAAATGTCTCTTCCCAGTCTCTGCCCCTTTTTGTCGCTTCTAAATATTTGCTCATCATGCTGTTCTAGCTTTCATTATTAACATAAGGAAAACGTGAATTTGAGATGATTTCATCCAAGCCTATCAAAACATGTCATTTTAAAGGTGTTTCATATTCCTTCCCTAATTGTCCCATGCTCCGCAATCTTGTGTTCAAGTGATTTTTTAAAAAGAACTTTTCCACTACTCCACCTGCTGAAATCAAATGTCTTTAAAGCTCTAAATACAAATTTACAAACTTGATTGAGCCATCAGAGTTCGTCTCCATGAGTTCCTGCATATCCAGTCCCAGTGATGCATTTCTTAGGGAATAGGTACCAACAGGATCAGCTCAGCAGGGCAGCCTCAGCTGCCATCCCTGGAGCAGTGCCACCCCAGCAGCCCTGTCAGCCTGGCCTGAGGCAGCAGGGCTCAGCAGTGGACTGGGCTGGGGAGGTCTGGGGAGGAGCAATGGGCATTAATCCCCTTCTTCCCTTGTCCAGGAATTCCATCCCTTCACCACTGGGCTGGCTATCAGTCCTGTGCCCAGCCCACCTTTCCTCAGTCCATCCCCGGCCCCAGTGCCTGCACCATCCCTGTGGTGTTTAGAAGAGGGGAGGAGGAGGAAATCCCCCTGTGATTTGTGTCTCTTCAGTCACTCTGTGCTAACTAAAGACCCCGGGCTACAAACATCTTCATCAGAGCACTGTAACAAAGCCTGTATTGACTGTCTTTCATTTGAAAGTCTTTCATTTGACCTTTTTGCTCCTTCCAGAAGAGCAGGAAGAGGGAGGTGCGTTGGCACCCTGGCACTGATCTGTTCCCTCTTTCTCACAGACATCAACGAGTGTGTGACAGAGAGACACACCTGCCAAAGGAGAGAGCACTGTGTCAACACCATGGGCTCCTTCCGCTGCCTGCAGGAGCTGAGCTGCCAGCCTGGCCACGAGCTGAAGGATGGGGAGTGTGTGGGTAAGGAAAGTGTTCTTCAGCTGCTACACAGAGGGAAGGGATTGCAAAGCATTTTGGTATTGCTGCCCTGTGACACCAGCGTTGCAGCTATAAAAGGCTGCTCACCACAGAAGGGTTGGGCTTTGCAGGCTACTCCTGGCACATTTGCTTATTTGAAATGTTTTCCAAGGATAACTATAAATTACTTAGAACATGGATGAAACCTTCTGAATTAGGGTTTGCCACCTCCCTGATGGAAGAATCCCCCTTAGTGCCTCTTCCTGGCTCAGCTGATGCTGTTTGCTGGCTATTCCAGCAAAAATTCCCAGCCTGAATGATCATGGGGCCGACAGCCCCATGCTTCCTTTGTTAGAAACTCTGTCAGTATTTATTTACATTTACATTTAACCATTTGGAATGGTCACAGAAGTTATTCTTCATCCCCCTTGTCCTGGTCTCTGGAGGTGTCTAACAAAGAAGGGAACAGCAGTGCTCACAGCAGCGCAGGAGAGTGCAAGGGACACACGGGCCCTGCCTTCAGGGCAAAACTCATTGTTATTTACACCTACAAGTTTTATGGTTTCCTGAGAGCTGGAGATGCCTAAGGAAAGAGCTTACCTTTTGACATAGAACATAAAGTTATGAAATAGAAATTTTCAGAAATCTCCCGTTATAGACAGCTGTCATAAATAAAGCTTGGTTTACTTGAAGAGGCTGTTTTTTCAATGTCTTGTTCTCTTGTCTGATTTTAGAGCATTTCTAACATTTATTACTGATCTAATTTACTT
This sequence comes from Catharus ustulatus, assembly GCF_009819885.2. Classification (NCBI taxonomy): domain Eukaryota; kingdom Metazoa; phylum Chordata; class Aves; order Passeriformes; family Turdidae; genus Catharus; species Catharus ustulatus. Next base: position 20,894,148 of record NC_046233.1, on the reverse strand, counting down.
TCTAGTCTTGAAATTAGATTATATAGAGGATTATAATACTTACAAATTGTTTTACAGTAGCCTATAAAAAACTGCAGATATTTTGGTATTTGTGGATTGCAAGAGATGCTGAAAATGAGGCAGTATGGGCCCTGAATCAAATTTGCTGCAGGACCTGACAAATCCTGAAGTGATGTCCAAGAGCACACACACTTAATTCTCAGATTTCCCATTGGTAATATGCATTACTGTTGAAATAATGCCTCCTAATTTCCTTTCTGGAGGCTAGCTAGCCATGAAGGCTACTAAAAGGTAGAGCTGAACTCATCCCAGTGTGGTGTTTTGGTGTGATGAATAGATATCGACGAGTGCGAGAGAGGAACTCACAGCTGCAAAGTGAACTTTGTTTGTCAGAACACAGAGGGGTCCTTCTACTGCGAGTCCAAGCAGCGCTGCATGGATGGGTTCCTGCAAGACCCTGAGGGGAATTGTGTGGGTAAGTGTGAGCAGCACAGCTTGTGCCCTGTGCTGCAGCCCCTGGGCCTCTCAGGAGCTGGGCATTGACCCCTTGTATGTGGAGTTTTTCCTCAAACCCTGCTGCGAACTTAATGTCAACACTTCTGGCCATTTAAAGATGTGAATTCTTGCATGTAGAATTTTGAGCCATCCCCACAGCAGACCTTCATCAGCCTTAGCTTTGTAGCACAAGAAATTGAAGAAAAAAAAGTGACAGTTGGAAGAAAGCAGACAGAAGGGTTAAATCACATCTTTCACTGCCCTATTCATTTTCTTCACCAGATATCAATGAATGCACATCCCTCCCTGAGCCCTGTAAGCCAGGATTCAACTGCATCAACACGGTGGGGTCTTACACATGCCAGAGGAACATGCTGAGCTGCAGCAGAGGCTACCACTCCAATGAGGAGGGCACGCGCTGTGTCGGTGAGGGCAGGGCGGGGCCTCTCTCAAGGCAAAAATCTGTTTCACTTCTAGAGAGATGTTTGGGGTTACCTCCAGATTCCTAAATGTGTTTGAGGAGTGGGAATTTTCTGTCCCTGCAGCTCTGGGATTTGTTTGTGCTGCAGGATCCTTACTGCTCTATGGAGTTTCTCTTGGTGTGCTCAGCAACTGCTTTTGGCTGCAGATGGGATTCAGTGGCTTCCACTCTGGAGAGAATGTGTTTTAGTTGCTTTTTAAACTCATCCTGTCAGTCAGGACCACAATGCCTTGGTGATTTTTGTAGTAGCTCCCTGGTGCTAGAGTGAAGTGATCTGCAGCAAACAAGAAATGCCGGGTTTGGGGGCTCACAAGAGTAGCACCAAGTGGTGCTAGGGATGTTCTGTGCATAGTGTTCCCCATTATATCCACTTGTGAGGGTGTTTAGGATAAGTTCTCACTGTGTGAAAAGAATTCTGAGGAAAATGAGTATATGAAATCTAAGCTGGCACGAAGCTTGATCCTGATTTGTATTTGTTCCGATGTCTTAAGGGCATTACTGACTCAGAATGGCAGATTTCAGCGCTTGTTAGCATTTGTTTGTAAAGGAGCACATGAGGCACTGAGGGCTGGAGGCTCAGTCCCTGGTGCCCAAAGCAAGGCTGGCTGGCTGTTCTCCAATTCCCCGTGTTCTGAGTTACACAAGATAGGAAATCCTAAAATGACAGCAGGGAAACAAAACAAAAATGACAAAGTAGCAGTTTGCTTAGTGGTGATACCCCAGTGATTTTTACCTACTTCCTCCTAGAATAAAGGAAGGATGACAAATTAAAAAAATGTGCTTTGTAGTGCTGCAGGGGGTGGGAACTGTGTTGAGAGCCATTATATTGGTCATGGTTAGCAACTTGTTGTGCACACCAGTGGTACAGCTAGACCCCATTTACACTGATATTTCTGCATTCACCTTCTTGCTCCTCATTATCCTCTACCTCCCCTGATGGTTTTACCCCCAGAACTATCCAGACCATGTGTGGCCAGTGGAAAGGTGGAGAAGATTTGGAAGTAGCAGATTTTGAAGGAACAGTTCATGTGTGCAACTGAGGAAATTGAGAAAGCTTCCAAATAGTGTGTTTTCTAAGTTCAGGGCAAAGCAGTGCTGTGTGCTTTGCTGTCCTGTTAGAGCCTGGGATATTTCAGTTCTTACAAAAAGAAGCTCCAGAAGTCCTGTCTCTCTCAGTTCTGTGCAGACACAGTTCTGCAGCTGCTTTTGATCAGTCCTTTCTCAGTCAGGTCACCCGAGGTGACTATGGTTGCACCAGCTGGAATGTGGTGACCCTGAAGTTGTTTCTAGGGTCCCCACCATGCCAGAGTCTCCCTGAATGCCATTTTCCTCAGTTGGCCCTGAGCAGCACAGCCGTCCTGGCTGCAGTGCCAGTAGCTTTGATCTGTATGCCCTTGCAAACAAGGGCAGGGGTGCAGTCCCCATCCCTGGATGTGGTCAGAAAATGTGTAGGTGTGGCAGCTGGGAACATGGCTTAGTGGTGAATGTGGTGGTGCTGGACCAACAGCTGGGCTGGTGATCTTGGAGGCCTTTTCCAGCTGTAATGATTCTGTGGTTCTCTAATGGCTGGGGAAAGTTATGTTCTTAAATTTCAAATTGATGGCACAGCTTTTCTCCCCAGTTGTTCCTAAAAAAAAGTGACTGTGTGTGTGTAAATCCATGAGAGAGGAGGGAATTGCCATTAATCCTTCAGCATCTCTGCTCTAGAGCACAGTGAGATAACACAATGCACTGTGATTCCTGATGGCCCTCTGTCTCTGCTCTGCACCACTGACAAGGCTGTTCAGGAACAGGCATAAGGAGGCTTCTCTAGCTTGATTTTGGGAAAACATAATTCATGTTAATTGATGATTTCTCTGCCTTTGCTGTGCGCACTCTGTCTGTGATGCTGGTCTGTGTTGTGTTTTTTTTTTTTTTTAATGGCTTTTTTTAAGTAGGCAGAGAGCACAGAGAAGAAAGAAGAAAAGCATATGGTCCTAATTTCCTCTCTCTGTGATAAAGACTAGTGTCTTTGAGGCATTACAATAGCTAATTAGATTCCTGAATCAGATTTATTCACAGTAGTAAAAGCATCATCTGCACGTGTTTCTTCAGCAGAACGACACTTGTAGGGTCGTCTCTTCTGTTTAGAGAATTCATCTGTCTTTAAAATGCTCAGATTTTCTGATTTAGCAATAAGTTATTAAAAACTGCCTCTTAGATTTAGCTGAAAACTGCTGTAAGTGTGAAATATGGCACAGTTCTGATGGTTTAATGCCCTAGAACTAATTAAAGTCTGAATGCAATGGAATACAGAACTTCGGACAAACTAATGAAACGGTTGCACACATGAATTCATTACAAATAAAGCTGCTACTTTGCAAAATTCTTACCTGCATTAGAGACTTCCTTGCTCTTGGTACTATCTCTGATTAAAAGAAAACAAGGACTCAGTGATCCAGAAGAAATCTCAGTTCTGTCAGTAATTCCTGTGTGGTGAGGGGCATTCCCTGCCATCCCTGACCCCAGTCCAGCCGGAATTGTGTGGGTGCAGCCTCTCCGAGGCTGTTGCTTGATGGAGAACTGCCCAGGAACCCTCTGAAATGATTTAGTGCTCAAATTTAGGGCGGTATGGCACATTTCCAGCCTTAGAGATCTATCCTAATGACTTACATGAATAGGGATTTGGGTTGTAAAAGTAGTTGAAGATGTGAACAATAGGAAAAAAGCAGGGTCTGTTGGATTAGGAAGTGGCAGAGCTTGGAATACTTGAAGAAATATACAATTGTGAGGGTTAATCAGACTTTTTTATGCTTCTTGTCACAGATGGTAAGAGGGATTTGTTAGATGCTGATGAGCTATTTAGTCATGTTGCAAGTCTTGTAAATCAGCCTGTATTGAAAACTCTCATCTTCCTCTGAGGATGTTTAAATGAGATTGGAAATGATGTGTGTGAGTGAGCAGCAACTAATTTGTTGGTATTGGATTTTGGATGAGAGGCCATGGGGAATCAAAATGGGAGCTGATTGAGAAAAGAAAAAAGATCAACATTAGGAAAGAGCAAAAGGTAGACAGCAGGAGCAGACTGAGAGGGCAAGTGCAGATGAAAATAGTTGCTTTAATTGAAGGGATGTGCAGAATTTTTGGCTGGTTCTTGTTTTGCTTTAAATGGCTTGGTGTGACTCATGGAATGGCAGAACATCAGAATGGGGGGTTTAAATGTCATGGTTTGATCAGAATCAAAGTGTATTTACACCAAGATGCAGAATATACTGGGAGAGCTCCACTGCAAGTCTAGTTACCATTTTCACTTGGCAGGTAATGCTCTGCTTTTCCCAAGTTTGACTCAACTGCCTCTAAGAAGAGCATGTAGGGAGAAGCTGGTGATATTTCTCCTATCCAGTTTCGAATCCTGCTATTCAATGGACCTTTTTGTGTCTCTTTATAAACGCTGGTTTTAAGCAAACTGTACTGAAGCAGCTTTCCCTGTGTGGCTCTGCAGATGTGGACGAGTGCCAGACTGGGGTGCACCGGTGTGGAGAGGGGCAGCTGTGCCACAACCTGCCTGGGGGCTATCGCTGTGACTGCAAGATGGGCTATCAGTACGACTCCTTCAGCCGAAGCTGCATCGGTAGGTGGGGCACGGGAGGGCTGGGAGCTCCCCTGCCTAAGCCCTGCACCCCGAGGCAGTCCAAGTTCTGCAATGCAGGGCCTCAGGAGAGGATGGCATCAGCTCAGGAGCTGGGCTGGGCAGTACGTCCAGAGCTCTGGCACTCCCAGCTGGGGTTTCAGACCAGGCAACACCTCCAGAGCTGGGCTTTCAGACCAGGCAGCACCTCCAGACCTGGGCTGGGCAGCACATCCAGAGCTCTGCCCTCCCAGCTGGGGTTTCAGACCAGGCAACACCTCCAGAGCTGGGCTTTCAGACCAGGCAGCACCTCCAGACCTGGGCTGGGCAGCACATCCAGAGCTCTGGCACTTCCAGCTACAGTTCCAGACCAGGCACCCTTGACCTGGTTCAGCTGCAGGTTATCACCTGAAGCCATCTGCAGAGATGGAAATCCCTGTGGGTTTTGCTTCTGCTGCCGTGGGCATTTCTCTGTCTGAAGGTTCTACCACTCTCCTCCCAAGAGCCATGGCACAGGACTTTGTCTTTCGTCCCTCCCATGCACCAATTAGAGCTGGGAGTCAGTATCAGGCTGCAGCACTTCACACTCTGCAAATCAATCTCTGATACTTTCAGAAATACCCTCTGCACATTGTTAGCTCATGTCCCTCGGCTGATTGTGTGTTTGCTTGTTGTGCTGGCAGACATAAACGAGTGCTGGAACTACCCTGGGCGCCTGTGCCAGCACACCTGTGAGAACACCCCTGGCTCCTACCACTGTACGTGCTCCTCTGGCTTCCGCCTCTCCTACGATGGCAAGCACTGCGAAGGTACCAGCCTCCTTCAACATGCAGAAGGAATAGCTATGAGAATTAGGGGACTTCAGAGAAGGTGTTGTTGAGGTGAAATATAAAGACAGTAACCTTTGTGTGCTCAAATTTGCAGACACTGGAATTTTCAGATGAGTGTCAAGTTTCTCCTCTTTATTCCTTTCCCCATGTACTTTCTGCTTTCCTTTCAGATGACAGAAAAGGATAACAGAACAAAATCAGGAAACCATTCAAATTTTGATAGAGTTGAAACTTGGTAGTGACCAAACTTACACAAAAAGGTTTTGAATTGAGTGGAAAATTTTTGAGATTGCCATGATATTTTTAGGGCAACAATTACATATTTTAGTGAAGTGAAACCTATGAAGTCTGAAACAAATGTCTGCTTGTGTGTTTCCATTGGCGTATGGAAAAATGAAATTCAGGTGCAACAGACATGCTCAGGCTTCTTGGCATTCTGCCTAGGCAGCAGAAAAAATAGGGACAAATTAGTCCTTCCTCACTCTGAGGTTTTCAGGGGCAGGAAAGGTGGAAGAAACTGTGCTGAAGCACTGTGGCCATCTCTGTGCATTTGTTTTTGGATGCAGATGTAAATGAATGTGATAACAGTCCCTGCAGCCAGGAGTGTGCCAACGTTTATGGTTCCTACCAGTGCTACTGCAGGCAAGGCTTCCAGCTGGCAGAAGATGGGCATTCCTGTAAAGGTAAGGTGCTGCCTCACCAGGTCAGGGTGTGTGTGTTTATCTTCTGCAGAACAGCTCTCTGACCCTCAGCAGCCCCTGATGCTGCAAGTGATGCCTGAGGATGATTGTGAATTACAGCTGCCACAGAGGCTGCAAAAGGTCCCTCCAACTCCTGGACAGTGCAGTTCAGTGGGTGGAACACACCTCTGGGACTGCACAGCCAGGGAGGTTGATCTGTTATGATTTTGTGGGGACAGAGCTTAAGGCTGAAGAAATGAGGTGGGAAGATATTCCTGTATTGCATCAATGAACACCTGCACTGCTGGGTGAAGGTTTGCTTTGCCTGCTGCTCATGGTGAATGAGGAGCAGAGGGATCATAATGGAGAAAGGAAGGGTTTTACCTTTTTAGCTGAAGTTACCAGGACTGACACACTGGAGAGTCTCTGTTTAAGGAATGGTGAAGAAGCCAACACCCTTCCTAGCACGGGGAAGCCTGGCAGGAAATCCTAGAAAAAAATCATTAATGAAAGGATAGTGAGGACCTGGCACAGGTTGTCCAGAGAGATTCCACATCCCTGGAGTGTTCAAAGCCTGGTCTCATGGAAGGTGTTCCTGCCCATGGCAGGGGCTGGAATGAGCTTCAAGCTCCCTTCCAGCCTAAACCAGTCAGTGATTCTATGATTCTGTCAATTACAGAGGCACCAAGAGAGAGTGTTTCAAGATGTGCCCCACCCTCATTATTCCTTACCATGAGTGTGTACTACTCGCAGCCAGTATTTCTGGGAGCAGGCTTGTGTTCAGCATTTCAGAAAGCACCAGAGCAGTGCCAGACATCCATGGTTGCCCTCATGTTTAGCAATGTATTATAATTGTGTCAGGTGAGAGTTTCCTGGCATCCTGCAGCCTTCCCTTTGCAGGTCTCTATTTTGTTTTGCTTTGTTTTGTTTTGTTTTGCTTTGTTTGACTGTGTTCTTTCCACAGATATTGATGAGTGCACGCAGAGTGCCGGCATCCTTTGCACCTTCCGCTGCCTCAACGTCCCTGGCAGCTACCAGTGTGCCTGTCCTGAGCAGGGCTACACCATGGCAGCCAATGGCAGGACCTGCAGAGGTGACAGCACCTGGGGGCTGGGGCATCAATACCCTTGGAACAAACTCAGCCACTGCAGTTGCTCAGCCGAGTCTCCGTGTTTTGTGTCAGTCACTGTTTAAAAGGCAGTCTTCGACAAAGTTGCCAGATGTTGGTATCTGCAAAGTCAGTTTTTCTGTGCTAGAAGGAAGTGCTGTGGCAACTCAGCTGTCAGTGTGAGCTAACTGAGCCCACGGAGCCCACTTCATCCTTCAAACTGAGGCACTTGATTACTCACGTGAGCTGTGTGTGCACCTTGGCATAGCACTCAGTGCTCAGGGGTTTTAGAGGTGCCAGATGTAGAAATCTGTGGCTTCTTTTATGAGTTACAGTTTTCTCCTCCAAAAAACCAGGAGATTAAATGTTGGAGCTGTAATGGGAACTTGGCTATCCAGCAGTGACACCTAAGCTTAATCCTGCTGGCATTAATAAATATTAGTGAAATGACAAGTACCGTCCTCTCACACACCCCTTTTCTTCAGAATCGTGACGATGTCTTCTGGGAGTCTGGTGGTTTTCATCTGGTGTGCAGCTGTGTGGTTCTGAGCTGAACCCCCCTTTCCAAAGGATGCACTGCCTGTGTAACCTGATGGAGGACCTGATTACCTTTAGTACTCTGCACATTCGTGCAATCCTTACACCAACTGCCAGGCATTTCCTGCTCTTGCTCTTTCAGGAACTCTTCATGGAACTTTGGTTCTGTATCTCCTGTGCTTGAATTCTATATGCTAATGGCAGTGAATTTGCTCTGTGTAAATCATGAGCAGCATGAGCATACTTAATCGTGATTGTGGAGCAGTGAAGCAGATTAAATGACAATTAAAATCCTTTTAAAACATTAAAAAATATTTTTAAATGTGTTTTTAAGTATGCTTGCAGTAATATCCACATGCACTTAAATTCTTAGGTAAAATTCACATTTAGAAAACTGCAGCTGTTACTCCCCTGGATACATCCCCTTGTTTGGAGCTCTGTGGGTCTGTAGTTACAAGTCTGGGCAGATAAATGGGGTTTGAAAACGTGGTCGGAGGAAGGCTGGGTTGGTGTTGGCTCTGTTCAGTGCAAGGGAGATGATCTTGGTTTCCTCCAGCTAAAGATCTGGCTCCAGTTGTTCATCACCTGACCAGTCCTGAAGAGTTACTGGTGGACTGTTCCTTATACCCTTTTTTCAAAAGATGAGTTGTATCTCATGGAGTAGTGTCTCAACATATGGATCTTTTTTGCAGAAACTGCCTGTGGTATTTTGCAGCTCAGCCAAAGTGGTGCAGGGAGTGCTTTCATGACAATGATTGCAATATGGAAGAAATTTTCTTTTCACCTACGGGCACTGCTGAGAATCAGCAAGGGATTTACTTGACTTTGATTCTCTCCTATTTCCTATTGTATACTTTTCTTTGCAAGACTTTTAAACCAGCCACTTTGGTGTGTGAGATCGATTCTCATCCCAGGGGAATGGAGTGAGTGGAAGGCTATGGTTTCCCTTCAAGAGTCTCTGCTCTGTGACAACTGGCAGAACTGCAGGGCCCTACACAGTCCACATGCCGCATCTGTTAGAATTTATTTTATTTTAAAGCCTCCGGCATTGTCTAGACGTTTGGGAGCACACAGTGTGACTGCGAGGGCTCTGCCAATGCTTTCTACTCAGGCTGGATCCTTGTCCCTGCATCTGGTTTCAGCAGTCAGGCCCATGACTTGGGCTTGTGGGTATGTTATTTAGGTAACCACGTTTATGCTCTGGGCCATAAAGTGTCATTGAGCTTTAAATGTTCTTTATTATGTCTTCTGCAATTACATCTCATTATTGTGGGGAGATATTTAGGTTTTTGAAACTGTGTGCCTTGTTCTGAAGTGTTGTTCCAAGTTCCGTGTCTCACATCTCCTGGATCCTGTAGGACAGCAGCAACCACTTTGCATTTGCTTGCATTAACTCCAGATTTATTTTGATCTGTTTTAATCCAGAGCTACCTTCATGCACAGATGCATTCTTTTGGCACAGCCCAGTTATCTCTAGTCTCAGAAAGTCAGTGAGAAGGTCCTGTTGGCTTTTAGCATGCATTTGTTTATTCCTGAAAAATACTTGGAATTAATTCTTACTTTTGCACTTAGAACATCTTTTTCTTGTGTTTCTTCTTAGATATTGATGAGTGTGCAATAGGAACCCACAACTGTTCAGCTGCAGAGACTTGCTACAACATCCAGGGCAGCTTCCGCTGCCTGTCCTTCGAGTGCCCTTCCAACTACAGAAAGGTGTCTGACATGTGAGTATGGCCTTGGGGCATCACCAGAGCCAGCCCAGTGCCTCTGTTGTTATGTGACGCTTAGTTTGTGGCTGGGTGTGGGTCTCAGAGCTCTGAGAAGCTGCTTTGGCACCTGGAGCTCATAGACCTTCCCCATACAGAGTTTGTGTCTGGTTATCCTTTGTTCTCCCAAGCCCTTGAGCCCCTGTTTGCCCTCTAGCTGCTGCAAGAGCAGCAAAGATCAGAGCCTGCAGCTCTCCTTGCAGCTCTAAAATGGCTCCCTTTATAATTAAGTTTTAAAGTAAGATCTTCTGTGCTGTTTGTATCAGAGCAGAAGCAGCCAGGCTGCTCAGTGCTCCACTTTTACAGTGGATTTGGGGCTCCCTGTTTAATATTCACATTGCAGTTCCTCAGGGAGTGTTGAAGGGAAGTAGGATACTGTGCTTGCCAGGCCACAGGGTTCTGGGAATGGCACATCCCCAGCTCCTCAGCAGCTGGGAGTCAGGAGCCCCAAAATCTCCCTACCCATTTCCTGCTTCGGTAGCTGCCAGTGCTTTGGGAACCCGTATTTATTTGCTTATGGCTTAAAACATACTTTTCCTGCTTACAAAACTGAGCAGTTTTGACAGTTGAGAAGTTTGTTTCCCACTCCTGTGTTTTAGGTACTTTTTCAAGGGGTCTCATTCTTATTTCCTTGGAGCAGTGCCCCAGTCCTGTCAATGATGAACCCCTGGCTCACCTTCCCGGTTCGGTGCTGTTTCAGCCTGGCTCTGGCTGTTCTAGTGGAGCTTCCCCGTGCAGCTCCCCACGCCTGTGCTCTGTTACACATTCAGAAATGTTCTCTGCCTCAGGCTGCATTGCTCTGTTACACACTCAGAAATGTTTTCTGCCTCAGGCTGCACTGTTCTGTTACGCAATCAAATGTTCATGGGCACTGGGAGGACAGAACAAGCTAATCACATGCTGAGCTTCAAAACTGTGGTTTGTCCTTAGTGTCTTTTGGGACTATCTAAAAGTAGAAGCCAGACAAAATTAGGGAATAAAAGCAGTTACATTTACTGAAGGGCCTTCAGGTACATTTAGGGCAGACAAAGCCCCCCAGGAACTACACCCAGAAATGGACCCCTGGGTCATGGGTTTTCACACTTTGGCACATTTGGTCCATTTGCATATTGGGGGTCAATCTCCCAGTTACAGCGTCAGGTAATGAAGTCATTTACCCCAAGTTTGCTCCCCCCAGCTCACTTTTGTTTCCATCTCTTGGGGCCTGAGGCAGTGAGGTATCCTTGATTCCCAGGCCTAGAGAGTAATTGTTGTGTCTGACCAGAATGAGGAAACAGTATGGAGTACACTAAAGAACTGCAGAATTATAGATAAATGAAAAACAGAAAAGCTAAAACCCTGAGGCATCTGTCTGATCCTTTGAAATCCCTCGAGGTTATTATGTTTTTCCCTGCTGCTCCCTGGCCACTGAAGGTGCCTCACTGCTCTTTTCCAGGAGGTGTGAACGCATCAACTGCTTCAACTACCTGGAGTGCCAGAACACCCCAGTGCGCATCACCTACTACCAGCTCAACTTCCAGACCAACATTGTGGTGCCAGCCCACATCTTCCGCATCGGGCCCTCGCCTGCCTACGCCGGGGACAACATCGTCCTCACCATCACAAAGGGCAATGAGGAGGGCTTCTTCAGCACCCGCAGGCTCAACTCCTACACAGGCATTGTCTACCTGCAGCGCCAGGTCAAGGAGCCCAAAGACTTCCTGTTGGACGTGGAAATGAAACTCTGGCGGCAGGGAACCTACACCACTTTTCTTGCCAAAATCTATATTTTCATCACAGCTCATGCCTATTGAAGCCTGTGCTGACATTGGATTTTATTGGTGCTATGTTCTTTAAGTGTTCTACCAAAGCTTAATACTGTTGAACTGGCATTTCATGTATCTAGCCTTTATATTATTTTTCTGTCATTGCTTTAAACTTTCTTATTGGTTGTGTAAATTAAGTTAATTTTTATCTGTTTATGTTCTTTTTTCTTATGCAATTCTGTACATCATCATCTGCCAACAAATGAAGGAAGGGTTAGAAAGGCAGTACAGACCTTGTGATAAATGCTGGAACCTTCTCTTAGCAATGATTTTTAGGTGTAGTCACTTCTGCAGAGTATTGCACTAGAGAGGGCATGTGTTTACGTGGGAGTACTGGGAAAAAACATGGAATTATTTCTCTTTCTGACACAAAGTTCTGGCTTGGCCTCACTGGGGTGTCTCTGCTGAAGTGCTGAGTCCAAGGCCATCCGTGGACACTGATGGTGACCCCACTTCCTGCTCCTGGGTTACTTTCCTCCTTCCAACTTTCATAATATGTTGCCTTAATATATATATATAAATAAAAGAAAACTCCATCAGTGAAAAAACCTATGGACGAGTCTTGCTTTAGTAGGAGTGCTCATGTGCTGAATATTTGCAAGACCAAGGCCTTACCAGAATGCTACACTCCAAGGTAAAAGCTCACATTGCCATTTTTAGTAGTTGTCTTTAAAGGTGTTGGTGTTCCTCTATTTATGTTCTATAATATGTAAATGCAGAGTTGAAGCTTTGTAACTCTTAAAGGAATGTCCACGAGAAATAATGAAATAATAATTACTGCTTGTTATTTTAAAGCTTGGGCATGTCACTGAGCAATAACTTGCAATTTTAAATAGACGAAAAGGGGAGTTGCTTCTCTGCTTCAGGAAAATGCCTCCAGCAGTTTTGCTAAATGATGCAGAGAAAAATGCCAGTGAAATTGGTGGGTTGTATTTTGCCATTTAGAAAGAGCACAAAAAAAGTTTTGAGCTTGATTTCCTCTGGTTCTTCAGGGACCTGGACAAAGTCCAGAGCTGGAGCCAGATCTGGCAAAGCATAATATAATCTAAATATTTATTAGAATTTAGAAATGAGTATCAGAACTTCTTTGTGGCTGTTTTTTTTTTCCCTTTCCCCAAAAAGCTCCAGTGTTGCAATTTTCTGACCTTCCTTTGTTCCAGCTGTAATTATTCTGCAAAATGTTTTAAAGGAAAAACATAGCTATAAGATATGGATGTTTATTTCTCTGCAGTTTAATAATCCTAGAATCCCAGGTTGGATGGGACCTCAAGGATCATCTGATCCAATCTTTCTTGGCAAAACAATAACCTGTTCTTTTCTACAGTCAATCTTATTTTGATCTATGTGTAGACAGAAAGAAATGGGGAAATTAAATCTAACATGTTTTTCTGCCATATTCAACAGTTTAATTATGTTGTAAAAATTGCATCTCAAAATCTTGTAAACATCACCTACATGGTGAGAGTTAATGTTCTGTATGTCCCCAGGCCAATCTCTACCACTTCAAGTCACTCCTTCAATTTGGATGTCCTTAAAATAAAGGGCAAATCTTTTTGTATCTCAGATCACAAAATCCCATTAGCAGGGAAAAATTATTAATGTTCCCCAGCTGTAAAACAAGGACTATCTGTGAGCTTGCATACATCAAACTTTTGATTTTTTTCCTATAAAAACCATTTAGTAAAAGATCTTCTTCCATCAATCTTTTGTTTTCCATAGGTAACAGTTTTGTAAGTGTGTAACAGGGAAGTGCCAACTGAGAAACACATTTGTGCTGTCATTCCAGTTAATTCTTATCTTACAGCTCCAGGCCTTCCAGATCCATCCTGCACACATTCAGGGGTGACACATTTCTCCAAGCCCCACTGGAACACGTCAGGAATCACTAAAACCAGAAGTTTCCCATCAGCATTAGGATTTGACTGAGCACAAATGATACCCGGGCCTCAACTGCTTCTTGTCAGAGAACAAATGGACAAGTCATTTGTTACTGGGAGACCTTTGGCTGACTGAAACCAGCCACAGTCAATCATATTAAGCATCTGGCAGTTTTTAGCACTGACTTTTCATTTTCTGGACAGGTAATTGATGAAGAAAGTTTTAAGGAAGGCTTTGCATACTATTAGGAAGAAAATGCTCTGCTAGGAAGAAGGCTGTCTTCATCTGTGGTTGGGAAAGGTTGGAGAGGGTTACTCAGTGCAACTGGTCAAAGCCAGGGGAAGGATTTCAGGAGGCAATTTCACATTCTTCTGCTTCTAGATTAACCAGAGGAGGATTTTATCTTTTTCCAGTCCCTGTCAGTTCAACGGGGAGTAGGAGCAGTCAGCACTGCACTCTGCTCCGTCTAGGAATGCTCCTTCCACTTTATTTGTGGAAAGAGTTCAGGCCTGGGCTGTATTCCTTTTTGCTTTCTTTTAAGTAGGTTTAATTTATTCCCTTTGCTGCCTTGTGGCCACCCCACCCCTTGCCTGGTTGAGGTGAAGTAGAAACAGCAACACAAGAGCTGTGCAAGCTGATAAACTCAGGAGGAAGACAATAGCTGCAAACCTCATAAAGAATTACTGCTGCCTTGGGGCATCTGTTCTGTAAGTGTAAAAACTCAAGACTATTGGTGTTTTCCCCAGGATGGAAATGGCCTTGCTGTGACCTGACTGAGCTCTACTTGCTCCTGCCTTGATAAAATCTGACCTCTCTGCACTGCTGTTGTATTCTTTGGGAGATCAGTGATCCCAGAGACTGAGCAAGACCAAATGAGCCGATGGAAAGAAGAAATGTTTCTCTGCGTGTTTGCTGGATTTTGAGTGGGTCTATTCCAGAAAGAAGCATCAGGTTTTCTTTGGACTGGAATGTACATAACAGTTGTAATAGCAGGACAGGGGCAAGAGGGATGTTTTTAACTTGTATTTTAAATTGTTCCCTTTCTGGAGCAGGGAGGAATGGTTGACAATCTCTTTGTGTGTGCCAGCATTCCTGTGTGAGCCTGGTGTAGGGAAAGGCTTTGGATAGTTTAGCCTGGGTCTTGCTCCTTCCCTCACACTGGGGAACCAAGTGCAGGGGAGGGAGCTGTTAATGGGCCCCAATTTTTACATTTCTTCCAAGATACCCCAACCAGACTTTCATTCTCTGTTTTTTCTCTGTAACAGTTATTTAATCAGTTATTAGGACAGAGGTAAATTTCAGACAGATTTTTTGGTAAAAAGCTGTAATAAAGGCCACTCAGCAGTATCTCTTCAACTTCACAGCATGAGAGCTTCTTGTGCAAAGGTCCCAGTGCCTCTGTCAACTGAGGGCATCTTGGAGAGCGAGGGAAGGGCTGAGCGCCCTCCAGCCCTGTTCCCTTGGGCAGCTCCTGGCACACAGAGACCTTTGGCACACCCTGGCCATGGGAGGCACACACACATTGTCTTCTGTGTCCCTCTGCAGCAGACCTGCCTCACACCTAGGGAGATGTTTTTCCCATTCATTTGCCTTTTTTTGGCTTTGTCTTTTCTCTGCTCCCACCCATGCTGGGGGAAGAGAAAGTTCCAGCCATGGAGAATTAGGATTCAGGAATAAAAATAGATTTTGAGGTCAAATACAAAGTGTCTTCACACATCCAGTGTTCTCTGCATCACAGAAACATTAATTTTGAAGTGGCTACTGAAAAGCAGGATTTAATTATATCTGGTTTCAGTGGTGTGAAGCTGAAGTCACAAACTCGAGCCTTTTGTCTTCTAAAGCACAGTTCTTTCTCGTGCACATTCTCTTCCCGTAAGCTGGGGCTCCTGATAGTTTGGGGTTAAAAATGACAACATATGCAGTGAATTTTCCCTTTTTAGCTGGGGTTGGAGAGGAAGAGGATGCCATTGTGGTGCCTGCCCTACACACTGTGACGGGAGGAGTGGGACCACAGCCTTTGCACATCAATGAGTTCCTGTGTGGCAGCCAAGAATTGTGTTCAGTGCATAAATGCACAGCAGGATGTTTGAGCTCCTCAGAACATGGGAAGTTCTGTGGTGATGGCATGGCAGGGCTGAACTGCTGGTGCTGGGGCTGGCCTGCAGCAGTGTCTGATATCATTCTGAGTCTCTGATCTCAGACTGAGGCCAGCCCCAAGAGACATAAACCCCAGGCTCACTCAGGGTGAAGTATTGGTCTCAGGTGAGATGCCTTGTGCTTAAAGGTGACTCTGGGTCAGGTTAGTGAGCCCAGAATATGTGAGAAGGAAATTGAAATTGATTCTGTGCAGGGTTCATTGCTGGTCTGGGGGTCCGGTGGTGTTCTTCCCGGGGTGCCATGACCTTCCTGGAGAGGGACATCCTAAGGGGCACAAGCACATCCCTTATTGGCAAGCGATTTCAGCTCTAGTGATTTCAGCTCTAGTGATTTCTAGATCTGGTGATTTCAGCTCTGGTGACTTCAGCTCTAGTGGTATTTAGCTGTCCTGTGAAGTCACTCCAGACAACACAGGGATAACGGACAGGAGCCTCGTATAGCGTTCCACAGGGAGCAGAGCCTTTATTATAGGAGGCCACTGTGTGAAGGGTGCCAGGGATGAGAGCTTCCCCCGAAATAGGGAGAAATGGGGATTTATATGGGGACGGCAGGGGTGGAGTAGAGCAACAGAGCAAATAGTCTGTGGGCCCAGAAACCAAAAGAAGGGAAAGATACCAATGGGGTACAGGCTATCGACAGGAAGAAACTGAGCACAAGGGGGGAAGCTCTCTTCTCACCACCAACTACAAGGGGACTCATTTGGGAGCTCTATCTCTGGGGAGTATTTTAGATCCTTTTAACCCTGAGGCCTTACTCCTCCACAGGAGCACAGGGGGTTCCTGTGCTGAGGGCTTATTGCCCTCCACAGTTCACAAAATTTGGTTCATTGCTAATAGTCTGTATTCACTCTCTCAAGGAAATACCTAGTTTCTGAAGAGAAACACTGATTATGGACAGGGCCATGTGAAGGAGTCAGAGCTTTCCCCAATAGAACAAGTGGGGAATGCTGTCCTTTCTGGGGAAGGGTGGAGGGGGAAGATGTAAAATCTAATTTTATTCACTAATAATGTTCCAGTGTGCAGAACACTAAACTCTCCTCTGTGTCACCATTACTAGAAAGGAGTTGTGAAACGTATTAGTAAAACTAGGTGATCCAATGTAAAGAAAATACATCCAAAAAGGGGACATATATGCCTTGAGGGAATGGGAGGAAATGTCTTTCTCTGTCAGTGAGGGCTCCTGACAGCAGCAGACTCTAACTGGGCTCCACTCCAGGGAGGGATTTTGGCTCACTCTGATTGCAGAGTTTCTGGTTGCAGCCAGATGCACCACAGATGGCGACAGATCCTCCCCAGCACTGATAGCCAGCAGGAAAATGTATGTGAAATGCCTTCAGTATGGGAAAAAAAGCTGATAATCTTTGATAAAGGACACTTGAGGTGGAGCACTGCCATTCCTGAGTAAACCATCAAACTCCTGGAGGGTGAGTAAACCCCAGTGGTGTTGGTTCCCATCTTTAAAGGATTTACCACAGCAGAACCAGATAGTGCTGGTGGCTGAGGCTGAGTTTGTTCTCAGCTGCCACAAACCTGCAGCTGTGCTGGGTGCCACCCGCACCTCCTGCTGACTCAGGTAGCTCCAAAAGTGAACAAACAACAAAAAACCCAATCTTTGAAAGTAATGCTTCCTGAGGAAAAAACAATATTCTTGAAAAAGAGTTTTCCACAGGTTCCCAACAGCTTGGTTGATGCAGAGCTCCACTGAAGTGGATGGGCTGAGTGAAGGCACAGTTTCAAACATAACTTAATTCTCCCCTTGGTAGAGAACAGAAACAGAAATGACATGTGCGCCTATCATTGTTTGAATCACATCTGGAAGATGCTGACATAAGTAATGATGAAAGCTGTTTAAAAACATGATTACTCCATGTAAGTACCTGTATTTTCTTTCAAAAACATATGTTTGCACAAGTAAATGCACATTTCTAAGCGATGATTTTTTTTTTTTTGAAGAAGTTTGGAGAGAGCTGCAGATTGGAGAGGGCTTACCAGTGATGAAATGTTGTCATTTGCTTCATATGATTGCTTCATGTGTTTCGAGTCCTGATGCATGTTCAACAAATGCTAAACCGCACTCAGAAACCTCTCCTCCGTGTTCCCCTCTTCATGCGCCTACACCCCCTCCCCCATCTCAGGAAAAGTTTTCTTCTCCAAGTTTTCCCGCCCTTACCGCTGCTGCGCAAGATGGCTCCCACCGCACGGCCGCGGCCACATGGCTGCCCAAGATGGCGGAGACTGCATGGCTGCAGGCACGGGGTCTACACTTCCGCCCCTTTCCGCCTCAGCTCCCTCCGGTTTGGGAGCCTGCCCCCAGACACAGCCCGCGCTCTGCTGCCGGTCCCACCCGGCGGTGGGCTCGGAGGCGCAGCCCCAGCTGGCAAATTACAGCTGCACCAGTCACCTACATACAAAGGGAAGGGAACTCCACGCGCTGTAATGGCAGATCTTGGGGAGCTCTGCGAAACCGGAGAAGACTGTATCCGAGGGAGCGAACGCGCTCACCTCGGTCCCATGCCACCGCGAGACGTGGTGCGGGCCGCCGCTCTCCGCAGGCACGGCCGGAGAACCTGCGCCCGCCCTGCCTCTGCCGCCCGGCCCACCCTGGGGCGGCCCTCGGCAACCCCACCGCCTCCAGGGCTCCAAGCCAAACGGCGAAACGGGAGCCGGGAGCAGCGGGATGGCCTCGGAGGTCCCGTGCAGCTCACAATAGCACCTGCAGCGCGCCGCCGCACCCCGCCGGCCGCGGCATCGGCAGCAGCGCCCGCGGCAGCAGCGCCCGCGGCGCCGTGAGCGCCAGAGCGCCGCGTCGCCTGCATGCCAGCTGTTGTGCCCCCTCGCCTGTGCCGCCGGAGAGGGAGGCGGGGGAAGCCCTCCACGCCCGCCGCCCCCTACCCAGCACAGCAGTAGCAGCGCCGCAGCCGGCGACAGCCTTGCCAGCACCAGCACGTCCAGCAACACGGTCATGGACACAAACTCACTGGCAAAAGTAAAAAGGTCATTGCCACGAAAGTTTTGGGGACATTGAAGTGGCTCAATGTGAAAAACAAATAGGGATTCATCACCCGAAATGATACCAAGGAAGATGTGTTTGTCCATTGGACTGCTATCAAGAAGAATAACCCCAGGAAATGTCTCCACAGCGTAGGAGATAGAGAAACCGTGGAACTTGATATAGTACACGGCAAAAAAGGCCCCCAAGCAGCTAACATCACAGGACCTAGTCAAGTTCCAGTGAAAGGTAGCAAGCACGCACCAAACTGCAACTATTACCCATGTCCTAGAAGCCGTTGTCCCCCACACAACTACCAAAGAGACAAAGCCCACAGCCAACAGCCGTCAAGCTTCAGCAGCAGCCCAAAAGCAAGGATAGCACAAAACACCGACCAGCTGTCCTGCAACCAGAAGCCTCTTCCCATGTTCCCGTATCTCTTGGCACATGGCTGTGAGCACACAGGGACAAGGGGACAAAGGCTGGGCTGCCCCATGCAGCAGTTCCTGCCCATCTGTGCCTGGCAGGAGGCTTGGCATCTCTCCTGGGAGTGCAGGTGTCATGTATTTGTCTAGGACCCGTCCCCTGTGTTTAGGTGGTGGCAATGCTGGCACAGAGGCCAGCCCAGGAACTGCAAACTGATCTCTGTTCCTCCTTTCCATGGATGCTGAGGCCTCCAGGCACCACCTGAGCAGTGTATAAATGCATTTCTGGGGGTGTAAATTGTACCCATGCTCACTGGAAGGCCACCTTGCCCTGGCAGAAAGCTGCAAAATGGTTTGGGTATGAAAGCTGCCTCATTGACTGTTGCAATGGTGGAAGATGGAGAATGGCACAACTCGCTTAGTTTGTGCAGCAGGGAGAGTTCAATGGTTTACACGGCTCTTACACGCCCTATTCAAAGAGTCTGCATTGGAACCATGGCTATGATTGGTGTGGTGGGTTTAGTGTTGTAGTGTACTCACTAGAAATATTTATTCATTTTCTGTTGTGAGATAGGATTAGGAGGAAGGTATAATAGGCTTAAGCTTGGAGGGGTATAAAGGAAAACTTTACTACTAAAAACTACAAGAAAAAAAGAAAAAAAAATTAGAATAGAACTTTTAGAACACTATTTTGGCACCGCTTTCTTCGCCTTGGCTGCTTTGGGTTTGGCTGCCTTAGGCTTTCCCGCTTTGGGCTTCAACACTTTTGCCTTAGCCAGGCTCTTGGCTGCCTTCTTGGGGTATCCTGCCTTTTTGGGGCTGCCTGCCTTTTTGGCTTTCTTGTGACTCTTGGCTGCTTGCTTGGCTGCTGCGCCTGCCGGCTTCTTCACCCTCCTGGGGCTCTTCTTCACTGCCACCACTTTCTTGGGCTTCTTGGCCACAGGCTTCTTGGGCTTGGCCACTGGCTTTTTCTTCATTGCCTTTTCTTTTATCTCACCCAGGTTCTTGTTCAGCTTGAAAGAGCTGGAGGCACCGGTGCCCTTGGTCTGCACCAGGGTACCCTTGCTGAAAAGTTTCTTGAGCCCCAGCTTGATATGTCTGATGTTCTTCATAGTGGCCTATGGTCAGCACCTTCTTGAGCGCAGCAGAGGAGAGCCCCTTGCGCTCCTTGGAGGCAAACGCAAGGCTTGGTGATCAGCCTTGTGACTCTGGGCCCCATGGCTTACGATCTTTGGAGCCACTCACTGCCTCCTTCTGCTTCTTGGCGGTGGCCTTGGCACTGAGAACAGAGAGGACTGTCATGACAAAAAATGACTTAAGATGACAGAGTTTATTTAAATGAGTAGATTCTCAATTTCTCTCAGTCATCTTACTTCTTTTTTGGTACTTCCTTCTTTGCCTTGGCCACTTTGGGTTTGGCTGTCTTAGGCTTTCCTACTTTGGGCTTCACCACTTTTGCTTTAGCCGAGCCCTTGGCTGCCTTCTTGGGGTATCCTGCCTTTTTGGGGCTGCCTGCCTTTTTGGCTTTCTTGTGACTCTTGGCTGCTTTCCTGGCTGCTGTGGCTGCCAGCTTCTTCACCTTCTTGGGGCTCTTCTTCACTACCGCCACTTTCTTGGGCTTCTTGGCCACAGACTTCTTGGGCTTGGCTGCTGACTTTTTCTTCATTGCCTTTTCTTTTGTCTCATCCAGGTTCTTGTTCAGCTTGAAAGAGCTGGAGGTGCCAGTGCCCTTGGTCTGCACCAGGGTGCCCTTGCTGACGAGTTTCTTGAGCCCCAGCTTGATATGTCTGATGTTCTTCACATCATAGTGGCCCACGGCCAGCACCTTCTTCAGTGCAGTGAAGGAGAGCCTCTTGAGCACCTTGGAGACAGACACAGGGTTGGTGATCAGCTCTGTGACTCTGGGCCCCACAGGCTTGCAGGCTTTGGAGACACTCACTGCCTCCTCCTGCTTCTTGGCGGCAGCCTTGGCACTGGGAACAGGGACAGTGGGAGTGGGAACAAGTGCAGCCTCCGTCATTGTGCTGACCATTGTCCACGACCCAGGGAAACCACTAGAGCTGCCTGCTTGCATTCTTGCGTGTTTGGCTCTCTGTAGCCAAACTCCTCCTTCTCTAATGATGCATATAGTCCAGCTGTGTGCTGTCACAGTTGGCCAGAAGGCCTCCCACTCCTCCCTTCTTCCTGCAGTAAAACCATGGTGGGACTTCCTCGGGCAGAGCTGATTTGGCTTTGGCCCTTCCTGAGGCTGCTCTGTTCAAAGGATGATGGGATGGGCATCTTATTGGGAATGGAGCAAGGTTTAGTTCCATGTGGTGGTAGGGATGTAGTGTGACTGGGCAAATCAGCTAAACTCTACCTTTCTTTCCTCTCAGAAATGGGGAATATGCCATCCCTTGTCCACGCTACATGAACATAAAAGCCTGATTGGTTTTTTGTACATTTCTAATAAAAATAAACGCTACCTAAGCGTCTACAATATGAGTTTAGGGTATTTCCTGTTTGCTTTAGTTTTTTCTTATTTCTTTTAGAAAGAACTCAAGCTAATTTTGCTACACCCACCAACTCTTTTTTTCTTAACCCTTTTTTCTTCCCAGAAGAAGATTTTTCTTAAGGATTATAGACTAATTTTACTGTACACATATTGCACTGAAACAACTGGTAACTTTTTCGTGTGCCTACTCGGAGAGCTGGCTCCTATAAATAGTATTTCATATGGCAGGCATACAATACCCATGCTCTGTGGTCTCTGCCAACAGTTTTAGGTATGGAAATGAGGTCAATATTAATCTAAAAGACCTATTTTATTTGGAAACCCTTCTCTACTTCTCCCCACATTGCTGTGGGAGGGGTGGGAAGCAGAGATGGACAGCAGTTTTGTCCCTGGGAACAGATGGAAGGTGCAAAGCAGACATCTTCAAGAACAGCTGACATTTTAAGCACAATCGAGTCTGCAGGGAGAGACAGTATCGCTACTGAGACATAATGATATACTTGGAAGAGCAGACAAGCTTTACAGCATGCAAGCTGAAAAAGCATTTTGAGCCTGATGCTTATTTCTTTTTATAATTTTATCCCTATGTACAATAAAGATGTTATCTCCTCAAACCTTGTCTTGCTTGTATCCCAGATTTGACTTTCCAACTTGTTTCCCATCCTTTATATTGATGTCTGCTTCTTCCCACCTTTAAGGCAATGCTACATGTCGTGGCCATGTGACATAGGAAAAAGAGAGGGTTTATTTTTTATTTTCTGTCTTCATTGCTTTTACTGATGAATGTTTATTTATCCATCAAGTCAGAATAAGCAGTCGTTTGCACTGGATCCTAATTTCAATTATGGATATCCTAAGTATTTGAGTAATAATGTCATTGTTTGTTATTAGGCTTTAAGTAACAGACATGAGTAAATAATAAGACAATATAAATCTACGTAATTATCTGAGCCTCAAATGCCAGGCAATAATACCTAATCTAAAAAAAGAAACCCATGCAAATTACTAACATCAGAGAGACTTCAGAAAGAATCTGTCTCTTATTAAATTTAAGTGGGTCAAATCCTGCAGCTCCTCAGTGCAGGGGAGAGGTTTGTTCAAGGATTTTAATGGACCAAACCATGATAAATGATGACAGAGGGGGTGATAAATGCAATGTGTTGCTCATTAGGACAGGCAGAGATGGGCTGGTAAATGATGGGTACAGATCTAATGATTTATTTCCAGAAGTACTGAGAAATATTCAAGCACTAACCTAAGCAGTACATTGGAATGATACTAAGTAAGTTTGTGCAAAACTTAAGTCTCAAGGAGTTGAATTTTACATTATTTGTCTTCTATAGAAGTAGAAGCAATAGTGGTAAGGAATAAAAATGTATATCCAAAGAGATTCCTTGAAATTAAAACCTTAGGGATTTTCTTCATCAAAAACTGGCAGGAAGAATTTTAGTGTTGGCTGAGTGTTTTCCATTAACTTCTGAAGAGCTCATCTTTGGGTGAAACATTAATAGGGAGTAAAGTGGAAAAGTGACAAAAGCCTTCTATGTTTCCTGGGTTTCAGCACCTTGAGTGGATCGTGTGGCGCATCTGGGCCCAGCCCATGGTGCTGTGCATCTCAGATGAGCTTCCCTGGACCATCAGGACCCCAGGGCACCATCACTACTCCAATTTCCTCCCTCCTTGTCTGAAATTGGAGGAATAACAACCCATAAGAACATTGCCTGTGCTTCTGCAGCAGCACAGGAAAAGAAGAAGACATGGGAAGCAACCACTTTCCTTGATTTTGTGAGCTCTTGGAGGGGTGATGGTGCAGCAGTGTGTTCCCAGTCTTGTCCAGGACAAAACTGGATTTGGTAACTGGGAAGAAACGGCAGCCACAGCTGGGAATGAGACAGGGCAAGATGAAGGGGAAAGAAGGAGTAGGAAAGGGACCAACCTGCTCAAGGGAAAGAGCCTCCAGGGAAAAGATGACTTTGCCTTGATAGTCAAGGTCAAGCTGTCAGAGACAACCACGATCTGTTATATAAAACTGATGTGGTTGTTTCAAGGCTTTGAGCATGCCAGTGCTCCTCAATTTATTTTACATTCCCCAGGGGCAGTGATACATATTCTCTCTACCACTCAGATGTGTGAAGGGAAGTTAATTTCTGCTCCCTGCAGTGGGAATCTGGAGGGCTCTGGCTGGGGCAGAGGAGGGGAATGGGTCACAGGACAGTGTTAGAGATAAGTTTGTTGTGAGGACAGGGTGGGAGATCTGCTGTGTGGGCTGACTGAGGGTCCTGCCACATATGGCTGAGAGGGAACTGTTTTGCAGTTCTCTGACTCCCTTGCTAAGATTCACGTCTTTGGAGGTTCTCAGGAGAGAGCTGCAAAGCTCAGAGTGGTGTGGAAGCTTCAGTTTTGCTGTTTCAATCTGCATGAGTTTCAGAAGCAGCCTTCTACCTAAGCAAGTATTTTGGTATTGAATTAATTAGCAGTTCTCTTACCACAGCACTTTTCCAGGTGCTGCATCCCACAGCTGCACCTCTTCACTTTTCCTGGCTGCAGCCCCACCGGTTTCTCAGCCAGGCTAGGAGGGTGCCAGCACCACTTACCCTGAGCCCAAGTCTTGCCTGCTGTAATCCACTGCGTTTGCAGAGTTATCCCCACAATGACCTTGCTTCATGATCTCACTGCAGAACCTGCTGCTCAGTCAGCCTCTGCAAAGCTGCTGGGGCTGCTCTGGCTTGGGGGACAGGCTGGGTTGGCAGTCTGGGGGTGCTCATAAGGTGCTCACATGCTGTGCAGTGGGACAAGGAGGACATCACAGTGCCCATTCCCTACCTGGTAGTGTTCCTTCTGGCTGGGCAGATGTTTTGAGTTTTACAAGTCAAAATAGAAGAGAGGCTGATGGGCACTGCCTTCAGCTCTGAATTGATGTAACTGATGTAGCCTGGCTGCAAAAGAAGGTGTGAGGACTGCTGAGGTGAGCACTGTGCTGCAGGGGTGTGCTGAGCCCGTGCTGTTCTGTGAAACAGGCAGGCAAAAATTGCAGGATGCACAAGGGGGATTAAGCACCTTTCACACACTGGGCAGTGCATGTCACCAGTTTTCTCTAGAGCCACCAGGTTGAGCCCCTCTGTTCTGGAGCCAGGCTGGGAAAGCTGGGGGTGCTCACCTGGAGAGGAGAAGGCTCCAGGGAGAGCTCAGAGCCCATTCCAGGGCCTAGAGGGGCTCCATGAGGGCTGGAGAGCGAGTGGGGACAAGGGGTGGAGGGACAGGACACAAGGAGTGGTGTCAACCTGAAGGAGAGTAGATTTAGATTAGATTTTAGGAAGAAATTTTTCCCTATGGGAGGAATTTCCGTGAGGGTGGGGAGGCCCTGGCATACAGTGCCCTGAGCAACTGTGGCTGCCCCTGGATCCCTGGAAGTGTTCAAGGCCAGGCTGGACACTGGATCTTGGAGCAAACTGGGACAGTGGAAGGTGTCCCTACCATAGGAGTGGGACTGGATGGGTTTTAAGGTCCTTCCAAGTAAACCATTCTGGGATTCTGTGTTACTTGTGGCCTCTCATTTCCATATGTTCCGTTCATTCCCACAGTTCTGCCCTCTGGACGTTTGTCCCTTCCCTGTGCCCACGTCAGGCTAAGAGACAGGAGCTGGCAGGGAGCAGAGGGGCTGTGAGGCTCAACCTGCAGCCAAACCATCCTGCTCTTCTCAGATAACATTGTGCCGAGGGGAAACAACATCTAAGAGTTACAGATAGGCCAGAATGACAACATCGTTAAAACCTTTGTCATTCGTGATGAATCCTTGCAAGGAGTGTCTGCAGCTTCAGAGGATAAAGGTCTCTTTTTAAAGAGGAGCATCATCTGATCTAAACCCAGATAAAATCACAGCACCATGGCTGCATTCATTAGCACAAAGAGTCAGAAAGATGCTGGGTACCACTATCTCACACAGGAAAAAGTACAGCCAGCATCAGACCTCACAGTTTCAGGGTTTCTTTTGAGCTAAGCAAACTTCCAGCAATTTTCCAGCCAGGGATTAATTTCTGTTGTGTTTTTGCTTTCCAGACACAACACAGCTACTCCTGGGGCTGTGAGACTGTGGCTGAGCCATGAGTCCCTTTGGGAGCAGCAGGGTTACAGGGTGGTCTCTCCTGTGTAAGACTTGGTGCCCCCTTGAGAAGTGTGATCCAAACAAGAAATCAGTTTGCTGGAAGTCTTCCATCCAGGCTGCTGCTCTAGAACTCATTTATTTGTGTGGGTGATCTAATGAAAGTCAAACAAAATTCAGAATAAGATTTCTTCCACCAGAGGGGTATTTTTTAGCATCTTTGAGAACTGTGCAGTACAATAAGAGGTAGGAGAGAAAGGGAACATGCTGGACTGAGTACAGTAATTTCACGACTATAAGGTGCACCCTTTTGACTAAAATTTTTCCCTGAACCTGGAAGTGCGCCTTATAGTCTGGTGCACCTTATCTGATGTACAAAGTTCAGAAATTTGCAAACCCAGAAGTACGATCTGCGAGCTGAGCCGGGACCCGCGGGAACTGCGGCCGTGCGGGGGGAGTCGGGAACCACGGGAACTGCGACTGTGTGGAGGGAGTCGGGAACCGTGGGAGCTGTGGCCACTGGCCGGGGGGAAGCGGTGCGGCCGTGGGGAAGCGCCAAGAAGCGCCACAGGAAAGCGCTGAAAAGCGGCGAAAAAGCGCCGCGGGAAAGTGCCGAAAAAGCACCGCGGGAAAAGCACCGAAAAAGCACCGCGGGAAAGCAGCGAAAAAGCGCTGTGGAAAAGCGCCGAAAAGTGGCGGAAAAGCACCAAAAAGTGGCGAAAAAGTGCCACGGAAAAGTGCCAAAAAGCAGCGAAAAAGCGCCACGGGAAAGCGCCGAAAAAGCAGTGAAAAAACGCAGTGGGAAAGGGCCAAAAAGCGCCGTGGAAAAGCATCGTGGAAAAGCGGTGAAAAAGCACCGCAGGAAAGCGCTGTGAAGCGGCGTCGCTGCTGGCCGGGGGGGAGCCGGGACACAGCGCGGCCGCGCGGTGGGAGCCAGGAGCCGTGAGCTGCGCCAGGCAGCGCTGGGGGCGGGCAGGAGTGCCGGGGCCCACTGCATGGGGAGGGCGCCTGGGCCTGCGTTTAAAGGCTATACCGGTCTTTGAAAAATGTTTGCAAATTGAGCACCTGCCAGTAATTCGTTACTTTGTTTCACGCCGCGCAGCTCCTCGCTGCAAAGAAATAGTGCACCTTATAGTCCGGTGCGCCTTATATGATCTATAAAGTTGTGAAAGTTGCCAACTCCCAGGGGGTGCACCTTATAATCTGGTGCGCCTCATGGTCATGAAATTACTGTAATGGCAATTGTGATTTCAGCTACTATAAATATGCAACTTACTGTAAAAGGAATAAACAACCAATATGAGGAATTATTTTTTTTAACATCCTCCAGAGTGGTTATTTGTGAAAGATGTGCTTGTTGTGTTCCACTTGCATAAAAAATGTACGTAGGCAGGTTGCTGAGCATCACATCCTGCACAGGAGTTTGTGCTGAGGGAATGTTTTTTGGTTTGGGAAGGGAGGAGTAGAGTGTGTGTTATTTTTAGGGTTTTTGTTCATTTTTTCTGATTAAAAAAATGGAATGGTATTGAAGAAAATGAAATTTAAAAAAAGAAACTGGAATGGCATTGAAAGGTGGAGGACACCCTTTCCCTTCCACAGCAGCAGGGAAGGCAGCAGCCCTCCTATTATCCCAATACACTTATTCAGAGCATTGAGAGTTGTGTAGACTCTTTACACAGATGTGTTTATCAAAATTTCTTCGTGGAGAACATGGTCAAGTATGTGACCAGGATGCCAGGGCAGTGAGGGAGTCCCCACCCCTGGAAGTGTCCCAAAACACATGTGGATGTGGCACTTGGGGACAGGGTTCAGTGATGAACAGGGTGGTGGTGCTGGGCTACAATTGGATTCAATGATCTTAAAAGCCCTATCTGATCTTGATGATTCTGTGGTTCTGTGTTTGTCAGGGGGATGACACAGACAGGCTGTCCTATAAAATTATTAGGTACAAGTAGAAAGAGATTTTTACTCCTCTGTCTCTATTAATTTGCGCAGCCAGCTTGAATTCTTTTCTCTCTCTAATATTTTCCTCTGATTGCCTCCATATTCAAATTTAAATTAAAGCCAAAGATAACTGGTCAGAAGTTCTCCCCTGTAGCCTGTAGATGCTTTTGCTATCAGCTCTGGTGTGTCATACAGCAGCAGTGCTACTGCCATGAAGGAGCTGCTGCTGGAAAGGTTGAATGGAGCTTTGGTGATACATGGCTCATAAATCTGAGGAAGTCAGAGTTCTGATTTACACTTTAATTAAAGTATGTATCATACATATATTAAAATTCAAATGCTTAACTAATATAAAGGTCAATGGAATGCAGAAGCTGTTCCCTTCCTACATTTTTAATTTCCACATTTTGGTTCACTTAGTCAAATGTGCACACAAAGCAATCAGGAAACTTAATCCAACAGTTTATAAGGAAAGATACAGTGATGTGTCTTAATCTAAATTCAAATTACTTTCTTCTGGGGAAGAAGTCATAGCTGTCAAAATCATTGCTGTACTAACTGTAAGTTTATAATTTTTGCTACATAATCTCTGGGGAAATTAGATTACAAAACCTGTTTCTGATTCTTTAGGCTTATACATCAAACAATAAAAATTTGCCTTGATTCATAACCTGTTAGACTTCATTAAAAAATTATGGAGCCTAGAGATTTATGAATAGCAGTGACATTGACACAGCTTCATTTGCAAAGAAATTACATCCATAGCTCTGCATTAATCTGTAAATGCTTATGAATGAGAACTTATTATAATTGTTGGGAAAATATATTTGTAGGATTTACAAGCGAGATATGATTTATCTTGGGGAATTTATCATTTCAATTATATACAATTAATACCAGTCATGATTTAAGACTTCTAGTTGATGAAAGGCTGTGCATATTGACTAATTATCCTACTTTTCAGTTAGACATAAAGAATGTTGTGCTTTGAATAGTTTAAGGACTGCAGGTTTTCATCATGCAATAGCAAGCAATGGAGCAGAGATCTGTTTTATATGATACAGATAATTCTTGTTTCCTAATTAACTTAGCACAGGATTCAGCACTTGCAAGGGCAGAATGTCAATGTGATGACTAAAAACTTTAGTAGTGCATGTGAAAATACAGTTTTATGGTTGTAGGTGTTTATATCTACCTGGTCTGTCCTTCCTAGTCTGTACTAACATCAGTTTGCAGTTTTATCTGGGGTACCTGCTGGTCCTTTTCCCTGCTGAAGGGCCTGAGGCACAGGCAAGTTTTGCTCAGCAGGGACAGTGACACCATCCACCCATATTTTTCTGTGTTCCACATCTCAGGCAGCTTCTTGCTCAAATTAAATCCAATTTGATGCTACGGCACCAAAGGTTTGTTTCCTGCAACAGGAATGACCAAGGGAGAGATTTTCTGTGCAAACACCCTTTAATCATGAAACCTTATGTTCCTGAGACTTTAAGTACCATAAGGATGCAGCTGCTGTCTTGGCTCTGTATTCCCTGGGAAACTGGGTTACATTTGCAAATAAATTTGCTTCTATTTGTGTTTTGTATTTATTGAAGCACCAGTCCCAGGGAAGACTCCTTAACATCTATCCAATGTCCTTGACCTTGTGTCTACCCGAATCCTGAGTCTGAAATAAGAGGAGAGGTGTCCACACAGGAATATTTCAGCGATCTCTGGAAAGACTGGACAATGATACAAGAGTACAGGAGTTTCTTTTGAATGCATGATGTAGAAATGGAAATAACTATAGTGTCTGTGAATGCTTCCAGACTGTTCTCTGGGTCCAGAAAGTTCTCAGTACAAGAATTACCAATCCAAGTTTTCACAGCACGACAATGTCCCTCAGTTCTCTCAATGTCAGACCATTCAGTGCATTGCTAAAAATACTTGCCTTGTGCACAAAGCCAGCCTACATGAAAGGCTGGCGTGCTTTGAAGAGGAAAGCATCGGAGCTGCCTCCGCTGATTGACTATTCCAAAAAAGCTTTCTGCAGAGAGCTGCGCAGCTTTCTGAATGGATTAGCTGTGGCTAGGCTCTCACCCCTTTGTGTTTCCCTCGTGGATGGACAGACAAGCATCACGGGTTTATTGCGCTCGCCGCAGGCTCATTTTAACTTGGACGTGTGGACACAGCAAATGGCGGCTTTTAATTTTGCTTTTGAAGTCTGTCTTCTTGAAGATTATAAAAAGTTATGCTCATCTTGTTGGAGAACTAGAGCCAGTGTGTGTCTGGGGAACAATCAAAGCTGCTGGCATCTGTTTGGGTGGGTCATTAGTACAAAAAAACTGGCAAATAAATTAATTGTTCAAATGCTGCTTGTCAATGTCTACATTTGTACAGTATTTGATCTGAGGCTAACGAAGGTCGGAATGAAGCAATGTTTGACTTTGAGGAGCTGCCATTTCCCCTTGCAGAGAAGATGCTGTGCTCTCTGGTGCAGCCACAGTGTTTCAGAGCACTGAGAGCAGGGGTGATGTGCAGTGGTGTGACACTGGCTGAACGCTGGGGCCAGAGCTGGAGCACATCTCAGGACAAGGGATGGGAAGTGGAGGAGACAGACTGAAAGCAGAGCTGAGGAGGATGATGTGGGGAACCAAGCAAGTGATGCTGCAGGTGATTGTAGTGTTAATTAGCTTCTTTTTCTGTAGCCATCATCCTACTGGAAGGCTATGGCAGGACTCTGAAGAGGCTGATAGAGTTTGAGAGTATCCTGGATGGATGGATGAGTTCCTCCTGAAATTTGTGTAAGATTTTGCTGTTTCTGGAAAGGCAGATAAGCTTCTCAAAAGAGCAAATGTTTTGAATGGGTCTTAATTTGACCATAATGTAAATTTCTTCTTTTATTTTTTGAAGGTTGGCCAAGTTGGGATTGAGCAAGAGAGATCAAAGTAAACTGGAGCTAAATGCAGCTGAGGGAAATGTGAAACTAATTTACAAAACCCCAAGTCACTTTATAATCTGAATAAGAGAGATCAGTGCTGGAAACTGTAACAGTTCCTACATGGCAAAGCCAAGAGCACCAAGAGAAACGGTTCAGCAAATCACTTGCATATGAGCCAGTCCAGGCAGTAAATGGTTCATGTGATAATCTGCTGCTTTAAATGTGGAGCTGAGTTGGCCTTTGTGGATTCATACTGGCTGTCTCTATTTAGCGATACTTTCAAATTGCAGTTTGAAATTGCTTTGTAATATTGTGTTCCTAAGGACAATTACCTCTTCAGAGATTTGTGGTATTGTCATTATTCCTAAAGATAATCCTTATTTTCTAGCAGCTTGGACGGGCCCGTTCCTGTTGATTTAGTGTTGTGACTTCATGAAGTTTTCAGGCATCTTCCCACAACAGCCCATGGCCACAGGAGTGTCCCAGGAGGGCATAAGGATGCCCTAAGGCTAAAGGTAGAAGACAAAAGCAGGGGGAGCCCACTTGTACCTTTTTTAAGATACCCCTGGATCCCTGAGAGTGTCCAAGCCCAGATCCAACAGGGCTTGGAGCCACCTGGGTTAGTGGAAGTTGTCCCTGCCCATGGCAGGGGTGGCACTGGATGAGCTTTAAAGACCCTTCCAGCCCAAACCAGTCTGGGATTCTGTGATCATGGGCCTTTCTCACTTGCATTAGTGAGATCATACAACTACCATCAGGGTCATTCATGAATTAAAACACTTGGAGCTGGACACACAGGACAGTAGAGAAATGTGAGAGCACCCTGTAATGCACAGGCTGATCCCATAGTGATGTCCTTCATAGAATCCGTACACACTGCCTGTTCAAGGCAGGGCTTTGGAATATTCTTAACTTGGCACACACATTGGTAGGTGCTGGTAGCTGTCCTGCCCTGCTGCGTCCTAATGGGAACAACACCCAACCATTCTCTTCAAAATCCCCAGCCAGGTTCTCAGCCCAAAGAGGAAGAGTCTTTGATAGCTGAGATGCTGAACATGCTGAAACCCAGCTGTGTTACCAAAAAGTGTTATTTCTTCTTTGAAGTTCCTTTCAGAAAAGCTGATGAATTAAAATGCTTTTCAGATCACAGAAGGAACTGAATTTCCATCTCTTGCCTCCCTCTCGCAGAAGGAACTGCAGTCATTGCAGGAGAAGCCAACGCCTGTCTGCTCATGATGGATGCGTACGAGTGAGAAGTGAAAGTTCCTTTTATTCTTAACAGCTAAGTGCCACAGTCAGAGTTTCAACCTCTTAATCAATCAGTGTCAGCCACTGTCACAGTCCCTATGCCCCACAGTTAGCTGTGCACTACCCTATTACTCCCATTACTCTTCCTGCTGCTGAACAGGCTCTGCTGCACAGCTTCTTCCATCAGGAGATGGCTCAGAGTGGGTGAAAACACACTTTGCTGCAAAGACTTGCTGGGTTTTGAGATATCCAGATTCTCAGCTGGCTCTAGTGGGTAGGTGGCTAGGATGGGGAAGCTTCTGCAGAGGAGAAACAGCCAATAGGGCTGAAAGACAACATATTAATTGCACAAAGGGAAAGCAAGGGAAGAGAAGAAAATAGTCTGAAATACAGCATTGTGGGTGAATCTCTCAGTCTTCTGCTGTTCCTGTGTCTATTACTGGAATTATCCAAGGAGGCCAGGATGGGGATGGTGGCACTCTGCTGCTGGAACCCTGCTGGAGTGTCAAGGACAGGGCTTGGGCTGCCCTTCAGCAGGGCTGAGCAGCTCTTGACCTGCAGCTTTATTGCAGTCTCTAATGTGAGGACTGAAGTTTAAATCAAGACAGATTGCTTTTGTCATTTAACTCCATGCTGCAGCCTTACTGCATTGCTCCCACCCCTACCCTCATCTTCCTCATCTAGGACTGACTGCCCAAAGGAGTTAGGGAGAAACATTGTTTTAAAGACATGCTGCTTCTAGGAACAGGAAAGCAATACAGGGCTCTTTTAAGGGCTTGCTCTTATGTGTGGTCTAGAATTTTTTCCTCTGAAGAAGGAAATACAAGTCTTTAAAAAACCACAGTTGCAGTGAGAAAAAACTAATGGTGGAAAAATAATTTTCTACCTGACAAAGCAGCCTAGTTCTCTACTCTGAACAAAACCCTGAGGGTTACTGTGAAAATCTCAGTCTGTTGCCTGCTAAACCAGTCTCCAGGAAAAGGTTAACCTGCAGTTTTCGTAAGGTTGGCTGTGAAATGGAGGATTTCCACTCTGAACAACCTTGTTTGGATTCCAGCACCTCTTCCACCATCACATCCAGCAGACACAGACACACGAGGCAATGGGGAGGCCCTACCTTCTTCCTTTCAGCCCCCACCCTCAGCATTGCTGTGATGGTCAGAGAGGGGTTAAAGATGCTCTTAGCAGATTCTTGCCCTTCCTGCAGACAGTGACTTTGGGCTGGGTGAGTGCCTGGGTCCCTCCTGGAGACCCTCTTGACTGAGCAGCCCTAGGGGCTCCTGCTCGTGCCTTCTGCACAGGAGAGGTGTGAGTGTGCTGTCTGCACAGCCCTGGGCAGGGTGAACTCCCCAGTGTGCCCACTGAAGACTGAAATCCAGCTCTGCACGGACCAGCCAGATGCTGTTGCTTTAAATGCTTTTCATTTCTATGCTCTGGAGCTCAGCACTGCCCAGGCTGAGGCTGCTGCTCGGAGGCGGTTCGTGACCACCACCTAGTGCACAGCTCTGCTCCCCTGCTACAGGCACCAAGGTGTGCTCTGGATGTGCACAGCCTCGCTGTGGGGCTTTTCAAAATTCCCACCCTGGGAATTCCATCCCCACCTTCTCACAAGGATTCCTTCCCAATATTCCATCCATCCCTGCCCTCTGGCAGTGGGAATCCATTCCCTGTGTCCTGTCCCTCCATCCCTTGTCCCCAGTCCCTCTCCAGCTCTCCTGGAGCCCCTTTAGGCCCTGGCAGGGGCTCTGAGCTCTCCCTGGAGCCGTTTCCTCTCAAGTGAGCACCCCCAGCTCTCCCAGCCTGCCTCCAGAGCAGAGGGGCTCCAGCCCTGGCATAAACTTAGTGACTTTCCCTGGATTCATCTCAAGGGGTCCATGTCTCTCTTTTGTTGGGGCCCAGAGCTGGATGTTGTGCTGCAGTTGGAGGGGGGACCTCCAGAGGGATCAGTCACCCCACAGAGGTTTGGATTGGGGATGGGTTAACTGCAGACACGAATCCCCTGAACAAAAGAAAAGTCAAATTGAACATACATTGTAAAGAGCAAGGGTGGGTTTAGATCCATGCTCCCCTGAGACACGAGGCACACTTATTTTTCTGCACACATCAGGAAGAATTTATAATAAACTGGAGCCACTAAATCATCTCATTGCTGGAAGATGCTACTGAGGGAAGTTTGGTTTCCTTCATTGTGAGCAGTGCAGAGCACAGCTCAGCACTCCCAGCTGTGGTTGAGACAGGTTAATTGTGCCTTGGGATATTGGCCAACCCATCTGATTAGTGAGTTACTTATTTATTCAGCACTTATTTCCAAAAATCCCAGATTAAAATTTGGCAAATGCTAGGTTGCTGGAGTGAGTGATGCAGAGAATCATAAATGGAGCAAAATTAATCCAACTTCCTCTTGGAAACTTTGCAAATATGCATATTAAATCATGCTTGAATCACAATGAATATAAAAAGTAAATGTTCACCAAAACACAGTGCCTGTTTACAACCCGTGTTCCCTGTAAATCCAGAGTTTACAAGCCATATAAATCCTACACAGTCCCACCTCCACAGTAAATCAAAAGGAGCAGAATTTGTTGTATGCCAGAAGCTACTTCATACTTCTCTGCAGAATGTTTTGCTGAAAGGAATCTTTCAGGGGAAACTGCACAGGATGGAGACCCCGTCCAAGAGAAAAAAAAAAAAAAAAAGAAAAATTTCTAAAGAATGGCATCTTAGATTTCAAATTTTGTTTGTAAACTTCTTATTTGTGCATTCTTACAGCCCACAGTCTCAAGGGGTTCTTGTTTTTCAACTTTTTAAAGAACTCTGGGCTGTGAGCCAGGATGTCAGGCTTCTACCTTAATTATTTTTTAGTGCTGAAAATAAAAAAATACACCTGCATCAATGCTGAAAAAGCCCAGAACATAAATGCTGAGGTGGCTTGGATTAGCTTGGGAAAATGTCCCTGGTTTTTGCAGAATGTTCTTGCCTGCAAAGAATGAAAATGTTATATAAATAAAGGGCATGGTGATTTGTCTTACAGAGATATGTGAGTGCCTTGTGCCCTTTAGAAATAACCAACACCTTCAAGCTTCTCCTGATTTGATTGGTTACTTCAGCTCCCTTCCACTTAGCCCTTCCCTTTACCCTTAGCCTCAAGTGCAATTAATCCCACTACTCGCTGTAATAGTTGTTTGCATTGGTTTTATTTTGGGGGTGTATTATGTATTGTTGGGTTGGGTTTTCTTTGTATTGTTGGGTTTTGGTTGGTTTCTTTGTTTTTTTAATGTGTGTGTGATATGTTTGGTTTTATGGGTTTGTTTTAGTTTTGTTTGTTTTGTTTTGGGGTTTGTTTTTTTTGTGAGTGGAGTTTTTTTTCTATTTCTTCTGTTCATGTGAGGTTTTTGGTGGTTTATTGTGTGGTTTATTATGTTTCACTCCTATTTTTTCTACAGGAAAAAAAATAGGTTAAATAATAGAGAGGAAGGTAATGCACTGTTGAGGAAGGACCTGAATGGAATTGAAATTCAGAGATTAAATTAAGGTAATTTCCCTCTCTCTGGGTGTTACCTTTGTCTCTATTTCTTATGTCTGAGGAGTAGAAGCAGGAGGGAACTGGTGTGGCCAGCATGTAAAAAGAATGAGGGTTTTTTTTGCTAAAAATGCCTTTGGGTGCTCACCCATTGCTGGAGATGCAATGAATGCTCTGAAGGCTTCCAGCTCATGTTAAATTGAAGTCTGTACACCCAGTCAGGAGTTAGCTTCTAACCCAGCTCTGGTTTTGATTAAATACTGAGGAAGAGGATGAGGAAAAGGTGCTGTGGTCTTTACAGCTGCATACATTGATTTTAGGGTTTTGTTTTCTCCCTGTAGTGACACTGCTCTCCTGTCTTTCAGCTGCATGGAAAAACACCGGTTTTATTCTGCTGCTGACAGTTCTTACCCAACAGTTTCACCTGCTGGCAGAGCTGGGTCTCAAGAACTCCTGCCAGCTGCATATTGCAAATAAACATAATGGATTTTAACGAGCAGTTCCATGACCACATAAATCAGCTGTCTGGAAGAAACATTGCTGCTGCCGCCCATTGGTTCAGAGGAGATTCCAATCCACAAGTCTCCTTATCCTGCAACGATCATTCCTTAGTACTCACTTTGCCAACATCACTAATTGGTGATGTGAAAGGAGGTTCCTATATGTTGGTAATAAATAGATCATCTGCTATATAAAGTAGACTGGTTCAAACTCAGAACCTGCTTGCAAAAGAATAAATAAGTTCAACAACCACTTTCCAATATAAGATTTTCTAATCCCTAAGCCAGTCCTTAAACCTTTCACTCTAATTGATTTTTTTCTTCCTGTGGTTGCATGAAGTAATCATCTTACCTTTAAATCACTTCATTTTAAAATTTTTTGCAAAGCATCAGTTTTTTCCTCCTTATTTGTCAAGAGTCTGCAGTTAGTTTTCATAAGTGCAAAATAAATCATCTGTAAAAACAATACTACCAAGTTTGTGATAGATCATGTTCAGGGGGAATGAAATAAACCCAACCCTTGCATTGGCAGTGCTGTTACTGATGGCAGAGTGATGTGTTTTGTCATCTGCCTGAGCTGTGGTGGTTGTGAAGTGGAATCACAGAGTCCCAGACTCTGGTTTGAGTTGGAGGGACCTCACAGCCCATCCACTGTCCCAGGCTGCTCCAAGCCCTGTCCAACCTGGACTTGGACACTCCCAGGGATCCAGGACCAGCCACAGCTGCTCTAAGCACCCTGTGCCAGGGCCTGCCCACTCCCAGGGAACAATTCCTTCTTACTATTTAATCTAAATCTGTCATGTTTTATTCTAAAACCATTCCCTCTTGTTCTGACACTATCTGCCTTGAGAAACAGGAGTCCTGCAGCCTTTGCCAAGAGAGCAGGAGGAGCTGGGTAGCAGGAGAAAAAGTCTGGGGGTTTCGTTATGGTCACATAATGAATTTGCATTCTCCTGTCTTTCCCAATGACTGAACCACCCAGCAAAGGAAGAGCATATGGCAGAGCTGTTACCCTGTGCCCTGGAGGCACTGCAGGCTCCTCTGCAACCCTGCAGGTCTCTCAGGTCTGCCACCCATCTGCCCACCACAAGCAGCTGAGAGTTCATTCAACTCATCCTTCTGAAGGCTTTAGGATCCTCTGGATTAAGGTGGGGGTGCCAGACAAGCAGTACAACAGCAGCAATAACAGTCCAAGGGCATTTGTTAACTCTCCAGGCCCTTGGCTTAGCTTACAATTTTGCAAAATGGAGATTTCAGTTTTAAATATCTACCTTCCCCATTCTCAGAGGAGTTATGTGTGTACCTGGTAGCAAGAACATCAGGAATCTAGGTCTGTTTTGAAAAAATGGCCCTCTAAGCAGTGATGGAGACAGCTCTGTCTGTCAGCTCAGTGGGTTATTTTCACCCTCTGCCTGTTCAAAACCTCAGGTTGCTGCAGACAAGCCCACAACTTCAGCCTGTGCTGGCTGCTGGTCACAAGTTCAGCCCCTTTTTCTCATGAGCTCTGTGGAGGGTGGTCAGCAGCCTGGGGAAGCTCAGGAACAGCTGGAAGGGTACTGTGAGGGTTGTATCACTCGAGCCAGCTCTCTTGCAGTACCTTTTCACATCTCCTTCAGGAAGAACAGAACTGAACTCTGAGTAACAATGGTGCAGCTTGTCCAACACATTCTACAGTAATTTGGCTGAAAATGAAATACAGAAATTAGCCTTAAACAGCTAACTCAGCTCTGGCAGCTTCCCAGGGGAGCCCTGGTGAGCACAACAAACTCTCCCGTGGACCTTTTCCAGTCCCAGCTCCTGGGGAGGCATGAGCTGTGCAGACGGCTGATGTACAGGGACAGGGATTAGAGCTCATCGAGCACCTTGCCTTGTGCTTTGGCTCAGAGTTTGATTCCACAGCCAGGCTTTCTGGGATCCACCTTTAATAGAAGCATCCTCTGAGCTCAGGGAGATCAGCCTGGTGCTGCCTGCTGAGCGCTGTCTGAGGGGCATCAGCAGTAGGGGTTAAACCAGAGTGATGCCGCTGCCCTTCAACTCCATATGGGAGGCTCCTGTCACTTATGAGCCCTCTAATTTCATTACTCAGCAAGCTGCTGAAATTGATTTTGGTTCTCCAGCTGTTAGCAAGGGTAAAATTACATTTTTACTAGATTTCTGGCTTTCAGCAAATTAACTTGGAGCCAATAAGGGTTCTTCAGGGACTATAGGAAGGAGCACAATTAGCCAAGCCATAAAAACTTAACTTAAAAAAAGCTGCAAAATACAAGGCCAGTTCTTTCTTTAAAAGTTTTATATCAACATAGTTCTACTTACATAAATTATTGGTGCAAACAAATATAGAAAAGGTCTTTGCTCCCTTTCCGCAGCATGAATTTTAATGTATTTTCTCCGATTACTAGGAATATTCTGCTTTTAGTTTTTATTAGGTGAACATTGCTGTAACCACTCACAAAATCTCTTTCACTTGATGCCTTTATGACTTGGGTCATTTTACTGCCATGAGGTATATCAAGTGCCACCTTATCCTTGTTTCCAACCTCAAAACATCTCAGGATTTGTCAGTATGTATTCCTTTGTTTTCACTCCTCCTGCATCTTCTGCTTAGCAGTATCTATCTTTATTTTTGCTCTGAAACTCTTTTCCTCCTTCTTTTCCCTTTGATTCTCCTTTGCTCTTCAGGGCGTAGATGTGCCATTTATTCTTGGCATCTTTTTGTGAGCCTATTTCTGCACATGTCCACTTCCTCAGCTGTACTCTAGAAAAGAGAAATCAGAAAGAATTTCATCAGCGTCCCTGATGTATAGTATATCTGTGGGGAAAAACTCCATTTAGACAAATGGAATAAATGGTTTGTGTGTGCAGCAGGATGTGGCACAGGTTAGCTGAAGGAGGCAGCCTGCTCTTGGGAGCCTGGAATTTCAACGCGGGCAGGAAATTCGCGGGATACGGCAAAGAAATCGGACCGGTGGGCAGGAAATTCCCGGGAAAATGCGAAATCTGCTTTTGTTGCATCAACAGCGGCACCTCGTGGCTGCTCGGGTCATTGGACACGGCGGGCGCTGCTGTCACGCATCTCCCGAAAATTCCCCTATTCCCGGGATTTCCCGGGAATTCCCGCCAGGGGGTGGGCGCGGAACCCCTCTGCCGCCGTCACCGCCACCCTCTGCGGGTTTTTAAGGAGAAGGCATGGAGAATATCGGGTTTTTGTCGGGTGTGGAGTGGGCGGTGATGGGTCCCCTTCGCATGGAGTGTCCTCGTAGTGCAGGGCCCTGTGTGCCCCCAGTGTGGCATCAGGAGTATCCCCTCCTAAGCATGGCGTGTCCCTGCAGTGCAGGGCCCTGTGTCCCCCCTCAGTGTGGGGGGTGTCCTCTCCCCAGTGTGGGGTGTCCCCTCAGTCCAGGGCAGTGCTGCCCCTCCTCAGCGTGGCATGCTGGGTCCCCTCAGTGGAAGGGACGCTTTCCCTCAGTGTGGGGTGCCCCCAGGGCTGCAACAAAACCCTGCCTTAGACTGAGGCCTTTGGTGCCTATGGAGTGCCCCTCAACCTCAACCATATTTCGGTGCTTTAGTGCTGTTCTCCAGGCAGTGTACATTTAGGATACACGAGTCTGGCCACAGAGACTACTCAAAGAACATGGCCACGTGGCCACATAGGTCTTGTCAGAATTGGGCTGTAATCTGGTATTTTCCATGCTGAGAGGCCATGTGTGTGATTGCTTCATCCTTTTCCTTGGGACAGACATGTGCCAAGTACACTGTTGACCCTAGCACATAATTTTTTTCACTAACAAATGAAAATAGTGAGGGGACAAAGGAGGCATTTCTAAAGGAAACTTTCACTATAAACTTTACAAATGAAATCTGCTGATTCGGGATAACTGATATGTCCTGCTTCCTTCGAGCTGTCACCTCGTGTTACGCATGAGATGTGACCTGTGAGTAGGCACCTCCAGGACAAGGCAGATTACATCTGGGCACGCCAGAGACCTCAGGAGTCGCTCAGAGCCAAGCTAAGCCTGACACGCTGCTGGATGCACCCCAGGCTTGTGCAACTGGCCCGGCTCCATACCAAGTGAAAAAATGTGTGTGTTTAAAGTGATACAAGTTCAAATCTATTCCAGGCTGCCAGTGCAGAGTGTCTGCTTGGCAGTAACAGCACAGATTCTTGCTGGTGCTGCTTGGGTTGTTAACGCTGTCTCAGGCTTGGGAGCGGCAAACTGACCTGGGAGAGGGGCTGGCTCTGCTCTGGATGCCAGTGCCTCCTTGCACAAACCCACCCTGCTGGGGCCTCCCTTCCCTCCCAGACCTGACCTCACACTATCCAGCCTGGCTGTAGTGGGTGAATGATGACAGCTCAAAGGCTCTTCAGGCCTTTTTGCTCTGGATCTTTGGGGGAAGCAGAACTGGACCTGCTTCAAACCTTCTTACTCTCACTATGCACAGCAGGGCAACAATTTCAGTTGTGTGGGCCAAGATAAAGAACCACTTCCAGCATTGTGGGGTCCACCCAAAGAACACCCATTTCTTGCCCTTTTTGTAATCAGAGGGTTCAGCAGCTCTGGCAAGAAGCCACGAGGAGAAAAGCAGTGACTCAGGTGGATCAGTCCTGAGCTATTTCAGGCTGGGCTAGTCACAAGTGCCTTGCAATGTGGGTGAAAAACCAGAGGGAAGCTCTGGCTTACCTGTTCCCAGCAGAATCTTTCACTTCTCTCGCAGTTGGAAAATCTCAGTTTGTGAAAATATTACTGTCTTCTTGCCTTTGACCACAGTGACAGTTCCAGGACCTATTACATAAGGGAAACAGTTATCTCAATGGATAAATGCAGGCTGAGTACACAAGGAACAAAATTCTGAAGAAATATGAAACCAAATACATATATGATAGGTAGAAACTATAGATACCCTATCATACAGATACCATACATATCCTGTGGTATGTAGTAGCATAATTTAATTTGTGTATGTGCTTGGAGCCTGGAGAACAAAGTGAGTGGGTCTTTCCAGCTGTCTATGAAAAAGGGAAGGTGAGGAATGTACACCATCCAGGGCGGTTTGCTTTTGTCATGCTCCCCAAGGTGATGCTGAGTTAGAGAATTAAAGCCACTCGTTTTGGAGGTGGGGGGGGGGTTCAACCTTCTTCCAGTGGCTGTGCTCTCATTCAGAAAAGCTCAAGAAACCTTTAAGTAGCTCACAAAATCCATCATGCATTAAGAGCAGCAAACACAACTCTTCATGCAGGTAAAAGATTCAGTATCCAAGAAGTAAAATGAAAACAGACTGTCAGAGTTTTCAAAGCCTTTGTATGAGGCTGAGAGATGAGAACAGAGTAGCCAATCATGCAACTTAAAACGACTTCGAGTAACCCAGAGCAGCAATGACAGTGGGGTTTGGGTTCTTACGGCAGTGTTAAAGTTCTTCAGAGCCTTTTAGCTGATGACAATTTAGCCCTGCCTCCACAAACAATGCACCCAGCTGTGATAACTGTGTGTGTGCTCCACATTCAGAGCTGGTTATGAGGAGTCAGGAGTTCCTGGAGGATGCCTGGAGATGAGAAGTCTTTGGGGTGACCTAATTGTGATCTTCCAGTACCTGAAGGGAGCCTGCAAGAGAGGCAGAGACTTTTCCCAGGGGCCTGGAGTGACAGGACACGGTGGAGTGGCTTCAAACTGACAGCAGGTAGGTTTAGGTTGCGTATTAGGAAGAAATTGTTCCCTGTGGGAGGCCTTGGCACAGGTTCCCAGAGCAGCTGTGACTGCCCCTGGATCCCTAGCAGTGTCCAAGGCCAGGTTGGACATTGGGGCTTGGAGCAGCTTGGGACAGTGGAAGGTGTCCCTACCCACAGCACTGGAATGTAAATTTCTGCCAGGGAAAAAAGTGTTCATGAATTCAGGGAGCCAAGGAGTCTCTTCCATCTGTCCAGCTGCACCCAAATCTTTCTTTGCAGTTCCTGACAGCTTCTCTCAGCCAGGCACAGCCCAAGCCCTCCAGACTGGATGGTGTTTCTTTGCTTAGGAATTATCTTAATTCAGGCACACTGTGAACTGGTCGGGTCCTGCTATCTTAGCTCCAGAGCCATTGTCTCTGTCACCCTCCAGCTCTGGGGCTTCCTGGGGAGCCTTCTCTATGGCCGGGCCATCCTGAAGAGCCCGAGGCTACAAGACGCATAAACACTTAGGAAGCAAGTGGAAAAATGCTACTAGGAAACAATGAGAGCCAGTTGCTCCTGGGGAAGCTGGGTGTTGTCACTGGGATCTTTCCCAAGCCTTCACTTAACCCTGAGCATTTCCAGGCTCCAGAGCCCTGCCTGGGGACAAGAGGAGCTGGTTCCTCAGACGTCTCTAGAGTGCAGCATTCCATCCGGCAGCAAAGGCAGATCCCCTCTGTGTGCAGGGCCACTCTCAGCTGAGAGCAGTTTCTCGTTTTGCTGAAGACTAAGGTACACATTTCCTTCTGTTGCTGAGTAAACCTTCCTTTAGAAAGGACCCAGGCAGATGTGCTGCTGTGAGTGGCTCTCGAGCTGGAACAGCAGCACCATCTCTCTCAGCTGATTGTAGAGGACAGGAAGGGAGTTTTCTTGCAGGTGTGGGACTCTGACACAGGCTGCTTTTCTTTGTTTTAGCAGCAGCTCTGTTCCCCTCCCTCGGGGTGTGTGTGTACATCCCCACTGGTGTTACTCCAGTCACACACGGTGTGAACACTGCTCCAGGGAGGGATCCTTGCCCGTTTGAGTGATTGCTTCTCCTGCTGTGGCAGGAGCTGAGCAAGGCTGTGCTGCAGAGCTCCTGAGCTCCACGGTCAGCCTGAACTCAGAAGGCTGGGCTGTGCCCTCTCCTGAATACACCTACGGGGTCACCTGGTGTCCCTCACGAGCTCTGGTGTGTCCTGGAACCCCTCAGTTCACACCAAGGCTCTGGGAAGGGACACAGTGGCTGGAGATGTGGGTACATCATCTCACTCTGTGAGACAGGAATGCAGTTATTAGCATGATGCTTAGCCAGGAATAACCAAATATTTGAATGCATGAGGAACACCTTTATAAATATTGATAAATTATTTATATAGATAAATTCCTTGTCTAAAAAAAACCAAACAAAACACTGAGAAGGGGAAGCCCAGAACTAGTTCTGTCCCATCCCCAAGAATGGCTTCTCTTTGATTCTAACTGAATTGGAAAGAAATGCATCTTTCAGTTGTGTAATTAGGACTGCTGAACCACTGACATTTGTTTCTATCTCATATATCACCTCTCATCTGCTCAGCACAGGTCAACCCAGCTGTGCATGTGCGGCACAGATGAG
Organism: Catharus ustulatus; assembly: GCF_009819885.2. Classification (NCBI taxonomy): domain Eukaryota; kingdom Metazoa; phylum Chordata; class Aves; order Passeriformes; family Turdidae; genus Catharus; species Catharus ustulatus. The sequence goes on along the minus strand of NC_046233.1, from coordinate 20,851,371 downwards.
GATGGCAATCCCACTGAGGGCTGGCTGAGCCTGCACTGCCCCTTCCAGGGGAAGGCGCAATTGATTTTCTGTGTGCCCTTCCCACCCTGGGCACGGGGGCACCGAGTGTGTCGGTGCTTCCTGAATGTGAGCGAGGGCAGATGGGCAGGAAAGAGGTGATTTATGGTTCTGATGAGCCATCCATGCCTCTAACCCAATCCTCAGCTGGGTGATACCTCCTGACATTTGTTAATGACCCCAGCCTCTGGACACGTTGCTGTAGCAGCCAGGCAGGCCCTGGGGTGCCTCCCACCCTCAGGAAAACACTAATCTCCCCTCAGCCTTCTCCTCCCAAGGCCACAGTCAATGTCTCTCTGTGATTCAGCTGCCAGAGGATGTTCCTGCAAAAGTCTGCTCACGCCCTGTAAGGTTTTTGTTGTTAGCTAAATATAACATGGGTAATAATTCTACTGACATGAGGTAAATGACCATAATTTTTCATTACAGTGTCTCTGCTTGGAATCCTGTATTATGACCTGATAATTATATAATCTGATCCTGTATTATAATCTGTCTCTTCAAAGAGAGACCTTTTTTCAAGTATGGTGTCTTGATGCCATATTGTACTTTGCTGTTATATGTTGTTTAAATCAGTTGCTGACTGAGTTTGGACGGGAAGTTTTTAAGCTCCCGTACCACACAGGGAATCCACAACCCCAGTTTAGGATTTTAGTTTTCACTGCAAGGTCTAACTTTCTGCATCCTTTTGGGATCTTGTATCCCTTCTGGTGCTGTGGGCCTGTGTGTCTGCTCTGAAATAAAGCACAGGTGCTGCTCTACACCCAGCTAAGTTATTCCTCAGAGAGGGTCCTCTGCAGTCTCTTGTTCTCATAGGGGCTAGAAAAAAACAATTTTACACCTGATTAGGCATTTAATTTTCACAATATGTCTAAGAAACTGCAGAGAGCTCTTTTTCTGCTCTCCCAACACACTGAAAATCAGCTGTCTTGGGTCTAGTCAGTCATCATGCCATATTAATACACTTACATACCTTCCAGACAGAAGCTCACATCCAGCCAGCTCCAAAGAAGCAAGGAATTGCTGTAATTCACATCCCTGAGTGTTCAATTTAAAAGAACAAAACTATGTCTGTGATTCTTCTAATTATTTCATGTGCTTTCTTCTAGAGAAAAGGGTTCCGATTTTTTGCCCTCTCAGAATACCTGATTAAACATCCCACGAAGGAAGAATTTCCCTAAGAAGGTGTTCATTAGTGTGTTATTAACTCTGGTGGAGGAATGAGAATTAATTGGCTGGCTGTGAGCAGAGAATGCTGGCAGAGGAGATTCTTTGTTTTGTCAAAGGCGGTAAGTTCTGATGTATTGCACAGGCTGCAACAAAGGATTTGGGGCAAAGGAGCTGTGCTTTGTACAGTGATTGTAACTTGTGAAGGAGTGAATGGCTCTATGCAGGCACTGCTCTCCTGGCCCGTGTGTTTCCAAGGTGTACTGAGCAATCCGGTGTAATGCTGTCCTCGCTGGAGCTGCGGGGTCCAGGAAAGCCCACACCACCATGTTAAAGGGCTGAAGTTAATCTGGCTGTCTCTCAGAGCCGAAAGGCTGTGTGGGTCCTGCCTCTGGTGGGTAAGCAGTGTCTGCTTTGGGCAGGACGCCCGTGTGCAGTTACAGACCCGGCTGCAGCCTGGGAAGCAATGTCAAAGAGGAAGAGGAACACACCCACCCCCAGCTCTGTCCTTCCCTCTGGGAATATGAGCCCCTGAGCTCTGCTGGGAGTGCAGCCCAGGGCCACCCTTAGGGGCTGGCTGCTGCTTCCTCAAACTCAGGAGCCAGCCCCAGATGAAAAGAAACTGGAAGGACAACTGAGTAGCTCGAGGGCAGGGAGGCAACGTATCTGGAGCAGCTGAGAAATGAGCCTGTGGGATAAAGATTAACTGGTCAAAAGAGGAGACAGGAGCCTCTTAAATCTTTAGCTAGACAGAGGCCCTGCCCTGAGCACAGGATCTGCACTGGCCTGGGAAGCATCTCCATGTCAGAGATACCAGGGGTTGAGCAAAACAGAGGCTGTTTTTCTCTGTAGGCCATCATCACACTAAAGAATTTACCTTCCTTTCTGATAGTAAGTGTCAGCCCTGAGACACTGAGGGAAAGCAAAAGCACATTAAATTCTTGTTCGTGTTTCTTCCCTGCATAGTTCTAGATGAAAAGAAATGTAGCTACAAAAATCAGAACATTGCAATGCGTATTCTAGGGAAACATAAAACTGAGCTCTTGGGGATAACTCCTGCCTTGCCAATAAGCAAGTGACAATACTGACTGTGCTGCCCAACAGCTCAGGCCCCCAGTGTCCTTGCAGAAAGATGAGGGGTCAGGCACAGGCTTTGAGCATGTTTGAATTGACCACCTTGGTGTGGGGATGTGGGCAGCCATCGTGGGCAGCATTGTCAGCACATGGGTTAAGCAAGTTCAGCTGAGTCTGACTTTTTACTTAACAGGTACAGATATTTTTCCACAAAAATGAAATAAACATTTTGATGAGTGCCATCAGAAAAAACATGGAATTTTGAAAGCTAATTGGCAATTTGCATACATGGTCAGAGTTTTTGTTTCCAAGACTACAAATGGCACAAAACAACAGTCATGTCTAATAGTAACATGGAACCAGATCAGTGCAGCCTAAGGTGGCACCCTGGCTACTTCCTAGGCTCTTCATAAGTGCTTTGACAAGAAATTGAAGTTCACTGAGATTCACTGATGAAAACCTGTTGAATTCTCCTTCACCGTCAGATGACAGGCAGCAGCTCTGTGGCTACAGAAAAGGGATGGGGCCATGTTCAACTAATGAAGGTGCAGCTCGAGAAATCTCTCCTCACTTCTCCTCTTGCCCCACCCCAGTGTGAGCCAGTATCTCACAGGTTTCCTCTCTGTGAGCCGCAGATCTGCTGGGGAGGGCTCTCCTTAGCCAGCTGTGACTGAGCCTGGTGCTGCCCTTTCCTCCCTCTGGCAGAATCAGACCCAGAGCCCTTCCGGGGATTGATTTCCAGGGCTCCTCATGGTTAGCAGTTGTGAGAGTTGACAAATTATTTGCTTCCCCCGCTGGCTGTATCAGTAAAGCTGTCCCAGTTTGACTGAGTGCCAAGCTGTTTTTCGTAATCCCAAGTGATGGGAAATGGACTAGAGACATTCTGATTGAATGGGTGAGGAGATTCACTAATGAACTAGGAGACAATAATCAGTGCAGGATCTGACACTCACAGAATACTTTTGGTTTGTGAAAATTGCACTGATTTTAGTTTTTTTAACATTATATTAAAAAATTCAGTGTTCTAACTGTCTGGAGGAACTAGTATTAAACATCAGCACAACTTTTTGGAAGTTTGCCATAATAAAAACAATAATGAAGATTATTATTATCAGTTATTAAAATTTATTGAAGGTGCCTCTAATCTCCCTTTCCATGTCCACTTATGGTAAATGAATGGAATAATTTTACAGGTGGTTATAACTAATTTTAGTAATATAATTATTAATTCTCTTTTTTCCTTCCCCTTCTCTGCATCCCTGTGATTAAACATTAAATAGAGAATGCTTAAACTTTCCCTTTGGAAAAAACTGTCATGTGGTGGGACAGGAATGGAAACTCTCCATTTCTTATTGTACTTTATACAATCCTACTTCTGGGCACAACAGAAGCTTATCCAAAACTGTAGCTATGTTGGTGTGCAGGTACTGGTGGCATTTCCTAATGGCTCAGAAGGATCAATCAAAGATTTTAATGTTCCCAGCTAGAGTCAAATGCTGCCCTCCCTTTACAGGGAGCTGTGTGGGATTACAGAAACTCCCTTTACTCTCAGCCATTCTGGTGATACTGAGAGGAAAACTGAGCTTATGGATTAGTATTTGTGCCCAGCCAAGGCTTCACCTGGGCCAGTCCAGCATACCCTTATGGGAAATACTGAATAATTCAGATGATTTAAAGTGAAATATTCAGAAATAAGAGGCGAAACAAGAACAGATTTTGACCTGTTATAATATTTTTTAAAATATTTTTTAGTACTGGCCATTGCTGTGGTGTTGGAGGGGCCTCCACCTTTGAACAGTTCCACTCCAGACTCTAAGAGAAGTCTGACTCCTTTTGGGACATCTGTTGTCATGCCTTATGTGTGTGCTTCCTTTTTTGGTGTTTGATTCTGAAATCACTCTCACACCAGGTATCTGCTGGCTGTGCAAAAACCTTACTACTGTAGAAGGCTGCTGTAAAAACAATATTCACTAGTGCTTAGCAGAACTTTGCAGAAATTGGTGCTCTTTTGGTAAGGAGCACAGTCCTGTCTCTATATCTTACGCATTCTTTATTAATACCTGGATGTGGACTTTTCACGTGGAACCGGTTTGGTTTGGGTACTGGTTCAGTTTGGTTTGGGCAGAGCAAACAGAGCATTTGGGTGTGGAGGGTGTCAAACACAGAGTTCCCATCCACATCCTGAGTGTTGGTGTGGGCTGAATGCTGCTATGGCAGATTTTCACAGCTCTAGGTGCTGTGAGCAATAATCTCATTAGCTGCCTATGAAAGAATCTCCTTTCCATTCCCATTATTCTGCAGAATAAAACCAGTATTCTCCTAGGCTTTGTCAGAGTGAAACAAAGGCCCTGTACAGCTAGAAATAATAACCATTAATGTATGAGCTGTGGATGAGGGAGTTATGCAGGTTTTTTAACCTTGTTCTCAGCAGGTAAAATACTTCATTAGACAAAAAAAAACCAACAAACAAACCAACAAAATTATATTATTTTATTTGATTTTTGCAAATAGGGTAATTTTAGCCTGTGACCTGTCTTGCTTTTATACTGTAGCCAGTCACAAAATGAGGCTAAAATATTTTGGTTGGTGCTTTTCTTCAGCTCTGCCTTGACCTGTCTTCCAGTTAACTCACAGTTAAACCACTGGAGGGCAGGATAGAAACAAAGGAAAGCTCTTTCCAAAATGGGACTGCACCTAGTTCACAGCAGATTTGTGTGTGCAGGACACTTATTTTCTATATTCTGCAGCCCCACTTCTACTCATTTTTACAGTGAAATTTTGGCACAGATAATTAGAGTGGAAGTCCATTTGTTCTGAATAAGAGTAAAAAATTTTTATTTAGCAATTTTTTTTAAATTTTTTTTTTTCTCATGAATAAACCTCCTTGAGCACTCAGGTCACAGAAATTATCACAGAATCCTGGAAGGGTTTGGATTGGAAGAGACCTTAAAGATGGTTTGGTTCCAGCCCCCCAGCCTGGGCAGGAATGCAGCTCAGGTATACTGCAAACCAGCCATGAAGCAGAGGAAATACCCCCATGTTTAAAACCCAGAAGCATCCCTTGGACAGCAGTGTAAACACAGGCTTCAGCTGAATGCATCACAGACAGCCTTTGGGAATCAAAAATATCAAAAATAGGTGTGCATTTTGGAAATTCACCTTTTTTTTTGAAACCACATGAACTGGACAGATTCATAATTTCTCTAGTTGCAGAAATAAAATTTATATCTCACCATAAATATCAACCTTCTATGCAATCATTCCAGTACAACTGTAAGAACTCTCTGGTCTCAATGTAGTTGTTGGTTCCTCTGTCTTCTTCTAGTTATTTATTAGTTAAAAGATTAAGGTGCTATACTGAAGTGTTCTCTGTGAGTTGTTGGGGGCCAAGTTTTTTTTGGGGAGGGTTGGTTGGTTTCCTGGTTTGTTTTTTGTTTGGTGGTGGTGATGGGGGTCTTGTTTTGAGTGAAGCAGAAGGAAGCTCAGGCTCAGCTGAGCAGCAAGCAGCAAGGCTTTGGATAATGACTGCGTCATTTTCCTCTATTAAATTTTAAATAAAAGGGAAAATATGTCTAGACTGAGAAAATAAGTGGGGTTAGAAGGTGCCTCAGGTGCTGAGTGCAGCAACCTCTATTTAACCAGCACATACACCAGGGACAGAGTTGATCCCTTTGCTGAGTGCTTCCCTTGGTCTCAGGGAGAGCAAGGCTCTCTCTGACTTCTGGCAGCTTTATAAGATCTTGCCTAATTTATTTCTAGGCTGTGTTTAAAACATGCTGGTTAAGGGTTGTGAACTGTTTTGAAGTCCCACCTGCTTCCCTGCCAGGTCTCCGTGCAGCTCAGTAACCCAGTGTCTTCCCTGAGACCCTGCACTCTTTTGGTCCCACTTTGATCTGGGCTTTAGTGCAGGTGAGATGTCAAGTGCCTGCAAGAGAGGTCAGTCCCAGTGAAAACAGATCCCTGTGAGCTTCTTCGTGCTGGTGTTTATCTCCAAACAGAAGCACTCCTTTATGTGCAGGACTGCTCCGAGAGAGGGGCTGAGGAGCTCTGGCTCTGCCTGGCAGGGCAGTCCTGAGGCCAATGCCAGCCAAAAAGAGAAGCTGATAAAATGTTTGGTGACCAGATCAGCTGCTCCTGGCTCACTGCCTGTCCCAAGGCCCTCAAAGTTGTCCCCAGGCATACAGGGAGTGCAGGGACCTGCACAGATTTCTACCTCATTTTCCTCCTGCTCTTACCTAGCTCTGTGTTAGCAGTTTATGTTTTTGTCTTTCATTTCACATACAATGAAAACATATTTTCCTTAGCCAACTTCTGGAAATCCTGCTTCCATTCTTAGCAACCTGTGTGCTTTTGACAAATTAAGAATACCAAGGGAATATAACAATGTGTTTTCCTTGTGGTGAAGACAGCATTTTAAGTACTGAACAGCTAATAAAGACACTAAAAAATGCAATTTTGATGTTTTCCAATTTTAATTATGGTAGACAGGTAGTTTCATGTTAGAGATAAGCCTATCTGTAAGTGCAATAATTATTCTGTAATTAAGATAATTATAAAAACAGGAATGTAAATACTCAAGGTATAGTATGCCTCAACATTTTTGCCTTCACATTACCACAAACTTATCTTGCATACCTAAACCCTGTTTTTACTTGATGATTACAACAGCATATGCTGAAAACTGAAAACAGAGTAGGCAATTAAACTGTATGTAGACCGTTAAGTTTAATAGCTGAGAAAAACTTTTTGTTGTCATTTTCCTAATTTCTTCAATCTCTATCTTTTTTGTGTTCTTTTCTAAGGAACTGGTGGGATTCTCCTACCAGTCTCTGATACTGAGCTTATTTCCAGTCGGATTGGGGCAAGGGGCAATGCTTTCTGAGTTCTGTCAGGATTGAAAAAAATCAGTCCAACTGCAGCAGCTCTGCTGCAGGTGGCATTGGTCATTACATCTCTTCTGGTAAGTCAGGGCAAAATATGAATCTCTTGTGTGTCTTCTTAATAGATAAATCCATAGAACATCGAAGTGCAACAGCAAATCTGTTAACATCATTCTATTCTGACCAAAGACAAACTGAAACAATAACCAGCTACAGTAATTTCATGAATACAAGTCGCACTGAGTATAAGCCGCATTGCCGGGTGTTGGCAAACATTTCATTCTTTGTCCATAAATAAGCCGCACCCGAGTATAAGCCGCTCTGTCGTTCGCAGGGAGGACCCACATGCAACAAAGTTGCCAAATAGTAACAGAACCGCGGCAGGGCAGGGTTTACTAGCTCGGCTCAGGCCATGAGGGCTTGGGGCTGCCGACAGGACTGGGTGGCCCAGCTCGGGGCTGCCGCTCGGTGGCAGCGGGGCACAGAGCCCGCCGGCACCCGTGGCGGCGGTGGGAGGTGGGGATGGAGCCACCCTGCTACTGCAGTGGCGGCACGTGGGGACGGGAGCCCCCCGAGCCGCGGGGCCAGCAGTACAGAGCCCCCTGCCTCCCCCCGGGCCGCAGGGCCAGCAGCACGGAGCCCCCTGCCTCCCCTCAGGCTGTGGGGCCAGCAGGAGAGAGCCCCTGCCTCCCCCAGGCCATGGGGCCAGCAGGAGAGAGCTGCCCCGCCTTCCCCACCCCCTGTGCTGTCTGCAGGGAGCAGCTCCACCCACCGTGCAACAGAGTAACCAATTTGTAACAACCGCATCAATGCCAGGTTTTACTGGCTGGTGCTGGACTTTGCAGTTTGCACTGACTCGGTTTGCACTCCAGGGGTTGAAAATGTCAGAAAATTATTCACATATTGACCGCATTTCCGGTGTGGGAGCAAAATTTTGGTCAAAACGGTGCAGCTTGTATTCATGAAATTACTGTATTTGCAGTCACAGAGCCCATTATTCCTAGGCTTGTTTCTGTTCACTACACAGTGGTGAACAGAAGTTATTAGAGAATGATAGCAGTTTTGTGATTTTATTTCATTCGTTTTTGTAATAACAAAAGAGAAATCATGCATCTGGAATTAATGGTCTGGAGGAATACTCATGGGCCCAACTGCTATCTTGTCTCCTTATGGAAGGTCCTTTCTCTGGTATATCTGAGCTGCAGAGTCCCATCCTGTTTCCCTTTGAGTCACTCCATGATGTTCCCTGTTAGTAATAATAATTTTTCAGAGTCAGTTCTTTGGTTTTCTTTGTTCCTCTTTATTCAGGGGTGTATGACACTGCAGAATGTGACTTGGGGGATCACAAAGCTGTGGTTTCTGGCACAGTGTCTGAGATGCTGTAGGAGAGCATTTCCAAATACTGGGAAGCTGCATTGTACATTGACAACATTCTATTATCACAGTGTGCCTCTGAGCTCTGCCTGTGCTTGTTTCAGACAAATGCAGTGCTGGTGTGGGAACTGCAGGCTCTGGTGCCAGCACCTCTGTTGTGCACAGTGGTGCAGCAAATCCCTGTGTGTCCTGTGCAAATGAAAGCTCTTGGGCTCCGAGGAAAATGAAATGTGGTAAGGACACAAGGAAGGGAAAAGCAAACCCAAAAGCAGAACCTGGATGACTTTGCTGCCTTTCACCTGTTACAGAACAGCAACGGCTGTCTGCTGCTCTGCTGGGCTGTGGAATGAGAACATCCTCATGGGCTTGTAAGATACCAGATGAATCTGGAGAGGATGCTGAGTGCCCCCAGTGCCCACTGGAAAGGGAGACTGTGTCAAATCAAACAGAGATAAGCTCTCAATACCTTAAACATCCCCAATTATTGGGTGGATTGCTCAAATTGGCACATTCAGGGTTAGGTCATGAACAAAGCGTAAATCCCGTGAGCAGAATTGCCCCCTGTACAGAATTAGCACTTTTAAACTATCGAGGCAGAGAATCAATGGGGCATTTATTGCACTTTAACAGGAGTAAAAGGTGTGTCCAAAGCCACTAATTCAATATAATGAAGCTTACTTGCCTGTTTGGTATCTGGGAGCTCAGTCCCACTGGGAAGAGCATTAAAGTTCTGTGAGATGGAGATGCCAAACTTCAGTTCTGCAGAGTTTAGAGGATGGCTCAGGTCTGCCAGACTACCATTGACCTCAAGGTCCCACTTTCAGCATTGATGGAACAATAGTTTTGGCCACTTCACACATGTTAGAGATGTAGCTCCTGATACCTGCAAATAAAAGTGTCTCTGATGCATGATGCAATGACCCAGAGAAAAATTAGGTCTTTTCTTGAGGAAAAAACCAATTTGAATTGAGTGCACCTGGTGACAGATCTGTTGTATCAGCAATTCATAACCAGTGCATGTCCACTCTTGAGTGCTCCCACAGCTCTTGGGATGGGATTATATCAGTAAAGGCTTCTTTTAGCCTCGGGCTATTTGGATTGGGATTTAGGATTACATTTACTCTTTTGGTTATTGATATGTTTAATGGAAAATTTTTAAAAACCAACACATTTCTTTAGAAAACCATTCCAATACTATATTTGGTTGTAGACAAAAATGAGGAAATATTGCACCTCTCCAGAAGGTCTGGGTCTAGGGGGTTCCCAGTGTCATCACTGCTTTGGTGATGGTAGAATGTTCTTGAACAAGTTATGGTGGTGAATCTCAAATCATTCTCTGAGGCTTGGGGAGGCTCTTAACTTACTAATTTCATAGGGAAGATGATCAGGAGACTATTCATTAGAAGAGCCTTCACACTAAGCAAACTCTTCACTGGAACAAAATGGTCATCCTAACTTTGTAAAGAAAATGAAAGAATTGAATCCCAGGTGAAAGGTGAATCCCAGATGAGCTGGTGAGCTGGAGCTGGTCCTGGCCCAGAGGGAAGAGTCCCCATGTCAGTGCCCTGTGCTGCCTTTGCTCCATGACATTCACAGAATGTCACGGCTTGTCAGGACCTGCCCAAGGCTGGAACGAGGGAGTGGGGAATCTTTTCCAGATCAAGATAACCCTCACAAATTCCAGGGACAGAATTCTTGAAAACCAAGTGCTGGGGCAAATTGATAACCTAATCGTTTTCTGGAAGTTTAAATCAGAGGAGAGAATCTTCCTGCAAAGTACAACATGCAAAGTTTTGAGCAATGTCAGTTATGCAACTTCCTAATCTGCACATCCAGGCAGACAAATGGGGCATCTGTAAAAGCAGACAGCAGTCCAAAAGGACTCCAGATTGGTAGTGACAATCAATTTTTAAAGAAGGTTTAGTGAGTTCTCTAAGGCAGGTGATTTTGGATGCTGTTTGTAGAGCACAGGTATCCCAATTTAACCATTACTGTGTCACTAAATGGTTTTTCTACTGATACTCTTATCAAAGCAAAATAGAGAATGGTGCCCAAGGAGTGTGGGCTGTGCAGTGTGGCACTTACAGCTCAGTATCAGGATAGACAAAACTGCTCTTTGCAAACCTTACCTCTTCTAGTGTCCCTGGTGTCCTCTGAGGGTATAAGCCAAAGAGGCTTATGTTTAGGCTCTCATTAAATCAAAGAATGAGCGTATTTTTTGTGAGGTTGCATTGTTTAGTAGTAAATTATCAAAATCAGTAAATGATGATTGATATCTCAAACAGGTACTGTGCCCGGGACATCCTTCTTGATCATTTTAGGGCTTGGTAAAGGAGTAGTCTCTGAAAGTAACACCTTTTATTCAATGAAAGAACACAAAAGTTCCCATCAGACACCTCCTAAGCTGCTCATCAATGTCATTGCTACTCTTCTCTCCTCTGGGGAGACTTTTATGCATCTTGTGTCAATGCAATTGGCTCTGGGACAGTGCAGCCACCTTAACCCTTCGCAGCAGGTTCACTTCCAGTTCAACAGGATAATTGATCAGCAAGGGTACAGCAGGCAGGTGGGAAAAGTCTGGAATTTGCCTGAAAGGAAAAAGGAATAAGAAACTTGGGTGGATGTGTTGGACTGGAGTTCCTTTCTTCTAAGTTCTTTGTAATATTTGTGGTGGTGATGTGATTGGTATCTAACTGCTGCAGGGTTACCTGTAAACAGAACACCAGAATGGTCCAGGAACTCACTTTCTAACAGTCTGGTTGGGATAATTTATCTTCCTTCAATTGGACATCTCTCCAGGTGTTGGTAAATGTACAGAACATCCTGTTCCTTGATCAGTTTGTGCTTGTGTTTCTTCTTCCAGTTTTCATCTGGAATTAATTCTACAATGTGTGGCTCAGTTTTACAGTTCTTCACTGCATCCTCTCCACAGTAAATAGGAGAATGCCAGCCTGGATGCACACCTGGCTGTGTGCATCTGTGTAGCTGATACCTAAAGCACAGCTGGAATATATTCTGGTTACCATTTGCTACTTACCATGATGTTTACCAAATGAATGACCTCTAACAGATGTGGGCTCTTGGATTCTATTCCCCAAGGAGTCCTGGTTCCCCTTGGGAAGATGTGCAAGTTGTTTTTCTCGCTATGCTTTAATTTTAGTGTTTGTAAGTTGGGATTCCACATGAATCTCCTTCTCAAAGCTGTTATTCCATTGTTGTCAGCAATAGTCACGTCCAGCAGAAATGCTGATTGCTATCTATCAAACCTCTCCACATTGTATTTGTGGGGTAATGCTTTGTCCTTATGTCCTTTGCAATAGCACAAGAGATGTGAGTCAGATTTCACCCTACACGGGGAAAAAAACTCCTTGGGCCAGGAAACACGGGGAGCTGATAAATCCAAGGAAATGCTTCAAATTTCCTTATCAGAGGAGTGGCATTGCCTTTGTCTGTCTGAGCAGGGTGGAGCCCTGCTGATGTCGGAGTGTCCCAGAGCCCGGAGGGAGGACACACGAATTCCAGGTACTGCGGGAGGGATGGGGGAATCCTCTGGTTTGTTCCCTTGCTCCTGTGCCAATCTGACTCCCCTAAAGGAGTGTGAGCACTGCTAGCCTGGCAGAGCCTTTCCCAGCTCCAGCTGCAGTGGTAGCAGCTCCAAGCACCACCACTCCAAGGGGGGAACAAGGGATTTGTGCCAAGAAGCAAAGCATTGATTAATGAGCTTGAGAATTAATCAATTTTTTATGCCTGGTAGGGAAATGATTCCCTTGTAGGTTGTGTGTTTAATAAGGTGATAGGAAATACATGCAATGTAAAATAAATTTTGGGGATATAAGTAAGTCGATGTGTTCTGGAACTTTGATGTAATCCCCTAAATACCACCTCGATTTACACTTCACAGTGCACGACTGCATTGGTTCCATAGTTTTGTGCATCTTGGTGGGATGAATGCTATGATTTGCTGAAAGATAGAACTGGAAAACCACTGATGTCCCCAAGTCCTTTCTGAACTCCAGAGATAGCACAAGGATGTGACCACAAAGGAAACCAGTATGAAGTTCCCAGTGGAAACACACTCACAAAATGGTTTCACTACCCTGGGATTTTGTGAAGATCTTTTGCATCTTGAGGCGAGTTCACGATCACTTTTATATAAACACTGTCCAGTCAAGTGTTAACTAACCCCACAAAAGTAATGGAGAAATAATTACAAGTCTCCATTGTTCATCATTCTGCCTCTCCCACCATGCTGCTGACATTTCCATCTCCTTCAGCTAATTAATCTTGAATTCTGTTGTTTTAAAATACCCTTTTGTTAAGTTTTTATTTCATAAAAAACATAATTATTGGGAATTCTTTTACTGTTTTGATGTCTGTTACTCCTGTAAATAGCTTTTAAAAATCAAATATTGATTTATATGTTTGGCTTCCCTTTGTTCTATACAAGAGCAATGATTTCACTTAGCTATTATGATGGATAAAACTTCAGAGATAATTAAATACATTAAGTCCCTAAGGGAAGACTTACTTCAGGTCTGAACTATTCAGACTTGAAAGCCTTTAGAAAGTGTGAAACCCACTATCATTGCGATATTGTGACTTAAAAAGCCCAGCAGACCCTCACAGAACAGATGCAGTGCAAGAAACTGTTGTGTGTTAAAGGCATTTTCCTGAATTCTAACAAAACCAGCAGCAGAGCACGACTGTTGTTTTATGTAAACCTTTCATATATTCACAGCAACTGAATAAGAACTTGGACTTTGAACACGTTTTGAAATGATATGCAGCTGTGGCCAGGTGCTGAGAGCCTTGTTTGCCACAGCACTGGGACTGCTGTGTCTGTTTGTCCCTGCCTTGCTTTTTCCCAGCCATTCCTTTTTCTGGGCAAGAGCAGGAAAAATGTTTAACTTTGCCATGCTACTGGATGTATTCCCCATCCCTGGCAGTGTCCAAGGCCAGGCTGGACAGGGCTTGGAGCAGCCTGGTGCAGTGGGAGCTGTCCCTGCCTTTGGCAGGAGGTGGAATGGGTTGAGCTTTAATGTCTCTCCCATTCCAAAGCATTCCAGGATCCTCTGATGACAGGTTAATACTTCAAGATGTAGATATTTAGGATTATTATCAGTGTATTTAGCACATAGCTGCAGAGAGCATGAGGGATCTCCTGCATCTTTCACTTCTGTTCTGGACTGATTTAGGACTTGCTGTTTCTATTCATGCAATTGTCAACTGTTGTCACCTAAGTTAATCAGGAGACACTAAGCCAAGGAACCCTAACTAGGGAACTCCAGGAGATTCACTGTGGTGAATTGCACTATGAACTATGTTTGTCAAAACATGAATTTTCACTTTTCTTCATATGTAAAACGTATTTTTCAACTTCAGGTGAAAATTTGGAGTAAGGCGCAATGCATGAAATTTCCTGAAAAGGGCAAAAATTCGCACACATAAAATAGTAACATTCCACCTGAAAATCGATTACAGTAATTTCATGACTATAAGGCGCACCCTTTTGCCTAAAATTTTCCTTGGAACCCGGAGTGCACCTTATAGTCTGGTGCGCCTTATCTGATGGACAAAGTTCAAAAATTTTGCCTACCCGGAAGTGAGAGCTGCGAGCCATGGGGGAAGCCGGCAGGGCCATGGTTGCCGGGTGGAGACGGGGTGGAACAGTGGCGGGCACGCCCTGGCCCCGTGGAGGCGGAGCCGCCCCTCCAGAGACACTCCTCAGCCCCGTGGAGGTGGCACGGCCCCTACACAGGCATGCCCTGGCCCCATGGAGGCAGCACGGCCCCTCCAGAGGCACCCCCCGGCCCCGGAGAGGCGGCATGGAGGGGTGGCGGCCATGCCTCAGCCCAGCTGGATACAGGCGGGCCTGGGGGCCCACGGCACCGCCCCTACCGGGCACAGGCAGGCCCGGGGGCCAATGGCTGCCGGGTTGAGGCGGGGCCTCGACCGGAAACCGCACAGGGGGAGCTGGGGGCGGAGCCTCACTGCAAAAAAAAAATGCGCCCTATAGTCTGGTGCGCCTTATCTGATCTACAAAGTTGCGAATTTTGCCGACTCCCGGGGGGTGCACCTTATAGTCCGGAGCGCCTTATGGTCATGAAATTACTGTATATATCCAGACTACAGTAGAGAAGGGGGGAGTGTGTCATGTGTGAGGGGTCTGAGCATCTTCCCTGAGTCAGGATTATTGCCCTGCAACAGGGATGACCGGGGGCTCTTCCTGGGGCTGGAGGCTCTGTCAGCAGAGCCACATCCAGCCTTGGATGACTCCCTGCCCTATTTCTCCTGGCTGTGCTGATCCAGTAGCCCTGGGGTGGATGAGGGAACCCCAGCTTTGGCTTCAGGCTGGAATGGTCACAGGCTGCCATCCCACCTGGTACTGGCCGGATACCTTTTGGCCACACATTTCAAGTTAGATAAGCTGAACTGACATTTTCCAAGGTCGTAACAGCTGGTTTGTATGTGAACAAATTTTGGGAACGGCAGTGGTGGAGAATGTTGTGCTGGTCCTTCAGGGTTTTTTTGTCTAAAGCATAAAGGTGAATATAGAGACAAGGGTTAAAAGATGAACAAAAAACCCCAGAAAAACCCTGAAAAACAAACAAACAAAAAAACCACCCCAAAAAACAAAAACAAAAAACCCCACAACAACAACAAAAAAGAAAGAAGGAAAGAAAGAAAGATAAAGGTTGTCAAAGCTTTTATTTTACAAGCAAAGCAAATGTTCATGCTGACGAGCTTGGTCCAAGAGGGCCCAACCTATTGCATCTCTCTTTTGACAGCATATCTTGGCACCCAGTGCTCTGAGGCAGCCATGACCCATTATGCAGCAGCATCTCTCATTCTGCATCCCTGTACCTGCCCAGCAGAGCTCATGGGGCTTTGCCATCCTGTGCCAGCAGCCAGAGCAATCCTCACAGACAGCAGCAGCACTCTGCAGGTGGAAAATGGGAATCAGAAGAATTATTAGCCAGAGAATGAATCTAGTAGATGATAATGTGGGAGACTTGGCATCTCTCTTTTGCCTGCTTCATGAATAAAATTCAGTATTTGGGTAATGAAAAAAAGGAACCTCTTAATATTAAAAGGGTTAATTTTTAACTCATTTCTCTTTCACAGACAAGAAATATTTTCTGTAAGTCATAAATAACACATTTTAATAAACTGAGACTTTGATTACTTCATGCAGTCCGACTTGCATTGTAATTTTGCAGAGACTCTTTGACACTGTTCCAACATCCAGTTTCTGTTGTGCATATTAAAAGTTCTACATATTTCAGATGTGTCCAGGTCTTCATGGTCTACTAGTGAACAGTGTTATTACTGAAAATAAGTTTGACCTTCTAGAGAAATAATTGACTTTTAACGGAAAGCGATTTTATTTTTAAAAAACTTCATTGTTTTCATGATTTACCTTTAATTTATGTTCCCGTACTATAAAGTCATTTTTCTCAAACTGCACTAATTTTGTAGTTCAAACAAGGCCTCCATTTCACCCTTGAGCCAGGATCCCTGCTTTTTCTTTCAACTGGAAGTGCACAAGCTAAATTTTTGGAATCGGTTCAAGGTCAAATGCAGTTCCTTGGAATTTTGTCTTGAATGTGAACTTCAACAAGGAATGAGAAAATGTAGCTTTTTCTCAGTGACAAATACCAGCCGATACATTGGTGGTGGCATTAAAAGAGCAAGAGGGCTCATGCTGGCATGTGCTTCAGTGCTGGAAGGAGCCTTAACTGCTTGGAAAGACCGGAAATTAATTCAAGCACCATCTGGTTTGCACTCTCTGATTTTGTTTCATTGATTATATCCCTATAATTGGGACAGAACATTTGGTAGAGAACATTTTTAATATGGTTCCCTCCCTGACCCCCCCAAAAAAGGAATAAGGAATGAATATACTTACTTGTAGGTTCAGCAGGTGCACACTGAATTGCTTGAAATTTTGAAGTTACTTCCATACTGGGGAAAAATGTTTTCCCTCACATTAGGGAAGTGTTTCAGCTATTATCTAGCTGAAAATGTGCAAGAAATTATAGACAACCATTCGCTAAACCCTAGTTTCAGCAGAAAACTGAGCAGCCCTGAGCAAAAGGTGAGACTTTGGCTCAGGTTTCAGCTGGGTGAGCTCCTTCCAGAAAGCCTGAGTTGTTTTCTCTGTTTACAACCACGTATGAAGAACTTTTCCTTGTATCTCCAGTGTTTCACTGTCTTTGAAATTAATTAGATGTCACCAAGAATCTTTGCATTTTTGTCATGGCAGGTTTCTGGTGGCCAGAACAGCTTGCACAGTGGGGAGCTGCTCTCCTCCGTTTCTCCAAAAACCACCCATTGCTGCTCAGACTGCAGCCATGCTTTTCTGTCCCTGGAATTCCTTTGTTCAGAGCTGACTGTTCATCTTTAACCGTGGTTATTTATGGTTTACCTGATTTTGGCTGAGTTGAGTTCAGGGCTGAGTAATTTTCCAGTGACTTTGTACACGATGAACACTTCACTAAACTTGCTACCAATGACTTTGATCAATGTTCTCTTATAACACTAATTATTCCAAGCAAAACAGGCTGCTGATGGAGTTCTTAGCTGGCTTTTGAACTTCGAGGCTGGTGGTGGGTAGTGTTTATATTGTAATTGTGAATGATAATGGTATTTATTCCTTCCAGTTCCTTTCAGTGAGGGGTCTGCTGTAACTTGGGGCTCTCCATTAATTTACCCAGGCATTCACTTTACCCAGAGGTATTTCTCACTTTTCCAGTGTCAATGAAATTGCTCCTGCACAGCAGCATAAAAGGATATAGAGGCTGCTGAAATTTTTATATGAAAGAAATTAAATCACTTACAAACACACAGCAAAGAAAAAGGATGCACATCTGAAATTACAGTAAAGGATTGTTAGAGAAAGGTGCATGACAGAAGAAATTAAAAGTCAGGTCTCAACTGAAGGTTCGAGTCTGGGGAGGTTGTGTCTAGGATCAGGAGTAGGATAGAAGAAGTGAAGACAAGAAGAGGAGTCTGTAAAAGGAAAGTTACAGAGATACCAATAGTACCAATAAGCCTTGTAAAACAAAGGTTAGGACAGTAACCATGTGCTTTATTTTTTCTTTCTCAGCTGTTGCGTAGAAACTGGTTTTGCCTTAAACTTTGTATTTTTATGAAGAGATCAGATATTTCTTGTTGGAGTTCCATCCCCAGTTTGTAGCCACAGCACCAGAGTGGGAAGTGTAAGGCACCTCAGAAGGAAGAGAGCAGCAGCAGGAGCACAGGGTGGTTGCTGGCAGTGAGGGTCAGTGTGTGCACCCCAGGCTGCTCTGGAGAGTGCCGGGGTGATGCTACTCTGGGACTCTCACTGGACAATTAGCACCCACTTCTGTGTGCTTTAGTTTGGGTTTCTCTCTGTTCTTTCTAGGACACATACAAGTGATTACAAAACATTACCAGGCTTCTTCCCTCTTGCTATTGCAAAATGTTTATGAAAAGAGCAGTGCTCTCCTTTGTACTCCATCCAAAGGCAGACACTGGTGCCTGCTCAGATCAGTTTTCACTGTCTTTCTTTTGTGTGCAGTGAGTTCTTCTGCTCTACCATCAAATATTTCCAGGAGAGCCTCGAGCTCAGGGTTCAGCTGTCTGGCTCCTGTACGAGGTTTGCAGTCTGCCCTCTCCAAGGGCCTCTGTCCATGGAGGGCAGCCCAGGAATTTCCTTTTACCTGGGTGGGCTCTGGGTCTGACATCCTCTGGGAAGGTAGCAAAGCCATGGGTGCACTCTATTCCTCTCATTCTCATATCCCTCACCCCAGAACAAAACTTTGCCTTGGCTTCAATTGAATCAATTCTTATTAACTCCAGCACAAATAGGAACAGGAGCTGGTCCGCAAATGTTGAATTATTCATTGTGTCTTCAGCAGGACTTTCTAAGATACTCAGTATCTTTGATCTATGACATCACCGGTTGTGGAAGCCAAGAGGAGACATTCTACAACTGAAATGTAAATTCCCAGAAATGACCTGAAACGTAAATTCCAGTACTATTCTTCCTCCTTCTCCTCGTGATCTCTTATTGTAAACCCATCTTAACAAATATTCACCACCCCCACTGCAGCCAGCTTTGTGCAATTTAAAAGCAATGATGCACAACTAATTGCTGGTGTATTGTGCTCAGTTATAGCAGCAGTGAATGATTTCCAAAAGTTGATTATTCTTGGATGAATGATTTTCTTACCTCTGGTACATGCAGGATTTACTTTTGCTGCTGTGATAGACAGCTAACTACATGTTCTGCCTCAGTGGAACAGCAGTGTGTGGAGGTGAAATCTATTCTGTGCCTTGCAGTGGGTGTGTTCTCTCATGGTTTTTGACACTGATGTTTTATGGTGTACAACAGGCCACACTTGAAAGAGAGAGGGCTAAAATGGAATTTAATACCTCTAAATTTCATCCAAAGCCTTCAAAGAGTTTCCAAAAAAAGAATTATGCACACTGGCAGGAGACAGTGTTTGCAGATGTAATAGTTTTACTCTCTTCAGTCGTAGAATGTGCATAAAATCAACATCACCACATGCTTTCTTCATGGAAGGCAGGAAACTTCAGTGGGCTCCTCAGAAGGCTGAAATGAGCTCTGAGTGTCCAAACCATCTCTCTGTAGGCTGCCCAGTAGGATTATCTACAAGGTGTTCAGAAACTATCATTTCGTAGACTTCAAACTATCTATTTTAGTTTTGGCAAATTACCAGAATCCTTTGCACTCAAAGCCACTCACTAATATGGAGACAAGCTCTCAATGTCCAACCCTCAGTGCTGAAAGAAAGAGGAAGGAAATGATTTAAGAAATTTAAATGAATAGAAGCTCAAACTGGTATTTCTGAAATAATTTAACAGGTTCCCCAGAGAATCTGTGGCTGCCCTATCCCTGGAAGTGTCCAGGCTGTACTTCTTGCAGACACCCAGATATCTAAATGGTGTCATAAGTTTCACTCTTTGTGGAAGTCCATGGGATTTAGCTCCTCCAGTGTCAAGGTTTGTAAAGCAAATTAACAAACTGTGGAGAAGCTAGTCCAGGGTGTATTGTTATCCGTTACAGTTGAACCTGCCAATAGCAGATCCTGATGTGATTACTGAGACAAAAGTATCACTGAAGTTCTGGAGTTTTGCCTAAATTAGGACTTCAGTGCTCAGTCTTTTATGTCATCAGCAATCATAATGAGGTTATTTGTTAGTGTTCTCAGCTAAATAGTATCTAACAAGAAATCATCACATTTGTTTGACAGGACAAAATATATTTTCATGTGAAATCTGTTCTTCAAAATTCCAACCTCTGTTTACACCCAGGAAATTGCTTCATTTGTAGCAATTTCCTTTTCTTTAATTCCATTTCCAATTCCCATTATGAAACTCTCAGGCATGTAATATGGCCCAATAAATAGGTGGAGTAGGATCAGAAAGGAGGAAATACCTGCCCTTTTGTACATTTTACTCCCATTTAGAGAAGGAAAATAGAGGAGACATATGCAGAAATTCCAAATGTAAGCAGTTACAATAATTAGCAGCAAGATTAGTATTTGATTAGCACTTTTTTGATTTTTTTCCATATCCCCCTTTGCAGCCAGACATAAGTGGAATATTGTGGTTGACGTATTAACAGCCCTTTTGTGAAAATTCCAGCACAGATTATGAAGCTACGCCCCGAGCTCTGCTCCCAGCAGAGGTGGATATCACCATACCCAGCTCACAGGCTGCAAAACACCCCTCAAAGCCACGCTCAGGATCAGCCACAGAGCCACCCCGAGTGTGAACCAGCTGGAGTCACCCCGTGCTGTTCTCCTTGCCCACTTCCCACCAGAAAGAGCCCGAGCTGGGCTGGGGGAGGCAGTTCTGGGGGTTGGACTGGGGTTCTCCAGCCCTTGCCCTGGTGTTGGCAGCACTGCCCCTTCCCTGTGCTCCAGCCACACCGAGGGTGCTGCCCTGCCCTGGCACTGTGCTCCTACATTCTGCATGTTCCCAGGATGGGGTCCCTGGTGGGATCCCACTCCAGGCAGGGATGTCTGAGCGCTGCCCTCGCTCTGTCTGCCCTGTGGTGACATTTGTGTCACCAGCAGCCAGTGACAAGGTAGCCACAAACAACATTGCTGGGCAGGGAGGAGCAGATGTTTGACATGGGACAGGCACTGGCACAGGAGTGTAAGAGCCAGAACAAACAAAAGAAAAAAGAGGTTGGTATATATTTTTCTTCCTTGATAACAGAACTGACTTAGCAGAGAGGGGAATCAGAATGCCAGGAATTACCTCCCTGACCCCAGCAGTGAAATGCAGTGGCATCACAGCTCTACTCTCCCATGCTCTAGTGCTCTTTCCCATCTCCAGTCACTCCTGGACTGGACTCCAGCTTCCCTTGTCCTTAGGAAAGCTCCCGTTGCTGTGACAAGTGTCATCAGTGCAATGTCCCTGAGAGTTCCATGGCCACGTTTTTAACAGGGTGTGTAGCTCTTCACTTCCTACCAAGAAGGGAGATATGATTGCAAATCCTAATGTGATGAGGGAACAGGAGCCTCTTTCTCATAGCTATATCTTCCTCCTGTGCCGTGTAGAAATCAGTCCCAGCTTTTCCCCTGCTGCAGTTCTGCTCCAGTCAGATAAGTTGTTCTGCCTGGTTAAACCTGTGCTGTGTGTTTCATGAGCAATGTAAAAGATCCTTATTGCTGTTCTAAAAATACGATGTACTCAACTATCCTAATCCAACAGTGCAAGACAACACAGGTTTCTTTCATTAGTGGATTGTGGTAGGTATTGCTGAATCTAGTTCAAACAATTACCATTCAATTTTATATCTGCAGGCAGTGTAATAAACGGGAATATAGTTTTCACTCTGATCAGTCACATGAGAGGTATCTCCTTACTGCTGCATCCCCTTAAACATCCTTATTCACCCATATGTGCATTCTGGCAAGTGCTGCATCCTCTCCACCATTATTGTATATAAAGACCTCAACCAGGGTTTGCTATTTTGGGAGGTGGGCAGTCCCTCCTCAAAATGCCCCTGAGGGTGCACCCAAAGCCAGAGGCTGAGCCCGAATTCTGAGGCTGATGAACTGGGTCAGAGCATTCAGCCAGGATTGTGGCGATGGGAGCAGCAGCCTTTTTGGTTCTTAATTTTCAAGATTTGAGGGTTTGTTGTTTTGGTTTGGTGTTTTTAAGAATAGTTCCATGAAGAATAGAAGGAAGTAGTGAAAGGAAAGATTTACTAAACTCTTCACAAAATAGGCTAGTATTCTTGGTCCAAAATAATGTTCTGACATGGTTTTTTCTTATAAATCTTATGTCTTACTTGTGCAGAAGAGGCAGCATGAGCTTGTCACAAATGAAGATTGGGGCCTTTTTTGAAGCCACAACACTGCTGCATGTTGTAGTTGACCACAGTTTATTTTAAAAAGAGCAGCTGGACAAAGTGAGGTCAAGGAAGTTATGTTAATGTGAGTCAGAAAATGAGAGGGAAGAAGTCTGCTAAATGAAGAATTTCAAGGTATACACATCCTTCCCCAAAAATTAACTACTTGATGAAGTTTCCTTGCATTCCTAGTTGAGTTCTGCTAGATTTCATTCTGTAGGATTCAATCCAGAACAAACCATGGCATGGATTTCAGGGAAGGCTGGGAGGTGATGGGCAGGTTGAGAGAAAGGGAAACTCAAATCTTGCCTGGGGAAGAAAATGTGTCACTCCATGAAAAGGAAGCATTGACTGTTGTGGGGCAGCTCTGACTTCTGCTGGGACAAAAGGAGGCTGCAGCTCACAGGGGTGGGGAGGATCTGGTTGTAGACCTCAGGGAGTAGAGGATTATCCTCCTTAATTCTATGTGTGAACATAAAATTAAATAAGGCTAATGGATCCTGTAAAAGAAACCATTTTAAAAGCGCAGGCAACTAAAACTGGATGAATTTCTGTTGAGTGTTGTATCAAGTGATATAGTGTCACTCAGGAAAGCGTGTGCATGTACCAGGTTATCACACATGCTCAAACTAGCACACTTCCCAGAGCTAATGCTGCTTCAGGGGCAGGTAATAAACAGAGAGTGCAGGTAGGCTCCAGAATAGATGTTCCTAATAAGATTTTTTCTTTTTTTATGTCTGAGCTGTGATAATTGGCTACAGCACTCCCTGTGATTATAAGTTTTGCCTACTACAAATTTCGCTGATGTTTGGTTGAGGGAGATATAGCAATTATGCAAGCCGCAGGTGCCATGGTAGCACTTCAAGGTGTGTTGATGAAGTAAACAGCCCTGCAGGATCAATTTCCGTGTGTTTCAAAGCAGAGCATGTCTTCTGTAAATCTGCTGATGCTGAAAGATGTGGCTCTTCACATGTCCAAATCTCAGAGCCAAACAGCCACAGCGAACTCCAGTAAGGGTATGACCTCATTATACTTCTTGAAGATTGGGCTCAAATGTGTCATGTGAAAGTAAACATCATGTCCTGATGTAAAAAGGGCTCAGTGTTCCTCATCAGTGCAAGAATCCAGGCTGTTGATAAGGGGAGCATGAAGAATTCTCATTAATGCCTTATCTGTTATAAAAGAGAATGCAGCAGGGGGATGGAGAAGGCAATGATGTTCTCCCTGCTGCTGCTGTTTTACCTTCTGAAAAGGTACAGAATGCAGAGGCATTTCAGGTCCACAGGTGCATCAGTCTTACACTGACTCTATGTACTCATGTGAAATACTTGCATAGTGAAATATCCCCTCCCACAGAAAATTCATCTCTGTTTTATCAAATGTGACCAAATAGAACACAAGGCTGCCTTCTCATAGTATTCCAGAATGGTTTGGGTGGGAAGGGATCTAAAAATCACCTAATTCCAACCTCCTGCCACAGGCAGGAGCACCTTCCACTTGTCTGCTTCTTCCTGTGTCCCCTCAACAACTCCTGATCTCCTCCTTTCCAGTGCAGGCTCTGCTGCTTTATCTCTCCCATCTCACACACTCCGTGCCTGTAAGAATTTCCACTTCTTGATCATACTATTTTGTATGATTCTCTGGTGTCTAAAACACTTCAGTCTTCTATGCAGTGCTAGTTAGTGAGTTTAAATTGAATTTAAAACAGCTGAATGTAGCTTCAAGAGAACTAGATAGATTTTATAGGGGAAAAACTAATTGGAGAGGGAATGAGAAAATCTCTTCTAACATTTTCACTGTGAACATTGAAGGGTAATTCTGCAGCTTAGTAGTAACTCAGCCTTGGTTTAGTCTCTGTTAAATTTAGGTATCTAAAGAGCCTCCAGCATACATTTACTCCCAAAATTTCACTGGTAGTTGCAGGAAAATTGCACCACAAGGACACTGTAAACTGCAAAATGGCAGATTTCCGTGGGCTGAGGATGATGCAGACAGAAACCTGCAGCTGGAGGGATGGGACACACACAAACCCGAAACACACAGAAACCCCAAACACACACACCCAGAGACCCACCCCAAAAAAACCCCAAGTAAACTCTCCTCTTCAGATGGAGAGGGAGCTCTTCAGGAGGCTTTTGTAGGAAACATAGAGTAAAAAGTGTTGTGCAAGCCCAGAGCCTGGCACGCAGCTGGCTTTTATCTAAATGGAATAGGAGAGCTGGGGAAGGTGGGGCAAGGCAAGCCTGGAACAGGCAGGTGTGACAAGGAGCCTTCCTACAGAGGGAGTGGAGGACTTTTAACTGGAATGACTTTGAGAGGATAATGTGGGTGCATTTGGAAAGCAGTGGTGTTGATATTTACTCACCATCTCAAGCTGACACTTGTTTTTTGGGGAGGATGGAAGGTATTCCGCTTTCTGCTGGCACTGTTAACATGAAAAGACCTGAGCTTGTGGGTGAGCTCCACTTGTTGGGTGTGGGAGGATATAAATTGGGGAAATGGTGAGTTAGGGAAGCTAAGGAAAATGAGTGGCTGTTTGTTTACTGGGATACCCCTGGAGGAGTGGGGACTGTCTCTGGAGGGGAACTGCCATGGGCAGCACAGTCTGACAGCAGCTTCTGAGTGAGGATTCCTTTTATTTGCAGTGCTGGATGCAGCACACCTGTATGAAAGTCTGGCTCAAGTGAATCCTTGCAAATAGGGCTTTGTGGAAATGAAAGACTCTGGTTTGGCAAATACAGCACAACTTTCACGAGATACTTCAGATTACTGTGGATTTGCCATCTCTGCCCCACCATCTGCTGCCCAAGAATAGAAAATTTGGAGCATTATTGCTGCTGTCTCTAAGTTTCCGGTTAGGATTCAGGCTTTAATGGAACAATTACAGTAATTTCACAATTATAAGATGAATCTGATTATAAGCCGCACATTTGGGTGTTGGCAACTGTCTTGGGTTACAATACAGAGTATGATAAAAGGTATCAATTCTATCACCATCTGTTGAGGGTGGGGGCAGTAATGCTTATCTCCGTGGCAGATATTCTGCTAATGGGCCATCCATTGAAACCAGGTGGGGCATTGTTCTTTATCTTTTCACAACCCATCCTTCCTCCAGCAAGTCATTTTCTGCTAATGGCCATTGAGTCCCACTGTGTGACTGATAAAATTACTGCATCCCATTGGAAGTTGCTCCAGCCAGGGGGAAGAGCCCAACATTTCTTACCAAGATAAAAACAGAGGTTTTGGGACACTAAGGGAGCCTTTTCTCCACTGGTCTCCAGAGGGAAATGGAACTCCTTCACATCACCACTGGACCTCTGGAGGGAAACTGCACCTTGTACAGGAGCACTACTCCAACTGAATCACATCTGTCACTGCAAGAGGATGCAGCCACCATTGAATGGGACTGCTACCAACACCCTGCCTGACAGGGTGTCAGGTTGTACTCTGACTTTGTCAGGGTTTGGAGTTTGTTTCTTTGTAGTACTGTATTTCTATTTTAATTTCCCTAGGAAAGAACTGTTATTCCTAATTCCCATATTTTTGCCTGAGAGCCGTTCGATTTCAAAATTACAATAATTTGGAGGGAGGGGGTTTACATTCTCCATTTCAAAGAGAGGCTCCTTCCTTTCTCAGCAGACACCTGTCCTCCAAACTGAAACAGCAATTTTTCATTCTTTGTCCATATACAAGCCACATCTGATTATAAGCCGCACTTTGGGTTCGGACCAAAATTTCAGTCAAAATGGTGCGGCTTATAATCATGAAATTACTGCACATCCCAAACCAGTGAGATCTTGCTCTTAAGCCATTAATAATCATTCCAAAGATGAAATTTGTAATGTGCTGGTTTTCCTTTCCCCCTTTTGTACCCTTGCCTCATAGGAGACGGCCAGCCAAGCTGGGCTCAGGGCATATTGCAATGGCTGTGCTGGGCTGGCCAGGGCTGGTGTGTGGCCAGCTGCACGCAGGGAAGGGCAGGGGGGGAGCTCTGTGCTTGTGCCTGGCACAATAAGTCGTCTGTAAATGGGCTCTGCAACAACAATGTCCCAGTTTGAAAAGCAACTCTCCTATGGCTGCTGTGGGGAGTGAGGGGAGAATGGGATCTGGAGTCATTGAGCTCAAGGGAGCCAGGATGAAATGGTGATGGTGATGAGAATGAGGATGATGATGATGTAACCTTTATTGCAAATCTAGTGCCAAAAAAAGATTTTCTTTGTTTTGTTTAGGGGTTTTTTGTGTTTTTTTAACTTTATGGGGTTTTTTTTTTGTTGTTGTTGTTGTTAGTTTGATTTTTTTTTTATTTGGGTTATGGTTTTGGTTTTTTTGGGGGGCAGTTGAGAGCTTTTGAGAGGGGGTTTTGTGGGGTTTTTTTGCTGTTTTTTGGGTTGTTTTGGTGGGGGTTTTTTTTGGTGGGTTTTTTTTTTTTTTTTGTAAACCAATAAACTCCCATCAAGGGAATTCATTCTGGGTTTTTGTCTCTTCCTCCCCCTCCTCCAGTGTGTGTGCACTCCTAATGTTTATGGAAAGTTAAGAGTCACTTTGTTTTGCTTTTCCTTAAATGGGGATGTTCCACCTACTCTCTTCTCAAGCCTGATCAAGCCTTCTATTTGATCCCAAATAACCCAGGTTTTCAGTTTATGGAATTATGAATAAAGGCTTCATGTGCCATTTAAGATGCATGTTCCTTCTCATTCAGAAGTGTTTGGCATTTACCCTTCTTATTTAAACATGTTTAAGCGACTCCATTACTAAATACTGCTGGAGGGAACTAAAGAGGGAGAAGAAATTTGGCATCAATCCCAGTGCAATTTGGAGGTGAAGGTCTGAGGATGCTCACTATCCTATAGAATGACAGTAATTAAAATTAATGAAAAATCACTGCATAACACCCACCACTTGACATATTTCCTCAGGTGATTTTTGCAAAAATCTTCAAGAGAGACCTGTGGCTTGGGGCTTTGAAGTTCCCCTGCCCCTCCTCAGTCTCACCTCAGCTTTCACAAGTACAGATAGATAGCTGAATAAATATTCAAAAAGAAGTTCATTACTTAAAACTCTTCTGTCCTAAGTAGCTTAATTTCTGTCTTTGCCTTTGTAAAACTGCATTTGTGCCCAGGTAGAAGGATTAGAATTTGAGGAGCTGCTCAGTCCAGTGGCAGGGATACAACCTCATGGAGAGTCAGCAGGCAGAACACAAGGGCTGGTGGAGGGATGGAGTGTAAAGGGGAAAAAAGCCACAGCAAAACACAGGGAAGAACCCCAATAAAAAAACCCCAAACCCCACCCCAAAAAACCAAGACTCACAAAATATTCTCTGTGAAGATAAATCTGTTTGGTTGGTGAAGAAAAACAGACTCTTTGTACTTCAAAACGTTCTGATTGTTTGTGACCAACAGCACAAGTCTGGTAAGGCATGGGACAGGAGGCCCACAGAAACAGTTATTTCTTATTGCACTTAAAATCTTTGGTTTGACTCCCTGGTTTTTATTAGGTGGAAGGATCTCATACAGGATGCCAAATGGCAAACTCACTATTTGACAAACTTTGAGGAAGAAATCCATATCATATGGGTTTTTTCCAGGTGAAGCAGTGCTGAAAGAACCCTATTAAACTGTCTCTTCCTGTTGCTACCACACAGTGCCACCTACCCAGGTCCCAGGTCTGTGGATTCTCTTTCAGGGGAAGCAAACGTCCGGACCTCTTTTTTTTTTTTCTTTTATTTTTCTCTAAAAACAATTAAGACTTAAGAGAAATACTTTAGCGGAAATTCTGATCTATTTGTGAAAAGAATAATTTTTTTCTTGCTGAGAAAAAAGATCAACATCAGCATATCAGACAGGAGAGTTTCCAGTGTCACTTGGAAGGTACGTTAAAAGACTCTTTTTGAATCAGCAAAGCACCGAACACGTAAAATCCTCGTGCTTTCCAGCCTCAGTGTTTGGTGAACAGTCAAGACTTTTTATTACCCTAAGGAAAGAGACAGAGTTGTTTTTTGTCTTGATACTTCTTATTCTGAGTTACTCTTTGTTTTTTGTCATGTTGCAAATCAGCAGTGAAGAAAACTCACTCAGCAAGCAGTAAAATCAGCAACAAATGTTTACCCCTTGGGATATGTACTCTGGAGAGAAATCCCCACCCAAATGGAGCAGACACCTCAAGGTCTGCGCCTGCAAGTTCAGTTTGACTTGGAATACAGGCACTGAGCCAACCAAGGAATCCCGAATCCAGGGCTGGATTTGAGGTTAAAACATTTTCTCTCTAACAGGTTAATAAGTTATCCACAAAGCACCAGAAGCATCAGAAGTGCAGTTTGAAATATCTGATATTAAATCTCTAAAATAAACATTGAGAACTGGAGAAAATAAATTACTCTGGAAAAGAATTGAGTAATGTTATGATTTCCCTCTTCCTCACCCCTTGAATATATTGCTTAATCTGTCCTAAGACTGTAATTGCCATCCTTAAGAAGGATGTGCATGTGGGTGCCTTTGGGTTCCACAGTCTGTTTCCCTTACAGCAGCAAAGAGGGGCCTTCCTGACTTTGTTACTTGCCAGTGTTTATTAATAATCTGGATTTTGGGCAAGATTCTCATGCCACATTGATGAGAATGAACCCTGGTTCCACAGCAGTCAGTAGGATCCTTGACACTGATTTAATGAAACTTTTAGCTTGGCAAAATGTCTTTTCTGTAATATGCAATACAGAAATTGAGTATACCCCATTCAGCACTTCTCCCCCCACGTGAGTTCCAGGTTTGTTCCTCTGTACTTTTTCTGTGATGGTTTCACACTCTGAATTAGAAAAGGTTGAATTTGGAATTCTTCCAGGAGTTGCACATCTTTGCAAATATGGAGATTGTATTATAGTTTCTGGGGCTGTGCTATAATATCTTGGGCCATTTTTATCCTCATTCAGGAGTTCCTGGAGAATAGTTATTTATGGAGATATTTGCTGATGAAATCCTGTTTATTTTGAAATTGTCACACCTACAGCAGCAGTGTGATCACACCCTCAGACTGTAAAATCTTCAAGACAGCAGCTCCTAGTTCACACCAAAGTGCAAATGCCATAAAATACATGAATCTGCCTTGTTCAGAGCATATGTATGACTGGCAAGTGCTTCCAGGAAAAATTGTGAATTCCTTTCTTTCCCATAACTGTTCTATTTTGCATTTTTTCTTCAGTGAGTTCTGGAATTGAATTTTCAGCCTCTATTCTTGTTAGTTAGATTTTGTTTCTTCCTGTCTTGTCTTCTAGGTTTTATGACTACTTATTTATAGGTTTGTTTCTTCCAGGCAGTTAAATTGATCTTTAATTTTATTTCATGACCACAGAGGAAAACAACACAAGCTGCAGCAAGTTTGGAGGCAGGCAGGTATTGTGTGCACTTTCCTGAGGCTAAACAGACCTGTGCTCCAGTGTCTTGGCTGCTGAAGTGCGCTCTTGTAAGGAGGAGGATGTGAAGGAGATCTGGGGAATTTGTTCTTTTATTGGATTAAATGGAATAAAGATGTGTGGTCACTGACGCGTATGTGGCCGGAGCGGAGCTCAGACGTAGGCTCAGTCACCAAGCTGGCCTGACTTCGAAGGCAGGAGTGGCTGTGGGGAGAGCAGAAAAACCCCAATCTCCGGGGAGGAGACCAAATACTCACTGTGAGGCAGGGCTCGGGTCCCTGGAGTTGCTTTGGGACTGGAAATCAGGAGAGCTGTGAAAGGTTTCCTAGCAGGACCTCTGGTCCCTTTGTGACCAGAACCGTGCCTGGTGCTGCTCATAGCAGCAGGTCAGAGCAGGAGGTTTGTGTTCCTCAGCTCTAGCTGCTGGTGGAAGCAGAGCTGACAGGACCTGAGCAGGGCTCACTACTGACGAAACAGGAGCTGCCTCCACTTGCCAGGAGATGTTTCATGATGCAGGGATGCAGCATGACTTTGCTCCCGATTGCACTGCTCTGGGGAATAGGATTTGCCACTTTGTTCCTGTGCCTTGAGCAATTGTCATATTTTCAAAAGAAAATTGGTCTGCTACAGTTCTGATTTCCACTTTTTGAACACTTTTTCATCTCCACTTTCTCTTTGCTTTTATGGGACAGAGGAAATTATTACCTTGACAAGATGCAGCAGTTTCCCCACAGACAAGGGGGCCAGGACACTTGTCGGGTGACAAGTCCCTCTCTCACACTGCTTGGCACAGTGACAAGTGCCAGGCTGAATGGTTCAGAGACACAGTCATGCATTGTAAGGCTCTGGGAAGATCCTGGTGCTTGGCTCCCGCTTTTGGCTGTGATGGAAGGCACGTGTCCTTCGCACACAGAAGATTAACTCTTTGTTCTACAGGGCAGAGCTCAGACTGGGCCCAAGGCTGCTGTGCCTGTGCTACACTTCAGCGTCTATTTGGTTAATACCGGAATGTATTAAATCGCATGTTGAGTACTTCTGTTGGAAGACCTTTGTGTTCAGTAAATCCTCCTCAACTGGTTTTTGGGAGATGATCCCTTGGCCAGGTGTCAGTAGATTGTGATCAGAGCTTCCACTGCACAATACCACACGCAGGAAAACTGAAACGTGTATGTTTCCTGTGCTGGGACATCCTGCAGCAGTGATACTATGTGTGGCTGGGGCAGGGATTGTGGGAGCTCCTGCCTCTTCATGTTCTGCTGCCCTTCTCTGGGTTCTGCTGCACTTTTGTGTGTTCTGCTGTTCTTCTCTGGGTTCTGCTGCCCTTCTTTTGGTTCTGCTGCTCTTCTGTGGGTTCTGCTGCCCTTCTGTGGGTTCTGCTGATCTTCTCTGGGTTCTTTCAGGAGGGATTTGACATCCCAGAAGGACAGCCTGAACTGTAGTGGATGAATCAAGTGTGGAACTGTGCACCAAATCTTACAACATTAATGCTAGCAAATGCCTGAAGGAGACGCTATAAGACTGACTTAAAACAACAGAAAAAAGGGAAATACTTCTGTGCACTGCAGGCAGCAGCCTTGTGGAACAGTCTGGGACTCCCTGAAGCTGGCTGCCCAGAGCAGTGGTGGAGACAAAGGGCATCAGCTGTGAGCAGAGCCAGGGCTGGCTCCTTGGCAGCCTCAGTGCCACACTGGGATCTCAGGGATGTTCAGGGCACGGTCTGTAGTGAGCGCTTGGTCTTCACCTTTTGTCTAAGTACAGTAATTTCACGACTATAAGGCGCACCCTTTTGACTAAAATTTTCCCTGGAACCCGGAAGTGCGCCTTATAGTCCGGTGCGCCTTATCTGATGGACAAAGTTCAAAAAAATTGCCTACCCGGAAGTGCGAGCTGCGAGCCACGGGGGGAGCCGGCAGGGCCATGGCTGCCAGGTGGAGGTGGGGCGGAGCAGGGGCGGGCACGCCCCGGCCCTGTGGAGGCGGAGCTGCCCCTCCAGAGGCACGCCCCGGCCCTGTGGAGGCGGAGCCGTCCCTCCAGAGGCACGCCCGGGCCCCGTGCAGGCGGAGCCGCCCCTACACAGGCACGCCCCAGCCCCGTGCAGGCGGAGCCGTCCCTCCAGAGGCACACCCCGGCCCCGTGCAGGCGGGATGGCCCCTCTAGAAGCACCCCCCTGGCCCCGTGCAAGCGGAGCCGCCCCTCCAAAGGCACCCCCCGGCCCCGTGGAGGTGGAGCCGCCCCTCCACAGGCACCCTCCGGCCCCGTGGAGGCGGAGCCGCCCCTCCACAGGCACCCCCCGGCCCCGTGCAGGCGGAGCCGTCCCTCCAGAGGCACGCCCCAGCCACGTGCAAGCGGGACGGCCCCTCTAGAGGCACCCCCCGGCCCCGTGCAAGCGGGACGGCCCGTCCAGAGGCACCCCCCGGCCCCCTGCAAGCAGGACGGCCCCTCTAGAGGCACCCCCCGGCCCCGTGCAAGCGGGACGGCCCCTCCACAAGCACCCCCCGGCCCCGTGGAGGTGGAGCCGCCCCTCCACAGGCACCCCCTGGCCCCGAGGAGGCGGCACAGCCCCTACAGAGGCACGCCTGGGCCTCGTGGAGGCAGAGCCGCCCCTCCACAGGCACCCTCCAGCCCCGTGGAGGCGGAGCCGCCCCTCCACAGGCACCCACCGGCCTCGTGGAGGCGGAGCCGCCCCTCCACAGGCACCCACCGGCCCCGTGGAGGCGGAGCCGCCCCTCCACAGGCACCCTCCAGCCCCGTGGAGGCGGAGCCGCCCCTCCACAGGCACGCCCGGGCCCCGTGGAGGCGGAGCCGCTCCTACACAGGCACGCCCCGGCCCCGTGCAGGCAGAGCCGTCCCTCCAGAGGCACCCCCCAGCCCCGTGCAAGCGGGACGGCCCCTCCAGAGGCACGCCCGGGCCCCGTGCAGGCGAAGCCGCGCGTCCAGAGGCACCCCCCGGCCCCGTGCAGGCGGAGCCGCCCCTCCACAGGCACCCCCTGGCCCAGTGCAGGCAGCACGGAGGGGCGGCGGCCATAGCCCGGCCCCGGAGAGGCAGCACGGAGGGGTGGCGGCCATGCCCCGGCCCCGCCGGATGCAGGCGGGCCTGGGGCCCCGCGGCACCGCCCCTGCCAGGTACAGGCGGGCCCGGGGACCAATGACTGCCGGGTTGAGGTGGGGCCTCGGCCAGCAACCGCGCGGAGGGAGCTGGGGGCGGAGCCTCGCTGCAAAAAAAAAGTGCGCCCTATAGTCCGGTGCGCCTTATCTGATCTACAAAGTTGCGAATTTTGCCAACTCCCGGCGGGTGCGCCTTATAGTCCGGTGCGCCTTATGGTTGTGAAATTACTGTAAGTAATTTCATGATTATAAGCCGCACTGACTATAAGCTGCATCTCCGGGTGTCGACAACTTTTTGTTCTTTGTCCATATATAATCCACACCTGATTATAAGCTGCACGTTAGAATACAAAGGTATCTATTCTATTACCATCTGTTGAGGGTGGGGGCAGTGATCCTTATCTCCATGGGAGATATTGTCTGCTAATGGGCTATCCATTGAAACCAGGCAGGGCATTGTTCTTTATCTTTTCACAACCCATACTTCCTCCAGCAAGTCATTTTCTGCTAATGGCCGTTGAGTCCCACTGTGTGACTGATAAAATTACTGCATCCCATTGGAAGTTGCTCCAACCAGGGGGAAGAGCCCAACATTTCTTACCAAGATAAAAACAGAGGTTTTGGGACACTAAGGGAACCTTTTCTCCACTGGTCTCCAGAGGGAAATGGAACTCCTTCACATCACCACTGGACCTCTGGAGGGAAACTGCACCTTGTACAGGAGCACTACTCCAACTGAATCACATCTGTCACTGCAAGAGGATGCAGCCACCATTGAATGGGACTGCTACCAACACCCTGCCTGACAGGGTGTCAGGTTGTACTCTGACTTTGTCAGGGTTTGGAGTTTGTTTCTTTGTAGTACTGTATTTCTATTTTAATTTCCCTAGGAAAGAACTGTTATTCCTAATTCCCATATTTTTGCCTGAGAGCCGTTCGATTTCAAAATTACAATAATTTGGAGGGAGGGGGTTTACATTCTCCATTTCAAAGAGAGGCTCCTTCCTTTCTCAGCAGACACCTGTCCTCCAAACTGAAACAGCAACTTTTCATTCTTTGTCCATATATAAACCGTACCTGATTATAAGCCACACTTTGGGTTTGGACCAAAATTTTAGTCAAAATGGTGCGGCTTATAATCGTGAAATTACTGTGTATCTCTTCATCTTGCCACAGATGGAGAGACAATGCCAAACTAAAGGGAGCACTGACCAGACCTGCTGGGCACTTCACACCTCCTTCCCAGGGCTCTGAGAAACTGAATGTCTGTGGTTTGTCCTCCAGAGAGTGAAACTTTGGGGCTCAGGGGCACTGCAGTATTCCTGACGGTTTTGGGATCAGGCAAGCACATGGCTGAGCAGGGTTTGCCTACGTGCCCAAAGGGCAGGTGTTAACAGTACCAAACTGGGAATTCCCACTGCATTGTAGATGCTCCAGCAGTAGCTTTGCAGGTAGAGGGCCAGGAGTGGCCCTGTTAACCCAGAACACCATGAGTCTGACTCACAGTAAATTGGTTTGCTCAGATACCCTTCAGTGTAAATCCTCAGCTTTGGTAGGAAAAGTTTTTCCAGCAAAACAAGTTGTTCTTCCTTTAACCAGTTCAGAAGCCCTTGTTTATTTCAGTTTTGAAAGCAGTTTTTGAAAAGGATCTCAGTGGGATGAAAATTTGTGCTAGAGGTAGCTAATAAGCATCCCCATTCTTTCCCTTGTCATAACAGCAGGAAAATCATCAAGATCTACTTCTACATATAAACCATCTGCCTTCAATAAAATAACTGGATATACAAACTTGGGATTTAATATTAGTCTTATTCAGTGTACTTTTCAGGTTGTGCAGAGTAATGAAATCTGGCACAAACTGTGTAAAATGCTCTTGATAATTTTTTATTAATGTTACCCAAGTTAGGGAACTAGCACTTAGATAGTATTGACTTTTTCTTTGTTTGTTTCTTTCCTATCAAGTTTCAAATATTTTTGAGGGTTTGGCAGGCGTCCCTAATCCCTGAAGCTGTGGATGATTTATCACCTCCCTGTACAGAGCTGAGGGAGCTATGTGCCAGCTGCACTGCCTGCTCTCCTGTGCCATTTCCAGCCCTCACTCCAGAGCTACCTGTGCACAGGCAGAGCCACACCAATGCCTCCCTAGCCAGGACACTTCTCTCTGGGAAGTTTATTGCTCTAAATGCCGTATTTTTAATGAGCAATGTTCAGGAAATATGTTTGTAAACTCCAATTTATTGCTATTTTACTGCCTCCAGTGGAGATAACTATGGAGTGTTCATCTGGACGTCCTGATCCCTTAGTTAACCACTTGCCGCTGTCAGCCTTTTTCTGTATCATCGCTCCATTTTAAAACTATGGAAAACTAGGCCTTTTACTTTTTCTTTTTTTTTTTTTTCTTGTTTTTTTTTTAATGAAGCCATAAATTATGGTTTCCTGGATTTGACTTATGCTTTTTAATTAATATTTTCCCCATCCCTTTCCCCTTTCCTGAAAGTTTTTATCTGGCAGTTCTCCAGCAGAGGTTCTGCCCCAAGTCTAAATCCTGCCTCAGGATTTCCTGGTCTTGCCTCAGCTTATTGCACGTCCATGGAGTCATTTTGCAAACAAATTAATTTCTCCTTGTCTAGAAATTATAGACCTCTTTCACTCTGTCCTTCTCCAAATGATGTTAGAACAAATCTGTCTGAGGGCCTTTCAGGGCACTGTGCACTGTGTTATCTTTGGGTAACGGCCAGGTGCATCTGTGGATAGAACAGGAGCAAGAGAAGCTTGAAAAATGGAGAGACAGGAAAAGCAAACTGTTATGGTGAAAATAGTTGTTTGTTCTTCTTGGGTTAGGGGATTAAACTAAATGGATGCCATCACCCGCACAGACAAAAATCGTTGGCCTTCCCCTGCACCTTCTTTTGGAGAATGCTTTAGAGACTGTTCCCTTATATCTGCCCCCTTCTTTGTGGAGAAATGGTGAAAGGTTACAGCAAATTTTCCTCCATGCCTCTTCTGCAGGCTTCGACCAAATATATGAGGGTTCTGCTACCTACCAGCTTTGGAGCTTTGGCTTCTTGCCCTACAGATCTTCCACTGCAGATAAGAACAGAACTGTGGTTTTGTTTGGCTTGAAGTCGAGCTCTCCACAAGGGATTTGGGTGGCTGTGAAGTAAATTGCATTGCAGGGTTCTGAGCATCCCTTCTCTCCTTTGTCAGCAGATGACAATCTGTCACCAGCTAAAACTCTCAGACATCCAGGAAAAAAGCAGCAGATGGAGTCAGTTGCCAAGTAAACTGCTCACTGGCTTTGTGTGAGGTTTTAGAATCACAGAATCACAGAATTTTTAAGGTTGAAAAAGACTTTTAAGATCATCAAGTCCAACTGTCAATGTCAAACCAGCACTGCCATGTTCACCTCTAAACCATTTTGTGAGTCTCTAACGCATTGAAGAACACATTGTGAACTTGCTGGGGTTTGGGAAATTTCCTAGGTTTGTTTCTTTCCCAGCCTTGCCCTCTATGCAGCTGTCCATACAGAGAGCAGGAGGGGCCAAGGCTGTGACTGCAGGGTGACACTGCGTGTGCCACTCCTTTAGGAGATCACAAGGCTAACACTGGAGCATGGCAACAAAATCTGCTTTTCTTCCTTGTTCTACCAATCCTATGCTCTGTGTAGGGATGTATCCTCTCTGTGCTCAGTGGAATCTTCTCTAACTTGTGTCCCTATGCCAGGAAAATGGAGCACATGAACAATGTCCACAGGTACTGCTTGTGGGAGGTGCTGGACATCAGCTCTGCCACAGGGACTGGCTCTTGCTTTGTCCTACACTGTGCTGGGTGAGTTTTGTACTTCATACATTTTTAACAGGAAAAAACGCACTAGGTGGGAAGGATGTGCTGCTAGTGCTGCACTTCGTCTATTTTTAGACAAAAATAAAATCTGCTCATTTGCAGTTGTTGGAATCGGGAACAAATATTCTCAGTCAATGCTGAAATTAAAACCATGTGAATGTGCTGGCTCTGCTGTCACCCAGGCAGGTGCTGCTCTGAAATAGCCCCATTGATGTTCAGGAACACATCTGATCAAAGAGGGCATCAAAAGCAGCACAATCTATAAAGCAATAGTGCCTGCATGGAGAGCACACTGGTTTGCAATAAAACAGGAGAGCTTTATTGAATTACATCAAATTGTTCTCGGTGTTTTGGTAATACAAGCAAATCTCACCTCTGGATTTTTGAAAGTGGTGATGGGAGGGAATGGAGGGAAATGGGTTGAGTTCTAAAGAAGAGTTGACTTTGATGTTCCTGGTGGAGGTTTTGCTAGAGCAGGGTCCAGACACACGCTGAGATTCCTGCAGGGCTCAGGCTCAGGACTTGGTTGAGGCTGTGGCTGCCAATTCTGCCTGGCTGGTTTGCTCTGCAGCTGGCACATGAAGGCAAGTTTACATGCTTGGAGTGCAAGGAGATTAAAACACTGCGATAAAGGGCTAAAAGAGGATTGCTTTGGCATTATCAAGGTGTGCCAAATGATTCTTCCTAATGCGATATGTGATGAGTGTGAGTATGAAACCTTTACCTGGTAGGTTTTCTTGCTTGGTCCCTACACTCTCTCTTGTACAATTACCTACTTAAAATGTTCATCTTTCTCATTTTTTGGCTGTTTGCATGAGAGCTGAGTGAATCTCTGAGGTGAAGCAGAACAATGGGATCAGGCCTCCAGGACACTTCAGGAAATATTTTTAGATGTGGAAAGCACATAGTTAAAAGAGTTTTTCTGTTTCACCTAAAAGATCAATATTCATTTGACAGTGAGCAGAAGAGGGAGCCAGAAAGGCACAGTCAGTGCTCACTCTGCATTTGCCATGTGGTGGAACTGGTTCTGTGTCACTGTGCCTGGGTCCAAAAGTCTGAGCTGATCCCATTTCCATAATTTTGCTTGCTTATTTTACTTTCTCTGTCATCTTCCTGTAAACCAATTCACTTCAGCTCTAATAAAAACATTTGTAAGGTAAAGGAGGCATCTTGGATGAGCATTTGTTGTTTCAATTTCCATCATGTTATATTGATTCTCTGAAGATTGCTGGTCTCTGTGAGATGATATGTGGGTTTGTGGGGTTTTGTTCCTGTGGGGACTGGGTATCAGGAACATGCAGCAGTATCTGCATTAGTACCCTTATCAGCCTGGAGTAGGAAAGTTGGAATACTCTGATTTTGTATTTTATTCCCTTACAGAGGTAGAAAATTTCTACCTGGGAGATGCATTGGATGAATGGAGCTGTGTTTGGATGAGGGTTCCAAGGTTTTTTCTTTGAGTTTTGAGGGTTTTGCATTGTTTGGTTTTGCTTTTTGTTTTATTTTTATTTTTTCCTATCCCCTGAAAAAAACCACTCCAAACACGAGTTGGGAAAAAACCTGCTGATTTCAAATGAAGATGGATGCTCAGTTGGGCCTTATTTGGAAAAGTTTTCAGTAGTAGTTCTGCAAAACTTTTCCCACTCTTGGAGTTTGAATCTTTGTCTCCCACATTCCAGTGGAAGATGTGTTTGGGGATGGGATAGGACACAGGGATGTCCTTGGGGATGAGGATAGGACTCAGGGATGTCCTTAGAGATTGAATAGGAGACACAGGAATGTCCTTGGAGAGGAAAGGATGCTGCTGAGAAGCCCTTTGGGTTTTGGAAGTTAGCAAAGTCATGGTGGAGGTGTGCTGGATACTTTCTCACTGATGTGCCTTAGGTACCCTTTCAGAAGACCCTTTCTATTTTAGATCGAAGGAAAATGCAAAAGCACTCCAGAAATCCTTTCTCAGGTTTTTTCTGTGGTTTGATATGTTTTTTCTTCTTCCCCTTCAGTTATTGTGTGGTCAGCCTTGACGGGCTTTTAATGCTCTGCCAAGTTCTCTGGGAGTTGCAGAGACCATCCCTCTAATGGGTAGATGATGTAATTATATTTCAGCATCCTCTAAATGGGTCTCTTCTACTACTAGGGTACTCACAAGTCCATGCTGTTGGAAGTTTTGTTTGGTGCATCTGTTTTTAATGAGGATATGGCCCTAAACTATCACAGAGGGCCAGGAGAGCCAGCTGTCGAGAGCTTCTGGTACCCAGAGCTGACTGGGATGACTAAAAATGTTTTTCATTTGTCTGATTAAATAACTTTTCCAACATAGTAATAATCAAAGCTACTTGTTTTCACTATTCAGCTACACTACTAAGTGACCAGAAATGTGAGGAAAAACCAGGGTGGGGGGAAAAAAACCACCTTCAGGACTTTAAAAGTTCACCTTTTAACCTGTATTTTCAACACCTGCCCAGAGCAGGGCTTTGGTGCCACAAGGCTGTGGAGTGAACCCCATGCCTGTCCCACTGCATGGTGCTGATCCCACCTTCCCTGCAGCAAACTTCTGCTTCCAGAAAAGCCAAAAGGCCCTGGAACCCTGGCTGATTTTGGAACTGGGATCACACTCCTGGGGCTCTGTGTTCATCAGCGAGTGTGTGGAGCACTTGACACCACAAATTGTAAGCAGGGACTGGAAGCTGTGTTTCTTGTGGAAGCGGGGCTGCATTTTCCTCAACTGACCTCATGGAGGTTTTGAGGCAGAGACTGGTGGAGAGCCAGAGCTGGACTCACCTGGTTTTGGGTGCTTTCTAGTAGTGCTTTGTGCTGCTGCATGTACAGTAATTTCACAATTACAAGCTGCACTGACTATAAGCTGCATCTCCGGGTGTCGGCAACATTTTGTTCTTTGTCCATACACAAGCCGCACCTGATTATAAGCCACTCTGTTGTCTGCAGCGAGGACCCGTGTGCAACAAAGTTACCAAATAGTACCAGAATCGCGGGATCATGGGGTTTACTGGCTCGGCTCAGGTCGTGTGGGCTTGGCCCACTTGGGGATGCCGATGGGGCCGGGTGGCCCAGCTTGGTGGGGCCTCTCAGCGGGGCCACTCGGGGCCAGCTGCTGCTGCTGCTGGGCTTGCTCGCCCCGGGCCGGCTCTGCCCCGCGGTGGCAGGCGGGGACGGAGCCCCCCGCCCTCTCCCACGGCGCTGGTGGGAGGCAGACATGGAGCCTCCCTGCCTCCCCCTCTGCGCTGCCGGCACGGAGCCTGCCTCCACCCGCCGCGCAACAGAGTAACCAATTTGTAACAATCACGCAATCCTGGGTTTTACTGGCAGGTGCTTGGCTCGTCACCTCAACTGCACTTCCGGGGTTGAAAATTCCAGAAAATTTTTCACATATTAGCCGCTCCTGAGTGTAAGCTGCATTTCCGGGGTGGGAGCAAAATTTTAGTCAAAATGGTGTGGCTTATAATCGTGAAATTACTGTACTTGAGCTGCAATGTTTGGATTTTCAGAACTCAGGGAACCTGTATTTTGGGACTGCACTTGGTCTGCTTGCCTGGTTTCCAAGCCAATTTACAGTTCAGAACTTGCCTGTGCTTGGAAATGGGTTTTAGAACATACACATGGCCAGTGGACCCAAACACCAAAATATGAATCCCAGAATCCCGAATGATTTGGGTTGGAAGGTATCTTAAAGCTCATCCCATTCCAACCCCCTTCCATGGCAGGGACACCTTCCACTGTCCCAGGCTGCCTCAAGCCCCAATGTCCAGCCTGGTCTTGGACACTGCCAGGGGCAGTCACAGCTTGTCTACCCTCCCAGGGAATTCTTTCCAATATTTCCATCCATCCCTGACTTCTGGCAGTGGGAAGCCATTCCCTGTGTCCTGTCCCTCCATCCCTTGTCCCCAGTCCCTTTCCAGCTCACCTAGAGCCTCTTTAGGTACTGACAGGGTCTCTGAGCTCTCCCTGGAACCTTCTTCTCTCCAGGTGAGCACCCCCAGCCCTCCTAGCCTGTCCATGTGTTGTTGTGGGCAAACCAGAGGAGCACTTGGAAGATGTGTTATCTTCACTCAGGTGTAACATCACTGGAGGACAGAAAGAGCAGCTGAACGCAGGCTTGTTGAGGAGCCCCTCTGGCTGTTGCTGACTGTATGTGCTCACCTGCAGCAGCCTTGGTTCTGTGTTATAAAATCCCCTGAGCAGTCACTGCTCTGGTGTGTGTGCCTAAAGAAATCTCATTAAGGTCACTGGTGAGTTTTCTTAGACAGAGATCACAGAAAATCCACATCTTAAATGGTAGCTTTGGAAATCATTTAAATGGTAGATAGTGATGCTGGTTTTTTACCTCTGTGCTGCGTTCTGCAGCAGTGTGCTCAGAATAGATTGGAGTGGTTTTGGCCAGTTTGGATTTTTTACAGTCAATATTTACAAGAGAGAACTGAAAAGCAAAATAGGTGTGGGATTAAAAAAAAAAAAGAGAGAGAGAGAGAGAGAGATGTTTACATTAAAGGAAGAGCAGATGTCTAACAGCTTTAAAAATAAAAACAATCAATTTCCAGCAGTAGTGATTACAAAACAGAGCACTAGAACATGACTCCAGGGAGAGACACTGGATAGAGGGACCCAGTTTGTCACCTGTCTAGTCCTTGAGCAGGTTATGAGGTGCTTCTGAGAGCACCACACTGGCTCAGGGATACTGGGGCTCCTTTGTCCCATGGCTTTGAATTAAAAAACAAGTTGCAAACACCACATGTTAAACTCAGAACGCTGCACCTGCGAAGAACTCAGAACAACATTTTACCTGCAAAGAACTCAGGTCCTCCGGCTCTGGGCAAACCCCAGGGGCAGCTCAACACCCACAGCCAGTCCCTCACACTTGTGCTGTAGTGTTTTGTTTTCTTTTCAAAGCAGTTTCCTGTATTTTGTTCATATAGAATTACAATTTAAACCCCTGGTTGAGCTGTTTGGGTATGCATCAGTTCAAAGAAATACAGACTTTCAAATGCAAACAAAACATGTATCACTTCTAGATGCTGTTACTGTATCACTTTCCAAATTTTGTGATAAGTTCACAGAAAAATACTCTAAATGATGTGAATTTGCAGTGATTTCTAAAAAAAAAAAAAAAAAAAAATCCTGAGAATTGTCCCTTGTAATTAAAGAGGTTGTAAATCAAGTCTGTAGGTAACTTTCTAAGCCTTGCTTTGCTTGCTGAGTTCTTTGATCTTTAGCTGCAGATGTTCAGCCGGGTGCCACAGCTGAGTCAGGCACCCGAGGCCCCGTGTCACCTCCGTGCCATCAGCTCCATGCCCTCACCTGTGCCCTGGCACTGGGAGCTGCTCCCACCTCCTGGGCCCCCTTCACACTGAGTTCTCTTGGTGGGGTCAAGCTCTGTGGGACTGAGCCACCTGCTCTCCTAGAGCTGCATTTGCTCCTGGGGTGTAACATTCCCTCTGCTCTCAGGAAAGCTCCAAGACCTGCAGTTGTTAAATTTCAGTGGTCTCCATAGCTGG
The DNA here is from genome assembly GCF_009819885.2 of Catharus ustulatus. Taxonomy (NCBI): domain Eukaryota; kingdom Metazoa; phylum Chordata; class Aves; order Passeriformes; family Turdidae; genus Catharus; species Catharus ustulatus. Next base: position 20,809,590 of record NC_046233.1, on the reverse strand, counting down.
AAAATGTCTGAGGCATTTTAATCAAATCAATCAAACTGGCCCAAGTGCCTGTTTTGGCTCATAACAGAATCAGAGGAGCAGAGTAGTGCTGAACACACACATTGTGTTTTGTGCTACAGCAAAGTGAAACAAATGCCCTGTTCTGTGGCAGCAGGTAATGACATCTTCCACAGAGCAGAGTTCCTGTGTTAATCATATTGGACTTTTCTAACTGCCTTGCTTCCTTCTCCCAACCAACCAAGCAGGTTTCTGAAATTGTGACAAATGCTCACACACTTTATGAAATAAAAATCCTATTCAATCCTTTCCCCAGCCCACGGTGCCCAGAACGCTCCCAGTGAATTGTGTGGCCGTGCTTCCAGGATCCTCCACCCAAACTTTTTAATGGAATTCCATCTGAAGCTGTCTCTAATATCTGTCCTGTTCATGGGCCTTCTTTTGCACAGTATAATGGATTCTTTAAGCTTTGAAAGTGAGTTGTTGTGGCCTAAAGTAACAAATCAGTTTTGGAATGCATGCTGTCTGTTGTAAATGATTTGGGGGCAATAAATTTTCTGGTACAAAGCAATAGGCAGAGTTTTCATAATGTTGAACAGTTTGGACTTGTCTTGCAGGGAACAATGTCGTGAAAGCAATGTGCTGGTTCCAACTATTTGCTATTATAAAAGACAATTTTTTTTTTCCTTAAGGTAGAATCCTCATCAGATTTCATGCTTTGCTGTAACTTGTTTTATTCCTCATGTTAGACAAATAAAAATATTTAAGAATAGTTGTGTATCTGTTACATGTTTTAATGTAAACTTTTTTTTAGGCTGCTGAGGAAAGCTTATACATGTTACCCTTTTTACTAAAGACCCATTAAAGTGGATTTGATTGCTCCCAGAACTTTTGATAAACTACATTTGAACCTGGCTAATTGAAAACTAAGGCCACAGTACAGAAACTGTATGTGTTATCTTAAATTTAAAATGATGGTTTTTCAGCACCCATTCATTCTCTCCTGGAAACTTTCACAGATGGCAATTTCTAGAGCTCTCCCACAGACAAATGTGATTAAAGGACTGCTCCAGACAGCCCTCAAGTTAGAACTGGGTTTTGGTGAGACTGGATGTGCAGAAACTATCAAGAGACATGACTCCTCCACTTCTCTATGGCAGCATCTGTCTCATTGGTTCTGTGCTGTGTAAACCACGAGAAGCTCAGTCTTTGTCAAGGTAACCAGGTTGAGGGACTGCAGTGCAGGAAAAATGAAATTTCTTAATGTCCAGCAGCCACAAGACTGAGTAACTTCACTTTTCTAACTTTTCTAACACTTCTCTTTCCCCAGACCCCCTTTCTTCCTGCAGTACCAAGGGTGCCAGTCTGGGGGAATTGTTACTGCATCTGCCTCTTTGGTTTGGGCTGAGTGTTCCTGGGCTACATTGGAACAATGGAAGAAACTTGTGTATTCAAAATGGATTAAAATCTACTCAAACAAGACCTTTGACTATAAACTGGGGAGTAATCCTTGAGTGGATGGATTCCCACAGCAATCTGAGCTATGCTACCTCAGGGTTTGTCATTAATCTGGTTCCAGTTTATCATCTCAGGGTTGCATCAGCGGTCTCTTGGCTGAGGAGGGAGCAGAGGAGCTGGTTTTGCAGGCATGAGAAAGCTCAGGATTCTCTTCATCAGAAGGATTTGACAATCCTGCCCTTTCCTACCCCTGTGTGCACCTGTTCATGTCTGGAACGAGGACAGTGGAGTGACTGCCACACAGGGACCTTTCCACCTTCTGGGATCAGTTCTGTTTGCTCCTGGCCTGTTGTTCCTAGGAGCGAGGGTCAGCATCCATGGGCAGCAGCAGGCAGGGAACAGCAGGGCTATGACTGCTGCCTGGGCAGGGGAGGTTCCAGTGCTGCTGTGCCAAGAGCAGGATAAGGCAAAGCCCTCCCAGACCCTTCTTCATTCCTGTCCCTCTCCCTCTTTCCTTCCACCCCTGCTGTAGTCCCCAGGGATGCTGCCCTAGGAGTGGGACACTTTCTCCCCATTTCTGAGAGCTGTGGATGTATCTGGGTGCAAAGGAAGGAGAGAGCAAAGCACAAATAATGCACATGTCCAAGCCTACAGGAACCAGAGTTCTGCTGGAGCTCTCATTTCTGCATCCTTTAGTCCTCTTTCCTCTCTCACAAACCAGGAGCTCTATGACCACTCAGGAAATTAACTTATTTATTGATCTTCCTGAGGCCCTCGGGATGTAATTCTGTCTTTATTACATCAGATTTTTAGAAGATATTTTTGAACAGTGGCAAAAGCATAGAAGTCATGGTTTGTGGGGCTGATGAAATCAGTTTTTGTGCACTAGGAAGAGAGGGAAGATTTTAGCAACTTGTGTACTTTAGGAAATTTATATCAGAAAGCCTAATATTAGATTTATTTATAAGCTTCTATTTTTCCTTATTTTAGCTCACAGAGAGAAGTTCAGGGTTTATCATGCAACTTTTTATTTCTACCACATATTTTTACAACTATTTATCTTCATCACTCCCCTTTGCAGCCTAAAACTTAGCTTGGCAGCTCCTGAGGTTTTCCATGGAATTACTTAAGGTGTTCCCATAACAGTCTGCACTAATTTCCATACAACAGATGTTCTCCTCTTTCCCAGAGAACACCCTGGAATGCGTGACTTTCACAAGCAGCCTCTGAAAAATGTGCCCTGAATCTACAGTGATCAAATCTAAAACAGTTCAGGCAGATCAGTTCTGTTCTGAATGAGAACACGACTAAAGCTGATTTCTTCATTGCAATTAATGCTTTGCTCTTTCCCCTCAACTTTCCAATATCTCCTAGTGAGAATTTCTATTATATAGGACAAATGGTTATCTATATACAGGCACATGATTTTTCTGAGACAGCTTTGCTAATATGCTCTCAGAAGTAACTATTTGTCATCCAAACTCGATTTGATGAGTTAGAAGTGAAAGAAGTAGTTCATCTAAAAAATATTTCTTTCTGACTTCCACGAAAACTCAGGCAATTGTTCAATCATATTAAAAAATCAAGGCAGTTAAAATGAAACTCTCTTGAGGATTTTACTTTCAAGACTTATTCCAGGGTTCTTACAGAGCATTCTTCTATGTACAGGAACTGAATTCATACCTGGCTCCAAAAACATCCTGCAGCAATTAAAATTCACTTTGACAGGAGAGAAAATGTTGATGAGGCTCCCAGGAAATGAGAAAACAAGAGACAGTGCTGGTGATGAGTTGAGTTTTTATTTTGCCCTTATTAAAGCAAACCTGTGTCCTACATTCCCAACAGGTAAAGGATTCCAGCATTATTATAACATGGTTCAATGTGAAACGGTGAGATCTGCAGAGTGAGAAAGAGCAGAAGACAATCTGTCACCCTGGCATTTCTGTTTCCACATTTTCCTTATCACCAAGCAAAGAATGCATTTTCTGATTTACACCTACCTGTACCTTTATGCAGCACAACCAGCTTTTCATGCATTTCAGAGGAGTGGAGATGTCATGCTAATGATAAGTTCCTTTTTCTGCCTTTTGAAGGGCAATTTAAATTGTCTCCCTGACGCTGGGTTTGCATTAGTGATGCTGACACGTGTGCATGTGAGTACTGCAAATGGATACAGTGGAGGAGTGGAAGTATTTCTTTCCTCAAGACTGAATTTTTTTCCCCTCATTGAAATACAAATTACCATGTCTGTTTAAAGCTGAAGTGTGGGGTGTTCTTATTAGCACCTCTAGCCTGAAGCCTTTTCATATTCAAATGAATGTTAAGTGTTATCAGGATTACACATCTGGCACTTTAAAAGAATGGGCTGAGGAGCTCCTTTCAACTGTTTATTGTTCATTAGAGGGTGTATTAACTATGTTCATTTTAAAATCATATTTCTTCATCTTCTGATATTTTGGAAGAGAATAAGAAAAGGCAGATAAAATTTAGGCCTTGTGTTAGTCTACATCGATCATCCTGGGTTTTGATCTTGCCTTTCTCCTAAATTTGCTAAATATTTAAAGAATAAGGGAGCAGAAATGACTACAGAATTGAAGAGTTTCTGTTTTTGCTTTTTATTGATACCATCCACCTGGCTGCAGAAAAGAGACTGTCGGCAAAGAGCCATGTGATGTTGACTGGCAGCTTTATAGATCTTTCTAAGCCTATGTTCAAATACTCAAAAAAGTTTTTCTCCTCTCAGAATATACAGAGTGCAGCTTTAGAAGAGAATATTCTGCAACTGCATGCAGCCTGTGATTTTGGTGGCCAGTAGCCAGTGCCTGGACTGACTATTAGATGAAATGCTTCCAGGAAAGCTTTCAAATGTGCTACAGCCCCATGCATCCTATGGCTGTGTCCCCTCCATACAGCTCAGAGGATGCTGTGGCTTCAGAAGACCCCACAAATGTTACTTCACATTTTTGGATGCAGCATATCATCATGACCCTGTAATTTAAATAGTCTTTGAATACCTGGGCTCCTTCAGGGATTTCAGGATTCAGAGCTCTGGGAGTGCTCCAACCCAGCACAGAGCTGTGAGAGGGTGTGACATAGGGCCAGCTTCCACACTCCCTGTCTTCCAAATCTGGGAAATCATCACCCGGGAAAGCAACTACAAGGTGTGCAGGACTGTCAAACAAAGGAAAAAGGTTCTCTGCCATGCAAGATCCTAACCCATCTGATTTCACCCAGAAAGGAAATGAAGAGTTTTTCTACAAGGGGAAGTAAGGAAAAAAGGAAAGGAGGAAATCTGCCTTCTAATACATGATTTTAAGAGCAAACTTTGAGTTCAAACCTTGGGCAGAGGTTCAAGTCAGTTCTTTATCTAGACCAGTTCACCTAATCCTGATTATCAGCTTTCTCCTCTCCTGTAGGCGTGGGGTGCTGAATAGCCAAAGGGAAGAAACTTCCCAGTCAAGAAATACCAAGGAACTTGCCTCAGCTAGCTGCAGGAGTAGGAAGAATTTTTTTCTCTCTTTCAGATTTCAGACACTTTTCACTGAAGATTTTTTGTTTTGGTTTGGTTTTTTTTTGGTTTTGTTTTGTTTTCTTTTGTTTTTGGTTTGGTTTGGTTTGGTTTGGTTTGGTTTGGTTTGGTTTGGTTTTTTTTAATATGCCTCTCTCAGTTTTGGTGGGATTCTTTAGTCTTTCAGTTCTGGACCCTCCAGGCTTCCAGGCTTTCAACTTTCCCAGTTCCTTCTCTTCAAGCAGAACTGTCCAAGCCTGTGCTAAAACTGTGAATTCTGTGCAAAGACAAGTGCCTTCGAGGTTTTAGTGACCCTGCAATTCATTCCTGGACTGTGGTAAACTCTGATTGTATAATACATGGAAACTATTAAATGAAAAAGGTGCTATAGAATATTTTCTCAGTACAGCACCCTGTCCTGTATAAAACAATGGAAGTAAAATGAAGCATTTCTGGAAGAACTGGCCATCTGTCCAAACACTGCTCAGCTCCTTGTCCGAAGGCTATTTTGTGGAATTTGGTGTAGAAGTGTTTGCCTGTGCACCTGTGGTTGCACACAAGGACACTTTTTATTCCTTAGATAAATATTTATACAGGAGATACTTGCACTTAATACTGCTTGTTTTCATTTTGCTCTAATGAAAATATTGCTATTAAAATAGAGCAGGACAAGACTACACTGCAGTCCCTCTGCAAGAGCAGTTCCATCTGCTTCTGGAAGCTGAACATGTTTCACTGATTATTCACTGTGGAGCTCCTGTGACAGCAGCAGTGAAGAGGAGCCTGTGGCTGGAGGCTGCTGGCACCTGGGGAGAGTCACCCCAGGAGTGGTCTTGGGGACCTGGGCAGCACCAGGATTTTGCCTCTTTCCTTTCTGGGGAGGTCAAGCACAGCAGCCCTGGGCCCTCATCTAGCACTTAAACAATTTGGTGGATCTGAATGGGCTGAAATCCTTGGATGTCAAGGATTTCAGTCCTGAAAATTATGTGATGTCACAGCCCTCTGCTTACCTGGGGGTCAAAAACAGGACCTGCAGTGGCAGGGCTTGGCTTAGGCTCCTGGACCCTAGCATCCTCTCTCTCCAGCTGACAGCCTGCTGTTAGCAGTTTTACAGAGCCCTGAACAGGGTCTGCTCCTCATGGTTCTTCCTTCAGTGCTGCCACAGTGGGGAAAATTAGAAGTGAAAAAATGAAATTTAAAGAATCTTTATTCCCTTTGGCTGAATTACAGAAACCTAAGCAGATTCCTTCTAGGGATAATGGACTCATCCTTACAGCAAAAGGGTATAGATGGAGTTTGGTCTGCTTCGTTACGAGAGATGACAACAACAAAGTGAAATTTGGATAAATTTTGGTTCACTGTTTTAGAAATGGATTGCTGAACTAAAAGAAAGAGTTGTGCTAGAAGAAAGTTAAAATTCTGTGGTCTGGGGATTTTTTGTGCAGTTTAAAAAGCTCTGTCTTGTTTTCAGTTTCTCTTTGTGATTCATGAGAACACAGAACTGCATTGCTTTATGAATTCAGTGTTTCTCTGCAAAATTATTGAGTGTAATGAAAATAATTTGAGTCTTTTTTGTTGTAGTGCAATGTTAATTCTTGGAGGTGCAAAATATTACAAAATGCACACCTTATAGTATAATACATATCCTGGGAATAAAAGCAGCCCCTGTTGCATTATAAGGTAGCAGTGCTAAGTGATTGTTTCCTTTATGTTTCATGAATTTCTAACTCTTTGCTGCTGTTTAAGTAAAATCAACAAACGCAGTTTACTCCAAATATGTAACTGCTGTTCCCTGGTGTTTGCAGGCAATCCTTAATCTTCCCTTTTCTCTTGCTGTCATCTCCAAGGGCTCTTCCTGCAATGATTAGAACCCTTTTTCACCTTTAGGAATGGCTCAGAATCACAAACAATATATTCAGATGAAAGGGAAATGCTTGACCAACCCATCCTGGCAGCTCTTTGATCTCCTTGGGTCTGGAGCATCTTCCTGCCATCCCCTTGGGAAGGAGAACAAGTGAAGCATTGTCCTGGGGGGCAGAGAGGTCTGCATACCTCATATAGACAGGAAAACACCGACCCCCTCTTGCCTGCTGTGCTGGATGGAAAACTGGGAATTTTCAGGAAGGAAAAGATAACAACAACATGCTGTGAATGAACAGACCAGTCAGTCCTAGGGCATCCCATAGGTGAGTATGCAGAAGTTCTAGAGGTTTCTCTGGCAAGAAAAACATTGGTTTTCTTGAATGAGACTATCAGAAAACAGAACATTCAGAGTATAATTGGAGATTGCAACAAACAGCAAAGTGAGGGGAGGGCTTGAACTCGAGGTGAAGTTTGGCTTTAATTTAGAAACATGCTGTGTGTGCAAGTTTAGATTTAGGTAAGGAACTGAGAATTGTCATTTTGGTCAGCCTGCCCAAAAGACAAAACTCTGATGGTTCAGGTGATGCTGAATTCATGTTGTGAGACCCTCTGTGTTAAGTGATTCTGGAGTATTTTCTGAAGAATTTTATGGTGGTTTCTATGTTTGAGATGTGTGATATACAAGAAGGAATAGACGTAATTTCACTTGACAGTTGGGTGCCAGCACTAAGATCTGGAGTTTTGTTAATCCTCCCAAATTTGAAAACCTTCAAATTATTGAATGTTAAATTTAAGGCTGAGTCATATGGCCAAGTTTACGGAGAAGGGTCAGGGTCAGTAGAACATGAATTTTGGCTCCAGAATCCACATCTGAAATGCCAGTTTATGTTGCTTTGAGAGTTACAATTATGACAATTTAAAATTTCAACTGGCTGAATGCACGAACCAAACAGACCTGTCAAAGGCATCAGAGGTAATCTGCCATCTTCCTTTTCTGTTGTCTCCTATAATAGGACAAAAAGATGGTTGTGTTCGCTGAACTGACTCTGCTTTGTAGCTTCTCACTCTTGCCTTGATTCAAAGGAGGCAGAATTCTTGTTTTCCTCTAAACCTACTATGCCTTTTGATAGAGGCCCTCTGATTTCTGATACACTGTGAAGTGCTGGTTAAGCTGGTAGTGAGCTAATAATAATTTAAGTGTAATGAATACATGCTGATAGACAGATAAATCTTTTTCTTGGATTTTTGCATACTTAAGGATCTGGCCCAGCTCCATTCCATTGAGGGTAGATGAGATGCCTGTGAGATTAGTCACAGATAATGACTACAGAACATTATGTCATAGAGGAGTATAACAAAAGATTGTGTCGTACAGGTACTAAAAAAACCCCAGTTATCTTCCTAAGACAGTGCTTCAAAACCTGTTGGTTCAGAAGATCTTAAACTCGCATCAACAACTTTTTGTGCTCTTTAAAACATTTGCATCACTGAAATGCTGATTGATTTCTGCTGTGCTATTGTCCAACATACGACCTGATGAAAATATCCTGGGATATTGTTTTCCCTCTGCTTCTTCTAAAGCAGTTACAAAATGTAGAGATGAAATGAGATACTGTAAAATGCAATTTTCGATGGATTGTCCCTGATCCATGGGTACAGTAAATTCACGAATACAAGCCGCACGGAGTATAAGCCGCACTGCTGGTGTGTTGGCAACATTGTTGCCTTTGTTAATAGATAAGCCGCACCCGGAATATTAGCCGCACTTTAGTTCGCAGCGAACTTTCACAAAGTCGTCATTTAGTAACACAATCGCGGATTGCCGGGGCTTACTGGCTTACTGCCGACCTCGGAAACATTGTTTCCAAGTGAAAAAAGACACAGACGATAGCTGCGGCACCGTTCCCTGCAAGTTTTATTTACAAGCCGAAAAAGACACGAACAATAGTGTGGTCATTTTGCGAGCATTCCCAACGGATCCACTTTGCCTTTAAACAGCCGCTGAGCCGCGCGGGCGGGCAGCCAAGCACCGAGCGGAGCCACATCTCCGCGCCAGCATGGCCACCCGCTCACCCCCGCGGGCGAGTGGCCGATTTCCCCCAACTCAGCTCTTTCCCCCCCACACTCATCGGCGCGAACCCGCCTGTTCTGTGAGCTCAGCGAGTGCCACCCTGCCCCCTCAGCCCCGCGGCTGAGGTCCCCAAACTCAGCTCTTTCCCCGCCACATGCATCGACGCAAACCCACCTGTCCTGTGAGCTCAGTGAGCGCTGACCCCCCCTGCCGGCTCAGCCGCCCCTCCCCTGCCCACTCAACCGCACCCCTCCTTCCCGCTCAGCCGCCCCTCCCCTGCCCGCTCAGCCACACCCCCCCTGCCCGCTCAACCGCATCCCCCCTGCCCACTCAACCGCCCCGCCCCCGCCCGCTCAGTCGCCCACCCCCTCCTCCGCGTGAGCCCAGCGACCCGCGCAGCCACACAAGGGCGGCCAACCGCGCAGCCGCAGAAAACTGAAAACACTTAGAAAAATACAGAAAAATATCACACTTTTATTAAACTTTTAAACAGTTTCATTTTTCATTCATCAGCCGCTTCATCAGCGGCTTCATCTTCCATGAAACCGTCGAAGTCTTCGTCCTCCCTATCGGAAACCAGCAGTTGGGCAATGGTGGGATCCAGCGAACGTGAGGCGGTTTCACCCGCACCTTCACCATCAGAGTTATCACTTTCGGTACTCTCAATGGCATTGCTGGTCAGTCCAGGAATGATGTCGGCTTTGGTGAACCCTCGGCTAATAGTTCGGGTAGTTACTTTACCGCAGGCATCCAGTATCCACTGGCGCACTGTAGCATAACTTGCCCTGCGCAGCCTCCCGGTGTTGGTATAAGAGTGTTCGCCTTCCAACATCCACTCTTCCCACAGAGATCGCACTTTAGCCTTGAAGAAATGAATAATACCTATGTCCAGTGGCTGCAGTTCTTTGGTCAAGCCACCCGGTATTACAGCAAGCTCCGTCTTCTTTATTTTCACGATTTCTTTCACGGTTTCCGTCATGTGGGCACGCATGGAATCCAAAATTAGCAGTCCTGGTAACTGATTAAAGAACCTATGCAATGTGCCACCGTAAACTTCCGTTAGCCAAATATTCATTGCCTCTTCATCCATCCAGCCTTTTGAATTAACATGAACCTTTATTCCGTTTGGAAATCTGTCTTTAGGGAGGGTTTTTCTTTTAAAAATGACCATGGGGCGTAATTTCTGCCCAGCTAGCGAAACGCCGAGGACAACCGTAAACGACGTCTTTTCATTCCCCGTGGTTCTTACCGGTACCATCGGTGTTCCGGTGTGCTCCATGGTCCTCGTCAGCGGCATATCGAATGTGAGGGGTACTTTGTCCATGTTAATTATACAATGCGGCTGTATCTTATTTTCAGAGATCTTGTTTTTGCAGTAACTCTGGAACCTGGCTACCTTTTCTTTGTAGTCCGCCGGCAACCGCTGACACACCGTGGTCCGTGTATGGACAGAGAGCTGCTGTTGCCTCATAAAGCGGAAGCACCAAGACGCTCCTGCTTGAAATTCTTCTATATGCAATTGATTTGCAATTGCTTTGGCTTGTATCCGAATGGCGACAGTAGATACACTTCGACCAGCTGCCCTTCGCTCAGAAATCCACTGATAAAGTCTTTCTTCCAGCTCTGGTCATCGTGCTCTGCTGCCACGGAAACTTTTCTTTGTCTTCTTTGCGAGACGAAGTTCGTCCTCCTGCTGTCTCCATCTGCGTACCATGCATTCATTAACGTGGAATGCTCTAGCTGCAGGTCTATTCCCATGTTCTTTTGCATAGCTAATCACTTTCAATTTAAACTCTGCATCGTACACTACTCTCTTCTCTGCAGCCATGCCAAGGGAAGAAGTCGCCGAGGGCAGAACGAGCCGAGAAGAGAACACGTCGAGGGCAGAACACGCCGAAAAAGAATGAGACGCGGGCGCTCATCCTGTTAAATACCCCCCCATCCCCCAGTAATGTCGTCATCCACAGGCAGACACTAAGCTGTTCTCTGATTGGTTCATCGTCGGAACAACGGGAAACCATGGATTTCAGACTGTTTTGGCTCAGGACTGGACCAGCATGATACTAGGTAAGGGCAGATATCACTTTTTTGTCCATAAATTAGCCGCACCGGAATATTGGCCGCATTTCCGGGTTTCCACCAAAATTTTAGTCTTCTTGCTGCGGCTTGTATTCGTGAAATTACTGTAATTAAAGGGATGCTGTTTGTGGGCTCAGGAAGCATGGAAACCTTTGGGCACTGTGTCTGGCACAGTTTGTAAGCAATACCCAAAGCATCAAATGCCCAAAGCCAGCCAGGAATGACTGATAGTATTCTCCCAGCTCAACATGCAGAGGATGTCCAAAAGCCAAGTGGTTTTGTCTGAATGTGTGCGTTAACTTCTTATGTACACTTAGGCACACAAAGAAGGTGATTGATTTCTAGAAAGGCTTCAATGTACAGTTATATCTAAGATTAGAGTTCATGATGGATGTGTTCAGAATATTGATATCATGTTACTCCATCAATCACAGCATGTTCACAACTACTTTGAAAATGAAGGTCGACCAATTAAAATGACAAATAGAGGGGTAAACAAGTCTTAGAGCTTAAGCTGCCTTAGAGCTGCTCAGGTGAGAGCCACCAGCACTGGGCTGGGATGGTCTGTGTTGTTCCAGAGCCAGGGCTCTGCTGTGCTTGCCCCGTCCTGCTCACACCCAGCAGGGACTGCAGCCAGGATGGGAACTAGAACCTGGGGGCTCTTCTGCTGAGCTTCAGATCCATGAACTAAACATCATACAGGAGAGCTGAGGGCCTCCAAAGGTGGCAAACCTTTAGACCACTATTCAAAACTCTCAAGAATATGTTTTGAAATACTAAGCCATTTAATTTTTGCAGTGAATTCTCAAATCCTGTTTACCTCCTTTGTTGTGGAAATACAGTAGTTTCACGAATACAAGCCGCACGGAGTATAAGCCACACTTCCGGTGCGTCAACAATGTTGATGTCTTTGTCAATAAATAAGCCGAACCCCGAATATTAGCCACACTTTCGTTCGTAGCGAGGATCCGTGTGCAACTTTCACAAATTTGCCAATTAGTAACAGGCTCGCAGCATAGCAGGGTTTACTGGCTCGGGGCGGGGCCAGGCAGGCTCGGCGCGTTCATGGTTGCCGACGGGCCCGGGTGGCCCAACTCAGTGCCACAGCTCAGCGGGGCCGCTCGGGGCCGGCCGGGCGGTGCTGCTGCTGCTGCCGCTGCTGGGCTCGTTGGCCCCCCCTCTCCCATCTGCACTACCGCTGCCGCGTTTGCTCGCCCTGCAGGCAGTGCTGCAGGCCCCCGCACCGCCGGGCTCCCCCACACTGCTGGCCCCAGTTCTGCTGGGCTTCCCCCCGCCGCCAGGCAGCCCCACCCGCCGGGCTACCTGCTTCTGCCATCCTCCCCTGCGCAACCGTGCTCCCCTGCACTGCTAGCCCCAGTTCTGCTGGGCTCCTTCACCCTGCTGGCCTGGGCTCTGCCGTCCCCCTTGCCCTGCCCTGCTGGCTTGGGCTCTGCCACCCTCCCCCCGCACTGCTGGCCTCGCCTCTGCCAGGCTTTCCCACCTCTGCCGGGGCCAGCCAGGCTCCAGCTTGGCTTGGGGTTGCCACAGGCTCTCACTTCCGTGTTGGTAGCTTTTAGAATATTGTTAATATATTAGCTGCCCCTGAGTATTAGCCGCACTTCCGTGTTTCCACCAAAATTTTGGTCAAAATGCTGCAGCTTGTATTTGTGAAATTACTGTAATCAGAAACTGCCTGATTGGGATCATCTAAACAGCTGCTGGCAACTGCCATCATCTCCTGCAAAGTTGATATTAGCAAGAAATAATTGAATTTCTTATCTTTTACTACACAATTGCAACAAAAAAACCCTTCAACACCCTACCTTAAAGGGAGGGGAGGGCAAGGAAAGGTGCATAACTGAAGAGACAATCCCTGTCTCACACATGTAGTGACAAGTTTTATGTGATGTCTATGGCAATAATTACTGTATCCTGCTGATCAAGAATAATTATCATCACCATAGCAACTTCCTATGGAAAGAGTGATTGGGGGTGGGACAGAATGGAATGGCTCCTCGAGAGTAATGTTGACTGGCTCGTTTGGGATGTTTCTGTGCCTCTCTTTGGGGTTTGAAATATTAATGCTCATCCTGCACGTTTGTTTTGGCTTCTGTATCTAGCGAGGAAATGGGGAGTGTGGCATCAGCATGAAAGCCCCAGAGTGTGGCTGCACCAATTCAGATCCTGCTTTGGCTGAAAGCTGGAAAGCAGACCCTGGAGCCCCTGAGCTCAGAGAGCATGATTTCTGTTTTGAAACCCTCTCTCCTCATGATTTCTTGCAAAATTCATTGCATATTGATATTTTTTTCATTTCTTCTTTCAGTACCATTTCACCTGTGCAGAGATGATGCTGTTTCAAAGGCACCTTTCAGATTATTTTAAACTGAAAAATAACATTTTGAGGAATACCAGGTGGCCTGGACATTCATGAACACACAGAGCAGCCATTTTAATGGTTTGAGCAGATGATGAAAGCAACCCATAAAGTTAAGATTATGTATTCCAAAACAACAATGTATCTTTACTGAAGTTTCCAAATTCCTCACACCAAGAGTTAAGGTGGCACAGACCCAATGCTTTAGAGGAACCAGAACAGATCTAGGATATGTGGCAAGTCTGCAGCATGGTGCTAAAGCTTTCCAGACCTGAGGGTACAGTCAGCTGGACTTATTCCCTTTGGCATTGCCAGAATAACTGGTGTGAGGCAGGTGTGAGATGAGGACAGAGACTACCATCCTGAAAATCTGAATTCCAACATTTTGTCAATGAACTCCAGGTTTCTGATGCTTCCTTGGTGACACCAAACTGGATGGTGAGTGATTTGGTGATGGTGGTGAAGGGATTTTCTCCCTTTCGCTGAGCAGGGCATTTTCTTCTTTCATGGAGATTTCCCCTCCCAGTGACAGATTAATCTTGGGGTGGTTATGATGCCATGGATGGTGAAGCTTACAGGTGGGTGAGGAATGGTTTCATCTTGACAGTCCACCCTTCTGTGGAGGGTCTGTAAATGTCATTGGAGGAGTGACATTTCTGTCCTTCAGTGCTACTGGTGCTGCTCCAAGGTGCCTGTTTGCAGAAGTGGGGGATGAGAAATGTACCTGCTGTGTTGAATTGTACTTGTGCCTTTGTTTCTTCCCTTTCTGGGTCTTCAGAAAAATGTGGTTTGAGGTTAATTTCCACTTTTTGATCTTCTTGAGAGATCAAGTGTATTTTGGTTCAGGACTGGCAAAACAGAGTCTGTAACTCGCAGCCCAAGAGCTGACAAGTGAAGGGAATGTTGTAGAGGGATTTTTGGAAGCAGCAAAGTGCAGTAAGTCTGCAGTAAGAACTGGTCAGGTGTTCATGGTCCTTCTTTGCTGCCATGAACCTGACTCTGAGCTTCCAAGCCTTGGAAGACAGAGTACTGACTTTTTGTCTTGCTTTTCAAGTATCTCTGCACACAGGGCCCAGGATTCTCCTCCTGCCTCCTCTGGCTCTGTGCTAGAGCCTGTGACTGTCCCAGCAGAGCCCCAGTGCTCAGGGTTCTGCCCTGCTCACATCCCTGCTGTCCCGTGTCCCTCTGCTCCTTGCAGTGAATGTCCCCTTTTCCCTCTGATAGAAAGAGAGGGATTGCTGAGGGCTTTCACAGGCTGAGAGATGGACAGAGGCCCTGAGAGAGATGTCCCTGTGCATGGGAACATGCTAAGACTCAGGTAGGAGGGGCAGAGCTTCTGTATCCACCATTTCTCAGTTTATTTTTTTTTTCCTTCCTTAATCTTCTGTGAGTTCTGGAGAGGCAGCAGTCCAGGGCGTGATGGCAAAAAGAAGGTAGTACTTTTAGCACCACCTGTCCACCTGCACTTTCACCACTGCTGTCACCAGCCCAACTGTCCATGCTCTGTCCCCAGAGACTCTTTTGCAAGTTCTGGGGTTGTGGCAGACACTAAGAATTTAGGGTCTTGTTTCTTTTCCTGGCACTCAGTCCTGTGGCCGAGAAATGACTGCTGTGACTGATTCAAACTTATCCTGCTCTCAGTGCTTATTAAGATCTTTCATCTCCCACTCATTTCATTTGCATTGTACTGCTTCCAAGCTGTTGTGTGGCCTCCAGGGCACTTTAAAAGTCATATTCTAAATCTACAAGTTACTTCCTCTAAGAGCTGTTTTCTTCTCAAAATAGAAGCATGTATCTACTGGGGAAGGCAAGATGAGCCTGGGATGATTTTTTTTTTCCCTGTTGAGGTCTTATTTGTGTACAAAACATTATCCTATGGAAGTTCAGATGCTCTGAAAGTTCTGTAAGACCAAACAAGTGCTCCCTTCAGTGTGGACAACACTCTCAGGCACAGGGTGGGATTGTCAGGGCCAGGGGTTGGATTTGATAGAATCACAGGAAGCAGATTCTAGTTTTAGTTATTTTGCCTGACAAATCACTAAGGACTTTGCTTCTGTTTTTCATAAGTAATGCAGTTATGAACTTACACATTTCTGAATCAAAATAATTAATGTTTCTGCACTTTGATTGGGTTTTCTACCCGTTGCTCTAACTACTGGGCACTAAAATGACAGCAAGAAACATTTGCAGAGTGTTACCAAATATCACATAATTAAGCAATTTGACATTGGAATGCAGAAAACAAAATGTAACAGTAAAAGACTGGTCTAGATTTCATCTGCTCAAAGTAATAATAAAGACATCAGCAGGGAAATCAGTCATGCACATATATTATTTGTGTGCACTTAAGTTGGACAGATAGGATAATGGATGTGGTATACACCAGATGTTACATTTCCTGGAAATAGATATGTTAAAGGAGCTCACAAGTGGTTGTCAATGCCCCTTTCATTACCCCATAATTCTAAATTTACCCAGTTGAAATAAACATCTTAGTTTGTCTGAACTTGGGATTCACCTTTAAATTCTCTGTGCTACTTTTATGTGCACAGAATAATAGTTAAAAACTCTGCCATGTTATTCCATGGTGTTCCTTAAATCCTCTAACAAATTTAAAGGTAGGAACTTATCATGGGCTCATTTTAGGACAGGAGGCAGCAGCCAGGTGGGCACAGGGATGTTTAAACATAACCAAGGCCCACCACTTTGGTGATAGTCTTGTCTTGTCCATCACAACATGCAGAAATAACCTTGTCAGCTGCAATACAGCCAGACCCTGTGGACCTGCACAGCAGTAGCTGATCCAGGTCAGACATTTGTAGAAATTCCTACTGCACATGCCACAAAACATTTGGAATTGTTTTTTAGAGATGTTTTCTTCAAAAGAAGGCAATAACTAGGCTGTCTTAAGGATTAAAAGCACTCTGTACCGCATGTGATAGTTTACCGAGTAGAGTAGTTTTTGCGGACAATTAAAAATAAAATCAATGTAGTTGAAGAAGAAATATTATGAAGGTGCTCATACCTTCAGCATTCCATGGGAATAGCTGCTCAGCAGCCCAGGGAGCAGAGTGCTGGAAGCACACACTGTTTGCACAGGGAGCTGTAGAAAAAGGTGTGTCTTCAGCTGTGGAGCTGCTTCTTTATGTAATTTAGTCTATGCAGACTTCAAGCATTCACAACTGCACATGTTTATGCCTCTGGTAATTATTGCCTCTCTGGGCAGAGTGGGACCTTATTACAGCAATTTCACGATTACAAGCCGCACTGACTATAAGCTGCATGTCCGAGTGTCAGCAACTTTTCGTTCTTTGTCCATACACAAGCCGCTTTGTCATTCACAGCGAGGACCTGTGTGCAACAAAGTTGCCAAATAGTACCAGAATCGTGGGATCGCGGGGTTTACTGGTTCGGCTCAGGTCATGTGGGGCTCGGCCTGCTTGGGGCTGCCGACGGGGCCGGGTGGCCCCAGCTCGGTGCTGCCGCTCGGCGAGGCCGCTCAGGGCCAGCTGCTGCTGCTGCTGGGCTCACTTGCCCCAGACCGGCGCTGCCCCGCGGTGGCAGGCGGGGGTGAAGCCTGCCTGCTCCTGCGGTGGCAGGCAGGGACAGGAGCCCCCCACCTCCTCCCCACCCCGCGCTGCCTGCACCGAGTCCGCCTCCGCAACAGAGTAACCAATTTGTAACAATCTCATAATCCCGGGTTTTACTGGCAGGTGCTCAGCTCGGTGCCTTGGCTGCACTTCCGGGGTTGAAAATTGCAGAAAATTTTTCACATATTAGCCGCTCCTGCGTGTAAGCTGCATTTCCGGGGTGGGAGCAAAATTTTAGTCAAAATGGTGCAGCTTGTAATCGTGAAATTACTGTATTTATATGCACACCAGGTCTGACCTGTCACTGCGGACCCTGCCAATCTCCTCTGGGGAGGGAAGGAAGGAATTTGTGTTCCTGTCAAGCTTTGTATTCAGCACCAGGAATCCTTCATTAGAAATGCTAGCCAGGAGGGGCAGCACACTTGGGTTATGTGACCTTGCGAGCAATGGTCTCCTCAGTTCAGCATTCCATCTGATAAGAAATAGGATAAGGAGTAGGATAAGGAATAGGATGAGGAATAGGATGAGGAATAGGATAAGGAATGCGATGAGGAATATGATGAGGAATAGGATGAGGATTAGCGGTTGCTGCCATCACCCTGCTGGACAATGCAGGACTGGGACACTACTCCATGTATTTGATGCCTCCATTGATGGTGGTGCTCTCAGGGGGTTTGGGATGCTGAGGAGTACTTCACTGAAATCAGAAATAGGATCTGAATAAAGGAGTAGTCTGAAAAAAGAAGTATATTTGAGCTGGACAGAGCCTTTGGAGTGTGTGGAATGCACTTGTCAGCAGTTATTTTTGTGCCAATAAGTTAGATAACTGTTACTGTTTACATACCAATTTGCTCTGTTGTTGAATAATTTCTGTAGTAACCAGGGCAACAGTTCCATCACATGATAAATTAATTACGAAGATACACATCTTCATAAAGGAGCTTCGTATCATCAGGTTATGCAGATGCTTGGAAAATATAGTACATTTCTTAGTTGGGAGATGAGTCCAGTAAATAAACAAAATCATTCCAGACTTCAGGCTCAGCCACAACCTGTATGGGGCATGAGAAGTCTTCCCCCTGACTGGACTGGGATTTGGATTTAGTTTTAAGATCTGCTTGGTAAAACCAAGCTCTTGAATTTCTTTTCTGCCTGTTCCATTTATGTAGATCTGAGCAGAAGCCACCAGGCAAGACTTGGCGTGGGTTGGGCAGAACCAGGTGGGGATTTGTCTTTTAATCCATTGTAAAACCCATGGTATAGGATTAGACGAAAGGCAGGGGGACTGCTGAGCTTTGGTGATTTTATATGGAATAAGTGCACTCAGGAAAACTGAACTTGAGTTATTCAACCTTGAAGCATCTCATTGTATAGAGGAATGAGGCTTCCAGAAGTCTGTGGTGAGGAGGTTACAACCTTGTGAAAGTGCTGGAGATTTTAACTCTGATTCATTTCAACAGTAAAACGCAAAAATGAGGCATAACTATTTTCCTCCTGTTTTGATGATTTTAGAAGGTAAAGAAAAGCAAAAAACATGGCAGGAGAGCAGAAGGCTTAGGTCTAAACTGACCTGAGGATATAAATAAAGACCAGTGTTTATGGCTGGAATGAAATGGAGTGTCAGGGTCCAAGTCAGTGTGGGAAATGCTGCAACTGGAGACATTTGTGGGTCAGGAGAGTTACAGTAAATTCACGAATACAAGCCGCACTGAGTATAAGCCGCATGGCTGGGTGTTGGCAAATATTTCGGTTTTTGTCCATAAATAAGCCGCACCCGAGTATAAGCCACTCTATGTTCGCAGCGTGGACCCGCGTGCAACAAAGTTGCCAATTAGTAACAGAACAGCGGCGGGGCGGGGTTTACTGGCTCAGCTTGGGCCATGAGGGCTCAGGGCTGCCGACAGGGCTGGGTGGCCCAGCTCGGCGCTGCCGCTCGGCGGGGATGCTTGGGGCTGGCCGTCGCCACCGCTGGACTCAGTCACCCCGGCCCAGCACTGCCCCGCGGCGGCAGGAAGGGCACAGAGCCCGCCGGCACCTGCGGCAGCGATGGGAGCCGGGATGGAGCCTGCCTGCTCAGTGGCGGCGGCACGCGGGGACGGGAGCACCCCGAGCCGCGGGGCCAAGCGGAGAGAGCTGCCCCTGCTTTCCCCAAGCCGTGGGGCCAAGCGAAAAGAGCTGTCCCTGCCTCCTCCGAGCCACGGGGCCAAGTGGAGAGAGCTGTCCGCCTTCCCTCGAGCCGCGGGGCCAAGTGGAGAGAGCTGTCCGCCTTCCCCCGAGCCGCGGGGCCAAGCAGAGAGAGCTGTCCCTGCCTCCCCCCAGCCGTGGGACCAGCAGGAGGGAGCTGCCCCGCCTTCCCCACCCCCTGTGCTGCCCGCACAGAGCAACTCCACCCGCCGTGCAACAGAGTATCAATTTGTAACAACCGTGCAAATGCAGGGTTTTACTGGCAGGAGCTCGACTTTGCAGTTTGCACTGACTTGGTTTGCACTCCCAGGGTTGAAAATGTCAGAAAATTATTCAAATATTGGCCGCACCTGAATATTAGCCGCTTTCACGGTATGAGAGCAAAATTTTGGTCAAAACAGTGCGGCTTGTATTCGTGAAATTACTGTAATTTCTCTTCAAGGTAACAATAAAGGGTAGCTGTAGAACTCTCAGGTTAGGTGGGAAAGACCTGTCAAAAGAGGTGGTGGGTCTTCATCCCTGCTGGATCTCTCAGTCCTGGTGCAATGTCCTCCTCTGAGCTCTGCTAGAAATGCAGGTTATGGAGCTGAGTGGAAGAATCAGTAACAACCTCTAAGTTCTGCTTACTGAAGGCCCTTGCTGTCTGTGTTCTCCTGTTCAGACTCTGTGCTGCAGAAAGGTCTGTGACCTGTCTGAGGGGGTGCTGTGGCAGCTCTGGCTGGGTTTGCAGCATCCTGATAAAGAGCTTGCTGACACACTTGAGATAGGCATCTCCCAGACTATTAGAACTTGATTTCAGTGTATCAAAGCCAATTAGCTATGTACTTATATTAATCTACTTAATAGATCTGAATTTTTTTTCCTTTTTGCTACTTGTGATAATTTTGGAAGTTAAAAGCTTTTCTAAAGTTAGTGTAAGAACTTCATAATGATTGAAATTAAGGGCTTTTTTTAGCATATACAATGCACAGTGTGGTGGGATGCTGAAGATATTGCATTAAGTTTCTTCACACACAGTAATACTGGCAATATTCTGTCCAAGGGAAGAAAAGGTAAGAAAAAGGAACAAAAAGACCAAAATTAAGAGGTTCAAGGTGCTTAATTTTACACAATCTTTGAAGAAATATGTCTTCAAAATCTTCAGAGCAAAAGAGCATGGGGAAGCAGCTCTGTAATTACTCCAATCAGAAAGTATGCCAACAAAAAAGGAACAATTAGTGATGTTTCCCAGGCAGAGGATATTTCTCCTTATCTGAGTGATCTATTGCAGAGATATGTAATTAGGACCACGTAATGATAGGTTGGGCAACTCTATCCCTGTCAAAAAGGGAAGAAAATCCATCCTATTGATAATTGCAGGTTTCTCTGTGTCTCACTTCTTTCCATCCTCCTTTTCTCCTCATCAGATTCCTTGAACGTGCCTGGCTTCTGGCTCACCATGCTTTAGTTTGGGTCAGTGGACATGTTTCCATGTTCCGCTCCAGGAGGTGCCCCCAGGTGCGGATCTGCTGCACTGGGGGTATCCATGGGCAGGGGGGTGCTGCTGACCAAACACTGTGCACCAAGTGCTGCTGGAACAGCCTGTGTGCATTGCTGGCTCTCATGGCAAGGGGTGGCAGGAGAAGCCCCTAGGGGAGCACAGGCTAAAGCAGTGCCCCAGGTCAGTTGGGCTGTGCTGCCATTCTTGAGACCATCTGCTGGTGCTGCTCCTGGAGTATGGACGGACACCTGTGAGGGTGGCTGGGGCTTGTCTGCATCTCAGCCCTCAACCACGGGGCACCTGTAGCTCTCCTCAGTCAAGCCAGGTTTGAACTGAACTTCGAGAAGTTGAAACTGAAATCTGCAGCTGTTTGCATTGTAAACTGAAAATCTCACTGGTGCTTGAGAGGACCAAAGACCCTCCCTTTTTATTGTGCATAACAGTGAGTTCCTTTCTGAGAAATAGCATTTCACTTTTGTTTTATGAGGATGAAATGAAACTGTCTTCAAATAAATAAATAAAGCAATAAACCACTCATGCAATCTCACATTTAGAGCAGAAGTCAATTTTCACCTTTGCAGACCCCCAGGCAAGTGGTGAAGCAAAGCTCCTCAGAAGGCCAAGAGCTTCAGGCTCTCCTTCCAGAGCAGGACTGAGCTCCACTTGCACCCTGCCTGGGCAGAGGGCCCAGAGCAAGCTCAGAGGTTCCACAGGACCTGCTGGGCTGTGTTGGACCTGTCCCAGCACCCGAGGGCTCTACCAGGCTGGCAGCTGGAGCTGTTCCCACATCCCTGTGCTCCCAGAGTAGCCCCTCCTGCAGCCCTGGCACCCACGCTCCCCTCTCTGCTTATGTACATCTGCTCTGGTTTCCATCTAGAGAGTGACCACTGACAGTACATTTCTGCATGTAGAACACAGGCATGAGAGACAGGCTTATCTGGATGATATTACTGGCCAATTATAACTTGGTTCCCTTTTTAAAGAGTAATAACAATATGTAATGAAAGAGATTAGGTATATTTTAGCTGGAAGTGTCATCTGTGAACATGGGAAGTATTTTTCACTTTCCAGAACAAACAAATGAGCAAGTCTAGTGATTATTTAGCATATTAGAATGCCCAGAAAAAGCAAGTTTTCTAATGCTTATATAAAAGTTCTTATTAAAAAAGACACAGAGCTGTAAATACCACTAAACCGAAGCCAGCTTTCCAAAAATGTAAAGAACAAGGGAGGTTTCCAAGTCTGTACCTGAATCTGTTTCTTGAAAAGATCTATTACCAATCCAAGATTGTTACAGTGGCTTCTGAAATAAATTACACAAAGAACATAAATTGTATTTGTTATACAAAGTGAAGGGTAAAAATAGAGATGGGAGTTTTATTCACAAGTTCCTTGCAGTTGGATTTTCTCTGCTCACCTTTACAATAACAGACTGTTAGGATTCCAAAGCCAGGAGCTGTCAACTGTTTCCAGGAGGGTTTTTAGACCTGTTGTTACATGACCCAGTAGCAGGGATTTTCCTCTGAGCGGGGCTCTATTCCCAGAGAAGTACATCCTTGTGTTGGGCATCTTAAAACCCATGATTTCAGATAAGCACAGCAGTGGTGATTCAGCTGTATCCTAATATCCAGTAGCACAGTGATCTTTGCTGCCTGAAAGCAGTCCCTAAATTTGTTCAAATAAGTAAGCATCATCTTTCAGAAAATTACCTACAGAATTCTATATAGATTATTAGAAGATAGATCATATAAACAATATAATAGTGTACCTTTCATCCCCATAATCTCTGTCCCTCCGGTGTTTTTAGATAACTGACTCAAAATGGACATAACCTGACTGGAATCTTTTCTGAGAGAACCAGGATCTTTGTTCCTGGAGCTATTTCTGCCTCTTTTCCTTTTGTCACTAACAAAAAAGTAAGCCAAGAATCTTACTCCTCTGAATTCCCAAACTTCTTGCTCTGAATGCAGTTCCTTGCATTACTACCAAGATACCAATCTACACTTGCCCTGCTACTGTCAGCAGTGGCTCCCACCCTGCAGCCTGCTGAGAGCAGACTTTGCCATCTTGCCTCACAATTCAGACTTTGTTTCTCCCAGCAGGGAAAAGGTTCATTCCAAGATGCTGCACTTTCAGGTGTGTTTGCTTTCCTGTGGAATTTTTGCCTCCTGACAATGCCACTCAGATGGTGATTCTGCTGGAAAGCTTAGTTCCCCCTCATGACTTCCTGACCATTGCTCTTCTGGGTACATCCACATGTTTAACTCTTAAAATTAGCCCATTTTGCCCTTGAACCTCGAGAATACAGTTAGAAGGTTAATTCCAGTAGTTCTTCTTGACTTGGGGAGTCTTGCACTGGCTGTGTCTCCTTACAGCTTGACAGTGAAATTCCAGGAGTAGCATTTGACAGTGCAGACAGTATCAATGGGGGCTGAAAGATCCAGCTGAGCATGAAGAAAGGATAAATTGATTACAGTTCCCTCAAGTGCAGATTGAACTGTCTGTCAGCTTCTGTTACTGTTTACTCTGCATTGCCTTTTGATTTTTTCCCCATTTTGATATAAAAGCCACATTACATGCAGGAAATAATGCCGAGGTATTTATAGGGAAGATGTTTTGATAAGAATTAAGAGTTTCTGTCATCATTTCCTTCAGCTTTTAAGCCCTACGAGTACCGTGCTCCAAATAAAACATGCTGTGGTGCATTGTCTTCTGACAAACCATTATAAGGTTTGGTTAATTGTAACACAATAAAGAAATCTTTTAAAAACCATAGGATAAGCTATAATCTCGGAGTCCTGGGGAAACACTTTTTAATGCCCCTCTGGAGGAAGGTGTTTTTAATCTGTTTTACATCTGATGGACAAACAGGAACTGAGCTGGTATCAGTGTTCCCCAGAGAGGCTGCGCCTTCCCCATCCCTGGAAGTGTCCAAGGCCAGGTTGGATGGGACTTGGAGTGTTCTGGGACAGTAGAAGGTGTCCCTGCCCATGGCAGGGGTGGAAATGGATGGGATTTAAGCTCCCTTCAAACCCAGCCCACTCCAGGATTCTGTGATTCCCTGTATAATGCAGCATGTGCATCAAATTTTGAGATGGCAGGGGGAAATGAAAATTCCTGATGAATCAGACACTTCATGGACAGCTAAGTTCTTTGTCCTGTAAAGTGTTCTTGTTCACTGAAAGTTTCTGGGGAGAAAAAGAGGAGAAAAATGCCAACTTTACTAATAGAGAACTAATGCAGTGGGCATTAACTCTCTGTGAGCCAGAGTTGGGTCACAAATTACAGCATGTTTGGTAGGAACCAGCTGTCCATGGAATCAGAAGATGTCATTAGGGTTCCAGTAACAGAAGAGAAGAAAAGCTGGTGAAGGGTCCTGGAGAGTCAGTCCTGTGAGGAGCAGCTGGGGGAGCTGGAGCTATTTAATTGTGAGAAAAGGAGGCTCAGGGGAGATCTTCTCACTCTCTCCAACTCCCTGGTAGGAAGATGCAGGCAAGGGGTGCCAGGCTCTGCTCCAGTGACAAGATGAGAGGAAATGGCCTCAAACTGCACAAGGGGAGGTTTCGGTTGGACATCAGGAGAAATTTCTTCATGGAAAGCATTGTCAGGCATTGGACAGGGCTGTCCAGGGCAGCGGTGGAGTGCCCATCCCTGGAGGTGTCCAGGGACACCCTGGATGTGGCACTCAGTGCTCTGGGCTGGGCAACCAGGTGGGGTTGGGCACAGGATGGACTTGGTGCTCTTGGAGCTCTTTTTCAGCATTAATGGTTCTGGGGTTCTGTGGAATCTTCAGCCCTCCCACAATGGGGAAAGATAAGGACCCTCCTACTGTCCTTGCTGCCCCAAGATTTCTTAGAGGTTGCATTTCCTGCAAGGTGAACATATCCTAGGTCCTCTGCCACGACCCAAGTCCAACCCTAAACAGAGTAACTACATGTGAAACACTCAGTGCTGGGGTGCTGCAGGTGCTCAGGAGTCAGCTAGGACGCTTTGTCAATGCCACACTCTTTGTTTATGCAGTAAAAGAAATAAATAAGGAAATACTTGTTTGAATTACAAACCGAACCTCTGAAACAATTAAGTGGAGCTGAGCAAATTCATAAAACAAAGACTAATGACACGTTCCTCACACTGCTTGGCTGTGTGCCCCCATTAATTGACTAGTAGAAAGTTACAGGCATTAAGTTGGTATTTTTCATTACTTGTGATGAAATATGAGGATTTCTTACCATTCTCTCTGCCTTATTCTTGTAACTAAAGCCACCCATTCATTACAAGAAATCATTATTTATTTGTGTGCAAGAAAGAATCCAGGCTACTTCACAAATTCTAGTGCTCCCTCAGTAACCTGATTTCTGTTACCATTCACCTTTTCCGTGTGTACCCCTGAAGTTTGTCTGAGCCCAATAGCAAAGGCCAATCCTGTAACAATGCGCCGGTAGGCAGGAGGAAAATCCCAGCTTTGTTTGCAACAAGTATTTCATGATTGTTTCTCAGTGTTTTTCTACCCTGTGTGAACCAAATGGGGGTTATGTGCGTGCCCCAATTGGGTTTTAGCAAAGCCTGTTCTAGTGTCCACCTTAAATTTTATTCAGAATAACATGAAAAACAAAGTTGTGGATATAACCCCAAAGGTAACTGCATGTGAAGTCATTTATCACCAAAAAAAATGTGAGGAATGTTGAAAATAAAGTTAACGTTCATAGTCATATTTTCATTTTTTTTTTTTAAATCTATAGTGCTGAAGGCATTTCTCTTTGTTCTCTAAGCATTTTCCTTTCTTTTTATTCTTTATTTGTTTGATGCAAGACATTATAATGTATAAAAAAGCAACCTGAAACTATTCCTCTAAATGTGAGAAATGTGTAAGCTGAAGAAAGAACCATCCATCTTCCTGTTTTCTTCTCACCTTCCCCCAGCCAGAGGTTTTGCTGCTGCCTTGTGATACATCAAAAATAAGCTCTGGTGCCAAGGTCTGACTTGCCAGAGCCAATGTGGTTACTTCTCATAGCACAAATGTACTTGAAATAGTCAAAATCAGGGCCATGATGGGACAGAGATGCAACTTCTGTTGGATGCAGGGACAACAGCCTGGCAGCCGCAGCTGGCAGCCAGCTCAGCAGTCTGGAGGGGTTCTTGCAGTTGTATTATTATTATTATTATTATTACTATTATTATTATTAAAAATGATGGTAGAATCTCTGCAGGGCAAGGAGGTGTTTTTCTCATGTGGTTCTGCTTATAAGAATTGCTGCAGTAAGAGGCTGATTGTCAGTGTGAGGTGTACTCTGCGACTGTGTACATGTCTGGGTGTGCTCCCTCACCTCCCAGTGCCACAATTTCCCTTCTTCAGGCTCCCAGATCCTCTGAGCTGACTGGGAAGAACACATTTTGGTGTTCTATCCAGAGCTGCCAGGTGTGCTTGCAGCTGTGTGTAGAGGTAGCATGGATGCAGTAAGATCCAGGCTGGGAGGTGGTGTGAGATCCAGCTGGGTGCAGCCTGGAGGAGAAGCAGGGTGGCAGAGCTGTGAAACTGCAGCTGTTTCGGTGTGGAGTGAGTGTGAAGAAGGCACGGAGCTGCTCTCCAGAAGCCGTGGTTCTCCCAGCCAGGCATGTGGTTTCAAAGTGGAGCTGCTGTCATGTGCAATCTGGTGTGGAAAGATCCCACAGCCCAGGGCTATATCTGAAGAACAGAAAATTGGTTGTGCAGCCGTGAAGTTGGAATTACAAATCAGAAAGCCTCAGGATTAAGATTCCGAAGGAACAGAGTTTAATTACAACAAGCTCTCTCAAGCATTGCTACACCACTTGCAGCAGTGTACGCAATACTAATCTGTGCTAACAGCCTGCCCTACAAGTTGCCTACAATTTGGCAATTCGGGGCTGGAAATGTGTTCTGCTGCCTGGACTGGGTCCTGGGGAGACTGCAGAGACCCAGTTCTGTGGGACTTGGCTTTGATCTCTGTGGTGATAGAGCTCAGGAGGAGCTGGAAAAGGTAGAATTGTCCCTGCCCAGGATGGCTGAGCGTGTCTGAAGTGTGCAGAGGCAGTAGCTGGGAGCTGGTGGCTCAGGGAAAGCTCTGGCTGACTGTGTTCCAAGTCAAACACAATAAGCTGTAAACCCAATGGAATGTGAAAGAAATTCATACCTTAGTGAACCGTAAACAGAATCACAGATGATAAAATTTAATCAAAATGTAACATTGCCTTCGGGATTCAGATCCAGTGCCTTTTGATGATTAGCAGGATTATCAAATGTAGATGCTCTTTTGAATACCATAATGATGTAACGTTGCACTCTATGGAACATCAATGCCAGAAATAATTTAACACCTGCACATAAATCATTTTGCAATTATCTTTTGGGAATTATTTTATCTTAATCTTTTTATTTTGTTCCAAATAAATTTAGAGAGGAACACTGAAAGATGACACTAGGTGAAACAGAGGAAGGATAGGAGCACTGTCAGGTTATATAAACTAAACTAAATGTCTGTTTTCTATTATTTAATTTTTAGATTGACATGCAGCTTTGGCTAAGCACTGTAAAACAGAATTGGTTTGTGTGTATGTACATATAGTTAATTAAATGAAGCTTTAACTCAGCAAGATTGGAAATATATGTACTCTGCTCTTTAGCATTAACAACAGGGATATTAAGGCTGGAAAATCTTGAGCCTGTTGATCCTCCTCTCCCTAAAGCAAAACAGCCACCTAAGTTTGGGACTTAGAAGATTATCAGTCAGAAGTTACAGCAACTATTCTCAGGGAACAGAAAAGAGACAAAGTTAATTCTTCCTCACCTTGGGGAGAGCTAGGGGTACAAACCCCTGTGCAGCCTGAGAGGAAAACTGCCCCAGGTAGCTCCCAAAGTGGTGCTGGGTGGGTCACTGGTGGTAGTGGAAACTGAAGCTAAATCCCATCAGTCCTTTGAAAGCTGAAACCCCCATGGAAGGGTGCAATGATGGGCTGTGTATGCAGAACAAACTAAGTCAGAAATACATTATTACATTCGGATGCACTTGAATTGTGTTCCAGCATCTGACCAGTTTTGTCTCAGCAGTGTTTTGAAAGACAATTCTTGAAACTCTATTGCAAACAACTTAGCTTTCTTCTCTGAATCATCACTGGGGAGTAAAATCTCCAGTGTGTAACAGTGACAGTAATGATAAGCAAGCAAACTGTGACAGCAACAATATAGATGTCACTTTATATTAGGCCGAAAAAATGACTAAATGCTTCACTCAGGGTGTCAGTAACCAGTGGGCCAAGCTCTGCCCCAACAGATTTTCATTTGAGCTCCTGCAAACACATGCAATACCAGCAACTAGCTTTTATTTTTGTACAAATTCTTGTAATTTTCTATACATATTTGTCATCAGAAAGTTTTCCCCTGTATGCAGGAGGGATTGTGAGTAGGCTGTACAAAGGGAAAGGGTCCAGCTCACCTTCCTATCTGCAAGCAGGAGGTAAAAACCGAGCCTGAGCGATTCTTTAAAAAAAAAAAAAAAAAAAAGTTCACTAGCCCATTTACTAATTTTCAAACAGTGGAAGGATGAAGTTAAACAAGTAACTCAGGAAATGCTGTGACCTCTCATCTTTGGATGAGTTCCCTGTGTAGGGGAGAAGGAATAGCCCTCAGTGAATAGCACAGGACTCCACTCCTGGTCAAAATTTGACCAAAGGAATTCTCAAAGGTGGAAATAACAGTGCCATTTTAGTGTGATTAAAGGATTTATTATATTATTTTTTCTTCCTAGTGTATTTCCATACCTGTGTGTTTCTTCCAGTTCAGGACATGCTATGGTTCTGTGATTCATGCAAATGTCTCAGTCTTGTCTGGGGAGAATTCAGTATTTATGCCCATGAGAAAACCTTAAATTGAGACATTCTGTAGGTCTGAGCTTGGAGGAAGAGGTTTTTAGAAGTGAAAGGGAAGGAAAGTTTTGGAGTAAACATTTTCCAGGCTGGACAATGTTGTGTTTAGAAAATACACATTTTACTTTCTCTGATGGGCACTAACAAAGCCACACACTAAGTAACCACATTTTTAAAAATGCAGAAGGCTTTGTTTAATAAGCAATGCAATGGACTAAACAAAAGGTGATTTTGGCATTTTGGTTTAGCTTGTTGGGCTTTTAAGTATATTTCTTTGTTGTTAAAGTTGAAATAAGAGATGTGCACCAGACTCCTGTTAAAAATGTTGGCATCTTTTATCTTATTTTCTGATTGATTTTCTAAGCAAGTGATCTTAAATAATATTCTCTTTAATTATTATGAAATTATTAGCAATTATTTTGGTGTTTGCTCACCAGTACTGAGCAGGTTTCAGATGCTTTGCTTTGTAGTAATCACTTTCAAATCTATCTAGATACAAATATTGATGTTCCTACATCTTCAAACCTGGAGAAAGGTTAAAAATCACAAAAGATAGGGTGATCTTCTTATACAGAAAATTGAATGTACCTCTGGTTTCCTTTAAAGTTCTTTGTCTCTACTGCATAACACACCATAACAGTCAGTAAAATTCAGTGTGAAAAGGGGGAAGAATGTTTTATTAAGGCTCATAGTAGTGATTCTCTCTGATCAATTCCAGATTTTAAGATGAAGCATGTGACATGAACCCAACTACTATTAACATAAGTTATGCAAATCTCTGATCAGGGATGGAATCATTATGCCACACTCACTATAAAGTAAGAGCACAGAAGAGCCTTTGTAATTTGAAATGGAAATTAAACCAAGAGAAAGATGTTCTATACCCATAGGATTTCTTTACAGCATGAGTGCAGGAATTAAGAGATTGCAACATTTTTTTCTATATCCCACTAGAACTCTGACAATGTCTTACTTTAATATCACAGTGTCTGCACTGAAATTCCAGAAGGGGTTTCACTGTCCAGGTTTGATTTCTTCACCATCATTTACATTCCCACTAAATCTGAGAGGCTCTGCAGGATGGAAAAATGGTGGTGGAAATGTGAAGGATCTGACTGAGCTCTGAAACATCTCTGAACAGTCCTTGAGGAAAGCAGCAGAATAGAATAGAATAGAATAGAATAGAATAGAATAGAATAGAATAGAATAGAATAGAATAGAATAGAATAGAATAGAATAGAATAGAATAGAATAGAATAGAATAGAATAGAATAGAATAGAACTCTGTTATCAGCCTGAGTGTCTGGATCAGAGTCGTAGGTCAGCTGTGGTTACTTCTGAAACTTCTGGGAAGTTTAGGGTGCTTTGGGTTTTGTTGGAAGTGATAAGAAGTCACTCTAAAGCTTTCCATGGAGATATGTTCCTGTGGCTGTGATCTCTCATTAAGATCAGCAGGTAGGGAGGCTCTGGGGCAGTTGTTTGTGAGGTTTTACTCCAAGATGGATATTGCAGTGTGTTCATACCTGCAGCGACACTCCTGACACACAAATCAATGTTCAGAGCTGGGGGAAATTTCTCAGCACTTGTTTAGATTTCTTTTGACTTTAACATGCAAAATATTCTTATTTAATAGATGGAAATACAAGCCTGGAAATATCACTGAGTGTCATTCTTGGAATGCTGAAGAAGGATGCTAAGAGAGGCAGAGCAGAGTTCCCTGTGGCTGCCTCAGGGTGCATGGCTGCTCAGGGAGGCCCTGGAGCAGCAGCTGTTGTGCTCCCAGCCCTGGCTCTATGGAACACCACAGCTTGCTCTCCCTGTGCTCCCTGCAGCGTGCCAGAGCCAGCAGGGCTGCTCTCCACATACCAGCCCTCCCAGAGATGTGCCTGGGCAGCACTGGAGTGTGTTTGTTCTGATTTAGCAACTATGTGAGGCAGCAGCTGAGCTGTGGAGAGCCCTACAGGGCTGGAGTGTTGGACAGAGAGTAGGTGGGTGGCCTGAACTTCACAGGTCACCTGTGCACCATCCTGGGCATGGAGCTGTCTTTGCAGACTCCCTAGGAAACCCACTGGGACCCACCAGAGAGGAGGGATGTGTTTTGGGGCTGGTACTCTGCCCCCTGGACAGCTGCCCAAATTCTTCCCTGCTTTATTAACAGACAGTGACATTTGTCAATTCATCCCACTGCCTCCAGCCCAGAAATATTGTTGGGGATGTAGAAGAGAGAAGGGAAAAGATCATGTAAAAAATGACTGCATGAATTGAAAGCTTTAAGACGAATAATGATCCTGTCCCTATGACATCTGGGACAAAGTAAGTTCTGTCAGTGTGCACACAGGTCAGAAAGGGGAGCTACAAAATCTCGCTCTGTGGGCTTTGGGTTTTCACATGTATTTTTGAGGCAAGTGGGTACATGGAAAGAACCACAGAAAGTTGTATTTAGTAGTCAGGATACGTTAGGTTCTTGAATCATTAACCCGAAAGACATTTTGAAGTGTTAGCTTCCAACTTAAAGGAAGGTTTAAGTAAATTGCATGTAAAATATTCCCGTGTTTATTCTACAGTGAAGTGTTGCCTCACCTGACTGTAAAAATGCACTTCTTGAAACAGAAAGCCAAACTGAACTGGTCTCATTTATCATATCTCTGAAAGTGTCTCTCTTTTCCTGGGAGAAAGCAGAAGGAAAAGCAGGTTTGATTGCAGGTTAAACAGTGTGTATCCTCTAACTGCTGCACCAAATTGTTTCTCATGTGCTTAATGCATTTACTTTGAATCCAAAGCCTGGAGGTTTAACTCTGTGTGCGTTGTAATGAAAGTACACTGTGGTGATGAAGAAGGCATTTGCCTCCAGGTTGGGAAAAACTGGAGCTCACGTCATCTCAGCATGATTAGAGCTGGAGTGTACTGCTGACCTGGGGGCGTGCAGCAACAGGCAGGAGGCATAGGCACAATCACTTCATTCTCTGGTTCTGCAGAATGGGGCTGTAGCAAGGTGAAAATCCCTCCAACAAGAGTAAGAAAGATCATGATTATTAAAAAACCAAAGGATAGAAATATTTGGGAATGTCATGACAGTGCTCACAGTGCTCAGAGTATGGGATGTGTGCAGTGGTATAGAAATAAATACTTTTTAATCAATGTAAAATTAAAGGCCAGTTTTAGGAGTGAGGCTCAGTTTAAGGGAATTATACCACACTTACAGGCTTGCAGAGTTTGCACTTCAATTTACCAGCGTAAGTGTGAAGAATCAGGTTGTAAACTGCAGAAACTCTATCCCAGTACCAATTACTAAAGTCAGTCAGTAGTGTTAACACCTTGGCCCTCTACCTGGTCAGGCTAATAAGTAACAACAAAGTAACAACACTGATATTCCCACTGAAATATCTGAATCCTTGTAATAATTTCTAGACCTGATTCCACATTGATCTTAATTTTCTGTTCCCTCCCCTTGCTTTCCTTCACAGTATTTTCTAGAAGGACTCCCCATCTCTGGAAGTGTCCAAGGCCATGTTGGGCAGGGCTTGGAGCACCCTGGGACAGTGGTGGAAGGTGTCCCTGCCCTTGGTAGGGGTGGCACTGGATGGACTTCCCTCTGGCCCAAGCCATTCTGGAATTTATAATAGATATCTGCACTTGTGGATTACCTAATTAGTGTTTACAAAGGTACAAGTGGGCTGAAGTTAATTAATAGTAATTTAGCATGACCTCAAACTCAAGCATTCAATACATTTGAAGAGATGAAAAGAGAATAATGAATTTTCTGTGAGGAATAATATCACAAACAAGGATCCTGAAGTCTGAGACTTCAAAAATTCCCTGTAGATGGAATCTTTGAGTTGTAGCAAATAAGGCTTTATTTTTAGAGAAAAATGCAAAATTGCCTGTGTAGTGCCCAAGTAGTACAGTAATTTCACTACTATAAGGTGTACCCTTTTGACTAAAATTTTGGCCCAAATCCGGAAGTGCGCCTTATAGTCCGGTGCGCCTTATATAATGTACAAAGTTCGGATATTTGCTAACCTGGAAGTGTGAGCTGCAAGCCGTGGGGGGAGCCGGTAGGGCCGCGGCAGCCGGGTGGAGGCGGGACCACAGTGCCACGGTGCTGTGGCAGCCAGGTGAAGGCGGGGCTGCGGGGCCCCGTGGCTGCTGGGTTGAGGCGGGGCCTTGGCCACCAACCGCGCAGGGGGAGCTGGGGGTGGATTCTCGCTGCAAAAAAAAAAAAAATGCGCCTTATAGTCTGGTGCGCCTTACGGTCGTGAAATTACTGTAATTGAAAAGATACCTAACTAGAAGTTTTGGTGTTAATTTCCATGGAAAATGCATTTATAAGTCACACTGTGGATAACGTTGTCATTGAAATCTGTCTCACCTGTCTTTCCTTGTTGCCCAGCTGGCCTTGCAGGAC
The DNA here is from genome assembly GCF_009819885.2 of Catharus ustulatus. Lineage (NCBI taxonomy): Eukaryota > Metazoa > Chordata > Aves > Passeriformes > Turdidae > Catharus > Catharus ustulatus. Next base: position 20,776,703 of record NC_046233.1, on the reverse strand, counting down.
GGTGTGTGGAGCTCCAGAGTGAGGCGTTGGGATTACACCTTTGGATTGGCACTGGATGCAGAGAGCTCTGGGAGAGAGCATCTGCCAAGCTCCAGAGCTCTTCAGATGTCAGCTGGTTATTTATCTGGATGGGCTTCAGGCACTCATGCTTCCAGAGTGTATTACAGTAATTTCACGAATACAAACCACACCATTTTGACTAAGATTTTGCTCCCAAACCGGAAATGCGGCTTATAATCAGGAGTGGCTAATATGTGAATAATTTTCTGACATTTACAACCTCAGAAGTGCCAGCCAGGGTGCCGAGCCGAGCACCTGCTAGTAAAAGCCGGCATTTTGCGATTGTTACAAATTGTTACTCTGTTGTGCCGCAGGTGGAGCCTGACTCCCTGCAGGCAGCATGGGGGGCGGGGAGAGAGGCGGGAGAGCTCTCTCCTTCCCTCCTCTGCTGCAGCCCGGGGGAGAGACGGGGGGGCCCCACGCCGCCATTGCGGCGGCCCGGGGGGGCGACGGGGGCCCCGTGCCGCCATTGCCATGGCTCGGGGAGGAGGCGGGGTTCTCTGTCTCCACCCGCCTCGGCGGGAGGCGGGGGGGCTCCGTCCCTGCCTGCCACCACGGGGCAGCGCCGGGCCAGGGCGAGCGAGCCCAGAGGCGGCAGCGACCCCGAGCGGCCCCGCTGAGCGGCAGCGCCGGGCTGGGCCACCTGGCCCCGTCGGCAGCCCCGAGCGGGCCGAGCCTGCACAGCCTTAGCTGAGCCAATAAACCCCGCCATGCTGCCGTTCTGTTACTATTTGGCAACTTTGTTGCACGCGGGTCCTCGCTGCAAACGACAGAGCGGCTTATACTCAGGTGCAGCTTATTTATGGACAAAGAACGAAATATTTGCCAACACCCGGCGATGCGGCTTATACTCAGTGCAGTTTGTATTCGTGAAATTACCGTAATTTCCAAAGTCAGGGTTTTGCTCTCTGTTTTGAGGTCCTATCCTTTAGAATTCCTGAACTCTTTCCAAAAATGTCAGCCCCACCCCAGACAGACCTGTCTTTTAGGTAGGTCTGCCCATTCTTCAGGAAGGCTTGTGCAGCTCTGTTGTAACCCAGGAGTGGATTCTGTTTGCTGTGCCCTGTGCTCTGGGGGTGCACTAGTGATCTCCAGCTCTGCCAACAGGGCTTTCCTGGGCTTTCTCAGCACTGTTGTCACTGTAGTGGCCTCATTCTGCAGAGGAAGAGGACAGTCCTTGTTTTGCAGGTGCAGTAGATTGTCCAAGTTTATATTAAATACTGCCTTTGAAAATTGCCTGACCTCTTCACTCCATTTCCAGCACATCAGTGTATCTCCCCCAAATCCTGAGCTTTCCTGGTGCTCAGCTCTTGGGTCTGCAGCTCACTGGCAGTGGTACTGTGTCTGATTCTGGGTTTGGTTCAGTAGGATACACTCAGTTCCAGCTCCTACCAGCTGGAGGAAACCTTTGAGGAGAGCCATGTGCAGCTAACTTTGGTTAGACATGTAAAAATAGGAATGTGCTTCTGCTTGGCATTCACTGGCATTGTACAATGTGTGATGTACATCAAAGGAGCAGGGCAGCACCTTTAACAGGGTCCAATAAAGGTATAAAATTAATGCTTTCTTCTTATAATAAGAAATATCCAATGCAGGGATTTCTCTTTCAGACATTTTTTACTTTCATCACTTATCAAAAAATTTAAAGTGCTCCTTATTATTTTTTCTTCAGTTCAGCCTCACAGAGCTCCTTCACCCACTGATTGTTGCTGGTCCCGTGGGATGTAGCAGCAGCCTGTGGCACAGACACCCCTGCTGAAGGGCCACATTTTCTGGTGCACATTTCCACCAGCACAGGGCATGGAAATGATGACAGCTATCTGTAAAATCTGGGTGGAAAATAAGTCCCATAAATGTGGAAGCTTTCTATTACCTTTGACCAGTAAAAGTGCACCATGGAGAACCCGAGGTATAAACACCGTTTCTATAAAATAATCTTGTGCATTTCTGCAGAATTTTTTTGCACTGTAAAGGTTAATGGCAGATCTCTGTCTTGCTGAAGAACTAGCCAGCAGAGCGGTGGGGAGAAGGTGGCCCCTCCCTGGTTCCACACAAATAGTCCAAAGTGCTCAGGTGGGACTTACAGTGATTATTCTGTCAGCTTTTGACATAAGAAGTGGTTTTTATCCTAGAGAAAATGATGCTCTGCCCTCATTTTAGACAAATACAATAAATTGCCAGCAGGTGGCATGCAAAGGGTAGGATTTCCCAGGGCTTTTTGCCTCGCTGGGGTTTTTCCTCGGCAGTGAAATGAACGGGAGAAGCAGCTAAACGGATGGGGCAGAGAGAGGCGCCCTCCCTGTTGCTGAAGGAGCGGTGGCCGCCGTGCCCTGTGAACACAGCCCTGCCTCCTCCTCCCTGCAGAAGAGTTTTTGGGGTGTGATGGCTCTGGAGCTGTGGTGGCCGTGGGAGCAGCTCCAGCTCAATCCAGAGAGCTCCGAGCGCCGGCCCCGGCACGGGGCAGGGGCAGGGCCGGGCCTGTGGGCCAGCCCGAGCCCTCTGGGGCCGGCAATGGACCGGGGCCGCTGGGAGCCTGCACGGGGAGGAAGCACACACAGTTTGTTGTTTGGGGGCTTCTTACAAATATCTGGGTTTAAGAAGCTCCTGCTTCTCCCACATTAGCACTCTAGACAAATCTTGAACCACCTTTGTGGCAAGGCCTAACGAACGCTGTCACTTTGACCTAATCCACTTTTCTGCACAGCTGTGCTAAAGTCACCTTTGGTTTTATCACATTTTAATGCAAACAAGGCCGGAAGGGTGCTTGTTTGGATTGAAGAAGCTGTGACAATTCATCTGAATGGGAACTTCAGTAACTGGGAAGAAAAATGTGACAGGGAGCTTTATCACTGCATTGTACACAACAATCTGAAAATTATTGCTTCTTTAGGGGCCTTTTCTCCTCTTGAGGCCTAGCACAGTCTATGCTAAGCAGCCAGACAGCTCTGAATAGTTTGCCAGTCCTAAAGACAGATTTTAATTCTATTGTTTGTGGGTATCCCTGACTTTGCTAAGAAGATTCAAAGACAGGCTGCAGAACAAGGCAGCTGACATAAGACTTTAGCCAATCTTTAAAATTCAAATAGCAAGGGAGGTTTTCCCTGGTCCTCTTAAATTAGCCAAACTCAAGTGATGTTTGCTTTCAAAATTTGTCAAGTCCATTCAAAACGAAATGAACTTGCAAAACGTACTTTTTAAAGCCTTTTTTAAAAAGTTTGCTTAACCACTAATTTCCTGTAACACTGCGAATAAAGCAGGGAGGAAAGATCCTTTTTTTTTTTTTTAAACATGGAAATTGCCAGAGTAAGAGGTGCTTTTCAGAAATTACATATATAAACATTTACCAAATATGGGCAAATTTATATAGGCACAGATCATGTTTGTACTAATTTCTTTTTAATACTTTAATACTTTTTAATACTTCAAGTAAATTCCAAGTGAAACCGAACAAGTGCTGAAATGCTGAAAAGCTTTATCTCAGCCTTCGATAAATCTACTACAAACTAAATATTCAAAGTATTTTCAGGACAGTGTTGAATGAATCCTTCTTGAGGCTGCAGAGTGAGGTACATGGAAAATAAGGGATTCAATCTCCTAGGAGACAGCAAACTGGGCTTGGTGGGACCGAGGAGCTGGATCTACTTGGCTGGCTCTGCTGTCCCATAGAACAGGCAAAGCAGCTCACAGTGTCAGGATCCTATTGCAGCAGCAGAAAGAACCTCTCCAAGAACTTCCAAACTATCTATGCTTCTGGGAAATATTACATTTAATCTGTCCAGGACCTGCAAAACTTCAGCTCGTTGTGTGAAATGTTTTATACAGAAATGAAAATACTGTTGTGATACAAATAGCAGCCAGGTAATTGTACTTACCTTGTGCTGAGTTCTCACAGATAAAAACACGTTTTTGGGGATGTCTGTAGCACAGAGTGGAGCTGTTCTCCCTCACAGTGCCAGCGCAGGCAAGGACACAGGAAGACCAAAAAGTGCAATCTCCCCATGACAGCTCAGCACTTGGTGTGGAAAAATTACTGAATTATCCAATTTTTCAGTCTTTTGTCTCCTCCCTCCCACCCTCAATGGATGAGACTACAAATCTTTGTGAACAGTGGTGCTACCAAAACCCAAAATTAAATTCAAGAATTCTGCTGTTGAAAGGGTGGCAGCTGCCCAAGCTGGCTTTAGTGACAACAACTGCTTGAAAATAAATGCCCATCAAATTCTGTCTCTTTTAGAGAAAAGAGAACCTGCAGATTATGTAGTGACTGGTAAATATTTCACCATGAAAAGGTTTTTTTACCATTTATTTTAAGGGAATCTGTATTTTTAACCTCTATAGTCTTTTATAACAGAACACTTGAGAGCAGTTTCCAGAGCCCCACTGAGTGCACAAGAAGCAGACCTCTGAGGGCAGCTCTTGTGGGACCTGGGAAGTAAAACCCAGCAGTTCCTTTTTAACACAGCCTGTGGGGTTTATTGTGAGGCTGGGGGAGCAGAGGGTGCTGCTGGAGCAGGAGTGAGGCCACAGCTGCTGCCCTGGGCAACCCTTCCCTGGGGTCCCATCCCATCTGACCTCTCTAAAGCCCCCCAAAAGCAGAGCCTCTCCTGGAGCAGGTGCTGCCTGTGCAGGGCCAGAACTCCTGAAGTACCACCCTGGTGTCACTGTTGCCCTGCTGGAGTGTGGCAGATCAGCAGCAGCAGCAGCACAGCTGTGTGTTGGGACTGTGCCCTCTGTGCCTGGCTCTGCTGAGCTTTGCCCATGCGAGCTTTGCTCAGGTGTTTGCCAAAGGACCCTGCCACCCTGCAGAGAAGAGCCAACCTCTGCAGGGAATTACACTTCAGCCCTACTTCATATGAGTGGGAAGCTGCAAGGCTGTTTAGAACATATTTGAAATGCAATTAGGATTCTGTCTAATTAGTTACAAGTTCTGTGCCAAGACTTGTCTGCAGTGTTACAATTGCTGCTTCCAAAATACCTTTCAGTTCTTTCCATTGTATTCTTTCCATCTTCTGACCACTTTCCCTATGATTTGCTCATTGCCTTTCTGACACAACACATCCTTAACTTTCCCCCTCTTCCAAAAGCAATCCCTGCTTAAACTAATTACTTGCAGGTTTGCTCACATATTTATTAAGTCACTAACATGAAGGAGAAATTGAAGGCTGGGAACCTACAGAACCCTGTCTCCTTTTACAGGAATTTCAGGTTGGCCTCACCTTAGCACTGCTATCCATTTATAACCAGGCACTTTGCAGGCAAGGAAAGAAAAACCTTTTTCATTCTCTTTCTATACCTGCCTGTCTCAGGCTGGCAGTAATTATGTGGAGGGAGTTGGTAAATTCTTCAGCTTGGGTCTGCTCGTGTCCTCAGTGAGGCTCTAATGGATCTGACTGTGCCCACAAGAGCTCTACACTCCAACCACTGCCATGGACCCTGTGCAGGATAATTAACCACAAAGTGAGTTATCTGTCCCAGGCTGAAAACATAATGAAAATTAAGGTCAGATACCCTGGACTAGGAGGAGTCTTCTGTGTGGGAGCCCACATTAGGTTTCCCACCCCCTTTGAGACTGCAGTTTTAAATGTTTAATAGGATTATATCTTGAAAAAGAATGTTTAAAATCTGTTATCATGAAGTAATGAGTGGATTTAATGCTAATTTATAATCTACTAGTTTTTTAAAAATTACTTAGAGCCCACCAAAGCTAGATTGCATCAAATGAAAGAGAAAAATCTTTCTAATTCATTATTCAACAGTTTTCCAGCAACTGGGACTTATTCACAGAATTCTAGGGATGTAGAGGGAATTTCTGGCAAATTTCATCATTAATGGCAATCAGCCTTGAGGGACTAAATCTGCAGTACCAGAGCTGCTACTCTAGAAGGTCTTTATTTGATTCCTTGTAGGCAAGGCTGTGGGTTTGGGCCAAAAGCAGGATAATATGTCCAATGAAAGTTGAGATTTGAGGTAGATCAGATAAGAGAAGTATGTGTATGTGTTGTATCAACAACAACAAAAAAATCCATTTAATTAGAGGTCATAATCTTTTGGGGTTTTTTTCCTAGAAACTGAGTTTTAGATTTCCTTGATCTGATATTATAAAAGGGAAAAAAGTAGCCACTGTCTATAGAGTTACAATCTAATATAGACAAACGCATCATTTTTCAAATTGCTAGTCCTGTCTATAGGTCAGGTCATTAGATTCATAAAGACAAGTGATGGAATCTAAAACTCCCACTGGAATGCCAGCAGCAATTATCTTTGCAAAATCTGGGCAAAAATACAGTAATTTCACGACTATAAGGCGCACCCTTTTGACTAAAATTTTCCCTCGAACCCGGAAGTGCGCCTTATAGTCCGGTGCGCCTTATCTGATGTACAAAGCGGCGAAATTTGCCAAACCGGAAGTGTGAGCTGAGAGCCGTGGGGGGAGCCGGAAGTGCCACTGCAGCCGGCTGGGGGCGGGCCCGGAGGCCTGCGGCACTGCCCCTGCCGGGTGGAGGCGGGCCAGGGGGCCCGAGGCACCGCCCCTCTCCGGTCCAGGCAGTCCTGGGGCCTCATGGCTGCCGGGTGAATGTGGGCTAGGGAGGCCGCGGCACCCGCCTTCCCGGGTCCAGGCAGTCTCGGGAGCCCATGGCTGCCAGGTGAATGTGGGCAAGGGGGGCCGCTGCACCCCCATTCCCGGGTGGAAGCAGTCCCAGGAGCCCATGGCTGCCGGGTGAATGAGGGCAAGGGGGGCCGCGGCACCCGCCTTCCCGGGTCCAGGCAGTCCCGGGAGCCCACGGCTGCCGGGTGAATGTGGGCAAGGGGGGCTGCGGCACCCCCATTCCCGGGTGGAAGCAGTCCCAGGAGCCCATGGCTGCCGCGTGAATGTGGGCAAGGGGGGCCGCGGCACCCCCATTCCCGGGTGGAAGCAGTCCCAGGAGCCCACGGCTGCCGGGTGAATGTGGGCAAGGGGGGCCGCGGCACCCCCCTTCCCAGGTGGAAGTAGTCCCGGGAGCCCACGGCTGCCAGATGAAGGTGGGCTAGGGGCCCCGCGGCACCCCTGCTCCTGGGTCCAGGCAGCCGCGGGAGCCCATGGCTGCCGGATGAAGGCAGGCTAGGGGGCCGGCAGCAGCCCCGTTCCTGGGTCCAGGCAGTCCTGGGGAGCCATGGCTGCCGCGTGAATGTGGGCTAGGAGGGCCACGGCAACCCCGCTCCTGGCTCCAGGCAGCCGCGGGAGCCCATGGCTGCCGGATGAAGGCAGGCTAGGGGGCCGGCAGCAGCCCCGTTCCTGGGTCCAGGCAGTCCTGGGGAGCCATGGCTGCCGCGTGAATGTGGGCTAGGAGGGCCACGGCAACCCCGCTCCTGGCTCCAGGCAGCCGCGGGAGCCCATGGCTGCCGGATGAAGGCAGGCTAGGGGGCCGGCAGCAGCCCCGTTCCTGGGTCCAGGCAGTCCTGGGGAGCCATGGCTGCCACGTGAATGTGGGCTAGGAGGGCCACGGCAACCCCGCTCCTGGCTCCAGGCAGCCGCGGGAGCCCATGGCTGCCGGATGAAGGCAGGCTAGGGGGCCGGCAGCAGCCCCGTTCCTGGGTCCAGGCAGTCCCGGGGAGCCATGGCTGCCGTGTGAATGCGGGCTAGGGGGGCCGCGGCACCCCCCTTCTCAGGTGGAAGCAGTCCCGGGGGCCCATGGCTGCCGGGTCCAGGGTGGCTCGGTGGCTTGCGGCACCGCCCCTACCGGGTGGAGGCGGGCCCGGGGGCCAATGGCTGCTGGGTTGAGGCGGGGCCTCGGCCAGCAACCCCACGGGGTGAGCTGGGGGCGGGGCCTCACTGCAAAAAAAAAGTGCGCCTTATAGACCGGTGCGCCTTATCTGATCTACAAAGTTGCAAATTTTGCCGAATCCGGGGGGGTGCGCCTTATAGTCCGGTGCGCCTTATAGTTGTGAAATTACTGTAATTTTTTATTTAGAGGCTGAAATACTCTTATTGGAATCCCCTGTGTAATTACAAATCTATGTCCCAGAAATAAATATTCTGTGGGTGGAAGAAGAATGTCATTAGGTTCTGCTAAAAAGCTTTGTCATTCACTTCTGTTTTAACAAAAAATCCAAAAGTGGAAAATGGGCGGGTTGAAGGACTTGAAGGACTGCGGCATCTTGAAGCGCCTCTGCAGTGCTACCAGCAAAGAAATGAATTCTCAGGCCTGAGGTGTATTTCACCTCTTCCCACCCACTGCCCCCATGTGAATGAAGCAAAACCTGGCTCTCCTGCCCAAGCCTGTGTGGTAATTTGGTTGCTAAATACAAGCTAGAAATAAAATCCCACTTGCTCTCTTTAATTTATGAGCTGCCTGCAGGGAAGCACAGGGATTTCAGTAAGCTGAGATGTGAGGTTCTGTGCATTGGAATGTGTTGCTTTTCAGTGTAAACCTCAGTCTACGGTATCATTTTCTCTGCTTACCTGGAGCTCCTGGAAGTTTTTGAAGTCATTGGTGGAAACTCCTCTAGAGTGGAGATGGAGAGCTTTTCTCTGTCAGCAATCTACCCTTGGCTTCCTCTTGCTGTGAAGTGCTCCTACAGCTTCCTCCAGTGCTTCAGTTTCAAGCTAGTTGTGGAAGAACTGAAGTGGTCACCAAAACTCCTTTTCCTGGCCCAGCATCACTGTGATTTCCAGCCACAGTCTGCCTGTTTCCTCAGTAATCCCCTGTGCATCTGCCTGCCCTTGATTTGGGAACATGTTCCATGCACAAGCAGCACACCTGGTCTTCTGCTGTGACCTCTTTGAGTTGGAACACAGTTGGCAGGCAGCTGACTAAGGACACTGACACTGTTAATCATAAATGTGGCATAAACAAGTCTCCAGATATTCAATTCACTCCTTCTGAGCACTAACACCTGTCTGTGAGGTTTTAAACTATCCTGAGAGAAAACTGTGTCCACGTGTGATTAGAGAAAGGGGGCTGATTCTAATACACATGAAAGCCTGTTGGTTTATTCTGTTGAGTTTATGGTGTGAAATATTTCACAGCATATAAGCTGATGGGAATAGGTGCTTTCGTGCACTTTAGCTTTAGCTTTAGTTTACTTTGGGGCCACTGTGCAGGTTGTCAGCTGTAGAGTCTCTTGCTGAATGAAACCTTCTCTACATATGCAATAATTGTTGCCCAGACAGTAATGAGCTAAAGCCAGTAGCTGTTGGACCGTGATGTTCTTTTCTCATCTCTAACCTAACTGCAAATTTCAGGGAAACTGAAACTGTGACTTCACAGTGCCTGGTCCGGGGCAGGGCAGGACCGGGGAATGGCTGTCCCAGGGCAGAGCAGGACCGGAGGATGGCGGATGTCGCAGAATGGCAGGACTCTGGGATGGAGGCTGGCTTGGGACAGAGCAGGACCTGGGGGTGGCAGCTGGTCCAGGGCAGACCAGGACCGGGTGATGGCTCAGTACAGAGCAGAACCCGCCATTGCTCAGGATAGAGCAGGACCCTGGGATAGCTCAAACCAGAAGAGGACCGGGGTATGGCTGTTCCAGGACAGAAGAGGACCGGGGGGTGGCTCAGACCAGCACAGGACCCGGGGGATGGCTGTCCCAGGACAGAAGAGGACCGGGGGATGGCTCAGGACAGAGCAGGACCCGGGTGGCGGCTGTCCCGGGGCTGCAGGAGGTGGTACCCCGGGTCCTCCCTGTCCCCGCGTAACCAGAGCTCCGCGCCGGGCCCGCCGCGCTCGCACAGGTATCGGCTGACGCTGCTACGGCACGCTTTATTTCAAAGAAGTAGCGGTAACAATGGCTCACAGTAATAACAGCGCTGCCACTTCCCCTGGGGGAAGGCACAGAATGCTATCTCGCCACATGATCTCATTTCTTTTAAACTCTGCACTAACCGCTGACATATCGCATAAATGCCTCCTTTATTACCTGCCAGTGATTGTCTTCTGTGCTGGGAATGGCCCCCGGAACCCACGTCCTAATGCCAGCCGAGCACTGCGCTGCCTGCCTGTGAATTTGTCTATGTCTGGCGCTCCGGGAGGCCCCGCATCCACCTGAGCATCCTCGGTTACGGCGCTCTGAGACGCCTTTGTTCAGGTGCCTCGCCGGGCTGGGCCGGCAGCTGGCACCGGCCGGAGCTCTGTGCCTCTATTTGCCAAGTCGGTAATTTGCCATTTTTGTCGGGGGTGGGTTTTTAAAGCGGTGTCCAGCGGCTAATGTAGCCTGGCCACACATCCCTGCAAGGATTCTGGTTCTTATCTCTGCGGGTGCTTTCAGACAAAAACAACATTCAGCCACATCGCTTCCCTTATCAGCTTGCTAGCAGATAAAATAGTTATTTTTCAAATTGCCTCTCTCTTTCCAGTTTTAAGTAGACCTATGTAGATACTTTTCAGACATTTCTGTCTGCAGATACTCATTTCACATAAACAATAATACACATTCTGTTTTGTACAACTGTTCATTCAAACCAAGCTTTCATTTGGACAAAGCACATTATCTGTATTTCATTATATTATACTTTAATCTGTTCTTTCCAGAACTGTTTGAATTAAATAAAGGGCAGAAAGTAGCACACAAGTCAGAGTGATCATTTTTCCCAAGCAGTGAATTACAGTCTGCTACACACACACCTGCTCAGGCTGGTGTTGAATTGGCAGATGGTACCTTCTACCTTCAACTCTTTCTTTTATTTTTCTGCAATGTGCTGTTTTAAAAAGGCTGTCTATTATTCAGTACTCTGAGTACAGCGAAGGACTGAGTCATCACTAAATCTGTGCTTTGCAGGTAAATATTTTGATTGAGGGTAATAAATGAAGCAAGAGCAATAGCAAACTGCTCTCTGTGAGCTGCTCCTGAGTGCTGAACTTCTCCAGCTCTCTCCCTAAGCCCACTCTTATGGATGTTTAAAGATCATGGAAGCCCAGAATCCTGGAATGGTTTGGGTTGGAGGGACCTTACAGCCCATCCAGTACCACCCCTGCCATGGCAGGGACACCTTCCACTGTCCCAGAGTGCTCCAAGCCCCAATGTCCAACACGGCCTTGGACACTGACAGGGATCCAGGGGCAGCCGCAGCTGCTCTGGGGACCCTGTTCCGGGGCCTGCCCACCCTCCCAGGGAGCAATTCCTTCCTATATAACCTTCCTATATAACCCACACTCTGCCAGTTAAAACCTTTCCCCCTTGTTCTGGCACTATCTGTCTTATAAAAGACCCCTCTTCCTTCTTCTCATAAGCTCTGCCTGGAATGCAGCAAAGAAATCTCCCCTAAATCTTCTTCCCTCCACACTGAACAGCCCCAGCTCTACCAGGTCCTTCTCCCTGTTCCTGCTCTTCCAGCCAAGCCTGGGCTCAGGTTTGCCAGAGCCCCAGGCTCAGCTTTTCAGCCCCCTGTGGACTTATCATTCATCACAGAGTCTTAATTTTGAATTCCTTGGGGCTCCTTCCAGCTTTGTGTTCCACCCATGCTGGGACCAGGCTGGTCCCTGCTGGAGGCTGGGTCCCGAGTCCCAGGGCTGTCCCTCAGGTGTGTGAAGCAGCCGCAGGCTCAGGGCCTTGCCAAGTGCCCACACATTAACAAGGTGATTGCAAAATGTTCTGTCAGCAGGGCTGGAGCTCCTCTCTCTCTTCTCCAGGCTGCAATTTTGTGTGAGTTGTTTGGGCTCCAGAGAGCAAACCCGGCAACTTAGCAAGGTACCACTAAAGGAACACTCTGTTGTGTTCAAATGCTACTTTTTAACATTTTGGGACAAAGACTTCAAGGACTTCTTTTTCCTTGGACTTAATATCCATTTTAACTCTCTCTCTCTCTCTCTCTCTCTCTCTCCCTCGCTCTCTTTCTGCTGAAATTAGGACCAAAGATGCACTTGTATGCTACAGTTTCAACTGCATAAATACCTACTGCACTTCTGCAGCCACTGCTCAAGCTGTCTAAACAACGGCTGTGAAGGAGGGTAACAACTAACATGGAATAGCCCTGGGAAAGTAGAATAATGCAAACTTGGAATGGGGGTGAGGGAAATTGTCTTATTTTCTTTTCTTCAGAAACATGAACTTACTTCCCACTTTTGTTTGCTTTAGTTTGCTGATCTGCCAGGTGCACGGATCCAGTAGGCCAGGGCGCACCCAAGACATTTGCTGGGACAGTTTTCTTTCCTTTTACATTGCTCTTCAGATCCTGTTGCATAAATTAACACGTCATGTTCCCACATTTGGTGGTGGAAGGTTTGTGGTTCAACAGGGATTCATTTTTTCTTGCCCTTATACTGAATCAGCAGTGGCTCTCAAATAGGATGAGCTTCATCAGAGAATTGTTGAGTCTTCATGTTGCTGTGTGTGAAACCATCTCTGTTTCTCACTCTTTACTTACAAGTCTGAAGTAGAGAGTTCTAAAATCTGCAGTTTATCCTCTTGTTGGGTTGTTTCATAAACTTTTGAATAAACTGCTTGTATGCTCTTAGCAAATCTCAGTTTTGCACTGAGCAAGTAGGAGTTTTTTATTTGGTCTAAGCTATAGGAAGGGCAAATAGCATAAATTATCCCCACATTACAGGAATTGTTCCGTCCTTCAATCTGTGCAGAAATAGAAGCACAGCTTTATTTTTGGAAAAGAGACTGCAGTTCTACTTGGTTTGTCTAAAATTTGGTTGACTTGCCCTCTGAAGTTCACATAAGGGATGGCAGGTTTTGATACAGGTTTTGTTGTTTCAGTCCTTGTTGGTACATTGCCCTTGTAAATGCTGTTAACTGATACAAGTACTGTCAGCAGAACCATTTGCTTTGAGGGCAAAGCACCCTCCCTCAGCTGAGGAACTCCTTCCTTCCCTGAGTACTGTGGGTGCCTTTGGCTGGCTGGCAGTGCAGGATGAAGAGCTGGAAGATTAGGAGCGTCTGTCCCTTTTGCTTTCAAAACCAATTTTCATTCAGTGGTGGCTAAAGCTGGTGGACAGATGGCTTCAAAAAGCCCTTTAACTAATAGGTTTTGCCAGCCCTACATCCTCTCTTCTGTTAAACATTTCATTCATTATGCAGCTTCAAGGAACGGTGAGAGCCAACTCTTTCTGCCAGTGTCACCCGTGCACGTAACTCCCCCTTCTTTCCAAAGAGCTGTCAAGAGGCATTTTTCTTCGAAAGGGGTAGAATCTAAGTCTTGCTACAATCAGCTTCTGAAGAGGAAGGGCCTTGCATTCAACCAGAGCTCTAGTGACTGCTGAGATGGAATTAAAAAGGAGAAGAAATAAGAGGAGGGAAAATCTCAAAGGGTGTCAGGGGGCTCTTTGCCTCAAATAGCCTCATGGGATGAAGTGTGGAGTACAGACTTTGTTTTACAGCCCCAGCTCAGTATGCACAAAGACAATGCCTTGGATCTGCATGGGTTGCCAACAAGGGAAAAGAGAAATGAAAACGGCACTGCAGCTTTTCCATTCTACAGGAGCTGCTTAATGATTTGAGTAATTAGAGACTGCAGAGCAAAAGTGGCTATTTTTCATTACAAGTCCCATTTTAATTCAGCTCAAAGTCATCTGTTGGTAGAAGAGAAGAGGAAAAACAATCCAGCATTGGTTCTTCTTCTGTGAAGTGCTGAAACCGCTTCTCTTAAAAATTCAAGGAATGAGAGCTCCTCTGGACAGGGCATCCTGGCTCCAGTGAGAAGCTCCCAGCAGGAACACGGGCATGGCTATGCCCAGGCTGGGAGGCCTTTGGGTGCTGGAAAGACTCAGATGTACTTGTGCTTTGTGTCACTTGAGTGCAAAGTATTTGGGAAACTGATTTGAACTGAAGTGCCAAAAGAATTTTGTGGTCCATTTTCCTGTGAATGGCCATGTGGTCAGGAAAAGAGAGGAGCAGCGGGAGGACCAGGCTAGTGGGAGACTCCCTGAGTGCACCAAGGCTGGGTGCTGCCACACTTAGGAAAGGAAAACTCCTCCCAGAAGGAATGAGAAATGTTGTAACCCACTATCCAAGATGTATTATGTCCCTTGATACCTATGACCCCTGTAATACCTATAGACTCACCCTATCCCTCTGCTTTACCCTATTGGCAGGATGCCAATTCTTCCCCTCCCGCCCCTTCCTAACCCTTAAAAACCCCCTGTCTTTAGGAAACTTTCTCTTTTGCCCCTTGAACGCCATGAAGAAATGAACCAGGGAACCCCCTGGGAGAAAAGAGCCTCTTTTGTATCTTTTACCCTTGTTCATGCTGCGGTCCCAGGCTTGCCGTGCTACAGAATTACCAGGGTGCGGGCTGAACCACGGACCTAGTAACAGAGAGCTGCGGCCCTTCTCCTCTGTTCCTTCTCCTTTCCCATACACACACCTGTGAGCTTAGTGGGGTTTGGACTTGGTTCATAACGCGGTGGCCCTGTTTCTGTCTGATAACCAGCACAGAAGCAGCTGAGGAGGGAAGAAATAAACACACTCTGAGCTCTGAAATGTCTGTGTTCTGTTTGCTGTCCATTTTTCTGCTAAATATAGAACAGTTCTAGAGTAATTTCAGTAAATGGAAATTGGGGCAGGAAGAGGTAATACATTTGTTATTTCAAAGAACATCTCGAACTCCTTTAAACTGAAGGAATTTCAAACATCCATTTTCTGGCTGCCTAGCATGTGGAAAAGGATAGGAATTTTCCCCAATCATAATAAGATTTCCTTAAGTTGCAAGAATTTTTTCAAGTGTTTACAAATCCAAGTCAACAACAACTGCTCACATGAAGAGCTCTGAACAGTTTGATATCACAGATTTGGAATACATGTGAAAAGTAGCTCAGCAGATTAATTTTGACTCCAGCCACAACTTGCAACTAACGCCAACAAAATTTTGACACGTGGGACTCTGCAGACAGCATGAATGTATTCTCTGTAGGACTTTTGCCTGGTGTGAGCACTTCCCTTCTTCTAGTAATCAGCATTTTGTCCTCAAGTGCTAAATTAATATTTCTGTAGAACTCACATCTATGGCTTCATACATCACTCACTTTAGAGGACACACTCTGAGGTTACCCCAGCATCCCACCCTGTGATTTGGGGTGATCTTTCCAGCACCAGGAGAACACAAAGAACTCGAGATGACCCACATCCCTGCACTGGGGATGTTGTTACCACTTGCTGACCTGGCAGTCCCTTTCCTCAACCCCATTTCCTCTCCCATGGGAAAGAGAAGTAGTAGAGTTCACGAAATTGTGTATATTTCTGATCAGTGAATTTTGCTACTCAAACTCATTTAGTCCTAAACAGTGACAAGACACAGTGATGAGATGACAGGGCAATTCCATGAAGAGTGTAAGGAGCACCTAAGGCATTTCTCTGCTGCTGTTTTGATTCCTGGTTAAAGATTTCAGCAAAGCCAGTATGGATGTGTTGGGGGAAATTGGGACACAGTTCAGGAATTTGTAAAAACAGAGAGCGACCCATACAACCCATGAATTTAGGAACTATTTTGTCACAATCTCTAACTTTTTTTCTGTCTGCTGGGACTCAAAATTGCCAATGGAATCAATGATGTTGGAATTTGAGAATTCCTCCTGAATCTTCTCAACAATTTTATAAACTGCAAACCCTGCAAACCAGCTAAAGTCCAGGTGTGGGTTGGAATAAGGGGAAGAAGAAGGAGGTCCCTGTTACTGATGTGCCTGAGACCACTGACATCAAAAGCCATTTTTAATGGGCTCACTAGTGACAGAGTAAATGGGACTGATGTGGCAAAGAAGACATTGCAAGGGGCAGTCCAAAGTACCCAGCCTTTCCCTGCTCCTGGGTTAAATCGCAGCAAAGGAAAGACAATGAAATCCAAGAAAAGACTGGAATGTTGAAGTGTTGGAAGATAATCTGTTCTGGGTAAATTCCTGCATTTCAAAACATCCTGACAGAACCTGAATTTACTTTAGTTCACAACAGCATTAGTCAAGGATTTTATCTGTGTTTCAAAGTGCAGCCTCAGAACTGGTGCTAAAATGGCTCAGAAAGTCCGGCTTCAGGACAAATGATGGTTGTGACCTCATCTGTGCCAAAATGATCTGGGTCTGCAAAAATTGGAAAATTCAAAGAGCTTCTTATTTTTGAATATTTTGTCTCCTATACACAAACTCACAAGCATAGAAAGGGTAATTAATGCAATTTTTTAGGTTTCAGTGTGGGGCGATCTCTAACACAGGGGTGTGCATCATCCCAGAGCACAGCTCAGCTCCCTGGGTATTAACTGGGAAGTAGGAAAGTGACACACCTGTGTGGCAGGGCACACCAGAGTCAAGGGCTTTGGCACAACCCTCTCACTAGCAATTACTGAGCCCTGCTTAGGTGAACACAAGGCTCCTGCCTCCTAAGAGTCAAAGCCCTACTCATGGTCCTGTTGCAGCCAAAGTTCTCCTGTGCTCTCCAGGCATCACCTCATCCTAGGTATCAATATCAAGAATATCAGAGAATATAAATAGTTTTCTCATGCAGTCTTACATCAGAGCTCCATTTCAGTGAGGAGGGGATTTTTGCTGGTTTTCAGGGCTGACTTTCTACTAAAGATTTATGTGACCTGAAGAAGAAACATGGTAGGTGTCAGCTGGTCATGGCTACACTGTTCTTACTGCTCCTCTTTCCCCACAGATGTACAGTTCTTCATTTCACTTGCCTTAGAGCAAAGTTTTCATTTGAAAACTCAGACTCCCAAGCTGAAAATCATATTTGTAATCCTTCATAACTTAGAGGAGACAATTGTTCTAAATTATGAAATCATAGCCCCCCTCAAAATGCAAATCTAAGTAATAATAAAATTATCATGTAATGAAATTTGGTTGCGTTAATTCAGCTCTCCTGAATAATACATGCCTTGAAATCTCTTCACGGGTATAAGGCGCACCAGACTATAAGGCGCACTTTTTTTTTGCAACGAGGATCCGTGTGCAACAAAGTAACGAATTAGTAATGGAATCGTGTGATCGTGGAGTTTACTGGCAGGTGCTCAATTTGCAAACATTTTTCACAGATTGGCATAGCCTTTAAACGCAGCCTCAAGTGCTCTCCCTGTGCCGTGAGCCCCGGCACTCCCGCCCAGCACCGGCTGCCGTGGGCTGCTGGCTATCGCGGGCTGCCGTGGGTTGCCGGCTCTTGCAGGCTCTCGCAGGCTCTCGCAGGCTTTCATGGACTGCCGGCTCAGCTCGGGGCTGCTGCAGGTTGCCGACTCGCACTTCCGGCTTGTCAAATTTCCGAACTTTGTCCATATATAAGGCGCTCCTGGGTATAAGGTGCACTTCTGGGTTCGGACCAAAATTTTAGTCAAAAGAGTGCGCCTTATAAGTGTGAAATTATTGTAATTTTTTACACCATGTGTTTTGCAGGGATTTGAAATCTTGGGGATTTCTATTATTTATTTGTTTGTTTGTTTGTCTTCCCTTTGTTGTGTCATTAAATGTAGCAGAGCATCATTTTATCAGAGTTCCTCAAACTTGTGTGATTTCAGTCCTCCCAGCTGGGTTGAACTACCAACTGCTTTAATAACCAGTTGCAAGAATGGACTACAGAGTTATCCCAAGTAAATCACAGAGAAAAACAAATGCTTTTCTTGCCTCTGCTGATGCAAATTCTGTGCTTGAAGGAAGAAAATTATGTTATTACATTAGAATCTAATTGGAAGAAATGCTCAGTGTAATAGATTAATGTGCATTATAATAGTTTCTCTTGAAAGCTGAGGAATAAAGTACAATATACTTGTAAATATTCAGTCATTCAGCAAATCTACCAATCTTTGACTTTGTTAGTTAATGTTTTTTAATTGCCAAAGCAATAACTGAGGAAGAAGAGTGCCAATCTAATGTAATTACCTCAAAATACTGTGCTACAAATATCAGTCCTGGTGGGTCCCACTCCTCCTGAGACTCTGGAGAGGAGATGAAGTTAGGAAGAGTTCAGGGTGCTTTGGTGGAGCAGGTGGAGAAGGGAAGTGATATGTGCACAGTGAAGGAGCTGTTGGGGTGTGCCAGGAGTTCTGAATGCCAGGCAAGGGGCTCAAGGACTGCCCCAGAGCAACAGCAGCTGGAACACTGCTGGGGGAAGTGCCACCATTGCCCCACTCAGCTGAACAGGGCCTCCAGTGGCTCTGGCACTGTGTGTGACTCCTGGGAGCCAGCAGCTAGCCCTGTACCACTCCTGGGAGTCAGCAGCTAGCCCTGTGTGACTCCTGGGAGCCAGCAGCTATCCTATGCCACTCCTGGGAGCCAGCAGCTACCCCTGTGCCATTCCTGGGAGCCAACAGCTGTCCTATGCCACTCCTGGGAGCCAGCAGCTGTCCTATGCCACTCCTGGGAGCCAGCAGCTAGCCCTGTGTGCTGCAGGCTGGAAATGGAGCACTTGGCACTGAGTTTTTGGGATTCTCTATTAATTGTCCACTTTTTTACCTCTCCATCTCCCTATTATCCTGCTTCTCACCTTTAGCAGCTGGGAGAAAAGGGAAAGGGAGTGGGAGAACTCATTCCCAGTGCACGGTCCCTCAGGCATGCATCCCCTCAGTCTGCACTTGCCCTGTCCCATGGCAGAGGAACAGACAGACTTCACTTCTTCTGGGTCTTACTGACCCCAAGCACCCCATTTTACTGGCAGCATAATGTGCCCCACCATGTTTAAAGGCAGGATACTCTCCTACTCTCGACTATAATGAGTTGATGATAAGTATTTCCAGGAACAACAAAAAGGAGAAAAATCGTTTCTGGAAGGAACACTTGTGTAAAAGTGCATGTGCTGCAATGTAGGTGCATTGCTGGGTGATTTTTAGTTTTGTTCTAGATGACTCTCCATCATATGCTAGAGCCTCATTTTAGTAATAAGGAGAAGATGATCATAAATCTCACGGAATGCTTTAAAAGATATTTGGATACTCAGACTCACTATGACAGAGTAAAACTGTAGTATTTCCTTACCTGAGATGTATAGGAATAATCACACATGTTGTAGAACTTAATGAATTGTCTCATTTCAGGCAGTATGAAATGCTAATACATGAAATGACTCAGTCCTCATTCATCATTTCACACCATATAAATCCAGTTTATAATGCTCAGCGAGATGCGAGTCAGACAACAGAATAGAACTCCAGCACTCCTGTCCCTGGCAAACCAAAGGCAAATCTTGGTAAATAAAGCCAGCTCGTTAATGATAAACTACTATTAATTAGCATTGTTGAACCAGCCCCTGAGGAGTTAGATGAATGAGCAGATCTGGAGCCAAGGCAGTAATGACTTTCTGTTTGTGTAGCTACATCAGCTTTTAGAAGGTCCAAGACAGTTTTGGCACAGAATTGACACAGTAGTGATAGATGGGCAGCAAGGAGCAGATTTGCCTCACTGAACTGAATCACCTGGCTCTGTACAGCTGAGCACTACACTCCTCTGGGTGTCTTCAAACAAGGGGAAGGATCTAGAACTTCACCTTGAGCAGCTGCGCAAGAACAACCTTACTTTAAAAAGCTTGTCAAAGTGTGGAGCACTCCAGTTTTTCCAGTTCTGGATTCCTGTCACCACCACTTTGTGCTCCCACAGGTTGGTGGTACCCTGAGACACTGATGGAGCCTGACAGCTGTGCATGCTTTGATGGAAATTTGGTCACTACACACTGCAGGTCCTGCTGGGCACAGAAAAGCAGGAACTTTCCAAGATTTGGAGCCATGGGTTCATCTCTGATGTGGAATAAGGTTTCTGTGGTGAATATCCAAGATAAAGGGTATACAACAGGCAAGGCTGAAGTTATGATGGGTGCACATGACCTCTTGTAATAAGACAAAAATTGCACTGTCCTCTGAAATCCTGTGTAGATTTTTAGGTAGTTACAGGTAAAAGTAGCTGTAAACATGATACAGCAATATGAAGTATAATATAGGAGGTAATGAGCATTTTGTTGAAATATTGAATGTCTTTTTGAGAAGCAGAAAAAACTGTATAACTGTACTTTGCCTTTTTTTGGTTGAATCCAGCCCTCCTCTAGAGATGACTGAAAGCCCAGGTGAGATTTCACATGGTGATTCTGTGCACAAATCCTTTTAGAGGATTTGGAAACCATAGCAGCAATAACAGTTACTACAGAGCACACCTATTTGGAAAGCATTTTGACACAATGCCTGTCCTAAAGCGGTGTCTTCATTGCTGCTGGAGTTTCAGAGCATTTGTAATGCACAGCCTGCCCAAAGCAGGAGTTCAGTGCAGAAAATTGCTTGCAAGAAAGGGCTCGTTGGCCATATTTCCCTGCAAGAAACTCTAAGGTGCCTTTGTAACATAATCCTTTATTAATGATAGAAATGGAGTCAAAGGAGCGCACTGCGAGCCACTGGGGTTAACCAATCTGCCACTTAAATATAACTGCAGTTTGTGTTATCTGTAACTGAAGAAGGTCATGGGATCTATCATGGGAGTTTGCAGTGCCAACAAATTAACATCCAGAGCCCTGGCCAGGCATACAGATCAGCCTCTGAGAGCTGCCCAGAAGAGAGAGGAACAGGCTCCCTCCAGCTCCTGAGCCCACGGCATTTATTAAAACAGCCCCGCTCTTGTTGCCAGCCTTAATGTGCTTGAGAAAGTGTCAATGGAGCCTTGGGCAGGGACAGGAGGGGTGGCAGTGCCAAGGGCCAGCCGAGCCCAGGGAAGGGCCCATGGTGAGGGTGGATGGGGCTCAGGTGCTGAGCAGGATCTCACCTGTTCTTGCTTCCAGGAAGAAGCCTAGAAGAAAAACCACTTCTGAGAGGGTAGAAAAGCAAACCAATTTACTTTGAGAGCAATGAATTTAAGTGCTTTTGCCCTTTCTTAACAAGACAGGCCAAGAAGTAGAAAAAAGGGAGAAAGCAGTGTCTCCTTTCCTCCTCCCCCTCACAAAATCCTACATGCCCTTTTGGCAGAGATCCATCATTCACTTAACGTGTCCTGCTGAAATCAATTCGTGTGTCAGGATCTGGAGAGTAAGAACAAAATTTGTTTGCTGATTCCATCCACAGATCACTCAAGAGGATTCGTAAATGTTGGCAAAAACACTCACAAACGCACATTCAATTTGCTGTGTAAAGTAATGCATTAGGGAATGACAGATTCCAGCAGGGAGGGGGAAAGTCTGATTGTACAAACCAGTTGGTCAAAGTCCACAAGCACCTTGAAGCACATGCAATTACATGAAAGGGGATTTGCCTCCTTTGGTGATGGAACAAAATGAACTCTACATGAAAATGTGCCCTGCTGAGTGAGGAAGGGAGAGCATGAGGAGGTGCTCTGGGGCTTTGGGATGTGTGACACCAGAGCACAAGGTGGTCACACAGCTCATGGGGGGAGCAGGACCCTTGGCCACTGTACTCTGAGCCAAAGCCAGCTCTGTGTCTCTGCTGTCCACAGGGTTTGGTAGCACTCCTACTTCCACATTTAATCATGTGGGGACAAACAGCCACTACATAATGCCTCCAGGGCAGCTAAAGGATCTTCTCCTACACTTCACAGACCTATGAAATGGCTCCTGATTTGGTATTCCCTGGTCTCTGTCTGGGCTGACGTGGGATCACAGAATCAGGACTGTCCTGAGTTGGAAGGGACCTCCAAGGATCACTGAGCCCAACTCCTGAACACGCATCTTCAAAGCTCCTGTTCAGCTCTCTCAGCACAGAACTAAGTAAGAAGGAGTCCAAGTGCCTGTAAGTGCTGAGGAGTTGTCAGGGCACAGGCCTGGCCATAACCTTCTCTTCTGTCTGCTGGTGTGCTGCGAGCATCATGTTCTTGCAACAGAGGCAAGTAGGACTTGCTTTCTGAAATTATTCTAAATTAAAATGCAATTAGCTGCATGAAGTAGAAAATTGTTTTCTGCAATCTCCCATTTGAATAAAAAGGAAGGCTTTGGATGTTGGTCAGCAGTACTCAGGTGCTCACCTAACAACAGCCTCCTCACTTTCCTGGGTTCACAGGGTGCAGCTCAGTGCAGGACACAAGACTGGGAGGGCAGAATTCTCCTGATTGTAGCTGAGCCCACACCAAGTTCATTAACCCACTCCCAGGCTGATGTGCTGTTCTGCAGCCTCACTGTGTGTAGTTCCTCTGGTAAATAGTGTGGGCCATGATGTCACTCTTGCTTAAAGAAATTTGTTGAGTTGTAAATACCGCTGATCAATTCCTGAGACTGAATCCTATGACCTTGGGTGTAATCCATGACAACGCTGACTTTAATATATTTTCTAGACTTAGCAAAACTACTTTTAGCTGCCTTCTTCCATTAACTTCCCATCTCACTCATTAAATACTAAGAGAATTATATTCACCACTTCTGCCAATTTTAACCAGAAACAATTCTGAGTAAGGAATATTAAATGTTACACTTTGACAAATATGATCTTTGCTCATCATTGCTGGGGTCAGTAGCCTCCTCCTCAGCCTTTTGTCAAAGCCAGATGTGCTTTGCAGCCCAGAAACTCGACCAGTTTCAAATACATATTTAAAGGGCTTTCAATTTATGCCCAAAGCAGGAGGGGGTATGTGATCCCTGTGTGTGTGAGACTCCTCCAACTTGAAAACTTCCTTTTTTGAGCCCAGTGTCTCCTTCCTGCCTCTCCTGCCCTCCACCAAACTTGGATGCAGACACTTCTGAATATGATTGGTATTTGTTTCCACTTGGTTGTCTCCTAAAACAGGAAAATTACTGTACAGGCTGGGGGGGTTTAATAGATTTTGCAAGGGTGGTTTGGTGAGGATGGTTGAGGACAGGACACACAAACTGTCTAACAGGAAGGATATTTGCACTCAGGATTTTTCCCTGACATCTGAGATGGTTTCCAATGAAGCAGGCCCACATCCTATGAGTGAGCTGCTGCCACACAGACCCTGGGTAAGAGCTCTCAGCTGGCCTGGACAGGTTCCTGTGGCTCAGGGCTGCTGAGCTCTGACTCCACTGCAATGCTGCAGAGCAGCACCCTGTGTTTGAGTGAGGGGGAAAGCTCAGAGTCAGAATGTGATCTGCCAGAATCTCTTATCTTTCTGTGATGACATGAGGAATCTCTGCATATTTGGCTTTTTTTCTAGAACTGTGACAGGAGCACAGGCACAGCTAGCAGCAGATGCAGTCTCATGGGTCTCTAAAACCCTGTAGTCCCCATGGAGTTTTTACACTTGTCATTCTCACTTCTGGCTTTAACAGTTTTGCTGGCTACAGCAGAAATCCTCATTATTTCACCACATCAGGGTGAGAACTTGGTGTTGCAAAGTTGTCTTTCATTTTTCCCTGTGCTATTGCACTGCTTCAGCATCTCCAGCCCTGACAGTCCTTTTCTCTCAGATGCCTTGGCTCTGCAGGGCTCAAGCAGGGGCACCAGGCTGGCTCCTGCCCTGTGAATGTGGTGGGCAAAGTTGCAGCTGGGTGACCTGGGTGCATGGGCAGCAAGGGCCTGCAGGGCTGACAATGCTGCTGGAAAGTTTGTTCCCTGGAATCTGAACTCAAGATACATAGTACATGCTGGCTGTAATTTAAATTCAATCAATATTCAGTTAAAAAACAAATAGAAAGCTTTTTAGATCGGTGATGTAAGGGAATGTTGGTTCAAGGAAGTAATTACATATTATGTAGAAAAAGTCAATTTAAGTCCTCAATAATTTACTTAAGTGATTTACTTGACTGATGTGTTGTCTTGACCCAATAGGGCAGAGTGACAGACACTCAGTTGTGGCAGACTTCCAGCAAAACCAGCCGTTGTTACCGTCCAACATAAATCATTAGCTACTGTCTTGTTCCAGGTGTACACAGGTGCTATTTAAAACAAAAAAAAAAGGTGATAAATTTTGTGTTTGTAAACATAACTCTGTCAAAACCAATCCTGTTTCTGGCAGATGAAGATGTTATCCATACCTCTTGCTAAGACAATATCCATTTTCAGGAAATAAAGTTCCTAGTGTATAATTAGCTGAAATTGGCTGACATTAGGGCAGTGGGGGTACGTGGTGGGTTTAACTGGACAGCTGGGAAAGGAGCTGCCCTCTGCCAGTGCTGCCCAGACCCATGGGGACAGTGATAGGATGGCTGCTGGTGGTCTGATCGGGCTCCAGGACCTGCTGCCATCACACGGCAGTGGCTTTTTAAGGATGCTCTTTAGACTGTAAGGATGCTCTTTAGACTGACTTCCCAGATTACATTCCATACATGTGGAAGATAGAGATTGCAATTTGTAGCCATGACAACGATGCTGAAGAGTGCTGCTGTTCCCTGTTTGCTGTACCTGAGATACAAGAGTCCTTTTAAAAACTACCTCTTGTGCTGTGCTCATCCTTTAAAGTTGAGAGTGAGCTTTGATCCCTGAGCAGATGATCCCCAGGGTGCTTTGGGTGGGTGTGCTGAGCTCTGAACTTGGACTTGAACTGCACCAAGCCTCAAAGAACAGTATCCAGTCCCATGTGCTCACTCCAGACAGACCTGAGAGCAACTGAAATCTGAGTTTAGGATTACACAGAGATGTCTGCTGCTATTCCTGAGTAAAGCTGTGTGATCCAACATATTCAAAAGCTTCAAACAACCCGTTAGTCCCCTGTTACACCCCTATTCCTTGCTGCCCTGGATGCTTGTAGCAGCAGCTACAACAAAGCACAAGAACCCCACTAAAATGCCAAAACTCCTAAACCACTCCTCACCTGCACTCCCTTGAAAATTATTGGAATATGATTCAACTACTGCTACTCCATCATTGGCTCTGGTATGTGTGATGTCCTTTTAATTCCCCTGGACTGAAGATCACCAGCTCGAGGAAGGATCTTTGAGAGAAGGAAGCTCAGGACCAAGGAGGAAAATCAGCCTAATGGCAGCTGGACAGGATAGTGGTGAGCAGCAAAACACAGCTGAGTTCTTCATTAAACCACATGGCTTTGCAATTATAGCATGAAACTGGGGCAGATAGAACCCAGGGAACCACAGTGGGGAGGGGACTCCAACATATGTCCAGAGTGTAGCAAAAAATGGCTCCTGGCAATTTTTCACATCTTTTCTCCAGTAATAAGGAGCTTAACAAATCTTGAGCTTGGTTATGTAACGAGATCATTAGATCAGCATTTGGAATCTATTTACTGTGACAGGAAAACAATACACCTATGATCTATTGTGGGCTGGGCTGAGATTTCCAACTTCAACAGTAAATACAGTTGATAAATTAAATTAATATGATAGCCCTGACATAGTACCAGTAGTTTGTGTATTACAGCTCCAACCAGGTGTTGAATTTCATTCTCAAAGAATTAACCTGAGCTTCAGCCCTCTCAGGTCTTCGGTCTCTTCATAAAGCTTATAAATACCACAGACAAGGCTTATGTCATTAGCCTCTTAATGTTATATACATTTAACAAAGTTAAATTTGAAGTACAACACATTGTAAAATCGATCTGATCTTGTTGGGGAGACAAAGGGAAGAAAATTGTTGGAGTAGTTTGGAAAACAAATTAAGAATTACATTCGCTTAACTTTGAAGTGGATGAAAAATTATGACCAAGATGGATAGAGCCATTGTATTCAAGAGGCAAAGAGGGCTGCGAGCAGGGATCCTCTCTCAGAGGAGGATGCTACCCGACAGAGATTACCAGTACCCTCAGTGGTAGGCAGCCCCCATCAATCACCTGGGGCATGGCAGGCCCGCTTTCCTAGAAATTGGAGGAATTTCACTCCAAATATTGCAGCTTGGCCACCTCTCCCTCACAGCAGCCCCTTCAGCAGTTGGGGATTCCTGTGCTTTTGAGCACAGCTCTGCACTGTTGCCTCCAGGGATGCTCATCTGCTCCCCAGCAGAGCCCTCAAACACGGGGCTGCTTGTCTGGCTGCAGGACAATCCTGCAAATGCTTCCCTGAAATTGCCTTCCTAAGGCATAGGTTGGTGCCTGAGATTCTCTGCCCCTGTGCTGAAGTGGGGACGAGGGGCTTTTCTGGGAGGCAGCTCAGCATCCTGGCATGGTTTACCAGCACCCAAGGTCTCTTCCAAGAGCTAAGCAGGCAAGAAAAAAATAAATAGAAATAAATAAACCCCTATTAGCAAAGGTTTGCTGTATAAAACTCCAAGACAATGCACAGGAAAAAGTAAAGGGCAGTGGATGTGTTGAAATGCTGCAGACAACAACCTGCTTGGAGGAAAGTGTATTTGTTCTTTCTTTTAAAAACTCATTATTTATTTTCTCTATTCTTCAGACTTAATGTCTCACTAATGAATTCCAGGGGGATTTTTGAATCATGGTGATATCATGGGGTAAACCCCTTCTCTACTTTTTGAATGTAAATTCTTTTTGACATTCTTAGTAATTGCAGAGCATTGACTTCTTTCCTACAACAAAACCAAACGCTCTTTGGTTTTGCATAGTTAACATTTTGCTAATGGGTAGCCAAGATTCTCTCAGCAGCTCAACAACATTTTCTAAAGCATACTGGCGTTGTTGTAGCAACTGGTGGCTGATCTGTGAATAAAGCAGATGTCATTGTGGCAGGATAAAGGGAGAATAATCTATCACCCGGTCACTGCCACTCCTGCCCAAACAAGTCATCAAAATGACAACTCTGGTGTGTAGCCATTAATTCAGGTCTGTGTATCCCCTCATCTCGTTATTATATCAACCAGGGCTGTGTATCAAACATGAAGAGTTTCCCAGCCCCTCTCCCTTTCTGAGGAAGTGCAGCCTGGATGTGCTGAGGCACTGACGGTTTGCCAGCTTCCTTTTAGGCTCTGATTGATTTTGCACTGTTGTCCAAGCTGCTCTGGCCTAAAAAAACACAATATATATTCTGGAACACTTTTTTTCTTTACTGTTTAATCTGAATTCAGCTCATGTGGCTCACAACTAAAGATGGGCATGCATCAAAATATTCTGACAGGTGCCTGAGCTGAGCAAAAAAGGAGGGACAGGAGCAGATAAATTGCCTTTCCAACTTCTCAGAAAAGCTTTAATTATATTTTATTTTTTAAATTTTTTTTGCTTTAACTTCTACTCTAATTTTCATCATTTGTATTTATTTGGTACAACTCATTGACCCCAGTGAGTCACCTCACATTCCCCTCTTTTGAAAGCAGCACCATGTACTTTAACACTATCCTGTAAAATGCTTTCCATTAGAATATTCCCTAACTTCCTTCTATGCTTCCAGTGCTGAGGCATCAGAGCAATGTGACCCTGCTTTGTGGAGACTTTGAGCTGTTTCAGCTTGCCAGAGGCTGTTTTGTTCCCTCTGTTCACATCCCCTCCCTCAAAAAGCCTGCTCTGCTGTCTCCTTTGCCTCCCAGCTTTGCTGATCACTTGACTCGAAGAGACAAAACATGAGACCAGGTTCCTTCCATTTTCCTGGAGCATGACTCATGCTTAATGTGGAGGTTATATTAATTATTGTGTGCTCGGCATGTAATGAGCCTGGGAAGGAGCCTCCTCTCTTCAGCTGCCCAGAACACATAGGGAAAAATCACTGTATGCAGTAAGGACATTTCCCAAACCCTCAAATCTGGATGTGTATTTTATACAAGGAGGCAGACCAGCCATTGCTCAAGTTCCTTAAAAAAATGGATAGCAAAAGCTGAGAAATCTGGGCCATAGTTCTAATTCTCTCACAGGCTGCCTTTGTGCCCATGGCCAACCCTCTTGGGCTCTGTCTCCTGATTTCCTGTCTGTTTGGAGGGACAATAGTGGCTGGCTGGGACCAGGCTCAGCTCAGAACATTTGTACAACTTGACATCGAAGCATTAGAGAAGGCCAAGAGGAATTATCGTGAGGTTTTTTTAATACGTGGAAAATATGGTTTTTTTGGGTTTTTTTCCCAATAAATCTTCTATCTTCCAGTCCTGTGTGCTGGTGTTATAGTCAACATGACTGCCTTACTGGATCTTCTGTGTCTTTGTCCGTTGACTTCTTTCTCAAAGTGATCGGTATTTAACATCCTCTGTAGGATTTTAGGTTAAAAAAATACAATGTATGATGTCTGTAGTGCATAATTTCATGGGCCCATGTGCAAAAGAAACGTTGCTAGGTAAAAAAATTTGTGTGAGAAACAACTCAGAAAGCAGGTTTCTGGCTTGATGGGATTGATTCTGGCCTCTGCATTGAAGGGAATAGATACTTGGGTTTGGCTTGATGCGAATGAAATTGCTCTGTGGGCTGTGTAGCAACGGGGCAGGCTCAGCTTTGACTGCAATCTGCCCATTTTGCCAAGCCCTTTCTGTTCACTGCTGGACTCAGTGGTGTGCCTTCCGTGCATTGATTTCTTCAGGGATTTTCCTTCTGAGGCTTCTTCCTCTGTATTCCAAAGCACTTCTGGGGTGCACTCTGTCTGTTACAGGCCTTTAGTTTCTTTATCTTCCAAATGTCTTTTTCTGTCTCCTAGTTAGAATCATTGAATATCCTAAGTTGGAAGGGACCTACAAGGATCATAGAGTCCAACCCCCCACCCTGCACAGGACACTCCAGCTATCCCACCCTGTGCATCCCTGAGAATGTTGTCCCTGTGCATCCCTGAGAATGTTGTCCAAATGCTCCTGGAGCTCTGGAAGCCTTGGGGACATGACCAAACCCTGTTCAATGCCCAGCACCCTCTGGGGGAAGAATCTTTCCCTGATATCCACCCTAACCCTCCCCATGCCCAGCTCCAGCCGTTCCCTGGCTGCTGTCCCTGTCCCAGGGAGCGGAGATCGGAGCTGCAGCCCCCGGGGAGCTCTGACCTCAACCTTCCTTCTCCTGCTGAGCAAACCAAGTGCCCTCAGCCACTTCTTACAGGGCTCCTCCAGACCCTCCCCCATCTTCATTGCCCTTCTTTGGACATTCTTTCTTATACTGCAGTAACCAAAACTTGAGACAATATTCGAGCTGAGGCCATCCCAGAGCAGAGCAGAGTGGGACAATCCCTCCCTGGCCTGAATGGCCATGCTGGGCCTGGTGCCCCTCAGGACAGGGATGTGTCCCCTGGCTGTCAGGGCAGTGGTGACTGTATGCAACTTTCTATCCACCCTGCAATTCAGGCTTGCAGAGCTTCTTGCTCCATCAAATTCTTTGGTTACAGGCTGGGACAAGAGACAGTGTTGGTTAATGTGTACATTTGGGGCATTCAGTGTGTACTTCCTCATGCCTGTTGTAATGACAAATGTGCAAATGTTGTCAGAAATACATATATACATCCTAATTTGGATTTGTCCATCCTGACTGCAGTCTGTGATGTTTCTCTGTTTAACAAATTTATTTTGAAGTGTGATCAGGTATAAAGAGTTTTGGAATCCACAGGAGAGTTTCACTGAGAACCTTGTGCAAAATGATATGTAGCCATTATATGCCTTTTCTTAATTATTGTGTCCCCTTACAATCACTTTACTGAATGAGCCGTTTATGAGTTTATTTTAAGGATGTTTTCAGTTATGTTATCACTGTTGAAAGAAATTTCTCCATTAGCTTTGTGCATACATGGCAAAGAAAATTTAGTCATGGAGTGATTCTAAGTGCTTCTAGTACCAAGCTGAGTGAATTCAGGGAAGTTGTCCTTTTTGAAAGGCCGAGAGGTAAAATCCTTAAAACTTATTTGGGAATCCTGAGGCAGAATGTCTTCATTTCCCCAAACTGGGGTTCCACTATGGGATGGGGAAGGGAGATTTCACAATTATCAGCTTCCCAGCTTGCAGCCAGGCTTTTCCCCTGGTGCTTGCCACTGCTGTCCCTGTAGATGCTCCTGGGCTGTGCTTCCTCTGTGACCCCATGTAGGTTGTCCCTGTGTCCAGCATTCCCCTGGCAGCACTCATGAAAAGATGTCCTTTCCTTTGAGAGCTGCATTGTCCTGCAGTTGTGTGCATTTCAGTGCCATTGTGTGCTCTTTCCCCACGTAAAAACAGAGCTCTTCTATCCCCAGCACAAAGACCAAGCTGTTGTGGGGGGAGGAACATCTATACACCCGTAAATTTTCCCCTTCTCCTGTTTATTCTTCGTGCCATTCAAGCCCATTTAGCGAATGACCAATTAACTCCACATTCATGGCACATTCTGATGGGCCAGATTTCCCCTGTCTAAGATGACACAGCCAAATTTCCAAATACCTTCTAGTTGAATGCAGCATGTAGTTTTCCTTCCTCTTTAATTCATGGTTCCCAAACTGTTATTCCAGTTATTAAACAAATAGACCTTTTTTCCCCCTTTTTCCCCCTTTCCATTCTCTCATCAGCAATATTGTACAATATAGTGAAAATGTGTACCAAATTGAATTCCTTGTGCATCCAGTTTTTTATTATTGACAGTAGAACTGTTTAAAGATATTTGTCCTTCAATAGTTATTCTGCTAGCTGTACATGGCACATCACTGCATACGGAAATTTACAAGAAGCAGGAGTTTTACACATCACTTTTCTATGGCAAAAACATGCTGCAAAAGCAATAATTTGTAAAGTAACTCTAACCAATGAGGAAAACACAGTTTTCACTATGATATAGTATTCACTAAATCAAAGCCCAATACAAACTGGGAGGGGAGATTCTGGTATTAAACGTTATATCTGAATTATTTAACCATAATACAAAGTTGTTATGAACATCCCTGCTGTGTGGCTGCATTTTAAATCTTGTTGTGTGGAATTGAGGACTAAGAGCAGTGACTAAATGAAAATTGACAACTCATAAGTTTGAAATTAAATTATGTTAATAACTTTATTTTGATACCCCATTCTGGTGCCTGAATTTAATAAAAATTCTATTTTGTGTTAAGTGGCAAGTCTGCAAATAAACTGCGCATTAACCGCTGAATTACAGTGCTAGGATTAGGTACCGCATGAGCTTGTGTTCTTAAATAATATATATACGCGAGTCCTAATAGGTAGGTTGTCAAACTTTGTAGCACCTTTTGTGGTGCTCTTGTTTCCCTCCTCAGAAATTCTCAGTTTTCACAGTGTTGGGTGGGAGTTTTACCCGAGAAGGATCAGTGCACACAGGACAGACCTGTCTCACCTACCCCTGGTGGCACTGTACAGGGAGTCAGTGGCACATTCCCATCACAGGTGCCTCATTAACTGGGGAGATCCTGCAGTCTGGAAGGAGACAACCTGATCTGTCCCAGAAAATGTGCAATATCATCTGTAATGCTGTGCCATGTTTCTTACCCAGTGAAAAACGACGTTAGAATTCAATGTGGTTTTTTATCAGTCACAAATGAGTTAAGCAGGAGGAACAGAAGGATTCTAAATGCAGAGAAATATTTACCACTCGAATGTCTGAAGAAATCAGCAGTGATAAAAAGGAAATACCAGCAAAGGGAATGCCAAACAGCTTAGTTGGGCTCTGAAAAACAAGTGAGTAATCTTTAAATTTGTTTCTTTAAATTTGTCCGAATGTTTTTCTGGATTTTTGAACTCTGGCCGTTTGGGGGAGAAAAGAATAATGTAAATGCCAAAAGGAGCTGGACAAAAAGTAAGCTTTGTATCATATCTATGAGCATCAGACGATGTGTGTCATACAAGTTATTACAGTCGCAGTCTACAGTCTTGTCCTGATGGGAATCAGATTTGACAGCCGCACAAAGCAGAGGTTTAACTGACAGCACACACAGCACATTTGTGAGTCATAACGCCACAGTTTAATGACTGACGCATGTGGGAAGCTAATTCGGATTTTTTTTTTCTTGAATGGGATAAATGAGCATCCAGCTAATACCAATCATGAATTCAAGCCATGTGACATAATTGATGCTACATACCCTGTTCTTGTTTTGCATATTCTGCAAACTGAGCTGCAGGAAAGGAGCCAGTTTGTACACACATCCGGAGAGAAAGTTCATCCTTCTTTCTGGCACATCCACCAATTGCAGCTGAATGCATCCAGCTTGCTGCTGTTGTGTTCACAAACTAATTACCCTTTCTCTTTTAAATAGCCTAAGAATTACAAATTGTATGCCTGTTTTGAGAAAAAGTACAGGTTGAACAAGCAGACGTAGTATAAATAAAATATTTATATAAAAATAGTCTCTTACAAAATATACTCTCTTATCCTATGGTTGATTTTTCCAAAAGATGGAATTTTGTCTGGATTTTCTTATTTTTAGACATATTTCAAACGGAATTTTATTAATGCTTCTTACTTT
Source organism: Catharus ustulatus (assembly GCF_009819885.2). Lineage (NCBI taxonomy): Eukaryota > Metazoa > Chordata > Aves > Passeriformes > Turdidae > Catharus > Catharus ustulatus. The sequence continues at coordinate 20,744,636 of NC_046233.1, read as the reverse complement.
AATTGAAGAAAAAAAACCCACAAAAACTGGTAAAGATTTGTAACCCCTACCACTCCACTTTTGTTCCAGTCAACTAGCAGCAAACAGGAGGAAACAAACAAACAAAAACTCAAAAATACAGTGTGTTTGTGTATGTACATATATATAAAGACGCCAGCTTTTGTCCTTAAACATCCAGTAGTGTAGAACATGTCCTGCAAGTCCAACTAATAGAAATATCCTAGTCAAGAATAATATATACAGCTCCAGTGTTTCCTTGCTGATCCTACAAAATTATTCCACGAAGAAAGCCAGCTATCTACTTTAATTGCAGAATAGTTCCAAAAAGGCTGGTAAAGTTCTTCTTTTAATTAAATAAATTAATATTAGTTTTATCTGAATAAATTGTTAAATATTGTTATTATTATGCCCAAGTGTCCCAAATCCCTGTGCTAAAATCTGCAGCTCACACACATGAGAAAGGCAGATAAAGCAGTGTCTACAGAGCCCTTCCACTGTTCTTCTTGCTGCAGCAAGTGCTGTGAAGTGGAAAGACGGGCAAGAGCAGTAGAAGCTTTTCACGAGTGTAGAAGCCTAAATCTCTGTCATTTACACACTTCCATGGGCAATTCACGGGTACGTCTGTCCATCCCATCCTGTGCAAAGCCCTTTTGAGGGGATTTCCCTCCTGCCTCTCCCTGCTCCTTGCACACAGCAGTGTTCCCCCACCCCTTTCCCAAAGCAGCAGTTCGGTGCCACACCCGGAGGTTTCTCCCTGGCTGGTGTACCTCCACAAGGCAGGCAGCGTTCCGAGGTGCAGGCTCACTGAGATGATCCTTTTCTCTCTCTGTTGTGTGCCTGGTGGCCCGGCATGGGGCTGATTTGTTTTTGTTTCTTGGCTGACTTTATAAGAGTCTGAAATGTGTATCCACAAAAGCGAAGAAACATGAGGAGGGAGGAGAGGGCTCTGTCCATCAGCACCTGTCCGGAGAGAGCAGCTCTTCCCCTCAGTCCCGTTCAGGTACGCCGGGTGCATGTGCAAATGTATGCAGGCCGGGAGCAGCCCCGGGCAAGTGCTCACTTACAGGTGTACACCTCTGTCCTCTCGCTGCATGTGTTGCATTTCACGTAGCAGCACCAGTGGAACTTGCAGTTGCACTGCCACACCCGAGAGTACTGGTGGGTGTTGTAGCCGCGGCCGCAGCACATCAGGTCGCAGCCATTGGACTGCTGCGCTGTCTTGTTGCACATCCTGCCCTGCGTGCCCACGCTGCCCGTCACCGGGTCCTCCTCGCAGTAGTTGGGAGATTTCTCTATGTACACCAAGTCTGTATCCATGGGTTTGCGGTAGGAAAGGGGCTTCTTGATCTTAAGGAAGGTGGGGCGCTTGTTGCGGCTGGCCCTGACGGGCTCCACCTGCACAGCCTCGTTGTACTTGTCCTTGAGGATGTAGCCCAGCTCCCGGAACTTGGGCAGCGTCGTCCAGCAGGTTTTAGTGGTGCAGGACCCCGAGACGCCGTGGCATTTACACTCCAACTTCATGTTTTCCTCCAGGATCTGTGGTTAGAAGAACAAAGAAGGATGCATAAATGCCAGGGCTGCGGGATGGACACATGGACTGGGGGACACTCAGGGATGGGTTGTTCTGCAATGGGAGCTGCCACCACACACAGGTCACACTGCTGTGCCAGGCAGCAAATGTTCATCAGTATGACCCAGTTCTGCCTGCAGAGCTGATTCCCCTTCTGCACTGCGAGTTCAGCAGGGAGTGTAACTCTGCCTAACTCCACAGCCGAGGGACCAAAGCTCAAATGGGACCCTCCGCAGGCACAGCTTTTCTTCAGTATGATTGCCCAGTGCCCGATACCTTCCTTTTGAGGTTAACAAGCCTCATCTTCCCTTCTGCCTTCCCATCCCCTGAAACTCTGTCCCTGTATCTTCTCCTGCTGCCAGACCAGACTGCTACCAGCCCAGTCCTTGCCAAATAAAGCTGGAGTGCAGCTTAGTCTCTGCTCTGTGTCCTGGGCCCTACAGCTGACCCCGGGCAGCAGCGACACTGGGATAAGGCAAGTAAACATACCTAATTCCAGCAATTAATTTCCCACTGTATTTTACTTGAAAGAGGCCACAATCATTTCGATGATGAAATTCTGCCTAACCTGGCAGAGACCAGCACTGGAAAGCCCAGCCAGAGGGATTATCAGGGCTCGGGGAGTGGCCACATCATTTTTCCCCTGAGAAAACCCAGCTGATGCATGCAGCTCCAAACCTGGGCAGCGAGAGAAGGCTGGAGGGAGGTCAGTGATATGGAAATTGGAATTAACCCTTTGTTACAGCCTCTCCCGTCACTGGCCATTTTCAGCAGAAAACAGCAGGTTGCACTGAGACCTAAGCCCAGCTCCAAGAGCCTAAGACCTCAATGTGAGCTGGGGGTAGGAAGGACAGAGCACTGACCTAGAGGAAGGTATCCCCATGGAATGAGGGTTAGAATTAGATGAACTTGAAGAGCTCTTCCTATGCAAATCATTCTGTGGTTCTGTGATTTTTTGATTCTGTGAAGTAGCTTTATTTTTATTTTAGTCTCTGAGCAAATTGTCAGCACATGTGATCTGAAGACAGGATCACAACCCCAGAAAGCACAGGTCCAGGCCTTTGACACAAGTGAACTTAGCACATGCTAGGCCACATTTTGTGTTACTGGTTTTAAACCAGCTTCTCATCCACACTATCTAATGACTGCCCTAAAACTCAGATGTGAGAAAATTCCACATTCTGATCCATATCTTAGCTTCTGCTCAAGCTTTGGTTTTATCTTGTTATCTTGAGTTTCTCTCTCAGCCACAGCATACTTCTTTTAGTGCTCAGTCATTCATAAGGCAGGACACTTGGAAGATAGATGAGGAGATGGAAAAGGAGTTATAGCACAGAAACCGGAAAAATAACATAAATTCCTTCAGCCTCATTTGTACCTCTTTAAAAGCTCTCTTTTCTGAAATTGAAACTAGCCAGGGATACATTTCTCATCCCTAATTCAATCACTGCTCTTGTATAAGGGGCTGGCCTTACATAGTGGTACAATGTTCAAACTTGCAACAAAATATTTTCAACATGCCTGCCACGAGGATCCGCCAAATTGGCTTGGAACATAAACACAAAACACATCACATGCCTTCTATCCAGGTGGGGGTTTTTTTCCTGAAGTGTAGCTAAGTAGCCTAAATTGCCTCTTGATTTATTTCATGACCATCCCATTTACAGCCAGTGGTCTCAGAGGGATGCGAGCTCCTTGCGAAGGGGCTGAGCCGGCAGCCTGGTGTCCTGGCTGGGCTCCTGCCCCAGTCACAGTGCCCCAAACACAGCCAGCTCCTGTTCTGCAGCTCTCAGCAGGCCTGGGCACAGGCAGTCGGCATTAAAAGGCCTGGTTTTGCCTGAACAGGAGAAGTTAGAGCAACACCACCTGAACCCCAGTGCCAGGGGTCATTGCCAGAGGTCCAAAAACACTTGGAGGGGGACAGGAAGGAACAGAGGGATGAGAAAATGCTGGTTTATTGTTCTCTTTTCCATTTATCTTTTTCTGTATTTTCCTAAGGTTTATTGGCTCCTTCTCCCTTTCTCTCAGCACGTGTCAGAGGTGCCAAAGGTTCCAAACTCTGTGCTGGAATCTTTCTGGCACATTTCTGTTCCCTGCACTCTGCAGCTGAGCTGTCCCTCCCAGACCTGCCTCCTCTAACCCAGCCCCTCCACCTGTGGCTCACGACCTCTTTTGTTGCTTCTACTCCTGCACACAAACCCATCCTCCTCTCTGGGTCCTGCAAATTCAGCAAGCGATGAATTGGCTTCACAGCCTTTAGAAATTAGGAATGTGGAACTTGAACCATCTGGCCTCAGCAAAAGCAAACCCTGCAGTGGTGATTTGATGGTTTTATTGTACTCTGATAGCAGGTGCTTGGACTATTAGTTTGACATTAAAATATATGGATGGTGGTATTTTAATACTCTAATATTATTCCAGTACCTTCTGATGAATCAGTGCCTGTAATATGGGATTCTTTGGGTAGGGAGAGCAGGCCACCCTTTTCCTTGGTTTCTGTGAGCCAAAAGCAGTGCCTTTCCCTTAAAACTTGTTCTGTGTTAAAACCAAAAAAACATTCTTCACCTTTTATTTCAGGATTTGTTTCTTTGAAGGAGTTATTCTGCAGCTCACACTTTTTACATTAGATTAAAACTTTAGGTGTGTTCTAAAATGTAAGTGCGTGTAGGGCACAGAACTTCAATTCCAGATCCCCTGTTTCTTAACAAATGACCATATCCAGCTCCATCAGCCATGGGAAGTAAATCTGTATGCACCAGTGGGTGCTCTGAACTGGATTAAATGCAGACAAAGAGCTGGAGTTCTTTTAGCTTTGTCCACTTTTTCTTTGAGCTCCTACAGCAAACTGTCAGTACTTGTTTCTCCCTCTGTCTCTCTTTGCCATTTGCCTCTGGGAAATAGTTTGTGTGGGGAGAGCTGGGCTGGCTCTCTGTGCTGATGTTATCTCCAGACACAGCACCTTTGGGCACTGCTATTGGGAGCACAACTGTTTGCTCTCCCCCTTTAGCTTTGCAGGGAATGTGTGGGGTTGGCCATGGGAGGATGGTAGCAGCAGCCCAAAAGCCTGAATGGGGCTGTTGCAGCTCCATGGTCCCGGAGCCTGGCTGGGGCTGTTCCAGCTCCATGGTCCCAAAGCCTGGCTGGGGCTGTTCCAGCTCCATGGTCCCAAAGCCTGGCTGGGGCTGTTCCAGCTCCATGGGGCTGGAGCCTGGCTGGGGCTGTTCCAGCTCCATGGCCCCAGAGCCTGGCTGGGGCAGGCTCAGGCAGGGGTCCTGGGTGTCCCACCCTGTTGAGGGGCACATGGAGAGCTGGTTCTGCACCTGGCATGCTCAGACACTCCACTCACACCCACACAGGGCCCTTCTCTGCCCAGATTCTGTCCTGAGTTACTCAGTGGTGTGTTGGGCTCCCAGCAATAAAGCAGCTGAGTTCCTCAAGGACCCCACACAGCCACACATGTGGGGTCAGGAACTGCCCAGCCCTGGCTCAGCCAGCAGAAGTCTCCAGCCCTCGTGCTGAAGGACCTACATCTCAAATCTGGAGATCATCCTACCTCCCGCAGGATTCCCATGGGAGTGGGATCAGTACAGGCTAGGTACCTTCCAGTGCTGCAGCCACAGTAACCCCAGTCCCAACCTGCATGTGCAGCCCAGGTAATTAGTGAGACACTGATTTCTGTCCTCCAAGGCCATGATCTTGCCTAATTTTGTCTGACATCAGATCATCTGGGTCAGGAAATTCCTGTCTCCTGCAAATGTCTGCACACACACCTTCCGTAGAGGTCAAGGAAAGCACAAGTATTTGCAAAATGAGTGAGATATTCCCTCCAGAGAAGAACACGGCAGGGCTTGAAGAGAGGCCACAATATTGCTGTGGGCTGGGGAGGGCCATGCACAGTTGCCCTTTTCAGCTAGTGGAAGGTGAGGGTTGGTGATTTATATTTTTACAGAGGCAATTGTAGCTCCTTAAGTAAGACAAAGCTCCTCAAAGTTTGGGAATAATGTTGAGATACATTTGTTTTTCTATCAAAAGGGATTAATTGAATGAAAATAATGCTTTAAGTTAATAGAATAAAGTCATGTCCTATTTAGTCTTTCAACAAAATAGCTTGAGAACCAAATCATGCGTAGAGTGAAACCAGGCATTGGAAAGGGCACTGGGTGGATGTGTAGCACTGACTGGACAGACAGCAAAAGGACACTGTCTCTTAAAGTTGTTAGGAAATGTCTCTGCCACTTGTTTCATCTAAGTGTGAGGTTAATCTCAAAAGGCTGCTACTGTTTAAGTAACTTGCAAGACTGTTTTAGCATCAAAGCTCTGAAATCTGAGGGCAGTAGAAGTAATACTTGGTGCTTTTTGATTGGAAAAAAACCCCACAGAACAAAAAAAAACAACACAAAAGGAGAGAGCACAAAAAAAAGAAACCCTGCCGTCAGAGACAAATCCTACAGAATCTTTAAGAAATGTGAGAAACTGCATAAAAACCCTCAACTGCAAGTTTAAAATTAGCAAAGGTGTACTTAAATAGAAAAGATGGAAAATATTCCAATCAGTGGATGGCTACTAATTATACACATAGAGCTGCTGTCAAATGTGTTCTGTAGGAGCACATTTTGCACTGATCTCCTCTGGCAAACAGACTGGGATGAGCTTGGAAACAATTGTGTCCCACACTGAGTGACTTATTCCAGACAGGCTTTGATACCTCACTTGAACATCTCATGAAGATCTTATTAAGTACAGCCAAAAGATCTTTTTCTCATGTTTTTGATAAGTAAATCTGTGCAAAAGAATATCTGAAGTCAGTATCAAACAACTTTGCTCCTGAACATCACGAACTGTGACTATCCCAGAAATCCTGCTACCCCAGGCAGGCTGAATCCTTTTTCTCATGACAAGAATTTTTGTGTTTTAAATAGAAAATGAGTGGGGAATCACCACAGCACATGACCTACATCAATCAAACCACCTTTGCACTTTCCTTGGAAGAGGTGCCTCAGGAAAATCAGGCAGCCTGCTGGTCTGAGGGCTGGTTATGAAGAGAGCCAAGACCATTCTGATAAATGACACCCTGTTGCAAACACCACAGCTGGGTGGGATTTCCCAACATCACCATCTACCTTCACTAAGGAATATCCTGTTTTAAAGAGCGGAAAAAACTTTTTCAAGACTTGAAGTCATGACACCCTCAAAAATGAAGACTTCAGAAATTTTATACTCTCATAAGTTCAATCTTTTGTCCTATTTCTGACCTGTCTCTATGCCACCCAAAGCAGGATGTTCTTTTCATTTTTTGTATGCCATTTATAGAGTTTCAAATTTATTTTGGTACTTTCTGCCTGAAATATTAGTTGTCCTTTACTTCATCTTTATAAAAAATTGATCATATGCAGGAATTATTTTTGAAATGCAGCTTTTGTTTCCCCGGTATGTAAAACAAGTAAAGAACAAGTATTAGTTAGACTTTCTGCATGGTCACAGTGTTCACACAATGCTGCCAGCATGTGCAAACAGAATGAGATGTGTTTGTCTCTCCCTGGGCAAGTTGTATTGTTTAAATCACAGAGATGGTGCCTTTCAGTCACTGCCTAACACTGTGCAGAATAGCAAATGAACAAGAGCTGGGCCAGTAAAAGTTGAGAGGAATGCTGCAAAAAATATTTTCCCCTGCATATTTTTCTTACACTTCTGATAACCTCCATAACTTGCTGTAGACTAAATCAATTTATCATCACTTCTGGGTCCAGACAGTAAATTTCACAAAATGCTTTTACAGTTGTTATTGTTGAAGAATAGCTGAACTTGGAACAAAAAGGACATAACTGGTTTTAAAAGGTGAGATTTAATGAGATGGATTCTCAAACTACATAATTAACACTCTTCTCAAACCATAAGGCCTGATCCTTGCCTTTACTCAAGCTGTAGGAGTTGCTCTGTGAAATAAAGCAAGGTGTCACAATACCTCAGATTTAGGGGAGGAAAAGCCCTCCCAGTCCATCCAGACCCAACTGTGCCTGATCCCCACCTTGTCCTCAGCCCAGAGCCCTGAGTGCCACATCCAGGGTGTCTCTGGACACCTCCAGGGATGGGGACTCCAAACCTCCCTGGGCAGCCCCTGCCAGTGTTTAACAACCCTTTCCATGAAGAAATTCTTCCTGAGAATTCAAATTCTTCCTCAGCTTTCTGGCACTGAGGGGTCCTTCTAGGAGAACACCTTATCTGCTTTTGGGATAAACTTCAGCCCAAGCCCTCTTGGTTTCTCACAAGTAGGTGTGCAGGAGGATCTGAGCATGTGGCTCAGGCTGAGCTTGCCCAGTGCTCAGGAGCTCTCTCTGTCTGCTCTGCGAACTTAGTGGTGCTTAATGAAAGTCAAACGAGGCTCTGCAGTTCGTATTTATCTCCACAGGATCCTGCCTGCAGAGTTAGAGGGCATGATGTGCAGCTCCTGATGCTGATAGCTCAGGCATGATGTACAGCCCCTGCTGCTGTGGGGTTTGAAAGGTGTGGCACCCCAAAATCGATTCCCTGTGCCCCGTGAGGTCAGGCCCTCCTGCTCAGGTCTGCCCAGGTATTTTGTCCTCTGGCTCTTACCCTGTACCTTCCCACTGTGTCTGGTAACAGCTGCAGGACCCTGGGACCCCTCTGTCCTCACCCCTCTCCTGAACACATCCCGGCTCTCCCCAGGCAGGAAAGACCTGCACTCTCACCTCTCCTTGGTCACCAAAATGCAAACCAAACCCATTCATTCAAAATGCAAACCAAACCCATTCACTCCCGAGCTGGAGCCGCAGCCTCAGGCTGGGTTTCAGGCTGCTTTAAAGGGACGTGGCTGGGACAGAGTTCTTGTTCACTCTGTTTTCTGCGGCATATTCAGTGCAAAACCTTCTCACCCCCCCTGTTCACACGAAATGCTGTTAGAAAACTACAAATTTCAACTACAGATTTCCAAATTAATGCTTAGGTAAGTTTTACATCAGGAAAGAGACTGAGAGCAGCATCTTCCCAGTACCTGTTGGAAGCAGTTGGGAAGTGGGGTCCTGGTGTGGCACTTTGTGCTTTCTCAGTTGCTGATGACTAAGGCTCACTATTTGAAAGGTGGCCTGACAGTTTATTGAGGGCTCACTGCTGTTCTGGCTCCTAGGTATAGCTGCCTGCAGCACCACCTGCCTTTTGGTTCTGAGAGGTTATCTATTTAAAAGCAAGGCAAATATTCTAACAGAAAAAATGGAAATAATTTGAAAATATAACTGTCAATGGACTTGATAAACTACTTGTTTTTGAAAAATAACTCTTGTGAGACACATTATCACCTAGATTAGACTGGATCAATGCAGTGCCAAGTAAGTGTCATCATGCAGGAAGTCTAAAGATCTGTCATAAAAAGGAACTTGGAAAAAATAGTTCTGAAAAAATCTGGTTTCTTTTAATGTGCTTTCACTTGTTATTATTAGAATATAGCTGAATTGTCTTAAAGACATTCAATGTGTGATTTTATATTCTATATTTAAATGAAAATGGGATTTCCTAGCCCCATTTGTGAGATTGTGAGATTAAGGGAAAATTTATCTAGGATTGTTACTTGCTGCTGTCCAAGCAAAACTGACACTGTGTACATGATGGATTTTAGCTTGTGAAATACTGGACAGTCTTGCTGTCTGGCCTAGCTAGGCACTTTGTAGGATGAAGCTGAAATAGGCTGGGAATGGGGGTGGTGGCACAGAATTACAGATAGAGTTGTTGGTTATGTTATCTAGCTTTCCTTCCTATTACTACATAAGTTTTCCACAGCACACGTCTTCCTTTCCAAAAAGATACTGGATAGAAGGTTCATGCCAGAAGTGAATAAGAGATGATGATCGAGGGGTTCTGGAAATGAAGAACCACCATGGTGCTCACTGACACTAAGACACTAAGTTTAGAAAGAAAATGAGGCAGCAATTTTTCTGCCTTTTGACATGCTACCCACATAACATTTTTTCTTAGGTTGTATCTACCTTCCTTACATTCTGCTCACCAATTACAAATCACCCTAAAATGCTGATACTTCCAATCAAGGTTTCTCTAAAATAGTGATCTGTGTGGCATTTTGCTACATATTAAAAATGTCATAGATGTCCATTGTTAAAAACATAATTTTCCTTAATCCCTGCTTCACCCTACAAGCTCATCCCTGCAGTCAATGCATGGATCAGAATAGTGAAGTCAATAAAATCTAAACCAAGCAATTTCTGCAGATCTTGACCCTTTCAAAGTCAATCCAATCTTTCCAGCATCCTGTGTCCAGAGTATCTGGATTGAGTTTTGATATTGGGACAGTGATCTTCACCCACTCTCTGGGCTTCTGAATGCAGATGTCATTAAGCATGTGTTTGTAGTTTATGCTTTAGCATGGTATTTCTGAGGAAATGGGAAATACTCCCAGGTAAGAACTGAATTTAGTTATGCTTCTCAGTTTTGGGAACACAAGAAGTTAAACTCTTGGGATTATTCAGACAAGGACATCACTGCTGCCCCTTGCTCTGGGCTTTGTCATGGAGTCTGAGTCATTCTGCACATAAAAAAGATGCAGAGAAAACAAGAAATGACACAACTGGAATTTGTCCTGTCACAGCGGATGCACAGGGAATGACCCAGGCCTGACTCATTCCCACTGAAATTTACCTTCCATGGGACTCTCCCCAGTGGAGGGGAAGCTCTCCAGCTAAGTGGAGACCAGTAAAGAATTGTCTATAAAGAATTGGGAGCCACTAGGTAGAGCATTTTGACAAATGCTTAAGCTGTCGAGAGAAAAGTTTCTGAAGAGTGATGGGAACTGAGAGAGCAGCCTCGCTGGTTCCAGACAAATAATCAGGAAACATCTCTTGTGCTAAATTAACAAAGCCAGCGTACTGGCAGGAGTATGAGCTGTAAAATATTATCACTTCATATTGCTTCCAAACATCTCCAACCAATAACCACATATAGCTAGTTATAGGTTCATTTGGTTGCATACCAAACTGGGAGAGTTAACTCTTAGGTACCCAGCAGATGATACTACACAGAACATTATTTATCATGCTGAAAAATATCTATAAATTTTAGTTCTCTAAGACAGTAGTTTTAGTTTAAAGGGATGATTTTCCTTTCTATTGACCTTTTTAGGCAATGTCAAAGTATTCCTCCATCAGTTTTGCAGTACTGCCTTTATAAAAACACAAAGTTTCTTAGCTCAGCTTCTTCATTAACTCCTTTGGTCTAGAATGAAGCATGACCTAGGCTTGCATTTGATACAGAGAGACACCTTTAAACTGCAGTCCTAACAGTTCACAGCTCAGGAAATGGCATTGGAGAGGCACTCATGGCCTGCTTGGCTACCTGCCATTTGTTAAGTTGGGAAGAGCACCTGGGCTACCTCACACTCACTCCCATTCGCTTCCTTCTGCCAGTCCCACTATTCTCCAGGGATAACACGACCTGGGCTGTGGCAGAGGCTCCAAGCCCATTGGCGTGGGTGCTTGTCCCCTGGGTGGGATGTCACCAGGCTGGCACCTCAAGCAACAGCTGCTCAGGGAATTGAGAGCCTTTCTAGTCAGTTTAAGAGAAATCTCTCATTATTTCTCCAGATAATCTCCATGCAATTATGTTAGTTATTGTAAAGCAGAAGCTGGATCACAATGGCAGAGTGCGTATGTGTAACATGTGAACAGACTTCCACACATTTTGTGTTTACAATTCAAAATACTCATGTTGACATAGAGTAAAATGATTTTGCTGTTAATTGCAATATTACGAACATGACTTTCCAATTAAGTTCAATCCATAGGCGCTTTCTCCACCTGCTGCAGCTGGGACAATAGGTCCACACTTCCATATTTTCAAATACCTCCCTCTAATCAGAGATAAGATCCTACCAGCAGAGCCTCTCTCTGCAGCCCCATAGTTGCCAAGAGCAGCATGCCCGGACCTAGGCCAAGAATTTTAGCAGGGATCTTCTGGTCTGTTCTCAATGTAAATTTTCTTACTTCTTTGCAGAAGAAAGTGGAATTTCCTACATTTGTATATAATGCTGAATGCAGCCTAAGCACAGGGTGCCCAGAGAAGCTGTGGCTGCTCCTGGATCCCTGGAAGTGTCCAAGGCCAGGTGGGGACTTGGATGGGTTTTCTTTCCTTTCCAACCCCAACCATGTTGTGATTCTGCAATTCTATAATTTTAAACAATAGTTGAAGCTTTTGTCTTACAAAGCAATCACATGCTAACAGAATTCACTTTTGCGGTGTGGATGGATGGGGTTCCCCTGGGCCAGCTCACCTTCACATCACCCAGTGCTGCTGCTTTTTCTACCTGCTCACCACTTACACAGCAGCAGCAGCCACAGCAGCAGCAGCCAACAATGCCTTTGATGATTCCTCTTTATAAGCCATGCACAAGCGAGTCCTCACTTTGAGGTGGATGCTTTTAACAAAGAGTAAACCAATCACTTGAGGTCTCCAGTTCAGAAGGCCACAGGATGCCTGTAACAGAACTGAACATCAGCTCCACCAGTACATGAACCATCAGCTAAAGAAACCATGCATGTCTGTAGTGGATCTTTAGTGTATTAATCTGATCTCAATTTCATAAACGTCTCATTAAGGGGTACCTTAATATAAAGCAGAAGTCTGTTGGATCAAATTAAACAAATACCTTAATGCTAAGGTATTCCTCAGCATAGTTATTTAAATCTACAGTTTTCTAGAAAATATTTTAGGACTTTGACTACACCTTTCAGTCTAAATTTGCACTAAGTATACAAAGGCAGACTTCTCAGGCTGATTCCCCAGGAAAGCAAAACCTAAGCACTCACTTTGTATCTGTCTCTCTTCTGCTTTCTCATTTCCCACTGGAAATTTCAAAGTAGTTTCAACTAAACATGACAAGTGTAGACATTTTGAAGAAACTTCTCTGAAGACTTAATAGAAGTTTTTTGGACATATTCTCTTGAGTCTCCTCGTTGCACTTCTTTATTTACAGGCCACTGTGCCCCCTCAATAGTTAATTGCTCTGTTTGCAGGATTTATGCACCCAAAGATAGCAGTGCGTACTGTGACTCAGTGAACATCTCCTGGGGGAGCAGCTCTGCTGAGGGTGTGTGGCTGTCCCCTAGCAGTGTGTGCCTCAGTTTTTGATACAGGATCTGGAATGCTGTGGGCAAGGCTGGCTCCCTCAGTGCAGGCCAGCAGCCTAGGATGGAGCTGGCTCAGATCTGGGTTACAGTCCATGCCATCACATTCCTGTTGCCTGCCCCAGGGACACCCTTTAGATGCAGCTCACTTTCAAGTACCAGAAGGCTCGGGCTGGTTTCAATAACCAGCACTAATTCAAATTGATCCCAGTGCCTTCTGGCACTAACTGGGCATGAGAGCCAAGCATCCTCCCTGCAGTTCCCTGAAACCTTTCTGTCCTTCCATAGCTCAGTTGTGCATCCTTCCAGTACCAACAGGCTTGTCCTCCGTGTCCCTGGACTAAAAGGCTGATTTTGTACATTGATTTTTTTAATTGTTTACTTCAAAATACCTGGAAACTCTTTCCATTAAAGCGAAATTCTGTTCCATTTGTACAACACATGCCAGCAATTATTTTTCTTGGTGAGCATTCAAGGCTTCATGAATTCAGAGTTTTCTGCACCACGTATTAATAACAAGCTTTGAACCAAACCTTGGTTTAACTTTCAGTTTTATCAAAACCTCTCTTGAGTTACAGGCTAGGTCAGGTAACTGAGTTCATGTTCCTGACTCATCATTGAGGCTCTTGGAAACATTCCTGGAGATACCTTCAGCTCAGGCTAGGAGGTCTGGGCTGTAACTGCAGAGGATTCCAGCCAATGTTGACACAGCATGGAGAAGAAATCCAGCCCCAGGTTAGGCTGAGATTGAATTTGTCAGAGATGCAATGAATGAGGCTGCACAGGTAGAGATCTCCACCAGAACTTGGTGTACACTCTATGTATAACCATGGCCTCTTACTGCATTAGGAGTGCTCTCAGTGAACTGGCCTAACCTTTGGTTTCCTGCTGACTTGGCCAATATCAACCTTCTTTGAGTTTTGCTAAAGTGTGGATATGGAAGATCCCAGTAATAGGCAAGGGAATCAGTCTTGGATTTGGAAACCTAAATTTGCAGTGTGACAAATGTCAACTGGAAGAAATAGAACAATTCTCAACAGCTGTTTCTGAAATTTTTTCAAAAACTTAGGCCAAAATTCAGGTACAAAGCTCAAAAATCTTGGGTTCTGATTAAATTTCTCAACAAAACATCAAGGAGCACAGGTTAATAAAACAAATATAAGGCAGGACAGCCAGGGTCATAGGTCACAGTTAAGGTTAACAGGCGCTGGTCTTTTTCTTGCAACTTTTCATGGAGTCACAGAATGGCTGGAAGAGACCTTGAAGCTCATCTTGTCCCAGCCCCTCAGTTTTTTTGTTTCATGACCAGGATAAGTTTTACAACACCCAAACATAGCAGGAATCTACTGTGGGATGATCATGCTCTATGAAAGCTGCATTTGCTTCAATTCAGTAATGTTTCTTTTGTTCTGCAACAGGAGAGACAGCAAAGGCTCTACCAAGGCTCCAATGGTGCTGGAAACTGTGGGAGAGGTGAATAACCTGCACAGTACCTATTTTTGTCTGGCTGATATTCCTCTCTGAGCACTGAATGACAAGCAATGGTCCTATGGGAAGTGTTGCTAACTGTCCTAAGAGAAAGGCCAGATGAAGTCAGAGATTGTCCAGATACCTGTGACCTAGCCAGTGGCTTGCTGAGCAAATTAATCATCAAAGCAAGCATCTGATTATTGCCATTATAAAAGGCACACGACATTAAATTTGCAACTGAGATCTTTGTCATTCATGAAGAGAGGTTGGTCCTCAGTCCCAGCTCTCTCTGTCAGCAGCATGACAGACTCTCAGGTCCAGTAATCACACACATGAAATGCACGTTTTGCTCATAATGTCAGAAAACTCTAAAACTGTGACTGCAGGTGAGTGATAGCATTTATCATTCCCCAGTCTCCAGAGTAAATCAGGAATTCAGTTTTCAACCACATGAGATATAGGAGGGAGCTGAAGCCAGAATACAAGTAGGACCATGTATCACCATTTCTGATTAGCTGAAAGTGGAGGACAAGTGGAATGAAAATTCATTCTTGTGGATTACAGTTCTTGTGCAGTCCAATTCCCTCTCATAATTTAGACCAACATTAATGCTTCCTTTATCTTTACTCTGGGCTGTTGAGAAGATGCAGAGCTTGACTGTCAAGCTCAGACTTGCTTTAAGACTCTTATCTACAAAGTAGGAAAGCCATAAATAGTGCTTTGATCCTTTCAAACACAAACAAAATGCTGTAAGGGTGCAAGGGATGTGTATTTCTTTTCACACCTGGGAGGCTGCCCAGAAGAGCCTTGGGTTGGAGTTGGATGGCATTTTGGAAGCACTCAGCTGTGGCCTGTGGTCCCACCAGCCTCAGTGGGAGCTTTCCCATTTGGTGAACTGGATTTACTCCAAGCTCAGTGCTTGGCCTTTCTGGGAATCCTGCTGCCCCCAGCCAACAAAGTTGCCAGGACAGACTTTGTGGTATTTAAGGTTCCTTTTCTAATTGCACTGAAGTACAGCTAGGGTGCCAGGCCCAGGGACTGGAGTGTTTGGAGGGAAGGCAGGGACTTAGCCCTGGGTGTACCTTGGATAAATAGGACTGTGTCCGGGTCTTTGGGTGGACACTCCTCTTTGGCTCTACAGCTGGAGATTTGCCAGAAGATACTTTGACAGATTCTGTCTGGTCACAGTGAGACACAAGCCCTGTGTGTAAACCTTTTCCTAAATATTCTCTGTCTGCCTAGTTTTAATCAAGGCAAAATATTGTACCAGGAGAATTCCTAGGACACCTTACATAGGCTGCACCTAGTACCAGATTTCCTGGGTTTGTGTAACATTTTAGCAGTGGAGCCAAATTTCTATCTATTAATACTGCTGTTCTGCAAGTGGAAGTGCTGTGTGTTGTCCTGGCTGAGGATGGTTTGCAAGACGTTTTGGGCATGGTTGTCTCCAGCACAGTGGTGCCACTGCCAGGCTGCAGGTCAAGATCTGCCAACGTTCCCTGTCACAGTGGGGTCTGGCAGAATTGTCACTGGCATTATCAACGAGGGGTACCATTCAGCTGAGTGTTTGAGGGGCATCCCTAACATTAAGGATAGAAGTTTCTGAAAAGGAAAATGAGGAATGTTTGCCAGAAACAACCAAAAAACAGAAACAATGCCAGAAAAACCAAACCAAACCAAATTAAAAACCAAACCAAACCAAATTAAAAACCAAACCAAACGAAAAAAAAAAATCCATCACAACAGCAACAACAAAAACACATTGGAAAATGTAAAGTGTAATTGCAAAGGCATTTCTAAACCCTGCACTCCAGGAAAGGTGGCTGTGCTGCTGGTACTCCAATATCCCTCGATTGCTGGTGCCAGGAGTGTCAGAGCAGCCCCTCCCAGTCCTGCTGGCTCAAAGCCTCTCTCAGAGACTCTGGAATCTTCAGCAATTGTGAGCAGCTCCAGGCACTGGAGCTTTATTCTGGTGTGTGCCATTAGAGCAACAGGGCACAGAGTGGCTTTCTCAGCAGGGCTGTGTGCTCAGGGTCAGGTTACAGCAGCTAGAATTCTGGCATGTCTCTGCAAGACTGGTCTTCTCAAGGCAGGGCCACTCCAGTAGGGCTGCAAGCCCACAAGGTGCACTCTCCTTTCACTGCATATTTTCATGTGCTTTAAGAGTTAGCTCAGGCAGGACTATTAAATCTTCAGAATTTCAGATCTATATTCAGAAAAATAGAAATGTTATGTTTGGCAGCCTCTTTTATCACCCCTGTCTCTTTTCTAACACAATGCTCACAGCTTTTCAAGTGGTTTATCTGCAGGAGGTTGTGTTCTACACTGCTGATGGTAGTCAGGTGAAAGAGCAGTTAAAGAAAAAGGTATTTTGAGAGTGGTAGAACTAGCTGTCCCCTCCAGAGAGAGTTAATTGTAGTGGTGATTGCACACCACGCAAGAAGAGGAAGATGTTCAGGACGTCTCATGGCAACAATGTCCTCCTGAGGTCAGAGGAGCTGCAAGTAAAGAGTCCCACAAGTGTGGCTTTCCAGGACAGCTTGGGAGAAGCCCTGAGCTCTGTGCTTTCCAAATGCCACTGTGCCACTCGAACATTGCTGCAGTTTTTTACAGGATAAGACACTAAACATGTCAGTCTGTTTTGACCCCTGCGTGATCCATTTCAGGAACACCTCCTTGTAGCTGTTGGGGTGCCAGACCCCTGGCTGCCACGAGGTGCCTAGATAGATCCTCTTTGTGTCTTGGGCAGCCTCCACACCTCCTGGGTGCTCACAGCTTTGCTTGCTGTTTGCAGCAGCTCTGTCAGGCACATGCTGCACATCCTTTTGCCGCCTCAGAGCTGAAGGGGAAATCTGAAATG
The DNA here is from genome assembly GCF_009819885.2 of Catharus ustulatus. Lineage (NCBI taxonomy): Eukaryota > Metazoa > Chordata > Aves > Passeriformes > Turdidae > Catharus > Catharus ustulatus. The sequence continues at coordinate 20,727,595 of NC_046233.1, read as the reverse complement.
CTCCTGATTCAGAGGATGGAGAGACATTGCAAAGTCAGTGCACCTACACATGTCTCAAAGAGAAACGCTGAATAAAAATCCACCTTGATGTGCTCTTGAAGGCAAAAGCCTTCTAATGCAGCCTGTGCCCATGATTTATAACAATGACTCATAATATTGCATTATACTTAATATGATGTAATGCTGATGCAAGATGCCATTCGTGGAATTTCAATGTCACAAGGAAAAAGAGAGGAGAGAGCAGTCTTATGTCTTATGTACCTTGCCATGCTATCAGAACAAAATGTTTACAACCAGAATGCATACAGCCTTTCAGTATCTATTTCGCTATTTTTTAACAGGATAACCTGGAGAATAACATTTTTATTTCCTGGATCATAAATATTTCTCAGACATACATTATTGTGTTTCTTACAGTAATTTAATCAACTTCATATTTGAGAAGACAAATTCGCTAACAGACAATTCAGTCTTGCAATTATATCCCCTCACATGGAAGTTTGCAGGGCAAATAAGCATTATGCCTTTAAATTAATTGAAGCTTTATCTCCCTTTTCTGACCCAGATGTTAGGAATTCTCCTCCTGTTCTCACTGTACTGCTTGATCCTTCCTGCAGTGAATCAGCACTTCAGGAAACACTAATTCAAAGAGGAAAGACACCCTAAACTCTGCTTCTGAAGGTCAGGAATCGCTGCTCTGTAGTGGGTTTGACAAATGAGGTGAGCCTCTGGGGCTGCTCAGGGCCAGTTTGGTGGGGCGTTTGTGATCCCTGCTCAGAACTCTGCTCCTGGCCTTCCAGCAGCCCCAGGGACTTGGGCTACACAAGTGAGTCCTGTTGGATTGTCACCCAGACAAACAGAGAAACAGAGTCAGAGCCTGTCCCTCAGCATGAGGAAAGCTGCCCCTGGCTGCAGGAGCCACAGGTACCTCTGGCTGGATTAGTGGTGGGGAGCAGCTGGGAATGGCTTGTGTCCCCCACACTACTCCCAGGGCTGCTCCCCACTGCACCCTGGGGCTTTCCAAGCACTGCACTCCCCAGCAACAGGGATGTTCTCCACCTATGACCTCTGAAATCCTCCTCATATGACACCCTCAGCTGTCTCATTTCCAGCAAAAGCTGACAGATCATAGAATCACAGAATATCCTGAGCTGAAAGGGATCACCCAGCCCAAGCCCCAGCCTTGCACAGACACCCCAACAGTCCCATCCTGGGCATCCCTCAGAGCACTGTCCCAAGGCTTCTGGAGCTCTGGTACCCCTGGGGTTGTGCCCATTCCCTGGAGAACTGTACCCCTGCTCTGACAGAGCTGTGTGTTCAGAATGTTCAGAGACTGCTGCTGGAACACCAGGGAACACAGAGACATTGCCTGGGTAAAACAGGACTTTGAGAGGCTGAAAAGCCTTGAATTGAGGTCACCAGAAACCCTGGATCAGGATTTTCCTGGTGGTTCTCTGCGGTTCATATCCTGAAGTCCTTTCTATGGCCAGTGGTCCCAGCACACCATTCTCCCCCATCAAGATGGAATGGATGATTTTATCCGTAGTTCTCAAGAAGATATCTTGATATTGATAGATCTGTGCTTTCCCAGAGTGCATCCTGAACCACCTGCAGCAAGTGTCACCTTGAAGAAGGACCTTGCCACAGGTGACCACCAGGTGAGTGGGCACAGCACAGCCTCACATTGCATGACCAAAGAAGTAGAGAGGACTGACTTTTGAACAGCATATCAGTGCCTACAGGGGGGGGTAAGAAATCAATAAGGATTGATTTATTTCTGGAAGCCTGGTAGGTGCCAGTCTCTCTCCTAAGTGCATAAATATCATCAAAACCTAGGCGTGGGTGAGTGAAACAAGACAAAAATTTGTAGCCCAGAGGAAAGCCACCATGAATAGATTGTGTGGAGGCTGATAAGATCCATACTACCCCAAAATGGAGAGTTCCACCTCACAACAAGGTTGTCTTTGTTGTGGAAGAGTCAGGTTGTGAGAGTCCTGGTGTGCCAAATACCTGTAATGGCCTCCCCTGCCAATTGTCTTTAAATACTGTGATCTTTCACACAGGAGCAAAGCCTGAAAGAAATCTCTCTAGCAAAAACATAATTTATTCATTCTCTACAGGGCAGTGGAGCAACAAGCCTCTCCTCAGTCCTGTTCTTTTTTTCTCCCCTGAAGCTTTCAAGTAGAGATTTGTTCGAACAAAGATGGGTAATTTTGCTCTGTGAAGGATGCAGGAAGAAGTGCAGAGATATCTCTAGATCAGAGCAGTTCCTGAGCCTGCTGGAGAAATGGCAGATGGCCAGAGATAGCACAAACCGCTGCTCCCCCAGATAACAATGTGGAGAGCTGAACCTTCCAGGCATGAGCTTCCAGGGCAGCAAATTGTGCACAGAAAGGTGAGAAGCACAAGGAGCCTCACGGGGAGGCTGGGGAGGCTCCTGGAGCCGGCCTTCCCACAGCCACCTCCAGCACCAATGGCCCTCCTCTGCCCAAGATCCATACCTGGGGGACAACCAAAGCAAAAAATGCAACTTTTCTATTTGTCTGTATTTTTGAGCTTTGCTTTGGGGAAAAAGCCAGCAGGCAGTTCCAGCCATGTTTGCAGTCTGGTGTAGGCTGGTGTGTAATTTCCTGGGAATCTTTTACTGCCAGCACCCATCAAATATAAGCAGACCTTTCAAGGAAGTAGCTTTGCCACAGAGGTGAAACTCGTCTGATAGTTTTTGTTTCACTGGGTCCGTGCTTGTACAGTAGAGCAGACTGTGGGTGTTGGTGCTTTACCAAGCTTTTCAGGATGTGCCTTCATGCTACCAGAAGCTAAGTAACAAAGATCTCAGAATCATTTGTTTAGCAAATACGAATGCTCAATCCTTGAGTTATTCTCAGAATTCAGGGTTCATTTTGCCAGTGTTGAAGTACAGGCTTTCACACCACAGTGCCAGACACAGGCATTTGGGATACCACACAGAGTAAAACCCAGAATCTCACCTATAAAACTCCTACAGTAGCATTAAATTAAAGAAGAGTTAGGCTTTTGTTTGGGGTGGAAATGGCTTTTCTTCAATACAATCTGCCTAGCTCCAGTGTAACTGGAGATGTCTCAGAGCCTACAGGCAATTACCACAACAAAAATAGCATCCACAAATTAACTGCTGCTCGCAACTTCCTTCTTCCATTTGCCTCTAAGTCACACTCACATGATACTGCAATCAGGACTATTGCACAGGAGGAGGTAAAAGGAGAGCTGAGGAAGCAGGGATTGACATCCCTGGGAGATGGGATCAGCAGAACTCCCGCAAGGAGAGCCCTGCTGGGGTGTGGGGAGCACACAGACACAACCCTGGCTATTCCAGCTCTGGAATTGGAGCCACAGCCCCACTGGGACTGCCTGGGAATGCCTGGTCCTGACTGCAGGATGGCTCAGACCAGGCTGGGTCCTGTGCCTGCCCCAGCTGCCACTGGAGATCACAAACACGGCTAAGGCAGCAAACCTGGGGTGTTCAGTGCTCGGGAGCCCCAGGAGACCTGTGTGTGGGAGCTGCTAGAGTCCTGCCTTCCTCGGTGCCACTTCTGCGGCATCTACTCTCAGTCCCAAAGGATGGGATGTCTGGGAATGCTGACGTGCTGACCCCAAATCCGTGTCACATTGTGACCATGGAGTGACAGGAACTCAGCCCGGGGTTCTGCTGCTGAAGTTTTTTCCTCCTTGCAGAGGCGGCTCTCAAACAAAGAGAGAGGTTAGAGCACTGGGGTTGAAAATGATCCCTTTTCAACTGAGTAAGACATTCATGTCTGAACCTGATGAGACTCCTGCTCACCCACACAGTAGCAGGCAGCTTTTTACCAGAAGTACCATCTGACTTCCCAGATAAAACCCTTGTTGGATTTTTTTTTCCTTTTTCACAGCTGCAAAGAGTAACATTTAGACAAATGTTTGACGAGCAGATGGTCCAGCAACCTGCAGGGGTGCCTACTTGTCTGCTGTGAACAATGCCAGCATGGCAACCCTGTGTTTCTCCTGCTCTGTGGGGCACCAAAGCCCATCCCAACCCTGGGATGGACACGGGGACAGCACAGGCACACTCACTCACCTTGCGCCCAGCCTCGTTGTTGTGCAGGTTCATGAGCGTCCTGGCATTCTGCTTGATCTCCCGGGCATCCACAAAGACCTTGGCGAAGCCGATGCCGTAGCGGATGTCAGCAGAGCAGCCGCCCCATTTCCAGCCCTCCTCCTTGTGGTACTGGCCCTGCTTCTCCTTGTCACAGCCGCAGTCGCTGAGGTTGCCCTGCGTGCAGGCTGCTGTGATGGCGTGGGCCACGCCGGCCGCAATGATGGCGTAGGTGAACGCGGCCTCCCTACTCCCTGCAAGGCAGAACAGGCCGTGAGGAGCGGGCAGGGCATGGCGGAGGGGAACGGGCAATTCCTGTGGGCAAACGGCACCAGCTCTTCCTGGGCATGCTGTAAATCTGCACCATAAACAGGGCTCTGCTCCTCCCAGTATTAGTCTGGTGGTGCTCGTCTCTAAAGCAATGTCTCTCCATGAGGCAGCGGGAGGTTGAGTACTGTTCAGACTGATGTCTTAGGATTTTAGCTTTAATGTGTTTCAAATCCTGTACTGCGTTAGTGCATAACTCTAAATTCCATATTTACTGTCTTCACAGTTTGGTCAGGCAAAGCAATCCCTTTAGGCCTGAAACTCAAGGACACTGAACAGCCTCAGGCCCTGAAAAGTATAAACAAAAGTGAGTTGGGGGGGAATGAACTGGGGGTAAATGACTTCATTACCTGCAGCTGTAATTGGACGATTAATTCCTGATATGTAAATGGACCAAATTTATAATTTTGTGAAAAACTCGTGATCATTGTCCACCTTGGGTGCAGCCTCTGGGAGGCTCTGACTGCCCAAGCTGTGCCTGTTGAAGGCCTTCAATAAATCCCCACTTTATTCTCTTAACCTTGTCTAGTGTCTGTTCTAAGAAGCCACTCTAATGCATCAACGCAGCTTCATCTCTATATTTCTAGATGCTATTAGAAGTAGGCAAACTAAACTTAAAGCAAAAGAATGGATTGGCAAATGTTAAAGGTCAAAAATAAAGAAAGAAAGGAAGACTAAATAGTTCGGCTTGGGAGTTAAATTGTTAAAACATACATATTCAACCTTTTTAAAATTCAACTCAGAAATAGGATTTTATTTTAAAAAATAATTCTACACTAAATGGTTTTTTTACAGGACAACCACCTCTGTTGGACTCTTGTTCTGAAAACATTTTAACTCAACTGGGACAAGTTTTTCACACTGTAGGTGTCAAAAAGTTTTCAACATTGACATCTGCGCTGACTCAATGAAACAAGTCTTGGGTTTAATTTCAAAATTTCTCATAAAATGAAGAAAAAATCCTGACCTTTTGTAGGCTCCATGACAAGAGAAAGGTGAAGTAACAGCCTTAACCAGAGGGCTGTGAGACAGAGGTCAGGCCAATATTACTTTGTGCAATAAGGCCGTAATGACAGGTTTCTATTCCTTCAGGGGGGTTCTCACTTTAAATCTAAGATTTAATTTCTCTTTTTGAAGTTTTGTTGCATTCTGGTGTGCATATTTCCCCACACATGGCCCCTATGGGCTCTGTGAGACTTTTGGGGCCGGTTCAGCTGAGAGAGGGCCCTTCACAGCCTGAGGAGGTTTAAAGAGGTTGCCCACATATATCAAACAGCCCTTAAAATTTTTTGGATCTCACAAACCAAGAACTTGCCCTACTCTTATTTCTCCAATGACAAAATGCACCCTTGTTCGATAGAATTAGAATCAGGTTCTTAATTAGGGGAGTGCAGATGGGAAGATCTGCTTCCCTTCTCCAAAGTGCCCATCAGTTGAGTCCTGGCAGACCTCAGCTGCTGGCAAATCTTTGTTACCCATGAAACAAGCCCATTTCTGCTGTTCATTGCATTTCACGAAAAAAATCATCACTTAGGAAAGAAACCTTACAACACTTCAGCCTTGGCTGCATCCTTTTCATGTAACATGATCTGAATTTCTATACTTGTCGTTTTAAATGATAAATGTTCACTTTCTTATGTCAAGGAAGTAAGACGGAAAACAAGATGACATTATCACAATCTGTTATTAGTCAACTTCATGCCCTCTATTAGCAAAGGCAGTGTTCCCTAATGCTGCTACATGCTGCATTTATTACAGAACTTACAGCCAATTATCAGACTTCTTCAAAGGATTCCTTGTTTCTCCTTACTTAAAAAAAAAACAACATAAACTTATTCATTTTGACTGTGGAAATTGCAGATGGAGCTTTCTAGAACTCTTGTTTTTTTATAAAAATCTGAGTGTGGAAGAGAATTCCCAGGCTTTAGGTGTATTTGGAGTTGAGCTCCTCCTCCAGTTTACACTCATCAACACCCTCACTATTTTAAGCACAACGCTATGAAAAAGACACTGATAATGAGTGTACAGTAAGAAGTCCCACTTTATATCTCAGAGGGCACCAACGAAACACCAGGTTTCTGTTCCACAAAGCAGCAAATGGGACATTGTCAAAGAAATATTTTTTAGTTGAATTCACATGTGGTTGCTTTTTGCACTTGATTTTGATCAGATTTCTTTTGTTGAGCACAAAATTATTTTCAAGATCTAGAACCAAAATCACTGGGACATCATTTGAATCTGACATACTCAGCATTGTAGAGGCTGAACAGGTCTTTTGCTTTTTAGAGGGAATAAGAATGCAATGCAGAAAATATTAACTTAGTTAGTACAAGCAGAGTCAGAAGCCACTGTCAAGCTTGATCATAAATTACATTACATAAATTATTCTATAAGTTTATCTTATTTGGGAGAAAATCTTAACAGCTTTTAAAACCTCAAATTCTGGAGATTACAAGGTAAACAAATTAAGTGCCTAGAAGAATTGACTCAGGTAGGAAGTGCCTTGGCACTTGTGCACTGGTGATAAAGTGATGTGGATTTGTCACATTTGCATCCAACTGTTCCTGTTTTTCATAAATGATTGACTTTTTAAAGTCTCATTACCCTGGCCTGGCTCAGCATGGGAGGGAAGCTCAGACTAGCCTGTCTCTCTGGCAACAGTGCTTGAGGTCCCAGGGGTCTGTGCCCGAACAGACCTGTCACTTTTAAGTAGAAATTCTACTCCTCTACTTTGGACTTCAGCAGAGAGTTGAAACTCCTGGAGGATCTGAGACATGGCTGTACCAAGGTAGCTGCTCCTACAGAAGTTAGACAAAGATGGAGAGTGACCTGTCACAGAATCATGGAATCCCAGATGGGTTGGGTTGGAAGAGACCTGAAAGCTCCTCTCATTCCACCCGTGCCAAGGGCAGGGACATTTCCACCACTCCAGGGTACTCCAAGCCCTGTCCAACCTGCCCTGGACATGTACAAGAATTACAAGCCCTCCTTTCAGTTCCCAAATCACACATTCTTCTCCTTATCTCAGACAAACCATGGAAAACACTCCAGAACTCAACTCCAGGCACTGGAACCTCCCGAGAAGGACTCAGCACAGTCAGAGTTTGCTCTGGCCATTCACAAGGCCGATGACCTGAAGGGCTCCAGCCACAGCTCTGCTCCCTCACCCTCACCTGAGGCTCTCCCCAGCCCCAGCCAGTGCCTCAGTGCTGTTTGACCATGGGGGCTTCTCTCCAAGCGTTGGACAGAAACGTCCTCCTGCTTTTCCTATGCTTTCCTGCACTTCAGTGAGGTGTGCAGCACATTGCAGCTCTGTTTGCTCTGATGGCAGAGAGCTTGGAGTAGATGGCTTCCAAAATTTCTGCAGCTCCATCTACTGACACTGGAGTCCTGTCTGCAGACCCTGCACTGGGCAGGGCACCTTCCCAGGCTGTCTGAGCTCTGCATAGTCAGCCACCACCCTGGGGTGCCAGATGTCACAAGGGGAACCACTGAGAGAGTCACAGGTATCAGACACAGGTATTACCAGGGCAGCTGCTCTCTTAACACTGAGCACAATTATACACAGCCTGTGCACACCCTGGAGCCTTAATTCTGCAAACACTCCCTGCATGCCGCTGATTTTGGATGTGAATGTTTGCTAGACTGGGTTTGGGCTGACCAGTCTATCAGCTGCACAGACTGGTCTGCATCCTGGTTTTAATTTAGCTAACTTCATTTGGGTTTAAGTTCAATCTTTAAATTTGAAAACTTTGTAAAAATTTCATTCACACAGATTAGAAACGGGAACTTATTTTTTAAAATAAGTGCAATACCTTGATGTTGCTTGGGAAACAAAATTTAAGTCTGCAAAATGCAGAGTGAATTTATTTGCAGGAAGTCAGTAGGTGCTCAGTAGTTTGAGATCTAAGCGTGTTTCTAAACAGCCTGTCCCGCCCTATCAGTCCCCCTCATAAATTGACTAAGCTGTGAAATAAAAGAGAGACAAATTTCTGTTTATCTCACTGGAAAACATGGGTTGTATTTTCTGCTATTTAAAGCCAAAGGGTCAGAGGGGGAGTTATCTGCAGTGACATGAGCTGAAATATGATTGGGAAAATATAAAGATGGAAAACACAGTGTACCTTGCCAATTATGTGCCACAGCAAACATTACTCCTCATCTCTCTATAGAGGCCATAACTCATAGCCTGGAAAAATATAGTGCAGAACCCATCCCCTGCCTGCTCTGGGCTTCACCTCCTCCTTCTTTGGTAGACTAGGTACAGTCCAGCAGGTTTTTTTATTCTCATGTTTCTTTGACCTAGCATGAATAATATGAATAATACAATAAGAATGGCAGCTTAAAAACTCACTGAAGTATCCTCTTCCTAATTTTTTCTTCTCCTTCTGTTAAAAGTTTGGGGGGTTGGTGCCTTAAAATATTTTACTCAGTTGAAATTGAGAGGATGATTCCCTATAAAACAGCATTGTGGCTTTACAAAGATAAATAAAAATAAATAAAATACAAAGTGGCTTTAAGAGGCATTCAGGACTCTGGGAGTTTAGTCCCTGCTCACCTTAACGAGCTAAAGTTCCTTTCACCGACACATGAAATTCTTGCAGAGGAAATACTTCAGCTACAGCAATTATTTCTGAAAATATCCTCTTTAAATTTATAGTTACTACTCAAGGTACGCGCACTGCAAAAATCAGAGTCATTATTTTGGAGTTCAGATAAGTCTCTGCTTTTCAGAGGGCTCTGAGCCCCCATGCCCCAGCCCTGCTGAGCAGCCCTGTACTGCCCCTGCCACAGGAGATCTCCCACCTTCCCAATCAGATGCAAAATTTCTGTTCCTCTGGAACAAGTACTCACAAGACACATCTGAAGCAGGTATGAAAACCTTGTGATGGGAATTCCAACTACACTGACCTTGGGGCAATGTTTTATCTTGTAGTGACAGTCCCTGCTGGGAAAGATTGACTTTTTGGCATAAAGCAGCTTTGGATGATCAGGCCGTATTTCAGCCTGGCCTCTGTTTTGCCTGCAGATAACTGTGTTCCTGCAAGGCACTGACAGTAAAAACCGGTCGTAAGGACTGGAAACCTAACTCAGAAATTCAGACTCTGACCTCATCTGACTAGATAGCAAGACTCCTGTTAATTACTATTTTTTTCTGTGTGTCTTGGGGGGTTCATAACAGCAGTAGTTGAGAAAACAGAGTATCAAATTTTCCTCTAAATATTGACCAAACGAAATAGAGCAGCAGAACTGTGTTTCCCACAGACCTGTGCAGGTAATCTTCCATGCTATATAAAAAGAAGAAGAATTTTCCTGCCAGATCTCTCAGGAATGCTCAGGGTGGGACTGTTGGGCTTTCTGTGCAGGGCCAGGATCAGACTCCATCATCCCTTAGGGTCCCTTCCAGCTCAGGAGATTCTAGGATTCTACCTAGTGGTTGCTCACTTGGTCTGTTATTCTGGAATTCAAACAATCAGACTTTAATACCTGACATGAGAGACTACAGCGGTGTTTAAAATCAAAATGCTCCCTGAAATGATTGAATATTAAATGTGTTCTTCAGCACACCTGTGCTGAGATGTTTTCACAAATGTTTGTCTACAACACAGTCACAATATGAAGATTTACTCATAAGTTTCTTGTTACCTACCCAGCCAGAGAGGAAAATGTCCTAGATCTTCTCTTTCCCATACCAGCAGGAGAGCTATTTCTGACAGCTACTGAACATGTTAGTGAAGGGTTTGCCTTACTCTCCTGGGCACTCCTGGGATGGTCCCTGAGCCAAAGGCATCGGGCACGGCATGCAGAGGGGCTGAGCTGCCCTGCTTGCTCATTAGCTTTGGGACCAGCCTGTCCATGGGAATTCTTTTGATTTCAACTTCCCTTATTCCCAAGGGTAATGTCAGGTGGGTGAAACCTCACTGTGATTATACTGAAGCGTTTTCCATGGTAGAAGAAAGCAAAGAACTGCTGCATTTTAGTACGGCCAGGATGAAGACCTGGCTGAAATGTCTTGCTGCAATGTTCCTTGCAGAACACCACTCACACCTCAGGACTCCATCCTCCCTCTCACAGAGTCCTTGCAGCCTCTGCAGGGCTCTTGTGCCTCTCTTCTCTCAGATCTGTCCTGAGGAGTCTCCACTTTGCCATGTCCCTCTGTGGCAGGGCAGTCAAACAGTTTGTACCACTTCACTTTCTTGTTTAATGGTACCAGTGCTGCTCACTTGTGGCAAAATGAGATGGATTTTTTTTTCCCCTATGATGCCAGTGTAGTGCTATCCTCCATATCTCATGAAATTCAGTCATGTCCCCTTTGAGACAACAGCAGTTACTGCTCACAAGGTTGCACCCCACAAAATGGGCCCCTGAGGCATCTGACGAAAAGCCATTGCCACAGCTCTTGCTCCTCCCGTGATCCAGCAGAGCCTAGATCCTATTTTCAGACTCTATCAAAGGCTGTCCAGATCCTTAGGCTTGAACCACATTTCACCTGAAGACAGATAAGCAGGAGGGTTTTGGCCTAAACTGCTTTAAAAATGTTGGTTTTGATTGTGGCTGTCCTCAGGAACAGAACTGCTGACCACCATGGCAAATATATTTGGTTTTAAGTGTGTCCGTAATTGCAGTGTTGCGTCATCTCCATGGTTATTTTAAAAATTCTCTCTGCGACTCTACATTATTAATAAGGTGTCTGTGGAATGCTCTAGAAAAAACGTCCCTGTGTGGGTCTGGACTGTGCCTCCACTGTTCCCTCTGTGACCAGAGCAGAGCAAACTGATGGCACTTGTCACTTCTCTTCATGCCCTTGGCACTGCTGGCACCAGCTGGCACCCTGAGACATCTGCAGCATGTCAGGAGGAACAATCTCTCTTTGGAGGGCAAACCAGATAAAATGACCCAGGAACTGGAGAGAGTGCTGGGCACTGGTTGGAATCTCATTGTGGTGAGTGGGAAACTCAAGCCTGTGGCACAAATATGCTCTAGGATGAATTTAAGTGGTTGCTTTCTATACCTCTACAAATAAACTCTACAAATAAACTCTACAATTACCTGCACAAATAACTATCACTTCACTGGAAAATGGATTATATGCGAATTTTTAAAAATATACATTACAGGTCAGAACAGGGAAATATTGTTTGATTCCAAGTGTTTCAATAAGGTTAATATTCCTGTTACCATTTTAAAGGTAGGAAAAGAGAAACACAGAAGTTCCATGATCCCTCAGCTACACAACAGCAGGACCAGGAAGAGAATCACCCTGAGTGGCAATGAAAGAATTTAAATAATTGCAGTATATTTGCCTAACATTCATAAAATCTATTACCCAGCAACGATAAAAGGAAAGAAACCTGGATTCAAAGATGTGGCTTGGTGTGCCATCAAAGTCATGGGTTGGGAAATAGATCACAAGAATTTCTGGTACCTGAAGGAACTTACTTGTGTGGACTGACACAAAGAAAGCCTATTTCCATTGGAGTCACTCAGGCACATCCTCCCCGACTGCTGCGAGCCTCTGCAGGCTGCACCTGCCCAGCAGGGACTGTCACTCTGAAGTAATCTCCTCCAGCCACATCCCTATCACTCTGAAGTCATCTCCTCATCCCAGAGCAGCCCAGCAGTGCCACTGCAGAGGCATAGGAAGCATCGCAGAGACACAGTGTTGGGCTCATGTGTGGCTCACTGACTTTACTGCAAGTGGCAAGACAAAGGTGCCCTGCACTCCCCAGGCAATAACTTCAGGATGCAAGTGCCTGAAAGGTACAGTCAGGTGTCAAATCGCAGGGATGGGACTGCTGTGTTTGAGGCTGTTGTAACAGTATTTTGGAACACGCCATGTCAAAGGCTAATTTAAAAAGCAACGAGGGTACATTATATCCTCACCTAACGGTAACCTAGGTTATTCTGGTGCTCTGTCACGTTGAAATGCTTCCTATAGGGGTTTATGGTTCTTCATATCACACATCTCTCTTTCCTATTCAGGGTAAGGTCCTCAGGCCCTCTCCTGTTTGTGGGCACCTAATTCGGTTTATGGTTTTATGGCACATAGGCTGTATCCTTTTTAACCAAAGCGAAATATTGTTTCTCTGGATGGTAACCTGGAGCACAACTTGGCACAGATCCTTGAGAAAAAGCAAGACATTACTTTTTCCTCATAGCCATAGAAAGATGAGCTGTGTCAGATATTCAGAGTTTATATGCCTGCTGATATGGAAGAAGCAGAAGAACAAGGAGACCACCTGAGCAGGAACAGTTACATTAAAATATTTCATGGTATTTGAGAGCCTGAGTAGTTTTATCCTTGAGACTGCAGGAATGTCTGTGTAAAACAAAAATTCACCACTGGATTTCAACCCTCTGTGATTTTTATCAGTTTACTTTAAAATTAACACATATAACCTGTTTAAATTTGAGAGGTTTGTTATTCTTTAAATGAATTTTATGGAGTTTGGTAATTTGGAAGTCATTCAACTTTTCACTGTGTTCTTAAACCAAGGAAGAATTTACCCTATCCATCTTAGCTTTGTAATGGATAGATAGAACATATTAAGAGTTATCACCTCAAAGACAGATCAAAGTCTACTTCCTTTGATATTGACTTTCTTTAAAAGGACCTAAATATAACCCACTAGCTAAATAATTCAATTTTCAGAGGGAGGGAAGGAACTGAGAGCATGTTTACACAACAGACCACAACAACTCTGCAATTTTCTAGTTTCTGGGAGAAGAAAAAAACCTTCTTACATTTTCTGTTTAACGAAAAGCTGCTCTTGGAGTAAATGAGCCCAAACCTGTCAGCCATCCAAATGGACTTTTCACTGACAGAAGTGGCAAACACTTGCCTGCATGGCTGACAGGAGGAGCTCAGCTCAAGGAACAGAAACAATGAGCTAATCTGAATAAATGCTTCATTTTCAGGTGTTTCCCAGTGTTGTGCAGGGGGATTTTTACCTTCTCTACTTGAGCGACTCTGATTATCAAAGGTGTTGAAAGGTGGGGCTTTCAAAATGGGTGGTGGTGCTCTCTTTCTGTTCTTTCCTTAAACATCTAAGTTTTGGGAACACCTATCAGCATGCACTGATGTGATCAAACACACACTCAGTGTTCTCAGAGGTTCCAGAGCAGAGTGGCAAGGTTGCACCTCTGTGTTTCAAGGGAATGCCAGGAATGAGGGGACAGATCCTGCCATGGCACTGAGCAGTGCCTGGGGCCAGCCCACCCACAGGGTGCCCCCACAGCTGCTCAGGGATCTCCTGGCCCCTGTTCTCTGTGCGGCTGCTGTGCGGCGGAAGAGAATGGAAACCACAGATCCTTCTGGATGTGAAATGTGTTGCTGTGAGTGATAAGGTTTCAGTGACGGCTCTAAAAAAACCCAGCCTGTATTTGGAAAACATATTCCTTGGTCTTTGCATTTTAAGTGCCATGGAATAAAAAAAAACCAGTAAATTTCACTACTGTGTTCTGCAGAATGGAGGGATGAGAGTTTTCACCTCAGCCCTACTTCTTCAGGTATTTACACCTGAAGAAGTTATTATTAATGCTACTTTAGTTCAGAATTTGAACATATTTTGTACTGCTGCGATAACTGAAAACATGGAAAATGAAAGTGTGATCTTCTGCCAGTTGATTGGAGCAGCACTTGTGAGCACCCTGACATCTCAAAGCAGAACACACCCACTCATCCTCGGGCACAGAGGTACTGCTGCTGTAGAATGATTTCATGTGGTGGGAACCCCTCACAGTGAGACTGATTTCTCGCCTGGGTCCCATAGCACAACCATCAGGCCAGTATCCCCATGGGGATGCCTGCACCCCACAAGTGCAATTCCAACTCTGCTCAGCATTCTGGCTCTCATCGCTACCTTCAACAAGAACCAACCCCCTTTTTTCCCCTCCCTAAGTACATGAATCAGCTGCCGTTCAATGCACACAAACGGGGAGCTTTTCGGAGAGGATTTCTGAGAGCTGAAACACTGCGGTGGGAGCTGGCACACATGGAGGTGCAGCACTGGCAGGTGCCCTGCCGGGAGGCAGCACCTTGGCAGCGGCAGGAGCAGCGTCCAGGGGCACACACCCCCCAGTGCCCGTCCTGCCCCGGCTGGCACGGGATGCAGACCTGCCCGACCCCGAGCCCAGCAGCCGCGCCCGTGGCACCCCCGGGTGCCCCCTGTGCCCAGCAGGCGGGGCCGGCGGCAGAGCCGAGAGCACGTACCCACTTTGAGCTCCTTGCCGAAGACCGTCCGCTCGCCCAGCGCCGAGCAGTTCCAGCGCCCGTTGCGGAACTGGAACTGGCACTCGTTGATGCCCATCTGGGACCCTTCCCCGATGACAATGATCGCGTCAGGCCTGCTCTGGCAGATCGCCCGCTGCCGGGGGGCGAGCCCCGGGATTTTGTTACAGATGATGCTGGCTCCCAGGGCCACCACAGAGGAGAAACCCCTGCAATGACAAGACACCGGCGGTGGCTGAGGGGAGGCCGGTCCCGGAGGCAGAGCAGACCCCAATGCCTTCCCTTGCTGCGGCTCCGGCGCTGGCAGGTGTCCGGGACGCACCCGCCTTTCTCCCGTCGCTTCCCTCTCCCCGTCCCTGTCTCTAAGCCGAGGCAGAGATAAGCAGCGCGTGGGCTCCTGCCAAAGCAGGACCAAACTTCCTCCTTGGAGAATTACAGCTCGTGCAGCGGCATTGCCTGCCCGGGCCACGTACAGGCAGCGGGCTGGGAGGGTTTTCCTAAACCTGTCGAGCAGTTAGAGGAGAGAGGGAAGGAAGGAGGACAACCCACGCTCCCTGCCCCGGGGCCGTGCCGCCTCCTCCCGCACCCAGCGCACCTGGCCGGGGATGCTGCGGGTCCGGAGCGCCATCGCCCTCCGTGCGCCCCTCCCGGGCCGGTCGGCGTTGTGTCCCGGGCGGCAGCGGCCCAGGGATGTCCCTGAGGGAGGCGCGGACAGGGAGCGGCCGGGGCACCCCGCACTGGGCCCGCTGGCCGGGCTGGGGATCGCCAGGTGTCCCTTCCCGGCAGGGACCGCCGCCCAGCCCCTCGCAGCCGCGCATATCGCTCCGAGGTGCGGGCGCTTTACCTGTCTTTTGAGAAATAATCGTGATCTCCACCATCATCACTTTTTTATTTTTTTTTTTTCTTTCTTTTTTTTTTTTTATACTTCCCGGGTTAAATAGTAACAGGTTTGGGCAGGTTAGGCTGAGCGCGAGAGAGAGAGTGATTGTTATAAAAGAAAAGGGAAAAAAAAAGTTACTTACCCGATCTTGATATACACAATCCCCAGGCTCAGGAAGATGTGGAAGATCCAGCGCCTTGTTTTCCTGTTCATATTCTTTGCTTGCCGTGGCTCAGACCAACACGTGAAACGATGCCCGGCGCGCTCGGGGTTCGGGCCGCTCCGTCCCCGGCGGTCACGGCAGCCCGGCCGAGCGGGGCAGCCCCCGCCGCGCCCCGCAGCGCCCGCGGCTCCACACCGAGCCCCCGCCTCTTCTCAGCATGGCCCCGCCGGGGCTCCGGCCCCGCTCCGGCCGCGGGCGCTGTCCGGGTAGCGCGGGGCTGCGGAGCCGGACGGGCTGCGGGGTCCTGGAAGAGCCAGCCGCGTCCCCACCTTCAGTGTGAATTGGCTCTCTCTCTTCTTCACAACCCACCACCCCCACCCTTTTTTTTTCTTTTTTCCCTTTTTTTTTTCCCTCCTCTCCTCTCTCTTTCTCTCTTTTTCAGCTACTTGGGCGTGTTCTCCAAAGGAGGGAGTTGTCCAGCCGGGGAGGGGAAGCGAGGCGGGGAGGTGGGCAGAAGGGGAACAGGAGCGGCAGACGGATCACCTGCCTGCAGGCAGGCTCAGCGCGATTCTCCTGCGGGCACGGCTCGGGGGAACGCGGCGGGGGCTCCGGGGGATGTCACGGGGGGACGCCCCCGGGGCTGGCCCCGGCCCACCAGGCGGCATTGGGGGCCCGCACCCCTCGCTGCTCCGCGCCGGCAGCGGGACTGCAGCTTTGACTCCGCACTCGCCGCCCGCTCGCTGGGACCGCCGAGCACCTGGGGCCGGTTTTATGCGTTTGTCCCGACGCTCCTCCCCCCGGTCTGCCTCCCGCGTGTCGCGGGTTGTCCCGCAGCCTCCCGGTGCCCGCGCCGAGGTGAGCTCCGGGCCGCCGCAGCATCCCCGGAGCGCCGCCTCGCCTGTACCGGGGGCGAGACGGCATCGGCAGGTGCGGGGGAGCAAGAGGGAGCCCCGCGTGCCCGCAGGGACCTCCCCGCGGTTTTGTGGCCGCTTCTTCCAGTGACAGGGCAGGGCTCGGTCCCCGCGGCAGTGGGCTCACGTCTGTGACCGCGGTCCGAGCCCTTGCTGGGGGAGGCCCGGGGGCTGCGGCCGCCCGGGAGCTCGGCGGAGCCGCCCGCCTGCCGCGGGCGGGGGGGCTGGCCCGGCCGGGAGGAGGATCCTGCTCCTCGTTGCGGGAATTTACACGGATATGGTGACTATTTTATTATCCACTTAAAATATTTCAAACAGGGAGGTTACCTAAATGATAACAGGGGTGTGGCGCGGGAATTGTTCTGCTGATAATGTGTTTCTGAAAACAAAACCACGATGACAGGATCCCTCAGGGTCCCTCGAAGGAGCCGGGCCGGAGCCCCTCTCGCGGGGCAGCGGACCCCCCGCTCTCCCGAACTGTCCCAGGCGGGTCCAAGCGGGGCGCAGCCGAGCCTGGAGCTGGGCCAGGTCCGTCTCTACCGACTTCACGGGGCAGGGAAGGGGTGTTCCAGTCCAGCTTTCCATCGTTCCGCGTTCCCCAGTGCGGCGGACGATTCCCATCACCTTGGCGCCCTGCAGCCTCTCCGTGCGGCCGGGCCGTGATTCCCACGGCGCCTGGAGCCAGCGGGCGGCCTGGTCCCGGCCCGGGGCGGAGCACGGAGCGAAACGCGGGGGTGCGGGGGATGAGAGCGCAGGACTGCGGGGTGCGGGAACTGAGGGGGGTGTGGGGTGCAGGGTTCGGGGGCTGCAGGGTGTGGGGCGCAGGATTTCGGGAGTTCGGTTTCGGGGTTCGGGTTCGGGGAAGCCCCGAGCCCCGCGGGCAGCGCCCGCCGCAACCTCTTTGTCAGAGCGACACCTGGCGGGCACGGCCCGAACTGCAGCCGCTGGCAGCGCAGCGGGGAAAGAAGAGAGGGAGAGAGGAAAAGGGGGAGAGGAGGAGAGAGGAAAAAGGGGGAGAGGGAAGAGAGGGAGAGGGAGGAAAAGGGGGAGAGGGGAGAGAAGAAAGGGGGGAGAGGGAAGAGAGGATGGAGAGAGCAGGGTGGGTGGAGAGGGAAGAGCGGGCAGCACCGGGCACCTCAGCACCTCCAGAGCATTTGGGGCGATGGGAGCAGCTGCCCCGAGGCAAAATTTTGTAGCCTCCAGTGCCGTAAAGGCTCCCAGGCCTGGAGCGCACCCAGGATCAGGGACAACGGATGGGCCAGAGTCCATGCCTGTGAGTAGGGGAGCAGGTATTGACGAGAACAAATTCAAGGCTTGTAGCAGGTCCTCCTTGGGTGGGGAAATCCCCAGCAAAGTAAAGTGCCATTAGGAGGCGGCAGAAAGGCCGTGTTCAGTCACCTCGGTCCTCGGCAGGGAACACACCGTGGGTGCTGACAGAGCTGTGCCCCTGTGCCACGAGCAGGGAACGACAGGGGACAGGTGTGCAATAGCCAGAGGTTAGGGAATTTGGGAGAGCTGCCCAGCCCACACATCACAGGCTCCTCCAGCAAACACATCCACAGATGTGTTTATGCTTAATTTTTTTGGTTTTTTAAAAAACTGTTTCTGATGCTAAAACTAGTGATCAGTATAATTCAACCTCAGCTGTTTAACACAGCACACAGGTATAGGACAGGTCAAGGATGTGCAAACTGTTATCTTGGGGTTCAGGAAGAGTGGAAAATGGCAAACCTTCCTGAGAAAATAACTCACTGGACTAATAAATTACTTTCACTTAGTCTTCATTTCTTCATTCCTAAAAAAGTTGTGACCTAGATGCATTTGAAGCATACATAAAATAACATTCCTGTGCAGATTATGGGAGGTAGTTTGGCTTGTCTGGCAAAGTTTCTTGAGCTTTTTGATAATTTTTAAAATGCTGTAGGCCTTAAATCATCCTTTCAACCACGATGTCTTTTGAGTGATCTGTAATAACTAATCCTTACCTACCATTAAAGGGTCTGCATATTCACTCCTTTTTTATACCATGTCTTCATAGTTATTACTTCTAATAAATAGATTCTAATATCTGCATAATAAAATCAACATGAGGCATTGTGATAAATTATTCTACTTCCCTTTAGGGTAATGAGTTATGGGCAAGATAGTAAATTGACACAAAACTTAGAACAACAATTGGAGATTAATGACAGAACACTAGGAATCAGGAACTTGCCTGTGGCAAGAGAAATTAACTCAAAACTATGCTCTTAGAAGGATGTAAGAGAAATCCCAGAGCTCATGACAAGAGGAGGTTTGGCTCTGCTGCTCCTCCCAGTGCCCAAAGGGGAAGGCTGGAGGGGGACTTTCCACAAGGGTCAGGTGTGATAGGACAAGGGGGAATGGCTTTAAGCTGAAGGAGGCAGCTTCAGATGGGATTTTGGGAGGAAATTTCTCCCTGTGAGGGTGGTGGGGCCCTGGCACAGGTTTCCAGAGCAGCTGTGGCTGCCCCTGGATCCCTGGCAGTGTCCAAGGCGAGGTTGGGGCTTGGAGCAGCCTGGGAACAACAAGATTGTTAAGGTCCCTTCCCACCCAAACCATTCCATGATTCCCTGGTGCGTGGCAGTTTCTGATCATGACCGGAGCCATGGGGCTCTTCTGCCTCTCGTGAGACGCTCAGTGCTGTGAGAAGCACACCCCAAGCAGAGCAAATAGTTTTACTCCAGATACAATCTCTCTGCTCTCACCTTTTACTACCCATGTCTTTATTTAGCAGCAGCAACTTTCTTGTGAACAAAGCCTGGGCCTAAGCTGCACCCTGAAGCCATCCATCACTTGTTGCCACAATGGTGTTTCTATTGTTAATTGTTTGTCAGGGCAGCTTTTTGGGGTTAGACAGTGCAGTGATTTAGTACAGCAGCTAATCAGCTCTGAAAATGCATTCTCAAAATAAATTAGATCGCAAAAAAACAACAAAAAAAACCAAAACAAAAAAAACCCCAAAAACAAACAAACAAAAAAAACACCACCAAAAACACCCAACCCCACCCCCCCAAAAAAAAAAACCAAACCAAGCTGGAGAAGTCTGTTGGTCTGGATACAATCCTTTGGGAATGCTGAGCTTCCTCATGAAACCACAGCCGGGTCCAGGAGCTGCAGGGGTTCAGTGCTGCCCTGCTTCCAGCACGGGGCATGGAGTTGATGGAGCTGGTGAGGGTTTGCACAGCACATGCTGCTCAGTGTGTGGTTCTGGTCAGGGTTATTAATGGCTCATTTTTCATAAGCATAAAGAAATACAAGAAACACCCCCATCTACAACAATAAAGAAAGGCTGCCTGTCTTTTTTAATTTTTTTTTTCTCCTTTAAGATGGCCTCTGATAACAGGAATTTGCAAGGGAAAATGTGGTTAAAAGCCCATTTTGTAACTAGATCCTAGATGCACATACCATCAATACTCCAGCTCTGGCTCCCTTCTATCAGGCTAATCATAGCTGCACTGTTTTGTTGTCAAAACATCTCCTGTAGAAGTCAGACCAGAGAGTTCCTTCAGCAGCAAAAATGTGAGGTTAATATACCTGTATTAAGAATCTTCTGCCTCCTAAAACCACGTGGGGAAAAAAAAGACACAATAAATTAATAAATAACATTCACAAAGCCAGGTAATTTCCTGGGCTCTTCTCGGCCCACTCCTGATCTATCCTACCAGCAGCCAGTGTATCCTCAGTTTCCACTGCACCCATGTGACTGCAGAAGGAGCAATAAAGAGGCTGCAGAGCTCTTCCGTCTGTGAATTCTGTGAGGGGCAGAGCCAGGCAGGATGAGAGCCCCTGCCCTGCCTGGTAGGATTGACCACAGCACCTTCCCTGCGGCTTTGGCAAGCACAAAGGTGCCACATGCCCTGTGGTGATCAATCCCCTTCCGATCAATTGATCAGTGACACAAACCCTGGCGAGCTCAGGCCAGCGGTCAGAGAGCCCAGGACAGGGTGGCACCCCCTAAGAGGGCAGCTGTGACCCCCATCCCCAGCCAGGGGAGAGCCAGGTGGGCCCCCCGAGCCGGGCACAGGGACACCGCTACAGTCAATGCAGACACGAAGCAGAAGGAGTTTGGGTAAGCACAGGTGCCTGAGATCCAGTTACCTGCAGCTGCATCTAATTAGCAACTGATGATCTGGGCATTGATGAGAGGTGGATGAGCAGAAGCCAGTAGAAGATTTGGATGAGGAAAGAGGTGCTCTGATTGGAGCATTTAGGGTTTTATTGGCTGTTCAGTGGTGAGGGAGATGCAGCTGGTTTGTGGTGCAGGGTTGTGTCTGTTTCTGAGCACCAGGCAGGTTCCCCTCTGCCACAGCCTCCAACACATCTAGTGTTTTTTGGAGCTGGCCGTGGCCTCAAGAGCTCCTGAAAACATGGTCTGTTAGTCCACAGTTTCCCTGGATTTGAGTTTGCTTAGGCTTTTCAATCCAAGTACAAATAAAGGAATACTTTACATCCAAACTAAAGTAATGAGTTGTGAAATAGCTCCAAGCCTGAACTGCTGAACTCCATCCAGCCTGGTTTCTCAGGCAAGAGTACAGTAATTTCACGACTCTAAGGAGCACCGGACTATAAGGTGCACTTCTGGCTTCAGGCCAAAATTTTAGTCAAAATGGTGCGCCTTATAGTCATGAAATTACTGTATATGGATCTGTCTGAAAGCTGAGCTTGTCTGTAAGAAGACGCGACCATCAATTCTAAAGACCAGTGTTTAAAACCACAGGAGAACTCAGAGGTTGTTCCTGTGCTATTCTGCCAACCCCTCCATCTGTCCCTGTGCTGTCTCTGGAGCAGGTGTGGCTGCACTGACTGGCTTCCACAGCTCCCGTGGCACATCCAGGCTCACCCTGGGCTGGTGTTGGGGCTGGCTCCCAAACTGAGATTTGGATCAGCCCTGAAGGCTGTGCCCCCCTCCCCTGGTACCACCTGGAGTGCCTGGAGTTTGGACCCTGTCTTGCTGCACACACCAGGGAAGGAGCTAATCATTAATACATACAAAGAAAATTCTCTGTCCAACAGTAATACTCCACATCAGCAGAAGAACTGGAGAAATAAACCTCTTTTGCCAGACATTTGGTCTACACTGTCTGTTCCCTCAAGCAGCATTGAAGTGTCACCAGGTCCGCACTGCACGTCACTCAGTGACTTCCAGATCTACAGGGGATCATTTCCTTCTTTTTGTTTACCCTTTGCTCCCTGACAGGCATAAACTTAGCTATTTATTCACAGGGATGCTGCTCATCCAGACTTTTAAAAATTATTAATTTGCTGCACAGCTGCTTTGGGACACTTTCCTGATTCCACCCCATAATGTGTTACTTGTTGCAAACACACTGGAGAATACGTGATCTTGCAAAAAAATAATATTCCTTTGTTATCACAACATGCACTTAGACAAACACTATTTTTGCTTTTTTTTTTTGTTAAAAAAAAAGACATGACATTTCCTTTACATGTTTATTAATGGACACAAGGGGTGAAAAGATGAACTGTCAAAGCAGATTATTCATTGCCAAAGAAACACCGTGGATCTGATCCAGAAAACATGACACAGTCTTCCAGGCAGTGTAAGAATCAGAGAGCTGTGGATGCTGTTAAAATAAGGTTCCAAAGCCATCTGGGTCTCCCCAAGGCCACAGGGATGTGGAGCAGCAAGAGCACGTGTGGAGGGAAGGGAGCTGGGCTGCAGAACTGCATGTGTATGGGCATCCTTGCTGCCTGTGGCTAGCTGGGCCTGGCCCTGAAGTGACAAAACCTGCTGGGAAGAGGGACTGATCATGAGCTGAGCTCTGGCAGCTGCTCCTGCATGGGGGCAATAGGTAAGGAGGAGGAGGCAGAGCTGCACTGGCCACTGCAGGGCTGGACACGGGACACTGCAGGAGCAGTGGGCACGGCAGAGCTGGACACTGAGCACTGCAGGAGCACTCTGAGCTGCTTCTGCCTGTCCTGGCTGTCCAGGCTGGCTGGGTGATGTGCCTAGCACGTGTGACTGGGTGGGGACCAGCCTGGACAACAAGGGTGGTGTCCATTCTCTGACCATGGCAGGGAGGAGTCATGCAGCCTAGTGAGGAAGGGGTAACAAATAGCATGAGGAAATCATGTGGAGAGGAGGGGAAGCAAACTCATGTTCATGGCAGGAAGGAGAGAAAGGGTGGAGAAAGCGGAATGATGGGGAGGAGGGCACAGAAAGACACATCACCGCTTTCTGTGGTGATGAAGTCTGACCTTGGGTTAAAGCATATTTACAAATCTGACAATCAGCAGAAGACATTTTGAGGCTGTGACTAGATTAATATCTCTATATAACTATAATTAAAATGGCAGAACTCATACCCTGTCTTTTTCCAAAACAAAACTTCCCTTTTACATCTATTCAGAGATTTGAGACTTTTACAAGGCTGATGTCAAATGTCAATAGAAATGCATGAGGCCATGGTGATATCATGGTGTAAGAGAGAGTCACGAGCAAGGTATGTAAACTTTATGAAATAAAGTCATTTTTTTCCCTTCCGTTTTGGCCATTGCCTAAACTGGAACCATTAAACTCATCTTAAAATAACACTGCAGGTTAAAAAAAAAAAAAAAAGAAAAGAAAAAAAAAGAAAAAAAAAGCAAGGGGGGAAAATACTGAACTGGGTTTTTTTTTTTTTTTTTTCCAGCCGAGTTTGTTCAAACAAGGTTTGCTAATAGGAGAGTTTTGGGGCAATTCTGTGAACCCTACAAAAGTGGCTTGTATTGCAGATATCAGGGTTCTTATCAATAATTTCCTACCTCCTTGCAAAGCCTGTAACACTTCCCTATCTACCTGTGCAGAGGTAAATTTATGTCCAGATGAAGGGCAAAACAGTGTTGCATTCGACATTTAGTTTTAAAGGATGTCACCAGCATTAACTGACCTATCAAAAATACCTTCATGGAAAATTCTTGACTGAGCTGCTTGCTGGTTTGGGGAAGGTTGCCTGCACAGACACTTCCAGCATGTCTGGTACCACAGGCCTGGGGTCTTCAGCCATGCAGTCACACATTTCCCAACAGTGAGCTGTGGGATGGAGCAGGGTGTGGAAGGACAAGAGAGAAATCAAGGGCCTTCTGATACATTTGATACACCTTAGAGAAAGTAGATGCTAAAGTACGTTAGTGAAGGGGAAAATGCAGAACTCAAGGTTAAATGAGAAGAGCTAAGCACAATTAGAATTAAAAGGGATGAAGGAAGGATGAAAGACAGTGAGATGTCAGGGAGATGCTGTTGGAAGGGAGAACAGACCAGTTCTACTGGAGACATGAGGAAAACCAGTCAGCTCATGTTTCCTGGGAGAACAGGGGAGCCAGGACAGAGGCACGAGGGAGAAATCACATCAGAGTTGCAGATACATTTCTCCAGATTCAGCTGGATCTTACAGCTGCATAGTTGGAAAGCGAATGGTACAGAGGTAGAGGGAATGAATTTTCTGCTGTGTTAAAAGCTCCAGGGCGACAAAAAGCAGTGAAATTCAGTCAGTAGGCCGGACGCTGGGAGAACAAGATAGATTGGACTGAAATGAAGCTTGAAAGCAAATGAGCAATTTTCAAATTAAGAGAAGGACAGGGAGGAGAGGTGTGCAAACAGAGGAGGAGAGAAAAACTAATTGAATTATCTGGATGAGCAGTGAGCAGAACACACTGCACATCACAATTTGCACAGCAGAGAGGTGAGGAAGAATGGTGCTAAGAGCAGAATATTTCAGATTACAGTAAATTCACGAATACAAGCCGCACTGAGTATAAGCCGCATCTCTGGGTGTTGGCAAATATTTCGGTTTTTGTCCATAGATAAGCCGCACCCGAATACAAGCCGCTCTGTCGTTCGCAGCGAGGACCCGCGTGCAATTAGTAACAGAACCGGGGGAGGGCGGGGTTTACTGGCTGAGCTAAGGCTGTGCAGGCTCGGCCCGCTAGGGGCCGCTGACGGGGCCAGGTGGCCCAGCCCGGTGCGGCCGCTCGGGGCCGGCCGCCGCTGCCCCTGGGCTCGGTCACCCCGGGTCGGCGCTGCCCCGCGGTGGCAGGCAGGGACGGAGCTTCCCCCGCTCCTACGGCAGCGGCGGCGGGCGGGGACAGAGCTTTCCCGCGCCCGTGGTGCTGGCGGCGGGCGCGGACAAAGCACCCCGCCTCCTCCCCGGGCCGCGGCAATGGCGGCGCAGGGTTCCCGTCGGCTCCCGGAGCCGCGGCAATGGCAGCGCTCCCCCCACGTTGGCTCCCCGAGCCGCGGCAATGGCGGCGCGGCCCCCCTGAGCCGCGGCAATGGCGGCGCCCCCCCTCCGTTGGCTCCCCGGGCCGCGGCAATGGCGGCGCCCCCCCCCCCCTCCTCCCCTGGGCTGCGGCAGAGGAGGGAAGAAGAGAGCTCTCCCGCCTCTCTCCCCGCCCCCCGTGCTGCCTGCAGGGAGCCAGGGCAACACGGTAACACTGTAACAATTGCGAAATGCCGGCTTTTACTGGCCGGTGCTTGGCTCGGCACTCTGGCTGGCACGTCTGGGGTTGTAAATGTCAGAAAATTATTAATATATTAGCCGCACCTGACTATTAGCCGCACTTCCGGGTTTCCACCAAAATTTTTGTCAAATTGCTGCGGCTTGTATTCGTGAAATTACTGTAATCATTTCACAGCAGCTGGGAGAGTCAAACAGGAGCTGAGCTTAGCTGAAGGAGTGAGGAGATGCCAGTGTGAGAAACTGGTTGGGTTGTCACTCCAGAACCTGAGAGCACCTAGAGTGTGTGTGGAAATCAGGAAGGAGAAGGAAGAGCCTTAGACCAAGTGTGGAGGAGGATGGAGAGAGGCTGGGCAAGAGCAGGGGCCCGGAATCTACAGGAACAGGAGAGATCCCCGAGCATTTGCCCCATGTCTGCTCCTGATCCAGACAGCTCAGAGGGAGGAAGGTGCTGGGGAGAGGAGAAGAGCACAGGTGAGGTCCCGGGAGCCGGAGGAGCTGTGGATGAGCACACAGAGCCCACGAGCAGCCGGCAGCAGGGAGAAAAGGAGGAGCGGCGGCACTGGGGGCTGGGGAGGAGAGGGGCAGAGGGGCGGGATCTCGGCAGGGCAGGGACACGGCCCAGAGCCGGCAGAGGAAGGCATGAGGAGCACGGCGGGGAGGCTTGGCACGGAAAATGGGAGAGCCCAAGGAAGATAAGAGTGCCAGACTGGATGGACAGAGGTGAGGTCAGAGCCGCAGACGGGCGCGGGTACAAAACGACAACACAGGAGGCAGCTCCTGCCTGCGGCTTCCAGGTGCAGCCCTTGGCCGCCTGTGAGCAGCACTGATTGATTACAGAATTAGGCTGCTGCTATTTTGGTCCTGTGACTTCAGATGCTGTAATCTAAGGCTGCTGTGGGCTTATCCTTGCAGCAAGGATAACTCTTGAGGCATAGGGATTCTTCTGGGGGAGACACGTCAGAAAGCTTTTCCCCAAACTGCGTTTGTAATCCTGCCACTCCTCTCATCAATCACTAGGCGAGCACGAAACTGCCGGTGTGCTTCCTGCTGGAGTGTTGTGAATTTTCAAAGGCAGAGTGCACTATTGTTTGATAGCCAATTATTCACTGGCATTGATAAAAAGGCTCTGCCCACGATTACTGCAGCAATTACTCACTCTCCTAATTTAGACACAAGGAAAAATTAATTCAAGCTTCCAGTTGATCATTTATATCTTTGGCTTTTGTAATACACATCACAGCACGCTGAAAACAACTCCACCATAAAGGAAACTGATCTGTCCAAATTGATAAGGTGTTTTACTCTCGTTCTGTCACTGAGGGAGGCATGACTGAGTCCAAGCTAAAGGGCTGTGGCTGAAGGTGGGCTTTTGGGGACATAAAAATATGAAAATAATTTTATTAAACCTTAAATTAAAAACAGAAGGGAGAGATGTTCCTGCAGTCAGAAGGGAGCTCCGTGTACAGTTAAGCAAGCAAATAAAGCAATAGGATGTTTAAGTGGTTTGACCTCATCCTGCTCCCAGGCCACCCTTCAAGGGCTGACAGACCGACTCCTGCCAGCAGACATCCAAGACTTTCAGGGGAGGCCAGTGGGGAGAAACCATAGTGTTGGCAGGCCAGTTCAGGATGAAGTGGAGCTGGCAGAGCATATAAAGCTGTTAACAGGGTCAGGAATGGTGAATTGTAACATCTACTTACTCCTAATAACTCAGAGGCTGCGAGATGGAAAGGTATCCATGTCCCACTGGAGCAGGGAAATGATTTTATTCATTTTCTTGTTATTATTAAAGTTCCTGCAAGATTACAGAGGGCACAAGAACGTTGTGGTAACTATGAGCCCGAGAGAAGGAGCAGCACCTGGGAAGTGCCTTCTCCAGCTCCTCCATGGCTGTGCTGTGGTTTCACTTTCCTGCCTGCTGGCAGGAGTTCAGCTGTCTGGGAGAGGAGCAGGAGGAGCTTTCCTTGGAGCAGGCTGGCTGCCTGCACATCCCTGCCCAGCTGTGTGTGAGGTGGAGCCTCTGCCCAGCCCGGTGAGAACGTGCAGGGGCAGGTGCTGCCTGTGCTCCGAAGGCAGCAACCTTTGCCTCTGGAGCACACATTGCTGCAGTTTTGTTTCCAGCTCCTGGTTTGTTTGCCCCAGGTGCTGTCATTGCAGAGAACTTTTCTGTTTGGGTGCAAGGCACAGCCTGAGTGACCCCGGGTAGGTTTTTTCAATGAGCTGGGAAGCACCTGTGTGAGGGTTCCCAGAGGAATGCCAGCACTTTCTCCAGCCTTGTGGGCCAGATGAGGTGAAGCACAGACAAGGCTGTGGCACCTCTGCTGCTCAAAACACACTTGAGGCAGATGACTGGAACTGAAAGGCAGCAAAATATTGCCACGCCCCCCCAACATCTGTCCTGACTGACAATGTGGTAGTGTGGAGCGTTCAGCCCAGGCAAAGCCAGGCTGAGCACAAGCTTAGCTCAATCACAGGAATGAGAAGATTATTCCAGTTGGGAGCCACAGCTGGGCTTTCCCTCACTGCTGCTCCAGCGCAGAGATGTTTGATGGGCAGCAGCCTGGGCAGGAGCGCTGCCCACAGTGAGCTCTTTAGGGGCTGGAGGTGCTGCTGCCCCTGCCCAGCTCTGCTGGGGCCCAGGTCTCGTCCCCCTGGCTGCCACTGTGGTTTTGCCCATCTTTGGGACGCCTGAATCTCCTGGGAGCAGCTGAGGAGCCTGGCAAGCAGAGCTCTCCTGCCTCTCCAGGAAGCACTCCTGCTCCTGTGCCTGAGCCATGCAGGGCAGGCTGGGGAGGAGAGGACACTGCTCTGGAAATGTGCTGTGGCCAAATCCCAAATGTGTGCAGGGGCTGCTGGCTGCGAGCCCTGTGGCTGCACATGACACAGCCATGGGAAATACACACCAGAGGTGCAGGCAGAGGCTGCAACACCCTGAGATTCCTGGCCCTGGCTCCAGGTGTGCCCAGTCACAAAGCACTGACCATGATGTTAGAACTGGGCTGATCGCGAGGAAAAGAGAAAACTATCAGAGCTCATCTTATCTGAGATAATCATGCACGCTCAGGAACTGTGTAATTCAGTTGCCCTGCTTAGCCAAATGTTAAAGAGTTTCTAAAGTTTATTTCCTGTCTTTATAGCAACTGTCTGGCCCTTTATTTATTTTCCCTGAAAGCTGCCGGTGTGCTAAAAATAATTTTTGGAGCAATTCTTATAGCAGATTGTATAACAATCGCAGGCTGAAGTTGGAGCAGTTGGGAAGTTAAGGATGCCTCCTTGGGCAATCTCTTCTCATGAACTTCCATCATTTTTATTTTTAAGCTTTGTAGTATAGCGTTCCATGTCCCTCACCACCGCAAAGAGCTGACGGCTCACATTGTTGTTACCTTGAAAGGGCAGTTATCATGGCTAATCCACCCTCCAAGGTTTTTCCTCAGGATAATTATTGTTTTCGTGATTCATCTTGTAGACCCTGCCCTTCCTTATTCACACAAAGTATCCTACTCCCTGCAATATTTCTGGGTCAGGCTCGTGCCACACATGTGATTTCCTCTTGGGCATGCAAACAAGACAAGATGGATTTAAAGGTCAGCCAGTGCTGGGCTGGCCACCCTCAGCACTGCCCTGTGTGTCACCTGTGGGGACATCATCACATGGGGAGGGTTTGGAGCTGGACAGGCATGGAGTGCTCAGGTAAAGGTCACTGATGTGGGCCAGGGGACAGTGCCTCTGCTGTTGTGCTGGAAAATTTCACTGCTCCTGTCTTTAGTGGAAAACATTATCACCAGCACATCCTGGCATGTAATTTGGCCTCATTTATTATCATTGAGTGTTGGCTTAATGCTTATGGTGCATTTCTAAGGTACTCAGAGAGGGTTGTGGTATTTCAAGGAAGCATAACTCATGGAGGACAGGGGAGGGAGAATCCTGAAAGGTTTTGGCACTCTAATTTTACTGAACATGAAAAACATAACCTAGGCAGGCTTTAGCATGATCCCTTCATGGCCCAGAGGCCACAGGGAAGGGAATATGCCCGGTGGGCAGGATTACTTCCTGGGAGAGCTGGGCTCTGCTTTTCCTGTCAGCATGCTTGTCTGGGTCTGTCCATACATCCTGTGCCCCACCTTGGCTTGGAGCATGGCTTGGCTTCCACCTCAGTGTACAGAAACAGGATGAGACCCTGAGAGGGCACCAAAAGATGGATCAGAAGCTCGGTTTGGATTTGTCTGGGAGCTTTTTCCCCCGCTTTCACTTTGGTGTTTGTGCTTGAGGGCTGGGCTCACAGCTCACAGCTTGTTTGGCTCTCCCTGATGGTGTGATGCAGCAGTAAAGAGGGAGCACCATCTCAGAGCCAGGAAAAGCCCAGGTTAGACTGGACTGGGTCCACCACCTTCACCTGGTGAAGTGGCAGTGTTTTAAGGTCCCCAGGGCAGTACAGGCACAGCTCCTGCTGGGACCCTGTCACACACAGGTAGAGCACGACATCCATCTCCAAACGGGAGGATTGCTTTTGGCATTGAGTGACAGCAGCCAGCACACCCAGAGCTGACCCACACTGAGGGATACCTGCTCAGGACAGGCTGGGAACAGAGTCTGAGCAGCTGTCCTGCAGCCACTGCATGCCAGTAAATGGTGGAAGGCAGGGACAGGCCCAGCCTGTCCTGTGAGGTGCTGTGCTGCTGACCAGAGGCAGCTCATGGGCTCTTCTTCCTGTGAGGTGCTGTGCTGCTCGTGGGCCAGGAGCAGCTCCTGGTGATGTTCTTGATGGATGGAACTATTTTTAACACCAAACTGATTTTACACATGATGGTAGTCTCACAACCCCTCCCTGCACAGTACATAGTTATGACCTGCCTCATAAGAAAAAACACAAAATGGAATATTCTAGTGGCTTTTACTTTGAAGAAGTTAACATAAACCATGACCACATTGATTTATTCTGAAAACTCTCCCAGCAGCCTGCATTTACATTTTATTTGTGTAACACCAATAGCTCAGAGAACTGGGGCTGTAGTGGCAGAACAGATTCAATCTGCTACTGCTCCCTTGAGTGTTAAATGCTTTGAATTGGCTTCACCATGTCTAAAATCCTGATTTTCCAAAAATTTTCTCCTCCTGGAATAAGAATTCTGGAGCAACACTTCCAACAGCAGTTACCTGGGCAGGGAAAGCTGCTTCCAATGCCTGAAGTATCAAAATAACTTTTATTTGGGTAAACAGTGCTAAAACACCAGTGTTGTACAGGTACACCTTATAAAGATTTGCTAGGGATTTTATTATTGTACAAGGCAAGTACCCACTCAAACTACCCAAGCAATAACAGATTGCAATAAATGTGGCTAAAAAAGAATCTAAAAATACAAAGGAGGGTTATATTCACCATGGTTTAGGCAGTAGAGAATACAGAGTTTGACTTGGTTAGTTGCCTTGTTTGTAGGTAACACTTTTCAAAACACTTGGTTGGAATTGATTGAGTTTTGATGAAGGTCCCAAAGATGCATCTTACAAGAAGCTACCTGTGTTATTTTCTGTTAGGTATCAAACCAACACTTCCAAAGCTTTGTATGGAACTGTCACACGAATTTAATGTGCTAATCTGTGTTAAAAGCTTTGCTGACCATAAGCAGAAATGTGGAAACTCAACGAAATCACCTCTGAAAAAATGACATTTGTGATTTATATTCTCAGACTAAAAATAGAGCTCCATCTGTTTGTTTTCCTTTATGAAGTGGCCAACTGTAACACTCCCTTACCAACCCTAAAAAAGAATTTTCATAAAAGATGGTGACGCAAGCCCTTATCTCATGACTGTGTCTCATTAGGTCACCAGTGGTGGACAAGAAATTGCTTCACTTTTAACGTGTCTTTGCCATCTTCCCTGACCATGAACCAACTCGAGAAAATATTTTGGGGCATTATCTGCACAGCAATCTGTTACCTTAATAGTGCAAGTATGTGAGTGGAACCTGCAGTAAAATCTGTGTTGTTTTTCACCTGTAAGGCAGCACT
Organism: Catharus ustulatus; assembly: GCF_009819885.2. NCBI lineage: Eukaryota > Metazoa > Chordata > Aves > Passeriformes > Turdidae > Catharus > Catharus ustulatus. The sequence continues at coordinate 20,696,489 of NC_046233.1, read as the reverse complement.
GACACAGAAATCCTCCTATGAGCAGTCATTAACACACTCAGAACTGCACTGGCCAAAGGGCAGTGGGGGTGTTCTCCTGGGAGAGCTCCACAGCTTCAAACACTGCTGAACAGACCTCGTGGACACCCAGACCTTTCAGCTCTATTTCATGATGTGCTGTTTTATTTTATTGTAGGAAAAACACTTGTCATGGCTTATCTGTCTGACAATGAATGTGTTTGGTGCTGGAAAATGAACATCCAATCCTGTGACAGGGTCTCACCACCCTCCCAGGGAACAGTCCCTTCTCAATATTCCATTCATCCCTGCCCTCTGGCAGTGGAAGCCATTCCCTGTGTCCTGTCCCTCCATCCCTTGTCCCCAGCCCCTCTCCAGCTTTCCTTGAGCCCCTTTAGGCACTGGCAGGGGTTCTGAGCTCCCACTGGAGCCTTCTCTTCTCCAGGTGAGCATCCACAACTCACCCAGCCTGGCTCCAGGGCACAGTTGCACAGATGTTTTGTTGTCATCCAGTCATGGAATTTGTTCTAAATCTAAAAGCAGCATTGGAGTATTTTCTGTTGCCAATTTCTGTGTTTGGATTGGAGAGGGATGACCCAGGGATCAGCTCAGTGCTGCTCTCCACTGAGTGAAACACCCTGCTCAGTATCGAATTCACAGATCAGCACTTCTGCCTTTGATTTCTAGAGATTAATTCCTGAGTATTGCACTCCCCACCAGTCACCCTAAAACCAAAGAACAGTTCCAGAGCAGCTTAGATTTGGCTGCTGTCAGAGCTGTAGCTCAGTGGAGTCTGAAAATACCTGGGATATCCCTCTGTGAGCCAACAGTGACATGAATGGGCAGAGAAGGTAGAACGCTTTGTGTGCAGCTGTGCTGCATCTGGATCTAAATATGGGCTCTGAGTTCCACAGGACCACAGTGCTACTCCTAAAACCAAAGGAAAGGGGATAGAGGAGAGCTGGGGAGGGTGGCATTGTTGGGGAGTCCTGTGGAGGGCCAGGAGCTAGACTCAATGATCCTTATGAGTACCTTCCAACTCAAGATATTATGTGATTTTTAGTTCCTCTATTTTGAGAAGGAATGGGAAAGAGAAAGGGAAAGGTCCTGTATTGGCCCTGCTTGAAATACAACACTTTGGTCACCGAATGGGATTTGAAGGACAAGCAGTGCAGTGGGTATTTTTTCTTGAAGAAGATAATCTTGGGATTTCTTGGCCCCATTTCAGAATTTCTGCAACACATTGGAGTTCACCGAGTCATGGCAATCCAGTGGGAACACAGGTTTTGCCAGGGTTGAAATGTGAAAAAGAAAACAAATATTTTATTAGGAGTAAAATCTTTATCACACACCTCAGAAATATACTTTACATGCTTTGGAGAATTTCATTCAGTCGAATTGACTTCACAATGAATAAACAAACAGCCTGGTCTATGGCAAGTGTGGAACAAGATGAGCTTTAAGGTCCCTTCCAACCCAAACATTGCTGGGATTCTGTGATATTGTAATAATTAACTCCTGTATCCCTTAGTGTGCTAATAGCATCTTTTTGTTCATGGTTGGGCTAAGCAGACATGGCCAAGCTCCTCAAAGCAAACACTTCTGAAAGCCACCAATCCCCCAGCAAGGGCCACCAGTCTCTGCCCTGAGCAGTCCAGGTTGGCACAGGCCCCTGGAAAAGCGCCCAGTACATTTCCCACATTCCCACCTTCCTGCTGCCCACTGGGTCAACAACAAGCCTTTCCTAGCTCTGAGTAAATTAAAAACAAACAAAAAATCTATTAAAATAATAATTTTATTTTAAAATATTTTAATTTATAGTATGTTAATATAATTAATTAAGAATAGTTAATAATTAGCATCTTAGCTAAGTCTTATTATGTTAATTAATGTAATGAGTTAATTGTATGCTTTATTTCAATCAAGTGTTTGGACAACACCCTCAGGCACAGGGTGGGTGGGATTCTTGGGGTCTCCTGTGCAGGCCTGGGAATAGACTTAAAAATCCACAGGGGTCCTTTCCAGCTTGGGATATTCAAGATTCTGTGAATTATTGAGTTCAAAATGCAATCATGTCCTGAGGTTAACAGAAGGATTGTCCTTGCCTCAGCTGAACTCAGGTTTAAACATGTCTGTTCCTGTCAAAGGAGGGCTCACCAGAGCTGCTCGTTGGCACTACACCCAGTTCAGCTCTCTGCATAGTTTCACATATTTCATTGTACATTTGTGCAATCCTATTTTCTACCTTAGCATCCTCCAGATACTCATGTACTCTGCTTATTTCACACTCCTCAGTTACTCTCAGGCCTAATGTTCCGTCTATTTCTCTTACCTGTGCTTTTCCTTTGGTCTGATGTGTTTTGCTCTAAACTGAGGAAGATCTCCAGTGTTGTCTGTGCATCCCCTGGGTTCTGTGCTTCCCTTTTCTTGCAGCACGGAGGACAAGGCAACTGGGGAAGTGCTGGGTAGCTGATGAAGAACCCATCAGGAATTACATCAGGGTCTAAAAACAGCCTCAGCCTTGCTCTTTGTGAAATGAAAATCGAGGAAAGGCTCTGGCTGCTCTTTTGGCTAAGACCCTTCAGTGTTTTGTACCAGGACCCAACAGCTTCACCAGGCAGAGTGTAGGTCAGGGACAAATTTACTGTTGCAGGAGTTGGGAAGTTCAAATGACACCTTTTTTCCCTTATCCCTCCTCATTTTAGGGAGTTACCAGAGGAGCCACTTCCAGCTGAGAATCAGGGTTAACGAGTGGCAACATTTTGGGACACTAAGATTGACTGACCACTGCTTGCTCCTTCCCCCTCATTTACACAGAGATGTTGGGAGTGTACTAACACACAAGTGTGTAACACACAAGATGAGGTACACAGGGAATAGCAAACTCCATCATAGAACTGGGACTTCATGACTTGATCCTTTTCCCTGCTTTTATGCTGTGCTGGGTTTAACTAACCAGCTTGACATCACCTGTGTAAGAGTTTTAATGTCAAAGGAGTATTTTTTCCAGAAACATTCTCCTATTTCAGAAAGGACCTTTTCAGTCACCAAAAATACAGTCCTTTAGTAGCATTATGTGGCTTGAAATAGCTTTATTTTGAAGATTGCTTTAATACAACAGGCTGGAAGAGAACAGTCTGATTTTCCAATGCCTCTTCACTGGAGTGGTTTCAAGCATCTGAAACAAACCAGCCTAAAAATCCAATTCCACTACAACCAATAGAACAAATAAGAACAAATCTGATTTTTCATGTTGCAACAACACACACACTGACATCTGATACCTCCAGTAGCTCCTGCCAAGACTCATCTTTACAGGACTATGACATTAAATCCACAGCTTCAGCTTGGGAGCTGAAGGCCACACCATGCTCTGATGGCTCTAAAATTGAGGGATGTGCATTCTTTTGGGAGGCTCAGCAGCAAACAATAATCTCAGCTGGACTTGTGTCACTGGTCTCTTGACCAGTGTATCTGAGACTTGTCTTCCACTCTTTCGAGGGTTTTTGTTTTTTCCCCTTGCATATCTATCAGGTGTTTTATAATTTCTCTTGGAAAGCAAAAACCTGTCTGCACTATTATAGTCCAGCTTGCTGCTTACCCAGGAACAGAGCAAGAAGGGCTTTTTGGCACAAAGATGTCACAATCTTTCAGGCTGGAAAAGGCCCTTTAGATAGAATCCAACCATTAACCCAGCACTGCCAGTATCTAATATCCCATCCCTCCCTCCCCTCCGGCAGTGGGAAGCCATTCCCTCTGCCCTGCCCTTCCATGCCTTGTCCCCAGTCTGTCTCCAGCTCTCCTTGAGCTCCTTTAGACTTGGCAGGGGCTCTGAGCTCTCCCTGGAGCCTTCTCTTCTCCAGAACAGCCCTAGCTCTCCCAGGCTGGTTCTAGAGCAGAGGGGCTCCAGCCCTAGGAGCAGTTTCAGGGTCTCCAGCAGCTCTACAGCCCTCCAATATTGGAGATCCCAGAGCTGGACACAGTAGAGGGAAACTCAGCTGCCACACCCCAAGTTCTCCACACAAGGGAGAGAATTTTGAATATATCAAGCTCCCCTACCACGACCATGGCACAAGCACCCAGAGCCCCTCTGCAAGCACAGGGTTATTAGCAGTGGTTTCTTTCCTGGAAAAAGCCTAGCAGGTCTCAGGTTTCACACTACAGGAAGATCTCAAAGCACACCTTTGTGCATGGAAGAGCACAACACACAAATTTTTCTCCTGGGATGTGCATCTGGGCTGGGGCTGTGTATTCCATTTTTGGAGCAACACTGGATTGTTTCCAAGACCACCACGACACAATCACTGCGCTATGGGTGGTAAACAAGTCTCTACTGCTGCTGCAGCCCTTCCTGCACTGCTTGCTGTGCATTCTTTAACTGCTGCCTTTATTACAAAGGTTCCTGCCACACTGTCACCTCATCCTTGCATGCCTCGGAATACACACAGGGAAAAGGCAGACCAACCCTGAGCGTCACCGAGCACACCCCACCTACTGGGTGGAATCCACAGGCAGATAAAGGTGAGAAATTACTTGGTGAGACAAGACTGCTGAGCCAGCAACTGCAGTGGGTAGCACAGATTATTTAAACCTTTTGTAAGCATACCACATTATTTATAAAATGTTAGGTATATTAAAGCTTTTAAGTCATTTGGTACTGCCAAAATCAAACTCACCAGTGTTTCTCTGCCTGAGCCTTACCAGCGGCAATTATGTTAAGACTAAAGGCTAGATTTTTGTGTAGCAATTTGAACTCATGGCCAGAAACCAGGTCTGGAATAAGCAGAGCTCCTGCACATTCAGCAGTAAATAGGTATTCCCCACCCACAGTGAAGTCTTGTACCAAAGATCTTAAACAAAAGTTAATACTAGAAAAAGTAACACTATAATTAGTGCTGGAATTATAGTGAAGACTAAATGTAGCCTTGAGTTTATTTCAATGTGAGCACTGTTTTCCTTTAAAACTTGCATCTTCATTTAGGAGAAAATAAAGGCATTTCACCATCAGTTGCACAAAATGCTGTATTTTATTAACTAAATCAAAAAGGTACAGTTAATTCACACAAAATGTTCAATATAAGCAATACTTAACATGCTTGTAAGTTGGGACTGTGTCTGATTTGCAGTTTAAATAGTGTCTGGTGTGAGCACAGCAAATTAATGCTGCAAAGTGCTCAGAATTGAGATGTCTGTATCCCACAGAAAGAGTGTCCAGTCAGAGCCCTACCAGAACTATTGCTGTGGTGCAGTGCAATTACATCAAAACATGACTCATTTTTAACAACTCCATGAGAAACCACACCACTCTTTTAAACTGGAAACTTCCCTCCTGCAGGATTGTAAATAATGCACCACTGAGAGCTTACTTCCTTTGGAATGCCCATGCCTGGTGAGAAAGCACCAAGCCAAAGGAAGGTGTATTTCAGGTCCCTGTGAGCACACAGTACCAGTACTGTGATGTTCAAAAGTTCACACCACCTCCACCCCTAACCTTAGGGGCCTCCAGCTTACTCTGGAGGGAGCTGCCTTCCCAGCCCAGCTTCTTACTTACCACAGCCCAGTGTCCCCAAAGTGGCACATGCAGCCCCAATGTCACCATGCTGCATTCCAACACTTCCATTTGGGACCAAATCTGCCAAGACATGGCTTTCATTAAGCGTCAGCACACTTATAAATACCTTGTCCTTTCTCTCCACATCCCAAAGCTGCAGAGGTTTGCAGGCTGGAGCCCAAATGGTCATGGTGTTATAATAAAGCCCTAAGAAAGGCAGCAGGTTGTATAGTTATCTCCTTGTGAGCAAAATCCCTGCCCTAAAACTATGCAACCTACTACCTCTTCCTAGGAGCCCCATGCTTCCTCTGTGCAGTTCTTCACTCTCTGCAGGACTTTAGCTCCCCAGCTGCTCTCTCTTCTGCCCTGGCTGGGCACACACTCCAAGGTGACACTGTCAGCAATAACCAACAGTGCCTCACTGCCTGGAACACTCACCAATGGCTCCATTATTATTCTTGCCATGCTAAACTTACCATCCCAAAAAGCATTTGTTTCCGTGGGTTTTTTGTTACTACAGCAAGCTGTTTGCTGGGCATGCTAGCACAGAACCAGTTACAGACTGGTACACCAAGCACAGCAGGAGGAAAGTGAATGCAATAAACTTTAAAAGTCTTTATAGAACAAACACCATCTCAGAACAAAGTTCTGGTTCTTGCATGCTCAAACTCCATAGCTCCACATCCCCCTAAAAAGGTGAGAGGCGAGTTTTGGCCAAAATCAGCCAACACTTAAATTTTGCATTAGATCTGGAAAAGCTGCAGAAAAACACGCAGACTTATTAATAAAGGATCATTTTAAGTTTTCCCTCCAACTTCTACCAAGCAGTTAAGAGTCATGGAGTTTTAATGTATTAAGGAAATTGGATTGTCAGAAGAGTTTAAGTGGCAATGTACTTGAGCTCCCTGTATTTTATGTTCTCCTAACTGGCTTGGAACAGCTTCCCTCTGTGGAACCTTCCACCCTTTGCCTAAAGCGTGGGCATTTTCCATTCCCAGCCAGCACTGTGCCACTCACCTTGGGAGAAAAGTCATGTTAAGTCAAAGATATCCTGTGGGGTTTGCACCATGCACACTGTCAGTCCTGTACATTCTGGCACTGCTGCCTTACAACCCTGAATTAATCTGGTTTCATTCAATGAGGATTTTTAGCCCAGGACTGGCTGCAAGGGAACGCAGTTTGTTTTACTCCTCAGGGAAGGCAATAGATTGTATAGTTATCTCCTGAACAGGGTAAAATAACTACCCTACAACTATACAATCTACTACCTCACTCTGACAGAGAAGCACAGACGTCAGCAAGAGCTCAGCCAACCTCAGTTTCATTCTGAAGGATGCTTTATACAACACCCCAACAACTGGAACACTGGGAATTTGTATTTGATTACCCCACCATACACATACAGGAATAATCTATTCTTAATTTTTTATTCATTAGAGCAGAAAAATTAATGCAGAATGAAACTTAGCTTTTCCAAGAACCAGAAAAATCTAAACACAATTCCCACGGCTATTACACAAGTATTTTGTCCTGTCATAAGCGCTACAAGTACAGAAGTTCAGCAAAATCTGACATTGAGCTTAAAACTGAGAAGCTTCCATTGTTGATTATCTGCTACTTTAGGAAAGACAGTAGATTGTATAGTTATCTCCCAGTGGTGGGTATGACCCTAAAACTATACAACCTACTACCTCATCCCACAGTGCAGGCATCTTCAGAGCTGGGACAGGATTGCTGCTTCAGTCAAGACAAGTCAGGCTAGCTGCAGACAGCATTTATAATACTCATCATAGAAAGAGCCTTCCCCTTGCTCCCCCTAGTTACAGAAGGAAGTTATTTTAAAAATAGGGTTTCTTAATTTCATAACTTTACCAATTTCTTGGGTCTTAAGTGAGCATGTCATAACAGTCATAGCAACTACAGTCATTAAACTTCTGTTGAATTACCAGTCATGTTCCACAGGTGTCACTTCTCACCTGAAATCAGAAGAAAAGGCTGTCAGTGACACTGTAGGCAGATATATATTTCTTCATCCTTGGAATTTAAAACTAATGCAATCTAGGACCACAGCTATGTGACTGATTTATACAGATGAGGATGAGGTCCTAATATTTGTCATTCTGATTAAGTAAGTACTATTACATAGAGTGACCTTTCCACCTATTGTGACAATAGTTAAAAAAACAGAAACCATGCACTGTCCAAAGTATTGATTAGAGCTTTTTCTGCTAGTCTTAAATTACATTAAGCCTTGTGCACAGCAATTCTTTTATTAGAAACAAAACTCAGTAAGATTGCGGCTTCTACCCTGACATTTAGCTATTAAACTGCCTTACTAAAAGGCCACTGAAAAAAGTTTTCCCATCAGAAAGAAGTCTTGAGTTTCTCTAACTGCCCCTGATGTAACTTTAAAGCCAATCTCCACATTAACACAGCTCAACATCATCTTTGAATACTGAAATGAAAACACTTGCCAGACAGATGTGTGACTCAGAATTCCATTCGTAGCAAAGACAGCTCGAGAACAGGGCTGGAAAGGAAAATGATTGTTTGTCCTGGTAGTTTATACAATAGCTGAAAATGTTTAGAGAAAAGCAGTTTTTAAAAACATTAAGAACATTTTACTAGTACTTGATCCCAGTTGTAGCCTGCTGTTTTCAGCCCACTCTCCAAACAAAGCCTGCACAGAACAAGAGCACCCTCATGCCCGCCGGTGTCCTTGCCAAGCACACAGCGCATGATCCCGTGCACTCACACAAAGGGATGACGTTATTCCTTGGACAGACACAAAATCAAATTACTTTCCAGCCCCCTCAGTGCCTTACTACAGAATCCTTTATGCAAACAGTGAAGACCAATTTGGGTGATTCAACCTTAAAATCTCACTTGTAACTTGTATAAATCCCACTGTTTGCTTTTGCTAACTTACACATGGACCAGAAAATAAACTTCAGTGTGGACCTGAGTATTTGGTCCCAATGCCCAAAGCAGAAATAAATCAGAACAACAGCTCTGGGCCAGAGTCAAACCTTGACAGAGCACTGGTCCCCATCACATCCTTTTTCAATCAGCTCTGGCAGAGCTGACATTCAGCAGGGAAACTGATACTGCTTTCAGTTCCCTGCTCCTGCATCCCAGCCTTCAGCAGCTAAGCAGAATCCCTGTGAATTCCCATTCCTTAAGGGGAGAAGCAGCCTGGTCAGGCAGCTGACCTACACAGCACCAACTCTGCACCTTCAGTTGGACAGGAAGTTAATGAAGTCCCATGTTCAGTGTCAGAAGCTGATGGTTCTGTGATGTACTAAAAATGTTCCAAGCACTTTTAAAACCTGGATAGGTTTTATACACCTGTTTAAATTTTACAAAATATAAGGCAATGCTTCTGCAGTTCTTCTTAAAATTAAGCCTGAAACACACAAGGATTATAATAAGCCTAGAAATTGATGTTTCATTTCTCCACCTTTAGACAAAGCTTAGTTGCAAGCCTAACCAACCTGACATGTATAAAACAACTTGCATTTTTAGTATTCTGCTTTACACTAATCCTGCATTTTGGGGCAGTTTCAACTCGTGGATTATTTCTAGCAGTCTTTCCAAGCTGCATGACCTACACTGCCATGTTCTTGGACAGGTGAGATCTTGCAGGTGCCCTTGGGGGCCTGCTGTGTGCTGCTTCTCTCACACCATGCATCAGCAGGTTCTGGCACTCACAGCAGGGAAGCCTGACAAATTATCCTGCTGGCACAGCCTCTGCTGAGCTGGTGTGTTCTCACCCCCAGTGAATCCAGAGCTGCAGAAGTCATCGTGCTGCTGATGTCATAGCCAGTGCAGCACAGGAGCTCAGGGTCATGCACCTGCACATTCACTCTTTCAGTATAACACACTGTGAGAGACAAGCTTGAAACAATCCCTGGGTCATCTACTTTCCCTGTTAAAAAAAGCCAGGTTCCCAAGGACTGCTTTTCCTGCCAGCACGTGTTTAAAAGCCCAGAGCAGTGCAACTGCAACTGACTGCAACTGTGGAGCTGGACAATCTCAGCACCCCCAGCTCCCAAGCCTGATCCTGAGGCTGCAGCTCCGGCCTGCACAGCTCCCACCACATGATGGTGCTCTGGGATTTACAGAACAGCTCCAGCACCAATTCCTCACAGTTTTACCCCAGGCTTCCAGCAGCACTCCCTGCACTGAAGCCACACTTCCTGAATCCCAGGAGCTTCTGCTGAGTGAACTTCTGCAACCTCTCCAGCCGTGCCAAGCATCCCAACTGAGTGATGTAGGTTCCTGCCTCCAATATGCTCATTCCAGAGGTTCTTGTGTGACTGGAGTGTGCAACAGGAAGAATGGGAGTGGCACAATTAATATAAACTTAATCATTCCTGATACTGCTTCCCCTCACTCCACTCCCATACCCCTGCACTGCCTGTCATCACATGCCACAGACACATCTCAGCCCTTCTTCCCAAAACAGGCTCAGGAAAATCAGATGCTAACAGACACAAAAGTTTCAGCAGAAACTAAAAATGTTTCCTCTTCCATATTCAGTTTTGGATTGTACCTTCCTTTGTCTTATCTAAACATGTGCTAATCTGAAAGTAACACCTCCCAGCTCAAGCCCAGGCACCTTTTTCTCCTGCTCAGACCCAAAACTGAAACACTTAATACCTCTTTTGGGACCTGCCAGCCCAGTGAGCAGCAATACACTGCAGCTACAGTAAGTCACACCAGAAAGCTGCTCTGAACTGGGAAATTGTACCAAGGAGAAAAAGCAGCCCCAGCACATATAAATGCACAGATGTGCTCTTGGGCAGCACCACAGTCCACACACACACAGACAGGGATATGTGTCCATAATGGTATTTTTTTTGCATTTTTTACACAACATTAACAGCACTGATTGCTACCAATGATGTCTTTATCTACTGCCTCAACTGGAAATGCAGGGGTTTTTTCCAAAATCTCTACCCCATTTGCATTTAATTAATACAGACTATTCTGGCTTTAAGTAATTATTACAATATATTAAAGTTGTGCTACATTTTCAATTAGTGTGTTTGGTTTCAATTTATTTTTCTAACCATATTAACTGTGGCCTGAGAGAAAGGGGAAGTCACCACTGCCCACTCAAGCACAAAGTGAAGCCCATGTCCCGAGGAAAAGTAAAGTCTGAGCACAATTAATGGTTTCTGCTATGAACAGAGAGCCAAAGGAACACAAATCCTGGCATCTCTCCCTACACACACTGGATTTCACAGCAATAGTACTAAACTTTCCGCATCCAGGTGGTGCATGTGCCACAGCACTGCACATTGCTGCTGGAAACCTCAGGGAGGCCTGAGAACTTCACCAAAATGGTCACATTTTCTACTCTTCTTTGAGTACTCCTCTCAGTACACAGAATAAAGGCAGATACTTATAAATAAATAAATAAATATACACCTCAACTTCAAACATTTCAAAGGCCTCAGTGCCCGTCTCAAAAGAAAGCATCAGTTTGGTTATCTGGTCCTGCTTCAAACATAAATGTGTGTATATATGAATATATATATGTATATGAGATACACAACTGCATATTTATTCACTAGATTTGTATATTTTAGGACATGCTAAGAGCAAGTAGGCTTTTTCTGCAAAAAGTTTACACATGATAACAATTACACAAATTCAGCAACAAAGTTACTGCACAACAATAATTCAAGATTGCTGTTATGTTGTTAATTGGCACTATAATCAAACTGCCCTAAGTCCTGGGAGCCTTTCAAATATTTGCAAATGAACTGATGTTTTCCACTACAAAAAGAGAGGAAAATAGAGAAGACATTTATCAAAAGGAAAGTGAAGTGAGGATACAGCTCATTGCAGTAGGAAAACAAAGCAAGTGAACTCATGTTTTATCTAAACTTCCTTTCGACTACGGAAATACTAAATCTCCTGTATTAGTATGCAAAATCATTTCCTAGCATGACCTGTGTGAATTGAGGTTGCACATAAGATACACAGAGTACAACTTAGAAAAAAACTCAGTTAAAAAAAAATCACGGTCAGCAATTTTCTATTAAAAATATCACAATACAGCTATTCACTAAGTCCCTCTTCATGAATCTAACTATCATAGGGCAAAAAAAACCCTCATTAGCCCATTATTGCATGTTGACTGCAGCAAGTTTGAACCACCACTGCAAAGAACTTCTTGGGAGTTCAGACTATTGAACACCTGAGTGATGATGTGAACAGAACTGGTCATATTTGACAACAGAAGCCACAGCAGCAAATAACTGTTTGGTGAGGCCCCTAGCAGCTGGGGATGTTTGAAGATGTCCCATTTCTTAAATATTATTTGAATTATTGCATTTAAAGGGACAAACTGATTTTCTGTGACTGATTCCATTTCCCCACTGCTGCTACTGAGCATCGTTCCTGTTTACATTTTGAATTTTTCCCTGCCAGTTAAGCACTTCAGTCAGAAAACTCCCTGTGCAAAGCAGTACAGATTGAGAGGAGCACCAACGAGTGGGGACACATCACTAAACCAGGATTATCCCGACCTTGACCATCATGCTGAGTTTTCACTCCTGAAATAAATCACAGAACTGTTAACGTTGGAAGGGACCTCTGGAAAGATCCAGTCCAACCCCCTGCCAAGGCAGGCTCACCCAGAGCAGGTGACACAGGAACACGTCCAGGTGGGTTTGGAATGTCTCCACGCCCTCCCCGGGCAGCCTCTTTCAGTGTTCTGCCACGCTCATAGAAACTTGTAATATAAAATCGCAAAAATACAATTTCATGGGTTAACACCTTCATCTAAAACTGACTGTGCCGTGCCAGAATAAAGTCGCCAGCAGCAGCTGCGGCGTGCCAGGGCCAGCCCCTTGCTCTGTGCCACCACCAGCCCTGCAATGGAACCCGCATGTGCTGAGCCCAGTGCCGTCCCGGGGGCTGGGCTGCCTATGCCGAGAGCAGGAGCCACTCCTGCAAGGCCCGGAGGCCAGCCGGAGCTCGGGTCAGAACTGCAGGTCCATGTGACACCCCGACACCTCTGTTCCACCGGGTGTTGCTGCTCCGGCTCAGCCAGCCCCGACCCGCCCCAGCCGCGATGTGCCCCGTGCCGCCGCCGCCACACGCTGCAGGCAGGGCCGAGCTGGCACCGGTACCACCCTCCCGACCCGTTTCCACAACGAGCCGCCCGTGAGGAGCGGGCGGGAACGGCAATGGGCCCGGGGAAGGCAGAGCCCCACGCTAAATAATGAGGTTCGCTATAAACGATAGCTCTGAGCAGCCCCCGTGCCCCTGACAAGGGCTGGGCCGCCAGGGCACTTTCACCTACTTCCTACGGGATTTTCTTCACCTTTTGCGCCTCGGTCCGAGCTCAGCCCCCACTGCCGCCCCCTCGGTGCCCAGGCAGGGCTGAGCCTTCCAGCCCCGGTACCGGGGCCCTCCCCCGCCAAGGTCCCCCCGGCCCCGGCAGTGACGTACCTGGCGCTGGCGGCTCCCGGGGGCGGCACTTCCGGGCCTTCCAGTGAGCCTGGAGGAGAGCGGGGGAGAACGGGGGGAAAAGGCATCGATGAGGGGAATAAGGACAATAAACCAGGCCCGCGGCACAAGCGACGGAGAGGCCGGGCCAAGGCTCCGCGCCCGCCCGTACGGGCCCTTCAGACTCAGTCCCTTCGCCCCCACCCTCCCCCCGGCGCGCCCCGGCCCCGCAGTCACCCCCGCAGTCACCCCCGTGCCCCACCCCCAGCCCCACGGCCGCCGTCCGGTCCCGCCGTCCCGGTACTCGTGGGACCCGGATGAAGTCGCGGCCGCTGCGGCCGCCGCTCCCGCGGCACCACGGGAAGGGCGCCGGGCCCCGCCCGCCGCAGCCACCGCCCGCCCGTCCATCACCCGCCATGTCCCGTGCCCATTGGCTGTGGTGCCGCGACGTCCCGCCGTCGCGCGGGAATATCGCTTCTCATTGGTCAGCTATGAACAGAGCTCCGTCCCCCCTCCGCCATTTATTTCGGGCGCGTTCTACGGCAGTCCTATAATGGCGCCCCCGGCGGCCGCCGCGCCGCGCCTGTCCTGCGCCGATCCCGCCCTGCCCGTCTCTGCCCCGCGGGCCTGCCCGGCCCTGCCCTGCCCATCTCTGCCCCGCGGCCCGGCTCGCGTGCCCCAGGCGTTGTGTGCGGCATTAGCACCGTTACTGGGCTTACGGGCCTTGGCCTCCCCTTGGCTTCCCCGTCGCCCATCGCACAGAATCGTTGAATCATCAAGGGTGAAAGAGCCCTTGAATATCACCCAGCGCTGACTCTGTGACCCCTAAAGTATGCAACGCCACACACAGATCTTTTGCACACCGCTAGGAATGGTGACCACCTGGGCAGCCCCTCCAATGCCTGGCCACTTGAACAGTGAAAACATTTTTCTGATACCTACTCTAAATCTCCCCTGTTTCAGGTCAAGGCCATTTCCTGCGATCCTCTCACTGCAGGCACAGCACCACCTCACTAGGGTCCAAATAACCTTTTCTGCTTATACTCCTGATTGATTTTTGAATAACTGGGGATGCACAGGATCTGCAGGGAACCCCAAAGCCTTTCAGAGGAGAAGTGGTCCTTCAACTCCTAAGTGTGTCTGCAATACCACACTCATCAGGGCTAATACGAGCTCAGGGAGAGAAATACTGTGTTCAAAATTGAACTTCAAACATAGCATTTGTTTTACACGTCTCTTAATTTTCACAAGATTTTTGGGATAGGTCTTGATTCTAATAAATAAAAATATTGCTATAATACCCAATATAATACTTACATATAACTATATGTTGTGATATTCAGTAGAAGATATTGAAATAAAACTGTGTTAATGCACAATGTATTCTTGTCCGAATTTTTTCTTCTGAGAAACTTTTTACATAATTAAACTTGTCAACTCTATACAATTTTTAAAACGTTTCTGGAGTTGGAATGATGAAAATTTTGTGTGTCTGGTGTCCTGCCTCACTTCAGAAGTAGTAATTTTTATCCCAGATTCAGGAAGGGAATGTGTGCCTTGATGGTAGTCATGGGAGCAATGAAGAGATTAAACAATGACCCCGCTACTGACTGGATAGGGCAGATGCTTTGTGTGTTGAACAAACACAATTATGATGCTAAATCATAATGCTAAAATGCAGTTTTTAGTCTTGCAGAGGTAAGACTTTATCAAGTAAATTCACCCAGCTGCTGCATTGTGCATTATCTGTAATGCTGAGTGTATTTTGCCTCTTTCTCTGAATGCAGGTGTTGCAGGGTGAGGAGCTGTGGGGAGCTCAGGGGCTGCTGTATATAAGGACTTTGTGAGGTATTGATCAACAGCTAGGATTTCCCATAAATACATTTTCAACTTAATAGAAGTTAGCACTTACAGGGCAGAAAGTATGCAGATTACTAAAATGAAAAGAGATAGGGAAAAATTCACAGCAAGTTTATGTTTTCCCCATGTTCTTTGAAGATTTGGGATGACTGACTTTTCTCCTGAGAACAGATTTTTTTTCAAGTTTAAATTTAATTCTCTCCAATATACCTCAAATTAAACTATTTCATATCAGGTCAAAAGGTTCCTCCATCCCTAAAATAAATGATCTACAAAGAAAATAATAAGTGAAATAGTTTGAATTATGTAGGAACACTGTTTCTCTGATAATTCAGTGTAGTGTAGAAAAACACTTCTCTGTGCATAAGGCTGGGGTAGTTATTAAGACGGTACAATTTGGGTGCTGGATTTGGGTGCTGCATTGAGCCAGGGGTATAAAAACCATGCAAGTAATTCCCTATCTATTTTGAAATACATCAAGTGTTGTACAGCAGCTAGGAAATTACAGTGAATGGATTCATGGCTGAAATAAAAGCAGGTAATTGGATAGGTGTAATCATGAACAGCTGTTTCAGGCTGCCTGTACTCACATACATTGATTAGACTGCTTTGGGGATGACAAGGCCTGTGCCAATCATGCCCCAAAACCCAGCACTAAGCACACAGCAAACACCCAGTGTCAGCACAGCAGGGCTTGTGCTGCCTGCAATAGTGGGAATCCTCAATATGAGTTGAATTTTAGACTTGACATTTTTATTGCAAGTAGAACCATGAAATGGCTCAAGTGTCCAATGTCATATAACCCAGCTCTTGTGAAAAAATACGGATTGCATGCAGCTGCTTGGTAGGACATGCTTCCCTCACTGAGAGATCCATTCCCACAAAATGCTGCTCCAGCCTTGAGGTCACAGCACGCTGAGGTCACAGCAGGCTCTGAGGTCACAGAGGTGCCAGAGCCCTATGGTTGCACAGCACCACAGCCACCGACCAGTCAGTCCCTGACCACAACTGTTGCGGCAGCAGCGGTGGCAGTGGCAGTGGTGCTGACATTAGGACAGCTGTGTCAGGACAGCGGTAGCAGCAAGAGCTGCAGGACTGGCAGAGGGCAAGGCACCATGGCCCTTGCTCTGCGCCTCTTCCTCCTGCTCCTCCTGGCAGTGGCCCTGCCTGCCAGGGTTGCCCAGGCAGCTCCATGGCGAGCACAGGGAGCAGGTGAGCTGGCAGCCTTGCTCCCCTTTCCCAGGACAGCGCACCCCTCTCCTCAGGAAGCATTGGGCATCATTTTGCATAGGGCTTTAGGAAGGCTTTCCTCTGTGGGAGGGAGAGAACACCCAGTGTTGGCCATGTCCATTCACATCTGGCCCCCATAGCCGTACACGACCCAATTGGAGTGCCCAGCTCCCTAATGCAGAAGGGGATCCCAGCACACCATGGAAATGGTCTGATCTGTGCTCTCTTCCAGATTGGTATGCTGGGAATGTTTTTACAGGACCTTGGCTGGAAGATAGTTTGGATCCACTGGGAGCTCCCACAGGTAAGATACGTATACAATAGAATAGTGATTGACAAATTGGCAGGAACCAGGTGACAAAAGCTTCTATGACTGTTGAGTTACAGATGAGTCTGCAGGGAGGACTTTTCCACCTCCTGGGCTGGATGCTGCGTACAAGCACGGCTCCATTGGCAGTGGTGAGTAGTGTGTCCCTGCTGACCCCACAGGCTGAGCACTGCTTTTATGGGATCCATTAATCTGAAATGGAAATAATTTCTTTTAAGGTCTGCCAAGAGAAAAGACCCAAGCTACAGGAGAAAATAAATCTCTGAAGTCTTCTAAATTTCTGGACCAGATCCTGAGTGAAGTAGAGAGTCAGCATGGTGGGTGCATTTCCCTCAGCCTTCTCCTGAGACTCAGCAGCCAGGGCCTTGCTCTGCACATCTGGAGACACCGTGCCTGGCACAGCAGGAAGGGATCCATGGCAGCCTCGCTGCCCCACTTCTGCTGTCACACCCTGCAGTGCTCTTTCCTAGCCAGGCCTGGCTGTAGCTTCTCCCCAGCCTCTGCAGGAAGGCATTTGGCATCAGCTGACATGGAGCCCAAAGTACCCCATGGGCCATGCACACCCTGAGATCCCCTGAAATTTCCTGGTCTCCAGGAAGTTCAAGATGGGTGGCTATTAGGAGAAGGGTGGACCCTGGCCCTAGGGAGAGACCCAAAAGCCCATTTGATCTCCTGAAGCCTATTCATGACTTTCACCACCATTGCCTCCTGAAGATACTTCCTCCCCAATGGAGAACTGCTCCATCTGATCCAGCTGTCCCTTTTCCTTTCTCCAGAAATGAAAGCAGAGGCTGTGCAGAAGGGAGCATTTCCCAGGGGAAGCAGTAGTTCTGTGCCAGCCTCTGCTGCAGGAAGGGAGGCCATGACAGGTACAGTCACAGGAGGTAATTGCTGTGCCTCTGGGTCTGAGCTCTGCTCTGGGCCTTGAACTGGCACCTCTGCTGCTTGGAAGTGCGGGCACAGCCCGGACCAGACTGGTACAGCCCAGAGGAATTATCCCAAGCAGGCTCAGGCCACTCGGGTACTGAGTAGTCCTGCTGGGCTCCCTCTGTGGGAGACACTGCCCGAAACCTGGGAGGGGCTGCAAGGGGTGCCCATGGTGGGGAAAGAGCAGAGGGGGAGAGCAGGGCTCCAGTGTGTCCTGACAGGGCCTGACTCTATCCCTTTGTTCTGGGGTAGCTGTTCCAGAGGAAGGACGGAGTGAGGTTGGGTGTCATGGTTGAGGCACTGCCTGCTGCAGTTTTTCCCCAAGGGATTTAGTGAGACTTTTCTGTGTGGGGGTGAGAGCCCCATGGACCCTGGGCTGATCCTCCACCTCTCCAGGGATGTTGCACAGCACATGGAAAGAGTGTGCAGAGTGACCAGTAGCCAGCACAAAGCTCCCCAGGCCCCTTTGCAGCTTTGGCCATGTCCATTCACATCTAAGCCCCACAGCCTTACCCGACCCCCCTGCAGTGCCCAGCTCCCTAAGGCAGAAAGGGGATCCCAGCACACCATGGAAATTCTTCTGATCTGTGCTTCCTTCTAGATTGGGATCGCGACATGGATTATCTGGAGGACCTGGATCATAACCATTTTAAGTTCTTGGAGGATGCTGAAGGCAAGTTCTCAGTGTGCCATTCCTGACAGAATAATCAATGTCACTATAACAGGAGCTCACTCATATGCCATTTTCCCTAAGGTCATCACTGGATTGAAGGATTAGGGAATCCTTGGCCTGCTCCCTTCTGGAGCCCTGGGTGATACCACAGGATTGCTGTCAGTGGGAAGAAGGAGCATTTAGCTGTCAATCTTCTTCCCATGTGCAATGCCAGTGTCGCCTTCCATGTGATCTGTGCAGCCACACAGAAGAGAAGAGAGGGAAGGGAAGGGGCCAGGGCTGTGCCTCGGGGCCGTGCCTTGCATGGCTCCTTTTCTGGCCTCAGACAGCCTGAGCAGCTCCCACTGCCACTGCCAAGCCCTGGCCCTGACCAGGGCTGGGTTCAGAGCTGCTAGCATCTCCAGGGTGTCCGTTCTCCCCTGACTGCCCCACAATGGGCTCCTTCTATTCTAGTATGGGGCCACTGCAAGCATGTGCTCCCTCTGACCCTGCTCCTGAGCAAAAAACAGAGCTGGGGGAGTGCCTTGGGGCACTCACTTCACTCACTGCTACTGCAACCTGAAGGAGAATCTTCCGCAGCATCACAGAAGCTGCTCTGTCCTACATTTCTTTGCAGCCAAACCTGTTAGTGAAGGTGATACAGCTTCCCAACCCATTTCCAGGACTGAGGATCTCGGATCCAAGAGTGAGCCTCTGGGAGATGGTGAGGACAGGTCAAGGCTTTTCCCTCTGGAAGAGATGCCAGCTAAGAGCCAAAAAGTCAGTCCCTGGGAAGCGGGACTTGTGCACCAAGGTCCCTCCCGCTGCAGCTGCTGCCAGAGCTGCCCTCGGTGCCCAGAGGCCCAAGGCACAGGAGCAGCCCTAACCAGGAGCTCTGCTGTGAGCCCAGGGCCACAGCCAGCCCTGGCTCCCAACTGGGCAGGGGCTGCTCTGGTTCCTGACAGGGCCTGATGCTGTTCCCTTGGGCTGGGGGTGCTATCACAGGGTAGGGAGAGTTGGGGCTTGCAGTGGCTGCTCAGGGATGGGTTTGGGCTCAAGTCCCTGGAAGGAGTGACTGCCCAATCAGCTGTGCTGCTCCCGGGGTCTCTTCCCGGCCTTCTGGGCTTTGTTGGGTGGCACAGCCTGTGCCACAGGGTGCCAAGGTCCCTGCAGGCCCCAGCTGTAGGGGAATCAGAGAACGTCCTGGCTGTATCCAGTGAGCTGCCAGCTCAGCAGTGGAGCACAGCATGGACTCACGCTCCCCATTGCTCCCACAGATGCAACCGGCACCTCAACACGTGTTCCCGATTCCCAGAAGGGCATTGGAAGCGGTGTCTGTCACGGAACACGCTGTTTGCTGGAGTTAATGGCCATTGTGGCTGCTGGGGAGCTTGTCGTCTTGTTGTGTTGTGCTGGAATCTGGTATTGCTGGAAGAGAAAACGGTGAGTGTTTTGTTGCTCTCCCCCTCAAACAGCTTCATTTGATGGCAAACATTCCCAGTGAGGCTGCTGTGGAGTTGTGGTTGGTCAGTGGTTGTCCACGTAACTCAGCTGAGGGTTCTGCTGCTGTCCAGTGCTTTAATTGCCCTCTTAATTGCTGGGCCTTGTCCTGGGGAGCCCACTGGAGCTGCAGCCAGTGCTGGCTCCCACTGAGGCTGCGTGCCCAAGAGCAGCCCCAGGAGCAGCACACAGAGGCAAAGCAAGGTGGGGAGGAGAAAGAGCAGGGACCACATTGCCCTTGAAAGGCAGACGCGCTCTGGGGCCCACTCCTGGCCAGGGACCCTGCCCAGAGCCATCCCCCTGCTCACCAGGGCCTTGAGGGGCAGCTGTCCAGCTGGGCCAAGGTGTGCCAGCAGCTCCAGCCGTGCAGGGGAGCCTTGTCAGCCTGGGCCCTGCTGTGCAGGAGGGTCCCTGTGTGCCACCGGCAGCTGGGGCCTCAGACACTCCTCTCTTTACAGGCACCGCCTTGAAGAAAAGCTAAAAGCTGGTGGCTGGTCCCGAGACCTCTACAGCCAGAAGAGCCATAGCAGCAGCTCTGAGTCTGACCAGTTTTTATTTGCGCCACCAAGCTCTATGGTGCTTTGAGACCACAGGCCCAACCTTCCATCCAGGGCCGAAAGTGAAACCCCAGGAAAGGATTTTGAAGTGCCCAATGGTAGTTTGACTAAGAGCTTGCAAAATCAGCACTTAAATTCCAATAAAGAGATGGAAATATCAGCCCAGTGTTCGGGTGGTACCACCAACAAAGCCCACACGGCACCAGCACTGGCTGAGCTCCATGTCCAGGAGCAGCCATGGATGCCCACGGTGCAGGCAGGCATGAGCCAGGCAGGAGCTGCTGTGAGCAGCGGTGGGGGCCCGAAGGGGCTGGGGGAGCCCATGCTGAGCATCCCTGGGGCTGAGGGCACATCTCCTTCAGTGGCATCATCTGGGCCTGGGCCTCCTCCAGGGGCATGCCCAGCAAAAGAGGGAGCTGTGGGATATGGGATTATTATCGTTAAAGTTCTTAAGGGCTATGCTCACCAGAAGGCCCTGTGGGGAAGGCTCAGGGGCAGGCTGGAGGATTGGAAGTTTGCTGGGGGTGAGAGGCAGTTATGAGGAGGAACACAAGGACAGCATACGAATGGGAAGCAGTCTGGGGGAAAAGACGCGTAGATAGACTGCAGCTGAGCCAACCAATGGGTGCCCATCTCCTGTTAAGTTTTTGTGTTGTCTGGTTGAGCTTAAAGGTATAAATGGGGGGTGATTTCTATGATAAAGCAATTCTCATTGGATGCATAAACGGGTACGTGTCTCTTTGTGCCCCATTGCTACAGGAAGCCATCAAGAGCATTTCCAGGGACACAGCCTGACCGACAATGTCAGCAGGCAAAACAAAGGTTTTGCTAAGCAATGGCCCATTGATGAAGCAAAACATTTCCAATCAGGGCAGCCCATTCGTACAGATGAGGGTATGCTCTGGGGGTACAGCTAGGGCCGTGAGGTCACAGCAGGCTCTGGGGTGACAACACACTGAGGTCACAGCAGGCTCTGAGGTCACAGAGGTGCCAGAGCCCTGTGGTTGCACTGAAACACTAATCTCAAAAAAATTAGGATTTTAGTTAAAAGTTAAAAGAAACTGGGCTTGAGATAGTTACCTGAAACTTAAATAATTGATTGCCTGTCAATTTATGTTTGCTTTGCTGTGCTTGCAATGGAAAAGGATGAAACTAGTAGTTAGGTCCAAAGAACATAAACAATTGCAACCAGAAAATCATTCTTTGCAAAACTGGAATTGCCTCAAAAGCCATTTGTATTCTCATTAATAGAAAAGGTCGAGAGTTCAGGGTGAGGAAGTCTTGCCTTACTTCCTCCTTCTAAGACCCCTCCCCACAAAAACGACCCCAGACTTAATTCAAAAAGCCAACCATGCATGAATAATAGCTATTCAAGCTAATTACCATAGGAAGCAGGGGATGGGAGGGGTTGGTATTATGAATATGTATTTGTTTATACCTTTTGTCAATAAATAGACTCTGTGACCACCTGTAATTTCACAGTGCGTATTAGGGGGCTACCCCACACTGCTGCCCAGAGCTGAGTAAACATACCCTTTCTAAATTTAAATTGTTAGAGAGTCTTTTGTCCGTCACAGTTGAGTATCGGTATTAGACCAATACTCATATTTTGGTAAATCAGTTGGCGACTCTGGTGGGCCACTTCTCTCTGGCCGAGGGGCCAGCGGGGTTCAGGACCCCTCTAGGGCACCCGCCTGGGATCTTCCTAGGAGAGGGCTCTTTTTCCTCGCTAGCACACAGGGGAGCAGAACTAGAACTGCTGGAGACACGGACAAAAAGGTATGTTTAAAAATTAAAGATAGGTACCTTTAAGAGAACCAAACTCATAAGATACTGCAAGACATCGTGACCACAGTGGAAAGGCCTAAAATGGATTTGTTTGTAAGTTTCCGCAGAATTTGGTACCAGTTTGTGTTCCAGGTGAGGCTGGAACTTGTGCCCTGTATTGGGGGTGTAGTGGTAGGCCAGTGGCGGCTGCCTGGAATAGAGCTTGCGCAGCACAGGGCTGGCAGAGCTTAGGCAGCTGTAATAAGTTTTATTTGTAGTTTAAAAGCAGCACGGTGGTGATTTCCAGCTTAGGGCACCGACTGCGGGCGTTGGTATGTAATGCCAGTGTTGTTGTGGTACAGGAGCAGTGGTGGCTCCAGTTTTATTTGTGGTTTAAAGGCAGTGCAGTGGTAATTTCCAGCTTGAGGCACTGGCTGCGGGCATTGGGGTGTGATGACTGCATTTTTGGTTTGCAAAACGCAGTGATCGCAGTTTGTGTGCGCTGAATGTGTGTGTGTGTTTGAACGTGCAACTTGTTTTTGTGAGATTTGTGTGTTTCAACTGTGAGTCAGTGGCATGCTGTGGTGTTCTGGTTTGTGTGTTTTTGAGAGTGTGTTTACAAAAGTTTTGTATGTGAAAGTAGTGAAAGAATTTTGAAATTTATATCTGAGTAGTAGACACGTACAAAGTGGAAGAATTTGGAGCACTTGCATTATGTGAATTGCATGAGTTAGGCTCTGTGTGTGTGTAAGCAGCAAAATAGTGATCAGTGTATTATTGAGTGAGAGCAGCAGTTGTGTGTGATTGAGCTGTTTGTTTTGTGTTTAAAAGAAGTGAGCAGTGCGAGACAGTCTAAAAATTATGCTCAACATAGTCCAGTGTTACCCCGGCAACAGACATTGGTGGGGGGATCCAAGTTTTTGCATAGACAACGTCTCTGTTTCTGCTCAACCTTGAAAAGTTTTGATTTTAGCTGTGTGTTTTAACTGTGTAATCTAGCTAGTTATTTGTGAGGTTTTAGAATTGCTGGTGTAAAGAGTTAGTTTCTAAGTGCAGAGGGGTGAGGCAGCGACATGAGTCCAAAGCTGCTGCCCCCCGCCACCGCAGAGAAGCTGTGTCTTGGCCAAAATTTGACAGATTTTTGGTGTAACTTTATGAATATTTAACCCAAGGTATAATGAGAAAAGTTTGGTTTACTAGCAATTTGTAATGAGCAATTTAAAGGAAATAAAAAATAATTTTTTGCTTTGTTATTTCATGTAAGTTTTGTAAGTAAAGTGTTTGAGAGTGTTTAGTTGTGATATGAGTTCGCTTAGAAGTGAATAAAAAGAGTTTCTCTTTAGTTATACAGTGTGTGTAGTGAACATTTTGAAACAAAAACTAGTGCTAATTTGTGTTGAAAAAAACCCCCATTTGTCTTGGTCAGTGACCTGAGCTTTAAAAGAGTTATTTTAAGTGAGTTGGTTCACTAGTTTTTCATGTTAACCCTTTTTTTTGTTGGTTGTTTTCTTTCCTTTTCTCTTTGCTGGTATAATTATATGTCAAAGAATAAAAAGTTCAGAGAATGATCCCAAGCTAAAGGAACTTCCCTGTCCAAAAAAGAGCTGTGACTTTAACCCGTGAGTTGTGTTTTGTTGTGCAGTTTGTTGAAAATTGTAAGTTTAATAAATATATAAGTCAAGGATATCTAAAAATGGAATTTATAATAAACACAAAAACAACATATTTAATGTTAAATTAAAGATACCTATGATAAATAGTTATGTTATAATAAAAGGGGCTACTAGCCAGTTTGAAAAAACATATTTTTACAAACCACTAAAGTATAAATTGAGGAAACAGTAGAGAATTCATCAATTTTTGTATATGCCTAAAGCTCCAGCTGCACTTTTGAGCAGAGATCTGCTAGAACAGCTGGAACCAAAAATAATATTTAATGATGGAGAAATTAGTTCGAAGGTAAAAGATCAACAATATGTAAAATTGTTAAGCCTAAGGTTAATAACCAAAAAAAATTAAAGCTAAAAATAAAGAAAAATTATTAAGAAAATATGAATGAGGTGTTCCTTAAAGTGTGAGTCTCTAATATACCAAGGAGAGCAAAGAATGCTCTACCAGCACAAATCTGGCTTAAAGAAGGAAAACAATCGTTAAGGATTAAACAATATCCCTTGAAAAGAGAAGACAGAAATGAAATTCAAACAGGTTAGTACAAGATTTAAGAAAAGTTAATAAAATAACTGACATTTTGTTAACTCATCTGACACCTTAATTAACCTAGTTTACTGTTTTAGATTTGAAGGATGCTTTCTTTTGCCTCCCTCTCCATGAAGCCAGCCAGAAAATTTTTTCATTTGAACAGGAGAATCCCAAAACTAGATGTAAAACTCAGCTCACATGGTGTGTACTACCCCAGGAGTTCAAGAACTCCCCTACCATATTTGGAGAACAGCTAGTGAAGGATTTGAAGTCTTGGGAACCCCCACAAGGAGAAGGACAACTACTTCAGTACGTGGATGACCTCTTAATAGCCACCCGGACCCAGGAGGCATGTGTGGATTGGACGGTAAACCTCCTAAACTTTTGGGCCTGCAGGAGTATCAGGTATCCCAAAAGAAAGCCCAGATGGTGAAACAAACAGTTATTTACCTGGGCTATGAGGTGAGTGCTGGACAAAGGACCTTGAGGCAAACCTGCAAGGAAGCAATATGCCAAACCCCAAAACCCCAGACAGTAAGAGAACTGAGAACCTTTCTAGGCATGACAGGGTGGTGCAGACTGTGGATTTATGACTGTGGATTGTTCATTTAAACCCTGTATGCCTTAATCATGGAAGGGAGCAGGGATCTTCAGTGGACAACAGAAGCAACACAAGCCTTCAACCAACTAAAGAGGCTCTTATGTCAGCTCCAGCCCTGGGACTTCCAGACATAAGTAAACCATTTTTGTGTTTCCTTGCAAAAACAAGGGATTGCTCTTGGAGTACTAGCACAAGACCTGGGACCATACCAGAGGGCAGTTGCCAACCTCTCCAAACAGCTAAACATGGCAGCTAAGGGGTGGCCAAGGTGCCTCAGAGCTGTTGCAGCAGTAGCAGTGAACATCCAAGAGGCATGCAAGTTCACCCCAGGCCAGAAGATGACTGTGCTGGTATCCCACACAATGTCTGCAGTCCTGAAGGCAAAAGGGGGACATTGACTTTCCCCATAAAGATTTCTAAAGTACCAGGCCATACTAGTAGGACAAAATGATGTTGAAACTGTGGTAACTAACATTGTGAACCCAGCTTCTTTCCTCAGCGGGAGTGAGGGAGAACCAGTGATCCACGACTGCCTGGAGACCATTGAAGCCACCTACTCCAGTGCCTGGATCTGAAGAACACCCCTCTCAAGAACGCTGAGACCTGGTTCACCTATCATCAGCTGGGTATGTGGTTGCCACATACAGACCATTGCCAACAAACACCTCCGCACAAAAAGCTGAAATAATTACCTAACCCAGGCCTTAGAGCTGGAAAAAGAAAAGAAATCAACATTTATATAGACTCGAAGTATGCATTTAGAATAGCCCATACACACAAAACTTTTTGAGGGGAAAAAAAAAGACTGCTGAACTCACAAGGGAAAAATAGTAAACACGCACAACAAATACTATAACTATTGGATGCAGTTCAGTTACCTAAAAAAGTAGCTATTATGCACATCAAAGCACACCAAAAGGTGAGCTCAGAATTGGAAGAAGGAAATATGCTGGCAGACAGAGAGGCAAAAGATGCAGCCAAAGGTGAAGTACCCAATGAAATGGTCGAGTCAGCATTAATTCCAGATAGAAAGATCTCTATTAAAGGTACCTAGTATATAACAAAAAGATAAAAAACTTATTAAGAAAGAGGAAGCAACTTATAACCAGGAAAGGTGGACTGTAACAAAAAAAGAAAATTGTAGTACTTTTCTACTTGTTGTGTTCATTAGTGCTAAAAAAATATGAGAAAACACATTAGGAGATAGATGCCCTATACAATTATTTAAAAGATAGAATTCTAGCTAAAAAATTATACGGCACAGTAGCACAAGTATCTCATCAGTGTGGTTTTTGCCTCTGAACTAATCCTAAAAACTTTCCAAAATTTAAAGTTAGACAAATTGAGAAAAGTTGTAGACCTGGGCAGCGATGGCAAATTAATTTTACGGAATTGTCCAAGAAAGGGGGGTATTGCTACCTATTAGTGTTAACAGATACCTTTTCAGGACGGCCAGAAGCCTTCCCTAACCAGACAGCTAAAGCACAAAAAACGACCAAGGCACTGTTACAAGAAATAATACCATGCTTTGGAGTCCCAGTCACTCTATCTTCCAATAGAGGGCCACATTTTACACAAATACATGGTGGCCCTAAATAAACAACTTAAAGAAATTAGAAAATATGTAGCGGGGCCCCAAAGCAAATAATTAGATAAGCCGGTACATGATGTACAACGTAAGAATTAAGTATATGTTAAGTCTTTTGCAGAAAAAACTTTGGAACCGCCGTGAGAAGGACCATTCCAGTCCTCCCCACCTTCATAGCAGTCAAGATCAAAGAACAGAAAGCTTGGATCCATCACCCCTGAGTGAAGAAAGCTCCTGAAAAAATTTAGAAGATTGCACCAGGCAATGGAGACCTGAAGCTGAAATTCACCAGGAACAGCGAGTAATGGACTTACAATTATCATAGACATAATGTGAACGGTTGTGACCCTTGTGGTCATTGCTATAACTACAATCCCTACTCTCATAGGGCTTTTAACAAAATGTTAAGGGTCACAAATGCAAATATGTGGGAAAGGAAAAATGTTTAAGGTATGTGAATTTGCATTTGTAAAAAATGGGTTCCATGAAGCTCACCATCCACCTATGGAACTCATCCAAGTTGGTCCCAGATGCTGTGACAAATGCTCGACCACGTGTCCTAAATTTAGACTTAAAATTGAAGAGTGCGCAGCAAAAGGGTTTAATCTTGATTTTAACATCACTGAGTTGAGTTTCACAAATCAAAGCCAAACAACTCCACCAGTGTCAAAAAGGACTGTAACAATGTAAACTCCAATTATTTCAAAAGAAAAAAAAAAACCAAAAATTGAGCCAGAAATGAGAATGCAAGTAAGTGCTTGTGCCATTTGGCCAGAATGTACCCCACTTCTCAAAATTCTTTTTATGGATTGTACTAATTGGACTGCTTAGCTTCAAAACTGTAGGCCTTCTAGTTTTAAGAAAAAGAGAAATTTCACTAAGATATTAAGAACGAAATTAAGAGTTTTAAATACATTAGATTCAAAAGTGTTAATGAACAAATTAGCTGTGATGGAAAGTGATTTAGTTATATTATAGCAGCCTTTGCAATATTTTTTTGTTAGCATTAAGAAATAATTATTAAAATTAACCAAAATATTACCAGAATAGGAAAATATAAAAGAGCAAGACCAAGAAGTAATAATTAAACCACTAAACACAACTAGTGTAAACATTTCTCTAGCTCTTAAATGTACTCAAGCATAAATGTGGATGCAGTTATTTGCTGCCACAGTTATCAAAGAAGGTAAGAAAAGAGCATTCCCTGATAAAATTTGCAAAATTGTTTGGGGTAATGCCCCTAAAATGAAAAAAGAGCTTCAATCTTAGTAGGTCTTGGTCAATTTTACTTATGACCCTGTAACAAATATGATAGCAGACTTTGATTTAACTATACACAATGCATCTGTGAACTTGGTACATCCAATAGTCGCTCTAAGACTAAATCATGAAGGGACTGTATTGTACGCTTCCGAACATAAAATGTGGACATTAAAAATTGAGGAAAAATGGCAAATCATTAACCTAGAACCCTGTTCTATGAGAAAACTATTGAGATATATATGTAATGGAACTTTAGAATATAACAAAATATTTGCCTGAACACAAAACAAAGCATTTGCCACTTTGAAATGCATCTAGCCAACCAGACAACTTCACTTAAGACAAGGTTGTGTCTGTCTCAGAACAGCATGTCTCACATAATGATAGACGATCAAATCATGTCAAGGGAACCCTAATAGCATGGCTACTAAAACATCAGAAATTAAGGAAATTTTAATGCAGCAAAAAGACTTTGATCATGATACATCATGACGCAAAGACCATACAACAGGTTTTTAATCAAAAAACGCCTGTCTCATCATTGGTGGAATGTGCTATTTGGATGGTCACCAACCACAACCAGTTTACTTGTTTGGAACTAGAGGATACTATTACAAGTAGCAAACTCAGCATAGCTATTGAAAGCATATAGCTTGGTCTTAAAAAATTGCCTCCATGTGTCTTGAATAGAAGAGGAGAAATCCCCATATTGAGTAAAAGAATTTACTCATTTCAAAGAAGTCGGGAATGAAACACTAATCTTAAAAAAAAATAGGATTTTAGTTAAAAGTTAAAAGTTAAAAGAAACTGGGCTTGAGATAGTTACCTGAAACTTAAATAATTGATTGCCTGTCAATTTATGTTCGCTTTGCTGTGCTTGCAATGGAAAAGGATGAAACAAGTAGTTAGGTCCAAAGAACACAAACAATTGCAACCAGAAACTCATTCTTTGCAAAGCTAGAGTTACCCCAAAAGCCATTTGTATTGTTATTGATAGAAAAGGTCGAGAGTTCAGGGTGAGGAAGTCTTGCCTTACTTCCTCCTTCTAAGACCCCTCCCCACAAAAACGACCCCAGACTTCATTCAAGAAGTCAACCATGCATGAATAATAGCTATTCAAGCTAATTACCATAGGAAGCAGGGGGTGGGAGGGGCTGGTATTATGAATATGTATTTGTTTAAACCTTTTGTCAATAAATAGACTCTGTGACCACCTGTAATTTCACAGTGCGTATTAGGGGGCTACCCCACACTGCTGCCCAGAGCTGAGTAAACACACCCTTTCTAAATTTAAATTGTTAGAGTCTTTTGTCCGTCACAGTTGGCTATTGGTATTAGACCAATACACATATTTTGGTAAATCAGCACAGCAGCACAGTCACCGACCAGTCAGTCCCTGACCACAACCGTTGCGGCAGCAGCGGTGGCAGTGGCAGTGGTGCTGACATTGGGACAGCTGTGTCAGGACAGCAGTAATAGCAAGAGCTGCAGGACTGGCAGAGGGCAAGGCACCATGGCCCTTGCTCTGCGCCTCTTCCTCCTGCTCCTCCTGGCAGTGGCCCTGCCTGCCAGGGCTGCCCAGGCAGCTCCATGGCGAGCACAGCGAGCAGGTGAGTCAGTGGCCTGGCTCCCCTTTCCTGGGACAGTGCTCCCCTCTCCACAGGAAGCGTTGGGGATCATTTTGCTTTTCCTCTGCAGAAGGGAGAGAACACCCGTGTTGGCCATGTCCATTCACATCTAACCCCCATAGCCATACACGACCCCCTTGCAGTGCCCAGCTCCCTAATGCAGAAGAGGATCCCAGCACACCATGGAATTGGTTCTGGTCTGTGCTCCTATCTAGGTGTGGCTCGTAGGAAGACTTCTCCTTTAGCTTGGCTGCATAAAGGTCTGAAGCCCCTGCAGTCTCTTGCAGGTATGTTCTCACTGTCCCACCAAGGGATAATCTTTGACAACCTGGCAGGAAACAGGTGACAGAACCTTTTGTGACTGTTGAGTTACAGGTGTGTCTGCAGGGAACACTGTTCCAGATCCTTTGCTGATTGGTACACACAATCCCAGCTCCCATCTCCAGGGTGAGTAGTGTGTTCCTGCTGAGCCCACAGGCTGAGCATGGCTTTTGGGGGATCCATTCATCTGAAATGGAATTCCTTTCTTTTAAGTTCCTCTGACAGGAAAGATCCAAGACAAAACACACAAGAAATCCCTGGAAGCATCTGAAACCACTCAGCAAATGCTAAAGGAACAGCTGCAGGGAGGACAAGGTGGGTGCATTTCCCTCAGCCTTCACCTCACACTCAGGAGCTGAGGGCTCTCTCTGCACATCTGGACACACCATGCCCGGCACAACAGGAAGGGATCCATGGCAGCCTCACTGCCCTGCTGCTGCTGTCACACCCAGCAGGGCTGTTTTTCAACCAGGCCTGGCTGCAGCTTCTCCCCAACCTCTGCAGGAAGGCCTTTGGCATAAACTGACAGGGAGCCGAAACTACCCCACAGGCAATGCACACCCTGAAATCCCCTGAAACTTCCTGGACTCGGGGTCAATCAGAAAGGGCTGATCTTTGGAAAGAGAAGGGCCCTGGCCCAGCCTGAAGAACCTGGGCATTTTCCTGATCCTTATCAATGTCTTTCACAAGCATTGCCTCTAGCAAAGTACCACCTCCCCAGTGGGGAATGGTTCCATCTCATCCAGCTGTCCCTTTTCCTTCCTCCAGATGTGGATGGAGAGGCGGTGCTGAAGGCAGCATTTCCCAGAATCTCCATTGCAGGAAGGGAGGCCATGCCAGGCACAGTCACGGGAGGTAATTGCTGTGCCTCTGGGCCTGAGCCCTGCTGAGCCCTGAGCTGCCATCTCTGCTGCTTGGCAGTGCGGGTACAGCCCAGACAAGACGAGCAGAGTCCAGAGGAATTATCCCGAGCAGGCTCAGGCCACTCGGGTACTGAGCAGTCCTGCTGGGGTCCCTCCGTGGGAGACACTGCCCAAAACCTGGGAGGGGCTGCCAGGGGTGCCCATGGTGGGGAAAGAGCAGAGGGGGAGAGCAGGGCTCCAGTGTGTCCTGACAAGGCCTGACTCTGTGCCCTTGGGCTGGTGGAGCAGTCCATGGCAAAAGAGGAAAGGAGAGAGAGAGGAAAGTCGTGTAGGAGGGAGGGAGGGCAGGAAGGAGAGAGGCATGACTGTGACACTGCCTGCTGTTATGAACAAGTTCCTAAGTTTTAGTTTTTCGTGTGTAATTGTTAATGTTAAGTTTTACTCTGTTTTGGTTGCTAATTAATGTTAATTGTTAATGTTAAATTATTGACCCCATTATGTTCCAATCTCCAACTGTCTCAACTGTGTACCCTTTTTTCCCTTCATCGGGTGTTGCTGCTGCTGCTTCCCTGAAAATGGCGCCTGGGAGGAGGGTGACATCATGGACGTGTATGCAAATGAAAGAAGTGGAAAGGACACAGGGATATTATTTGGACATAAAACCACTTAGAGCAATGAGCCCAAATTACATCTAGACGAGACACCTGTGTCCACAGGTTGAGAAAATAATGCAGAATATGAGTTACCACCCCAAGCTGCTTTGATTCCACTGCCATGATATGAACAGAACCCTACAAACATGACGGCCCTGGACTAAGAACCAATGGTGACTTCCCAGGGATTTCTGTTGAGGAAAGAAGCCACAGCTGTGCCTTTGAAGACACAGCTGTGCTCCTCCTTCTCTAGGTTGTCCATCGGGAGCAGTGGTGGTGTGCACAACCCCTTGGGTTCCCCAACGAAGCTAATTTTCCAAAAAAGGCCTTTCAAGGGAGCGAGTCTCCTGGCCTGTTTCTTGCATCTGCTGCAGCTTTCCCCAGGGCTTTAGACAGCGTTTCCTATGTGCAAGGGAGAGAACACTCAGTGGACCCTTGGGCTGCCTCAGTTTCCTCTCCACAGCTGTTGCACAGGGTCTGCAAAGTGGCTGGAGAGTGGCCGGGAGGCAGCTCAAAGCTCCCCAGGCCCCTCTGCTGCTTTGGCCATGTCCATTCATATCTAAGCCCCACAGCCTTACCCAACCCCCCTGCAGTGCCCAGCTCCCTAAGGCAGAAGGGGATCCCAGCACACCATGGGAATGCTTCTGATCTGTGCTCCCTTCTAGATTGGGATTGCGACATGGATAATCTGGAAGCCCTGCTGGAATATGGCTTGAAATTCTTAGAGGATGCTGGAGGCAAGTTCTCAATTACCCTTTCCTGACAGAATAGGCAGTGTCACTGTGGAAATAGTTCACTTATGTGCCATTCCCTTAAGATCACCTCAAGGCTGATGGTTTCTAGAAACTTTGCCCTGCTCCCTTCTGGCATCCTCGGTGATCCCATAGGATCGCTGTCAGTGGGAGGAAGGAACATTTAGCTGTCAATCTTCTTCCCATGTGCAATGCCAGTGTCTCCTTCCATGTGCTCCTGCTGCCAAACAGAAAAGCAGAGAGGGAAGGGAAGGGCCCAGGGCTGTGCTTCCGGACTGTGCTTTTCCTGGCTCCTTTGCTGACCCCCAGCAGCCTGAGGATCTCCTGCAGTGCTGGGAGCTGTTCTATCATTGCCTTTCTTTGCAGCTGAACCCGCTGGGGAAGGTGATCTTGTGTTCCAACCCACATCCAGGGCTGAGCCTCAGGAAAATGGTGAGGGTTGGTCAAGGCCTTTTCTTCTTGGGGAGCTGCCAGCTCAGAGCCCAAAGCTCAGCCAGGAGGGCATTGCTGCAGGTGCCAGGACAGAGCTTTGCACGTGTGTGCCCTCACCCTGTGCAATCCCCTCACTGCTCCTGCAGCTCAGTGCCTGTTCATGACTTTCAGCACCACTGTCTCCTGAAGATGACAGTGGGGAAGAGTTCCATCTCATCCAGGTGTCTCTTTTCCTTTCTCCAGAAAGGAAAGCAGAGGTTGTGCAGAAGGGAGCATTTCTCAGAGGAAGCAGTGGTTCTGTGCCAACCTCTGCTGCAGGAAGGGAGGCCATGACAGGTACAGTCACAGGAGGTAATTGCTGTGCCTCTGGGCCTGAGCTCTACTCTGGACCTTGAGCTGGCACCTCTGCTGCTTGGCAGTGCGAGAACAGCCAATATAAGACCAACAGAGCCCAGAGGAATTATCCCGAGCAGGCTGCAGTCACTCGAGTACTGAGCAGTCCTGCTGGGGTCCCTGTGTGGGTGACGTGTCCCAAAACCTGGGAGTGGCTGGCATGCCAAAGACTGGATCTGTGCCAGACTCTGTTGCAGGATGGAATGGAGAGAGTCCCAACGAGCCCTAGGCTTGTCCAGTTGCCCCTCCAGAGATATTGCACAGGGTTTGCAAAGAGTGTGGAGAGTGACCAGAGCCAGCCCAGAGCTCCCCAGGCCCCTCTGCAGCTTTGGCCATGTTCATTCACATCTGGCTCCCACAGCATTAGCTGACCCCTTGCAGTGCCCAGCTCCCTAATGCAGAAGGGGCTCCCAGCACACCATGCAAATGGTTCTGATCTGTGCTCCCTTCTAGGTCAGGCTCCTAGGAAGGCTTCTCCATTAGCTTGGCTGCATAAAGGTCTGAAGCCCTCGGAGCCTCCTGCAGGTATGTTCCCACTGTCTCACCTGAAACAGTCTTTGACAACCTGGCAGGAACCAGGAGACAGAAGCTCCTGTGACTGTTGAATTAAATGTGTCTGCAGGGATCACTTTTCCAGCTTCCTTTCTGATTGGTACACACAAGCCCAGTTCCCATCGCAAGGGTGAGTAGTGTGTTCCTGCTGAGCCCACAGGCTGAGCATGGCTTTTGGGGGATCCACTCCTGGGAAAGGGAACTACTTTCTTTAAGGTCTACCAACAGGAAAGATCCGAGACAAAGCAAACAAGAAAACCCTGGAACCACCTGTAGCCACATGGCAAATGCTGAAGGAAATGCTACAGGGAAAACAAGGTGGGTGCATTTCCCTCAGCCCTCTCCTGACACTCAGCAGTCGGGGGCTTTCTCTGCACATCTGGACACACCGGGCCTGGCACAGCAGGAAGGGATCCATGGCAGCCTCGCTTCCCCGCTCCTGCTGTCATGCCCTGCAGGGCTGTTTCCCAGCCTGGCCTGGCTGCAGCTTCTCCCCAGCCTCTGCAGGAAGACTTGGGCATCAGCTGACACGGAGCCCAAAGTAGCCGATAGACCATGCACACTCCAAGATCCCTGCAATTTTCCAGTTTCAGGGTAGATCAGACAGGGCTCCAGTTTGGAGGAGGGAGTGCTCTGGCCCACCTGATGGCCCTGGGCATTTTCCTGATCTTTACCTGTAAATTTACAAAGCACTGCCAGCTGAATATGCCACCATTGCAATGAGGAATGTTTCCATCTGATCCTGCAGTCCCTTTTCCTTTGTCAAGTGATGGGCGCAAAGTCTGTGGAGAAGGAGGCACTTCCCAGTGTCTCGGTGCCAGCCTCTACTGCTGGAGGGAAAGCCATGCCAGACACAGGCACAGGCACAGGCACAGGCACAGGCACAGGCACAGGCACAGGCACAGGAGGTAATTGCTGTGCCAGGCTCAGCCCTCGTCAGGGCTGTGTGGCAGAAGCTCTTCCCCAAGGAACTGTCACAGGGCAGGGAGAGTTGGGGCTGGCAGTGGCTGCTCAGGGATGGGTTTGGGCCCAGGTCCCTGGAAGGAGTGACTGCCCAATCAGTTGTGCTGCTCCCAGGGTCTCTTCCCGGCCTTCTGGGCTTTGTTGGGTGGCACAACCTGTGCCAAAGGGTGCCAAGGTCCCTGCAGGCCCCAGCTCTAGGGGAATCAGAGAACGTCCTGGCTGTATCCAGTGAGCTTCTAGCTCAGCAGGGAAGCACAGCACAGGCTCCCGCTCCCCATTGCTCCCACAGATGCAGCCGGCACCTCAACACATGTTCCTGACTCCCAGAAGGGCATTAGAAGCGGTGTCTGTTAGGGAACACGCTGTTTGCTTGAGTTAATGGCCATTGTGGCTGCTGGGGAGCTTGTCGTCTTGTTGTGTTGTGCTGGAATCTGGTATTGCTGGAAGAGAAAACGGTGAGTGTTTTGTTGCTCTCCCCCTCAAACAGCTTCATTTGATGGCTGCTTGTAGACAGGAAACATTCCCAGTGAGGCTGCTGTGGAGTTGTGGTTGGTCAGGGATTGTCCACATAACTCAGCTGAGGGTTCTGCTGCTGTCCAGTGCTTTAATTGACCTCTTAATTGCTGGGCCTTGTCCTGGGGAGCCCACTGGAACTGCAGCCAGTGCTGGCTCCCACTGAGGCTGCGTGCCCAAGAGCAGCCCCAGGAGCAGCACACAGAGGCAAAGCAAGGCGGGGAGGAGAAAGAGCAGGGACCACATTGCCCTTGAAAGGCAGATGCGCTCTGGGGCCCACTCCTGGCCAGGGACCCTGCCCAGAGCCATCCCCTGCTCGCCGGGGCCTTGAGGGGCAGCTGTCCAGCTGGGCCAAGGTGTGCCAGCAGCTCCAGCCGTGCAGGGGAGCCTTGTCAGCTCTGGGCCCTGCTGTGCAGGAGGGTCCCTGTGTGCCACCGGCAGCTGGGGCCTCAGACACTCCTCTCTCCACAGTCGCACCTCTGGACAGCAGAAGAAAGATGTTGGATACAACTCAGACTCTGACAGCTTGAGCAGCTTCTCCTGCAGTAATAAGGACCTGGGCAGCCCTTGCAAGAGCTCTGAGAACAGGACCCCAAATCAGCCATCTACAAGGGCCCCTCCTATTATCTTCTAGATCCCACTGTCATCTCTTCTCCCCATGGATATCCCCGAGCTTCCTTCACTCCCTTTTTTGATCTCCCTCTGCGCTGTCCCAGCCCTTTCCCCTGTTCTTCTAGGACCCCAGCACCAACCCAGCACTTTCCAGCCCTAGCGGAGACCAACACCACCCTTCCTCTGCCCCTAAGCCCACTGTCCCCGTCCTCTAAACAACATTGAAGTTGATCTCTCCCCTACACCCCGCAGTGTAGACAATGGCCCATTCTTCTGTGCCAATGAAGAGTTGGAAATACCAGCCCAGTGTCCGGGTGGTACCACCAACAAAGCCCACACGGCACCAGCACTGGCTGAGCTCCATGTCCAGGAGCGACCATGGATGCCCACGGTGCAGGCAGGCAGGAGCCAGGCAGGGGCTGCTGTGAGCAGCGGCGGGGGCCCGAAGGGGCTTGGGGAGCCCATGCTGGGCATCCCTGGGGCTGAGGGCACATCTCCTTCAGTGGCATCATCTAGGCCTGGACCTCCTCCAGGGGCATGCCCAGCAAAATGGGGAAACTCTGGGATATGGGATTATTATTGTTAAAGTTCTTAAGGGCTATGCTCACCAGAAGGCCCTGTGGGGAAGGCTCAGGGGCAGGCTGGAGGGTTGGAAGTTTGCTGGGGGTGAGAGGCAGTTATGAGGAGGAACACAAGGACAGCATACGAATGGGAAGCAGTCTGGGGGAAAAGACGCGTAGATAGACTGCAGCTGAGCCAGCCAATGGGTGCCCATCTCCTGTTAAGTTTTTGTGTTGTCTGGTTGAGCTTAAAGGTATAAATGGGGGGTGATTTCTATAATAAAGCAATTCTCATTGGATGCATAAACGGGTATGTGTCTCTTTGTGCCCCATTGCTACAGGAAGCCATTAAGAGCATTTCCAGGGACACAGCCTGACCAGCAATGTCAGGAGACAAAACAAAGGTTTTGCTAAGCAATGGCCCATTGATGAAGCAAAACATTTCCAATCAGGGCAGCCCATTCGTACAGATGAGGGTATGCTCTGGGGGTACAGCTAGGGCCGTGAGGTCACAGCAGGCTCTGAGGTCACAGAGGTGCCAGAGCCCCATGGTTGCATAGCAGCACAGCCACCGACCAGTCAGTCCCTGACCACAACTGTTGCTGCAGCAGCGCTGGCAGTGGCAGTGGTGCTGACATTGGGACAACTGTGTCGGGACAGCGGTAGTAGCAAGAACTCCGGGACTGGCAGAGGGCAAGGCACCATGGCCCTTGCTCTGCGCCTCTTCCTCCTGCTTCTCCTGGCAGTGGCCCTGCCTGTCAGGGCTGCCCAGGCAGCTCCATGGCAAGCACAGGGAGCAGGTGAGCTGGCAGCCTTGCTCCCCTTTCCTGGGACAGTGCTCCCCTCTCCACAGGAAGCATTGGTGATCATTTTGCATAGGGCTTTAGGAAGGCTTTCCTCTGTGGGAGGGAGAGAACACCCAGTGTTGACCATGTCCATTCACATCTAAGCCCCACAGCCTTACCCGACCCCCCTGCAGTGCCCAGCTCCCTAAGGCAGAAGGGGATCCCAGCACATCATGGGAATGCTTCTGATCTGTGCTCCCTTCTAGATTGGGATCACGACATGGATAATCTGGAAGCCCTGCTGGAATATGGCTTGAACTTCTTGGAGGATGCTGGAGGCAAGTTCTCAATGACCCTTTCCTGACAAAATAGACAGTGTCACTGTGGAAATAGTTCACTTATGTGCCATTTCCCTTAAGACCACCTCAAGGCTGATGGTTTCTAGAAACCTTCCCTGCTCCCTTCTGGCAACCTCGGTGATCCCACAGGATCGCTGTCAGTGGGAGGAAGGAACATTTAGCTGTCAATCTTTTTCCCATGTGCAATGCCGGTGTCTCCTTCCATGTGCTCCCTGCTGCCAAACAGAAAAGCAGAGAGGGAAGGGAAGGGCCCAGGGGCTGTGCTCCAGGACTGTGCTTTTCCTGGCTCCTTTGCTGACCCCCAGCAGCCTGAGGATCTCCTGCAGTGCTGGGAGCTGTTCTATCATTGCCTTTCTTTGCAGCTGAACCCGCTGGGGAAGGTGATCTTGCGTTCCAACCCACATCCAGGACTGAGCCTGAGGAAAATGGTGAGGGTAGGTCAAGGCCTTTTCTTCTTGGGGAGCTGCCAGCTCAGAGCCCAAAGCTCAGCCAGGAGGGCATTGCTGCAGGTGCCAGGACAGAGCCGTGCACGTGTGTGCCCTCGTCCTGTGCAATCCCCTCACTGCTCCTGCAGCTCAGTGCTGCCCTTCCACATCAGCAGAGATGACAAAACATTCTATGGCTGTTGAGTTACAGGTGTGTCTTCAGGGATGATTTCTCCAACTCTTGGTCTGCATGCTGGAGGTAAGCCGAGCACCCATCGCAGGGGTGAGTAGCGTGTCCCTGCTGAGCACTGCTTTTGGGGGATCCACTCCTGGGAAATGGAAATACTTTCTGTGACGGTCTCCCAAAAAGAAAGGCCCATAATAGTGGTGCCAAATAGTCTCTTGAATCAAATGAATTCTTGAGACAAACACAGAAGGAAGGGCAGGGAGGACAAGGTGGGTGCATTTCCCTCGGTCTTCTCCTGACACTCAGCAGATGGGGGCCTTCTCTGCACATCTGGACACACTGTGCCTGGCACAGCGGGAAGGGATCCATGGCAGCCTCGCTGCCCCGCTCCTGCTGGCATGCCCTGCTGGGCGGTTTCCCAGCCTGGCCTGGCTGCAGCTTCTCCCCAGCCTCTGCAGGAAGGCATTTTGCATCAGCTGACAGGGACCCAAAGTGCCCCATGGGCCAGGCACAGTCTGAGATCCCTGCACTTTCCCATTCTCCTGGCAGATCAGGATGGGTGGCAGTTTGGAGGAGAGAGTGTAGTATTCATAGGGAGAGATCCCAAAGGTGATCAGATTTCCTGAAGCCTATTCATGACTTTCACCACCACTGTCTCCTGAAGATGCCAGTGGGGAAGGTTCCCATCTCATCCAACCATCCCTTCTCCTTTCTCCAGAAATTAAATCAGAGGCTGTGCAGAAGGGAGCACTTCTCCGAGGAAGCAGTGGTTCTGTGCCAGCCTCTGCTGCAGGAAGGGAGGCCATGACAGACACAGTCACAGGAGGTAATTGCTGTGCCTCTGGGCCTGAGCTCTGCTCTGGACCTTGAGCTGGCACCTCTGCTGCTTGGCAGTGCGAGAACAGCCAATATAAGACCAGCAGAACCCAGAGGAATTATCCTGAGCAGGCTGCAGTCACTCGGGTACTGAGCAGTCCTACAGGGGTCCCTGTGTGGGTGACGTGTCCCAAAACCTGGGAGTGGCTGGCATGCCAAAGACTGGATCTGTGCCAGACTCTGTTGCAGGAATGAATGGAGAGAGTCCCAATGGGCCCTAGGCGTGTCCAGCTGCCCCTCCAGAGATATTGCACAGGGTTTGCAAAGAGTGTGGAGAGTGACCAGAGCCAGCCCAGAGCTCCCCAGGCCCCTCTGCAGCTTTGGCCATGTCCATTCACATCTGACTCCCACAGCATTAGCTGACCCCTTGCAGTGCCCAGCTCCCTAATGCAGAAGGGGCTCCCAGCACACCATGCAAATGGTTCTGATCTGTGCTCCCTTCTAGGTCAGGCTCCTAGGAAGGCTTCTCCATTAGCTTGGCTGCATAAAGGTCTGAAGCCCTTGGAGCCTCCTGCAGGTATGTTCCCACTGTCTCACCTGAAATAGTCTTTGATAACCTGGTAGGAACCAGGAGACAGAAGCTTCTGTGACTGTTGAACTGAATGTGTCTGCAGGGATCACTTTTACAGCTCCCTTTCTGAGTGGCACACGCAAGCTCGGTTCCCATCGCAAGGGTGAGTAGTGTGTTCCTGCTGAGCCCACAGGCTGAGCATGGCTTTTGGGGGATCCACTCCTGGAAAATGGAACTACTTTCTTTAAGGTCTACCAACAGGAAAGATCCGAGACAGAGCAAACAAGAAAATCCTGGAATCACCAGAAGCCACATGGCAAATGCTGAAGGAAATGCTGCAGGGAAAACAATGTGGGTGCATTTCACTCAGTACTCTCCTGAGACTCAGCAGTCGGGGGCTTTCTCTGCACATCTGGACACGCTGTGCCTGGCACAGTGCAAAGGGATCCATGGCAGTCTCGCTTCCCCGCTCCTGCTGTCGTGCCCTGCAGGGCTGTTTCCCAGCCTTGCCTGGCTGCACCTTCTCTTCATCCTGGCCTGGCAGGAAGGCCTTGGGCATCAGCTGACAGGGAACCTAGGCTGCCCACGAACCATGAACACCCTGAGATCCCTGCAATTTCCCAGACTCAGAGTAGATGAGGAGGGGCTGCAGTTTGAGGGAGGGAGTGCTATGGCCAACATGAAGACCCCGGGCGTTTTCCTGATCTTTGCCTGTAAAATTGCCATGCATTGCCTGCTGAATATGCCCCCACTCCAATGAGGACTGTTTCCATCTGATCCTGCTGTCCGTTTTCCTTTCTCAAGTGATAGATCCAAGGTCTGTGCAGAAGGAGGAACTTCCCAGAAGAAGCAGTGGCTCTGTGCCAGCCTCTACTCCTGGAGGGAAAGCCATGCCAGGCACAGGAGGTAATTACTGTGCCAGGCTCAGCCCTCTGCAGGGCTGTGTGGCAGCAGCTCTTCCCCCAGGTCCATCCCTTGCACAGCCCAGCGGCACCCAAAGCTGGAGGTGCCTCAGCTTCAAGGCCTCTGGAGCTCCTTCCCAGCCCCTGGGAAATGGGACTGGTGCACCAAGGTCCCTCCCGCTGCCGCTGCTCCCTGTGTGCCATGAGCCCCAAGGCACAGGAGCCGCCCTGACCAGGAGCTCTGCTGTAAGCCCAGGGCCACAGCCAGCCCTGGTGCACACTGGAAACTGTTCTCATCGTTATTCGCTTCTAGATGGGGTTGCTCGGAAAGTTCCTCCCTTTGACTGGCATTATAAAGTTTTGAAGCCCTTACTACCTCCTGCAGGTATGTTCTCAGCATCCCACCAAGGAATAATTATTGGCAACCTGGCAAGTATCAGGTGTCAGAAGATTCTGGGGCTGTTGAATTACAGGTGTTTCTGCAAGAAGGACTTCTCCAGCTTCCGTGCTGGATACTGCATACAAACCCATCAGCCATCTCAGGGGTGAGTAGTGTATATATGCTGAACCGATAGACTAAACAGTGCTTTTGTGGGATCCACTCCTGTAAAATGGAACAACTTTCTTTAAGGTGCTCCAACAGAAATGACCAAACACTCGACAGACAAGAAATCCCCGAGGCCATTGGAAGTCATGAGGCAAATGCTAAAGGAAATGCTGCAGGGAAAACAAGGTGGGTGCATTTCCCTCAGCCTACTCCTGACACTCAGCAGCTGGGGGCTCTCTCTGCACATCTGGACACACCGTGCCCGGCACAGCAGGAAAGGATCCATGGCAGACTCGCTGCCCCGCTCCTGCTATCACACCCTGCAGTGCTGTTTCCCAGCCTGGCCTGGCTGCAGCTTCTGCCCAACCTTTGCAGGAAGGCATTTGGCATCAGCTAACAACGAGCCCGAACTACCCCACAGGCAATGCACACCCTGAAATCCCCTGAAACTTCCTGGACTCGGGGTCAATCAGAAAGGGCTGATGTTTGCAAAGGGGAGGGCCCTGGCCCACTCTGAAGAGCCTGGGCATTTTCCTGATCCTTATCAATGTCTTTCACAAGCATTGCCTCTTGAAATGTGCCACCTCCGCAGTAGGGAATGGTTCCATCTCATCCAGCTGTCCCTTTTCCTTCCTCCAGATGTGGATGGAGAGGCGGTGCTGAAGGTGGCATTTCCCGGAGTCTCCATTGCAGGTAGGGAGGCCATGCCAGGCACAGTCACAGGAGGTAATTGCTGTGCCTCTGGGCCTGAGCCCTGCTGAGCCTTGAGCTGCCCTCTCTGCTGCTTGGCAGTGCGGACACAGCCCAGACAAGACGGGCAGAGTCCAGAGGAATTATCCCAAGCATGCTTCGGCCACTTGGGTACTGAGCAGTCCTGCTGGGGTCCCACTGTGGGAGACACTGCACAAGACCTGGGAGGGGCTGCCAGGGGTGCCCATGGTGGGGAAAGAGCAGAGGGGGAGAGCAGGGCTCCAGTGTGTCCTGACAGGGCCTGACTCTGTGCCCTTGGGCTGCTGGAACAGTCCATGGCAAAAGAGGAAAGGAGAGAGGGAGGAAAGTCGTGTAGGAGGGAGGGAGGGCAGGAAGCACAGAAGTACGGCTCTAGCACTATCTGCTGCAGTTTTCCCCAGGGCTTTAGGGAGTGATTCCTCTGTGCAAGAGAGAGAACAATCATTGGTCCCTGGGCTGTCACAGTTTCCTCTCCACAGCTGTTGCACAGGGTCTGCAAAGTGGCTGGAGAGTGGCCGGGAGGCAACTCAAAGCTCCCCAGGCCCCTCTGCAGCTTTGGCCATGTCCATTCACATCTAAGCCCCACAGCCTTACCCGACCCCCCTGCAGTGCCCAGCTCCCTAAGGCAGAAGGGAATCCCAGCACACCATGGA
This sequence comes from Catharus ustulatus, assembly GCF_009819885.2. Taxonomy (NCBI): domain Eukaryota; kingdom Metazoa; phylum Chordata; class Aves; order Passeriformes; family Turdidae; genus Catharus; species Catharus ustulatus. Next base: position 20,654,786 of record NC_046233.1, on the reverse strand, counting down.
AATGCTTCTGATCTGTGCTCCCTTCTAGATTGGGATCGCGACATGGATAATCTGGAAGCCCTGCTGGAATATGGCTTGAAATTCTTGGAGGATGCTGGAGGCAAGTTCTCAATGACCCTTTCCTGACAGAATAGGCATGTCCCTGTGGCAAGAGTTCACTTATGTGCCATTTCCCTTAAGATCACCTCAAGGTTGATGGTTTCTAGAAACCTTGCCCTGCTCCCTTCTGGCGCCCTCGGTGATCCCACAGTATCGCTGTCAGTGGGAGGAAGGAACATTTAGCTGTCAATCTTCTACCCATGTGCAATGCCAGTGTCTCCTTCCATGTGCTCCCTGCTGCCAAACAGAAAAGCAGAGAGGGAAGGGAAGGGCCCAGGGGCATGTGCTCCAGGACTGTGCTTTTCCTGGCTCCTTTGCTGGCCCCCGGCAGCCTGAGGATCTCCTGCAGTGCTGGGAGCTGTTCTATCATTGCCTTTCTTTGCAGCTGTACCTGCTGAGGAAGGTAATCCTGAGTCCCAACCCACATCCAGGACTGAGCCTGAGGAAAATGGTGAGGGTAGGTCAAGGCCTTTTCTTCTTGGGGAGCTGCCAGCCTAGAACCCAAAGCTCAGCCAGGAGGGCATTGCTGCAGGTGCCAGGACAGAGCTTTGCACGTGTGTGCCCTCGCCCTGTGCAATCCCCTCACTGCTCCTGCAGCTCAGTGCCTATTCATGACTTTCGCCACCACTGCCTCCTAAAGATGCCAGTGGGGAAGAGTTCCATCTCATCCAGGTGTCTCTTTTCCCTTCTCCAGAAAGGAAAGCAGAGGCTGTGAAGAAGGGAGCATTTCCCAGAGGAAGCAGTGGTCCTGTGCCAACCTCTGCTGCAGGAAGGGAGGCCATGACAGACACAGTCACAGGAGGTAATTGCTGTGCCTCTGGGCCTGAGCTCTGCTCTGGACCTTGAGCTGGCGCCTCTGCTGCTTGACAGGGCGAGAACAGCCCAGATAAGACCAGCAGAGCCCAGAGGAATTATCCCAAGCAGGCTGTGGTCACTCGGGTACTGAGCAGTCCTACAGGGGTCCCTGTGTGGGTGACATGTCCCAAAACCTGGGAGTGGCTGGCATGCCAAAGACTGGATCTGTGCCAGACTCTGTTGCAGGATGGAATGGAGAGAGTCCCAACGAGCCCTAGGCTTGTCCAGTTGCCCCTCCAGAGATATTGCACAGGGTTTGCAAAGAGTGTGGAGAGTGACCAGAGCCAGCCCAGAGCTCCCCAGGCCCCTCTGCAGCTTTGGCCATGTCCATTCACATCTGACTCCCACAGCATTAGCTGACCCCTTGCAGTGCCCAGCTCCCTAATGCAGAAGGGGCTCCCAGCACACCATGCAAATGGTTCTGATCTGTGCTCCCATCTAGGTCAGGCTCCTAGGAAGGCTTCTCCATTAGCTTGGCTGCATAAAGGTCTGAAGCCCTTGGAGCCTCCTCCAGGTATGTTCCCACTGTCTCACCTGAAATAGTCTTTGACAACCTGGCAGGAACCAGGAGACAGAAGCTTCTGTGACTATTGAATTAAATGTGTCTGCAGGGATCACTTTTACAGCTCCCTTTCTGATTGGTACACGCAAGCCCAGTTCCCATCGCAAGGGTGAGTAGTGTGTTCCTGCTGAGCCCACAGGCTGAGCATGGCTTTTGGGGGATCCACTCCTGGGAAAGGGAACTACTTTCTTTAAGGTCCTCCAACAGGAAAGATCCGAGACACAGTAAACAAGAAGACCACGGAACCACCTATAGCCACACGGCAAATGCTGAAGGAAATGCTGCAGGGAAAACAATGTGGGTGCATTTCACTCAGTCCTCTCCTGAGACTCAGCAGTCGGGGGCTTTCTCTGCACATCTGGACACGCTGTGCCTGGCACAGTAGGAAGGGATCCATGGCAGTCTCGCTTCCCCGCTCCTGCTGTCGTGCCCTGCAGGGCTGTTTCCCAGCCTTGCCTGGCTGCACCTTCTCTTCATCCTGGCCTGGCAGGAAGGCCTTGGGCATCAGCTGACAGGGAACCTAGGAAGCCCCAGGGCCATGAACACCCTGAGATCCCTGCAATTTCCCAGACTCAGGGTAGATTAGGAGAGGTGGCATTTTCGAAGAGGGAGTGCTATGGCCAACCTGAAGACCCTGGGCATTTTCCTGATCTTTACCTGTAACATTGCCATGCATTGCCTGCTGAATATGCCCCCACTCCAATGAGGACTGTTTCCATCTGATCCTGCTGTCCATTGTCCTTTCTCAAGTGATGGACCCAAAGTCTATGCAGAATGAGGCACTTCCCAGAGGAAGCAGTGGCTCTGTGCCAGCCTCTACTCCTGGAGGGAAAGCCATGCCAGGCACAGGAGGAAATTACTGTGCCAGGCTCAGCCCTCTGCAGGGCTGTGTGGCAGCAGCTCTTCCCCCAGGTCCATCTCTTGCACAGCCCAGCGCCATCCAAAGCTGGAGGTGCCTCAGCTTCAAGGCCTCTGGAGCTCCTTCCCAGCCCCTGGGAAATGGGACTGGTGCACCAAGGTCCCTCCCGCTGCCGCTGCTCCCTGTGTGCCATGAGCCCCAAGGCACAGGAGCCGCCCTGACCAGGAGCTCTGCTGTGAGGCCAGGGCCACTGCCAGCCCTGGTGCACACTGGAAACTGTTCTCATCGTTATTCGCTTCTAGATGGGGTGGCTCGGAAAGTTCCTCCCTTTGACTGGCAGTATCAAGTTTTGAAGCCCTCAGTACCTCCTGCAGGTATGTTCTCAGCATCCCACCAAGGAATAATTATTGACAACCTGGCAAGAACCAGGTGTCAGAAGATTCTGGGGCTGTTGAATTACAGGTGTTTCTGCAAGAAGGACTTCTCCAGCTTCCATGCTGGGTACTTCACACAAGCCCAGCAGCCATCTCAGGGGTGAGTAGTGTATATATGCTGAACCGATAGACTAAACAGTGCTTTTGTGGGATCCACTCCTGTAAAATGGAACAACTTTCTTTAAGGTGCTCCAACAGAAATGACCAAACACTCGACAGACAAGAAATCCCCGAGGCCATTGGAAGTCATGAGGCAAATGCTAAAGGAAATGCTGCAGGGAAAACAAGGTGGGTGCATTTCCCTCAGCCCTCTCCTGACACTCAGCAGCTGGGGGCTCTCTCTGCACATCTGGACACACCGTGCCCGGCACAGCAGGAAGGGATCCATGGCAGACTCGCTGCCCCGCTCCTGCTATCACACCCTGCAGTGCTGTTTCCCAGCCTGGCCTGGCTGCAGCTTCTGCCCAACCTTTGCAGGAAGGCATTTGGCATCAGCTAACAACGAGCCCAAACTACCCCACAGGCAATGCACACCCTGAAATCCCCTGAAACTTCCTGGACTCGGGGTCAATCAGAAAGGGCTGATGTTTGCAAAGGGGAGGGCCCTGGCCCACTCTGAAGAGCCTGGGCATTTTCCTGATCCTTATCAATGTCTTTCACAAGCATTGCCTCTTGAAATGTGCCACCTCCGCAGTAGGGAATGGTTCCATCTCATCCAGCTGTCCCTTTTCCTTCCTCTAGATGTGGATGGAGAGGCGGTGCTGAAGGTGGCATTTCCCGGAGTCTCCATTGCAGGAAGGGAGGCCATGCCAGGCACAGTCACGGGAGGTAATTACTGTGCCTCTGGGCCTGAGCCCTGCTGAGCCTTGAGCTGCCGTCTCTGCTGCTTGGCAGTGCGGGCACAGCCCAGACAAGACGGGCAGAGTCCAGAGGAATTATCCCGAGCAGGCTCAGGCCACTCGGGTACTGAGCAGTCCTGCTGGGGTCCCACCGTGGGAGACCCTGCCCGAAACCTGGGAGGGGCTGCCAGGGGTGCCCATGGTGGGGAAAGAGCAGAGGGGGAGAGCAGGGCTCCAGTGTGTCCTGACAGGGCCTGACTCTGTGCCCTTGGGCTGGTGGAGCAGTCCATGGCAAAAGAGGAAAGGAGAGAGAGAGGAAAGTCGTGTAGGAGGGAGGGAGGGCAGGAAGGACAGAGGCATGGCTGTAGCACTGCCTGCTGCAGCTTTTCCCCAGGACTTTAGGGAGTGATTCCTCTGTGCAAGAGAGCAAACACTCAGTGGACCCTTGGGCTGCCTCAGTTTCCTCTCCACAGCTGTTGCACAGGGTCTGCAAAGTGGCTGGAGAGTGGCCGGGAGGCAGCTCAAAGCTCCCCAGGCCCCTCTGCAGCTTTGGCCATGTCCATTCACATCTAAGCCCCACAGCCTTACCCGACCCCCCTGCAGTGCCCAGCTCCCTAAGGCAGAAGGGGATCCCAGCACACCATGGAAATGCTTCTGATCTGTGCTCCCTTCTAGATTGGGATCGCGACATGGATTATCTGGAAGACCTGCTGGAATATGGCTTGAAATTCTTGGAGGATGCTGGAGGCAAGTTCTCAATGACCCTTTCCTGACAGAATAGGCATGTCCCCGTGGCAAGAGTTCACTTACGTGCCATTTCCCTTAAGATCACCTCAAGGTTGATGGTTTCTAGAAACCTTGCCCTGCTCCCTTCTGGTGCCCTCGGTGATCCTACAGGATCGCTGTCAGTGGGAGGAAGGAACATTTAGCTGTCAATCTTCTTCCCATGTGCAATGCCAGTGTCTCCTTCCATGTGCTCCCTGCTGCCAAACAGAAAAGCAGAGAGGGAAGGGAAGGGCCCAGGACTGTGCTCCAGGGCTGTGCTTTTCCTGACTCCTTTGCTGGCCCCCGGCAGCCTGAGGATCTCCTGCAGTGTTGGGAGCTGTTCTATCATTGTCTTTCTTTGCAGCTGTACCTGCTGAGGAAGGTAATCCTGAGTCCCAACCCACATCCAGGACTGAGCCTGAGGAAAATGGTGAGGGTAGGTCAAGGCCTTTTCTTCTTGGGGAGCTGCCAGCCTAGAACCCAAAGCTCAGCCAGGAGGGCATTGCTGCAGGTGCCAGGACAGAGCCGTGCACGTGTGTGCCCTCGTCCTGTGCAATCCCCTCACTGCTCAAAGCTCAGTGCCTATTCATGACTTTCACCACCACTGCCTCCTACAGATGCCAGTGGGGAAGATTTCCATCTCATCCAGGCGTCTCTTTTCCTTTCTCCAGAAAGGAAAGCAGAGGGTGTGCAGAAGGGAGCATTTCCCAGAGGAAGCAGTGGTTCTGTGCCAACCTCTGCTGCAGGAAGGGAGGCCATGACAGACACAGTCACAGGAGGTAATTGCTGTGCCTCTGGGTCTGAGCTCTACTCTGGACCTTGAGCTGGCACCTCTGCTGCTTGGCAGTGCGAGAACAGCCCAGATAAGACCAGCACAGCCCAGAAGAATTATCCCAAGCAGGCTGCGGTCACTCGAGTACTGAGCAGTCCTGCTGGGGTCCCTGTGTGGGTGACGTGTCCCAAAACCTGGGAGTGGCTGGCATGCCAAAGACTGGATCTGTGCCAGACTCTGTTGCAGGAATGAATGGAGAGAGTCCCAACGAGCAGTAGGCTTGTCCAGCTGCCCCTCCAGAGATATTGCACGGGGCTTGCAAAGAGTGTGGAGAGTGACCAGAGCCAGCCCAGAGCTCCCCAGGCCCCTCTGCAGCTTTGGCCATGTCCATTCACATCTGACTCCCACAGCATTAGCTGACCCCTTGCAGTGCCCAGCTCCCTAATGCAGAAGGGGCTCCCAGCACACCATGCAAATGGTTCTGATCTGTGCTCCCTTCTAGGTCAGGCTCCTAGGAAGGCTTCTCCATTAGCTTGGCTGCATAAAGGTCTGAAGCCCTTGGAGCCTCCTCCAGGTATGTTCCCACTGTCTCACCTGAAATAGTCTTTGACAACCTGGCAGGAACCAGGAGACAGAAGCTCCTGTGACTGTTGAATTAAATGTGTCTGCAGGGATCACTTTTACAGCTCCCTTTCTGATTGGTACACGCAAGCCCAGTTCCCATCGCAAGGGTGAGTAGTGTGTTCCTGCTGAGCCCACAGGCTGAGCATGGCTTTTGGGGGATCCACTCCTGGGAAAGGGAACTACTTTCTTTAAGGTCCTCCAACAGGAAAGATCCGAGACAGAGCAAACAAGAAAACCCTAGAACCACCTGAAGCCACAGATCAAATGCTGAAGGAAATGCTGCAGGGAAAACAATGTGGGTGCATTTCCCTCAGCCCTCTCCTGACAGTCAGTAGCTCTGGGCTTTCTCTGCACATCTGGACACACCGTGCCTGGCACAGCAGGAAGGGATCCATGGCAGCCTCGCTTCCCCGCTCCTGCTGTCATACCCTGCAGGGCTGTTTCCCAACCTGGCCTGGCTGCAGCTTCTCCTCAGCCTCTGCAGGAATGCCTTGGGCATCAGCTGTCAGGGAACCCAAAGTGCTCGATAGACCATGCACACTCCGAGATCCCTGCAATTTTCCAGTCTCAGGGTAGATCAGGAGGGGCTGCAGTTTGGAGGAGGGAGCGCTCTGTGCCACCTGATGGCCCTGGGCATTTTCCTGATCGTTACATGTAACTTTGCCAAGTATTTCCAGCAGAATATACCCCCACTCCAATGAGGAATGTTTCCATCTCATCCTGCTGTCCCTTTTCCTTTGTCAAGTGATGGGCGCAAAGTCTGTGGAGAAGGAGGCACTTCCCAGTGTCTCGGTGCCAGCCTCTACTGCTGGAGGGAAAGCCATGCCAGGCACAGGAGGTAATTGCTCTGCCAGGCTCAGCCCTTGGCAGGGCTGTGTGGCAGCAGCTCTTCCCCCAGGTCCTGCCCTTGCATAGCCCAGCACCATTCACAGCTGGAGGTGCCTCAGCTTCAAGGCCTCTGGATCTCATTTCCAGCCCCTGGGAAGCGGGACTGGTGCACCAAGGTCCCTCCTGCAGCAGCTGCTGCCAGAGCTGCCCTCGGTGCCCAGAGGCCCAAGGCACAGGAGCAGCCCAAACCAGGAGCTCTGCTGTGAGCCCAGGGCCACAGCCAGCCCTGGCTCCCGACAGGACAGGGGCTGCACTGGGTCCTGACAGGGCCTGACGCTGTTCCCTTGGGCTGGGGGAGCTGTCACAAGGCAGGGAGAGTTGGGGCTGGCAGTGGCTGCTCAGGGATGGGTTTGGGCTCAGGTCCCTGGAAGGAGCGACTGCCCAATCAGCTGTGCTGCCCTGGGGCTCTGTTCCCTGCCTTCTGGGCATTGTTGGGTGGCACAGCCTGTGCCAAAGGGTGCCAAGGTCCCTGCAGGCCCCAGCTCTGGGAGAAACAGAGAATGTCCTGGCTGTATCCAGTGAGCTGCCAGCTCAGCGGTGGAGCACAGCACAGGCTCACACTCCCCATTGCTCCCACAGATGCAGCCTCAACACGTGTTCCCGATTCCCAGAAGGGCATTGGAAGCGGTGTCTGTCAGGGAACACGCTGTTTGCTGGAGTTAATGGCCATTGCAGCTGCTGGGGAGCTTGTCGTCTTGTTGTGTTGTGCTGGAATCTGGTATTGCTGGAAGAGAAAACGGTGAGTGTTTTGTTGCTCTCCCCCTCAAACAGCTTCATTTGATGGCTGCTTGTAGACAGGAAACATTCCCAGTGAGGCTGCTGTGGAGTTGTGGTTGGTCAGGGATTGTCCACATAACTCAGCTGAGGGTTCTGCTGCTGTCCAGTGCTTTAATTGACCTCTTAATTGCTGGGCCTTGTCCTGGGGAGCCCACTGGAGCTGCAGCCAGTTCTGGCTCCCACTGAGGCTGCATGCCCAAGAGCAGCCCCAGGAGCAGCACACAGAGGCAAAGCAAGGTGGGGAGGAGAAAGAGCAGGGACCACATTGCCCTTGAAAGGCAGATGCGCTCTGGGGCCCACTCCTGGCCAGGGACCCTGCCCAGAGCCATCCCCTGCTCGCTGGGGCCTTGAGGGGCAGCTGTCCAGCTGGGCCAAGGTGTGCCAGCAGCTCCAGCCGTGCAGGGGAGCCTTGTCAGCTCTGGGCCCTGCTGTGCAGGAGGGTCCCTGTGTGCCACCGGCAGCTGGGGCCTCAGACACTCCTCTCTCCACAGTCGCACCTCTGGACAGCAGATGAAATACGCTGGCTACATCTCAGACTCTGACAGCTTGAGCAGCTTCTCTCGCAACAGCCCTCGCAAGAGCTCTGAGAAGAGGACCCCAAATCGGCCATCTGCGATGGCCCCTTCTATTATCTTCTAGATCCCACTGTCATCTCTTCTCCCCATGGATATCCCCAAGCTGCCTTCACTCCCTTTTTTGATCTCCCTCTGCACTGTCCCAGCCCATTCCCATGCTCTTCTAGAGACCCCAGCACCAACCCAGCACTTTCCAGCCCCAGCAGAGACCAACACCACCCTTCCTCTGCCCCTAAGCCCACTGGTCCTGCCCTCTAAACAACATTGAAGTTGACCTCTCCACCACACCCTGCAGTGTAGACAATGGCCCATTCTTCTGTGCCAATAAAGAGATGGAAATATCAGCCCAGTGTCCGGGTGGTACCACCAGCAAAGCCCACACGGCACCAGCACTGGCTGAGCTCCATGTCCAGGAACGGCCATGGATGCCCACGGTGCAGGCAGGCAGGAGCCAGGCAGGGGCTGCTGTGAGCAGCGGCGGGGACCGAAAGGGGCTGGGGGAGCCCATGCTGAGCTTCCCTGGGCTGAGGGCACATCTCCTTCAGTGGCATCATCTGGGCCTGGACCTCCTCCAGGGGCATGCCCAGCAAAATGGGGAAGCTGTGGGATATGGGATTATAATTGTTAAAGTTCTTAAGGGCTATGCTCACCAGAAGGCCCTGTGGGGAAGGCTCAGGGGCAGGCTGGAGGGTTGGAAGTTTGCTGGGGGTGAGAGGCAGTTATGAGGAGGAACACAAGGACAGCATACGAATGGGAAGCAGTCTGGGGGAAAAGACGCGTAGATAGACTGCAGCTGAGCCAACCAATGGGTGCCCATCTCCTGCTAAGTTTTTGTGTTGTCTGGTTGAGCTTAAAGGTATAAATGGGGGGTGATTTCTATAATAAAGCAATTCTCATTGGATGCAGAAATGGGTACGTGTCTCTTTGTGCCCCATTGCTACAGGAAGCCATCAAGAGCATTTCCAGGGACACAGCCTGACCAGCAATGTCAGCAGGCAAAACAAAGGTTTTGCTAAGCAATGGCCCATTGATGAAGCAAAACATTTCCAATCAGGGCAGCCCATTCGTACAGATTAGGGTATGCTCAGGGGGTACAGCTAGGGTCGTGAGGTCACAGCAGGTTCTGGGGTGACAGCACACTGAGGTCACAGCAGGCTCTGAGGTCACAGAGGTGCCAGAGTCCCGTGGTTGCACAGCACCACAGCCACCGACCAGTCAGTCCCTGACCACAACTGCAGCAGTGGCGCAAGTGGCAGTGGTGCTGACATTGGGACAGCTGTGTCAAGACAGCAGTAACAGCAAGATCTCCAGTACTGGCAGAGGGCAAGGCACCATGGCCCTTGCTCTGCGCCTCTTCCTCCTGCTCCTCCTGGCAGTGGCCCTGCCTGCCAGGGCTGCCCAGGCAGCTCGATGGCGAGCACAGGGACCAGGTGAGCTGGCAGCCTGGTTCCTCTTTCCTAGGACAGCGCTCCCTTCTCCACAGGAATCATTGGGGATGGTGGGATGGTTTTGCATCGGGCTTTAGGGGGGCTTTCCTCTGTGGGAGAGAGAGAACCCACAGGGGCCCTGCGCTGCCTCAGTTTCCTCTCCGGGGATGTGGCACAGCATCTGTAAAGAGTGTGGAGTGTGAGCAGGAGCCAGCCCAAAGTCTCCCCACCAGGCCCCTCTGCAGCTTAGGCCATTCCCATTCATATCTGGCCCCCACAGTGTTCCCTGACTCCTTTTAGTGCCCAATTTACTAAGGCAGAAGGAGATCCCTGCACAGCATGGAAATGATTCTGCTCTGTGCTCCCTTCCAGATTTGGCACACAGTTTGGATTATTTGGAAGTGCTGCTGAATGACACTTTGAAAATCTTGGAGAATGCTCAAGGCAAGTTTTGAATTTCCCTTTTTACTGACAGAATAATCAGTCAAGCTGCCAAAAGCTCATTCATGAAACTTTTGTTGAGGTTAACACAGCACTGATGCCTTCTGGAATCCTTGCCTTGCTCCCTTCTGGTGCCCTGGGTCATTCCACAGGATCGCTGTCAGTGGGAAGAAGGAACATTTAGCTGTCAATCTTCTTCCCATGTGCAATGCCAGTGTCTCCTTCCATGTGCTCCCTGCTGCCAAACAGAAAAGCAGAGAGGGACGGGAAGGGCCCAGGGCTGTGCTCCTGGGCTGTGCTTTTCCTGGCTCCTTTGCTGGCCCCCGGCAGCCTGAGGATCTCCTGCAGTGCTGGGAGCTGTTCTATCATTGCCTTTCTTTGCAGCTGAACCCGCTGGGGAAGGTGATCTTGCGTTCCAACCCACATCCAGGACTGAGCCTGAGGAAAATGGTGAGGGTAGGTCAAGGCCTTTTCTTCTTGGGGAGCTGCCAGCTCAGAGCCCAAAGCTCAGCCAGGAGGGCATTGCTGCAGGTGCCAGGACAGAGCCGTGCACGTGTGTGCCCTCGTCCTGTGCAATCCCCTCACTGCTCCTGCAGCTCAGTGCTGCCCATGCACAGCAGCAGAGATGACAAAACATTCTATGGCTGTTGAGTTACAGGTGTGTCTTCAGGGACGATTTCTCCGACTCCTGGCCTGCATGCTGGAGGTAAGCCCAGCTCCCATCGCAGGGGTGAGTAGTGTGTCCCTGCTGAGCACTGCTTTTGGGGGATCCACTCCTGGGAAATGGAAATACTTTGCTCTGAGGTCCTCCAATGGGAAAGATCCAAGACTCAGCAGACAAGAAATCCCTGGAACCAGCCGAAGTCACGCGGCAAATACTGAAGGAAATGCTGCAGGGAAAACAAGGTGGGTGCATTTCCCTCAGCCTTCTCCTGACACTCAGTAGCTCTGGGCTTTCTCTGCACATCTGGACACACCGTGCCTGGCACGGCGGGAAGGGATCCATGGCAGCCTCGCTGCCCTGCTGCTGCTGTCACACCCTGCAGGGCTGTTTCCCAGCCTGGCCTGGCTGCAGCTCTTCCTCATCCTGACCTGGCAGGAAGGCCTTGGACATCGGCTGACAGGGAGCCCAAACAGCCCCATGGGTCAGGCATGGCACACCCATAGATCCCTGCAATTTCCTGGTCTCAGGGTAGTTCAGGTGTAGGGGTTGTTTGGAGAAGGGACCAGCCTGGGACAGTTTACTAGAGGAAGCAGTAGTTCTGTGCCAGACCCATTGCAGGAAGGGAGGCCATGCCAGGCACAGTCACAGGAGGTAATTGCTGTGCCTCTGGGCCTGAGCCCTGCTGAGCCTTGAGCTGCTGTCTCTGTTGCTTGGCAGTGTGGGCACAGCCCAGACAAGACGGGCAGAGTCCAGAGGAATTATCCCGAGTAGGCTCAGGCCACTTGGGTACTGAGCAGTCCTGCTGGGGTCCCACCGTGGGAGACACTGCCCGAAACCTGGGAGGGGCTGCAAGGGGTACCCATGGTGGGGAAAGAGCAGAGGGGGAGAGCAGGGCTCCAGTGTGTCCTGACAGGGCCTGACTCTGTCCTCTTGGGCTGGTGGAGCCCAGAAGTCGGTACAGGTTGGGAGGTCATGGTTGTGGCACTTTCTGCTGCAGTTTTCCCCAGGGATATTATGATTTTTTCCTCTGTGCACCAGTGAGAGACCCAGTTCCTTTGGGCTGGTCTAGCCACCCTTCCATGGGTGTGGCACAGGGACTGCAAGTGGGTGGAGAGTGACCACAGCCACCATAGAGCTCCCCAGCGCCCTGTGCAGCTTTGGCCACATCCATTCATCTGGCTTCCACAGCCATACTTGACCCCCTTACCATTCCCAGCCCCCTAATGCAGAAGGGGTTCCCAGCTTATCATGGAATTGGTTCTGATTTGTGCTCCTTTCAAGGTGAGATTCCTAGAAAGGCTTCGCCTTTATCTTGGCTGCATAAAGGTTTGAAGCCTTTGCAGCCTCCTGCAGGTATGTTCCCACAGTGTCACCAAGGAGGAATCACTGACAACCTGGCAGGAACCAGGTGACAGAAGCTTCTGTGGCTGTTGAATTACAGGTGTGTCTGCAGGGAACACTGTTCCACCTCCTTTGCTGATTGCTCCAGGCAAGCCCAGTTCCCACCGAAGGGGTGAGTAGTGAGTTCCTGATGAGGTGACAGGCTGCGGACATCTTGTGTGGAATCCATTCATCTGAAATTGAACTACTTTTTTTTACGGTCCTCAAACAGCAATGACCAAAAATACAGCAGAGAAGAAATCCCCGAGGCCATTTGAAGTCATGAGGCAAATGCTAAAGGAAATGCTGCAGGGAAAACAAGGTGGGTGCATTTCCCTCAGCCCTCTCCTCACACTCAGCAGCTGGGGGCTCTCTCTGCACATCTGGACACACCGTGACCGGCACAGCGGGAAGGGATCCATGGCAGCCTCACTGCCCTGCTGCTGCTGTCACACCCTGCAGTGCTGTTTTTCAGCCAGGACTGGCTGCAGCTTCGCCTCAGCTTCTGCAGGAAGGCTTTGGCATTAGCCTACAAGGAGCCCAAACTACCCCACAGGCAATGCACACCCTGAAATCCCCTGAAACTTCCTGGACTCGGGGTCAATCAGAAGGGGCTGATGTTTGCAAAGGGGAGGGCCCTGGCCCAGCCTGAAGACCCTGGGCATTTTCCTGATCCTTATCAATGTCTTTCACAAGCATTGCCTCTTGAAATGTGCCACCTCCCCAGTGGGGAATGGTTCCATCTCATCCAGCTGTCCCTTTTCCTTCCTCCAGATGTGGATGCAGAGGCAGTGCTGAAGGCAGCATTTCCCAGAATCTCCATTGCAGGAAGGGAGGCCATGCCAGGCACAGTCACGGGAGGTAATTGCTGTGTCTCTGGGCCTGAGCCCTGCTGAGCCTTGAGCTGCCGTCTCTGCTGCTTGGCAGTGCGGGCAGAGTCCAGAGGAATTATCCCGAGCAGGCTCAGGCCACTCGGGTACTGAGCAGTCCTGCTGGGGTCCCACCGTGGGAGACACTGCCCGAAACCTGGGAGGGGCTGTCAGGGGTGCCCATGGTGGGGAAAGAGCAGAGGGGGAGAGCAGGGCTCCAGTGTGTCCTGACAGGGCCTGACTCTGTGCCCTTGGGCTGGTGGAGCAGTCCATGGCAAAAGAGGAAAGGAGAGAGAGAGGAAAGTCGTGTAGGAGGGAGGGAGGGCAGGAAGCACAGAAGTACGGCTCTAGCACTGTCTGCTGCAGTTTTCCCCAGGGCTTTAGGGAGTGATTCCTCTGTGCAAGAGAGAGAACAATCATTGGTCCCTGGGCTGTCACAGTTTCCTCTCCACAGCTGTTGCACAGGGTCTGCAAAGTGGCTGGAGAGTGGCCGGGAGGCAGCTCAAAGCTCCCCAGGCCCCTCTGCAGCTTTGGCCATGTCCATTCACATCTAAGCCCCACAGCCTTATCCAACCCCCCTGCAGTGCTCAGTTCCCTAAGGCAGAAGGGGATCCCAGTCCAATATGGAAATGGTTCTCATCTGTGCTCCCTTCTGGAGTGGGATCGCGACATGGATTATCTGGAAGCCCTGCTGGAATATGGCTTGAAATTCTTGGAGGATGCTGGAGGCAAGTTCTCAATGACCCTTTCCTGACAGAATAGTCAGTGTCACCGTGGCAAGAGTTCACTTATGTGCCATTTCCCTTAAGATCACCTCAAGGTTGATGGTTTCTAGAAACCTTGCCCTGCTTTCTTCTGGTGCGCTTAGTGATCCTACAGGATCGCTGTCAGTGGGAAGAAGGAACATTTAGCTTTCAATCTTCTTCCCATGTGCAATGCCAGTGTCTCCTTCCATGTGCTCCCTGCAACCAAACAGAAGAGCTGAGAGGGAAGGGAAGGGCCCAGGGCTGTGCCAGGGGCTATGTATTTCGTGGCTTCTTTGCCTGCCCCAGGCATCCCAAGGATCTCCTGCAGTGAGAGCTCCTGGGAGCTATTCCGTCCTGCCTTTCTTTGCAGCTGAAAGTGTTTGGGAAAATGATCGGGTTTCTCAAAGACCATTCGGGCATGAGCCTCTGGGAGATGGTGAGGGTAGGTCAAGGCCTTTCCCCCTGGGGGAGCTGCCAGCTCAGAGCCCAGAGCTTGGCTCCATCTGCCAGGACAGAGCCGTGCACGTGTGTGCCCTCGCCCTGTGCAATCCCCTCACTGCTCCTGCAGCTCAGTGCTGCCCATGCACAGCAGCCGAGATGACAGAAGCTTCTGTGGCTGTTGAGTTACAGGTGTGTCTGCAGGGATGATTTCTCCAACTCCTGGCCTGGATGCTGCACACAAGCCCAGTTCTCATCACAGGGGTGAGTGGTGTGTCTCTGCTGATGCCCACAGGCTGAGCACTGTTTTTTTGGGATCCATTCATCTGAAATGGAAGTAGTTTCTTTTACAGTCCTCCAAAAGGAAAGATCCAAAATACTGCAGGCAGGTAGTCTATTTACTCAAATGCATTCCTCAGACAAACACAGAAGAAAGTGTAGGGGGGACAAGGTGCGTGCATTTCCCTCAGCCTTCTGCTGACCCTCAACAGCTGGGGGCTTTCCCTGCGCATCTGGACACGCCATGCCAGGGACAGGAGGAAGGGATCCATGGCAGCCTCACTGCCCTGCACCTGCTGTCATGCCCTGCAGGGCTGTTTCCCAGCCTGATCTGGCTGCAGCTTCTCCCCAGCCTCTGCAGGGAAGCATCTGACCTCAGATGACAGGGAGCCTAAACTGCCCCATGGACCATGCACACCCTGAGATCCCTGCAATTTTCCAGTCTCAGGGTAGATCAGGAGGGGTGGAAGTTTGGAGGAGTAAGGCCTTTGGTCAGCCTGAAGACACTGGGCATTTTCCTGATCTTTACCTATGACTTTGCCAAGCATTGCCACCTGAAGATGGCACCTCTCCAATGGGGAATGTTACCATCTGACCCAGCTGTCTCTTTTTCTTTCTCAAGTGATGGACCCAAAGTCTATGCAGAAGGAGGAACTTCCCAGAGGAAGCAGTGGCTCAGTGCCAGCCTCTACTGCTGGAGGGAAAGTAATGTCTGGCACAGGCACAGGAGGTAATTGCTGTGCCAGGCTCAGCCCTCGGCAGGGCTGTGTGGCAGAAGCTCTTCCCCCAGGAGCTGTCACAGGGCAGGGAGAGTTGGGGCCAGCAGTAGCTGCTCAGGGATGGGTTGGGCTCAGGTCCCTGGAAGGAGTGACTGCCCAATCAGCTGCGCTGCCCCCGGCTCTTTTCCTGGCCTTCTGGGCTTTGTTGGGTGGCACAGCCTGTGCCAAAGGGTGCCAAGGTTCCTGCAGACCGCAGCTCTGGGGGAAACAGAGAACATCCTGGCTGTATCCAGTGAGCTGCCAGCTCAGCAGTGGAGCACAGCACAGGCTCACACACACACTCCCCATTACTCCCACAGATGCAGCCGGCAACTCAACACATGTTCCCAATTCCCAGAAGGGCATTGGAAGCGGTGTCTGTCAGGGAACACGCTGTTTGCTGGAGTTAATAGCCATTGTGGTTGGTGGGGAACTTGTCTTCCTGTTGTGTTGTGCTGGAATCTGGTATTGCTGGAAGAGAAAACGGTGAGTGTTTTGTTGCTCTCCCCCTCAAACAGCTTCATTTGATGGCTGCTTGTAGACAGGAAACATTCCCAGTGAGGCTGCTGTGGAGTTGTGGTTGGTCAGGGATTGTCCACATAACTCAGCTGAGGGTTCTGCTGCTGTCCAGTGCTTTAATTGACCTCTTAATTGCTGGGCCTTGTCCTGGGGAGCCCACTGGAGCTGCAGCCAGTGCTGGCTCCCACTGAGGCTGCGTGCCCAAGAGCAGCCCCAGGAGCAGCACACAGAGGCAAAGCAAGGCAGGGAGGAGAAAGAGCGGGGATCACATTGCCCTTGAAAGGCAGATGCGCTCTGGGGCCCACTCCTGGCCAGGGACCCTGCCCAGAGCCATCCCCTGCTCGCTGGGGCCTTGAGGGGCAGCTGTCCAGCTGGGCCAAGGTGTGCCAGCAGCTCCAGCCGTGCAGGGGAGCCTTGTCAGCTCTGGGCCCTGCTGTGCAGGAGGGTCCCTGTGTGCCACCGGCAGCTGGGGCCTCAGACACTCCTCTCTCCACAGTCGCACCTCTGGACAGCAGAAGAAAGACGTTGGCTACACCTCGGACTCTGACAGCTTGAGCAGCTTCTCTCACCGTAATAAGGGCCTGGGCAGCCCTTGCAAGAGCTCTGAGAAAAGGACCCCAAATCGGCCATCTACAAGGGCCCCTCCTATTATGCTCTAGATCCCACTGTCATCTCTTCTCCCCATGGATATCCCCAAGCTGCCTTCACTCCCTTTTTTGATCTCCCTCTGCACTGTCCCATCTCATTCCTATGTTCTTCTAGAGACCCCAGCACCAACCCAGCACTTTCCAGCCCCAGCAGAGACCAACACCACCCTTCCTCTGCCCCTAAGCCCACTGGCCCTGCCCTCTAAACAACATTGAAGTTCATCTCTCCACCACACCCCGCAGTGTAGACAATGGCCCATTCTTCTGTGCCAATAAAGAGATGGAAATATCAGCCCAGTGTCCGGGTGGTACCACCAGCAAAGCACACACGGCACCAGCACTGGCTGAGCTCCATGTCCAGGAACGGCCATGGATGCCCACGGTGCAGGCAGGCAGGAGCCAGGCAGGGGCTGCTGTGAGCAGCGGTGGGGGGCCGAAGGGGCTGGAGGAGCCCATGCTGAGCGTCCCTGGGGCTGAGGGCACATCTCCTTCAGTGGCATCATCTGGGCCTGGACCTCCTCCAGGGGCATGCCCAGCAAAAGAGGGAATCCATTGAGAGCATCTCCAGGGTCACAGCCTGAGAAGCAATGTCAGTAGGCAAAACAGAGATCTTCCCTTAGCAACACATACTTGATAGGTTGTAGCTGATGGACTGTCACCAATCGTGGCTGCTGTGGAGGGAAGGGAAGGGAAGGGAAGGGAAGGGAAGGGAAGGGAAGGGAAGGGAAGGGAAGGGAAGGGAAGGGAAGGGAAGGGAAGGGAAGGGAAGGGAAGGGAAGGGAAGGGAAGGGAAGGGAAGGGAAGGGAAGGGAAGGGAAGGGAAGGGAAGGGAAGGGAAGGGAAGGGAAGGGAAGGGAAGGGAAGGGAAGGGAAGGGAAGGGAAGGGAAGGGAAGGGGGAAAGGGGGAAGGGAAAGGGGGGAGGGAAAGGGGGGAGGGAAAGGGAAAGGGAAAGGCCACGCAGCCAAATGGGTCTTATGAACAGTACCAGAGGCACAACCCAGCTGCAACCACACTTGATTTCCAGGTCAAAACATTTGGTGTAGCTGGGCTGGGGCTCCCCGTAAGGCACATGAGGTCTTTGGAGTCCCTCATAAGGTGCACGGGGGGGCTGGGGTCCCTTGTGAGATACACAGGGATGTTTTAGGTTCCCTCTGAGGTATGGAGGGCACTGCGGTCCCCTGTAAGTCATGCAAGGGATCTGGAATCCTATGTGAGGCATGCAGGGGGTTTGGGCTCTTTCCCAAGGTGTGCAGGGTGCTGGGGTCTCTCCTGAAGCACATGAGGAGGTTTCGGTGTCTCACTGCAGATGTGGAGAGGGCTGTGGGCTCCCAGAAGCAAGCCGTTGCTTTGTGTCCCTCCCACTGCATGCAGTGGGCCTGGAGTCTCTTCAGAGGCGCGCTTCGTCGGTCCCTCCCGTGATCCCTCCAGGCCCGTCCGGCTCGGAGCTGCCGCGGCGCAGGGGCAGCCGCCGTGCCGTGCCGTGCCGTGCCGTGCCGTGCCGTGCCGTGCCGTGCCGTGCCGCGCCGCCGAGGCGGTGCTGCCCGCCGGGTCCCGCTGCATGGGCACGGCACGGCACGGCACGGCACGGCACGGCACGGCACGGCACGGGCAGTGCTGAGCGCCGGGCAGGCAGCAGCCCGAGCCCAGAGCCACGGCCCCGGCCCTGGCTTCGTGGGAACCGGGAGCACAGACAGCCCCGCGGCCGGAGGAGACGTCAGCGGTGCCAGCGGAACCGTGGGCGGCCCCGGCAGGCCCTGAGCTGCCCGCCCCGCTTTCCCGGCCTGCGGCCATCCCGGTCGGCAGGGCTCGCTCTGTGGAGCGCTCTCCCCACCGAACGGGGCTCCGAGTGAGCACCCGCCTCCTGCCACTGCGCTGTGACCGCCGAGGGGCATTCGGGGATGGAACTGAACGTGCCAGGGACAGAAACCATTCATAGGAGACTTGTTTAGGCCTTTTAAAAGATTAACTGAGAAACAGCTTAAAATCCCAGGCTAAATAGTGTGTTTTAACGCGTGTTGATTCCTTGAGGACGCTTTGTAACTCCCAGCGGTGCCGAGCCGGGCCGTGTCCCAGGAGCTCTGATGTGTGCACTGCGGCTGGGAGCAGCGTTACGAACCTACATCCATCCCTACACGTACCCGCTCTGCCTTCAGGGCTGTCACGCAACAGGAATGTTCCAGCAAGAACTGGCATTTTTACAATGTGTTCTTGTGGTCCTAGTGGTCGATCAGAGAGAAAAGCCAAATTTGGCAGACTGAACTTGACTGTAGGAGAGGGATGACTCAGCAGAGGGCCTGGGGACCTGTAGTGCCAGCCAGTGACCGGGCACTCGGACACAACTGTCACACTTCAGTTGAGAGGGTATAAAAGCCCAGGGGTTCTTTGTTCAGGGCTCCCCAGAGGCACCAGCTCAAGCTACCACTATTCCACCATGATAAAATTGTTTTAAGGATCCAGAGGTCTGATACACTATTATGGAGTACATTCCACATTTCCCATCTTTTGGGCATTTGGGAACTTTTGATTTTGCTTTGCACCCACGATAAATAAATCCCCAAGAGTGCACAGATAACTCGTTTACCGTTTCCTCCTTTTATTTTCAGTTGATTTTTACATTGTTCTATTTGGTCTGCTACCTTGTTCTCATCTTTCCAAAATTCCTGTGCCTATTCAAGTCCAGCCTGGGGTGGTGCACACATTTTCTTTAGTTCTCTAGTAATTTATCCCCAGCAATGGTACCGACCACAGCCATTTCAATGTTGCAAAAACTTAACTCAGGGCTGCAGTATGTGAATCTCTTGGGTGTGTGAGATAGAAGAGCACCAAAGCAGACACGGAAGAAGGAGCATTTAGTAGATTAGAACATGGTATTTGACTTAGTCTGACTGCTAATGCTAACACGGAACTGCCTCTTGTGTGCCTTGCCTCTTTGCAAAGCTGGATTTTGTTTGTGATTCACATGTGATATTTTCCTTTGAAGGGTGCCTATTTTAGGATGATTCTACCAAAGTAGCTGTTTTCATTTGAATTTGATATAAAATCATCCAACAATTGAGGCATGTATAAATTACCTGTATTTCAAACTGGTCTATTTTTAACTCTAAATGTTAGTCATTTACAGAAATGAATAAAAATATTTCTGAAAAGGATAGATTCTTGTTTAACTACTTAAATCTATCAAACTGGATGAACTGCTCATTCTGCAAACTGGCATTCAAGTCCAGATCCTAAGTCTGTAATCCAAAACTGTGTTAGGATGATGACCCAGCTGTTTCTGTTTTATTAGATAAAGATGATTCTGCAAAGTATATTGCAGCTAGTAAGGTTTTGATTAACGGGTTTTTAGCATTATTATATCACACTTCTTTATGCAAGTATTTGCTGGATGTAAGTATGGACAGAATCATATCCTTATGAAGATTTCTTTATGAAGTGTTTTTTCACTTAAGAGCAATAGAAGTTTAATTAATAAAGTAAAATTTTACTCTTATTCAAAGCACTTAAAATGCCTCAATCAATTTTCTGTTAAAAACAGTTTGAAGCTTTCTCAGCCAAAAAAAGTCTGAATTAGGGCTTGATGACTACTGCTCAATACAGTGCATTTCTCTACTGCAACACCTTCTAGAAATACTTTGGCTACAATTATGTAAGAGATCTGAAGGAAAAATATTGTCTGCTGCCAATAACAGATCTCAAGATCTGTCAATCTATCCATTATTAATGTTGGTCTTACTTCAAAATTTCTGAAAGCAAAAGCAGTTTCACAGGTTCAGTCAGTATTTATTTTCTGCAAAGTGAAATCAAATATTATTAATATAAACATATGTAATACATAAATATTAACTCAATCCATTAAACCTTTGGGGATCATGGCACTGAACTTATGGCAATCGCATGACTTGAAAAGAATGCTTCTTGCCCATAACAGAGGTTTCTAAATCAATAAACACGTCTGAGAACAGGAGAACACTTCGCAAGATAAAAAACCTGTACCTGGAACAAAATGCTACAGAGAATGGTCACATGGAGCTCTTCTTTGAAGCTATGGAGACTGAACAACTGCCACTAACACTCCCTCTAAAAAAATAAAATTATTTGTTAAGAACTTCTATGACCTAAAGTTAGGTAGATCATGCCAGGTAGAACAAAATACAGTGTCTGGAAAATGCAAAATAATTTTGTAGGCCCATCTAATGCTTCGGCAGAGCTGTGTAGAAATCAAGAAGGATTCTCTAGTCCTTCTTTACTCCTTTTCCTTTTTTCTTCCAGTGCTTGTTTAAATACAGTTTTCAAGGTATTGTAAACATATGGCCCATTCTCAGAATTGAAGCTTGTCTAATAAAAGAGAGAAGTTTCAGTTCAGTTGTTAAAGAGATGCCATACAGCAAAATGCAAAGTAGACGCAAAACATTTTAAAAAAAAGCTTTGAGATTTATCAAAGGTGTGTTTTTGATGGAGTGCTTAATGCTAGGTGTTTTCAGTTTTATGCTACTAGACATTAAAATAAAGCAGAAGAAGAAGAAATGTGGTGATTGTTTTAACCAGCAGATTTACAAGAGATGAGGAAGCAGCACAGTGAACATTCAGTTCAAGCTCAGATTTCATTGGCTGAATCTGAGAAGAAATCTAAGCTGAGCAATAGCTTCACCTGTCACTGTTACTGAATGAGCCCAAAGTAAAAATTAGTTATTCACATCCTGTGGTACATGCCTGGAACAGAACTGACTTGCAGTAATTTCAGAAAATTATTTAACCTGATGGAAAGACTTTACATGATACAGAATCTACCAAAGCCTTTAGTAAGCTACTCCCAGCCCAGTGATTAGTCAGTGTCACCCTTTAAAATTATCTTTTCCCTAATTTGAAGATGTCCATAAACTGGCACTGGTCCAGAAGGAAAAAAATGAGAGTCCAGGATTAAGGCTGTAGTGACAGAATTTAATTTTTTTGAGAACATTTCCAACCCTTTATGTATGTGATTATTATAAAATGTAAACTCTGAAATAAATAAACTTCACACTGAAGTGTGAAGGAATTACTGTCACCTTTCTCACAGAAGCCTCCCTCTGTTGATTGATTCGCCCTTCATGATTTAAACCAAGTAAATACAGTATCACACACAGTTACGTGGGATTACTTGCCTTAGTGAAAGCTTTAATAGCACGAGCAAGTAAGGCCTCCTCCACATCAGCTGGCAGCACTTGCAGGTTCACCACACAGTGTAAAATACAAAGGATGGTCTGATACTGCTCCTGGTGGGGAAAAGGGACAGCAGCTCATTGGAAGAAATATTTCCATGAAAAGCAGTTTAGCACTCAGATTTTGTTAACTGCTGTTTAAACACCAGGTTGTGGTGTTTAACTTTCCTGTGCTGAAATCTTCATGTGCAGGAATTGGTGGGGAATTCCCACCAGCCTAAAGAGCCTCTGCATAATTATTTCAGTCACGATGGGAAAACTCATCTCCTGAGTGCCACAACCTACTCCAGGAATTCCTCGGAATTTCTGGGAACTTCAAGATACCACGAATAGAAGCCTTCCTGTGAATTGGCATAGGAAAGCTGAGATTTGATCTTTTCAGCCTAAAATGCTGTGCATTTCAGGGCTCTTTTCCCCATCTTGCACCTCTCTCTGTCCTTCCAAGTCTCCACCACCACTGGAAGCTGGCAGATAGGCACCTGAGCAGTGCTTGCAAGGAGGAAGAAAGAGAGGAACAGATCTTTGTGGGTGCCCCTTCCCATCCCTTTTCCAGCTTAATTAAGGGGCTGGAGCATCTGTCTCACAAGCAGCCTGCTCTAGATAATTCTGTTTTGAGCAAGACACTTGGACTAGAAGATATCCAGAGATATCCAGACAACTCACACAATTCAATGCAGAATGAATTCTCATTCTGATTTTGAAAGAGACTGAAGTGGCTTTTTGAAAGTGCAATTCCCTTGCCTGAAGTTAAAGAATGAATGGCCAGATCCAATATGTACCTTTCTCAGCAAGTGGAGTGCATCCTGGGATTCTGTGCAATTTTTTGCCAGCATGTCAATATCATCTTTGGATATAATAGGTTCTTTCAGCTGCTCTATCCATGACCACATCAAGCTGCAGAGGATGAAAGGATCTCTCTCGGTGCAGATTTTATCCCAAGCTCCATCTCGAGAATTCAGTTCTTTCTTAAAACAAAAAAACAAACAAACAAAACAACAACAAAAACAAACAAAACTGAAAACGCATCATCCATTTAGCTTTGCCAACATTCTCTTTGATTGTAGCAGTATGTGGCTGCTTATGTTCCAACAAAAAAAGACTTAAGAGTTATTTTAAAAATTGTATTTTTTTTCCAGGATGTCAACATTAATCAGCAATAATACAAGTGATTCTTTAAAACAGAAGGATGACAGCGGCAGTGCAGCTGATAACCTCCCAATACTCCACTGGAATACATAAACCAGCTTTGCATTCCAACTTCAAAGCAAATGTTGCTAAGAGGATTTGGGTTTGAGGATAAGCAATTAAGTTTCTACTAAATTCTTTTTCTGTTACTCATGAATCCTCTGATTAGTTCTGAGAAAGCACTGATTAAAACTAATTCAAACCCTTAAAACCTGGACTACTTCTGTGCCACCAGCAGCCAGGTTACAACCAGAGATAATGGCATCCATTTCCCCCAGTTAGGAACCTGAACATAACCAGAACCTCCACCCTCCTGCTACAGACCAGAATGTGTAGGTGCATTTTGCCAGCCTGTGAAAGAACTGACCCCACACCTCATATAAACTGCTATCCCAATGTGCCATTTCAAAGCTTCATGTGGCATTTTTGCCATTCCAGGAATTCACTGAGGTGAAATATGCACCGCCTGTAGCATGGAATCGAGTTAAAAATTACCTGCCACATTTCTACCTTCTGCTTCACTTCATCCTCTCCCAGAAATTCATTTATATCTGCAAGTGCTTTGGCTGCCAAAACTCTTCGGGCTTCCAAACTTAATTCTGACTGCAGAACAATGTGTGGAATTGTCTCTGACACCTCCCTACTACCCTGGCTTTCATATCCAATGGAAAAGTTCACTTTGGAAGAGGAAGAAGAAGAGTCAGAGTCTTCGGAGAGATAGACTCTCCTGCCATATATATTGGTCTTGTGGTCTTTCCTGTGAGCAGTCTCGTTGGCAAAGCTGTGCCTCACCATCTCAGGTTCCTTGGGATGGTGGATGGATGCGAGGCCTGAGGAAAAGGTCCTGCTGCGTTGTACTTCTTTGGTAGAGTTCCTTCTGTGATAGGAGCCATCCCTTCGTCCATCCAAACTAAATCTCCCTTGACTCCAGAACATGCACGTGTTACGCACTAATGCTTCTTTGTTTAACTCCAGCTGTGGCTTTGCCTCACCTGTGTCAGAACTTTCCTCCCCACTATTCTGCTTGACTTTGTTGTTCACTAAGATCTGAGCAGGCACTGTCCAGGCAGTGTCATCCTGTTCTAAAAGAAACTCAGTTCTCCTTAGGTCTGACTCACTGTAGCTCAGACGCCTTCTCAGATGAGTAAGAGGCTGAAGGCATTCGACATTCCTTCTTTTACAAAAGGAATCACATTCATGTCCCAGGGAGAAGTGCGAGTCCTGGGTGTCGAGAGCAGAGGAGTGGGTGTGAGACGAGTCCGACGCGTCGCTGTCGTGCCTGGCCAGATCCCGCTCAAGCTCCGTGGATTCCAGCTGGGACACGGTCTTCTCAATCTCAGCTGAGAGGTCTGGGATGTCCAGCAGCTCTGCCTCTACCACCTGTCTGTTCTCAGCCATATCCAGCAGCAGCTTGCACACCAGGTGGATGAGTTTTGGCACGTGCTTGAGGTGCCTGCTCTCGTAGCCGTGGAGCAGGTGCCTCTGGCGGGTCAGGTACTGGGACAGGGTGACTGCATGTGCCTTGGGCTCGCAGCACGCAAAGACGTTGCGGAGGGGGACCAGGAACTGGGAGAACTCCCTGACACACAGCAGCTGCCCCCGTGTCTGGATGGAATTGGGCCTTTTGGCTCTGACAAACAGAATTGCTTGGTCAGCACTCATTCTGGTGGCAAAAACTAAGTAGCAAGCTATTAGAACACCTGGAAAATACAAAGAAAGGATTAATGAAGGAACTGTCAGACTAAAACAAATACTCAGTGGAAATATGGGATAGAAAATAATATAGATGAGACACAGTGTCCTCTGTTACATGATGCTGTTACTTAAATGCAATTGCCTGTGAAGAAGCACAAGACAGTGAAGCCCTGCTCCCACTGCACTGGGAGCACCCCACAGCCTCTCCAAGAGTTCTGCCATTCACCAACATGGGAGCAATGGTGGCTTCTATGGGAAGGGCACAACCAAAAAGGACTTGAAAGAAACAAATAAAATTTTAGGTGCTCCACCAAATCTACCTGATCCAAGAGTGAGTGGCAGGTTTGTGAATGTGCTATGAATACTGGACAATGAAAGTGTACCAGGGGAATTTTTCCCCTCCAAAAGCAGCTATCACATTTGAATGTAATGGAACAATTATACAAAATAAGAACTTCTCTAACCTTACAGGTCTTTGGTTTTAATATACTAAAACTGATCTTCTCTAGCCACTGAGGACATTTGGACACAGTAGTTAGGCACTTCTAACCATTTTATATAGGCCTATCTTGCAATGACACAGAATCTAGCCCAGTTCTTGTTGGTTTATAACCAGAGATGGCTGGAGTTTCTAGAGGAACCCTGGTGCTGCTCCTGCACAGGGCACATACCTGTCCTCCCAAGTCCTGCATGGCAGTGAACAGCCACCCTCCCCTCCTGCAGGGCAAAAGACATCACCTTTACCATGTCAAGGATAGTCGTGAGAGATGCCACTCCATAATCCTTCCATCCAAAATTATAAAAATAAACTGAAATAAAAAGAGAGAGACAGTGATTTTCTGCCACACCAAATGTGAAAGGTGGAGTACTATTTGCAGAGGAGATTACTAAAAAGAATTATAGTACTAGAATTGCATAATGGAGCTTAAAATCTGACTACATCTTGTTTGCAAGAGATTCTTTTCCCATTTCAGCATATGCTTGCTATTGAAACTTGATAGATACACAAAGCTAGCTATAGCAAAGATTTGTCAAACTCAAGTTCAGCTAGAATGTAAAAGGTGTAACAAAACTGTGATTCATGCAAAATTACTCAGCTATATATAGAATGAGGGCAATTTTTTCTTTTCAGAAATAAAAGCACTTCTTCAGTCAGTATCTGCTTCTTACAGAGAGGCACTTTCTCTCTTCTTACCATAACAAGAAAATACAAAAATACTGTCAGGAGCAGTGAAATGACCTTTTATAGTCTAGGTAAGAAAACATGAGTGTACCAGAATGTGACACACCATTAATGGCTCAGATATTTGTGAATGCAGAAGAAAAAGAAAAAGGGAACTGTTGTCCTTCCTTTAGAAACACCTGAACACAAACCCTCCATCTCTCTCTGCATAATACACAGTCTTCAAAATTGTGTTATTTGCACTTCATTGTATTTGCCAGGTTTCACATTTTGTGCAATGTTTCCTACACAGCTGCATTTAACTCATGGGAATTCAAGTAAAAATATCCTTAAATGCCAAAGTCAATAATTAAAGAAGAACAGCAGCAGGAGGGAACTTACTGCCAGCCTCCATAAAGGCTTCAGGAAGGTAGGTGAAGCCGCTCTCCTGCTCCAGGGGGTTCCCACAGCTCGCATGCTCCCCAGGACGTTGAAGGTTAATTATGGATTTTATGCCACATCTTAGGGAAGGAATAAATGAGTCAAAGTATTCAGGCATCCAAAATCTCATTATCCCTTATTTTCTGAAACACACATTTATTCTTAGTGGTGAATAAATCTTTACCTGTAGAGCATTAAAATGAAAGGATCTTTATCAACAATCCAAATCTATGTTGAAAGAGAAAATGGATCAGGAATTACACCAGCAATACTAACAATAAATAATGACTGAATTTGTTACCTTTCAAACTGCTCAATAATGTTGTACTTTTCAATTAGTTCTGTTGAGGGTCGAGCCATAGCCAGGATGTTATCTGTTATCCTGAGAAATTAGAAAAGTAAGTAATAATGTTATAATGAATAATTTCCTGGGTACAAGTTTCCCAAAATAAGAATACCATTATATTCAAGAAAAAGACAGATACCTTGGTAATTAATTAGAAATTAGTTTTAAAAATTCTGCTACGCCATAGTGTTAGTGCTAAATCTCATTAAACTGATACAGATAGAACATTATTAAAAGACAATTACTGGAAGAGCTTAAATGCCAGGACATAAGTAAAAATTCCTTTAAACAGAAATCTGGACCCAGATCCCTATTTGTTCCTTTGAGGTTTGCAAATGCTGTTTAAGCATTTGCTGTTAGAAAAACACAGTAAGAATGTCAAGACTCTTGCTGCACATGAACATCCTTCTTGAACACATGCCCACATTATTTCATCTGCAGAAAACACTTTTTACTTTTCAATTCTATTATTAACATGTTTAATTCATTTGGATCCTAATCCTTAGTAGCCCAGAACAGCTTTTTTATAATTCATGACAGACAGGTTTCCTTTGAATCTGAACCAAACCCACTGTAAGTCAACAGGAGTCTTTCACTGTCTTTCCGGGACTGTGTATGATGGCCACCACATCAGGTCCTAATTCCAGATCAAATTCTCGTTATGTTTTACACTTAGCAGCTGATTTTAGAAAGCCCGGCTATTTTGCCGTGTTGAGCTGCTCACCAGGAGGAGTAGAGGCCCTTGAGAGCCTGCTCATGCTCGGCCCAGCGCGCAGGGTTCTCGTACTTGCAGGCACGGCCGCCGCAGGCCATGGAGCACTGCATGTGCCCAGGGATGACGTGGCGCAGCCGCTCTCCCACCTTCGTGTACTTGGCCGTGGGGCGCCTCGAGCTCCCTGCGACACAGGCAGAGCCACGTTAGCCAGGAGCCCACTGAAAAGTACCAGTTCAGCCTCACGGTGAGCTCACAAACACCATCAATACGTGCAATATGTATTTCAAACTCATTGTTATGAGGGGAAAAAAAATGATTGCATTACTGCCAGTTATTTTTTCTGATGAAGTTAGAGGTAAGTTTGCTGCTGAGAAAAAGTCACAGTCCTCTTCAACCTGAAATCTAAAATAGTTAACCATGTCCTTGGAGTGTGCATGAATGTTTGCTTTTGTTTTACTTGTTGTTTATAACTGAGCTGTTGAAGTAAAAAGCATGTATTAACACCTGAACAAGGAATCAGTGAACAAAATATAAAATACCAAATACAGGAAGAAAATTAAAACCCCACTATTTTATCTACACTTTAAAAATACAGTTAACAGAACAAAACTATAGTAATACCGAGAAAATACCCAGAACTGCCAACAGTCTCAATTAAAAGTACTTTACTTTTTTTTTCAGGAAAAGTTGCATCCAGCTCTTCGGGGCTGAGCGAGGACAGAGCCACCATAACCCGGTGCGTGGACGAGGAGAGCAGCTCCACCACGGAGCTGCGGCGCCGCTGGCTGAGGCGGAGAAGGGGGTCGGAGGAGGAATGCCTCCGCCCCTGGAAGAAGTGGCTAAAGATGCTGACGGCCGAGCGCCTGCGGGGGGAAGGCTGCATGGCTGTGCGGCACGAGCTCCGCCCGGTGCCGCTGCCCGGGGCGCTCTGAGCGCAGGGCAGGTTGCTCGGCGCTGAAGTTGCAGGAGCGGAGCGCAGCATCCCCGAGCGCGCTCGGCAGCTGGTCCCCGGGGCTGAGCTGTCGCCATGGTAACGGAGGATGAAGGCGCTGCTGCCAGCCAGCCCCGGCCTGCTCCTTTCCACAGGGATTGCGTCTGCTCGGGACAAACTGTTCTACCGCTTAATGAAAATAGTTGCATGTCAAGTAGGTAGTTTTCAAAACGCGCTGGGAACAACCAAAATGTGTGTCATAAACAATGGGAGTATTTAATTCCTGCTCAACAGTAGGCATTCGAAACTCACTAAGACACAAAATACTCCATTCAACAGAACAATCAAAATGTAGCTGGAGGCTCTGCCTCCTGAGAGATCTGTAAGGAAGCACATTATACTCCCCCACCTCTTGGTTCTTCATTCCACAGCCACCTCTCCTCCTCCACTTCGCTGCTCCAAAATGCATCATTAGCTGTGTAATGATTGGGATTAGTGTGTTCCTGCTGAAATGCTTCAGTACATGATGAACTGTAGACTGTTTGCTTGGACCATTCACATCTTCAAACAAAACACAATTTGTTATCCAAAACAAAAGGCTGGGTTGTTTTGGTTTTTTTTTTTCAGGGCACAGTTTTTTTATGAAGCAAAGTTGTTAACCCTACAGCCTAAGAGAGCAGATAATGAGGAGGAGAAGGTGTATCAGTTGAGTGCCTCAGGCTTCTGAAGGTAGCTATGAGGTCGCAAATTGCTTCCCACTTTGCTTCCAGTGTGCTGAGCAGGAGAATGAGGTGGCCAGAAAGATTGCAGCACTTGGAAAAGCAACTGTGTGCAGAATGGATTATAGTGATGTCAAAGCCTCTGTCATCCCCATGTCAGTACATCAGACTGCACTGAAAGGGGAAGGCTGGGGAAATCAAGAAAATCCACTTTAACTTTGTCAATAAACAAATTAATCCCATTGCATTTTCCCAAAATACGTATGTGTTTCTTCTTGTACCATAAAACCAGTAACTTGTACAGAGGAATTTGCATAAGAGAAAGTTCCCTTCTGGAACAAATTCCCCAGGCAAAAATCTGCTTCTTCCAGGCACTGACTAGGAACTGAGGGCCTGAACTTTGACTGCTGCTGCCCAGCTCTTACAGAGACATGGCAATGTTCGCTGTGGGTACCAGGCCTGAAACATCAGCAGTGATATCATGTGAGGAAAGGAAAATGTTCAAACCCTTGACTCTTCATTCATCAGTGGAGCTGATATCAACAGGTGAGAAAACATGTAAATATGTTTTTTATTTTGGGGGTTGAATGGAAGAGAAAGGAGATGAAAAAGGCTATTTCAAATGCTACCTGTATCCAAGAAATGTGAAAAATATTTTCTAATTAACTACATTCCTTTCTTGTATTTAATTATTTTTATCTTCCTCTTCCCAGAAATGGTTCAGTATATATCAAATGATAATGCAGACAGAAGTGAGAAAAATAAAATACTGCACATTGTTATTTTCCTACTAAATCTAGGAAGTTTGCAAATACTCATCTGAAACGGTAAGAAATAATTGCATCCTGTAATAGTTTAAATAATTAGAAAGAGGAGTTTTGCTGTAGGCAGATTTGTATTTTCAGAGAGCTAGGTAGTTTCTCAACACAAAAATGGCACAGCTTCTTCAATTAAGAGATCTTACACAATGAGAATTAAGGGAAAAGATCAACATATTATCACCATAATATGTTGATGAAATAATGCAGTTTGGTTTTGTTGGAGACAATTTAAGTTTGCAAACATGGATACAATTTCTGAGGGTTTTTTTAATTTTGTGGGTTTTTTCCCAGAATTGTTCTAAGCATTGATTATGAATGGCACATCAGAGACAAATTCTTACCTGAACTCATATTTGCCAGATACACACTGCTCTCTATCAGCGAGGAGTATGGTTGCTCATTTTGCAGCAAAACTCCTGCAGCTATTGCAGTACCTGTAGAAACAATAAAATATTCACTGAAAACCTACAACAGAAGCTCCAAAATAGCAGAATAAAGCCAAACGCCATGTGCTCCTGGTTATGGAGTCGTTGAAGGTTTGGGCAGTCAGGCATGGACTGGTACTTGATAGACAGATTGTCTCCAATCCGCGGGCCCTCACTGTATTCTTCCCTGCACTCTTGGGGTTTGGAGTCACATCTGTGATGATTCTCCTCTAACATGAAAACTGAACCCAGGACTCTGTCCAGTCAGAAACAGATTTTTTCTCTACCATTATTTCTAATACAAGGTAGGTCCTGCTCTGAAGACCTTCTATATGACAGAAAGATAAAGCAAGTACAAACACAGTAATCAGCCACTGTGATGTTTAAACAAATCCTTTACATGGCTCAAGTGGAAATTCTTACTCAGTATAAGATCACCCTTCTGTTTCTCTTATTTCTATAGGAAAATAGCTGCAAGCATAACAAAAAAGAGCATTTTTTATATCAAATTAACCACATCTCTGCTGCATCATTAATTATAGAAACTTTGTGAAACAGACAAACCTTGGGTTCCCAAGTCTGCAAAACCAGTATTAGGATTCAGCAGCATATATAGGGTTTTAAAAGACAGATTTCCTAAAAAAATATACAAAAATTGAAGAGTCCTGTGGGGATTAGGTGATACAACAGGCCTGTGTGGTGCTAACTCCTGCAGTTCATTGTCCAGCTTTTATCTCGAATTCTGCATAATTATTTTTGTAGTAAATATTTCAATAAAATTTATTCATTCAGATATTACAATATCTACCACATACTTGGATGAATTATTTTTCCAACAATTCTAATGGACTTTATTCCACAAAGTCACACAGTGCAGCTCTGTTCTTTTCAAGATGCTTAGTGGTGGGAACAGATCATAGATCCACATTTAGAACCCTTTCATAGAGCTGCACCAGCCCTCTCAAAGGGACAAAAAGCCTTCTGAAACTTCAGAGATACTCAGAAATGCGTCTCTAAAGAAAGTCCATTAAGAAGAATATGAATTAAGAACATTCTTAAATAAAGATTAAAAGAGTATCTGGAGCAATTTCTACTCAGCTACTTGACCATTGGACTCTGTATTCTGAAAAGTCAATCCCTTAATAAAGTACATTCATATAATTGCATTCTACTTGGAGAAGCTCCAGAACCTCTACTTTTTTTTTCAATGGATTTTGAAATCAGTAAGTGATGGCTTCCATTACCAGAGGAAACTTTGAACCAAAAGAAAGAACTTCAAGTTAATAATGCTGAATTAACAAAAATTGTTGGTTTCTATTTCTCAGAAAGTTCTCTTAAAAATTCTTTATAGCTTCTCCAGATAACATTAGAAAAAGATATCATACTGGCACCAGCAGAATCACCACCACTATGACTATTTAGTTCTCCTATTTCCTTGTAGTCAAGTGATAAAAAAGAAGAGATGAAATATCAGGGATATTTCTATAATCTAAAATTATTTTCCTTTTTTTTTTTTTAACCCAGAAATCAGACTAATAACTTTCCTTGACTGGAAAGGGATGAATGATGTGGAGGTGAATGCAGAAGAGAATATACCCAGAGTATTACAAAATACTTGCAAGATTCTTCTAACTGGCAGAGGTGAGCTCTGTGTTTCTTTGCTGTCTAACCGATTTTATTTCATTTATACACCAAATCTATAATTGCTGTGCTGCCCAATTGACTTGAATATTTTGTCTGTGCCTTTCAATTTGCTAAACTTGACTGACAGCTCAGTGCAATCAATGGGAGCCATTCCCTTATATTTAATTCTGGAAAAAAAAGTTAGTAATATTGTGACTAATGACTTTGCTGAATTATATTGCACTCCTTCGGACAGATGTAAGGTGGTAATTTGGGACAGGTCAGTGCTGATGTTCCTAGAGGGGCATTACGTTCCTGCACCGATAAAAAGGGTGCTAAGAAGTAAAAATAGTGCTTAGGTAAAAGCAGCAGTTCTCTCCTGCTTTGCCTCTGTACCAGATATTTTTGCTTTCTAAAGACGTTCTTCAGCGTTTTCCTCATCCCGTGAACACAGCTCAGTAGCTGTGGAAGGAACAGCCTGGAGCGCTATTCCAGGTCACGGTGCCATGAGCTGCCTGAGGATCCGAGTCACGTACCTTGGGGCAATCACGATATCGCCTTAATCAGCTCTGCCACTTTATCTCTGCCGTGCATTCCTATTGCCATGACAGCAAAGAGGCCGCCCCTTAATCCCGGTCCCTGAGCGAGGGACAGGAACGGTATCTCCTGCGGTGGAGTCCCGTCTCTGTTCCAGCACAGGCAGCGGTGTCATCCAGCGACTGGGAACACCCCAGCTCCTCACACCAAACACCTGGAAATGTGCCTGAGCTGTCGGCTGGCAGAAGGGAAGAGCAGGACCACACTGCCCAAGGAATCTCTTGGAATCCTCATGCCAAGCGCCCGGGGTATTTCAGGAGGTCCCCTCCAGGTGTGGATTTGATCTGTACTTTCATGTCTCTAGCAGTTTTGAGTTGCCTTTTCTTTCCCCCCACTTTTGAGCTGAACTTCTACCAGAAGGAATTTTTATCTCCTCTTGCACACTATTCACGTGTTGCATTTGGTAACACGACAGCTGCCGAGTCCCACTCACTTCAGCACACATGCAGGGGTGGTTTTCCTGCAGGGGAAGCAGTGTGAGCACCTTGCGCTGCCACAGGTGAGGTCGCACCGGGCATTCACCTTCCCCTCAGCAGTGAAGCGTCTTGCCCACGGCCATTTCCTCTGGAATACAAGCACTCCTCTTTGTAAGGTCACAGTGGAGCAGTAGGGTGCCACGCAGGCAGCAGGACAGCTGCAGCATCAGGTATCCCAAGAAGCAGTTCCATGCTCCTTCCAAAGGCCACCTTCCACAGGCAGCACCCCTCACTTTCTCTCTCAGGAGCTGTCTGCAGGACCCCAGCAAATCAGCAGTGGGGTTTGCAAATTAACAACTCTGCCTTGTCACAAAAAAACATTCCTTTCTGGTATTTCAGGATCTGGAAACCAGTGGCTTCCAGTGGCTGGGTTGAATTTTTGCCCCTGACTGAAATGACAGGAGCAATGTCTATTATTATAACAGCCAAGAAACAATTATACAGCCAAAAAGTAAAGAGACAAGAAGATGTTGGTCTTGCTCTGTCTTGGCAATGAGGATGGTTATTTAATAAATGCAATTGCTACCTTTTACTTCAGAACACGTTTTCAAACAGAGAGAAGAGCCTGCATTCCCAGCTGGAAGGATTCCAGTTAGGGCAGTGTAGCCGCCAGCATGGACAGTAATCCCATTGTAAGGCTCCCCTGTGCCCCTGTACACCTATCCACGAATAGTGAGGGCCCAAATCTTTTAATTCCTGTGGATTTGGTAAACAAGGATGTCACAGCAGACCACACACTTAAAAAGATTACCTGTATTTATTAGCACCAAAATATTTTGGTAAGTTTTCCATTTTAAAATATCAATATATGGAAAGAAATTATTTTAAACCCCAAATATATTCATACAATAGAGGCAATGCTAATTCTTAGGCCTGTCACATGAAATTCTGAGGTTATTTTTACTGTTTTCTTGTCTTCTAAAATGAATTCTCTCTCCCTGTTGCAGTCACGTGTAAATAACTACCTAGCAGCCAAATTTTTAAAGAAATATAGTCAGCTTACTGCAGGCAGGGACGAGGGTAGCTTACTACCTAAGCACTTGGCTAGCACCTCTAAAATTTTCTGTGGCCTAATTCAGCAAGTACTTGAGAAGCTTTGCTTTTGTGAGCAGTCCCACAGAAGCCAACAGCATGTCTAAATATAAGATCAAACAGCATAAAAGTTTCACTGCCAAAATACAAAATCCTGTGAACTGCACTAATGGGGATGTTTCAGGCAGATAACTAAAGATAACTTCGATGATTAAGACTAAGTAAAAATAGGATAGTGTAGTGAGAAGCAGGTATATTTAATGAAGTGGTTAAGAGCTACTCAATTATATCTTTGTCTCTTAGTTCAGGCTTTGAATCTGATGCTCTAAGATTGGCAGATTATGAGAGTTTCTAGCAAAAAATCTTCTAAATTGGCTGAGATATGGATAGTCAGTTGTACAGGAAGCACTGGTAAATGAAATTGTGTTTTAAATTACCACAGAGTATCTAATTTTAACATTGCCTGGAATAACAAAGCATTTCTAAAGGTCTGTAAAAAATGATGATAACTGGGGGGTTTTGCTAAACCTGATTATTATGATTAATGAAACAAAGATGCAAAGGTTGTTGTTCTAATGCCTGTACCAGTGAAAAAGCTCAGTGGGAACAGTGAGTTCATGAATGCTTGAGCTACAATTTAACCATGGTCTGAAAGGTAGTTTTAGCACTGATCACACATCTTTCAGTAGGTATACACCTCAATTCCCAAAGTATTTAAAAAGTTCAATTATTTGAAATTTGAAATGTTTGCTACCTGTTAGCGAACTCCAAAATACTGGAAAAGCAAATGAACACACAGATAAAGGGCAGAGAGAAGACTAGGTAAAAATGGAAACAAATTTTCATATAATTCAGTTATACACTATTTACACAGCAGAATGATACTACAGCTGCTGTGAAACTCCAGGGGTTTCACTGCAACCACAACCAGAACAGATTTGTTATTTCTACATGTCTTTTACCCTCTTTGGGAAAAAAAAAATATTCCTCACCTGTCTTAATAAAAGGTGAATGTCATTTCATCATCAAGTTTGATATTTACAAAGGACTCTAACTGCTTTCATGTACAAAAGAGACAAGAGAATATAATTCATTAAAAGATTAAGTAGGTGCTGGTTTGGTGATTCAGTGTTTGCTATTCATAGACTTTTTGACAAAAATAGCAAGAATTTACAGTCAAGCTAAACTGCTGGACGAGTCTGTCAATTGACTTGAGCCTTGTTATTTATATCATCTCCTTCTGCGGCAGTGCTAACCTAAGAGTTAACAAAAGGTATTGTAAACTACCTTGAACAGGCTGGCAGGCAGTAACTACTAGAGACACTCATCAAGGAGATGGCATAAAGTGAATATATTAACTGTTCTACAAACAAAAATGGTGGCTCTGAGATCTTGGTCATGAACATGATGTTTGTTAAGAGATTCTCAGACTCTTGACATTGACTACATGCAGAAGAATGAAATATTGTCAGTAACTGCCGGCATTCTGACACCACTCAGAGAAGTGCAAGTTCAAAAATTATCTCTGTTAGAGGAATTCTTTTTAAATCTAATACAGTCAAAACTATAGCAAATTTACATGAGTTTTAATAGTTTTAGTAATTTCAGTGTAATACCTTACCTGTTACCCTGCAAAAAGAATGAGTGAGTGCTGATCCCTTCATTGCTGCAGTATCAACCACACGAAACACACTGCAGGGGAGTCACGTTTTACAGAGGAGAAGCTGAATTAATTCCCCTGGTGTTTCCTGTGGCTAATGGGATCGGGGACGGTAATCTGGGAGGAGCCAGCAACGATCTTTTCTTAACCTAAACTGTGCGGGGTGTGCCTCGGGGGCTATGCAGATAATCATCCTAAACTGCTTTCTTGTCTGCCTGGCCTTTAAAGGGATTGAGGCAAACAGGCCACACCAGCCTGAGTTCTAATACCTGAATCTCCCAGCGCTGCTCTTTCTGTTCACCTCATTTCCTATGAGCAACAAGTAAATAGCTACTTATTTGTGTGTGTCTACATGCATCACACAAATAAACACAGAGCCACAGAGAGATTTTAGTGAAGCGAAATTAATTGCAGTTAAACTGATACATTGATTTTGAAATGCCATGAAAAGAGAATTAAATATGTGTCGTTGTAATCTGGGTTTATCATTGTTATCTGCACAAAACAGTTTTTCTTATCCAGTAAAAGCACAGAATGTCACTGAAGTATTTTTAATGAGTATAAATTAACTGCATTAAAAGTCATATCTCAAAACCATAACAAAAATAAGTTCATACAATCAACTGTAATCAACTAAAAGTGTAATCAACTAAAACCCAAAGATTTTGTTGATAAATACTAGATAAATTAAAAATGTAAATAAAATAGGATACATTATCTTATTCTATCCTAGAAAGATCTTATCTCCAAATCAATTTCAAGCATTAAATGTCAGCAAAAAAAATGGGCTTTCATCTTCCCTTCATGTCTTATTAAAAAGTCCCTACCATTCATGAAGCTAGGGATTAAAGTTATTTAGAAACAAAGGATCCTTAAAACCCAAACCAAACCGTCCTGTGATTCTAAGTCTGGGGGGGGGGGGGTGAGCAGGGTAAAAAAATAAATAAAAATGTGACTTCAAAAGATTTGTACACAATTTGGGAAAAGCCACTAAGCTACCTTGGTTACCTAAAAACCTGAACAGATTGTGGACCCTAAAACCCTCTTTTGCACGCCTTTCTTTAGTGTGCTGGTAGAAGTTTCAACATCAAAGGGGCCAAGCAGCCACAGCTTCCCCAGCCTGCAGCTGCAACTGGGGAGTTCAGAACCTCAAAAAATGGATCCGTGGGTTCCCTGGGTGCCAAGAGTCAGTGTCCAGTGCCACCAGCTGGTGTCCAGGGCCAGGAGGGCAGGCACACTGAAACACTCACTGGTGTATTGGTGAGCGCAAAGCCCCAGCAGAACAGCGCTGACTTCCTGGGAATGACACACCTTCAGCAGGAATCTGTATTGGAAATGTGGGCTAGAAAGAATCAGAAGTCAGCTAGAATGAAATATATGTTGTACAGTGAAATAAATCTGCTCTTTGCATTTCAGCTTGGTTTGAGGGTTGCCCTTGGGTTACCTGTCTGGGTCAATTCACACAACAGGAACAGCCCCACAGCAGCACTCCTTGGTTTCACATTGCTCTCACTACAGAAGTGGCTCTAGAAATCTGAATCTGTGAGTTATGAGTAAAGGAACACATATATTTTGCAAATGTCATCACACAAAAATGTGTTAAAGAATGGAGCATCTGGCAAAACATTTTGTAGGAGGAACTGGAGGAAGCTGGCATCATTTTAGTTGACTAAAGAACAAAGAGCAGCTTCAGATAACTAATAAATATTAATTAAATTCTTAATATAAGCATACTCTTTGGGGAAAGTTCTGAGTGTTCACATTTGAGAAGCTGTCACTGGTAAACCATGTTTTATTTCCATGTGGGTAATACAACACCATTTATCTATTTCATTCTAGGGAGGGGGGGGTTAATCCTTGGAGGGTTTGGATTCCTGGTGCAACAGCCTCTAATTTGCTGTATCCACCTGTAGGTGTCAGAGCTTTGCTGGATTTACTTTATCTGTTTCTACATTTGTACTCCTCAGTATTAATGACACTTTGTTCAACTGAGGAACTAGTTTCTTCTAGTGCCCTGCAGAGTTTGTCTAAATCCAGGCATTAGTGCCCAATGTGTTTGTCCAAACAGGCTGTGTCACTGTATTTGAGTCAAGGCAAGTTAGCTTTGTTCTAGCTGAAGGTGACTTTTTGGGAGAATTAACCAACAGGCTAAAATAATTTGCCATTTCCAACTAAAGAATACACAGAGTAGGTGGGATGAGAATGACTAAACTAGCAATCTTCATGTCTCTAGGCTTGGCATTTTCCTGTTTCAACAAAATGAAGAATCCCAAGTCCTCTGGAAAATTCTGCTGAACTATTCTACCATTTAAAGATACTAACAAGGGGTTTAGGTAAGTAGAACAGGATCGCTGGCCTTCTGGCAGCTTATTTCTCTTGCAATGCAGGAGCTGTCTTATGGCTACTTCCCAGCAGACATAGCAAATCCAGCTGTCCTGTGACCTTAGGTACAGGTTTATCAGATTAGGCAGGTAGAAAAGTATCTAAGTTGCCTCATTAGAATTGTCTGGCCACTCCCTACACTGCACTGTTTTCAGTGGTACATAGAGAGAATCCAAACATCATATTATTCTAAAACTTAAAGGTGACTGAAACCTAAAACTCATTTTCATTTAATACAAACTGTGTGTTTGGATTCCTAGCTGGCTTTGGGCATTTCTTGCTTCTCCTTTTGCTTTTTGCTCTTCTTATAGTTTGGATCATAAAAATCAATTTATGTTGTTTTCTTTTCAGCCTGTATTGAAATACTGCAGGGGAGACTTTAGCTTTGTGTAACTTTACAACTGTATACATGTTATTAAAGACTTCCATTAAGCATAACGCTGTACCACCACAAATCAATCACAAAATCAGAGTCAAAGCCTTTGGCAGACCTCAACTTTACCAGCAGTGTTACAGTTGTGAGAGAAATGTACACATTTAGCAGCTTAATAAAATCTCACAGCAGGAGCCCACCTGTGATCCCTGTACTCTTTCATCATCTCTACTTCTGACAGTCTCTCTTTTCCTGTTGGTTCCACTGTTACCTAAAATTGCCAGTAAAGAATAAAATGTGGTGTAATGTTAGGTAAAGGTAGCAGAGGAATATGAAAATTCCAATACAAAAGACAGTTCCAAAACTGAAGAATTGTATCAGTGTTATTCACAAGTGATTCAATGGACTTACAATGCAAAAGGAAAACAGTCTAGAAGCACTTAAACTAGATCTAGCTATAAACAGGAAAGCTCTGATTTATGAGACAACTACCTTCTCCATGTCAGATTTCTCAGTTCCCAGACAACTCTCACTTACAATTTCACTGCTATTACGCAAAATAAAATAGTCATAACGGTATAACTGGATTTACAATGAAGTGAAATATTTACTCAAATAGATGGAAGGAATGTTTTACAGGTCAGTTTGTGTCTAGCCAAGCAAGTACATGACGAGAGAGGATTACATTGCTAATTATATCTGAGGTGATACTCTCACAGCAGCTGGCCCTGCAAACTGTCTCTCTCTTTCTCATTCAATCTTGCCTTAGACATGCAGGTACTCTCTAGGACTTACATAAACTACTGGTGGAAACAAGACACGGAGAAGTCACAGAATCCCAGAATGGTTTGAATTGGAGGGACCTCAAAGCCCATCCAGTGCCACCCCTGTCATGGCAGGGACACCTTCCACTGTCCCAAGCTGCTCCAAGCCCTGTCCAACCTGGCCTGGGACACTCCAGGGATCCAGGGGCAACCACCACCTGAATCACAGTGTGAAAATTCTTTAAAGCAATACAAAACTGCAAATACATTTGTTTTGTACACATTATTTTGGGATTAATTCCTCCACAGATGTGGAGCTCAGTGTTGCTCAGTGGGGTGAAGGACTCCCAAAAATACATCTCTTGAGAAAAGCAAAAGCAAGGGATCTGTGCAAAGAGAAAACACTGAAGTCTAGGTAATTAACATATCGGGTAACAGATAATCGTTTTGTTATTCCACTGAAGAGTGGCTGTGTAGCCAAAAGCAGAAATAGCTACATCTAAAAGTTACTGTTGAGTGTGTGGATTGACCTATGCATTGATATCCATCAAGCGGGACTGACTGAGTTGCATTTTTCAGGGTGATTGACTGATGATTAGAGGAGGGGTACAAACACTACAAAACATGCAGACACTGCTGAGGAGAAAATCAGTTTCCATTGTGCTACCCCGCCGTCCTCCATTGGTCCTCTCTCTCCCTGACACCTGTGGGCCTTTGCAAAAATAAAACTACACTGATAATTTATTATACTGAAAGCATTTTCAGGCTGTGATTCAGGTGGTGGCAGCCCCTGGATCCCTGGCAGTGTCCAAGGGGCTTGGAACATCCTGGGACAGTGAAAGCTATCCCTGCCCACAGCAGGTGGTGGCACGGGATGCACTTTAAGGTCCCTTTAACCCCAGACCAGCCTGGGCTGCTGTGATTCGGTTGTGTGACTATTCAGCAGCGGGTGGCAGAGGGGCTGTGTCACCGCATATCCCCCGGGGGGCCACAGGCCGTTCTCAGGCACAGCCGGTGGCGGGATCGGCCCGGGGGCGGCAGGAGACGCCCGGAGAGCCGTGCGGGGCCGCGGCGGAGTCTCAATCCTTAACGGAGGGGCCGGGCCGGGCCGAGCAACGAGCGCGAGACTGCCCGCTGGCCCTGTGTGCCCGGCGGGGCTGTGAGGGCTCCGGGCGCTATGGAGCGCTCGGGGAGCTGTGAGGGGCGCTGCGCCCAGGGCGAACGGCGCTGTGAGGGGCTCGGGGAGCTGTGAGGGCTCGGGGCGCTATGGAGCGCTCGGGGAGCTGTGAGGGGCTCCTGGCGCTGTGAGGGGCTCGGGGAGCTGTGAGGGGCTCGGGGAGCTATGAGGGCTCGGGGCGCTGTGGAGTGCTCGGGGAGCTGTGAGAGCTCCGGGCGCTGTGAGGGGCTTGGGGAGCTGTGAGAGCTCCGGGCGCTGTGAGGGGCTCGGGGCGCTGTGGAGTGCTCGGGGAGCTGTGAGAGCTCCGGGCGCTGTGAGGGCTCCGGGAGCTATGGAGCGCTCGGGGGGAGCTGTGAGGGGCTCGGGGCTCTGTGAGGGCTCCGGCAGCTATGGAGCGCTCGGGGAGCTGTGAGGGGCTCGGTCAGCTGTGAGGGCTCCGGGCGCTGTGAGGGGCGGGGCGGGGAGGAGGCGCGGACCCACCTCACCTGCAGGGCCGCTCGCGCCGCTCCGCCGGCACTGCTGTGCCCGCTGCGCATGCGCGGGGAGGGACCGGGGACAGGGGAGGCGGGACCGGGACGGCGGGGTCAGGATCGGGAAGAGCGGGGTCAGGAGCAGCAGGATCGGGACCGGCGGGGCAGGGAAAAAGCTAGACCGCGAGAGGCGGGATCGGGCTCGGCGGTGTGCGGGGAGCGCGCATGCGGGATCGGGGAGGGCAGGAGCAGGGGAAGCAGGAGAGGGATGCAGGGGAGGGCTGGGAGCGGATTCGGGAGAGGCGGGAGCGGGGAAAGAGAACGGCAGCTGAGGGTCTGGGGCAGGAATGTGTCTCTGTGTGTGTGTTTGCGTGTCTGTGTTTGGGTGTGTCTGTATTTTCATGCTGTTTTACTGACACGGTTTAATGTTTAATTGTGGGCCATTGGATTTTAGTGGTCGGAGGTCGGGAAATTAAATGAAAATGTCCAAATGACCATGTTTTCCAGGTGAATGGTGCCTATAGGTGCACTGACACCCCGAAGGTTTCAGCTGCATCCCCCTGCACCATCAATGTGTTAAAACTCGGTAGGGATTTTATGGAGGAGATGCCACACAGACATCAGTCGGGGCTTTGAGAGGCTTAGCTAAAGTATTTTGATAGGCATGAAAGGCATTTAGGTCTTGGATGCAGAGCAGAATAGGTTCGTAATGGTTTATTTTAATCCTGGAGTTGAATATACAGTCGTTGATTAAAGGAGAAGTGAGAGCCATAAACCTCTGCACACATCAGTGGGCTGGGCTGGAACATCTGTCCGAGAGTCAGCAGGGTGTTATTGGAACGAGTGCCTGCTAACACGCTTGGGAAGTCTAAGGTGTGGTTTTCAAAGTACTTGCAGATTTTCGGCAGTATTCTTTGTCTGTCTCGTTAGCCACATTAATACATTAACACCTGGAATTAGTGTCCATAGTATATAAATTACTTAAACACTAGCAGAGTTTACATATTTCTGATTTACATTTTTTTAAAGGCAAAGACAGGTTTGGGAACTTTGTGGAAATGCAGAAAAGAATTCTGTTGCTCCCTTCTGCTAAGCTGAAGGAGGTATCACAAAGGAGAGAGGGTTTTTCTTTTCTTAAAATGTGTCAGTCCCATTAGTACTGAAGTGTCTTAAATGTCTTGATTTTTGGCAGCATAACATATTTCTACAATTATATTGGTTCATAAACTAAAAAAAGTTAAGAAGGTTTTGTGATTCTTCCTTCTGTCTTCCTCTAAAAGATCTGAATAGGATTTCTCTCTATGTGCCTATGAGAAGATGTTATTAAAATTCACAAGTTTCATTTTTTACATGAACTGCAGAGCACATGTTAAGTGTTCAGTCCCACAGAGTGAGATTTGTGCCTTTGCCATCAATTATCATTCTCATGTGTTTAGGGTTTGGCTGGCTTGGGGTGGAAGGCTGAGCATGGCTGTGATCACACCATGTGATCTGTTCCCGAAATTTGTGTTTCTCTTTACATAATTACACGAATAAACAATCTTTTGTATGCTTCACAAAGAATTTGTAAAATTTGTAGAAGAAAGCACAAAGCTTTCTTTGTTTTGTTGTAGAAATGCAACCACAAAGGCATGAAGATAAATGCTGGCTTTGCTCATTTTTTGTCCGAAATAAGGAAGAAGATGAGGTTTACCACAGTGTGTCCTTGGTTGGGCTCGTGGTGCAGCTGCACAAACACTTGTGCCTGTGCAGTGCTGCAAAGGGGGCAAGGCTGTTTCTGTCAGAAGCTGAGTGGGGACAACCCCTCAGGACCATGACACAGAGAAATCTGTGCTCCTGGAATGCTCAGAAATGTTGTGTTTTGAATTGTACGGGGTTTTTACTTCCAAGAATGAACAGAACCAGCAGAAAACTTGGTGAGGCTGTCCATGAAGTGCAGACTCCCAGAAACAGCCATGGAAAGGAGCTCTTGGTGAGAAAAACTCCAGGGGTGAAAAGGGCAAAGGGAAACTTCTTGTTTTCCCAGAAGCGTGGCTTGGGGTCGAGCGATGATCCTGGGAGCACAGTGAGTCTGTCTAAGGCTACCGCGCTGAATTGGAGCCTGACACTGAAGGAACAGCTCCAGGGAAGCTGAGCCTGCTGCCCCAGGTCTGCCCAGACCTTTCCTGGCTGGAGCTGATTTAACATCAGCCCATGCCACCGTGTGGCAAAGGACCACAGTGCCCTGCTCCTCTCCCAGCTCCAAAACACTTCTTATAAGGTTCTGCCCTCTTCCCTGTGTTCCTGGGATTCCTGGGGGCCGAGGGCAAGGTGTGTTTCATCTGTGATGTTCCTGAGCATCTCAGCAGCTCCTGGGTAGCTTGGGAATCCCACGGGTTCTGCACTGTGATGTTACCCCAGTATGAAGTGTGCTTTGGAGACAAGTTTTCTGAGCATTTCCTGATTCCAGCCAAGCTGGTAACTGAATAACTGTATGGGGATAATCCATAAAGTGAGGTATGGAACCTTTAAACTTTTGCCTTCATTTTTTCATCCAAATTGCTCAGGGTCCTTTCTTCCCTTGCACGAGCGCCAGATTTTACAGCCTTCCAGTGCTTTAGGTGGGAGAAGGATTTTTTTTATCTGGGCAGACAGTGACAGGATGAGAGATAATGACTTTAAACTGTCAGAGGCAGGTTTAGGCCAGATATAAAGAAGAAATTCTTCTCTCTGAGGGTGGGGAGGCCCTGGTACAGGGTGCCCAGAGAAGCTGTGGTTGCTCCTGGATCCCTGGCAGTGTCCAAGGCCAGTTTGGACATTGGGGCTTGGAGCAGCCTGGGACAGTGGGAGGTGTCCTTGCCCAGGGCAGGGGTGGAACTGGATGGGCTTTAATGTCCCTTCCAACCCAAATCATTCTGTGATTCCATGATTCTGTGATTTGAACACTTTATTCCACTTTTTTGTTTCCTGACACCCCACTCGCTCCCAGGGGATAGCAGTGTTCTTTTTCAGCATAAACACAGCCTTTAGAGAGATTATTCAGGTTTTCCCTGGGAGCCTTTCACGTGCACTGTTTATGCAGGCACATCGTGCATTGTACCATATCTCTGTTGTTTGCCATGAACATCAGCATGATGGGAAGGCAGCAAAAAACTCTGAGGGATAATCAGCAAATGTAAGGAAACAATGCCAGCGGCAGGAGAAAATAGCTGGAGAGGCTGCTCCTGGGGCTGGACACGTCCTCAATGGGATGTGGCAATGCTGCTGTGATTGTGGAAAGGATCCCAAGTAAAAGCAACTTT
This sequence comes from Catharus ustulatus, assembly GCF_009819885.2. Classification (NCBI taxonomy): domain Eukaryota; kingdom Metazoa; phylum Chordata; class Aves; order Passeriformes; family Turdidae; genus Catharus; species Catharus ustulatus. The sequence goes on along the minus strand of NC_046233.1, from coordinate 20,611,095 downwards.
GTGTGCAGAGTCACTGGAGCTGGTGAATCTTCTAGATACTGAGTAATCTGCTGGACCGCTCACCTTTCCTGGGAACGATAAACTATCTCTACTGCCGCAGGTTTTCTCAGGGACTTAGCCTGGGCAGGATGTTGGTGACAGCTCCTGTCCCCTGGCACACAGCTGTGTGAAGATGGAAACCCTCCCTGCCCCCTGACTGTGGTGTCAGAGCAGGACCAGTTCAGCAGGTGGAATCCTGCTTTCTGTAGTGACCATTTCATATCCTTTCATTTGGTTGTGTGTAGATTTTGTTCCTATTTCTCCTAAAAATATGCATTGTGTCTCTGCCAAGTTACCAGTCTTCTCCTGATTGTGTAGAATTGTCTTGTTCTCACTACTTTTTTTTTCCCTTGGCCTTTTTTATGGGCATTTGTTTCCTTTTACTCACCTTTTTGGTCTTTATATGATTCACAGTTATTAATTTCAAGACCTTGAAGCTCTGCTTTGGCCTTTACAGCTCTGACACTTTACTAAGTCAAGTGAGAGTTTTTTCTCACAAAAGGGTAGATGTTCCCTTCCCCACACTTGTCATTAATTAATTTTTATAATTATGAGCTAATAATCACCCCATGTTTTACATGAGCACAAGTAAAGTAATGGGAAAATATCAGTGTTTTCAGTTTCAAGTGGCTGTAACTCAAAATAAGGATAAAGAAATTTGATGAAGAAATTTGGAAGTCTGAAGCTTTGACTAGGGTGAATTCTTTCTCAGTTGAGGGAATTCAGAAATTTTGAGACCCTCTTCTCCTCCCTGTGCATGGTGTGTGTGTTCTTGCAGAAGGATGTTAACACACCAACATGGCAAGAGAGCAAGGTGTAACCTACTGCATTTATTTCAGGAATCTGCTTTCATCATTCACCTGGATATAACTGTTTGGCATTCTAAGATGAATACTTAAATATTTTGCACTTACAGAGCCTACTGTGGTTGAAGGTATATATTGCAAAAGTGGAGTTTCCAATTTTAAAACAGATTTGTTTTGACTGTGGGCTTGTCTACTATCCATGGAGATGTGTGCCAGTAAAAACAGACGTGGAAGCTGTCTGTCCAGAGAGTGAACTGAGAAGCCTGTGCAGTCATGTTCCAAGGACATGGACACTTGGTTCCCTGGGGACATGAGCAGCACAATGTGAAGGACCCACTTAGTCACAACCAACTGTTCTAGAAGTGACTTTTCTGACTCCACAGAGTGATTTTGTTTTTAATAAAAAAATACAGTGCTTTAAAATCATAATTGCACTTGAGGAAACTGCATTTGATTCAGGGGTATTATGGAAGCAATAAAAAAATTTAAATCAGCAGTTTTCTGGCAATTATTTGCTCAGCTCAACTATTAATATTGGTTTGTTTGCCAGAACATGATCAAAAACATTTGGCAGGCAAGACTTGGTCAGGAAAGTGAGCCAGTAAAATTGAGCTGTCATCTAAGTACATACAGAAAAACTGTTCACTTGGCATGAAAAACAGACTGTTTACAGAAATAATAAACATGCCCTAGAAAATTATGTTCCTTCTCTCTAAAATCACAGAAGGTCACAAGACTTTGACCTTACAGAAGGAGCATAACACTTTATGAGACTCCTGTCAAAGCACATGATAAAAAACAAATACACTGCAATAAAGAAGTGTCAGGCTGATGGCTCAAATGTGCCTTCCTGCCATATCCTGTCTCCTTCCTGCTGGATGTGTGGTGGCTGCTGCCAGGCCACAACAGCCCAGTTGGAGGGGAGGGCAAACCCACCATCCATTCTCCTGACGTATCACTCCATGTAATTAACTTGTGTTTCATCTCCCAAGTAAACCTTGCAAACAACAAGATGTGTCAGAGTGAAATAGAAGTTATTGAAAAGCATAATTTGCCAAAGCCCCTCTGGTGATTCAGCTGCTGGATGGAGCCCCAGATGCTGAGTGTCCATGAAGAATACGCTGATTTGGGCACGGCTTGGTGGTTTCTCTGAGCTCTGAGGATGGAGCAATGAGCTCTAGGGAAGGATGGTGGCTGGCAACAGCTTGAGGAGGTGTTCAGCCCCTGCCTGGCTCCCCTGAGGGCAGTGGTCTCATCTGTTTGCTCCTCAGGACTTCCAGGTTCACTCTTTGTGTGGATTCCTCCTTCTGCCCCCATAAAGCTGTTGGCTTAAATGCTCCAGTGTGAACTCCAGGCCTGAGAGGGAGACCCAGCACTCATTTTTGCACCGCAGGGAACTGGGGTTATTTAGTGGAAGAAGAGGAGACTCAGGTGGGCCCTCATCACATCTGTATCTGCCGGAAAGAGATTGTGCTCAGGTGGATGTCAACCTTTCTCCCGGGTAACAAGCAACAGGACAAGGCAAAGCACCCTCAGGTTGCACCACGGGAGGTTTAGATTGGTTATTACAAAAGGTTTCTTCACTGAAAGGCAGGTCAGGCTTTGGAACAGGCTGCCCAGGGAAATGGTGGTGGAAGGGTTGAACAAAATGTGTAGCTATGGCACCTGGGGATGTGGTTTAGTGGCAGCGCTGGGTGAACTGTTTGCCTTAATGATCTTTTTCCAACCTCAGTGGTTCTGTGAGTCTTCCCTCATTCTCCACACAGCCATTACCTTTATACTCCTCCTGCTCCCTCTGGTGTTGGCTCCCACCCTGCAGTGCCGCAGGGACACAGCCAAGGGCGTTTGCGGCTCAGCTGCAGCAGGGCCTTCATCACCTGTGGCAGGGGTGGGAGCAGCAGGGGCTGCAGAGCCAGGGAAGTGTCAACCCGGGGCTGCCCATAAAGACGTTGGTGTCTCACTGAGCAAGATAAAAAAAACAAAGTCAAGAAGCTTCAGTTTTTTGAGGGTAGTTCAGACTACTAGTCAGCACTGCTGTGCTTTCTGGAGATGTTATGGGCTGACATGATGTCATACTGCCATTCTCCCTTCTTCCAGGATCCCTGGAGTTCACAGGGAGCAGAAGAATTTCTCTGCTGCCTTCCTCAGTTGCCAGGGTCCTCCTCTCACACACACAGCACGAATCTATCCAGATTACCAGTATTTTGGAAGTCCCTCAGTAGTGCTTATACATGTGCAGAACATAAGAGATACTTAAATTTATAAAGCCTGAGCTCTCTGCGTGCTGAGGGTGAGTGTGCAAGTATTTGGCTTTGGGCCTGCATGCCCCAGCCCTACAGAACAGTTAAATCCAGAAAAAACAATCTAAAAAAACCTTGATTTGCTAGCAGCTTGGATCCTGTTTAGTTATAACTCACAACCTCAAAACATAGGAATTAAGTTTAATTGCTCATAAATTATACAGCACACAGCACATACTGTTGTAATCTGTGCTGCACATCTCTATATGAAGTATTAACACCAATGTTTAAACAAAATACAAAGTCACCACAGGCAGCCTTATACCTCAGCTGGACAGTTTTGCTGAACTATTTTGGCTATAGATACGATTTCTCACCCCTCTACCCTCATATGGTATTAATTCAATTGTTTTAGATGTTATACATGCATAAGAACTAGAAGGGATTTCCTCAAACAACAAACACTGAAGATAAAAAGGTCAATGTTTATAAAAATGCCAAACTCTGAGGCTCTTCCATGAGTCGTTGGAGGATTGCTCTCAGTGAAGACTCAGAGCCAGTCATTCAAGAGTCCTCCAGTGAGGGAAGCTAATCCTTAGTTTCCACTCCTGAGTCAGTGGTTGGGTCCTTCAACAGAGCACCAGCAGCAGGAGTGCTGAAGGGAGAGCAAGGAGATTTGAACGTGGTTTAAAAGATCCCAAAAGTTCTTGATCACGCTGGTGTTGGGTTTGTGCTTAGGAGTACCTGGAAGCAGCTCCCACACAGTGCCGTGTGCCTTCCTGCACCTGCGCCTGCCAGGTGCTAAAGGGGGCCTCCCTGTCACAGCTGAGCTGCTGGTCTTCTACAGCAAGGGGGCAGGCAAGAACTCTTCAAAAGACGTTGCCTTCACCTCATTAAAAGAGGTTTATGCATGTCTCTGCTCTTTACTTGCCGCTCTAAGCATGTTCTGGAATGCAATGCTCTGTCACCTCTGGGTTGAGATGGGAGAGCTTTTGGGGTCACTGGGCCATGCCCATTCCCTGGGGAACCTGTTCAGTGCCCCACCACCTTTTCCTGGCGCTCACCCTAACCCTGCCTGACACAGCTCTGCTGTTCCCCCAGGTCCTGTCCCTGTCAGAGAGAGAGGAACTGTTGGCTGTGCAGATGTCTTGGTGCTGCTAGTTACATACCAAACCTCCCTCCAGTCGCCTCAAATGCCTACGCAGGACTCGCTCCAGGAGCTCCAGATCCCTCCTGTCCCGACGAGCTCCACACTGGGCTCAGCGCTGCAGCTGCAGCATCCCCAGAGCTGGGAACAGAGGCAGCACTGCTGGCAGCGCTCCCCCTCAGTACTCCTTGTTCCTCTTGCTCTCTGCACTCATGTTCTTCCTGCTCGGCAGATTCCTTCTGTGATGTCTTCATGGCAAGCCGGAGAACTGCTCTCAGCTTGTATCTAACCCTGAATGGATGCCCACCCATGTCCCTCTGCCGGCGGTCCCACCAAGCCCTGGCTGCCGGGCAAGGCTGCTGACACACCCTGACCCCAGAGCACTGGGAACAGGGATACCATAAACACCCTGAACCCGTGGCACAGGGAATGGGGACCCCCTCAGACTCCGGTCCTGCGACACCCGGGGGACACCTGGGGACAACCGGGGCCACTGCGCTCTGTCCTGCCGCCGCCAGGGGGCGCTGGCGCCGCGGGACACGGGACAGGGAATGGGGGATACAGGAATGGGGATTGGGGACACGGGACACGGAATGGGGGATACAGGAATGGGGATTTGGGACACGGGACAAGGAATGGGGGATACAGGAATGGGGATTGGGGACACGGGACAAGGAATGGGGGATACAGGAATGGGGATTGGGGACACGGGACACGGAATGGGGGATACAGGAATGGGGATTGGGGACACGGGACAAGGAATGGGGGATACAGGAATGGGGATTGGGGACACGGGACAAGGAATGGGGGATACAGGAATGGGGATTGGGGACACGGGACACGGAATGGGGGATACAGGAATGGGGATTGGGGACACGGGACACGGAATGGGGGATACAGGAATGGGGACTGGGGACACGGGACACGGAATGGGGGATACAGGAATGGGGACTGGGGACACGGGACAGGGTAATGGGGCATAGGGGACCCAGGAATGGATACACGGGAATGGGGGCACAGGAATGAGGTACACGGGACAGGGGAATGGGAGATACGGGAATGGGGAAAGGGGAAGGGGGGGATACCAGATACAGGATATGGGGATGGAGAATATGGGATGGGGGATATGGGAATGGGGGATACAGGGATGGAGGATATGCGATGGGGGATATGGGGTGCAGGAATAGTGGATACAGAATATGGGATGTGGGAATGGGGGCTATGGGATACAGCCTGAGGGACGCTGGGGAGAGAATAGGAGATATGGGGGACAGGGATAAGGGAATAGGGATACAGGATGGGGATGTGGGAATGGGGAATACAGAGTGCAGGATATGGGGCGGAATGGGAGTACAGGATAGAGGGCACATCATAGGGTGCAGCACGGGGCTGTAGTTTTGGGGATGTGACATGGGGTCCAGGGTGAGGGATGCAGGGTGGGGCTGTGAGATGCAGGGTGCAGGATCACCCCAGCCCAGGAAAGAGGCTGGGGAAGAGGCTCTGAGCCCAGCAGGATGAGGATGGGCCGTGTAAAATCACCCCATCTGGAGCTCCACTGATCGCTATCAGTGACTCTCGGAATGTCATGTTAGTGTCCAAAAATTTGCAAGTGTCATAATATATGTATGGAAAGGGAAATTGTTTAAACTTCTTAAGCAGCCATGGCCATATATGGGTTTGAAATGTAGTTCTGAGCACAGTAAATAGAAATTTGCCATATCAGATGTAGGAATTGCTGTGTAAGCAATGTGAAACTGAGGTCTCTCTTGCCTCAAGTGGATGGCAGATCTTCTGGTGGCTTCAGTATCAGCAAGAGTTTCTCCATTGGAATTCAAAATACCTGCTGCAGGGTCAGGAGCCTTAAATCCTTGTGAGAGTCCCTGTGTGTGAAAGAAAAATAAAAGACCTATTGGATATGGAAGAATCACTGAAAGGAATGGTTTGGAAGAACCCTTCATCACTGAATTGTTTTGTATTGTTTGGCCTTTAGTGAGAGCTATTTTATGTCACTAGCTTTCCAACTTAGGGGGTTTAACTACCTGTAGTGGTGCTTGTGAGGGACAGGGAAGCCAGTTTTAATATTATTTTAATATGTATAAAACATCTTGTTATTTTTTAAATAAAGTGTTTCAATTAGCGATTATTGTGTTTAATGATTTAAACATCTGCCTCCTGATCTGTAAACCCAAATTGTCCAGATCTGATGTAGCACTCAAGAACTGGGAACCAGAAGTGACTGGAAGCAAACCATAAAGCTGAAGAGTGTAAGGATTTCATTCTGTTTCTTCCCTTTGTAAAACTGAAGGCCCCAGCTCGGCACAGATGTAGTCATTAAGTTCATTTTATGAACCATAAACAGCCCGGTTGCAGTCAGCTGTGTGCACAGGGAGCAGCCTCAGCACACAGTGGGTGTTTACAGCACCAGGCTAACAAGGTGTCTGCAAAGCACGCGTGATTCGGCACAGATGCAGGCCTTGCTTGGATTTCAGCTCACACAAGAGGGCTAAGGACAAATCATTGGCTTCTACCTGAAACACCTTTATCAGCTAGCAATGAATGATGCAGCCAGACGTGCTGTTTCATGTGGAGTATGATTATTTACTGAACCAGTCACTGATGTTTAACTTGCTCTTTTATATGTGTCCCATCATTTGCAGAACATGTCACCTGCAGTGCCACCTGCACAACTCCTGGCCATCACTGGTGGTAGCCAGGGCAGGTTTGGTGTGGGCTGGGGGCTTGGTGCTGAACACTGAGCAGTCCTGGGCCATGGCACCACTTGTCCACAGCAGGCCTGGGCAGAGAAGGATGGAGGTACAGCTGTCACCAAGGGACGTGCCCCTGCACTCATCTCTTGCTGGGACCCTGGTTTTAGAGGCAGCCACTGCCCTCCTGGCAGGGCTGGGGAAGGAGCTCTGAACCTACAGATTCCTTCATGGCCAGGAATCAGTTCACAGAGAAGAGGCTGTCCAAAAAATACTGCCTGACCTGAAATCTAATAACGTGTGTGGCTGGTTAGTGGTTTGTATTTTCAAGCATAGCATCTCTTGTCCATGAACTAACTAAAAGTAAAAATAAATTCATTAATATTTAAAACTCTTTATGTAAAAAACCAGGAAAGGGAAGGGGGCTTTCACAGTGCGTGCCTTACTGTTTGTGCTGGTTTGGGCCCCTGCGCAATAAAAGGATTCGGGGAAGAAGTGTCACAGTTGGGTACATGTGTGACACTCAGGTGTGTGGTACCCGACAGCAGCAGTGAGGGCAGAGGTGGCACATTTGGGGAACTTCTCATTCTGCTGGCTACTCTAATAGATATAAATGAAATGTACTCAGACAATACTAGTTTCAGGGATGGTTTCCTTATGCTTGGACAGAAATGGAGAACACCCAGTTTGCAAGAGCTGCTGGGGTGTGCGGAGCAGGTAGGACCTCGAGGGGCAGGGAAATAAAGGGGCTGCAGCCCTCACTCAAACCAAACTGCATCCTCTGGACGTGACTCTCAAAGATAATTCCATAGTCTGACTTTCTGACGAGGCCAGGTGTTCACAGAAAATAATTTTTAGAGGGATACGTGTTTAACAGCCGCTGGTGAAGCTTTACCCAGCCATTAAACATAACTTATTACTCAGGGCTGAGCTATTCCCTCAGCCGGAACGCTCTTTCCCAATTAGCCCGTGATGTCACGTTTTCCACTCTCTTCGTAGCATTTTGTGGATTTCCTGAATATTAAGTGCTGTGAGGAGGGAGCGGGGGTGAGGTGGCTGTGCCTGACTCCCCTCCTCGGGCCCCGTGCGAGGGGGTGTTCCCCCATGGCTCCGGGGTCCCGCACTGTCCTGCAGCAGGGATGGGCAGAGCCCCGCAGCTTAGGCAGCCTCGTCCCGGCGGGCTCCTGCTACCTCGTGCTGGGTGAGACAGTGACATTTCACCAGAGTTTAAAAAAAGGTGATGTTGAGAAAACAACAAATTGGTTGTGTTTAAAATTCATTAACAGCTTTGATACAAAAAAACCCCAAAAAACAAACAAAAAACCCAACCAAACCAAACCAAAACAAATATATATAATTTACATGTCTGTTTATGTATCTATTTATACGTTATATATTACATGTTATATATTTTATTAAAATATATTATTTATATATGTATATATGTATTCATATATATACATATATGTGTGTGTGTGTGTGTGTGTGTGTGTTTGTGTATAAAACCACCCTAGTTTTTAATTTATCTAAGCCCCGCGGCTTCCTCGGTCCCGTAAGGAGATCGGGATGTGAGCGGACACCAGGGACCCCCTTCTCTCGGGAGAGCCGAGACTTCTCTGCAGAGCCGCGCGGTCCCGAAGGCTGCGGGAGCGGTGCCTGGGTCCGTGCGCACCGCGCTCACTGTGCGGAACTCTCGAGCTGCCCTTGGTACTCACAGTATTCCCGGTTGAGAAATTTCCCGAGGGATCCAGGGGACGAGGAGTTTGAATTTTAATATTCTCCCCGGTCGTAGGAGTCGGGAGAACTGCAGGAACTCAGCAAAATTCTTCTTCCCGTCAAATCGGGGATGAATCAGCGGAGCAAAAGTATTCCCACCCCAGGGAGGATTTTAAATCACTGGGCGAACTTGTTTCCTTTTTCGTAGCAAAATTTTCACAGGTGGAATTGTCATCCTTCTCTAAATTACTCAGCCGAAATAGAGACATCAAAATATCTGAAGTGTGGAATCAAGAGAGAGGAACCTTTAAAAATGCCTTCTGCTTTTATGCAAAACGAAGATCAGAAGAGCCTCGTAATAGGATGGATGCATCGATAGTTTCTGAAACCAGCTAAGAACATTTGTATAAAAAATATTTTTTAAAAAAGCTGACTCTAGAAATTGTCTGTTTCTAGCAGTCATATAAAGTCTGTACCCGGCGCAAGAAAAAAAAAACAAACAAAAAAACAACTAAACAAAACAACCCAACCCTAAATAAAACAAATAAACAAACAAAACCCAAACCAACAACAACAAAACAGGAATTTTTAAAAGGCCCTCGGTAAATGAGGAGCAATTTTGCAGATAAAGGTGGTTCCATTCTGATTGCCGGGAGGAAAAAAGTGCATAAAATCTGGGGCCTGCTTGTTCATGCAGTTGATCCCTAAAATCCCACGTGTTTTGCTGAACTTCCACTCCAAGACGCTGCTTTTAATGAAAATGGTTGAGTGACCCTACCGTCCAAATCGATGTGAAAAAAAAGCACGGGTCTACGTGCTCTGTCAGAGTGCAGGAAATTAGACAATTTTCCGGCGCTGTAAAGATGATAATGATAATAATAATAATAATAATAATAATAATAATAATAATAATAATAATAATAGTAATAGTAATAGTAATAGTAATAGTAGTAATAGTAATAATAACAACAAGTGATGTCTTTTCACTACTGGATTGGTTTTGCAACGATTTTAAATTCTTGACTGTGAGTGCGGCCGGATGGTGAAGTTCAGTGCAGCATCGAAATCTTTCAGTAGGAGCTTTTCCAGAAATGCTAATTTATATTTTATTTTTCCGGTGACCTCGGGGGCTGTAGGCCTGCTCCCGGGGAAGATGTGGGATCCCCCGACCGTCCGTGCCTCTCCGGCTGCGGCTGTTCTCCTGAGCAACCTCGGGGACGATAGATCCCAAGGAATATAAAAACTTCAATTATCAAAGTTGACATCGTATGATGAGAAATTATAACGGGTCTGTACCGCTTTGATCCTAACCTGCTCCAGGGTGGGGATGGAAGTGTTATTATGTACAATTATTCTTGAGCTTTGATTTATTTTACAGAAACAAAAAACTCAAGGGAAGCATGGGTAATTTCTTTTACGTGCACCATTTGCTTATGAGTGCGCTGGTCTCGGGGATGAGGTTGTTTAAACAATGCGATGTGGATTTGCCTGCACGCTTGAATGTGTCCAAAATTCTTCTCAGTTTACTTATAATCATTCTCCTCATTTCACGGTTACAGATCCAACGGCCGGTCGTAGGAAATCAGCACCTTGGCATGGGAGCACTTTGTGATCTCAACAGAGAAGATGGACACAAAGCCACGTTAGGAAGCGGGAAGGGTTTTGATTTGGAATTTTTTATTATTTTTGGGGCTCCATTGGTCTCGGTCGGGGTTCTTCGGAGCGCAGGTGTGCACAGGGACACGGCTGCCCCGAGATTCCCGGGAGGAATGGGGGAGGGATGGAGGGACGGAGGTGCCCAGTCCCGGGGCCGCGCGGTATCTCGGTGGGCTCTGGTTCCCGCTGCTCCCCCCGGGAGAGGAGCGTCGGCTCCCGGGCACAGCCCCCGCTCTGTCGCGTGCCACGAACTCGTTGGCGGTGCACACACCAGCACGCTGTCTAAATAAATGACACCCCGCTAACAGCGGGGAGCACTCGGGCAGCTAGCGAGGGTTCAGCCCGTTAGTGTTCACAGATCGAGTGGCGTAATTTTAAACAGAAGAAACGTGGAGAAACCAGAACAAATCCGCGCGGAACTGCTCGGTACAAGACGCAGTAACCATATGGAACAGGTTATGTGGGCAGGCAGTGAAGTACAGAGCATAAATTAATTCGTTGTTGTCGCACGCAGGGGTGAGTAGTAGAGAAAAACGGCAGCAGGACTCAAACAGCGCTGACAGGAGCAGCAGGGCGGCCTCGTGTTCTCCACAGTTGCCTGAACGCCTCCGCCTGCCCCTGCCTCAATATTTAATTCAATTTACAGGGCCGGGTCCCGATGGGCCGGGGGTTCCGGGGTTGTTCGCTGGTTCTGTGGGGCCGCGGCTGCGGGACCCCCATGCTTGTGGCCGGACGGGGGCCCACGAGAAGCGCTGGAGCCCGCAAGGCTCGGGGGAGCCGGGGACCGGGGGAAGCTGAGCGGACGCTCGGGCCCCGACGGCAGCCGAGCTCTGGGACTCGTCCCCCGTGGACTGCGCTCACGGATGGCACCCGCAGGTAACTCCCGTGGCCGTCCTGTCTTGCTTAGGGCTTCCAAAACGGAGCCGAGCGTGATCCCGCGCCTGCTCAGCTCTCCCCTGCGCATCCCCCGCAGCAGCCGAGAAATCGGGAAGAACCCCCTTTTTTGGGACTAAAATCGTGAAGAAGGAGGCTGAGCTTCCCTTGCCAGGGAATGAGCTCCACTCCCGTGGGCCGGGCCGAGCCCGGGGATGCCTGCCGCGAGCACCGAGGCGCGCTCACGCGTGGGCAGCTCCTGCCGTGGGCAGGGGCCGAGCGCAGCCGAACCTACCCACGCCGTGGGACCCCCGGCCGGGCTGCCGGGGCTTCGCCGAAATGATCCCCCTGTAATCCATTAGTGCCGGCATTTTCGGGAGGGATTTGGGCGTTCGGGCTCCCGCACACGAGTCTGCCTCGAAGCACGTCGGTAACGAGCAGGGGCGGCCCGTGGGTCTCTGCTGTCGTGCGTGACACAGGCTAAAGGGAATAGGATGAATCACGTTGTACCGAGCAAAATGTTCGTGTAAACGATTTCAAAGTCCGGGAAAAGGCTCCGCATTGTGCTGGGTCTCGTTCCCTGACCGGCTTCTTGAAGATATTTGCACCACTTTGGCCGAGGCCGGGACGAATCCCGGAGTCGAGGCCATCGGGCCTGGGCCCCTCCAGGCACAGCCGCGGCCGTCAGCGCGGTCCCCGCCCGCCTTCGGGCTGCCCGGGCTCCTCTGGGCCCCGTCCCGCACCGGGGCTGCCCTGAGGGGTCCGAAGCATCCGTGCTGCGGGCCGGGTCGAGGCTGGAATCCCCCGAGGGGCCGTGCGGCTCCGTGTCTGCCTCCAGAGAAGCCCCAGAGCAGCGGTTACCCCGTCAGGGGAAGGGGATGGGACGCGGACTGAGACGGGAACGGGAAATACACGGGAGATTGCTGTGGGGACGGGAACGGGGATAGCAATGAGTATGGCGGCAGGGACTGGGATGGGGCTGGTGCCGGGGGACAGAGACGGTGACGAGGCCGGGACTGGGACTGGGGCTGGGGCTGGGGCTGGGGCTGCGCTTCGAAAGGGCCTGCGGTTGTTTGGGCGCCTGCTCTCCCGCAGCGAGCAGAACGGGTAATTTGCTTTATATGGCGGGGGATCAAATGCTGGGCTGTAACCCCCACTCCAGGTACTCGCACGCCCCGGCCCCTTCCTTCCTCCGCAGCCCCTCCCGCGCCCTCCCCCGCCGCGCTGACGGCCCCGCCGGGGTTGGCCGTATAATAGGCTGCCGCCGCGGTCCCGGGGCGGAGAGACAGGCGTTGCTCGGTGCCGCGTCCCGTGTGCAGGCGGCGGGGACGGCTCCGGGCCGCCGCGCAGGGCCAGGGGAGGGGGCGGCGGGGCCATGGGCAGAGCCCCCGCTGCCCGGCTGCCGGCTGGGGGGCTGCGCTAGGGCGGCCCCGGCGGCAGGGGATCGCCCCCGTGCTCCGGGGGCGGCGAGGATGCAGCACCCCCTGGAATTGGGCGCCGCGCGCTACTTCCCGGCCGAAGCCTTCCCCGATCACCGCTCCCACCGCTATCGCAGCTTCATGATCGAGGAGATCCTCACCGATCCCCCGGACGCCAAGGGGGCCGCGCCGGCCGGGGAGTTGCTCAAGTTTGGGGTGCAGGCTCTGCTCTCCGCCCGGCCCTACCACAACCACCTCGGTACGTCCCGGGGGGCTCCCCGCGGCTGGGGGTGGCAGGCGGGGAGGCATTGCCCGTCGATGGTCTCCAGTGCCTTTGGCAGCCGGGTTCCTTGGAGAAAAACTCAGGAATTCTGCCTACAAAAACTGCTGCGGGGCTCTGACGGCCATCGCATCCTCGCCGGCTCTCGCCGTGCGGCGGGCGCTCCAACCGGGAGCAGCAAAGTGTTTGGGGCCTAAAACCGAAGAAAGCGGCTTTGCGGCTCGAGCTGCCCTTGCACAGAATGGCCTTTGGATTTCAGGGTAGAAGGTTATTGTCGATAGCTTTGTTTTGGGGTTTTTCTTCGTGTTTTTGGATGAGGTGAGAATTGCTGGAGCCAAGCAACGGCGTCCGTGCGTGGCTGAGAGGGGCGACAAGAGGCCCTGCGGTCGCAGATTTAGCTGGAAACCCGATTTAGGTGTAAACATAAAAATATATAATATAGGCATATTATATATAGTATATAAATATATGCTATGTTTATAAAATAATACAGAAGGTGGAAGACATAACATTATTGTCCATTTTACAACACATGATTGGTTGTTTGGTTGGTTTTTTTTTAAACGGATGCCAGCATTTTCTGTACAGTCGGATATAGCATCCAGTACGAATGCAGTTTACTAACATATTCAAATAGGTTTGAGAGTCTTCAAATTGTTATTGGTTTTATTGCTATTGTTTGGGGGAGTATTTTGCGATTTTTTCCTTTCTTATTTCTGTTTTGGTTTTTTGTTTGGTTGGTTTTTTGGTTTTGTTTTGTGGTTTTTTGGTTTTTTTTTTTTAACTCTAGTGTCTAACGCATTTTGAAGCCTATTACTTAATATCTTTTATAGGCCAATATTTTAATGTGTGATGGCGAAAGCTTTCACTTCCCAAACCATCTTCATCTGCGGAGCCGTTGCTCTTCATCCATTGGCCTGAACAGAAAAGGAGTATCCAAATTTCATTTTCTGCATTTAAGAGAAAAAGAGAAAAGCGTCAAGCCCCTGAGCAAGGGAGCAACATGCGTTAGAATATCTAGAAATGAGTGTTATTTTCAGGATGAACTATTCAGACCCGCTCGTAATAGCGGATCAGATAAAAGGCTCTTCACACCCCTCACGGCTCAGTTCCTCAGGGATAGGCGGGAACAGGATTGGGCCCTATCCGGAGGGAGGCGATTTTAGGCAGGCCGAGGAGAAGACCCCGCAGAGACTCACCTAAAATCCTTCCGCCGCCACCAAGGTCGCTCCTGGGCGGCGAGGCCGGGCCGAACAAGACCGCAGCTCCCAGCCCACCCAGGGGAGCGGGGGTGTCAGGAAGGACCCAGGAGGGCCGGGTCGAGCCGGGCGAGGGAATCGAGCGGAGCAGGGCCGCCCTGGATCTGGGAGAGGTGAATCGAGCTGGCCGAGCGGCGGCCCCAGCCCGAGGGAGCAGCATCCACGGCGGTGGCTCCCTGTCCTCTCCCCGGGCGCCTCTTTGAATAGGCTGCGCTTTACGGAGCGGAATAGAAATTATTACCAGGTCGAAAATATCCTGAAAACTCCTAGGAAGGGAATCCTGGGACTGTGCCCACCCACTCTGGTCGCCGAGTTCAGCCGGTTCCGGCAGCTGTTAGGCGACACCGAGGGGAAGGCTTTTGGGTTGGTTTGAATTATTTTCGCTTGTAACCCCCAAGTAACCCCGTAATTATCATGTGCAAGTTGAAGGGTAAAACGTGTCGCTGTGCCGCGGAGGCGGCGGAAGCGGGGAGCTCAGGACCCGCGGTGCGGTGAGAACGGAGGAGAAGGGGCCAGGGTTCTTCACAGGGGCTATTCCCCGGGCAGCCGAGGCACCCTGCAGCGCCGGGGGTCCCTGCACGCTGCCCGCCGCTCACCGCCACTCTTTCCCTCCCGCAGCGGTGCTGAAGGCGGAGCCGTCCGCCGTGTTTAAGTTCCCGCTGGCTCCTCTGGGCTGCTCGGGGCTGGGCTCGGCGCTGCTGGCTGCCGGCTCGGGGCTGCAGGGTGGCTCCGCCTCGCCCCATCTCCCGCTAGAGCTGCACCTCCGCGGGAAGCTGGAGCCGGGCCCCCCGGAGCCGGGCAAGGCCAAGAAGGGCCGCCGCAGCCGAACCGTCTTCACCGAGCTGCAGCTCATGGGGTTGGAGAAGCGCTTCGAGAAGCAGAAATACCTCTCCACGCCCGACAGGTAGGCCACGGCCAACCTCAGACCAGGGGCGCGACCCGATGCCACGGCACGGGGCTCATTTTCCTTGAGAAAGTCGGGAAGCTGCCACTCGAGACGAAAGCTGCCGGCCTGACCTCCTCTCTCTCTCGCCCGCAGAATAGACCTGGCCGAATCGCTGGGGCTCAGCCAGCTCCAGGTGAAAACCTGGTACCAGAACAGGCGCATGAAATGGAAGAAAATAGTAAGTGTCCCTTATTAATTGTCATCCCCTTGGGCGCCCCGTGTCCGAGTTCGATAGGGTATCGAGCCCTGTCCTGCGAGCTTCGTCCTTCTGTACACCGGCCCTGGGATGTTTAATGATGACATTAAGGATAATTATAATAGTAATGATGACGATGACTGCAATATTAATATGCACCTGGTCTTTAATACCGTGCCCCTGGTCCAGCATCTCCTGGGCCCCGGCCGGACCCCTGTCCGAGCCCTGCCGTTGTGCCGCTCTGCCCCCGGGGCTGCGGGCGGTGGGCGCAGCCCGAGAGGACCCTCACAGGCAGCATCGCTCCGGGGACGGGAGAGAGAGGGGCAGCTGCGCAGCTCGGTTTTACCGTGGTGTCCCCCTCTTCCGCCCCCTCCTCGCCTCGCAGGTGTTGCAGGGGGGCGGCCTGGAGTCCCCCACCAAGCCCAAGGGCCGCCCGAAGAAGAACTCGATCCCCAGCAGCGAGCAGCTCTCGGAACAGGAGCGCGTCCGCGACGCCGAGAAGCCGCCCGAGAGCCTGGGCTCGCCGGCCGAAGTCAGCCAGGAGGAGTGAGGGGGGCCCTCGCCACCACCCCCCGGCCTCGCCGGGCCGGCCCAAGAGAATGGCGGGCAGTTCGGACAGTGGCTGCGGCCGCCTTCGGACTCGGATGTTTGGACGCTTTGACCGCAGTCCGGTCACCCCCGCCCCGCCGCCCCTCTCCGCGCTCGCTGAGCGCTGCGCCACGGCCGCTGTGTTGTGCGACAGCCCGAGGGGCTAGGAGGACACTGGATCCCACCTTCCACATCTACTCGCTGTCTAAAACCCTGTGGTGCCCCTAGTTATTCGAAAACTGCATTTTATGATCAGTTTTATTAATGCGAAGATATTTACTTTATTTCAATAAAGTATTTTATGAACTATTGCTCTGATAAGATAATGCTTTGGGGTTAATTTTTTTTTAATTTTTTTTTTTTTCCCACGGAGGTAGGTTAGAGATTCAAAACCAAGATCCAGGCAGGTCTGCAGCGAAAGTGCAAAGCGCAGTGGTACCGGGAGGATTCTGCCATCGTTTTCCGCGACGGTAGCTGCCCGTGGTCGAGAGAGGCTGTTGATCAAATGCGGATGCTTTCGGTTTTTAAAGACACGTTAGTTGCTGACGAAAGGTTAATTAACTTCCACACTGCGCATCCTGAATGGTACTTTTAAAAAGTGCTCTTTA
Organism: Catharus ustulatus; assembly: GCF_009819885.2. Lineage (NCBI taxonomy): Eukaryota > Metazoa > Chordata > Aves > Passeriformes > Turdidae > Catharus > Catharus ustulatus. Next base: position 20,594,618 of record NC_046233.1, on the reverse strand, counting down.
CGAGCTGCTACGATGTAGCACGAAGTTCTGGCGCTTTGTTGTACGGGTGGGGTTTTTCAATTTTATTTTATTTTATTTTTTCGCTTGTTTTCCCCGAGTCTCTTCTCTACGTTTTCCGTTGGGATGTCAAATTACAGAGCATCCACGGAGACACGCAATTACTGCTATTGTGCTAAGAAAAAAGAAGAAAACAAACAAACAAAAAAACCCTGCAGCGCAGGGTAGGACGAGACGCGAAGAGCCCCGGGCTGAGCCGCTGCTGCAAGGGCGCATCCCAATTAACGGCGGTAATTAGCACTCGTGGGCTAATTAGGGGCTCGCGGCCCCTCCGTGCCCCGGCAGGGTGCCTTTAGGGCCGGCCAGGCGGTGTGGGACGCTCTGTCCCGGGGCAGCGGCTGGAGCCCGTGCCCGGGGCACGCACGGGGACCGCGGCCCGAGGGGAGCAGAGCACAGCGACAGCTTCGAGGGGCTTCAACCTCACACAGCCCCGAGCCGCCGTCGGGAGCCTTCGAGGTGAACCTGCGTTGAACGCATGCCGGCCGTTCCCAGTTTTCCTCCGTTCTTTCTCCACGACCCGGCTCGGGAGCCGCCCCGGATCCATCCCGGGTTAAATCAGCCCCCGGGATGAGCGGTGGAGGACAAGGTCAGTAGTGGGTAAACAGGAAACAACCTCGTATTCTTACACTGAGATGCCTTAAATATTTAACCAAACTATTGCTTGGAAGTGTTTTATTTAACCGGAGGATGAAGATGGATGCTGGGAAGAGGGAAGGCGACGGCGGGACTGGCAGAGCCGGGGGCTTGCGGGATCTTTCGGCACGGTCAGGACACGCTGGGTGTGTGGCATTCTCACTTCCTTGTCACCTCTGGCTGTTGTTTCTGGCGCTTTCAGTGCGCGTGAGAACAGCACCCGGGTTTAATTAAAAGGGAGATTGGCTGGCGCGTTAACCGAAGTAAACAGGACGACAAGCTGTGTCCGTCACCGCTGTCACTGTGAGGGCTGGAGTATCCGGGCTTCACTCGGTGCTAGCGTCCTCGCGAGAGAATGTTAATACCGTCTTTTCGCAGCTGAGTAAGTGGTGGAGAAGTGATTATATTTTCTCAGATCATAAGGTGATTTTTTTTTTTCAGCACAAGAAGAATAAAATAGAATAAGTTTTTCTGTTTCGTAGTTTTCCCTCCTAGACAGCCGAGAGAGGGTTTGGGATGCTCTGGTTAAGCTGCGTTTCTGCCAAGCCGAGTCTGAGAAGGTCCCAGGTACGCCCATGGCTCTCGCGTCTTCGCGCAGGACATAGAGGTAAATTCTTTTCTTCTTGTGCCGCGGCAGGAAAATCTCCGAGTGGGCTCGGACGAACTTCCTCTCGCCCTGGTAGATACCCGAGAGCCCGCGGGGCACGGAGAGATGTGGATGCGCTGCGAGTGAACAAGCGGCACCTCCGGCTCACAGGCTCCCCGCCGAGCCGCCGGCCCAGCGGCGCTTTGCTCAGGACGCTAATGACCGATTTCTGCTTCGCGAGGAGCCGCTTATAGCCCCGAGGTGGTGTGAGCCGGGCTGAGGGAGCCCTTCCGCCTCCTCGGCGATGCTAACGAAACCCAGGGTCCTCTCAGGCACGGAAAAAACCTGTTAGAATTATTGGACAATGCACCTGACTAATGGAATTTTTTTATTGGTTGATTTGGTTTGTGTTTTCTTGTTATATATATATATACACACACATATACCCTCGCACACATATATTTAGATTATTTTTAAGGACTTTATGTATTGCTTTCCGTCAAAATTTAATTTCCCGCAGCTTCTCCAGGTCGGCTGCCTGCTGGGCTGGCCGGAGTGACAGCAGCTGGGCGCCAGGAGCAGAGGTGAGGTGCACTCAAATGGATACGGGTCCCTGCCCACGGCACGGGTGGAATGAAATGGTCTGTAGGGTCCCTTCCAGCCCAAACCATTCTGAGATGCTCTGATTCCATCCGAAAAGCGAGGGTAAGTGCCACCAGCCGTCAGTGACAGCCCTTCTAAACGTGTTTGATAACGTCCCAGGGTATTTAAAAGCAGGGCTGGGGGCTCCCCTTGACCAGCATCGATAAACCTTGCTGGCTGATGAGTGACCACCAGGAAATCACGGCACACAGGTTTAGTACTGATGGACAATTTTGGGCAGTGCAGCATCATCGCTTCACCTTCTAATGACCTTTTACAGCTGTGATGAGCCCGTGCGGTGCTGCTGGGCTGCGATGGGCGATACCCACACCTGCCACGCTTCAGCAGCAGGGCTGGGGCAGCCCAGGCACTCGGAGATACCCAGCAGGAGCCCCGGGGAAGATCTGGATGACTTTGTTCAGTGCTGCAACCTCTCCTCAGAGCCCTGATCTGCCTACGGGAATGATCTCACCCTGCAGCAGCCCAAAGCTGCTGGAAAAGCTGCTCCCCCATGTCGAGGGTGGTTTGCCAGTGCTGTGTAATTCTAGGGCCAGTAAAGGATATTTATAGCTAATATTACCTGATGGTTATTCTCTGTCTGTGTGTAAATAAGCTGTATTGCCATGCACATTCATTCTAGCAGAAATGTATCCACACTGGGGAACGCCACATTTTAATTACACCTGTATAGGTAAAACAGCATATGTTTTCTCTGCAAACAAAGTAGAAGGCTGTAGATTGAAGGCTGGAAAAGTGGGTCCTTCCGTGTTTGGCTGCTACTCGGGTCACGGGTAATCAGCAAACGTTTTGATGATTTTCTTAACAAAAATCCATTTAAGGTGAGTTTCCAATTCAAACTACCAAATTCCCTTTTTGTGAAGCATCTTAAAGAAACCTGAGAAAAGTTCTGCTTTTTCATCAATGTCAATTTAAATACAGCTCCACGGAGTCAGGGGATTTGAAGATGAATGCTGTGGATGTTTATTCAGAGGCAGTGCTTGCTTTGCCAGGAGTAGAGCCCGGACCCTAGGATGGGGCTGTGAGGGGCTGCCCTATTGCTGAGGGGCAGTGGCCTTGCCTTGACTCTCTGCTCACACTTGTAGGCAAGGAGAGGTCTGCTCTGCCTTTCTGGAGGAAAAAATTGATCCTATAGCAATGCTTTGTGGGCACTTCTCACAAAAAACCCCCAAACAGACTTGATGCGGCCTTTCCCCCTCCAGAGGGTGGGAAGTGCACAGGGGGTGGAGTGGGGAGGTGGATGGGGGAGTTCAGTGGAATGGGGAGGGTTTGATGGGAAAGGGAGGGGGATGTGGGAGGACTCAAGAGGAAATATAGGGGGCTGTGAGGTGTGTGGGTATGATGGAGGAGTAGGGATGCAGGGGTATGTGGAGGCGTGATATTGAGGGATGTGGGGGGGCTGGTGGGGTTGGGGGTGAGGAGGCTGGAGGGGAATGCAGGGAGGATAGAGGGGTGGGAAGGGCTGGAGGAAACCTGGAGCAGGATATGGGAAGATGCAAGAACATGTGTGAAGCTGTGGGGTGGGTGGGGGAATATCAAGGGATATTGTGGGGTTAAAAGGGAGGGAGTGCAGAAAGATTTTGTGAGACGTGAAGAGGAGGCAGGGGGATGCAGGAGCCTGCACCCCCCATGTACTGATAAAAGACATAACCCAGCACCAGGTGTGAGTGCTGAGCTGAGGCTGGGGTGGGTCAGGCCTTCTTGGATTTGGGCAGAAAAAGTTAACATCTATCTGGGATTTTTCCTCACCATTTTGGTCCAAATGGAACCGAATGCAGGGGTTGATACAACCTACCGAGATCAGTCAAATTCTCTGAAGTACATTAACTAACATGTGATGTCCTGTTATTAGATGTTTGTCTTAACCCTAATGTTGGGTTGAGGTCATTACACACACATTAAATTTGGTTGTTTTAGCTGAGTTGTAGAGTGGATAAAATCTAAATGTTAAACTCCCGGTTCCCTGAGATTTGGCCCAGCAATGTGTAAATAAAGCTCAGGGCAAGTTTGCATTATCCACGCTAAACACAGCTCTCCGTGCTGTTATGTCTGCTTGGCTGAACTTTGCCATGAAATCTGTAGGAAAAGTGCCAGAAGGAAAGCTTGGGGACAGGGATGGTTACCTTTAATGAGGCTGGTGCTGACCACTGGGTCGGCAGGCAGCAGTTTTCATGGCAGACTTTAAAAATACATCCTTTTACCCACACAGCCCTGTATAGATGGAACAGTCTCAGCCCTGTATGGACTCATCTCTTTCCAAACAGAATCCATTAAAACATGACTATGTACAACATGGGCTCTTCCTCTCCAGGATCCCTAAATCCATTGTTTATACCGAACCTATATTAACAAATCACAGTATGAGCTCGTGGTGTTTTCAGAACGTGTTTCTTTTCAGCATGGGAATGTGGGAACTTTCCGAAATGGAAATGGTGCACAAGGCCAAGGAGTAAGGGACAGATTTGTGCCTGAAGTTTGAGTATTAGCAGGAATGAGAAGATTCCACTTTCTCAAAATGGTTTTCCCCTCAAAGATACAGCTCGGAGAGCACTGGGTAGAGCATACTTGGTCTCTGAAAAGACACTGGAGTTGGTGGGTTTTATTTAAAGGAAGAGTGCCACTGGAGGAGGGAATCCTTGGGTTATGTTGAGGAGCTCACCACAGAATTCAAGTACCAGGACCCTGCTCATTCACACTTTGCAGCTCATCAGGTGTGACCTGCAGTGGAAATGGCAGGAACCCCATGATCTGAGGGCAATTGTTCCCAGGCTGATGTTCCCAGGCTGCCCGGCTGGGAGCTGCCTGCAGCATCCCCTGCACATCCTGCCAGGAGACAGCAAATAAAGGGCAAACAGAGCCCAGAGCAGCACAGGCAGATGTGCAGGAGAAAACTGTGTGTCCTGGGAACTCCGATGTCTGTCTGGAGACACAGGATTGCAATAACTGGGAGAGGAGAGTCTCAAATGCTACACTGGGGCATTTTGACACAAATTATAGTCGTCTTACATGGATTGGATTAATTCATTATTAATTGTCCTCTCCATCTCTGAGGCTTTTACTTAGTGAAGAATGACTATTCTGTCAGAGAAGAGTTCTGGGTAAAAATCTACATATGGCAGATGTCAGCAAAGCACAAGTCTGACTTTGGCTGGCAAGGAAGGCACTCCTGAAATGCACCTTTTTTCACCACAGTGAGCTCTCTGAGGGAGCTGACAGACCTTTTCCTTCTCTGCTACTTGACAAGGTCTTAGAGAGATCCCACACTGTTATCGCTGCTAGAAACACTTTCTAAGGTATTTACTAAAGATTAAACACAAGGAATATAAATCCCAAATATTTTCAAATTATATTCTCTCTTAATTGTAGAATTTGTTGAAAGATATGGAAGTGAATAACATCTTGTCTGAGTCAAGATAGCCTTTAATAGATGTTTAAAGAAACTAATAATCCCTGCATCTAGTCTTCTTCTCCTTTCTTTAAAAGTAAGAGCTGGGTTGCTGAATATTCCCATTTATTAAACAGAAATTCTCACAGGGCCTGTTCAGACTGTGCAAAATGCTGGATGTCTGTGCCAGTCCTTGAAGATGCTCAGAGCCTTCTCTCATTCCAGCTCTTTGAGGCTTAGTGCAGCCACAGGCAAGGTTTAAAGGGTCCCACAGGATTTTTTTTTTTTTTAATTCTGTGGTGTGCTGTGAACTTTCCACATTAATGAGTGTGTAAATACTTCAGATTTTGTACTGTTAATTTTAGAAGTCACAGAGTGCTGTTTGTTTCCTGGTGTGTTTCACTAGGCAAGTGTTGGTGTACAAACCATGGTGTAAAACAGAACAGAGCACGTTGAACTCAGTGGTTATTTGAAATTAAGATTCCTTATTCACCAGTATTTGTACCAGTAAAGTGTAAGTGTTCAAATATTTGCAGAAAGTGCCTGTGAAACAGCTGTAAATATAGCTGAATCTGCTTCTGAATTTCAATGAATATTTGCAGATTTTGGGCTCAGCTGTGGTGCATGTAATTCTGCAAGGGGACAGGTTTGTAGGCACCAGCGTTTCACAACTACCCGTGTGCAAACTGCAACTAAGCCCACTGGATTCAACTCTTGTTAATTTAAAGGGAAAAATACAAACCAGTTTGAAAAAAATCCTAAATCAAACCCCTCCAAGAAAACACAGAGAACATCAGAAACTTTAGATAAACACACACATTAGTGCTTTCACTGGCTCCTGGGTGGAAAGAAACCAGCAACCAGTTATTTAACCCATCCATTCCCAGGCAGCAGGAGCAGTGTGCACAGGCTGCAGGAGGAGCCTGCTGCTCGGGGCTCACTGCTCAGGGGTGACTCCTGCAAGTCCAGACCTCTTCCTGAGGCCCCAAAGAGCTCCTTCACTGGGTGGAAGGGAAAGAACTAGCAATGGTTTTCAGAAAATGTCATTTTAGCAGAATTTTGTGTTTTCAGCATGCAAATGGGCTGAGTGTGATCAGTACTCAGGAAGGAGTACTTGGTTCCAAAGGGATGTCATTGCTAAGGTTTGGAAATCTTGGCAAGGATTGTTGGGCAATGTGCTCCAAAGGCTGGCATGGCACCTGGCAGCAGCCCTGATACACTGAATTTCCAGTTGGTTTTGCTTTTCTTGCTGCACCAGAAAATAGCTGGCTGGCAAAACTTCCAGAGATTTTTGTTATGATCTTTTGCCTATCTCCCTAATGCTGTTGCCATCCTTTTTTTCTTTTATGAAGGGATTTATAAAAGCACCCTGACAGACATTTCTATGGCCATATTGAGATGTGATCTGTTGGATGTGGGAAAAAAATAGCAAGAAAAGGTATTTTTTTATGTCTAAATTTTTTTGATTCTCTACAGTCCCTCACAGTGTCTTCCCCTAGATGAGACAAACTCCAGAGGAGATGTTATCCTAACATGAATTTAGAAGAGTTATGTTTGGGTTGGATACAAAAATACTGCCTTTATAAACAGGGAGCCCAGAACCGGCAGTGCCCAAAACTGGGTCAAAGACTGTGGTATACGTTTGAGTTTTCTGCCCTATTAACATTAAAAACCTCAATGTGTTTTCTTAGGCTTGGATAGATGTGCTCTACAAAAATCCTCTTTTTTTGACCTTACATTTACAGATCTCAGAATTTCCAGGTATATTTTTCCTGATGATATTTTTGCTGTTGGTATTCATATTCAGTGTGTTCTTAGTGTCCTCAAATTCTTCCCGATACACATTCTGTTCCTGCGTTTAGTGCAGGTGAAAGCTTCAAGGCCAAGCACAACTTCCAGGGTCAGAGATTTTATAAATAGAGCTACTGTACCTGGGAGATACAACTTCTCCTCCCAGGAATGAACTGTATCCTGAATTCTTCTATGAACTGGTTTTATAAAGAGTTAAGAGTACTCGAGATGATGGTTGCCCTAGAGAATACGGGTGTCATCCTTTTCTTTTCTAATAATAAGGGTTTTCCCTGCACTGCTCAAGTTCTGGAGCTGGGCCTGGCACAAATATGTTAATTATATTTGGATCTTTCTTGTTTCTTTTTCAATACAACCCTTAAGATTTGACCTACGACAAGGAATCACTTCAGCAGCTAGAGGATGAATAACGAGATAACTCTGGAGATTTTACAGTTGGGGTTACATTCCCCTTTCTTCCCGAGGCATAGGTGGACATGTGTACTAGGCTCTAGCTGGCAATTCTTGTGTTTGTTTGACATTTTCAGGCAAGTTGTCCTTGGCCAGGTGCCAGATCATCTGGGAACAAGTTCTGTTGTCTGTGCAATGCACCAAGAGCTGCTTCCCATTGTTTGCTTTGCTAATTACCACCTGCTAATTTCACTTGTGGCACTTAGCCCAAGTGTTGCCACAAGGATAACACCCTCTTCTCTTTTTGCCCCATGCAAATCTTTGTTTTATGGAGCTCTGCCATCATTCCCTCAATGTTTTTCTACCTGTAGGTGATATCCACTGGGCTGTGCTGAGGTTCACTCCACTCTTTGGTCTAAAACGTGATGGGTTTAATTTCCGAAGAGGATCAGTGGCTTGCCTGTCCATGGCAGGGGGTTGGAACAAGATGGTTTTTTGTATCTCTCCCAACCCAAGCCATCCAGTGATTCTGTGGTTCTTTGCAGGCACGTGCAATGGTTTTAGAGCCAGACCCTAGCACATTCCTGTCTGCCTGGTGTTCCTGCAGATCTTCCATCAAGAGCTTTCTCAGAGTCCTGGATGCACACCCATAGTACCTAAATTCTGTGTATCAGAGGATCCCAGTCCCTGTGCCAGCTCGTGTCATCAGGTTGCCCTCCAATGGTTTGCTCAGAGCACTCTCAGCCTTTCTGACCACCCGAGGAATTTTACTTTGATTCCCATGGAACAGACCTGAATGTTTTATTCCACGAGGTTCTGGAACTGGCAGCAGAGTTGGGCTCTGATGGAAAGGTGGAAACCTCCATGGAGATTGTGGTTGCAATCCTGTTTGTTTATAAAGCTGGTTTTGATTTCTTTTAATTAACTGTACATGTTAAGAGTTGGCATTCATAGATGTCAGGGCTTATTATTGAATAGTGTTTGTGGACTGTATAAAAATTTGGACTGAAGACAGAAGAATGAGAACTTTTTCCTATATGGCTATTGTTTCATCCTGTCCCTGAAGATTCCTAGTGAATTCAGAAATGTTCTCTAAAGTCAAGTGTCACAAAACCCCCATGAAAACCAACCAAAAAGGGAGAAAATATGGACCAAAGTTTCTTATATAGGTAAATGCAAAAAATGTTCCATCCAAATATTTGAAAAATGTTGGGAAGTGTTGTGATTTGGTCTGATTTTTAAATATTTTTTAAAAATTTTTAAAAATTTTGTTTTAAAGCTAGGTAATATGATGCACTAAAAGACTGCTGAGGAAGATGGAAAATTTTAGCCCATTGGAGTTTTTTTCATGCTGAGTGCTTAGTTAGCATTGTTTTGAGAAAAATTAACGTGGGGGAATCTGGCAGTACCCTGTACTCTCCACAAATCCGTTCTGACTGCACTCAGGTGATATATTCAGGTTGATTTTTCTCAGAAGATGTAATGGAGGATCTGAGTTTAAGGAAGAAAACTTTTTTTCTTTTCATTAGAAGAATGCTTGCTAGCAAGGCTGAGAGTGCTGGACAGCAGAACAGTGGCAGGAGTTGCATTTGTGAGTTGGGCTGCTGCACTGAGGGTGTGTTTGAAAAATTTTTTGAATTTTTCACAGCAATATAGTTCCATTCAGACACCCCACGTGTCTGGGAGAAGGCTCCAAGACCATGGTATTCCATGGAAGTTTTGGTGGTCTGGAGCACTGACAGCCTTCATTCATTTGCAAGTGTCTGACCTTGTCTGGAGGAACAATCCTGTGGTGTCTAAATTGGTAAGCTCGACTCAAGTCATGGATGTGAGTGTTGTTGGGAGGATAAAGGAAGCAGAAGGAATCAGTAAAGGTGGCAGTGCTCTATTTATTTTTATTGAATAGCCTGCATAAGTTTCAAATCTGCTGCAAACCTAGATTAGGGTGAAATTTTGCAGTGCAGGGGCACCCCAAAGTGGAGCAGGATATTAGTGTATCAGAAGAGAAGGGTTGTGGGAGAAGTGGAAAAAGGCTCCCAAAGAGTTTAAAGTGGGATTCTGGTTTGTGTTGGATCCTTGTCCTGTAAGCTTAGAACACTCTGGTAACCTGAAGGATCAAAAGTATCCTCAAGCCCTTAAATAGAAGACTCGGAAATACTTGAAATGTGTTTCATTTTATGGTAAGTTTAATGTTTCTAATCTCGGTGCAATTTAAAATTACAATAAATATCACGAAAAATTAATGTGGCCACTTCAAATACAAAGGAACGACAAAGTGTAATCTGAGAAAATTTTATCAACATGCAATTTCCTTCACAAAAACATCAATGTATCATTTCAGAATGCCAAGAAATATTTATCTTTTGGGACAGCAAAATCATTTGCAGAACGTTTTAACTGCTAAATAAATATTTTACTGGCAACTTCTGAGGCATCATAAATGCAGTCAATATAAACAAAGCAATGTGGAAACCAGCTCTAGCCTCAGTTCAGATGGCTCTGGGCTCGTTCATGGCAACACAGGACTCTGAGATGCATTTGGCTGAGCCTCTGTGCTTGGAAAGATCTGATTTCTTCCTGCTCTTATAAGCATGCTTGCTTAGTTTATTTGAAAGTTCTGGCAGCGGGAGCCACAGCGAACTCTTAGGAGTGGTGATGCAAGCATTTAGCATTTAACTGAAACTTGCTTATAATAGTTAAATTTGATTTTTTAAATTGAATCCAATGCCTGTGAAATCTATGGGACTTGCAGCCTTGGAGGGACAATTTGTATGTGTGGCTGCAGAGCGAGAACATCAAGGCTGTGGGGGCTGCAGCTCCCTCAAGGGTCTTGGCCAAGGTTTCAGCCCTTGGTTCTGCTGTCCCTGTCACTGCTCTGTCCTTCCCGGCTGCCCAGCTGGAATGGCACTCGGGATAGCGGCTCCAAAGCAGCATCCAGAAAGTTCTCTGGAGACAGAGCAGGCTTGCTCCGTAGCGCAGTTGAAGAAAAAGTTATTTCTTACCTGGACTCTCACTGTTATTCCCAAGGACAACATGAAATCTTAGACTGAGCTTTCCTTTTTGTGTGTTCATTGTTCTGCACTTGCCCCCTTTCTACAATTATCAGGTGATAATTGCCTGTTTTCCACTAGACCTGCTCATTTCGATTTCTGTGCCATTGTTGGTGTTGCACATGGAACAGTGCTCCATTTTATGGATTATTTATTGAGAAGTGTTATGTGTCTGTAACTCTGCATTTCAGCCGTGGTTTGATGATCCCTCCTGGATCCTGTGTGTGCCGATTCACACATTTGGTGTGCCACGGCTGAGGAAAAACTGGGGACGCTGTGATGGTGACTCTGGATTTTGGGCTGGAGCTGCTGATGCAGCAGCAGTTACTCCTCGGGTGGTGTAATGGGCTGTGCGAGAATTGCGCTGCACAGCAGCATGGAATCTGCTCTCAGGCCAGCAAGGAGAACTCCTGGCAGATGCTGGAGCAGCCTGGTGGGTTCCCTGAGATCACTGCTGCTGTAGCCCCTCACCAGGAGTGGGATTTGTGCCCCTCTGTCCCTCTTCGGTGGGTACAGGAGCAGAAGTCAGCCCATTTGTCATGCAGGCGTTAATCTTCTCAATTAAGGAACATACCTTGGGCACTGATGTGCTGGCAGGGCCAATACTGAATGGCTGCTTCTGTTTCAGGGCTCCACAAGTGCGATTTTCCTCTCCATCTGTAATTTTTTTGTGTGAGTTCCCTCAGTGAGATCCTGTGGTGCTGCCAGCACCTGCCAAGGGGCTGAATGTAAAGAGAAATCACATTCGAGCACATTCACTTTATGGAGTGAGCAGTTTCCTCCAGCATGACCGAAATCATCACCAGAATGCTGTATCATACAGGTGAAGATGAACACACACCTATTTCACAATGCATCTTTCAGATGGGACTGGGAAATGCATCCTTGTGTGCTCATACTTGTGCAAAAAAACTGAGGCAAGAGAGTTTATTTAGTCCCAAATCCATTTAAATGGTGTATATTGCTAGGGTTTCGTGGTAGTAACTGCAATTTAATCCTTGCTTAAAAGGACTTTTTTAAATTAATTGAACACACAGGAAGGAGCCAACAATACTGTTCCTCACAAAAGCAACAGCTATTTTTAGGCATTTGCTTAAATTTTGTGTTGCTTTGTTCCAGTTAAATCTCAGCCTTTACTTTGGCAGAAATCCCATTCTAAAGCACACTCTCACGTTTGGGGAAGTCAACAGGGCTCAGGGTTTTGCACGTGCTTGAGGGCTTGGCGGAAGAGTTTCAGGAATGGTTTTTACAGAATTGGAGCCATCAGTGGAGATGATTGAGCCTTTTGCATTTACAAGAGCCAGGATGACATTTAGAGCTAGATTGGCTTTATTAAATAACAGCTGGGTAAGATGTGTGACTTAGGCTGAATGAAAAGTGCCATAATAGGAGATTGTGGTAATTGTACTGAACTGTGTGCTTTTCTTATTGTTCCAGATAATTAAAGAGTTAATATTCATTGTAAGTACTGGGAAAGAGATTTTAATTTTCTCTAAGAAATAGTCTTTGCATGTCTTAAGAGCTCAAGTTTCATCTGTTCTTTTCATTTTGTACAATTTACATTCAGTAGTACCCCAAATGAGGTACAGAAAATGGGATTTACATGCGCACACAGGTTGGTGGATGTGCTGTTATCCCCACCAGGACATCTGACTGCAGCTTGGGACAACCACACTCAGACCTCCACATGTTTTTCCCTTGAAACAAACTACCTGCAAAGTTGGAGAGAATAATGAATATATGCAACATTTAAAAATTATTATCAGTTTCCTACCTAAATCTGAGAATTTCAGTGGGATTTTGGGTGCATAAATGTTTGGATCTTCTGATAGTGACAGGTAAATTGTTTTGGCTTTTGTCTTTCAAGCCTTCTGTAATGCAAAGGTTGTTACCTGTTCACTGAGGTCACTTCAGAAATTATAATATGAAAAGTGTGATTAATCAAATATGCAAATCTTTCTGTAGTTGTGATAGGGGTAAATAATCCTTTAAATTTGCTTTTAAAACATGTCTGCTGGTTACTCTGGTGTTTTATTTTATTTTTGACTTTCAACTCTCTGACACTTTCAAATAAAGCCACAGTTTATCTGTGCCAAGAGAGAGAATTCTTTTGTGTTCAAGTTCATGAATTCTTCTCTTCTGGAATCTGCCTAATAAAGGCAGGAAGACATAATTGTGGGAATGGTGAGAGGCTTTGTCTGATTAACAGGTGTAAAATGTTCTGGGACCCAGAGGTAGGAAGCGCCTCAGATGTTTACAGTGGGTTTTAAGCTGTGCTCGGTATTGATGTTGGAGGTGGTGTCAAAAGAGAGGCTTCCCTGGGTGCTTCTGAAATTCTTGTTGTAAACAGCCCAGAAGTTATTCTTATATATGTCGTGGAAATCTGACATAGCTCCCCTCTCAGTAGTTTGCAGAATAAATTAGGATGGATTAAGGGTAAATTTGGTTGCATAAATAATCTGGTTTTATTACAGAAATTATGCTACCTGCACCTGTATCCTGTTACTAAAGAGCTCTGAAATAGGAGGGAAGCAGCTCATGGGTCAGTTTGTCAAGTATTAATTTAAATTGTCTTTTCTCTCTTGACAGGTGGTTAATACATAGTGTTTTCTGGCTGATAAATGCCAACCCTTTCACTTTAAACATTGTATTTATCAGCTTTTTATTAAATATACAAAACAAGACCACACTGGCCAAAATCTGTCACAGCACATTTTGTTGTCACCAGTGCATTTTGCTGTGTGCTGAGGAATGAGAGTCCAAGCCACAAAGTCATCTTGTTTCAGCCTCAATAGCTTTTTTAAAAGCTTGCAGCTTAAAATAATACATTATTAAGGTATTCAGACTTGTCAGAATTAATAATTAATATCACTTTATGTTCCCCACACATGCACAGAGCCCTTCATTCCCTTCCCTTGTTTGTATTCCAGCCAAGCAGCTCCAAGCCCTGGCCCTCTCCTGGGGCAGGAGGGTGCCTGGGAGGCAGCTCGTCACTGGTGCCTCCAAGACAAGGTAAATGATCCATGGATCTATTAAAAACAATATTAAAAATGCAAATTGTAAGAGGGAGAGGTATATAAAACTAAAATACTGTTGGTGTTTACTGTATGTGCTATCTGTGAGTGTCCCACTTTGCTCTGCACTGGTGCAGCCTCAAGTGCTGGGAGCAGTTTTGGGCACCACGATGCAAGAAGCCATTAGAGAGTGTCCAAAGGAGGGACGTAAGAATGGGGAACACTGTCAGGGATGCACAGGGTAGGATTGTTGGGGTGTCTTGTGCAGGTACAGAGGTTGGCCTTGAGGATCCTTGGGGGTCACTTCCAACTCAGGATACTCCATGATACTATGACTCTATTATATGTTCTTGTAATCAACTGAATTATACTCAAACGAGTTTCCTGGAAAACCAGAGTGCTTGGAACTGCTGTCTTAACGCTGTTTTTTTTTAACCTTTTATCGTTACTCTATGCAAATCCTCCTTGTCAGTTTACCTGGGGATTAAGGGATTTACATTATGGATACTCTTAAACATACTTTCCAGTGCCTAACTTGGCATGGGAACTTTGGATTCAACTACAGCTCCTGGAAAGATCCTGCACTTCTGCATCTGTAGAACCACAGGAAATGTGGCCTCTTTACTGCCACCTCCCTTTAGATAACCTGTCACATGCAATTTCACAATAAATTACTTACTTGTAAGAGAATCACTAATCAGAATTTAAGCACAAAAAAGGGGAAGCAGGTGGTTTTTAACTAGCATAAATCTCAATTTCTTTATCCTACCTTTGTGAGTCCTTGGCTGGGATGCCTGAATCAGAATTGATAATTTAGGATACAGTTAATGTCCACTAATAGGGGATAAAATTACTAATGAATACATGCTCTCCTAGGAGTTGCTGAAGAACCACTGTTTCTCCCTCTCTCAGTGGTGTCAGATTTGAGAGCAGGTAGGCCAGCCCATGACTGTTCATGGCTTTCTCTGCAGCTGCACCAGCTTGGAGCTCTGCAGGTTTGTGTGCAGCTCATCCTTGCCTGTGTCCCACTGCCCACATTAAATGTGTGTGTTCTGTAGGGCCTAAAAATCCCTGTGCACCAGAAAGGGAAAGGTTAACTGTGGGCTGAGGAGGGCTGCATGGGGGAAGCCAAGAAAACTATTCCCAGTCCAGAAAACTGTCCAGCAGCTTGTACTAAGGAAATACATTTGCTTTTTCTCTCACCTTATAATGGATGCTGGTATTAAGGTGACTGCATTGCAAACCCTGTCCAGATAATTTGGGCAGGGATCATGCTGACTCTAAAAAACAGTGCTTGGGGGCCCAGTGTGATGCAAAACATTTCTAAAGAGATTTTTTTGGCTACATTCCTGCAATTTGGAGGCTATGGAGCAAAAGCATTTGGGTTGCAATCTAAGAAGCCTGAATTTTACATAGAGATTGTATTTCCTAAATGTTGGAATACTCTTGCTGGGAAATGCAGCCTTCGATTGGCCTGCTTTAGGATTTTAAGTTCAGACAAGACGAGCTTTGAAAATCTATAGATGCATGTCAGAAAATAGAGAAATTGTAGTTGTGGTTGTGGCTGAGTAGTTTAGCTGGTGTAAATTTATGGCTGGAACGATTTACATTGAGAATAAACAGTTTAATGGATAGCTGGAAGGATTAAAGGATACTCAATCCGTCAGATTAAACATGTCATTCTGGTTGGTGGATGGTGCCATTATCTCACTGGGAAATGAACATTCTTTCGGAGATGTGTTTGCCATATCTATTGCCCTAATTCTGTTACTGATACCCTGGCCCTTCTCAGCTGGGGGCAAGGCTTCCCTGGACTGCAGAGAGTCAGAGATTTCTCTGTTATCTGCTGCTGAGTGAAAGCCTGGGGAGCTCAGATGCCTGCAGGCATTTCCCTCTGCAGCAGCAGGACAGCCCTGGGACCCCGCAGGCTCTGAGGCAGTGCCATGCTCTCCATGCTGCTCTCTTTGCAGGTGTCCATCCCCTTTGTGCTGAGTGCTGCTGCAGGAACAGAGCAGCTGCTGCTGGCAGGCAGCTTCACCATCAGTGAGCATGGCTCCACACTGCTCCTCTGAGGCTTGGACACCCAGAGAAGGAAAAGCAGCGCTAATTTGGAGAGAAGACATGAAGAGCCATTTTCCATGGGTTGTAGCTAGTGAGGTGGCCTTTAAGTTCCCCCTTATGGTTCCAATTTACCCAGTTCAGAAATAGAAATGTTGATTGCTTTATATATTGATATTGATGAGTTTTATTAACCATCAGTCTGTAGATTCTTATTCTTTCATTAGCTGATGCAATGTAAGAATCTTTTTCTTTTTTCCTAGAAAAAGAAAAAAAAAAAACGGACTGAATTTTTTTTTTTTATACAGCGTGAAGAAAATGCCCTTTTAATATTTAATTTTTAAATTTTAAATATTTTAATATTAAAGTTTGACTCTTTGCTCTGAAGAGTGTGTTTTTCATAACCGCATGCCATTGGTCTGTCTGTTTCTCCTATAGAAAGGCACAGCAAGCCTGGCAAGGTGCAGAATAATCCCTGTGCCAAATGTTTGAAAATGATAATACAATAAACCCAGTTTGGGAGGGGAAAGGGGCCACATTACAGCATCTAAGGGCAAAGGAGGAAAGCATTAACTTAGATTAGAAAAATTAGGTGAAGAGAATATTTAGAATGGCCTTCTCACATGAAATGTGGAAAGGGGATAATAATGTGTAAAGAGAGAAAAAGGAGGCAAAAAATTTGCTTTTGAGAAGTGGAGGAGTAGGGAGAGACAGGGTGAGTGGGGAAGGCTGGAGCTATTTAATGAGAAGTTGTAGAAATAAGGAGAGATGTCTGAAGCTGGAAATTTTATAATGCAGAGTCCAGCAGTCACCGCCAAAATAAATGATGGACATGAGAGCAGCACGTGAGATGTTTCATGGAAGTGGTATGCTCAAACAGAGAGGGTTCCCTTATGATATTTTTTCTTTTCTTTTTTTCAGAGGTTTATATATTATACTGCAGTTGATTTTACTTCAATATTTTAAAACTTACACAAGGGTAATTCTGTAGTAATTTTATGTTTCATAGGTGTTGTACTGCTGACCAGCTTAAATATCAAATGGACCACAGGGGACAGAAATGTGCAGAAATGTATAGAAAGATCCATTTATTACAAGAGGCATTATGACAAATCCAAATTAGGTTTTACAGTTGTATGTATGCACTGTGGATATTAAAGTTTTCAATGTGTAAGTATTATAATAAAAGGCATGAATGATGTGAGTGATAACTCTTGTCAGTGGGAGGAGTGCCACTCATTTTGATCTCCAAATGTAGCCCAGTTTTTGGAATGATGAGGACTCCACCGAAGCCATGGTGCCCCAGAATTGCTGCTCCAGCCCGGCAGGAGCAGGGTTTCTCCTGTGTGAGCAGCATTTCCCCACGTGCTCAGTGCCTCCAGTTTCATCCCCACCCCAAAGGGATGAAAATCCAGTGGGTGCTGACACATCATTGGTTCCTCATGCTCCCCACTCAGTCCTGAATACAGGAAACACTTTTATGTCTTATTTGCTCTTTCTGGATCAGCAGCAGTGTAATAACAGCAGATTAAAGCATGCTCAGTCAGTCATCAGCATTCATCCTGGGGCTGTTGGACCATCTCCGCTGGTTTTCGTCTGCTGTGTACTTCACAGACATGGGCTGGGGCAAGTGAGGGCTGCTTCCAGCACAAATTGTAATCACTTGGAACAGTCACTCCTCTGGAATCTTTATTTCCATAGGAGATGCAATTTCATCATTAAGGGAGTT
The DNA here is from genome assembly GCF_009819885.2 of Catharus ustulatus. Lineage (NCBI taxonomy): Eukaryota > Metazoa > Chordata > Aves > Passeriformes > Turdidae > Catharus > Catharus ustulatus. Next base: position 20,577,247 of record NC_046233.1, on the reverse strand, counting down.
TTTTTAGCGCCAGTGCAGCATACCTTCATAGGAGGAAGTTGACCCCAATTTTGTACGCGGGTGTTTATGAAGTCAAAGGTGGACTCTTAAACAGACTTAGAAGCTGGGCCAGCAGCATAATGCCCAATCTGGCACACACACAGGAGAAATTATCCACGATTAAAGACTTTCTGATTAATATGGCTTATGTGCCAAAACTGCATATGCAGCGTATGATCTCAATTAGAGTGAAACCTAATTCTTCAAGGCTAAGCTCCAGATTCATTCTGTAATTTCTTCTTTGTTTAACTTGGACATTTTCTGACAAGAGGATCTAAAGGAAATGTGGGGGGAGGGTGCCGGACCCCCCTTACCATTATAAATTGCAGTTCTGTAGAAAATATCTCTCAGGGTGCTGGTCTGAATACCTTGGCTATTTAATTTTTAGAAGGGTTGTTGTGCATTCCTCTAAGGCACTGCCATTTAGTGCTGCTAATGGAGCTGTTACAGTTTTTGGGAAAGAATGAATACTCGTGTGCAGGTTTTCTGCTGAAAAAGTAACTCCTGCCAAAGAAAACTGCTTGGAGGTGGAAAGGAATAAGTATATAATCATGCCACTGTCATTACCTCTGATATTAAGAAAGTAGGAAATGTCAAAGGCCTGTAAGAAAAATAAGTTCAGGTTTAATGAGTCTGCTGGAGAGGAATTATCAACATTAATCATTTAGCTAGTGGACTAACATAGCTGGCATCAATAGAATAACTTTTTCCATCCTGCTTTAATACACAGCAGTTGCTCTAGCTTGTTTCTGAGACTTTTTTCTTTTACTGCTAATCCCAAAACATCCTGGAAACACAACCTCCAACCCAGCAGTACCTCTGCATTTCAAGATCTCTTCCAGGCCGATGTGTGTGCTGCTCAGAGGGAATTCAGCAGCCAGGCTCCCCTCGTGCGAGAATTGGGGTCACAGCCCCAGTGGAATGGGTGTGGGGGGATTTTGGAAGCTCCCCATGCAGCAGGCACTGTGTGCCAGGTAAATACCTGCGCCTGCCTGCCAATAGCCCAGGGTGAAGTGACCTTGGGGTTTTTTTTTAAGTGAATTGCTAAACCTTGGCCTGGGAATCTTGAGAAAAGGGTCCCTTTTCAAGAAAAAGAGACAGGGACATTATATAATGTCAAATGCCAACTCAGATTCTGCTTTTCTGGGTCTCCTCAATAAGTTTGGCTTTCTCATTCCTTCAAACCAACCTCTAGGGCTGGGTTGGAGTCAGGACCATGGCTCTTCTGGGGTCTTGGTCTTGGAGAAAAGTTTTGCAAATCTTACAATGCATAAAGCAAAAGATTTAGAACTGCTTTGTATGGATATGCCATTTAAACAAATTACAGTTATTTTTTACAGATTCTCTGTGTTTGAACAGGGGAAAGTGGTGCTTGTAAACCACAGCAAGGCAAATTCAGAAGAGGCGGTAGTTTCAAAGTCTGGAAGAGGTGGTAGCTTCAGTTGATTTGGGGGCTCGGTATCCTTTTTTAAAGAGGTATTATTGATTTGTAAAGAAGTCATGCATGTTACAATATTTTATAGTTTCCATATTACTGTTAATTATTTAAATAATAAAAAAACAGAAAGTTGTGCCTGCGGACATGTGGGCAATCCTTCAAAAAGCAAATTTGGATAATTTCCTAAGTCTAGATACTTTTTGAGGTATCTAGAGGTATCTAACAAAGGAATCACTGTGGTCAGGTGTAATCTTAATCCAATTTTCATTTTCTTGATGTATTTTTACATTTAATGTGATGAAATTGCAGGCAGGTGCCATCCTGAAGTCCCTTCTAACAGCAGACAGACCAGTGTTCTGACATTGCACAGAGGGTGGGGCTCAAGGATGGTGTTCTGTTGTTTTTCAAGAATGAAAGAGAAGGAAAAATTGTAAAAATGGTAAAAATTACCCGTCTTGGTGGTGCTCTGGGGGCAGGCAGGTGACAGGTGAAGCTCAGTGCTGCTCCTCACGGCCAGGAGGAGCTGGCTGCCGCTTCTGCGGTGGTGGTACACCCTGAAATGCTTTCTCCCTTGCTTGAGTGTGCAGTGGGCACTGGCACCAGAGAGCAGGATTTACACACAGCCCTTCTCCTGCAGGGCTGGGGCATCCATCCACCCTGGTAACATAATCACCCTTGTGGTTTCTGCGTGGCAGACACTTTCTGTGAAATGGAATCCATATGCTGGGGTGACCCTTAATGAAACCCTTTCTCTAATTGCTGCATTAAGCTTGCTATTTCCTTGTCATTGTTTACGCTTTTAAATCTATAATATATTCCAAATTAGATATGTTTGAATGACAGCATTCATATAGACTTTATCATTGATTAGGTCAGACAATCCAAACTTAAGCTCTGCTGGAATAGCTTCACAAATAAAATGAAGGCAATGGTGAGGTTCTTATGCCAATAAAGTAAAACTACATGAAAATATTCCATTTAGTAAATTTGAGCTTCTGACTCTGCAATTTTGCAAAACAGTAGCAGCATTTTCTAGACCAGCATTTTCTAGTCCAGGTAATTTTCTATCTAACTATTTTTTTCTTAAAATGCTTGATTCATTATGTAATTTAGTTTTTTAATATCCTTTAATTAATTTCTTCCAGTTGCTCAGCACGTTCAAAATAAAAATGAATACAGTTATCATTGCTGTGATTTTATAGCAGTGCTAGGGTTTGTTTAGAAATGTGCTTAATTTCATACAGTTAACACATTCAAGAAAGGAACAATGGGTAGATGAAGCTGGGGGAGTGCAAGCAGAGCAAATTTATAAGAACCTGCAGTGTTCACAGCTCTGCAGTGTTGGTGGTGTCAGGACTGGAACAAGGGAGGTTTAGAAAGAGAGGAGCAATGGGGATACAGGCAATGAGGGTGATTGTGTAAGGCACACAAAAAAATGGAGAGAAAAGAAAACGCCCAGGTAAGGGATGGAAATGTTGGACAAATCTCTGTTATAAGCTCAAGCAGGAGAAATTACCAAGGCAAACCAGAAGAACTGTGATGACATAATTGCTTCTATAAAGAGTTCATAGTGCCACAGCAAAATCATGAATTAATGTGTTTGTGGCACAGGAATGCCTTGTATGACTCAGGAACCACACTGGGCAGTTCAAGAGAACAAAATTTTTTCTATTACCCTCCAGACTTGCTAATAGAGAGACTTCCCAGAGTCTGAATCTTTCCTCTGTCCGAGGAAAGACAGAAAGTGGGAGTAGCTCTCAGCATAGGGATCAAAGTCATTGCCAGAAACCTGGCTAACACTTTCTCAGGGTCCTTGTGCTGGTGCAGATTTGGGGTAACTGATTGGAGATCATTTCTAAGCAGCTGCAGGTTCTTAAGAAGCCCAATGCAATAGGTGGCATTTTATAAGCCTGATGCTGCCATTCTCTCTCTTACTGTAGAACTCTGCACAGCAATTACAGCACAGTTTAATTTACAAATCGTTACTGTGTTTAGCCATTACCAGTACAAAGTAGTTACTTTCTCTGTGTAATTGAAGCCTAATTTTCATGCCATCTGAAACTCTCAGGCATCAGGTAACACTTTATTTTATAAGGAAAAAATAACCATGTATTTAAATTGTAAAATCTGTGTATTTATAGAGTGGCTGGTTTTGCTCTTCAGGTTTTACAGCAATTACATTGGAAGCTGTTTCTGAAAATCTGGGCTCTTATTTCTGTAAAAATAAGTTATCAGCTATTGCTTCCTCTGCTTGCATAATGGCTCGAAGAATTGTACTCTACGAAGTGAAGGCAATTACCTTTTAATACTGCCTAATAATTCTGATAGTTTGTTAATCCACAAAGAGCACAGGGCTGTAAAGCTGTGGAACTCAGATACTGAGGCGATAACTTGGAACATGTTCCTTGTGCTGCTGGTGTGAATGTGTTTGCACCTTGTGAGACAAAGGGGATTCGGAGTTAATTTGCAGTTTAAGTTGAGGGGAAAAGTGATCCCAGGCACACAGAAGGCAGCTGGCAAAAGTTAATTTGGAGAAGTTTTTGTATGGCTAAATTCTCTGCCCCATCACAGGCCAGTGGAGCACCCACTGTTTGTGCAAGCCCACAATGAGTGTGGGTTCCAGGGTCCCCTTCTAGCCAGTGATTCCCTGGAGACTCTCCCATAGTACTGCAGTATTTTTGCTGGATATATTGGCATCCCTTTTCACTCCTTCCTTAGATTCCTTGGGGGAAGAGCAGTAGGAGTTTTGCAGAACTGAACTGTAAACACCTATCCCAAATCCACACCCTCAGAGCAGTGCTTGGAGCTGGAAGAAATGGGCAGGACTCAATGGCAGTGACAGCAATTCTGTCCTGTGACCAGTAGGTTTCAAATAGAATTGACAAACAATTTTTTTTTCTCTTGAAAATGACTTCGTATTTTATGTAAGGCCTGGGTTTTTGAGTAATACTCTCTGCACGTTTCACGCCACAAAGATTTTATTGCATAAAGGACTTGCATGCTTCATGGCACTGCCTAGCCTGTAGGTTCTTAATTAAATTATTAAAACACCAGACAAAGCTCCCTTTTATTGAAACCTGGACTACTGATATAGGGGTGAGCTTCCTGAAAAGGAGGGTTTCAGGATACATGTATTTATTTCTGGTAGGAATAGTTTCAGTCTTTGGAGGGGAGCACAGTTTTCCTGCAGAAAGGGCTGTGAATACCTTCATGAAATTCCTCCCTTCATGATTTTTTTGTTCCTAGAATGTACTCTGAGTGCAGTCTGTGTGCAGCCTTGGGCTTCAGAGACTAACAAAATTTAAATCAGTTTTATACAAATAGTTTTGGTCAGAGAAGCTCAGTCCTGCTGAATAAAGTCCATAGATTGTAAAAGGTGTTTAATTACAGTATGTCATTAATTAGCCTCAATATTCCTGTCAAAAACACTCCCTTTCTAAGTACCTTACACTCTGGTTTTTGTAGTTAGCAGAAAGACTTCACTGATTGGTGCTGGTTCTGTCTTTTCATTGCTCTTTCCCTGGGCCTGCCGGATGTTCATCTGGCAGTGACATCCCCTTCCTGAACTTTTTCCATGCTTTTCCACAGCTACTAACTTTTAAATGCTGCTTAAAAGTTACTTTCAGCCTTTATCTTTTTTCCCCCATAATATCATGTTCTTAATTTTTATTTTGTTCATCTTATCATCCTTCTCATACATTTTATCTCACCTCTGTGTTTCTTTCATTTTCTGATTCCACATGCTAGCAAAGACTGATGGGGAAAAGATAAAGATTTGGAGGGCACATGGTTGATAAAAGAGGTGCTGAGAGCAATTGAGTATCCATGGTTTTGGACTTCAGAAAGAGATAACAAACACAGTAAGACATGTATCTGCTTTTTAAAATATCAATTTGTTAAATCTAGGATCCACAAACTAATTTTATTCAGGCATATCTAGCAATCTCTCTTTTCAATTAACACTTTTTGGTGAATATAAGGTTGAATAGGACAGACCTAATCAAGAGTCCTAAAAGACCCTGTTGGCTGTCTCTGGACCTCTCTGACTTCTCTGATTTAAACCCTTTCTGTCTTCTTGGACCTCCTTCAAGGACAGGACTCCTTTAGAAAGGTGCATGTCTGGCAGGTCAAGCCAGGAGAAAGAACAGAGGTGAGAAGCATTCTAAGAAAACCCCTTGTCAGAGTTTTTCCTAATGCCACACATAACTTTCTGATAGAGGTACAGAAAGAGTCTGCCTCCTGCAGCCTGGATTTTTCGGGTTGGTTTTCACCCATTGTTCACGATCCTTGATCATACAGTGACTTTCTGTGGTAGGAATCCTACTCTACCCACCTTGAGAGGATATTTTAGAGGGTTTTGGGGATCCTGGTGATCTGTGCTGTGTTTAGGAGCACAGGCACTGCCTGTTACCTGCACAGGGCCAGCAGCCCTGCTCTGGGGCTGTGGATCTCTCCACCAGCAGATGGAGACCCAGATCGTGAGACCCAGCCCTGCAGGGTCCTCATGACTGTCGTCTAATCCCTGGCTGCCAGAGGATCCCAGTGACACTTCCATGTACTGGACCTCGAGGCATCAAATCCTCCCCCAGATTTGGGCTGACAACGGACGGCAGCAGCAAGGATGAGATGGGTGGAGACTGTTTGCTTCACAAATGCCTTGTAGAGTTCCTGTCACAAAGGACTGTAGGACTCCTTTCCCTGCTGTAAAAGTAATATAATCCTTGGAAGTGGCCATTTATCGAAGATGTGGTCTCTGACTACTTAAACTCTACTTACCCTCTTTACAAATATTCTCTGGATGCTCTTGCTTGGTTCAGATTCTTGGGTAGGGACAGAATATGTGCATGCTGCCTGTTTAAAAAGAAAAGAAAAAGAAAATAAATTACTACTATTTTGTGTTTTAATTTTGCCTATTCTGAACACCTGACTTTGGGGAAAATCATCCATCTTTTGCAACAACTGGCTGAACCCCCAGCCATGTATCACAGACCAGGCTCTTCCTGATGGAAACCAGAGATAATCCCTGGCAGAGCGGTGAAAAAAAGGGACTTGAAAACACTCAACACCCAAGGATATCCTGTTGAGGGCCTGAGGACCTTCGTCTTCAGGTGCTGCCATGTCTTTGGGTACGTGAAACTGGTGTCAGCCATCTCCAGGTCATACTAGATTGGTTTCTGAGAAGTTAATGCGCTGTCAGCAGCAGTCAGCATGGAAAAATGCCTGAGAAAAAGGTGTGACCACATGTGTTCAGAAATCCTTCAGCTTTTTGAAACAGTATTAAAGTAAATTGTGATACTTCTACCTTCTTGAAAGGAGAGGCTCAAAGATGGTGCAAAGGGTTGAGCAGGCACCTATCCCAATAGGATGGCAGTGCTTCAAATCCAGTTTAATTTCACCTTATCTTTCTGCAGGCAGAGAACAGAGTCTTTCCAGAAAGCTGGAACTAATATCTTTTTAATTCTTAAATACAATATTTTAAAAACTGTCCTGAAGCCCACCAATCACTGGGCTTTGTCTTTATAGAGGAGTGTGGAAAACGACAAGCAGAGGTGTCACAGGTGCAGCCAAACCTGGCCTGTGAACTGCATTTTTAGTAACTGCATGCTAATGATCCAGAACATGACATAAATAATGTGAACAGGTGCAGGCTGACAGTATTCCAGACCTGTTTTCAGATAACACATATTGGAGGATTAAGTTTTTTTAATGGCTATCGGTGGAGGTAGCGGGAAAAAGAACATAAGATACCTTCTGGAAATGATGGGACACTTTTTGACATATAAAGACTATAACTAGAGATTTTTAATATTTTCCTTAAAATGTGAAACACCAATTTCTGGAAGAGTTAACTTACAAACATACAAGTGGCCAGGCATTATATGCAGTTTTTAAGGCACAGCTTTAGCCTCCCAAAACCTCAAGCTTAATGTACAATATTTGTATTTTTCTGGCCTTCAACACTGCAGACATGTCTGACTTTCTTATAATTTCCCTTACAGTCACACATGACATTAGAATTGTGACCAATTTGCTGCATGGTGAAACTGAAGGTTTTGATTTTTTTTTTCTGAGCTTGAATGTTATGTCTAATTTTTCTTTCATTTCCTTGGTAAATATCATTTCAGCCTTTAGGGTGGATTTTGTTTTGGTTTTGATTGACTGGTCTGAGAGGCCACTGCCATGGCACCTGTATTTACACAGTGTCCACACTCAGATCTATGAGCTCCAGAGCTGACCCAGCCAGATTTATATGTCTGAACGACTCTGAATTTCCTGGTTATTGGGTTGTGAAGGGAAAGAGAGGGCAATGATGGATAAATACAGGATCTGGAAAGCCGGTGTGTGGGGCACAGCAGCAGGCAGTACTCTCCAGACAGAGGCTGCTGTTCAGGAGAGGATCCATTCTCACCCTTCCTGGGCTGTTGGGCTGCCCCACCTGCCATAGTTCACCATGGTACACACTTAGTAAGCTGAGAGTAGGGAGCCAGACAGCAAAGACTGCAAATCTTGGTTGGATGCTGCTGGGATGGCAGAGGGACCAGGATGATTCCATGGACACTGGATCCAGCAGGACTTCAGTGCTCAGTGTGGGGCCAGAACCCATCAGCTCCAGAGAATTTGTGGCGCTAGTGATTCTTGCTGGGGCCAATTCCAGAACAGATTTTCAGTTCAAATGCTGTCAGTTTTAATCCACCCCTCCCTCCGTGGACCTATGCTGGGAGCTCTGTTGTTTTATCCTAGGATGTCTCGCAATTGTTTAGCCCTGGTGATTTCACCCAAGAGGCAGATCTTTTTTTCCCTGATAATAAAAACATTTATATTTGCATTTAATTATGCAAAACACTGAATCCAAGACTATGAATATTATTTTCCTGTTACTTCAGGATTGTCAACATCAACAGCTCTCCCTCTGTGTCCATGCCTGTAGACCTACATGTCAGAGCAAATAAAATCCAACTGCAGGTTCTGTCTGGGACCAAAGTTGTCTGGGGATGGAAAGGAAATTCAGAGAGGGAGTACCAGCGGTCAGCGCCTTCCACGCAGCCTGGAACTTCAAGCTCATGCATATATAAGAACTGACAAACCCGAAATCCTGTTTTGGTACACACAGAAAATATTCACTGTAAGAGGAAATGAAAATTATTTAGATAAAAGTCAAAACAACAATTTAACATCCCTTTGTGTACACAAACACTCTTCTGAAAGTCACAAATCATAGATGCTAGATGTTCAGAGTCATTCTAAATGCTACTTACCTAAAGCCAGGAGACGAGAAACATGTGGTAGACCTTTTTTGCAAAAGTTCAGGGCGGGAGGGGAGCAAGAGGATGTTTGCATCTGCAGGAGGAGGGCCTAAAAATACTCTGAAAGCCGACAGTTCACTTAAATCATTAATCCTACACTGAAGACATTTCCACATTTTAATGGACTGCAATTAAACCCAATATGTCTTAATACGAGTGTCAGGTGTTTTCAGCAGTGATGCAAACGACTGCTTAGTGCTATAATTCTGATGGGGAAGGCATTTAGACTGGGCTCATTTGAACAGCCAACTATAAACAAGAGCACATAATTCCATCTGCTTTTTGGCAATTTCTTGTTCCTTTTAGGTTCTCTTTCCCCGTTTGTCTTGTGGACACAGTTTGCAGGAAACGTCAGCCGACATGATTGATAGCATGAGATTGGATGTACTGACTTCACGCTTTCATAAAGCAAGACAGCTGTTGGGAGAAACTTTCCTTCAGGAGCTGGAAAGGTTTAAATTTTCCATCTCTTTGACTGTTTGGCCTGATGAAGGATTGGGTTTTTCCAGACAAGTAAATAAAAAGATGGCTAAGATGTACTACAAGGTCATTCAAATGATCTTTAAATAGCAATTACGGGACGGGGGCAGAGGGAAAGCCCTCAGCATTCTGAGTCTGCTTAAGTGAGCCCTAAAAAATTACACTGGTGTTCTCTTGAATTTTTTAACCACTCTGTAAAACAGACAATTTCTAGTAATGTGATTTCACACTGAGAGTTTGTTACAGGTGATGGGAGTGATTCCATTGAACTCCATGGTCATCACCTGACTTTCTGTGGCTGTGAAATGTTAATTCTCTTCCAGAGTCATAATGAACACCAGTCTGCTGTTCAATTTCTTGCTCAAAGTAGATATGCTGGTTAAATGCTAATTAATTTGGGGTTTGGATAAATTATTTGTATCCATCAAGTGCACTTTCTTTCCAAGACAGAAAAGGGAAAGAAAGCATGGTGTTCATTTTTACAGTTATATCTCCCTCCAAAGCATACTATTTTATTTAGAAGAACATGTATTTGTCAGATGTTATGAGAAAAATTTTGAAGAAGATCAGTATGGGATTTTCTTTGTTTTTATTTTTGTTTTTTTCATTCCCCATGCAATCTGTTTGTGGGGGTTAGGTGTTATTTGATAGTTTGAAGGACTAATAACTGGGTTCTTTCCTAGGCTGATTTTGAAAATCTTTGCCAGATCTGTGGTCTCGCTGGGCCAAAACCAAAGCTATGCAACTAAAATGCCTGGAAATGAAATTCTGGTGGAGGCTGCATTTCAATGGCGGTTTGAGTCAGACTCTAAATTCCTCTTCAGTTTCATTTCTGTTGTATCCAGTCACACCAATTATCAAATGTGGCTACTCAGGAGCTGTGGACAAGCTAGATTGGGTCTCACTGTGCTTCTTGACAGCTGTGGAACTCTGCAAAAAAGGTGTCACCCATCAGCAGGAATAGGAACAATCATATGATGCTTTCTTTAAAACAGGGAACAAGGTCTGACTGTCAGGGAACCCTGAGCAGTCACAGCTTCTGTGAAGGAGAGTGTGGCCAAAACACCTCATGCTCTGTGGAGCCTCAGCCTGCGCATTTCAGAAGTGAGATTCTCCCATGGATCACCTTCAATTTACACCACAAATGGAGGAGAGTGCTGGATTAGCTGGGTTCTGTGTCTGCAGCCCTGGTTTTAGGGGAGAGGTGGAACTGAGAGCACAAAGCCCTTCTGTGCCCACCCACAGCTCTCAGTGCTGCTGTGGACCCTCTGCCTTGCTCATCTCTGAAGTTTAAACTCAAGACAAAAAGCTCAGAGAATGGAAAGATGTGTTTATAGAAGTGGTCATGATTGTAAGAAAATATGGTATTACAGCAAATCCTGAAAAAGACCTCAAAGAAACTTTAGAAATGCTTTAGAAGCAGATTGCAATAGCAGCAGTTTCCTTGGGAAGCCAGGGGGTGACATTGGCTGCTGTTGGGGGTGTTTGGCAATGCTCTTGGGTAAGGGGACACCAGGGAACTCTGTGGGTCACTTCATTTAGATCCTGTAAACATTTCCATAATCAGTAGTCATCTGCACTGTTTCCTAACTCTGTGTGGATCACTGTAACAGTCTAATCACTTACACAAATACACAGTTCCAGCACCACTAATTAGAATTCTGCAGCGCTGGAAAAAGGCCAGTCTGTGTTCTACATGTACAATCATTTTATTGTGAAACATTTAAAGAGCCAACTATTTATTTATACCTTAATGAGAATTCTTTTTCTCTAAACCATCTTTTAGTATTGTTGCTTTATATGTTGGAATGTGATGTCCCTGGAGAGCTTCCATTCTCTTTGCTGCCTCAACAGTTGGTTTTTTTTGTTTTTTTTAATGTATAAACAGCTAAACATACTTTTCATTTGAAATTAAAGTCCTTGTAACATGCAAAGCATCCAGAAAACAATTACAGTAATTTCACAATTATAAGCCACACCATTTTGACTAAAATTCTGGTCCGAACCCAGAAGTGCGGTTTATAATCTGGAGCGGCTTATATATGGACAGAGTTCAGAAATTTGCCAACCCAGAAGTGCGAGCCCGCAGCAGCCCCAAGCTGAGCCGAAGCCCACCCGGCCCCGAGCCAAGCCAGTAAACCCCACGATCCCACAATTCTCTTACTAATTGGCAACTTTGTGAAAGTTGTGTGCGGATCCTCGCTGCGAACGAAAGTGCAGTTTATAATCCGGTGCGGCTTGTAATCGTGAAATTACTGTACACATGCTTGGAACTGTTGTCTTCTGCCTAATGATCACTTGTTGTATTTCATAAACTTCATCTGAAAAATCAGAGAAAATTTAGATTATCAAATATAATTAGGCAAATTCTACTCACAAAGGCAGATTCTACAAATCCAATATTCCTACAGGTTTTGCACTAGAGAGTCATTGGACAGCAGTTGCACATTCTACCTTGTGTGAGAATGAATAGTCTGGGTAGGGACTTACCCAGGATCATGTATTTCCTTACAAACTCCTCCTTTTCATTGGAGGGCTAAGTAATATCTTCTATTCTTTTCCCACTGAGCATCCATTATTTTTTGTCTGTGGCTTGATGCGGTCCTTGAGCAAGAATGAACTGCCAGAAAATCAATGAATTGAGATATCCTATACCTTTGTTGTGTGATTAAAGAAGAATTTGAAAGCTCAATAACATAAAACTTTTTTCCTTTCTTTTTCCAAACAAGTCAAGATCGCAAAAATAATCTTATTTATTTTTAGTCCTGCTGTCCTACTTCCTTCTCTGAAGAGTTGTTCATGTCATTTTTAGCTGAAAAATTATTTCTTGCAAGAATAGAGAAGATAGCAAGAATAGAGTTTAGAATTTTAAGACGGGCAAGTGGTACTTTGAGCAGAACTTTTCTTCTGCAGCTCTCAAGGCCCAGGTTTGGTCCCAGAAACATCTGGGGTTTGGATTCTGCAGCTCTTCTCAGCCCATGCGGAGGTGTAAGGGAGCACAGCTACGTCACTGCCATTTTATATCTTTTCACACTGTTGTGCAGTTTTTATTGCAGCCTTAAATCAGTATAAACTGATCGCTGCCCTCATAAGTAACTCTGACATATAATTTAATGCATGAATTTAGACACAGAGCATAAAGAACAGGTGATAAAATATTACGCCCACACTGAGAACATTAAAATGCTGATGTTTGGAACAGCTGGCTTAGACCTTTTTTCTCAGCTGGAATAAATAGTAATATTAAAGGATTAGTATAACCAACAACAAGTGTTGAAGGACTTGATTTCATTCCAGGCAATAAGAATATTTAGGAACCAGTATTTTGAACCTTAATCAACAGAAGACTTTATTTCATCCAAATACACTTTAAATAATGTCGTCTAGATATGGATATATTTATTATGTTTATATCAATTTGATTTTTAATTTGGAAACCTTTGGAGTATCAGTTCTTGAGGCACAGTTCTTGAGGCACAGTCTTGATTTTGCTGTTTTATTGAACATTTTTGTGTGATGTTACTGAAAGGGTACATCCTGGTGTTTTTAAGAAGGACCTTTCATTGGTTTACCACTCCTAAATTAGAATAGAAGTGGAGGAAAAGTACTTACCCATTAGAAAACATCAAGATGAGACAAGTAGTAAAAGTGTATCCAATCTTTTGTGTTTACATTTGAGATCTCAAACCAGATTTCTAAGCAGTAAAATTTAAAAGAACAAATGAAGAAATGAGAAAGGTTTGTGGTGGTGTCATTCCTAAAATGAGAGGGAGACCATGGGGCACCTGGAAGGTCAGAGAATTGAAGTTTGAATACCAAATAGATTATATTTTATGTCATCCTCACAAGAGCATCAGTGCAGGTTTTCAGAGTGAGGATTCTCTTCCCTGCTCATGGGTACAGAGCAGTTGCAGCAGGGACCAGCCTTTCCTCTGGCCTTTTCCATGGATGAAGGAGCTGAGGAGAAGAATGCATGAGTGGGGCTCTGGAGGATGATCTGAAGGAAGATGGACACAGATGTCTGGAAGGAGCAGCGCGGCAGCATTCAGCTTTGTCATGCAGTTTGCTGGGACAGTTTGGGTAGTTAAAATGGGCTTTTTTAGGACCTTTCATTAGTAAATTCTTGGAATCAAAGTAAGAGAATGAGGAGTACTGTTTGGCTTTCTGGCAAATCCCAGTTTTGTGACTTGATTTTCTTTCCTGAATGTCTCAGGAATTGAATTTTGGTGCCAGCTTAATTGTTGGGGTTTCTGAGTAGATCAGCCAGCTCTTCGTTCACTTTTTAATGAATGAATTTCTGAAGTTAAACACAAACATTTCACTTGTCAAAACCCCCTTCTGCTTGTCTTTCTTTGAAGATTTCCATGGGGAGGCCAGAGCCAGGCTCTGGACTCTGTGTCCCTTCCATGCCACCAGGGCAGAGTTTGGTGACTTTGACATCTTCAGTGGCTCCTGCAGGGGTTTGCTGCCCTGAGCTGGGGATGTGCATCAGTGTGCACAGCTGAGTCTGAGTGGCCAGGACCTGCACTTGAGATCCTTGTGTGTCCCTTGAATGCAGAATATTTTGTGGTTCTGTAATTAGGTTTAAACCCATAGATGACAGTGTTTTCCTCCTCCCCACAGGTGCAGTGAGGCTGATGGACTGTGGTGCACCAGTTGTGCACAGAACCACACAATATTGTGCATTTGGAACTTGCTGCAAACAGAAAAGGCTTCTCACCCTCCAGCTTTGTCATGGGGAAATGAACTGGGTCTAGCTCAGCTACCCAGGAGCAGGATGTCTCCTCAGCATCAGCTGATAAACAGAATATGCTCATCCACCTGCAGGTTTATGTGGAGTTAAGGCACTGAAGAGAGCTGCAAAACTCAGAGAAGGAGGGAATTGTTAAAAAACTTAATCCAATGCCTTGGTTGTGATAACAAAAGAAGCTTGGAAAGGTAAGATGGGCTTCCAGACAGCCCCGTGCTGTCAGGGGAGATTGATGGGAGGATGTCAAGCATTTACAAACTGCAATCAGAAAACCACAGTTAATAGTAACAATTCATTGAAGTATAGAACTCCATGGTTATCAGAGGCATGCAAAGTGGTTTCTATGAAGTGTGAATCCTCTAGAATGCAAATATTTCTCTTTTTCATTATTTTATTCAGAATTTCTGAAAAACAAAATCTGAATTTGTGGGACATCCCTTTGCTACACAAAGCAAAAATTAATTAATTTTCCTTTCAAAAAGTGACTGATTCAAGACTAAATTGTCATTTTGTTTTCAACATTCAAAAGTTTATAGGGAAAAAAGTGACATTTGAGAGAATGTAAAACCACTAATAGAAAAGGGGCAATGTTCATCTCATGAAAGGTAACCCTATGAAGTTTACAGAGTGACACCATCACCGCACTCATAATGACACGAAAGAGAATTTGCAGTTTCATGTGGGGGATATTTTACCACAGGTGTCATGTCCCACATGTCTCACCAACCTCCCACAAGAAGGACATAGATGCTAAAATAGCCTGGAGAGGTTAAAAGATCTTCCCTGTTCAAAAAAGAAATCACTGACTGTCCGTGAATTTTGTGTTGGAATTCCACTGTATCCCACTTTGTGAGCAGTGAGTGAGCATTTACCTTTCCAACAAGCTGTCCAGGAGGGCCCAGGCTGTGGAGCTGTTGGGACACATGTCCTGTTCCACCAAGTGCAATGCCTTTTTTGTTTGGGCATCAAGATATAAAGACTTCTTGTTCCCATAATGGATACAGCTGGTTGGATGGGGGGCAGGGAGGTCCTTACAATAAAAAAGTATTTGATTGCTGCTGGGATCCATGTCAGTAAAATACTCAAAGATGGTTAATTGGACATTAATGTGTCAGATTTTCAACAAAATAACAAGAAATTTGCCAAAAATAAAGCCTGGAGGAAACACGCCTCCAAATTTTACAACAAAGCTTTGTTTAAAATAGAAGTTAAAGCAGTGAAGATTTATGACATGTTGACATAACTGATGGTAAAGGAGTTGGCTGAAGCTAAGGGTGTGAAGGTCCAAATGAGAACATCTGCATTAAGAAGCTAATTCTCTTAAACATACTGATCAAAATATTAATGCTACACGTAAACACAAGTGCTTTATCTGACAGTGATTTACATTTGGAACGACCTAATCCAACTATGCACTGCATCTTTATTCATTACCAGCAGCCTTTACTTAACACTTCATGCCCGCTTGCACAGGTGGACAATCTACTCAGAGTGACTATTGTGTTTATGTTATTTTTTCATAAGCAGGGTTTGAAATTTGTCAAACTGCATCATTGTTTAACTATGTGCCAGTCAAAGGGAAATTGCCAGATGGAGCGGCTTTCCCCTAACCTTGCTCCAGGCAATGAAATTACACATAGGCCACAGTCTTATGTCAAGTCTTTAAAAAAAAAAGCCAAAAAAAACCCAAAAAGAAAAAAAAAAGAAGAAGAAGGGAAAAAAAAAATAAAAAAAATAAAAAAAGAGCCAGGCCATGAATAGGCATGACTATGTGCATTCACAAAACCTGGCTTTCTTATGCCACTAATTTTATATGAAGGCTCATGCCAGTAGTAAATAAAACTTCATGTCCGTCATGTCACTCATTAACTAGGTGCTCATAATTTATGTATTTAAGGTTTGCTTGTCCACCAAGCAATCAAACAGTAAACCATGTTTTATAGGTGTTAGTGTTTATAGAAACTGTAAATAAATGTCAAACAAAAAAAATCAAGTTTCAGAAAAATTATCAGGGTTAAGTCATTTATCATTGTTCCAACTGGAAAAATCCGAGGACCTGTCAGTGCCAAAGCAAATGTTTCTCTGGCTTTTTCTAACATGCAGCTTAAAGTACCAGATTGTAGAATTCTATTAGCGGGATTTGATTAAATGGAAAATTTGCAGATCATGTGTTTTAGCTGAATCTCCTGCTCAAAGAATGGGGCAAGCTGGCTCTTCTTTACCATGGTGGCCACGTGTTAGGCTTGGTTGCCTTTTTCCTGTTTATTCCTCAGCCCAATAATTGTTTGAGATGGCTTGGGCAGAAGCCAGGCTGCTCTGAAGCAGCTCTTTGGGAGTGAAGGGAGGGCAGTATGACCCCTTCTCCAGATGTGGAGGTATTCCCTCCAGGACTCCTTGCTGTTGGCAATTTGGTGATCTCCATCCAAGCATTCTCACTCAGAACTCCCTCGTGGGCCCCAGGCATCATAGCTGGTTGTAGCTGTACCTCCCAAGCTGCGCGTTTTACGTGCTGCTCACCTGTGTTATGGCTCAGAGGCTTGGAAACGAGGAGGCTTGGAAATGGGGACACTTGGAAATGAGGAGATTTGGATACTGAGAGGCTCCTGCTGGTGTGCACTGATGCTACTGAGCACAGATGCTGCAGGTGCTACCTTGCCAGGTCCAGAGCTGAGCACGGGATCTGTTCTGAGATATGTGTACATGTCAGTGCTAAATACAAACACCTTTGGTGGTTCTGGTGGCTCCAAAAAGGAGTCTGTAACCCTAATGCTTCCTTGATTGGTTTGTCCCTAGAATTTTCATTCAGATGGAGCTCCTTGATGGGTTAGAAATGCATGGACAAGCGCCTCATAACATGGAGAAATCAGTAATGTGGTGTAGCCTACAGGAAAAAAGAAGTGAACAAAGTGCAGGTGAAGACAGTGGTATACCTGTTACTGTTTCAAAAATATGATTAAAAAATTAGCACAGGCATTCTTGTGACCATGAACATGAGAGAGGTGACTTGTGCTTTGGGAGGGACTGTTGAACTCCCTGCAAGTGGGAGGGCCTTGAGTGTTCCCAAAAACTCTTGTTGGTACAGTCCAGTTTGAGTTTGAATTGAGATGTTCACAGTGAAAATAAATCAAAATCAGTCAGAGGAACCAGTGCCTCTAGAGCCTTGCTGAAGAGCTACTGCTGTTGGTGAAGTGCCTGTGCTCTGGTAATTTCTGGAGATGTCAGAGCCAGTGACCCTGCCCTGCTCTGGTCAGACCAGCAGCTGACTCCAGGGCTGCCCTACCTGGGGGTTCCTGGAACGTGGGGCTGCTCCTGTCCCCCATCTCGTGTTTCCACACGTTTCCTTCTACTGCCTGATAGTACCAGGACTGTTACCAACTCGAGCTGCGGTGGACAGCTTGTGTCCTTCCAATAGCCACAGAAAGACCATTCAGCTCTGCCTTCATCTTGATCCAGATCCTCACAGGATGTGACTTGGCTTTGCTCCACCAATGCTGGTGGGGCAGATGAAACCTGAAGGTGCTGAGAAGCTCTATCATGTAGTAAGGACTAAGAATTACGCTACAAAGTGATGGCTGTGAAAAGTATAAATAATCCCTGATTGCTGACTTGAAGCCAAGATGCTGGTTATGCTTCTGTAGTCACTCTGCCCTATACCCAAGCTCAAATTTGTCTGTAGTTGTATTTACTAATAAATAACAGCTGTACTTCATTACACCCTTTATATTTTTCACCCTTTATATTTTTCCTTGTTTTCTCCCTTCATATTAAAACTAGTTCATTTTGAGTCTAAATTATTAAACTAATTTTTTTCAATTGTAATTCCCATTTTTATTGGTTTTTCACAAACTTTGAGTAACATTTGCTAAGAAAATTTGCCATGGCAGGTCTGGCACAGGCCCCTGGGATGCATCTACAAGTCCTGTTTCAACAGCTAGGGTGAAGGGTGCATGACAGACCAGCTTCAGTCTTTCCTCCATGCTGTTGTGCCCACCTAAGATTACTTTAGTTGTGAGTATTTTGAAAACTCATCCAAATGAAACAAATAGGCTCTCAACGTTTCGAGTATGGTAATGCATGGTATCCAATTTCACGGTATTTCTAGGGAACTTTAGCTGATGTTGTTTCCATCTGTTTGACCAAATTCTGAGGCCCTCAAAGAGTGCACTACTGCAAACTGTGCTGTGCACCTGTATCAGCGACAAGCCCTCAGATTCCCTCTGAATTCTTACTCAGCAAAACTCCTATCAGCTCTGCTGGGATTTGTGGCTTGTGAAAGTCCAGGGAAAAGTTTCCCTGATTGCTAAAGCTGCTTGTGCTCATCAGCAATCATTCACTGTGTATGCAAGGGACATATGGAACGCCCTTCCGTGCTTCAATTTGATTTGCTGGTTTATGAATGGCATTTTAAAATACATAAAGTATATCTATTTCATGTTTTCTTGCTTTCTAAGGACAGTCTCTGATTCAACAGGCTTAAAAAAATACAGGCAATAAATACCTTCAAATAGTTACAGACATAATTCATGCCTTGTAATGCATGCTTTAAAAATCAGGACTTTTTCTGGCTCATTACCCAGCCTGTAGACTTGATTTTTTTTAATTAATGTAAGAACACCTTCTTTATGGCATGTTCATGTTTACCCAGAAGTCACATCATTATTCAAATTATATAAGATGTCAGTGCTCAGGGTAATGATCATTATTGCTCACATTCCAAAGCGAGAAGCACTTTTAATTTTTTCCTAAATCTCTCTGGGAAAGGAGAATCAAATGTTTTTCCCCAGTAGGATTTGTGTGCTGGACACAAAAGCCGTGAAGAAGCCATCAGGTCTGCTTTGACAGGAGGTGTTGCTGAGGGTTCAGCTCCACTGGCAGCAGCAGCACCAACGCTAATGGACACATCTGGACTTCTGGGTGGATGAACTGCCTGATCTAGAACTGGGGCTCCTCAGTGTTCTGTCAGCAGAAATACAGCAGAACTACAAGAAAAAAAGGTCAGCCAGCACCTGGCAGCAAGACATTTGAAAAACTGACTTCAATTTTATCCTGAAATAATCTGATTTTATTAACTCTGATGATTTCCAGTGTGTGAAACCTTTTGTACTACAGAGCCTGTTAAGCATTATCATTCTGAACACTCAACAGCTCTCATAAATTTATCATTTCGTTTCAATTTATACAGCACTTGCTGTTATTACCAAGTCTGAAGGTGTGAGAGCTCCTCCTCTCAGTGTTTTTCTTAGATGTGCAGTTCCCAAAATCAGCAAGGCTATCACTCAAAATGGAAGATGTTGGAAAATCCCAGCTCTACAGAGATGAGGCAACTGAGAGATGTTTTAAAAGATTTTATTCCATTATCAGTCTCAACGAAGGGTGAAACTCAATGCCATTCCATCAGAAGCCAACTTATTTCCTGATTACAATACCTTATAAATGTTTTTCAGCCTATTAGCTTTTGCCACACAATGGTGCTAATCTTTCTAACACCAACCACCTATTATTTTACCCCACGTGCTCTTTCCACAATGCATCTTTCACAGTTCTAATTCTCCAAAATATCTGGTCTTTTTGCAAGGCCATCATTTGAAACTTGTTTCTAGTTCAATCTCTCAACAATGTCTTCTCTATTCCATGGCCTTTCTAAGTGCCATCAGAGTTTGCATATCTCAGAGCTTGCATACCCATATACAAACCTGTGTGAGCTTTCAGTCAGGCTTTGAGAATCCTTTACAAATCCGTTTCTCACAGGAAGGCATGGAAGCTGAGTGTTGCTTGGAAATCTGATCAGTGCTCATTTCAGCCTGCCTCTGATGCTGTCAGTGTTTGCATGGAATATCCTAAGCCAGCAGTGTCAGGAACCCGCATGAATTTCTTGGGAAAAGCCCATGGTCGTGTTTTGTCTTGGTAGAAATCCTCTGTGCTTTAGAAACCCTCAACACTAGAAATCCTGCAAGCTGTGTGTTCCTTCAGGGATGTTAAAGGGGCAAGAAGACTGAACATTTGGCTTTTACCCCCTGCAATGGGATCGTCTGCTGACACATGCAGCTGATGTGGATCTTCCTGGGCACATTTCACACCCCCAGCTGTCCCGCCTGCCCTCCCAGCCCCACTCTGTGCTGGCAGAAGGGTCCATGGCAGAGGCCGCCGAGTGGTCTCAGCAATGCCCAGCTGTCATTTATTCAATTATCATCAGAACTCAACAGTCCCAAGAACGGAGATGTGTGAGTGATTCTTGGTTGACAAGCAATATTTTGGCAGAGCAGGATTGCTGCCCCTGTCTTTGATGCTGGGGAATGTCTTTGCAGACTTGCTGCATTTCTGACAGCTCAGGGAATTTCTAAGTTGAAACTTATTAATGTTTCTTGATGACTTATTTGGTTTCCTCCTCCAGTAAAGAATGTCTCTTTTAGTGGTTTAAAAATATGGGATAAGGCTAAATTCAGATGTTCCTAGTGCTGAAACAATATATAAGAGCCTTTCTTAACTGTAGGGGATGATGCAGAGGTTTTTCAGTGCATCCCCTATAACATAGATCCACATTCTTTCTGAATCATAATGAATAATTGTTTAATTCTCTGGTTCAACAACCTCACTTTCCTAAAACACCACGTACAGTGCAGTAGTTTGGGTTTAGGTGCTTTGTTACCCTGGAGTTCACTGGAAATCATGTCAGGAAAAGCATGACCTCTCTTCTTCCCCGGGTATTATTCAGCTGAGTAGGAGATGAGTTGGATCATCCTCTTCCCAGCATGAATTTTAAGTCATGGTTTAGTTTGAAGTCCCTTCTGCTGTGTCTCCTGCACAGGAGCTTGTGACAGTGACAGCAGCAGAGTCCTTGGCAGGGAACAAGGGTGTGACAAGCCTTGGAGGGCTGGGCTGGGGAGGGGACTTTGTCTGCAGGGAAAGGGAAAAGGCAGGTGTTATTCCACTGCTATTACAAATTCCTGGCACAGCTTGAGAATCAAACTGATGGTGCATTGAATACTGATAGAATTTTCAGGATGGCCTTGGTAATGGTGCAGCTTTTGACAGAGGGAATGAAATTAGTCACAAACCTAAACTCGTTTTGGCATTTTCCTCTCCCAAAAACACTGTGCAGAGTAATTGCAGTGCCCACAGTTAAGGCATGGACCTTAGAGTTGCTCTCTGTACATCACAGCTGCCAGCTAAATAGCCAAATAATAGCTTTAAAAAATGTACAAAGAATTGTAGCCAAACATTAGTGTGAACTTGAACTGTTCGGAGCTTAAATCTGGTATTTTTTTAACAGCAGTTTTTTAGAGATGTTGACCTCGAGAGCATCCTGGTCTTCCAGGGAATAGCATTCCATTTTTCTCTTCACACATAATGAGCAGTGAACTCCTTGATTGTTGTTGTCTGTTCTCTCTACTGAGAGATCACTGCAGCCAACAAATCCAGCATTTCATGCTACAATCTAAACAGAGTGATGCATTGCAGGTGCTTTCCTCATCTCCTCACACCTCTCAGAAACATTAGGGGGAGTTTTCAACTTC
Organism: Catharus ustulatus; assembly: GCF_009819885.2. Taxonomy (NCBI): domain Eukaryota; kingdom Metazoa; phylum Chordata; class Aves; order Passeriformes; family Turdidae; genus Catharus; species Catharus ustulatus. The sequence goes on along the minus strand of NC_046233.1, from coordinate 20,555,722 downwards.
CTATTCAACTTTTGAATGGAGAGTCAGGTCAGTCTGTGGATTAGAACACTAATAAATCTTCTGCCTTCACTCATTGTACAAGTATCCACGAGTGTCTGCTGCTAGCCTGGCTCGCGGCGCTGGCCGCACTGACCTCGTTCCAGGCTGGGAGAGTGATAGCTTAATGAATATATCTAAAGACCAGCCATGAATTGCAAGCAAAGAAAACGTCACTTCTCTGAAGTTTGTGTATAAAATCGGCCCTTAAATCGCTTTCTCCCCTCATCATTCTTTGCTGGAGTTCCCTGTAGGTGGCCCTTCCTGAGGACCGAGCATAGGTGCTGTAAATAAAGTCCAGCAGGATGCAAGGTGCTGAAAAGAGTGACTTCATTGGCTCTGCTGCTCTGCTGCAGCCAAATGAACGATTGTTGATTTGTATTTAATGCTCAATTTCCTCTCCATTACTATGAACCATGCAAGGCAGGCCTCGTTTCAAGCTATTCATAGGAGAGTTCAATCTATCCGGTTTCACATCTGCTAAAAGCCCTCATGTCATACTAATTACAGTCTTCCCCAGGAAAGAATTCAAGTTCTAAGACCAAAGAAAGATATGCTTATTTGTAACTAATGCTCTAATTTACACAGTTGCTTGTTTGCAACTAGAACCATACCGTGCAGCTTTATTTGGGTTCCAAATGCAAGAGGGATACGAAAGGACAGCAAACAAGCGTCACCTTTTCTAAGTATTTTACTGCAAGTGTGTTCAAAATGGAAAGCCACAGTGTCCCTGCCCCAATTTCTGTGCCACAGCAATTACTTCTCCTTAGCCCTTGGCCTGTGCTCCACCACAGAGCACAAGGCAATATTTTGCTCCTTCTTAAATCAAGGGAGATGACAGATTAGCTCCAGACGAATAAGCCAAATTATCAGTGGAAGTCTTCAAAGGCTGTTGTACCTGGTTGTTTGTAATCTGCTGCTTTTACAGGGAACTGTGTGCCCAACCTCCTTTATGATCAACCTCAATCTCAAAAACAAGGTTTTGTTCCACTATTTCTACTGACAGCTTATTCCAGCTATTGCTTGAGAGTTTTATAAATGTTTTTCAAAATTTTAAAACAAATGCATTATCACCAATTTTATTCATGTACTCTTCCACATCACTGTGCTTGCCCTTCTTTTCACTTCTTTTCCACTTCTTGCACAGCTAGCACTTCTTTTCCTCAGCTTTTACCTTGGATGTGAATTCTCTGGAAGTGAATTGGAGGGAGCAGAGCTGTTGATTCTCTAGGCAAAGGAACTGTCACTGATTCCCCAAGTCCTCCAAGCTCCCTCCCCCATCAGGTGCAAGGGAAGCAACTCTGGAGTGGAGGTAGCACAGCCCATCCCTTCTAGGATCACACATCCAAGCCCAGGTCTGTTTCTGAAGTGCTCAACAGCCAATCCTTAAGGAAGGCAAAGGAACTTGTCAGCCATGGAATTTTGCTCTTTCTGCAGTTTCAAGACTTCCTGAGCCAGAGGTGGTTTTTTGTTGCTTAATAGTCCTTGATGAATATTCTGCTGCGAGAATTTGGACAGTCACTTTGGAATTCAGGCAAGCTTCTGGCACTCACCAGCACAGCGGCAACTCTTCTGCTGCTTGGTACACCACAGAGCTGCTGCCTTCTGTCTGTCTTCAACCTGTTCCTCACTAATTTCATTTGATGTTCTGTGGTGAGCTAGAAAGTTCGTTCAGAAGACATCGTTATGCACGAGGAGTTAGGCCCCGCCCTCTCCATGCCGTTGGCCAATCACAGCTGTATCGAAGTTACTTAAGCCCGTGTTTGCCGAACAATAAATGCATTTCACCGTCGACTGCATCAGTGTAGCGAGTGATTTGTCCAGCGACTGGGATTGTAAAAGTGTGTGTGTGTGTTCGCCGTGGCCCGCTCTAACCAGGTCGCCACTTGCCTTCGTTTCTCCCCCAACGAAGGCAACATAGTGGTGCCGAAACCCGGGATCGCCCCCAGGTGTTCGGGTGAGGGAATAGCCCCCGATACACGCGGCTGAGGGCGATCCGGGTGACGGGACTCGCGCTGGAGGAGGTGGGCGGTCGAGGCAGCTGGATCTGACCACGTACCGCCAAGAAATGGATGCGCTTGGCAAGGTAGTTCCCCAATTGCATAGGCAATGTGGCATCCAATGCAAATTAAGGGATTTTGATTACTCAATCATGCAGTTGTTAAAATCGAGGACGATAGACCGTACCACAGACACCCTGCATTCAGGGTGCTGGAGGGAGCGTACTAACGCCTGCGCTAACAACGTGATTGTCTCCAGCTCTGGTAAACGTTTGGAGAGCTGGGGAGGAGTTGTGAGGACTCTGGAGGGAGCGTGGTTAAAACGGGAAACTTGGAGAGTGGCCCGGGACCGTTTGGAAATCACACCGAAAGTGGAGGTGGTCGCCACTCAGTCTGCGTCTGGTGATCGTTCGGGGTTGAAAACTGACAACCGCTCGAGGCCCCAGTCCCTTATCTCAACCCCCAATCCAGCTACTAATCGGTCGCCAGACTGCAAGAAAATGTGTGAGCCTCAGGGCATCTTTAAAGAGGCGAGCCCTGAAGAAGTTTTAAAAAAAAAAAAAAAAACAAAAAAAAACAACAAAAAAAAAAAACGCTGCTCTACGCGTCACAAGATGGCGCCGAGCCTGAGGGCGAGGGGCGGGGCCAAGAGCTTTCTCGCGCCTCACACACGGGCAGTAACGAACATGAGGGGCCATGGCGGGGCCGCGGGTGGAGGCTGTGGAAGCGCTGCTGCGGGAGCTGCTGAGGGAAGAGGCGCCGTCCCGCATTGCCGCCCTCGCCGAGGAGCTGTTCCAGGCGGCGGAGGGCATCTCTGAAGAGGATGGGAAGGTGGCGGAGGGAGAGCCTCCCGCTCCCAGCCCGTCGGGAGGAACGGGGGGTGCCTCACACCCCACAGCCCTGGCCCAGGTTGGTGCCGCAGCTCCGTAAACACGAGCTGCTGCTGCTTCCCACCCTTCGCGGTGAAGCCAAACCTGTAGCACTACTGAAACGTAAAGAAAAGAATTAATTTCTTCATCGTTCGCCCCAATAGCGTGGAAGTTAAAAAAAAAAAAAAAAAAAAAAAACCACCAAAAAACACAGGGAAAAGAAGCGGGGAGAAAGACAGGAGATTTGCCCCAAGGCATCTGGGCATCGAACCAGCTAGTCACAGAAGAAGAACATCTAGCTCCTATCCACGCAGCAGTCCCTCCATCAGCTTCTTCTCGCGCCAGGACTGCGGGTGCTCCTCCTGGAGGGGCACCGGGTCCCCATCCAGCAGTCCAGGCAGGAGCGTGCCCACACATGCGAGAATTCCTCTGCCAGCGCCCTGGTGCACGGACTCAGCTGCAGGTAACAGGCAAGAGAAGAGGAAGAAATTCAGCCGAACTGGGTGTTACTGTGGAGGATGCACTGCTAAGACAGTGCCAGAGACTAGAAAGAATGTGAGTGATGACGCCACAGCAAGTGAACTGGAGCTAACCTCTGAAGCAGTGACTGCTCTGGAGACAGCAGAAGCTTCCTGCGCTAAAGAAACGATGGAAGCTAGTTGTAACGGGCAGTAAAAAAATGATGATGTCATCAAGTGGTGCCCATTAAAACCCATAAAGCCCGTGCTGTCTAACAAAACCAATGAAACTAACGAAATCTCTTGAGTTTCTTCTGACAGGTTCGCTGCCGTGATCCATCTCATCAGCCTCGTGTTCCATCTTCGTGCTTCGGTGTTCTGTCGTTGCCAAACCCGCTTCATCGGCGAAGCAAAGAACTCGAAGACAAGTTCCAGCGTCACGGCCAAACACTCCGGCAATGAAATCAGTTCAATTTCCCTGTTTACCCAACAGCCCTGTTTGCCACCCATGTGTTCACCCTAGTGGGACTAGTTGCAGTTGTTGTACCCGTGTTAATGTTCGGTTCCCTTTTCATTGATGGACTAGATAAGTTATAACCAAGTTGCGATTGCATTTAGACGTTTAAAATAGTTCGTGTGTTGTTACTAATATGTTTCACGAGTTGTTACTAACATCAGTTTCGCACAGCTGCGAAGGCTTAATCGGTCATGGAGAGGGGGGAAATGTGGTGAGCTGGAAAGTTCGTTCAGAAGACATCGTTATGCACGAGGAGTTAGGCCCCGCCCTCTCCATGCCGTTGGCCAATCACAGCTGTATCGAAGTTACTTAAGCCCGTGTTTGCCGAGCAATAAATGCATTTCACCGTCGACTGCATCAGTGTAGCGAGTGATTTGTCCAGCGACTGGGATTGTAAAAGTGTGTGTGTGTGTTCGCCGTGGCCCGCTCTAACCAGGTCGCCACTTGCCTTTGTTTCTCCCCCAACAAAGGCAACAATGTTCCAATTTTTTTTTCTATATAGGAGGTAGGGAACAGTGGTCTGCTACTCTGTGTCACAACTCACCAACTCTTTCCCCACTTCTTGCAGTTTTCTTACAGTTACAGTAACACATAGGGATCTGCTATATTATCTAACAAATTGCATAAACCAGAACTGAGATTCTCTTATTGCAAATAAAGTGTAGCCTGTTGGAAACTGGGGGCTTTCACAGGCACTTCTTTGCAGGTGTTCTAGACCATGATTTAGGTACTCAAAAGAATACAATTTCAAATTTCTTATGATATTCTGTACTGCATCATTTCCTTGAGCATGCTTCAAATACAGCAAATTATTCAAGATATAAAAGCCTTTCTAAAAAAAGTTTTGTACTCCCACACGACCATTTGCCTGTGAAATACGCATTACATTTAGTGCTTGTTTATATTACAGTGAAGGGAAACCCGTAGATGCCCCAAACTAACAACTGTGATGACAGGGAACAATAATCTGAAGTTATTCAAGGAGCTCTGATGCAGTTGTTAAAACTGCTTTTGCTCTGTTTTTTATTTTCATGGGGAAATATGGAAGTGTCAGCAGCCAGTATATGTGCTTCAGTTTAAAAATATTCCATTAAGAAAATAGTTCTGGAATGTGATATGATCAGACACATAGCACAAACTTGGATTATTGTGTCTCAGTATCACCAAAAAAGGAAAAAAAAAAAAGCATGCAAACTGTTTAAATCAGAGCCTTTGTCCTCAAGATGATGCAGGCAGTTCAGTATCATTCAAATTCCATATGAAATAATTAATTACGGCACTAAAGAGGTCCTGCCAGTTCAGCTGGAGTTCATGGCCAGGTGTCTTAGTTGCATCACTGATTTCCTTTTACATAAGTCTAATGTTTGCTATGTCCAACACACTGAGCTTATATGTAAAGGAAGGATGTTTTTATACAGAGAGATACAAGCACATCATAAATCAAATGTCACTGAGAATTTCTTTGTACTGTTCATGGTTTATGAGTCACAGCTGCTGAAAAGCTTATGGTGAAAAAGTGATACCTTAGAAATGGCTGCAGAAATATGAGTTGCAGTTTATTATTGTTACTTTCTAAAAATATGGCAGAGTTTTGATCCTCAAGTTAATTTCATTCCAGTGCAGGAATTGTATAAACCCAGTAGGAAAATACATGCACCAATGGATGTAGGCCAATGTATTTCCTCTTAATTCTATTTCTTTTTTTGCATGTGTGCTCTGCTCTGATGGGCATCACAAATGCCATTTCAAAGGTGTTTACTCTTAAATGGCATGAGATTCTTTTCTCCTTTCCTGTATTTGCTCTTTGATGTAGAAATCCAGTTTTGATATCAGGATGAGGGGATGTGACTTTATGGGATGTTGGTGGCAACAGAAAATCTGGAGCCACTGAGTTAAGGCCTTTCCAGCAGCTGTTTGTGATGACTGCACAGCTTTTATATGCACACAGAAATTGTGACCTTAGGTTTGATATAGAGGCAAAGCTGCAGAGAATAAAACTAGAAATATTGCCTTATGTAAATCAAATGTATTTTGTTTTGAGTGACTGTCATGACAATGTTTGTAGTCTTTTTATTTCTCTTGGCACGTCCAAAGACATGACTGTCCAGTGCTTGCATGATGTCATCTGTTGATGCTTTAATTTGGAGTTTGGGCTTTCCCCTTTTTTTAATGTAAGAACAGTCCCTGAACCCTGTAGTTCGGACATATTTATAGCATGAGACTTACTGGGTTTGTGACAGAAGCAGCCCAGGAAATGACTTATAGAAAGTTCCTTAAATTTAAAAAAGTCCACAAATTATTTGGATTGTATGTATGTTTTGACTAATCCAGCCAATTCATTTGAAAGGTTTTATGAGGACTCACTAATACAAACCTGCTGAAGTAAAGGTTTTAGGTAACAATTCCATTTTATCTTATAGACTGGTGCTTTTAAGAATTTTTTTTTCAGAATCCTTTTGTATTTCTCCTTCAGTTTTGATTTTAGGAACAGTTCTAACCTTGTTTGGACTGAACTCTGAAAAAAGAGTTAAAATAAAAGGAATATTTAAATTTTGATTAATGACACAAAAAAATAGTGGAGCTGCACAGGATGTTTGAACTTCATGCAGGGCCAAAAGGAAACAAGAGCTTTGTGACCATGGTGGTGACTTGACAAATCTCTTGGTTAGATGTTTTCATAAAAGGAAATAATTTGTCTGATTTCTTTATTTACTGTCCCACACATGATGCTGAGTTTCAAGGAGCTGTCAGCTTGCCGTGGTTTATTCCTTCTCATGGCAGACAAAAGACAAAGCAATGCTGAAATTGGCAACAGTCACGTTGCGTGCATCTCCCTTTTTTCTGCTGGAGCCAATGAATGCCCAGCGGGCCTTGTAATGGATGGGTGTCACTTTACAAAAAGACCTTGGGTTGGCTTGTGCTTTTCAGTGTTTCAGCTCTTCATAGCACTTTGAATCTGACAGTGATTTTTTGACAACCTCAAGTAAAGAACTAAACACGGTAGATTTCCTTCAGTAAAACTGGAAAGGAACAAGACTGCTGAGGTCTTTTGAATGGGAAAAAGGTTCAGGCAGCCCTGGAAACTGCTCCAGACATTTGCTACCTTCTCGTCCTCCAAATAGTAATAAGGAAAATACGTTTTGTACAGTGACCATTACCAGCATTCATATGTACTGTACACAGAAAACAGGCTGGTTTGGGATATTTATCCTCTTTGTATTTTGCCAGGCAGGGAATAAGAATAGCTGGAGTCCTGAATATTCCTTCACACCAGTTCTCTCAGCCTGCCCTGAGCAGACTCAGCCCCTTCATCTCCGGGTGACAGAGGAAGGGCCCAGGAACTCTCCATGTGCTCCCTGGGGGTGACTGGAGAATGTGCCCTGGCACTGCTGGCACCTCTGCTGCTGCAGCTCTGGGCACTTGGCTTTCCTCACTGGATCAGAATGTGCAGCCCTAGAATCACCAGGGCTGGTGGGGCAGTGACCACCCTTTGGGATGGGCACTGAGCAGCCCTGGCTATGGGAGGTCAAAGGAGCAACCCAACAATGCTAAAAGAGGTGATTATCCAGTTTCTGTGCCTGCTCCAGTGGAAAAAGCCCTCCTATAGCCTGCTCATGGCCCCAGACACTACAAAACAGATATTGTTAGTAGAGATTATGCATTCCAGTGCTCTTTACAGTGTGTATCTACTTTTCTATCTTGTATGTTGCAATAAAACAACATGCACAAGGTTATAAAAATAGCCTGGAAGTGATTGACATGCTAATAATGCTCAATCAAGTCAATAATGCTCGTGTAACGAGCTCCTGAGAAAATAATATTTTTGGTCAATAACACACTTTTAAAAAATGAACTGTTTGTTTTTAATTAACCTCATATTTAGCCACTTAGTCATGCCATGTCCATCAAGCACAGTGGAAAAAAACACGTGCTGTCTTCAAACACTGCATTGTTGCCTTAAACTTTCATCTCTTCCTTCTTGGCTTTCTCTTCTGCATTCCACCTCAGCATGTTTGGGAGGATTGAGGCAAATCATGGCTTGTCATTTTACTTCTAATTCACTGCTTCTCCTTTGTAAGGAGGGCGTTAGGTGATTAATCTGTGACAGAACATCCCATTATGTTGTGACAGACTGTCAGAGTGAACCTGCTGTAAGTACTTAGCAACAATATAGTGCTTCTAAAGCAACAATATAGTGCTTCTAATGTGTCACCTGACTCCTTCTCTTCTCTTTCTCTTTTCTACTTTTTTTCTTTTTTTGGCTAAAGGCTGACAGATTTTAATCCATTAAGTGATCCCAAAAACCAGTGTTTGGGATTGCGTAATGCTTAGTAAAATTGAGCAAGACAGACAGTGCCCACGAATTCTCAACAGGGAGGAGGATATAGGTCCTGTGGTCTTTAGACTCTTCTTGCCACATGGTGTTAAGTAGTACATTGTAGGGTCTTGTTTGCTTTGGGGCTTGTTTGGATCTTTTAAAGTGTCCTAGTTTGGAGGACAGGTGTTTGCTGAGAAAGGCAGGAGCCTCTATTTGAAATGGAGAATGTAAACCCCCATCCCTCCAAATTATTATAGTTTTGAAATCAAGCGGCTCTCAGGCAAAGATATGGGAATTAGGAATAACAGTTCTTTACTAGGGAAATTAAAATAGAAATAGAGTACTACAAAAAAACAAACCCCAAACCCTGACAAAGTCAGGGTACAACCTGACAACCCGTCAGGCAGGGTGTTGGTAGCAGTCCCATTCAATGGTGGCTGCAGTCCTTTTGTACTGACAGATGTGATTCAGGTGAAGTAGTGCTCCTGCAGAAGGTGCAGTTTCCCTCCGGAGGTCCAATGGTAATGTGGAGAAATCCAGCTTCCTTCTGGAGTCCAGTGGAGAAAGGACTCCCTTAGTGTCCCAAAACCTCTGTTTTTATCTTGGTAAGAAATGTTGGGCTCTTCCCCCTGGCTGGAGCAACTTCCAATGGGATGAAGTAATTTTATCAGTCCCACAGTGGGACTCAATGGGCCATTAGCAGAAGATAACTCCCTGGAGGGAGGATAGGTTGTGAAAAGATAAAGAACAATGCCCTGCCTGGTTTCAATGGATGGACCATTAGCAGAACATCTCCCACGGAGATAAGGATCACTGCCCCCACCCTCAACAGATGGTGATAGAATAGATACCTTTTATCACATCATGTATTGTAACCCCAGACATAAAGGGAAAATTATATGCTATCTGGGAAAGGACTTTTAAAAAGAAAATGGGTTCATGTCCCATTTATGAGGGAGATCTGAAATAAATTCGAATGGTTATGAGATGACTTTCAGATCCATAATTTCTTGTGTTGTTCTACTTCTGTGTTTATTTGCATTTAATGTTTGGGTTAGGCAAGCTCTAGAGATCAGGGTTCTCTGGCTGCTGCTCTGCTCCAGGGACTTCACAGTAGCCTCTTCCCCCTTGCACAGGGCTTGCGATTAATTACAGCATCCTTCCAGCCCTCATTAGAAAAAATTTGTAGTTCTTATCAGCACAATCAGACTGGATGGCTGAATTCAGATTAAAAATAGGGGTGTGAAGCTGAACTTCAGACAACTCAGAGACTGATGGCTGCTGAACACTTTTGTAAATGAGGAACCTTAATTAGGTACCTAAATGTCATGTTAGGAGCCTGTCATTAAGGGATCATTGTTCTGGCAGATTTTGTGTGCCCGTGTGTTCACCTGTGCTCACACCGAGGTCACAGAGCCAGTGGGTCACACACCGGTGGGAAACCTCACCCTGTGCTGATGCCAAACCCACTTTTCTTCCCCGAAGTCAGTGGTAAATTGATGACTTACCAAAAAATCTGGCTTGTGGTTTTGACAAACTCGCAGTAGACGACATCCATCAACCTGTGATTACTGAGCAATGTGCTTAAAATAAGACAAGTACTGAAGATTAAAGGGAAGACAGAAATGGGAATTGGATGCATTTTTAATGTAAAAATGAGACCTGCTTAACCCTTCACTATTTCATAGAGTCATTGAGTAGGCAGAGCTGGAAGGGACCCACAAGGATCACCCAGTCCAAGTCCTGGCCCTGCACAGACACCCCAGCAATGCCCACCCCTGGGCACCCCTGGGAGCTCCTGGAGCTCTGGCAGCCTCAGGGCCGTGCCTGGGCAGCCTGGGCACTGTGTAATACAACAGAAGCAGGAGATCGAAAACCTGAAGAGGTAGGGACTGTGGAAATTTCTCCAGAAGATATCTGCACAATTGTGCTGCCTTGTTCTGGTGTCCCCGCTGGGGGTGTAGCTCAGGGAATTTCTTCTTGTGCTGCTGCATTTATGAAATTTGGAGCTGTGGAACTGTTCAAACCATGGATCTTTTGATTAATTTTGACTACCAGACTGAGCAACAGTTTTGGATGTTCCTGACACTGAGATGCTAATTAGATTTTGTGCCAAGGAGCTCTCCAGCTCCCAGAAGAGGCACTGACACAAGGGGGTGTTAAATGCAGTGCTCCAATTCCACCCTATTTTGTAGCTACGTTTTGGATAGCTCTTCCTGCCCTACGGATTTGAATAAAGATCAGGGAGGACTCTCTAATCTGATGCAGAGAGTGATCAAAGCACAGGAAGGACATCCCTGAGGACATCCATACTTCTAAATAACAGGAATCCTCCGTTCTCCTCTGGCTTTATGGGGTGCCCACAGTGGCTCCAGCAGCTTCAGGGAGTTGTCTCCTGTGGGATTCCGTCCCTCCCCCTGCTGTGGGGTCTCCACATCTACTGGAGACGAAATGAGTAGCACCTCAAAACACAGAAGCCAAGTCTCTATTCCAGGGCTTCCTTGTGTGCTACATGACTCTTCAGCTCTCCCCTGGGAATTGGGAATTTCTCAGGAACTATCTGGTTCTGCAGTACTCACTCCTAGTAGTACTTATGGGCTGAGTTCCACCACCACTGCCCCAAACCTTCCTGCTTATTCAACCTGCCCTCTTCAAGAGCATCTTAGATTATTCTGCTCCAAATTCTTTATTGTAACAGAACATTTAGTACTGCTCTCGCCTCTTTGCCATGTCAGGAGAACTCTGTTTTTTCCCTGTTAGCATTTTTCCAGGGGCTGTACACCTTGCCCTATGGGTAAGTGTGAGGAAAGGGTTGGACTTCCCCTCTGTGTGGTCCCTTTGAATAAACACAGAAATTGGTCTCTGGTCAACACTTTGTGAGACTTTCTTTGTGTCCTGTTTTCCATCATATACAGAGCACACCAATAATTCAGCATTGCGGGTATTTGCATTCCACTACTATTCATTCATATGCCATGGAGGACTATAAAAGGAAGAAAGACTTGAAATGCAAGCCATAGAGGACTATAAAAGGAAGAAATACTTAGATTTCTAATCCTAATAAAATATTATTGAAAGTATTTATGTTCACTTTAATACAGGAGTAAATTTAACGGAGACTTTGGAGATGCACTGAGATTTCTTACAGTGCCTAAACGAAACTGGATGGCTTCTGGGGACAAATCTGAGAGACAAATTACTTTTTTTCCTCGCTAATTTTTCTTTCACGACAATTTCTGATTGCCAAAAGATGGATGGCAAAAGACATGATTCGCCAGCCACAAAATGTAGCATCCTTGTCCTAACGACCTCAAAAGCAGTGTATTTCAACAAACACAGAAGAAAGCAATATGTAATGTTTGAAACACTGCAAGATGTTTCTGCTTCTTCCAAAAGTGGGAGTTTTGAGGGAAATTTTCTCTAAAAAGATACTAAATTTCTGGAAGTTCTAAAATAAAATAGTAATTAAGAGAAAACATTTTTAATTTTTACTTATGTGTACATACAAGAAATTTTCACTTAGCAGCTTCTGCAAGATGAGAATTTAATCCCCAGACTTAAAATTTTCATGTCCTCTATCGGAACTTTTTACTAGACTGCTTAAATTGTTGCTTGACTACCAAGCAGATAAGTGAATTAATTAGAAATAAAACTGCTTTGGCTATTTTGAGAGGGAAATCCTGGAAAATGTGGGTTTTCTATTTCCTATTGATTGAGCTGTGTTGAGGTGAGTCCTGAAAGATTTTAGAAAATAGAATATATGTAAAAATCCATGAAGTGTGCTTGGTCTCTTTAACCTTTATTTCGGAGAACAGCGATCAGATCCGTGCGATTTAATTTGCTACCCATGGTATTAAAGGCTCCTTTCAATCAAAATCATTCTGCGATTCTGTGTTTAAAATCTTCCTCCTAATTCACTCTTATTGTTTCTTGAATGCTCTAGTAACAACTTGTCAGGAATTTGCTGACACTGCTACTCAATGTGTGTGCATGAGCAGGTGTGATTTAAACTGATGTGGGAAAGAAAGCCTTCACCTGCTCAGATTGCAGCTCAGTGATGTGGATGCACCTCAGACAGCGTTCAACTCCTGATCTGCGCTCCTTCCAGGGCAGCCAGCTGCACAAGGGGTTTCTTTCTTCCAGACATTCCAAGGTGCACATCACTGTCAGTTATGGAGGCACCAAAAATGTGAGGGATAAGGAAACACAAATGCCATTTCCTAAAGGAGGCTGGGGCTGGGTGGGGCTAAAGGACACCTCCAGGTGTGGCAGTGGGGAGCACAGAAGTGCTCTTTAGCCAGAGGGAGGATCTGGTGACCCTGCCTAGCACTGGGAGGGCAGGGGAGGAGCATCTTGTGTGTCCAAAACTGCACGTGTTCATTGAATAACTGAATGCATTTCAGATGTCGCTGGCAGCTCCTCTGGGGACAGCAAAGGACATGCAGGAGATGAAGCACAACTTAAATGCTTCATCAGGAGAGCTCCTGCTTGCTCATGGTCTGAGGTACCCTCTGTCTGCAATGGATTGGTGTCACAGAGGGGAGGGAAAAGCCTGACCTGTGCTGATTACCCGAATTGGTCTGTATCCGATCCCACTTTTAGTAATGGATCGCAAACCCCAGGAGCACATCTGTGGCTCTGCAATTCAACAGTCTATGCATTTACATCTCTGATCTCTCAGGTTTGCAATGTTGATTCCATTATAAATCTACTTTTACTTCTACTAATATATTGACATAAACTGGGAATTGGAAATGGTAAGACCTGCAGTTAAAATGTCTGTGTTTAGGCACACAAGGAGTTGGAGCATTAAGTACCCATTTGCATATCCAAAGGTTACTCCAGTGCATGCAAGGAACGTTTTCATCTTTACTTTTGATACTTGATACATTAAATATCAAACTCAGCCACACTTTCAGCATCCTCTACAAATATATTTGGGTTACAATGTCCAGGTGGGACAACATTTTAGCAGCACAGCCTGGTTGTTCTCATGCTGCCCCAGAATTCCTCCAGCAGCCTTGGCCCCAGGAACAGAGATGAAAGAGCTTTGTTTGCCACATTAATCCACTTCTGGATGGGCCGAGCAGCAACAGAGGTGTCTCCAGAGCGACAGAGGGAAGTGTATAAACAGCACTTGCTCAATAGGTTTTTGTTGTGGGAGCTCTGGTCTGCTCTGTTTGCTTTGTGAGAATAATCAGTGAGGTGTAACAAACTGGGAAATTCTAATAAAATAATTTGAGTTCTTTGTTTCTGGGAAAATTTTGAGCTTGTTTTTAGCATGATACAAAAAATAATTCCAAGGACTGCGCACATCTGACTAATATATTTCCCATGCAAAAGCTTTCCAGAAACTGCTCTAGAACTTATTTGACAGTAAATAATATGCTCATGGACAGTTTTAAAATGGAAAGAAGTACTAAATGCATGGAATAGATTATTCATTAGCCATTACCTACTTCCATTAGGTGACTGCTGGTAATTCCCGTTACAGTTCTGGATTTCTCAGGCAGGCCTGGCAAGCTTCCTCGTTGTACTCAGTAAATGGAGTTAATTGCATTGCCTGTTGTTTGGTTTGTTTTCCAGAGTACATAAATACCTTTGGTTTTAAAGGCAGTATTGAGGTAAACATTTGTGCTGCTATTAAATACCATTGTGGCACAAGAGAAATACTTCATGCTTTTGCACTGCCCATCTGAGGACTTGACGTTTTCTCTTTTTTATCTTGATTATATTTCAGAGCACAGGCTTGCTGAGTGATAGTTCTTGAACCAAGTCCATCTGCATGGCTGGGCTCACCCTGCTCTCCTCCATATATTCAGCCCTGGTGGGCTTCTGGGTTTTTTTGTCCCAATAACTCCTCAACCTCTGGACAAGTGTCCATGGTGGAGCTGAGCTGCATGTCCCCTGGCTGTCTCTGTTCCCAGCAGCTCCCAGAAGCTCACCAGGTTGGTACTGGCAGGTTCTCATTCAGGCTGTTGTTGAAGAGGTGGAATCACAGATTCATGTGGTGAGCAATCCTTCTGAGAGGAGCTGGTGCTAAAGCTGGGTGCTTTAGGGTGCTTCTCTATAAGTTTAACAGGTAGATCACAGACCTTAAGAAACCTTTTGTAATTCTTTTGTGAAACTTTTTGTAATGTCTTTTCATCAAGCTCTAAGCCTGTTTGATCATTGCAGGTTCATATTGGCTTGGAGGAGCCTTAAGAGACTTAACAGAGCATCTGTCCCAAGGACTGGACCCAGGGCTTTCACTGCTACTCCCTGTGTCAGAAAAATGATTTTTTAGGTGATCCTTTTCCACCATCATCTTTTCTGCCTAGCTGAGCTTTCCACTGGACTCCTGGGTTTGTAAGATGGACTTACTGAATTGGACAATTCAATAAGCACAGGTAGCACAGGTAGCTGTGAATGTCAAGAGCTTTAAAGAGTGGAAGCATTTCTCATGGAGAGGCTGGGAAGGGCAGGGCAATCTTGCTTATCCATGTGTGATGGAAAGGGGATGGAAGAAGAGAAACTAAGACCATAATAGTAGCCAGAAAGAACTGCTCTGCAGACCATATCAAATTGGGCATCAGGAAAGCATCAGGAAAATGTGACTTGTTCTTTGTGGTTACAAGCTACAGTGCTAAAAAGTGATTTTTGTTATTCATTACAACTATGTTTAGATTTCTTGTGGTGGCTTTTTGAAAGGATATCTTGTATTTATGAGACAGTTTTCTGAGACAGTTTTCTGGTATTTATGAGAACTGTTTTTCTTGTGTCAAAACTGCCAGGGGGCATCTCTAGGTGGAAGGCAAGTGTTTGCATCATTACAAGTTGTGGGGGATTTTCCTTTACTTTTTACTTCGAAATACATAATGATTAGGAAAAAAGATATTAATTGGAGTTGTAAGATAAGGGTGTGTGGACAGTGTGAGTTCTGGATCCCTCTGTTCCTTCCACCTCTGACTTTGGCAGAGGCTCATCCTGTGTTTAGTGAAGCACTGGGGGTGATAATGTCAAATCCATTGCCTGTGTGCTCCTGTTTATTTTTAAAACATGACGGGTGGGGAAGACTTTTGGGGGGCAGTGCTAGCATGACCTAAGCAGACCAGCACAGGAGTCTCAAGCACAGATCAGGGCTCCAGCTTGGGGGTTCCCATTGCCCTTGGGACGACCTTCGGGGCATGAGGAGGTGACACCACTGTGTGAAGCTGTCTCTGCCAATGGAGAGACCTTAATCTACCTTGAAAGCAAGTTATTTGGTAAATCCTACATTTCTTCTCTTTCTGGAAGGTTCTGTTACCCAGCTATTTCAGCTAAGCTGAATGAGCACAGACGGAGTTGTGGAATTGAGACAAGAGCTCAGCACAAGAGGATGCTGAGAGTCTTTCAGTCCCACTGAAATTGCTCTGTGACTTCATCCCACCATACAGGCATGTTTGCTCATTAGGACCAAAAGCAAAAAATCTCACTGCAGTTCTGGTTAATAAGATTGGGAGTTTTTGTCCCTAATCCCATGCACAGAGACACCCTGTTAGGGATGCAGAAAGAGCTGCAATAGCTGTGCCTGGATTAAAACTCCTGGCACCAAAGGTGGCACAAGCCTGTGGGATTTATTACTGACTGTGCGGATCCTGTTTGTTTTTTCCTATGGAAATCCAAGTTTATGCAAAGGCCATCGGATGAACCTGCACGCCTTTATTATTACTAATAGTGGGTGGGAGTGCAGATCCAAATGATGCATAACATTTTCTTTAAAGTAAACCATAAGCCAAGTTAAATGAACTTTAAAAGTGAACATGATTCATAACAGATACCATTTTAAAACTGACCAGACACAGCAAATGTAAATTCTGTCCTTTTAACTGTAAAATGTTTAAGCTTATTTGCAAAGGAGTTTGAAAAATTAAAACCATACCTTCTCCGTGTTTCTCCAGCCATGGAGAAACATCAGAGTTTGCATTTAAAAGGATGGCAATACAAACTATAGAGACAGGCTGGATGTCTACTTGAATTATCCTGCTTGTTGAGGGGAAGTCTTAAACTGATGATCACATATAATCTGTAATGTATTAAAAGCATATTCTTTATTGGAGTCCCCATATTACATTTCAAATACATTTCCATGGAATGTTTCAAAATGTCATTTAAAATTATTTCTATTTTCATTGAAATGGCATGTGTCCCCTCAACACTCATCTAGAGCTTTATTATTATGATTCTTCAGACAGTTTAAGGACATGAGATCACTTTTTGTGGTTTTGTGTGCCTCCCACTACCTCTGTTTCTGTTTCAGTGCTAATGTCAGCTTCACGTCCCCTCAACAGTTTAGCTCCAGCTTCTTGGCCTCTATAGGATCTGTTTCAGTTGATCAGAGGTTTGGCTAACTTAAATGTTTAGGCAATATATAATAACTGTATCTCAAACAAACACTTATTGTAACCATCACTCGAAGTACTTGCTATCATTAAGAAGCAGAGTTCTGGCTTCCATTCTAGCACCTCTTTTTCAATTATGTTGTGTTTCAGTGGGTTTTTTTTCATACCCCCAGAGTGATTTCTGTCACCTGGAGGGTGATTTTTCAATAAGGACTTTGAAGAAATTGTGTCTTGAAAGGTTGGAAGTTAACAAAGCATTTACAAATGAAAATAAACTAGAACCTTAAATGTGTTCCAGAATTATCCTGAGTGTTTATACTCTAGCAGCAAAACTGAATTTTATATTTTCACCCAAAACAAGCCATAGAAAGATGAATTTTCAGGACTGAAGAGAGGCCAGGAATGGGAGCTGGGCTGGTGCTTCTTGAAGTCGGAGAGGTTGCAAGATGTCATCAAAGTACTTAAAATACAAGGGCTGCTGTGCTGAAAGGACAGACTGCAAGAAAACCTCACCTCAACTGTTTTAACTCAGTTTATGCTCTTCAGTAGCTGAGCTGACTTGAGCCTGTGTTTGACTTCACTTATTCATCTGACTTAGTTGAGACACCTAAAAAGGAGTGTGGTAGGGCCATGGGCAATATCCTGTGCTTATTTTCCTCCACTCCTTTCACTCAGGACCATGAAACTTGCTGGAAACCTCCCCCACAAACTGACAAAGAAAAGAAGCTGCTAACATATTCAACAGACTCTAACCATTAATGGATTTAAACCATTGCTCTTTGGAGTGATTTTTCTGGGATTGCCTGAAAATTGTATCGAGATGTTCACTTAAATCCAACTCCAACAGCTTTTGTTAAATTGTATGATTCAAGATTGTGGAGATGTGTGTGCTTAAACCATGCTTTTATTTACAACTGATGGCTTTGGGAGAGTTCCTAAAGCTGTTGCACGTCCTCTTGACCAACTTATTTTAAAAAATAATTTTTCTGATCATAAAAATGCTAGAAAAGAACAGCACGTGTACAGATCTCTCTGTCAAAAAAACCTTGTGCAGCTTGAGAGCCCAGTCCTGTGTGTACTGCCCTTCCAGCAAGTAAACTGAGCCCTTGAAGATAAGTTGGGAAATGAGTTCCTTGTCCTCCTGTGCCTTGAATGAGCCTTGACAGAGCCAAAACCAGTGGTTTGACTTTCCCCAGCCAGATGAAACCATTCCTGTTAATGAATAAATGAAGATTGCTTTTATGAGTAATATCAAAGTCACCTGGTCTGGTTGAGGGTATCCCTGCTCATTGCAAGGGGAGTCAGACCAGATGGTCTTTAAAAATGTCCCTTCCAACCCAAGTTATTCCATGATTCTGTGTTTCTATTCTTTAATTTTTGCGCACATTCATTTTTGGAGAGAGATTACAGTAATTTCACAATTATAAGGTGCACGATTTTGACTAAATTTTGGTCTGAACCCGGAAGTGCGGCTTATAATCAGGTGCAGCTTATAATCGTGAAATTACTGTAGATTCGGAGTTTTTGGTCCTGGGGGTGTAGCACTCATCCAAGGCAGCAAAGCTGGGAACAGTTCAGGCTGCTGAGATTTCTGCACATGTAAAATGGTCAATGCATCTGCGGCTTCTGAGACCTTCTAACTTCTCATTATTTCAGCTCATATTTCCGATATTTCATCATGCCATCTCAGGTGTTTTCTCCCAAGGAGCCTTTGTTCCAGAACATCTGACTATTTCAGGAGCACTCGGACAAGAAGAAAAACATGACAGTCAATTAAAAAACAATTTTTTTTGCTCTGGTATCATTAATCAAATGCACAAGCAGTCCCAGAACTGACACCTGGCAGGGTTAATGTTTAAGACCTGTGGCAATTATAGCTCCTCTGAAAATCGCTTGGCCAGCAAGTCACATAAAAGCCTGTGATTGTGAAGGAAATGGGAATTACCAGAAAAAAAATTAGGGAAAGCAGTTGAAATGCACTGGTAGCAAGGAAGGCAGAGAAGAATCTGACTGATTGGAGCTCCCCTGGGTCTAAAGGTCACTCCTTCACTGAATTAGTAGTGTCTGTCACATGAAACCAAAATAAAGCAGCACCAGAAGTAAAAGAAATGACTCTGTTCTCTTGTACCTCCAACCCAGGGAGGCCAAGTGCAGAATACTGGGCTGATTTTTGCTATCCAAATTCAGCCACTATTCTTTTCTCTCAGATATATCTATTTCTTGGTAAAGAATGTGGTGCCCGGAGGTTTGACACACAGATATTTTTTAGCAATGAACAATTCCAAGATTACACACAGCCTTGGCTTCCATCATCTCCTTGCCAAGCAGATCCTCTGTTTTGCATCTTTGCACTCCCCTAAAGTTACACAGCTGGAGTAAACACAGCTCAAATGAGCACTTCTGTGGTTAGAGCAGGCTGCAAGGACACGTGTTTTCCTTCTCTGAAGAACATTAGCTGGGTGCTTTCTGTGTCAGAGGCAATTGTACCTGCAGAAAAACTCTGCTAAAGTAAACAGTAGTTTAAACAAAGAACTTCGGCTATTTGGAAGCAATGTATTTTATATTGATTGCTAGAAAAGCCTTAGGACAACTGAAAGAGCTCCTCATTGCAAGTGTGGGGCCATAATCTCAGTTCTATGAGCTTAATTTAGTGTTAGGATAATATTGAGAGACAAAGAGTGGCCTTGCTTCCTGCTTGGCCAAAATTTCACTGATTCACCTCAAAATGTTTCCCTGCTGGGTCCCTGAGATGGGTCATTCCTTGTGAGCTCTGTCACAAACATTTCAGCTCCCTCACAGGGCTGCAAAGCATAATTGGCTTCTGATTTAATGCTGAATTACTTGGAATTGTGGCATGCTCTAAAGAGCAAGTAATTAATTTCAAATTTTAGGAGCAATTCAGTAGTGATGGAGGAAACATCTGATGAAAATGACAAACTGTGTTAAATGGAATGTTGAAAAAGCTCTGAGGCAGAGCCAAATTACAGTAATTTCACTGTTACAAGCCGCACCATTTTCACCAAAATTTAGCTCCCAACCCGGAAGTGTGGCGTACACTCCGGAGCGGCTAATATATTAACAAATTTAGGAAATTTCCAAACCCAGAAGTGAGAGCCTGCAAGCGTGGCGGCGCTGCTCGCCCCTGACAAGTGCAGCAGCACTGCCCAGCCCCGATAAGCACGGCAGCACCACTCGCCCCTGACAATGCGACAGCACCGCTCGCCCTCCGCAAGCACGGCAGCGCCGCTTGCCCCCCGCAAGCACAGCAGTGCTGCTCGCCCCTGACAAGCGCAGCGGTGCTGCCCAGCCCCGACAAGCGCGGCAACAGTGGTGGCCGGGCACGCCGCTCTCCCGCTTCCTGGCAGCTGCAGCGAGCGGAGCTGGGGCCGCTCCCTGGCGGCCGCCCCGAGCAGGGCCGAGCCAGTAAACTCCGCGATCCCACGATTCTATTACTATTTGGCAACTTTGTGAAAGTTGCACAGGGATCCTCGCTGCGAACGAAAGTGCGGCTTACAGTCCGGTGCGTTTTATATATGGACAAAGACCTCAACGTTGCCGACACCCTGGAAGTGCGGCTTATACTCAGTGTGGCTTGTAATCGTGAAATTACTGTACTGGGAAAATTCTGGGGTTTGGGTTGAAACCACAGTCCTGCAGCTTCATTGCTGCAGGAGGGAAAGCTAATTTAAGGAGAACTAACATGAGTGGAGTAGAAATTAGCACAACCAGGATGGTCTTCAAGGTCTCTCCAACCCAAACTCTTCCAGGATTCTGTGAAATGGTTCATTTTGACTACACAATAAAAATTAGGATGGAAAGAAGAGATAGTTATGCAGTCTGAATGAAAGTACAGCAGACATTTTCTGTCTCCCAAAGGAAAATAATTATTCCCATTGTTTGTTATAATTAAAATAGGTCCTTCTTTGTTTCATTACAGAGTTAGTTTTTGTAAAGCTCAGAGTCACTGAGATAACAGAATGAGGAGGCTCCTGGAAGGTGCTCCCATGTGGAATATCCACTCTGGGAAGAGGAGGTGCCTGTGCTGAGCAGTCCTGGCCTCCTGGCCTCTCCTTGCTCTGCACGGGGAGAATCCTCATGGCATTGCTGATAGTTCCCAACCCTCCAGAGCTCCCAGCCCTGCTCAGCACAGTGTTCTCTGAACTCAGGCGGATTGCTGCCTTCTCAAGGCAAACACATTCTTTCCATCCATGGACAGTTCCATTTTGAGACCATGGAGAAAAGTGGGGACATTTCACTGGTGGGGAAACTTCTCAGTGTGCTCAAACATGGCTTTGAGAGAAATCTTGCTTCCAAAACCAAAGAAAAGAGCAAGGGAAATGAGGATGGAGGTCTGTCTGTATGATGGCTTTGTCAGGTCCTGAGTGAGGTGCACCTGACATCCTTCAGACTCGAGTCCATCCCCTGAGGTGGGAAACTGGGCAAGGAATGGGGGGGAAAGGTAAAGAACGGACTGAGAAATGTGTCTGGCAAGTGGTGGTGATGCAAGGGGACTTTCTGCCTTTTCAAAATGGTTAATAGATTTAAAATAGTGCTCTGGTAATGCAATTGGTGCTAAAATCCTCATGTCCCAACTGCAGAAATGTATGGATGTTTATATACTAAGACAACATGTTGTATTATGCATTATGAAAAATATGAATCAATGTAAGAAGACATTTAAATTAACCCCAAACTGACTATTTTATTGTATATTTAAAACATCTGGTCCAGAACAATGCCATATTCTGCATTTTGTCTATCTCAACATACCACCTGCTTTTCACATTTCAACTGAATGTCTTTCCAGTAAGTACAGTTCATTCTGGAAAGAAAGTTGTTTGGGTTTTTTTTTCTCCCATTTATTATTTCTTAATATTAATAGGAGGCAAATGAAATTTGGACCAGGCCCTGTAAGAACTAACCTTATTTCCTGATATATTGTTTAGCAGTTTATTATTGCTAAAATGACAGCAATGCTTATTATTGCTAAAAGGACACATGCAGACTTAGCAGGTTAAATACTGAAATATAGTAAATTATTTTAATCAAGATCTTTCTTTTCCTCAGTCTTTCATGTGTCAGAACAAATGTGTCCACTGATTTCATATATCACTTTATTAGACAAAATATAGATAGCAAACTGATACCGACAATGGAATAAAAATAATAAATCCTATATATTAACTGAATTGAGGCCTCCATGATTCAATATTTGAGTGTTGCTTCCAGTCTTTAATTTCCATGATATTTCTACTGGAATCTTGTTTGCTTTTCAAATGCATTGTTGAGCTTTATGTTGAAATCTCTTCCAGATGTTTTCAAGTTCTGCTAATTTGTTTTCCACATAATACCTACCCACAGAACCATTTCACTTGTAGTTATTGCAATTGCATCTTCTAACTGCACTCCCTTCTGGATGTCACATTTTTCTTCCATCAGGATAGGTTTTCCCACTGCTTCTGCCATTTTTTTCTGTATTTCCATAGCAGTGTCCAGGTGCATTTAAAGTCAGGTTCATGTGCCTGCTAGAATTTACAGGTTGAGATCTGGAATTGCAAGCAAGCTGATGCATTAGTCCATAGCAGTAATTTGTCAATTTTGGAAAATAAAATAAAAATTAAACTTCACTTTTAAAAATATAATGACATAGGGTTTTGTTGTAGCAATCATGTCTAATCTCATCCTATGAATCCAACAAATGGACCCAGTATCATTGTAAATTCTGTGAGCACTTACACACTTTGCTGTGCTGTACTCATGATACCTTTTGTGGTTGCACAAAATACCTGACCTTTTTGTGATACATTTTATGGAGAAAAATAAGAAAACAAGATCACAGGACCTGCACAGATCCAAGCATTTCTATGTTCTGGGACTTTTTAACATCCAAGCCTACAACTGAATTCTAGTTTTGCACTACTGGAACATCCTCAGTGTCTCCTAATACATTTTTCTTTTTTTCCAGGTCTATCTTTAATTGCAGCTTCTTTGGTTTCTTCCTTCAGGCCTCTTGTTTCTCTAAACCTTGGAATTATTAACACCCCAACAGAGTGGGAATAATTTAGCCAATGTCAACAGAGAGGCTGAAGCTACAGTTGGGGATAACCCCTCAGCATTCACTGAGAAATGTAAAATACACTTGGGAATTTTGGTGTTTGTGCCCAAGCCCACGGCAGCATCCCCAAAGCTACAGTGCCCAGCTGGCATCATTGGACTTTGCTGGGTGTCACTGGGTGTTGTGGGGAAGGACCTGGGGAGTCAGGAACGCTGCTTTAGGACAGCCAGAAATTACCAAAGTCCTGCTTTCGCCTCCCTTGTAGTGTCCCTGTCCTTCAGCAGTGGGGCCTGTCCCGGGCGGATAATGCAGGTGATGGATCAGGAAAAGACCAAGTTGCTAATTTGAAAATTGGTCTTAAAGATAAAATTGCGCTGTAGAAACACGTTTAGTAATTAACTGGAACAGGCAGCAGTTTTCTTGGCACAGCTCAGGATGGTTTCCGCTTACTGTGGTCTCTGCTAAAGAAAACTTTTCTGTAATTGCAGGCTAAGGCAGTGTACAATGTAAACAGCACAAATAAAGCAAGCTCTTTCTATACAGTTCTGAACTCTGTGGGATCCTGTTATCTGGTATGCAGACAAATCCTAAATCTACTGACATTCTTCTTCAGGAAATTAGTATAGTTAGGTAACACAAAACTATACTTTAATAGGATATTTGGGTTTTAAACAGAATGATATTTAGCTGTATATTCATCTTTAAATGACATTTAGTGTTTCTTTCTAAAACAGAAATAATTTCACATAAAAATAACAGCTGACAAACAGAAATGAAGTCCCTAACAGAGATATGAAATTTAATTAAATTTGTCTCCATGGCAACTCTTTAGGAAGATTTCCAGAAAGAAAATACTTTGTTTTCCTGTTTTTTACACACCACATCTTATATCTACTACAATGTGTTTCAAGGAAGAAAATTTTGCATCAAGAATGACAAACCCATATTTAACTTTGAAAATAACCTGGATACTTAACTTTGCTCAGTTATGTAATAATATTTTTCTTCTGTGTAAATAATTGTACCATATTTACACAAACCCCAAGACACCAGGTACTGATCGATTCTTGTAACTACTAAAGAAAGCATTTCACTTCAAGGTTTGTAAAACATTCATAAATTGGCTAGACAGAGTCACAAATTGCTTTTCAGTTGTGATCAGCCCTCCCTAATGAATTTCGACTTCCTAAAACTCCTCAAATTGAATTTGTATGCATAATGTTTCTATGAACTTCTCAAATGCTCACAAATAATTGCACTTGGCAATGCATCCTTTGAAAAAGGATTGTATTACCTTTTGGAAAAACTCAGCTTCAACTTATGCAAACTTGTTGGTGAAATACGTAATGGTCCTACAGGAGATTCTGTTTCTGGAGAATTTTGGCCTTTTTGTACTCAAACCATGCTGCAGTTTTTCACTTTGGTGCCTCTTTGCAGCCATTGCTTGTGAAATTAACAGCGTATTTTTGACTTAGGGGAGTTTATAAATCACAAGGAAAATTCTATCACCACCTTTGAGATTCTTTATTATATAGTGCTCTCAGGTGAGTTGGACTATATGGAACTACAAAATTATCAGCCTTTTCTCTCTCTTAAAATCTCAGTGACTTGCTTCACATTTATCTTTCTGTGCTCTCCAGGTAACATCCTTGTGCACTGCAACATTTCAGACTATTTCTCTCTGGTTCTCCCTTTTTTTGGAACTCATTAGGTGAATAAAATCAAAGGCAGTCAAACAACAGAATGGAATAAATTCCCCCTCTGTTCCTGTGCCATCTTTTAGGAGAGGATAGTGTGATGGTGGAGGGTTTGAGAAGACTCTTTCTCACTGACCACCAGTCAGGCTGAAAACTGTCTGCAAGGCATATTCCTCTAATAGACTGGATTAAAATACACCAGATTAAGTGTTAAATAAATTGGTATTAAATCCTTGCAGTGTGCTTGCCATATGAAGACTGTATCCTCATCTCTAGGGATTAACAAATTCAGTAGCGTAAGGCAGAGATGTTTTGTAAATACACCCCATAAATTACACCTGGGCTTTTGGGAATAACCCAGACTGCTGTGGGACACCCAGCCAGCCAGAATGGCCGACATGTGGCTTTTCCATTGCCTGTGCACCTCAGGAATGCTCCCAGGTATGTCTGAGGCTGGGGCTCCTCAGCCCCTGGACATGTTCTGCTCTGGGGGCCATCCTGAGTTTTATTCTGAGTTTGCAGTCCTTACAACTTTCTTCTTGCCACCATACCCAAAAGCTGAGATCTTTTTTTCCTCATGGATCCTGAGAGTGCGTTTCTTCACATGGACCACCTTGGTTCTCTCTGTCCCCAGCTTTGTGTGCTTTTCCTGCACTGAGTTGCATCATCAAGAGTGGTGCCATGAGCAACTCCACTCACGGAGCAAGAAACGGGCTTTAATATTAAATTGGGAAAGTCTGCACTAATAAAGCAGCATGTCATTTTCCCCCTCTCTTTCCTAATGTAGGTAAATTCAAATTAATGCTCTCAAGTAACTATATGTTGGCATAATTTACATTATGGATAAATCTCATATTTCCTTCAGTGTTGTGATCTGATATACATTGCCACATGCATGTGCTACACATTATGAATAAAGCTTTAAAAAACCTCTTTTTATAGCTGTTTATGTTATGTGATTGAGTTCTGGTAGAGAGAAAACTTGCCAGGACTAAAGGTTATTACTGGCTGTTCTGCAACTTATATTGCCTAGAACTAAAGCAATTAGGCTTGACAAAATATGAGCTGCTTAAAAAAATGCACTCTTGAAAGTTGGGCTTGTAATGTAACTTGATTTAATACATGCTACTGACGTGGAGATTTTAATTAAAAGAAGGAGAGAAAAACAGCTGCTCTGCTAAGATGGGAGTCCAAGGGAGGTTGTTCTGCAGGTGAGCAGAGTGGAGGTGATTTCAGAGCAAGACATCCCCTGAGGGCATGGGGTGGATGATAGAGCAAGGATGGATTCTGAATGGAATGGTAATGATCACCGTAAAACTGTGAAAAATCACCAGCTTTGTCATTGTATCATTTCCTCCAAGGGCACAGGAAATGTTTTTGCTGGGGATTACCTTCACTATGTGCAGCAAACCCCTGAGGCTTGGGCCATGCATCAAGAGGCACCAATTTCCATGCTTTATTACATGGCTGTCAAAAAGAAGGGGGAAAAAAGAGGCTTTAGGACTGTCCAGAAGATTCTCACTCATCGTTCTACAAGCGAGCCTTGACTCAGACTTTCAGTTCTCACCAGTGGTATCTAAAACACAGATGTGTGAATACTTCATTCTTCCCATTTCCCTGGCCAGCCCCAAAAATTTTGGGCTGAGTTGGATCATGCTGAGTTGGATCATTTTGAGTCTCTATGTAATGAGACCTATTTCTTTTTCCCAGCAAAATGAAAAACTCAGCCAAAAAAATGCAAACAAACCAATCCAGAATGCTTAGTTCAAAAAATAACACATTTCGTCTGATTATTTTTGGTTTGCATTTAATTCATAATTAAATAAACCTAGTCTTAAGATATTATGATGAAACACAAATAGTATTTGAATAAAAATGGTTTCTTCTTCTTCTCCTCAGAATTGTGTAGGTTTTTTGTTTTATTTTTAGCACAAACTCTTGCCATAGTTTGGCAATCCTTGTATCTGACTTAAATTTTGGAAGGATTTTACCAGCTTCATTCACACAACCAAGAGGATATTCCCCCATTTAGACATTCCATATTGGTGTTGGTATTCTTTAAATTATATTTTACCAACATTCTTGCTTCATGTGATTTTCTCCATTCTCTGGGATTTAATTTTCAATTGTCAGTCACTGGCAAACTGAGGAAGATGCAGCATCTCTAATTCTCTACCTTTTTCTATACTGAGAATGAACCAAATATCTTAGAAATAAACACTT
This sequence comes from Catharus ustulatus, assembly GCF_009819885.2. Lineage (NCBI taxonomy): Eukaryota > Metazoa > Chordata > Aves > Passeriformes > Turdidae > Catharus > Catharus ustulatus. Next base: position 20,529,189 of record NC_046233.1, on the reverse strand, counting down.
GGTTAAATGCTTTGAGTTCTACATTCTTCATCAGGTGGTGGTTTAGCACAGCTGGGTTATACACAACTGCAATATAGTTGTGCTTATCTCTGTAGAAGTCTATTACAGTAATTTCACGACCATAAGGCACACCAGACTATAAGGCACACCCTGGGAGTCGGCAAAATTCGCAAATTTGTAGATCAGATAAGGCGCACTGGACTATAGGGCGCACTTTTTTTTTGCAGCGAGGCTCCGCCCCCAGCTCCCTCCGTGCGGTTGCTGGATGAGGCCCCGCCTCAACCCGGTGGCCATTGGCCCCCGGGCCCGCCTGTACTGGGCAGGGGTGGTGCCACAGGCCCCCAGGCCCGCCTGTATCCAGCGGGGCTGGGGCATGGCCGCCACCGCTCCGTGCCGCCTCACCGGGGCCAGGCTGTGGCTGCCGCCACTCCGTGCTGCCTCCACGGGGCCGGGGGGTGCCTCTGTAGGGGCCGTGCCACCTGCACGGGGACCGGGCGTGCCTCTGTAGGGGCCATGCCACCTCCACGGGGCCGGGGGGCACCTCTGGAGGGGCCGTGCCGCCTCCACGGAGCCAGGGGGTGCCTCTGGAGGGGCGGCTCTGCCTCCACAGGGCTGGGGCGTGCCCACCGCCACTCCGCCTCGCCTCCACCTGGCAGCCATGACCCTGCCGGCTCCCCCCGTGGCTCGCAGCTCTCACTTCCGGGTAGGCAAATTTTTTGAACTTTGTCCATCAGATAAGGCGCACTGGACTATAAGGCGCACTTGCGGCTTCCGGGAAAAATTTTAGTCAAAAGGGTGCACCTTATAGTGGTGAAATTACTGTAATTAATCTACCAATGAAAATATTTTCTATGGAAAAGGAATTTTTCTGTATACAATGAGAAGCAAAACTGTAACTGAATATTCATGTCAGAAAAAAAATCAGATATTGAATATTTGAGATAAATCCAGAAGAAAAAGTACCAACAGGATGGCATTTTCCTATGCATCTTTTTATTGAAAAAATGCCTTTCAGTTTAATTATACAAAAGTGAGCTGATGACTAAGAAATGAAAATAAAGCTATATTTGCATACAGCAACACACATTAATAAATACTGACCTAGGGAGGACAACAATGGACCAAAAGCAAAGAAAATTGCCTGCACTGTTGACAATAATGTACAAGTGGCAGAAGTCTGAAGAGTAACAGAGCCAAGAGAAGCCAGGAGGTATCAAAGTGGATCTTGTAAAAGCTTCTCAAAATTTTCTACTGCAATGTATTTTAGGACTTCTGATGTCAAGTTTTTCAGTCAAATCTTGCTGTTTAAAAACAACAACAAAAAGGAAACATTTATGTGCTCTGAAATAATCTTGCTGTGAGATGTTTCCAGGAAAATCTTTATTTACATTACCTGTCACAATGGCCTACGGAGATTGCCTGTGTAATGACAGACAAATCTGGTTTGCTGAAAGTACAGTAATTTCACGACCATAAGGCGCACCGGACTATAAGGCGCACCCCCCGGGAGTCGGCAAAATTTGCAACTTTGTAGATCAGATAAGGCGCACCGGACTATAAGGCGCACTTTTTTTTTGCCGCAAAGATACGAGCCATGCGCAACAAAGTAACGAATTAGTAACGGAAACCCGAGATCGTGGAGTTTACTGGAAGGAGCACAATTTAGAAACATTTTTCACAGAGTGTAGGCTTTCAAAGGCAGCCCCAGGCGCCCTCCTCGTGCAGTGGGCCCTGGCACTCCCGCCTGCCCCTGGTGCCGGCAGGTGTGGCTTGGCGCAGCCGCGGGGCCGCCTCTTCCTCACGGCTCCGTGCTGCCGCGATGCTGTTTCCCCTCGCGGCTCTGCGGAGCCACTGTGCCGTTCCCTCGCTCGGCTCGGTGCTCCTGCCGTGCCGCTCCTTCGCTCAGCTTGACGCTCCTGCCGTGCTGTTCCCCCTCGAGGCTCCGCGGAGCCACCCCCGCGCCCGTCCCCGCTCGGCAAGGCAGCGCAGCCGCCCTAGCGCCCGTCCCCGCTCGGCTCGGCGGCACAGCCTCCCTGGCGCCCGTCCTCTCGGGGCACGGTGGCGTGGGCGCCATGGCGTCTGTCCTCTCCGGGCACAGCTGCGCGACCGTCCCGGCGCCTGTCCCCGCTCGGCAAGGCGGCGTGTCCGCCCTTTCGCCCTTCCCCGCTCGGCTCGGCGGTGCAGCCGTCCCGGCGCCTGTCCCCACTCGGCACGGCGGTGCAGCCGCCCGGCCGCCTGTCCCTGCTCGGCAAGGCGGCGCAGCTGTCTTGGTGCCTGTCCCCGTTCGGCACAGCTGCGCGACCACCCCGGCGCCTGTCCCTGTTCAGCAAGGCATCACAGCCGCTCCAGTGCCCGTCCCCACTCGGCTCGGCGGCACAGCCTCCCTGGCGCCCGTCCTCTCGGGGCACGGCAGTGCGGCCGCCCCAGCGCCTGTCCCTGCTCAGCACGGCAGTGCAGCTGCCCCGGCGCCTGTCCCCGCTCGGCAAGGTGGCGCGTCCGCCCTTTCGTCCTTCCCCGCTCGGCTCGGCGGTGCAACCGCCCCAGCACCCGTCCCCGCTCGGCTCGGTGGTGCAGCCGCCCCAGCACCCGTCCTCTCGGGGCACGGTGGCGTGGGCGCCATGGCGTCTGTCTTCTCGGCGGCCGCGGGGGCTCCGGCGGCACCGCGATTCGGCGGCCGCAGGGGCTCCAGCGGCACCGCGATTCGGCAGCCGCAGGGGCTCCGGCGGCACCGCGATTCGGCGGCCGTAAGGGGCTTCCCCGCCGCCGCTTCTCGGCGGCCGCGGGGGCTCCGGCGGCGCCGCGATTCGGCGGCCACGGGGGCTCCGGCGGCGCCGCGATTTGGCGACTGCGGGGGCTTCACTGCCGCTGCTCCAATGCCGCCGCCGGGCGGGCTCTGCTCAGGGCTGTTGCGGGCTCGCACTTCTTGTTCCCTCCGCGCCCGGGCCAGGGCCACCCGGGTTCTCGTTTCCCCCTCGCCCGGGCCAGGGCTGGCGCCGCCCGGCTTCTCGTTCCCCCAGTGCCCGTGGTGGCGCCACCCAGCTCCTTGTTCCGCCCAGGCCAGGACTGGCGTTGGCTGCCTCCCTCCCCTCTTGGCTCCTGCCGGCTGTGGCCGCCCGCTCCCGCCCCCGCTTGCAACACGGTGCTCCCGCGGCACCGCCCCCCCATTGCGGCTCGCACTTCCGGTTTGGCAAATTTCGCAACTTTGTCCCTCAGATAAGGCACACCGGACTATAAGGCGCACTTCCGGGTTCAGGGAAAAAATTTAGTCAAAAAGGTGCGCCTTATAGTCGTGAAATTACTGTACTTTAAAATGTTTGACAGACACTTCCAAGAAGTTGGAAGGCTGAAAATAATGTGAATGGTTTCACAAGAGGAAGGCCACAGAAAGCCTCAAGGTTTTTTAAATTTAGAATTCCAGTGAAGCATAGAAAGTATAATTATTTGTATTTTGCTGTGTTTTGTAAACTGCATAATACAGTCATTCTTTCACTCCTTAAAGTTGTCATTTTCAAGACTGCAGTGGTAACATATTTTCCAAAGGTCAGTTTTCCAATTATAATCCAAAATTTGATGTTAATATTTTTTCTTATAGCCATGTTGTAACCGCATTCTGTTAATTTCATAAAGATACCATTTAGCTGAGGTAGGTGGTATTCTGGGCATATGAACAGTCACCTAATGTCAACAGTAAGCAGTAACTGTAACTACTGACTTCCCATCATTTGCAAAAAAATATTTTCCCCAAAATTACAGTATGTAGAGCTAGACAGCATCCAAATCTCTCACTGGGAAATTACAGGGATTTTCTTAGTGCTTTATATATTCCTGAACACTTTTAAGTCTCATTAGATTTTGCAGGCAATCTTACACACTCTTCAGTTAATATCTGAGATAAACTTGTCTGTCAAGTCCTAAAAACAGAAGTGGGCAGCAGGGACTTGGTATTTTTATCTATTTCTTTTCTACCTCCCTCAACTCAAACATCCCTTCAGAGAGAGTTGCCATAGAACCATCATAAAATTCATTTAGCTCATGCAAGCATTAGAATTGGGATAAAATACAGTATTTGACCTCTTTACTTAGCGCTGCTTTTCAGGTTCTTACCTTTTCTTTACATTGTTTGCAGTAAACTTGTTATTTACATATTCTGGCATATTTCAATGTAAGCTAAATGCTCCAAACCACCAAGACACAACCTCAGCTGCTGTAGAAAATTCCTTAATTAGCTTTGGGGTAAGGAAAGATCCCAAAAGCTTTCTTGTTCTCTTTGGTCTGCAGCGAGTTTTAAAACACGAGCTACAGGATCCTGCTCTTTCCCCTTCCCCGGGAGCCAGAGCCCATTCCCTGGGCACCATTTTTTGGGTGGTGGAGCAGCCAAAGGCTATGATCCAGACAAGGGAAGAGTTGGGTCTTCTTTGATCAAACACTCCTCGTGTTCCCAACAGTAGAAATGAACAGCAGCTCCTGATGCAGCTCCTCAAACATGTTCCAGCTGAAAGCCTCATTTTCTTGCAAACTTTTAGGGAGCTAATGTCGAAATATTTGGAGTAGCAAATATTTACGAGGGAAGGAGGCAGGTGAGAGTTGCCAACCATCTCATAAAGAAGTGGAAAGCATCCATCTGAACCGGGACTCATCATGTCAGTTGCGTTGGTCACCGAAAAGAATCACCCAGGAACCTCTATTTGTTTGACTTATTTCTCCAGTTTTGAATCTCATGCTGATTTGAGGAAAAAAGAATGAGGAACAGTTAGGGGTAGAGAAAGTCGCAGGAATTTTGTCTCTTTAGTCACTTGCTTATGCACATGGCAAATGTACCACAGGAGGCAGCAGGAGAATTTCTCTTTATTTGTTCTTCAGGACAGAGAAATGTCCCTTGGTCCCTCCATGCTCTGTTCTGAGAGAAGAATTTTCAAGTGTGAAATATTTTGAAAGAATTCAGTGCTGTCCTTTTGTTTTATCTTTATGTAATTTACATTACAATTTTTAATAGATTTCTAAATTTCAGGAAAATTAATTACTTTCTGGAATTCATCTTATATCATCTGATAATTCAGACATAACTAATGTGTGACAAAAAAGAAAGCTTTTTCATTGTGCTCAGTTACTGAGTATTTAAGTTGGGGGTTGGAATTTTTAAAGAAAAATGTTTTAAATAGATACACGAATTAGTAGTTTTGCAATTATTCTTATTTTTAATACATACTTACAGCAGGTTTTTAAGACATTTTTTAGTGAAGAATTACTACTTTCCTCTTTCCTTGTTATATCTTGTATCAGTTTGGTGCAATAACGACTTTGCATGGAAAATGTGGGAAAATAAGACCAAAAAGAAAATAAAAATTAAATCCTGAGCTCGTTAAAATTAATGAAAAAGCTCAAGTGAAAATAGCCCAGTTGGAATTTCACCTTTGGATTATTTGTTTTCAACATTTTTAAAATTCCTGTTCAAAGACATTCTGAAAATCCAGAACATTTCAAGCAGGAAACCTTCCCAAAGGCTCCAGGAGGGAGTAGAGCCTTCCAAAGAGCCCAAGCTGTTCTGGGTTTCACCTGTGGAAGGGGATTTATTTCCCTGCTGATGAATAGGCAGCGATTCCTGCTGGGATGGGTGACCCTGCTCCCCTCCGGAGCCGCACTGACCATGGAGTGGCCAAACCTCACCCTGGGTTTGGGTTAGGACAAATGTGCTCTGCCTGGAGACCACCACAGCATTTCGCTGGTGACCTGAACTATGTTTGAACCCGAGGGAAGCAGGAATGCATTAACCCCCACAGTCCCGCTGGGTCCAGCACCAGGGTTCCGGAATGTCACACGTTTTGCCCCAGTAGCCTGGAGTTCCAGGTCACATCTGTCCTGAACACCTCAGTAAAATCACCATCAATACCCAAATGACGGCACATTACCATCAGTACCCATGTCATGGCAAGTCAGTTAATATTCCTTTGGCTTCTCAAATGGTTTCACTTCTCATTTCAAATCCAGGTAGGCAAAGCCTCTTCTCAAGTAATATTAAATTCTTGCTCTTGATATGCACTGACAAAACTTCTGATGTGGTAACACCTTCTGAATTGTGTTCAGTAAACAAATGTTTGGCTCAGCAGGCCAAATTCCATTTTCCACCATTCCCTGTGTTTTCATTTATCCTACAGCAAAATGAAGGCAAAAAAAAAAAATAGCCTGAAATAGTAATTACTGGAACTGAGTCCATCTGGTACAGGAAAGGGGTGTGGAATTCTTTCATCTGTGCAGTGCATGCTAAATCATGGACATAAATGCAAAAATCGTAGATAAAAACATTACTTACTTTAAGAAAGAACCATTGCATTTCATAGTGAAATATTGAATATTATACTTAAAAGCATTTCAGAAAAATAAGTAGGTATCAACAATGTGACAGTTGGAGAAATTTTTAAAGGTACCACAACTTATTTCCAGTCCTTCCTAAATTTATGCAGTCATGTCGTAAAGTACAAATTCATTTAATTTCTGCTGGATATCCAGCTGTGGCTTCTAAAACCTGTTAAGGAGATTTTTGTAAAATAAATTGCTGAGTGCTTTCTGCATCGTTGGTTTTCAGTCTTGCAGGACTGTTAAATGCAATCCTGAGTAAATATGACTGAGTAAAGAAGAGTTTTCTTAAGGATCAAATTTTACAGTTCCCCTCTCATGATCCTAGAAGCTGGTCTGAAAAGTTTAATTACTTTGCGCACACGACGTTATCTCAGCAGCTGTTTTCAGCTGTTATCAGGCAGAGCTGCCTGAGATAATGTAACTGTAATGACATTCTAGGGGTAGAATCTCTGAAATGCTTTCTATTGAAAGAATTTGTGTTTAACATGACGATTATGGAATTCAGTATTTATTACTGGCAGGAATTACCTTTTCATCCACCAAGACCTGGCCATGGTTTGAAAGAGTGCGTGAGGAAGTGATGGCTGCTCCTTTACAAGGAGAGTTCAATGGCTCAGTGCTGAAAGGAGATCCACATCTTCCCTGGTGTGGCAATAAAATTATCCTGGAAGAAGCTGCTTCTCAATTTTTGCAGTGTGACAGAGTTATTGGTTCCAGGTTTTTTGTCTTTTAGGGTACAGTCACACATCTGTGCATCTGAGAGCAGGGCAGGCTGCTCTCTGCCTTGCTGTCAGCCTGGCTCGGATCAAGCCTGCAAGTGAAGATGGTAAATGGAAGATGGAGATGTTTCTGGAAGCAGAGAGACTTCCTTGGCTGTCAACTCAAACCTGGCAAGAAATAGCATCTCCTGCAGTAAAGCAGCCTCTCCAGCCCTCACTGACTCAATGCCCCTCAATGCCCCTGAGCTCTCCTACCCCTAGGTCAAGCCTGTGTTTGCTCTTTGCCTTCCACTGTGTCCCTCCAGCCTTCTCTTGGCCCCTGGTCCTGCATCCAACCAGGGGTCCCTGCTGAGTCCTTTGTGCACACAGCAATGGCTTCATAGTCTGTAAAATTTCTCCTCTGTGTTCTCTGGGAAATCTTGGATATTGTGGGCGATTGAAGGAGTCCCTCTGTGAAATCAAACCATGCCCACCAACATGGGGCTGTCAAGCTAATTTGAAGCAAACTTGGCAAACCCAAATAATAAAATTGCTTCATGTTGGACTGTTTATAAAAGCATCCAGTAAGAATGATTTTTTAGTAGTACTGGCTACTGATGGATTTGATCGTGTGACTTACAGATGAAAAACTCCGCATCTTATCAGGAACTGTTGGACTCATTGTAACTCTCAGGCTTTGTTTGTTTGTTTGTTTGCTTGCTTTAATCGGGACAGTTAAAAATATTTTTATTTCTAGTAACATTTGAAGACTCATAAAATCTTTTACGTTAGAAAAGAGCTCTGAGATCATTGAGTCCAGTCCTCAACCCAACACTGCCATAAAGGGTTTAGCACTGTTTGGGAGTTTTTTACTCTTTCCCTCGGTGGAGAATTTTTCCCATTATCATGCTTAGCTTTTAATTGCTGAAGGCAAAGGGATGAGTGAGGGCTGTCTCCCTGGCTCAATCGCTGGCAGGGTTTGGGGGGTCGGGGTGGTTGGTCGTTTTTTTCCTTCCTTGGGACACTCGCAGATCTGAAGGTGGAGGAGAGAGGTTTCTTCTCTGCGGTCGGATCTGCCCTGCAACCCGGCACTGCTACAGCCTCCTGCTCTGAGAACAACGCTGAGAACCGAGACCCAAACAGTGAGCGGAGACTTCCTCCACCCTTCTCCCACCTGGGACACGGCCCTGCCGCCTCGCCTCCCTGCTCCTGCTGCTGCCGCGGCTGCGAGGGGTCTGCCCTGCTCCACCGGGACCGTGCGGAGAACAGTGTCCGGGACTGGGACTGAGTTTTGTTCTGTTTTGTCACTGATTTTTTCATAGCTGAGGTTGTTGTTCTTGTTTGTCTTGTAGATATATCAGTAAAGAGCCATTATTCCTAAACACATACTTTTGCCTGAGCGCCCCTGAATTTCCAAATTATAGTAAATTGGGAGGGAGGGGATTTTCACTCTCCATTTTGAGAAAAGCTCCTGCCCTTTTTCTGGCAGTACCTGTCCCCTAAATCAGGACAAGCACATTAAACACAGAATAATTTCTCATTTGGTTTAAAGATAGAGATTCCATTTATCACTATGATTAAGATACTTGTAAGGATACTAATGGATACAACAACATTGGCTGCTCTACATGCATCACAGTGTTCAATAAACCTTATGATAATTTTCTTCCAATAAAATTTTTTAAAATTAAATTAAATTAAAAATTTACTTTTTTAAAGTAAAATACAACCATGAAACTCTTTATTGAAGTTACAAACTAGTAATCACCTCTTCAATGGCCTCTCCCTCTTTGGGAGGTTGTGAGCTGAGTGCCCACACGGAAACTGGAGGCTAATCTGGAGCCCCCTTCTTCCTCCCCTCTCTGTCCCATTCCTCCCACAAAACCCAAGTGTTTCAGGTGCAGCTAGTGGCTACTCCAGGATATGTCAATAAGGACAGCACTGGATCTGCGGTCCCCATGTCCCACAGACCAGCTCTAAACCAATGCCCCTGGCCTTCTTTGTTAATTTGGAACGATGTTGGGAGGATTAGAAGGGATTTTGTGGAATTCTCCAAATTAAATTGTTTGGTTCAACTGCCTTTGCTAAAAGTGTGCTTTAATTCAGGCATACGATATATCCCAAGTTACCACAAGGTTTGTATTTGGAGTTAATGTTCTATATTACCATCAAGGCTGCTTTAGTTAAGCTAGTGAGAATAATCACATTTAATTTTTTAAAAAAAGAAAAAGTTGTATGAGCTAATTTTTTGGTTGTTTCTTCTAAAAATAAATAAAAAGCATCATCCTTGCAGCCCCAAAAACAAATCAAGGGTTGCTTGATTGGTTTTTAGTCACAACCATATGCTTTTTTCCTTAGCAAAGGGCAGTAGGAAATTATTGCATTACACAAGTGGAATTTAAAATGTTGCTGATGTACTTAAGGATGCTCTTTCCTGAGAAGAATCATTGTGTATGACCACGCTCTTTAAAAATGTGATTACAACAGTTGAGCAGATGGTAGACACTTGGGGTCAGCTCTAAGGAGATCTGTATTTACAGTGTATTAATAATGGTTTAAACTTTCTCATAAATAGATGTTGATTAATTTTAAATCCATTTGTAGAAACTTAGCATTGCCAGACTATTTCCTGAAACCACAATACAAAGTATTATAAACACCATCCGTTAATCCAGACTAATGTACTCCACACGTGAAAAAAATTCACTAAAAGGATTAATGTAATTTTTCAAACATGAAAAAAACCAGATTGTATGTTTCATGTATACTTTGTGTGTTGAATTTTCGAAAAGTCAACTGTTTTTGTGAATAGAATTATGTATTTTTATCCTTTGCTGTAACATGCTTTTAAGTAACTTATATTTAATTTTATATTCTGTTTGGTATTTCTTTGCCTCTTTGTCTCACAGCTAGTTCATTCCATTGAGTGGAAAATAAATTAATCCAATCAGGTGAAACAGTGGGAGGAAAATTTAGGAAAAGCCTATTTTAAAGGCAAGCAGACACAGTTTTGCTAGAAATAAATAGCATTAAATGGCGAGTCTCAACCTTAGGCACTTTTAAAACCTGTATTTCGGATTTTGTGTCATAAAAGAGCACAGGGCATTTCTGCAATCCTGACACCTGCTTGGAAGTCCCAAGCTAAAAGCTGTTGCGCAGAAATATCGATCAGTTCATGTCAGGGGAGTTTCGTGTTTCCAGGGAGTGGAGAGGCTCAGTGTGCAGATACCTAAAATATCCATGTCCATGCCCTCACAGAGCCCTGTATGCACTTACAGAAACTCAGCCCCCATGGGTAGAGCACAGAAATGCACACAGAGGTGAGGGTGTGTTTGTGTGCTTGCTGAGGCTAATACTGGTGCTCAGTGACTTTAAATAATTGTCTGAAACTCAGGGGCAATTTGATTAAAAATTCAACTGTTGCTGATGCAACTTCACAAACCACACAAATACAAAAACCAAACGTGGGATTACAGCAGGATCATTTTATTTCCTTCATAAAAGTTTATGTAAGAGAGAGATGCTCCTCATCCTAGCCAGTTAAGCACTGGAGAATTTATAGGCCAGAAAAGAAAAAAAAATTGATCTTCAATGGGTCTGTGAGCTATCATAATCTTGAAATGGTATGAAGTGATAGGCTTTAAAATGGGAGCTACAGAGTGAAGAAATGATGTTGAACTTTCAGCTTGACTTCCACCAGAAAACTTTCGTGCATAATTTTTTACATAAATGTGTAGAACTGAGTAACTTTTTCTTCATAGCATTCCCTTTTCATTGTTCTTTTGTTTCTGGAAGATAAAGCCTGGAAATTGCCCTCCGAGCAGTAAATGTTTCAACTGCAAATTTTGACACTGTTTTACAAAGGCTGTGGAATAGAAGCATCCTTAGCAAGAGCATCTAAGCAGTGAGAAATTTATTGTTTTCTGTTTGGTTGAAATCCTGTGACTTGTGGACTGGACTTAATGTTCCAAACTCATATGTAAATTTATTCCTTAGATCTGTGCTCCTGCTGAAAAAGATAAAACCCAAGAACGAGGGAAAGTTCTGAATGTGTGCAAATATCATGACACAGTCCAAGGAACGCTGTCCCAGGTGCCTTAAAGGTCTAAGCGAGACAGGAGGACTGATCTTCTGTCATTATGAAGCTATTGCTTTTGTAAAACATATTACTCCAAATCAGCAAAGCAACAGATTTTAAAATCCCACTGAATTCAACATGGTCAAGTCATGTCTAGTCTGATTTTTCAGCTCAGTTTTCTCTGATCCTTCTCTGCAGTTTCCCCATGTTTACACACACTTTGTTTCAGATGGCTAACACAACTTACCAGAATTTGAGTGTAGGAATTGCCATTCTCATGTCCACAGTTTCTCCTGCTTTCAAATTCTTTATAAGTTGAACAAAATCCTGGTAATCTTGGCATCCTATGCTGCACAAATCAAATGGTCTATACACCATAGCTGCACTTTCTAAAGCACAACTGTATAAGCTCTACAGGAGATGTGCAATACCCCAGCATTGCCCTGAACCCTCAGCAGGATTTCTTTCCCAATGTTTTCCAGGGTCACCAAGGACACCCCTGTGCCACAACAGCCCTTTCCCTGTCTGTCTGTTCACTATCCAGTTGTCCTTTCTCAAAATCTTTTCCTACAATGTTGCCAAAAATCTCCTGGTTTCTGGCTACTGCTTCTTGTCCACTTCGTCTTCTATGTCCATGACAGAGAATCTTCCAGCTGAGCTTCTGAGTCCTGAGGCCAGCACAGCCCAGGGACGGCTCCCCGCAGCACTGAGCTCTGGGACTGGGACCTTCAGCTCCTTCAAGGTGCATTTCAGGCCTCCAGAATCATTTTTAAATTGGGAAATTTGAACTCCTTCTGTCTCACTATAAAGAAACTTGTTCTTTGCTCTCGGTCTTCCAAAAGTTTCTCCAGGTTGGGAGACAAAGCTGTAAATTGCCTTGCACATCCAGTAATTGCCCTTTGCAATATTTGCTTTATCCATCACATATACGAGTTCTGTGTGACATACGCAAGAGAGGGGCTGCACTGGTTTCATTCCCAGTCGGGTAATGTGTAAATATGGAGAGTTTCTATCTGCTCAAATACACTATTTCCTAATACTTCCAGCTTCAATTTTTCCCTTGACCCTGTGTTTACTCAGTAGTACAATTTTTTTCTTTTTAAAAACTGTATTTGACTTCTACAGGGAACTCACTGGCTAATCCTAGGTTAAATTTGACTACATAAGTCAGAAGTCAATTTTTCAGACCTTAACAAACCTAAATTATTTTTATGCCTCGTAAGAATATTCATAACCTCTTACACATTTTCTGAAATATTTAGATGATGTTCTTGAATTGCCTTATTTTGAACACTATCTGCATGCTTGATGTTAAACAATTCTATTCTTTTCTTTAACAAATTACCAATAACAATGCTGGCGCCCTTCTGTTTGATTTGTCAGATGACACATTAAAGCACATTCCAATTCTTTCATTTCCCCAGCATGTTTTGCTGTTCTGTACAGCATCTTCATTACTGCTTGATATTTCTAAGCTCATTACTACATAAACCAGCTATGTTAAAACAGTTTGATTGTATTTTTGGAAGCACAGCAAAACAGCATCAAGTACATCAGTGAAATACTTCATAGTGACCTCTGCTGTTACACTTCTTTTGGATCCATTAAAACTGTTTTAAATAGCAAGAGCCATAATAATAGAGTAATAGGCAGATCGTGGTAGCTCAGAGTATGCCTGATGCGAAAGAAATTAATTTGCAGGTGTCCTTGATTCCTGAGTGCTTATGCTGATGGTACTAAGTAGTGCTTGACTGGAGCATCGATCTGCTGTTCCTGTATCCAGTGTAGATATTTTTGCAGTACTTAGGAGCACTTACTCTTGCTCTCTTAATGTGAGGTGGTAGCAGGAGCGTGAGAAGTTTCAGCAGTTTGCATCTGCTGAAGCAAAAAGGAAATGTTTGACTTTCTGCCCAGCATTGCTAAATACAGACACTTGGAAAATAGGGATGTAAAAATAATCTTTCCCTTGAAAATGTTCAGTGATGCTATTTCCCAGGATATATGGATTGATTTTTGTTTTTAACAACATGGAGAAGGGGCGGTTTTGGTGCTGAAATACTTGTGTTAGAATCAATTGCCTAATGTGGTCAGATGTAAATTGTAACTCAGAAGTGCAAAGGCTTGGGGAGCTTCCCAGAGCAATTGGGGAGTGACATAAGGACTCTTTGATTGCAGTTTTGTTCTCTATATTCTTATCTCACAAAAATTCGGTGAACATGTCCTTTTAGACCTTTGAAAAGCTGAACAGTATTGGTGAGTTAAATAATACTGTATTCTGTTTAATACAGTGAACAAAAATTATGTTTCCATGGGCTTGGGCCTCAGTTCAGCAAAACACTTCAGTTACTATTTAAGTTGATTTGTATGATAAAATCTTCCCTCTATCAAGAAGAGAGTAAGAGTAGAACTTATCAGGGGTGCACAGTGACTCAATTACATCTGGCTCACCTCTGCATCTCAGCTAAAGTTATTAAACTTTGCTAAAATACTTCAGTCAGGTTATTGAAACAGTTTAATTAATTTCAAACGTTTATGAGTCCCACTGTAACCATGTGCCATGACTCTGGGTAAGTGTGGTGGTCTGGTGTTACCCACGAGAAACACCCGTAAATTTCCCATAAACAAGGTGGAAATGCCACAGTCTGGATAAAGTGCAATTAAGAATAACTTGAGCAGTCTACTCGTGCTCAGTTTCTGCCTTTTTTCTATGCATTTTTTCGGTGTTTGCTGTGCTTTTAACCCTGTTCTCAAACCGTGTATGTATCTACAGTTTTTTAGAGTGACAGTGACAGTCTACCCATCACATTTAACATGGCAGAGGTTAATACGGTGTGGCTGTGTGCTGTGTTTGGGCTCCGACCATAGCTGGTGCTGGGGTATGCAGAATTTTTTCCTGAATTTGGATTCTTTCTTGAACTGAGTTTGCAAGAAGGCTGGAGAGGGAGTTTTCAGAAGGACATGTAGTGATAGGAGAAGGGTGAATGGCTTTGCACTGAAGCAGGAGAGGTTTGGATGAGGTATTAGGAGAAAATTCTTCCCTGTGAGGACAAGGAGGCCCTGGCACAGGGTACCCAGATAAGCCGTGGCTGCCCCTGGATCCCTGGCAGTGTACAAGGCCAGGTTGGATGGGGCTTGGAGCACCCTGGAATAGTGGAAGGTGTCCCTGGCCATGGCAGGGGTGGAACAAGATGAGCTTGGTCTCTTCCAACCCCTTCTGTAATTTCTTTGAGCCCCAAAATGAAGTCAGGAAATTCAACATCCTTTAAGCTTTTCTCCTTTCTGAAGACTTGAGTTCATATTTGTGACAATTTTTTTTTGCGTCATTTCTGTTCACTGTGGGTTCATTAAGAAACCCCCGATTTGGAAAAAAGTACATTTTTTTCAGGAGGGTGTGTAGCCATGGGTAGTAACCCTACAGCTCTGCACAGCCTGCACAAGGAGCAGCTCCCCATGCCCAATGCCCAGCTCCTTGGCTCTACCTTTGTTTTTCATAGAAAATAACCCCTGGCAGAATAAAGCTGGTGGCTCTGTGGTGGTGCACACACCTGCTATATATAGCACAGGCCTTTTAGCTGCTCATTAGTAATTTCCTGCATGGTGGACGCAGCATTCGGATGGAACTGAGGCACATAAATCTGACTGGCTTTATTAGGATAGGAAAAATCTCGAGTATGCTGCAGCAGAAACTCAGTCTAATGCAAGTAACAGCTGAAAGTGTTCTTTAAATTCCATGGAGATTTGGCTTTTTAGAACAATTTTGGAGGATCACAGCTCTATGTAGGCGGAAAGCAAAGGCAAAGTATATGAGTGCCTTCATTGTTGGCCCAGATGGCATGACTTAATTAAATGAAATATCTGTGCTGCCTATGTGTTGATGTCTGACACTAGACCTAGGCCAGGCTTGCAAATAACTGTGGTTTGCCAACGTGTGGCTTTTCAAACAAAATCTGTATTAGTGCTCATGAGCCGTGAGGAGCAATGTGGCTGGGCTGAGGCACAGGCTGGGTACTGAGTGAGGAACAGAGCAAGGCTTGAAGGAGGAACTCAGCAGCTTTTCAGAGACGCTACATTTGGGATGGAATGTACTCACCCTGACATCCTAGAAACCAGCCAGAGGAAAAATAATTGAGCATCATTAGTAACAGTTGTTAACTTCTCTCAGGTACACCAAGGCCTTGGCTGGCAGCAGCTCTGGCTCAGTGGGGAGCAGCACACTGAGGAGAAGGGCAGAAGGAAGATGGCCTTGCCTCCAGCAGCCTCAGGACCAAGGTGGGAGGTGGCACCAATGCACCGAGTTTGCCTCAGACTCCCAATTTCAGCTTCCAGCAGGACATGGCCGCCCCTCAGGAGCACACTGCTGGTGGTCACTACTGGTCAGTGAGGGAGGGCCGGGGGCAGTCCTTGGGCTGTGCTGCAGCCCTGGGGCTCCTGTTCCTGCAGTGGCATTCCTCAGGGGCACCATGCCCTACCAGAATTTGAGCAAGGGATGGATGGGCAGGGAAGCAGAGGCTTGGGACCACCACAGTGGGGGTGGGTTTCCCTCCATTTCACCGATGGTAAATATCAAGGTTCTACTCTGAGCTATAAAGAGAGGAGTTACTGTGAAAAGATGCTGTCGGAGGAGCAAAAACAGACAGCGTATTCATGTCTAGACTAAAGCATGTGCAAGTTTCCAGGTTGGAAAAAAGGTCCAAAGAGAAGTGCTGAAAGAAGACTGAGTGAAAGTTACCTCTGGCACCTGCAGCACACAGAGCACATGGGTGACGTAGCTTGAGCAGGGGAGGTGGGCACAAACCCATGGGGGCAGGTAGAAGAATGGGTAGGAGAAGAAAGTTGCCACAGACAGCAACAGAGATCCAGTGGTGATTGCTGCAGATGTTCATTTTAATATGGAATTTTAATATGGAATTGCCATACCTGTGCTTTTGTTAAGTTATTTCAGAAAAAAAATGGTGTTGTAATAGTGAATTATAGAAATATAGTGGCTTTTACATGGCAAGCTTTTGGCATTGCAAATGCAAAAGCCTTACACCAGGCACTCATCTTTGCACTCAGAAGTGGTGGAATCCAGTCCTTTATATTGGCTTTTGCTCATGGTTTGTTTTCCCTCATACGAACTTCAGGAAGGGCTTACCTTCTAATTGTTAAATTTGGCCTCTCAGTGCTTGCATATCTATCCTTGCAAGCAGAAACACAAGTGGTTGCAGTTCTGAATGGATCTTCTGTTAATGGAACTGACTAAATGCTTGCAAAACTTCATAGAATCAGAGAATCACAGGATGCCTTGGTTTGGAACGGATCTTAAAGACCATCCAGTTTCAACCCCTTGCATTGGTAGGGCCACCTTCCACTAAACCTAGACTATCTTTTGGGGAATATGTGTAGGCAGACCCTAGATCTATCCAAACAGAGTCATTAGTCTAAAACCACCCTTTTAATTACAGTAATCTGATAGAAGGTGCTGAGGCAGGTTGTTTCAATGGTATCCTAAAGGGGTGCCTCTGAATTTTATTTCCTACTAAAAAGCTGTTATCTCTTGCATGAAGCAGAACCAGTTGCCATCACCATCTGGAAACTGAGGCATTATTTTCTGGTATTCTAGCAACTAATATCACGTGTAAGGAATACTGAAAAATCTAAGATGTTTTGTCTTGCAGCATGTTTCCTTTTTAACTATTAATGCCCTTTTACTCAGACAAATAAAGTAATATCTGCTCACACTTTCAGAAGCAAGTCTTGAGCTGGGAGAGAAAACAGAGAAAAAATCATTAAAACCTGGAACACATCATTTGCTTAACACATTTGCCTAAATTGCATCGGCTTAAACATAATTTAACCCTAGATTTAAAGGACCCTCAAAGGTTTTGGGGTTTTTCTTTCTTTTCCTCAGAATTAGCTGAGGAAGAAACAGGTTATGCTTCAATGCTCCAACAATGTGGATTAAAAAGAAGTTCTGATTCGGAAGGAAGAATGCAGAGAAGGCTGCCCTGAGGCAGCCTGACAGGTCCATGCATAGCTCAGTGCTTGCTAATTGATTTTTCCAATAGAAAGCTGGACCCATCATGACAACTCCCTCATCACACAGCACACACAGATGATTGAATAAAACATGCCCTACCCTCCTGCACTTTTCCTCAACTCTGGTTCTGGAAAGTTGGGTAATAAAGTATTTTACACAGGGCAGACCAGCTCATTGTTTAATGGCAGTAAAATGAGATACATTTTAACAATATTGAAGAGCGGTAGTTCAAGTATTCTGGTGTTATGTGTTATATATAAGAATGTCCTGTACAAAAGATACAATATTATATATAATAATTATTAATATATGAAATTATTTTATCATTTTTCTGCAGCCTGCTGTCTATGATATTGAGCTATGGAGTGGTGAAACAACTCTGCAAGGCTTGGGATGTGATACTGGTTTGGCTTTGGGTTTTTCCTGGTCAGTTTTGATACTTGGTAGGAAGTACTGATTTGAGGCCCAGCATAAATGAGATTATTGTAGAAGAGTAGTGATAAGCAAGCAGAAGTTTGCAGCATGAAAGCAGTATGGCAGAGAAAAAATAAAGGATTTGAATTAGAATTAGTTTTCTAATTTTTTTTTTAGACTAGAACGCTAGCTCATGAAAATATTTGCAATTTGTTCAACAGGACAGTAACTCATATTTGGATCTGCTCCACAGGTGCAGCCAAAGAATGTGGAGTAGGATTATTATACATACATACACAAAAATAATATATATAAAGTAATTACAGTCCTCTGCCCCACCCTGGGTGCTTAGGTGCCAGGAGTAATGTCACTGCAGAAACATAAGGTCTGGAGGGGAAGGTCCCACCCAGAAGGGTCCCTGGGTGACCCCTGTGAGTTCTGCTGGACTGACACCACGATGGACACCAGACCCAGAGAAGTTAAAACTGGGCTGGGCTGGGCTGGGCTGGTCTGGATTAAAGCAAACACAAGTTGTTTTGTGTGTGGCCCTGAAAATCTTTGATGATAAGGCTGGGTTGCTCAGCCAGTTTTGAGATGGCTCATGGATTTGGGAGCAGCCTGTGACAGTCTTACATCTCATTAAACTTTCAGAGTATCCTGAGCTGGAAGGGATCCACATGGATCACTGAGTCCATGCCTCAGTGAATAGCCCATACAGGGACTGAGCTTCAGAGCAGCATTACCGACCCTTGATAGATCTTTTTGCCCTTTTAAGGGTAAATAAGTCTATCTCAGTCAGACCTGTATGGACAGAGGTTGTTAAAGCCCTTCCAAAGCTTTCCTAGGCCTGGTGGGGACTCTTCCTGTTTCCTTTTTAGCTGCCAGCTTGGCCCTAGCAATGACATTTTAATCACATGTACCCACCAACTCCATCACCTTGTTTAGCCAGACCAAGAGGCTACAGCTCTGGTCATTACATTCACTGCTCTTCACAATAAAACATTTGTACTCAAGCTGTCAGTAAATGTTTCTATTTCACTGGTGATTTAGTGTCCTGGATTATGCTGAAAATACTTTGAACTGATGGTTTTCTTAAAAGGCCAAACCACTTCTTACACTGCATCCAGTATGGTTTGAATACACTGGGAAGGCTTATCCAGCTCTGAATGTTTTTGCAGACTTCTAATAATATGTTGGGAACAAATTCAGAGAATGAAAAATTGCTGTGAAAGTTCTCAAAGTTCTCACACTTGATGGAAGACAAAGCAGATTTTATTATCCTTCTTCAGGATTAACAGTGCCCTTAATACCAGTGGATTTCCCCACGTGGAAGCAAAGAGACTCCGTCCCTCAGCAGGTAGTCACTCACTTCTTAGGATACATTTTCCAGGTGATTTGTGGAGTTTTCACCATGTGCTTTCCATTAATCTTGGGATGAATGTAGTGTAAATCCCAAGTCAGCATTTGGAATATCTACCAATTAATTTTTAAAAGCAAAAATTCTTAGTAACTAGATCTGGGACTATATGGTACAAAAATCAGTTCTTTAGCTAATTGTGAAGAAAAGTGTTAATTCTTGGAAAACAGATCCCAAAGTAGTTACCTAAAGTAGTATTTTATTACCATTTATGTCTAACCCCCTACAAAACAACAACAAATAAAGCAAAACCAACAATAATTTAAAAATAACAACAACAACAACAAAAACTAAAAAAAAAAAAACTAAAAGGAAGCAACAAAGAAATATTTCCACATCTTTTAAGGGAGAATGGGTAAGAAGGCATCTGTCTCTGGGAGTCCCTTTTTCTCCAAAAATTGTACTAAATTTTAAGTCCTGAGTGGTTTATTCTGCCCACTCTCTGCAGTCCACTCATGACCATTTGATCTTCACAAAAATAAACAGATTTGTCTCAATTTTACTCAAGGAGTAGCTTGTGCTGTAGTGAAACATAACAATGGGAAGTGTATCTTATAAGGATTGACACTTGAAGAATATAGATTGTGTTCGCCAATATTTTTAGAGATAAAGAAATATTCTGCAACTTCTTTGATGTATTGAACTCCCCAGGAGGAGATTCCTGCCACTACCTGGGAATTAAAAAAAAGGCAGCTGATTCTAAAAACATCCCCTGTAGGGAAATGTGGCTGTGACATGCTGCTTTATTCCCCTGAATGGTTTTTTAATTGTGGGTGTAGTTTAAAACATGTTATTTTTGATACATCTGCATATGGAGCTGTAATGCCAAGGAAATTTTCTGCAGTAATAAAAGCAGAATTAGATAAAATCTGACTGTAACTGTAAAATAGAAAACTTCTAAGGGTTAATTGTATAACAGAGCGTGAGCATTTAATTAGTCTTTCCTCTCAAAAATGTATTTAAATTATTTGGTTCTTCAGTGCAGACTAAAATGATTTTAAAAAATTTAAAATTAGGAATTTTAATATATGTGAAACATGTGCTTCACTACTCAAGCACTATTCTTGTGGTTAGCAGATGATACCAGGGCATCCAATAATAACAACAGAACTGCACAGAAATCAAAGAATGATTTATTTTAAACTGCTTCATGAAGACAAAAGCTGCCAAATCACTAGCAGATTCTGCTGTGTTTTACTGCTCCTTCTCCCTGGATACTTGCACTTAACTAATTTATTTAGTTCCCAAATTACAATAAATCCTTCCCGTGTCGTGGAGCAGTGTTTGTAATTCCTTCTCTGGAGGTGCCTGCAGCACTGCAGAGGGAAAACTCTCGTGCTGTTGCCGTTTCACCACCCGTGCTGGGTGTGTAAAATCTGAATTACTCCTTTCCCACTATGCATTGCCATCTAGCGGCCTGTGGTTCCCGTGTGCCACAGCAGCAGGGAATGACCATGGGTATTGGCTGGGAGTGACTATGGACATCGGCTGGGAATGACCACTGGCATTGGCTGGGAATAACCATTGGCATCAGCTGGGAATGGCCATTGGCATCATCCATCTCATGCTGGGCACTGCCCCAGCTGTGATCACTTTCTTTTTTTGATCACTTCCTTTGGAGAAGAGTGGAGCCCTGCTGCAAGGATCTGCTGATGGCACTGCCATGTGCATGTGGTTGAACACTGTTTTTTACTTTCTTATGAATAAAAATTCAAGGGGTAGAAAGGACCAGGCATGGTACAAAAAGAGCCACTAGCTTTACCTTGTGCTGTGGAACCCTGCTCAGCTCAATTCATGGAGAGGGAGAAAGAATTAGTGCCAGGTTTGCCTGTTGGCATGACTTCCAGCCAAGGACAGTAAAAGATTATAAAGAATTGGATCATAATTCTTGGCCAAAATTCTATCTTCTGGGGACTCAGATAGTGATAGACAAGGGGGAAGAATTTTAAACTAAAAGAAGAGAGATTTAGACTAGATATCAGAAAAGAATTCTTCCCAGTGAGGATAGGCAGGCCCTGGCACAGGGTGCCCAGAGCAGCTGTGGCTGCCCCTGGATCCCTGGCAGTGCCCAAGGCCAGGCTGGACACTGGGGCTTGGAGCAGCCTGGGAACAGAGAATGTGTCCCTGCCCATGGCAGGGGTGGCACTGGATGGGCTTTAATGTCTCTTCACCCCCAAAGCATTCCAGGATTCTGGGATTGTGTGGTTCAATTTTCATACCTGGCAATACAGAGAAGCAGCTGCAGCAGTGCTCTGAGGGGTGGCTGTTCATCGAGCTCAGGTAAGTGGAGTCTCACCTGTCTATCACATGGGAACCTGGAAAGCCTTTTTCAAAATCCTCCACCATTTCCTTCAACACAGGGCAGTAATTAAACCCTTCAGTCCTTTACCAAGTCATTATACCAAACTATTTCCCCCAAAGCTGCATTTGGATATACTTACTTTTTACACAGTTGTGCGTGGGAAGAAAAAGCCCCCAAATCCCAATTTTTCTTTCTTAAGATTGGTGAAAATAATTGCTACAGTGGTTGTTTAAAAATATTTCTGAAACAGTAATAAATTAGCCACACACAATTGTCTTACCTTTCAACTGTTACCAGAGCTGTTCTAAAGCACACAAGCAAATACTTAAATATTGTTTTTCTCATAACAACATACAGTGTTGAAGTTCTCTTTGTGCTGTGCTTTCCATCAGGATCTTGTGTGCCATACTTGCCTGTGGGGTCTTGAGAAAACACAGCCTTGCCAGTACAACAAGTAGCAAATACAGGGCAATTTTAGAGTAGGATGTTGCAATGGTTTTTCATAGTGAGGTATGTATACATAGAAGAATCTCAAGGAAAATAATACTGAGAAATTTTTTTTAAATACATTAAAGTGTAGTAAGAATATTAAGGGGATATAAATTTATAAGAGGCAAATAAAAATTATGTTCTCAGATTTTTTACTCAGTATTAAATTTTGGGTGACCTTTCTTGAATAATGTTTTATTTTATCACTAACTAGGAGAAAATCAAAGGAAAAATATATACAAAAGGATTTGAAGAAGTCATTAACAAACTGTACCTGTCTGTACAAAGTCATATCCTGGCAGTTAAAATACAGAAGCTGTTTCAAAGAGAAATCATTAGAAACCACAGAAACTGACATCAAAACAAAACTCTGATCTGTTTCTTAGCTGTAAATCAGCATCTATTTATATTAGCTGAGATTTTACTGTCTGGTTAATGGAACAAAACCTTTGCAATTACTGAATAAAACCTTTGTAATTAATGTCCTGCAGGTTTTTGTATTGATAGAGTGAGTAAATATTGATCATTCGATACAAGGAGAAGAAAAATCTGTTGGAGATCAGCCAAGGAGAATTTATTATCAAGTAAGGGTATTTTTCATTCGGTGCTGAACTGCTGGTGCTGAGGGTTTAGTATTTTAGATTTTTATTTTTGGAAGTGTTATAAAGAAAAAAGAAAGTTTTCTGCTCACCCCAACTACTACATTGTGTTAGCAGCAAAGGCAGAGATCTGAGCAGCTCCCTGCAGCTTTCTTACATATTGGAATCAAAATTTTGTGAAAAGTGTCAGTGTGGTCCCAGTGAAGTTACTACCTGAGAGTAATGGCATGTAGCAAACTCCCAGCTTTGAGGGGAACCAGTTGGTAGAAGGGTTCTGATTTCTTTTAGAATGGATATTCAGAATGTAATGATTCACTCAGGTGCTGAGTGGTGCAGAGCAAAGCACAGAACTTTGAATGTGTCTGCCCATCTTCCTGGGTGCTCTACTCAGGCATTCCTGCCTGTTTGTGCTGACAGGAGCTCATGGAACAGTGGACACTGTTCGAAGGGATGCCCTTGTGGATCTGTTCGTACAGAGAGTTGTAAGCTGGGTTAATCCTGTCTGAGGTTCCCAAAGTTCCCTTCCTTTTGTCTCCCTCTCTTTCAGCATCACTGGCACTCTGCGCTCTCAGAGAATAACCTCGATTGTGCCTTACACCTGCTTGCACTTAGGAAAAGAAACATCTGTCACTCTTATTTATGTAATTGCTTAAATTGCATTTTAATTCTAACAGCTTAAGTGTGTTGGTGGAGGAAAATGTTTTCTGAATGGAAGTTTGATCAAATGCCCAGGGAGCTGGTGCAAGTCTTTCCATCGACTCAAGAGATTTTGTTTCAGGCACTTTATTTAGACAGTACTCCTCTCAACCATAACTGAGCAATGTTACATATTTTTCATAAAAGAGACTGAACAAAAATATTTCAACCAGGAATATCTACTATAACCTTTTAAGGAAAATTACTGAAAATTAAAACTTTCCATTTTATAATTTTGATGCAATATAAAATATAAAGAAACCTAGATATAGTTCTTTTAAAAAGCAATATATCTGCTTCAGTGTTACAAAACTGAATTTCTTCTTGCTAAAATGGAAATTGGATTAGATTTTGCTGGAGTAAACTCAACAATTGCTTAAGTTATTCTTTGTTCCCATTAATAGGAATAACACAATATCTATGCCTCGCAATTCCCATCACCGTGGGCTCTTAAATAAGCATTAGGAAATAAGTCTCAGAGTGAAAGGCTCCATTTAGCACTGCTCAGCTTTGCATTTCAGGTTTGCCCGGGTTTCTCTGAGCTCTCACGACACTGACTCTTGCAGGATTTCCTGGCAGGGCTGCTCATGGAGCTGAGCAGTTTCAAAACGGATCAGGAGCCTTATCACGACACGTAAACACCGTGAACATATTTCCCCTTTGCTGAAAGATTCACATTAGCTCCCTGTTAGGCAGCGGATCCATTACAGAGCCGCATTTCCTACGCGTCCTGGCTGTGAGCTTCCCCTCTTCCCCCACCCCAGCCCCCGTCTGAAGTGATACAAAAAGAGGACCTGGCTGCATTTATTTAACTGAGTTTTTAAACTGTTGAGGCGAAATCTCAAGGTGGCAAATCACAGCAGTGTCAGCATCCTGAGGTGCAGAGTTTGATGCCCGGGGTTGTGGCAAACAGCACAAAACTCTGCAAACTTTCCAAGGGCTTCCTCGGGGCTACTGTGTAAACAGCACTCAGCTGATCTGATCAAGTCTGCTCTGAGATACCTGATCCGGAGCTTATCTCCACACTACTCAGGCAATTTGTTCACTGATAAGCAAGAGCAGGGAGGAATTAGGTTTTAAAGAGCGAGTTTGGGCAGGATTCCCCGGCTATGCCGCAGAGCTGAGCAGATCCAGGACAGCAAGCTGGGGATGCGAGCTGGAGCTGCATCCTCACCCCCAGGCGCTGCTGCACAGGGAGCTTCACAGCTTGCAAGGGATGTCATATTAGATCACAGTTTTTGATTCATGAGACATTTTTTGGTTAGCTTTGTAGAAGGGAAATTACAAAAACAAACAAACAAAAAACCCAAAACAAAACAAACAAACAAAAAACCACAAAAAAAAAAAAACAACCCCAAAGACAAATACAGGAATTTCCATTCTTAACTAAGGAAAAAATGTTACCATTAGCACCAAGTTTTCACCATACTGTTATTAGTATTCCATGCTTCTCAGGAAAGTTTTCCCTCTTGCCACAACCATTGCATGATGCTTTGTTCAGAGAAGTTGCAAGAGACAGCTATCTGAGCCCCTTGAGCCTTTTATAAAACTAAGGTTTACAGGGAAAAGCAGAGTACAAGAAGAGCAGTTTCTTCCTGTGGCAGAATGACATCAGCCACAGATAAGAAAGTGCTGTGGGCAGGATGAGGGTGACAGATCCTGGACCCAGCATAAGGCTGTGGAGCAGGAAAGACCCAGTCTCTCCTGGGGGACAAAAGGTAGCTCATGCCAGGCCATGACTGTCTCATCCCAAGTTCAGTTCCACAATAAATGGCTTTTTATTTTAGTTTAAATATATTCCAGTTGTGAAGAGAGCCCTTTAATTGTACAGCAAGTTGAGAGTTTCTGGAGGTTCTTGCTCTTATGGCTTTTAAAATTCTCATTCTGTGTACTAAGCAAACCTCTGACATATTTTACACAGCTGCTGTTTCAAATTCCAGACATTTGACATAATATTTTTGCTATGAAATTACAGAATATCACTACTAACTGTAGTTAGTATCTTATCAAGGAAAGGCTCACTGAGCACTTCAAACCCAATAATTTTGATCCACCTTAATAAAAATTTCTATTTGGCAAATGCTGCAGCCAGCTATACTGAGATTTATGTGTGTGTGTGTGTATAAAAATATATTAATTTTATATATATAAAATACACATACACCGTCTGAGCTTAGAATCTTCCATTTTCTGCTTCTTAAATGCAAACATGATTTTCTTTGAAATTCTGGATGAAATGTGAATCTTAGTCCAGTGTATTTCAGTTTGCCAAATAATGATGTGACAGTGAAGAGCCTTTAGCAATTTCATGTTCAATTTCAAGTCAATATTCATGGAATTAAGCCAATTAATTTTCCATGTCAATAGCTATCTAATAGCTATCTGCTACTTGAAAATATTTGTTTTTGAATAATTCAAGATTTTGTATTTAACAAAATGTCAGTTAAGAAAACCACATCACAATGGTTTTGGTTCCAAGAATGGTTGTCAAAATATTTATTTTCTATTTAGTTTTTATTTAGCTCCTTGGACCTCAGAACCCTGGACTTAGCAGTGAGTTATCTAATTGCTTTGAAAAGGAGCAGGATTTTGCCCTTGCAAATATATTTAACCTTTCCACAAACACATTTTGAAGATAACCTCTTCATGTTACCTTGATTTATAATATTCCCAATGTTTCTATGGTTGGTGAGAACAACATTTGGCTGGGACATGCAGAAATTGGAAGTGCTTTCCTCCAGTGGAGGAGGTTTTCTACCAAAATTTTGTCTAATTCATGGTAGGCTAATTTATGGAAGGATGTATTTTTTTCATTCTGGATTTTGGTAAAATGAAGTGCTGAACCATTGTTTCTCATATCTGTGCTATTTGTACTGGGACTAATACTTGCCATTGTTTCCTGTAACTCTCTGTACTTGCCTTTTGCTTTGCTGCTTCTTTTCTTTCACAGCAACAGTGACCTTTAAGTGGCAGCTGACAGGGCAGATTTTTTTACTAGAATAACATAATTAGTGTTTGACCCTTATATGAGTACTTTTGTCAGGTGTCCCACGGTCAAAATTCCATTTGCAAAAGCCACATTATATGGTATCAGTGATTCCTGTAGTGTAAACAGGGTTCCTGGAGGCAATTGGAGAGCTCTGAGCTCTGCCAACAATGCTTAGAAAGATATTTTAGCATATGAAAGGAATGTCTGAATTTTCATCTTCCTGGATGTATGGCAAAAATGGCCATTCTGAAAGTGCATTTCATTCCACATCAAACAATCAAAGCTTTGATAACTTGCTTATGTCTTCTGTCATAGCATAAAGGTCAAATATATCTGTGCTTTAATGGCTTTGAATGTGGCTCCTTAGAACCAGTGATACATTTGGATCAGTGACCACATAAATGAAAAATCATGGCTATGTAAGTTTTTCTTTTAATTCTTCAGGCAAAGATTTCTCAATTCCTTTATTGTAGATGTCAGCCCATAAAATAGCAATGTAATACATTAAAGTAAAAGAATCTAGTCACTTCATCAGGCTGGAACTGGCCTGTCTTAGATCTCACAGAATTTGGGGAAGCTTGTGTTGCTATTACAGATTTTGCATGTGATATGCCAAATTTTGCTTGTCTAAATCAGGTAATCATCCTGCAGATTTCAGTTAGGCAGCTCCCCTGATGGATTGCAGCCAGTTTTTGGCACATGAGGGACTTTTCTAGTTATCAAAAGCAACAGCCTAAATGTGGCACAGCATTGGATCCCAGTTCAGAGAGGAGAGGAAGAGTTGGATGCAATAATACTTGGGTGTCTCAGCAGTGCTATTAATAAGTGTTTGAAGATGTGAAAGTGGGAACTTGGAAAGCAGGCCACCACATACTCAAATATAGATGTGGATTTAATACGTCTCATTTATTACTGGCAATTGCTTGGAGGCATCATGGACAAAATCCTTAATGTAAGAGGAAAAAGTGTCGGCTGTCACGTTCATTCCAGCTTTAATTTCAATCGCCTGAGCAGGAGCAGCTGCGAGCTGCTATCAGGCATATGAAGTTTTTAGTGCTAAAAAGGCAGCCAGACTGGAAATAGCCCAGAAGTACATATCCATTTGTCTGGTTAACTTCAGCACTTAGACTATCAATCAGGTCAGCCTAAAGAGAAATGAATGACATCAGTCAAAACAATCAGATATCTCTGTGCAGTGATTAGCTCTGTGTAGTACAAAAACTTAAATAATTTGTTCTTTGAAAATGTGATGATTGATTGGCTTCCATTAGGCTTGGATTTTAAAACATTCCATGAACTCTCAGATAAAATGGCACTAAAATGTTATTGCAATAACCAAATAAATCATATTAGACTATAGTGTATACAAGTACTTTAAAACATTACAGATACTAGAATTCTGTGTATAATAAAAAGGTGAAGAATGTAATCCATGAACTTTTTTTTTTCTCATCTCACACCAGCATTATCCATGGCTGCTTTCAAGGATAATGTTCCTAAGGAGATGAATTTTAAGTTTTGCTCTAATACATTATATATACGTATGTAAAAGTTGTGCAGTTTGATGTGTTTGGTCAAAGGCAGGTATTTTAATCTTAACTCAGTGCAGAATTTATCTGAGCTTTTGATACTGGTGCTGGCTGTCTAATTGGAGTTCAGCCTGGTAGTCATCTTGCAGCTGGGAAATGGGCCATCACCATTTCAAAGTTAACTGGTGATTCCAGTACCAGTTTTGGGATCCAGTTCATTGTTCTGTTGTTCTGACCAGAGGATCCCTGACACAAAACACTGTTCAGCCTTGAATCTCGTGTAGAGGCATAAAACAAAGCCTTGCTCTGATATGTTGGGTGGCACTGCGGTTAACACTTGAAATTTATGATCATTTTCCTAATATTTCACTTTTGCTTAATGATCCAGACTCTGTAGGCAAATAATTTTGTGAATCATCTCTTACTTCAAAACAAACTGTGGGCCCAGTGCGTGCGAGATCGCCTAAATATTGGAAGCCTTATGGATCATAAATCAGAAGGCAAGGAAAATAATCCCATCAAAAATGTTTTGCTTCATTATTTTAGGATTTAGTCATAGATTTGAAGCACTGGTGTTGAGCTGAAGTAATTGGTGCCATTGTAAATCAAAGGCAGCAGCACACACGGGGCTGCCTTTGAAGTCTCTTGGCAGCACGTGGCTCTTCTACTGGTGACAGATGCTGCTCTGTAATTCACTTACTAATGAGAGCAAATGGAGTTCATTGACAAGATCCAGACACCTCCCAAAAAGTTTTTGGAGGTTTTGCATGTGTGACTCTGTCAACTGTTGTCTATGTACGATCACCTGTGTTCTAGGGTTGCTTCATGGTAGAAGTACTGACATCAAATGGTCACCTTTTGCAGTGCAGGGCAGACTTCAGAGCAAGTATCACCCCTGGGAGTTGGCCTCTCACACCAGAGCCAATGAAAGCTTTAGGAAGCTCTGAGGTAGTCATGGGACCCCCCACCCAGTATGTATTAATTTAAAAATCCATTATTATTAAACAAATAGGACAATTCAGTTTCTACATTGCAGGTCTTGAGATGGGAAACTTCCAGGGAGACTTAGCAGTGCATGCAAATACCTGCAGGGACAGCGAGAAGAAAAAAAAAAAGAGGGAGACAGAGCCTTCAGTGGCAGGATAAGAGGCAGAGGTGGAGATTACAGAGAGGGTGCTCAGACAGTGGAGCAGTGAGGGCCCAGTCTTGGAGGTAATCAGAACCTGGGCTTCACATCTGTGAGCAATCTGCCCAAGGATTTGGGCTGGACGATCTCCAGAGGTGACAGGCAGCCTCAGGGTTTCTGATCATAATGCACAAATTCCAGGGAAGTGAGATCTTCAGCAGGAGGTGCCCAATGGCTGTGATTAATGGCTGTACACATTGCCTGGTTTAGACACATATGACGTGTGCATCATCAAAAGTGGAGATTTCACTCTGCATTCAACATTTATCAGTAACTGTTGCCTACAAACTGTGTTTCTAGTTTGAAACTAGTTTGTAACTGCCTGAGCTAGGCTTGGCTTGTCAGCTGGGCATCAGGGTTAGAACTTGTCCTTAATAAATACAGATATCAAGCACAAAGGCTGTGCTGTGGAATTATGCAGAAGTGAGGTTCCATGTTGGTAGTGAAGTATTATATTCTGAATTCATAAGATTTATGGAAAGGAACAGATGAAATGTTAGATCCTGTTTCAGAGCACCAGTTTGTGGTCCAGCTCATGAGCCTGCAGCTCTGGCTAAAGAATCTCTCACCTATAGCAGGGTTTAGCCTTGAATCTCGTGTAGAGGAATAAAACAAAACAAATCTCCATGTTCTGAAAGTTTGAGGGGTTTTGCGTCTTTGTGAAATTGTGTACATGGAAAAAATGTTTAAATTCCTAGAAGTTGATGAGATCAAAGCTAGAGCTGTGCTATGCTGAATTTCCTGGTGATATTTACAGATATTATCTATTGCTGCTGGCTTGTTTTTTGATTTTTTTCTTCACTGCAGATCATTTGGAGTTGGGTGTTTTGAAGGGAAAGAAGGAATTGGCTTGTGTATTTGTGCAGTGCCCTGCTCAGCGAGGCTGCTGTGACACCAGCAGGGCTCCAGCACACTGGCTGCAGGCAGATCTCACTACCTGCACCTCAGGCACAAGGTGGGCTTTAGCTCCAGCCTGGAATCAGGGAGGGGAATGATTTCTCATGCTTTGATGATCGAGCTCTCTTCCACCTTTCACAGCAAATTCTCAACTCCTTCTCTTTGTGACAAATTTCTACTCTGAATGCAGTTAAAAGCTGTGCTCATTCTTAAAAGCACCAATAAAAACCACTAAAAAAGTGGAGAATTTGTGAAATATATACATGGGAAAAAAATATGCGAAATTTGGTTGTGATTACACCCTGTTGTTATGGAGTACATGTACCAGAAAAGCACCAAAACCTACATTAGTGTTTTAAAATACAGATTAAATCATTAGTTGCAAGTCTTTCTTGTGACCACTTGGTAGTTCGGTGCACTTCCAGTGGATGAGACATCCTCTTGGGCTGGTCACAAAAACGTCATTGCTTGTCCAGAAGATATATTGGTTATGCATCTATTGGGGAAGAAATAAATATAATTTGAATTATGTCCCCAAATTATAAAGTAAGTCAGGCGTTGCCTTTTTTTCCCTCCATGGAAAGTATTTTTAGCTATAAAAACTGCTTCTTTGCTACAGAGAACCTGATGTTCAGATTCTAGTATCGGCTCTCCTGCTGTCTCCAGAGTCACTCTGCATCACTGTTATTTGCCAAAAGGCTGAAGTTCAGGGAAGGGTATATTTGGATTTTCATTATTAACTTTCATTTTCTCATGCTTCATCTTTTTTCAAGATGAAATCTCTTCTTTGTTCCCAATGCAGAAAGCTTGAAGAAGAAGAGTGGGGCTGCTTGTTTTCTTCTTTATCATTGCCTTTTTCTTTTCCTATAAGTTATTTCTCTATTAAATGGATTTGTATAAGGTATGCCTGTCTTTACTGGACTTTAAAACATCTTTAAACATCCTCCTCTTGTGATTAGGTAGATATTCAGTCTATTAAAAAGTCCAAACAAACAAATTTGATTTTATTTAATTGTGTTGAGCCTTTTTAAACTTTTATTTCTTTTATGCTCACATTATATTACATCACTCATTCCTACCCTAAATTTGGGACTGAAAATCCATATTTTCCTCTGGCCCCCTTCTGGCCATGCTTTTAATGTTCATTTTCCCCTACATGTTAGGGAAAATTAATTGTACTGAGTGATGTATAGCAAACTGGACAGAAATATGGCTATAAATATTTATTAATAATAATTTTATTTCTAAATCTATACTAGTGCAGGAAATCAGAGGTCTTTTAGAGAATAGATGAGGAAAAGTGATACCAGTGGTTACACATTCCACTTAGCTATCACTTTCTGCTATGGCTTTGTTTAGGTTACGAACAGGCTCAGTGCAGGATCCAGGTAATATTTTGGTAGGGATGGACCAAGTCTATCTACACAAATCACATCATGTCTAAGATAGTCGCAAATTCTGTTGAAATAGTTTTTAAGAGTAAAAAAGAGAAGTACTGGCCAAGCTGTGAGGGAAACAGAAAGCAAAGAATCAAGACAGACTTGGGCAAGCCCTCCTGCATGCTTGCATACAAGTAAATTCACCTGGAAAGCCACTGACACTTAGCTGTTCAGTATTAGCCCTACAACTACTACTTTGAAAGCTTTTCTTCCACTAAAGGCAAGTTCTTTCCTGCTGGGGAGGAGAAGGCAGTTTAATACTGAGCAGCTTGCCAGCACGCTTCATCAGAACCTCAGGAAGAGTTCTTGGGGCCTGCAGCACCTCCGGGAGTGGAGCAGCAAGCACAGGACAAGGCAGGGATACAGGGCAGGGGAGAAGGTGCAAGGCATTGCTGCTTGAAAGTAAGCATGCTGTATAAAATGCATTAGTGATGGAACAACATTGTCTTTTGGTACTTCAGGGTTGTCTTTCCAGGATATGTGAATACTCCTCATTCCTGACTGCTGCTGGGAGCTGTCCTAAAACTGCTCAACCCTTCTCCTTGGAATTAGCCAAATCTGTTCCTAACAGATTACCAGCAATAACCTTTAAAGAGCTGATTATCAGTTCCAATTGTCTGCCAAGTGGCATCAGGGTTGGCATTTCCCTGCCTGGTCATTAAGCACGTGTCAGACCTCACTAGCTGGTAATTTGTGCAATTAAGGCCTCCATTATTGTTTCCTTTGCTTAAACAGGGAGCCCAAATTACGCAGTTAAATATAACCACTGGTTATTCCTACACGCTCTCAGGGGCTGCACTGCAGCAGTGTTAATCCTACAGGAACACACAATTAATGAGATAACTGCAGGTTAGGATCGCTGCTGTGAGCTCGAACCTTCAATGATCACATCCTCTTCAAGGGAGTTTGGGAAAATCTCAGAAAGCAATTAAAGGAGTGCTGTGGAATGCTCAGGACAGATAAATATAAATTTAAACCTGTTGCTTCAAATTATGTGCTCACTCAGGGATATAGAAATATGATTAAGTAATTACATACAGCAGAATAAACCCTTTATTTTCTGCCTGTTAATACTAAGAACTCAATTTCTTATTTGAAAAAATGAAGAAGGATTCACTAATATGCTCTGTAGGGAATAATAAAAGCTGAGGAAAAGCAGTACAAAATGCTGCTTAACAGGGAAGAGACGAAAACTGAAAACTCCTTGGTTAGTTCTTGAGGTTTTGGTCCAAAGTCCATTTGCTTCTTACAGAAGGAATTCCTACTTTCTCTTTCAGTAGCCTGGATTTTATTTCAAGTTTTTAAATCTTACATTTCTGATAGTAAAAGCAGCCTACAGGTTCATCTGAGGCATTCATCTGAGTTGGCCCAGTTGCTCTGTGCTGTTGCAGGAAAGGGGTAGCTGATATTTTGTGTCCACTCCCTGCCATTAATTAGAATTAATATTAGCATTTGCATATGATCATTCACCTCAGAAACTGATAACTGTTAAACAACTTCCAAACCAAGTTTCCATCTTGTTTCACATCTCCAAGCATGGCAGTTGAGTACAATAAACAGTTGCATGGATCCTGGAGTCAAGTGTTTGCATTGCAAAGGCACAGAGGCTCCCAGAGTAAAACTTGGAAATTGCTTCTCTTTTAGAGTGGTGCTCTTGGTTTTATAAACTGGGACTGGGGAGGAAGATGGTATCACTGCTTCACTGCACCCTTTTCTGCTCGTTGGTTTAAGCCCAGCTAAAAGTTAGTTTCTGGATTTGATTGAATGTGCCTTTATTGACTGAAGCAATGCTCCTACATGAATGTCACACAGTTGTTCCATTTATTTCCAAGGGAAAACAAACCTATTCAAGTCACTTAAAGAAATATGTAAAAGCTACAGTGAATTTAATCTAATCTGAATATGTGTTTAATCACCTTTAAGGCACTTAAGGGATTTTGTTGATTTATGTATTTATTAACCAGGGTACTTTTAGATTCTGATCCATTAATATACTGCCCCTTCAAAGTAATAGTAGTATTTTGGGTCTATTCTCATGGGTTTTAGCCAAATATCGTAATTTTGGAATAGGCCATAGGCCTATATGAACTGCTGGAGACCCCATACCCTGCAGAGTAAGAAAACCGCCAGCTAGGGGAAAATTTGTCAAAATCAAAAAGAGGAGGTGCAGTAAAGGGGAATATTTAAATGATGCAATGTTTGTCTAGGGAAGTTATACCTCATTATCTCAAAGGTCTTCTCCAACCTAAGTTATTCTATGACTTTACTCTGTACATACACTGCAGCTTCCTCTTCATAAGGAAAAAACCCTAATTTTTCACAAGGGAAAAACCCTTATTACCTTTGATATTTTGGAATCACATCTCAGTCCTGTCCAAACCAGGTGTGTCGTTCCAAGAGTTATTCCAGCTTTATCATGTACAGGAGCTCTGAAGCAGGGGAAGGAGAGCTGAATGAGCCTGGAGACACCAACATCCTCACCTGCATCCTCCACACAGTCCAGTTATCAGGGTCTGTGGGCCTGGAATGGTCCTGCCAATATCCAGCTCTTCCAGTCCTATCAGGTTTAACAAAATTTAGTTATTTTGTCATTTCATTTGATTTTATCACAGAATCATGGAACAGTTTGGGTTGGAATAACCTTAAACCTCACCTTGCTCCATGCCCTGCTAAGGCAGGGACACCTTCCACTGTCCCAGGCTGCTCCAAGCCCCAATGTCCAACCCATCCTTGGACACTTCCAGGGATCCAGGGGCAGCCACAGCTTCCCTGGGAATCCTGTGTCTTTCCTGGTAACCTCCCCTGGTGCTCTGCAACCACCAGCAGTGCCAGGATATGAAAAAGGCTGCTGGGCTTCAGCTTTACAGAGACCTCACTGAAGGGTTTCTTCTCTGCCCAAGGTGGATGGAGCAAAGCACCACTGGAATGGAGAATTTCTTCCAGTGAATTCTGAAGAAATTGAGAAAACTGTCTGTAGGAGACTGCAGAAGGTAACGGTGGGCAGGACGGTTGGGACAAACAGAAAGATTTTTATAGGCTGGTTTTTGAACTTGTCCATTGTAAAAGGCTATGGGTAAAGAGGGCCCTGCCGGGAGCTGCTAGTCGCAGCTCAGCAGGGCAGAAAGAGAGTGGGGGGTAGTAAGAGTTTAGAGGGCTAAGGGTTGTAAGAGGTAAGAGGGTGGTAAGAGAGGGAAGTAAGAGGTAAAATGTAAGAGCTAGGAGGAAGAGCAGGAGCTAAGAGAGTTAAGAGCTAAGAGAGTGAAGCTCTTGTTACAATACAATAAATTGTTTTCTGTGTTGAATATTCTAATTTTTACTAACCAATTTAATACAAGATACAAATTTTATAGCATTTACATACAGCTTATAAGAATTATTACATTACTGTGTTACATTTTAAACTACTTTTTAGACCCCTTTTGCCAAGCTAGCAGGGTCTTCTTTGACCTTTGGACTTGCTTTTCAGCAGAAGGCATTGCTCTATCCAGGGGGGATTACTTTTGGCCATTCTACTGTTTTTTAGTTATTTAGTAACTAAGGTTTGGTATCTCAAAGATGGCTTTCATTTCAATTTCGCTTATGGTTTCCATATTCTTAGAATCTTTTGCTAGGCAATCATATTTATAAGGTTTTCCTGATTCATCTTTCCCAACAACTGTCCTTATATAGCGGATGGATGAAATGCAGTCTCCTTGGTTTAGTCTAATACCCCCTTCAGAGCCAAGACCTTTTCTCAAGTGGTCAGACGAAATATAATTCCTGGTGTTAGGAGACTCATGGAATGCCTCCACAGGAGTGAATCAGGCTCTACCCAGGGATGGACTGGGAAACGCCTCCCACCACAGACCCCAGCTTCTCCCTGAGAGCTCTGCCCACCTCTCTTTATCTGGAGGATAAACACTGATAAAGCTTCCGTGTCAGGGAGAGCCCCGAACCTGACAAAGGCCAGGAATGGTGCCCACTCAGGCACTTGTTGGTGCACATAAACACTCGCTGTGTCAAGATATGGGAAAGGGGCAGCAGCTGAACATAGCCTTAACCACAGGGGCTGTGTGACTCTGCTATTTATCATCTCCTAATTAACTGTTAATTTCCTGGTCTTTAGGTTCAAGCACAGCCCCAATTCATCACAGGCTGGCATGGCAGTGTGAGCTGGGGAAGGTGCTTTTCACAGCCCTTCCTCTCCCCTCATTAACAACGAGATGAGGCTGGCTGCTGTGGCAGTGGGGACAGGGATGTGGCAGCCTATGGGACATGCCAGCAGCACCCTGGTGGTGGCCACCTGCGTGCTGGCACCTGCCCTGGCCATGTGCAGAATGAGGAATAGCCTGGGAGGTCTGTCCCATGTAGGGCAGGGGGTTAGAACTGAATGATTTCCTACTCAAACCATTCTGTTCATCTAAGATTTCCGATTGTGCCAGGAATTAGGCACTAAAGCAGTCCATACAAATTGCTATGGAATATTTGGTCCTAGGAGAGTAATGGTGACTTTTTAAATTCTTTGAACATGTGTAGAGAATGGTAGAACCAGCTTCTATATGCCTATTTTCTATCACATCACCCTTAATACACCATCCCAAATGAAAAGTTCCTCCACCAGAGGGGCTGGGCACCAGGGTATGGGCATGGCCTGGAGGATGCCAGAGCTCCAAGAACAACATTCCCAGGGATGCTCAGGGTGGGATTGTTGGGGTGTCTGGACAGGGCCAGGGCTGGACTGGATGACCCTTGTGGGTCCCTTCCAGCTCAGGTGATTCATGTATCACAGTGGAAATTATCTCTCCAACATACTATCTGTGCAAAAACCCCCAACCTAACTCCCCCAGAAGGCTGCCCTTCTTCCTGCAGAGATGTTCCTCCCATAATCTGGCATGCTCTCACAGGACTCTCTGTGCCCACAGCTGCCCAAGGAAGTGTAAGTGCAATGATCAGCTCTGCTGGGGTGGGGGCTCAGCACTTGCAGGATTGGGTTTACAGCCCCCCAGCCCTACCATGCATTAACCATTGAAACCTTCCCACGGATTTACGAAGAGCACAATCATCCTAACTGTGAGGGTATAAATGCTGGTGGCAGGAAGCAGGGTTTATGTTGTATCTGAAACTCTTGCTGCACTCTGTAAACAGCTTTTAATGGCAATACATGTTTGGGTTTTGTTATCAGGCTGTGTATTCCTATTCCACCTCAGTGCTGGGATCTCTGCTGCCATCCCCACAAAGCTGCCAGCACACATACCACCAAAATTATTATCTTCATTCTTGTTATCCAAATATTTTACAAACAGCAGCAGCAGAAGGGAAATATTTTACCCAGAGGAGCTGAGATGAGGCAGGATTTTAACAGAGAGGCCTCATAGAGAGCTTGTGACATTTACATACTTTGTGACACTTCATATCCCCTTGTTATAACACCTAGTTAAGGTTTTCCCTTTATGGTCTTTCAGGCATAGAGCATCTTATTAACGTCAGGCCTCGGGCTCTGCTGGCCAGGCTTGGCTGTTGCTGCTCCCAGCCCTGCCTGCCAGGGATAATGATTTTGCGGGGTGCCTGGAACTGAAGTTAAGGAGCAACTCATAGTAGCTGAGAGTGGGGTTTGTGCTCTGATAACAGAAAGTGCTTTATTGTTCACATTGAAATTTGGCAGGATGCTCGAGTATTTATGACAACCAGGGGAGCTGGGGTGTTGCTTGGCAAAAGTGGCTCCTTGATTAACACTTGGAAATGGCCTGCTGCACAACAGGAGCTTTTCACTGAGATTGCAATAAACTCATCTGCATTGAGAGGTGACCTGCAAACCCCACACCTCCCTTTTCTTGCTGCTGAGTCTTCGATCTGGGGGAAACCACTCCAAGTCCAAAGAGTGCAGGTCGTGCCTGCATTTGCACTTGGGCTGATTGGGCCCAAATACAAATGGCTGGATCGAAAGGGCTGTTTGTTCCAGATCACGAGAGACAGAGGCAAAATTGCTTCAGAGCATCCCAGAATTCTCTGGGTTAGAAGGGACCTTACAGATCATCCCATTCCACTCCTGCCCTGCTAAGGCAGGGACACCTCCCACTGTCCCAGGCTGCTCCAAGCCCCAGTGTCCAACCAGACTTTGGACACTGCCAGGGATCCAGGGGCAGCCACAGCTGTGCCAGGGTCTCAGTAGAACAGCAACAGAACAGAATCTGGGGCTAATTCAGAAGGAAGGACGGTCAGGGTGTTGTTTCACAAATGCAAATGAAAAAATTTAGGATGATTCTGTGATTTACAGAATTGAGGAATTATCCACTTCATCTCTTTGTCAGAGTTCTTGCCTTGGAAGGATGAATGGATTGCATGGAAGGAGCTCAGAAGTGCTGAAGGTTTACAGCCTTATGTATATAACCTGTTGTTGATTGTGTTGGGCTGGTTAGCATGAAAAAAATACGATAATGACATTTATTCATTTCCTTAGACTAGGAATCAGACCAATTTTGTTGAATTATTGTTTTTCATGTCATGTTGTTTTTTCACAGTGACTAGTAGGCTGCATTCACATTGCAACCCAAAGTTCAAAATTAGTTTCATATTACAACTGCATGCAGGAACCTCAGGCAGGCTTGAAGACTGTAAAAAAGAGTTGTGATGCTTTTGTATTTTCTGCAACACTCCAGAGCTCCCAGACTGTGCTGCAGAGGTGTCCTCAGCTCTCTGAAAAATGAGATCGCAACACCAGAGAACTGAGCACTGGTCACCACATTGTGCAGACAGACTCAGGGGTAACAGATGGAGTAGGACTATAGGACCAGGACTGACAGGGAAAACTCCATGCTCTGGGGTGTTTGCTCCCTGTGGTGCTGTCAGTGAGCTCAGCCATGAGTTGCTGGACAAGCAATGGTGCCAAGAGATGGACTGACCTGGTGAGAAAAATTGGGAGGGCAGTGTTGGCTTATTTTTGTGACAGCATGTGAGACACTTCCACTCAAGTCTTGCCAGAGTTTTATCTTCAGCTCTCTGAAAGTGAGGCCAGGATGATCGAACTGTCCCACTTCCCACACAGGGAATTCACATTTTCAACACACAACTTATTGTATTAAGGGAAGTCTGTGGGTATTTTGTGCTCTCATGAAAATGATGACTGGCTTTGCACCTTCCCAGAAAGGAAACTCTGCCTTTGTGGGATCCCAGTCCTGCAGCACACTGCCAATGAGCTGTGAAGGTGAATACCTGTCCCCTGAGCCTGCACACCTGACACAGGCTGCTCCCCTCCAGGGCTGGGTGCTGTGATGTTCTGCTTATATACTCAGTGCTGCTCAGCATTTTGGAACCAAAATAGACAGATACATGCTCATCCAATAGGCATTTCCCCCTCTTACCTCCCACCCTTCTTCCTTGCTGATGTACATGCACTACAGTTTCTTGATCTCCCAAGACTAGGCAACTGCAGAAAATAAATGCCCACATGTGAAGACTACATTTTCTATGCTGCATCCTAAAATACTCATTATTCAAGCTTTAAAAATATTAAAATATGCCTCCATTTCTTCTAAACAAGCACCTTCCCTGTGATCTTTCTAAGTACTTGTGCATTTAGTAAGAGGCAGCAGAGAATTTTCTCAAAAACAAGAACAAGTTTTGGACAGTTTCCTTGGTGTCAGTCACTCACAGGAGGCACATAACAGAAGCAGCAAAAGGTGTAAGCAAAAGCTGTGGGGAGGGGGAGGGACCCTGGAGCCCTGGAAATTCTTGCTTTGCTGGCTCCTGTGTGAGCCACACTTGCCATGGCTGCTGCACAGCTCTCTTGGGAAGAGCAGCAAGGTTCCTTGTGCTGGGCCTAAAAGGCCCTTGGCAGAGCCTCTCCAAAGAAGCCCACCTGGTTTATGGGAATTTCCCCAGACTATACAACACTGCTCCAGCAAAACTACCAGCAGCATTAGAGACATGGGAGCAGACTAAAATCTGATTTATTTGGCTCTTTTTCCTTCCTCCAGAACTGCTGTGTGAAGGGCCAGATTTACTCATATCTGAGCTTTGTTGTGCCCATTTATTGGTGTTCCAGGTGAATTAGGATTTGTGTCTATTCTTCAGTTTAAAGTGGACACACATTTGTTGGCAGTCATAAGTACATCAGCTATTACTCATTAATTACCCAGCTTTGTGGATGGGATGTTATCTCACAGCCATTAATTATGCTTTCCAAACACTCTTTAGTTAATATTTAAGATGACAACTGCTCTTTACTAGTGGGATATATGGAAAGGATAAAAAAGGGGATGTTTAAATTGCTGTAAACCCTCACATGATTCCATTATGAAAATGAAAAACTATCTACATACTTTATGTTCTTAGGCACTATGGCCTTCTTCTTCCAGCTACTTTCCATGAGTGTGTGAGACAGGATTGCCAGGAGGGTGTAAACTGCAGCTTTGGCCCAAAAAGCCTCTAATTCATTTTGATGTCAGCTCCCATCCCTGTAATGGATGCAGCCGCTTACTGCAGCTGCTGACAGCACCATCATGGCAAGTGTGGGGCCACGAGGCTTCTGTATCTTCTCAAGTCCTACGAGATAAGTTCTTCATTACCCTCTGTCCTGGAGTGACTTTATGATGCTTGTATCCCCAATTGTCCATTCTGTTTGTGTTGGATATTGAGTTCTGCAGTTTTCAGACTGGTTCCAGGAGTGAAGGGGGAGAGAAGAGTTGCAGAGTTTGTTATCAGAGACGGCACTTGCTGCCCCACATCCTGCACACAGACTGGGTTGTTTGCAGTGGGCAGCAGGAGAGAGCTCTCCTTTGCTTTTGGTTAGATTTTCTGGCTAGCTGAGGCAGAGAAGCTCCCTGAAATGTGGGTTTTGGTTTTTTGTTTTTCTCCTTTTTCTCGGAATTGTTTGAACCTGCTCTGGAGTGAAAACCCAGAGGAGCACCAGGAGCTCACACCTGTGGCCCACCAGGCCTGGCCTGGGCTGTGACATTTCCCAGTGCTGGAGGGCTGAGAACAGCCTGCGTGAGCCGGGCTGCAACCCACAGAAGGGACTCTTCTGAATTTGTCATCACTTCTGAGTGGGGAGAGGTTTTGTTGTTTAGTATTGTTCATTTTTGTGCTGGGAAGTGCTTTGCCTGGTAAATAAACAGGGTTTTTTCCACTTCTCTCAGAGGAAATATTTTCCTGAACCAGTTGGGGGAGGGACTACTTGAATCTGTTTCCTAGAGGGACCCCATTCAGAGGTTTCCTCTCAAATTTGCCCTGAACCAGGACACCCTCTCCCCTCCCAGATGATGTATATGCATCATATTTCCTTGAAAAAAAACTTTTCCACAAAGGCCAAAGGTGTTAATGAATGGCTAGTTAATTATCAGTTAGTTATAAGTGAAATAGTATGTGTAATTTCCATACAGCAGTACCTCAGCTATGTATTTGTATCCTGGGGTAAGTATTCACTCCTGAAAAAGCAGATGCAAGAAGTTTCTCTTACTATGTGCTCCCCTAGGCCTTGTTTCTGATTCATGCCAGAAGATGTGAAATTCAGTAGAAGAGCACAATGTATTGTCTTTGCTGCCTTTGTTTCGATGACCAGAGCTGGAGCCTGGCCCAAGGGCGTTCTGCAGTCAGGGTTCAGCCCTGGCATGGTTCTGTTCTGCTCCCTGGCATACCCCAGGTGATGCTCTTGTCCCTGACTGACACCAGTGACCTCAGAGGAGCTTCTCTGCTCTTTTCCTGCCCCTCAACAATTTGGGAGCTGGATCATCCCTAAAGCATCTCAGACTCTCACCACACTCTCCTCCTCAGGGTACCAGGGTGTTCAACTCTCACACACCTCAGCTGGGAGTCTGGGGTGCCACCACAGCACTGACTGCAGGGCTGCTGCTGCAGGTGCAGCACATTCTGCTGCTGGAGCCCACATTCACACTCTGTCTAATGGCAGAGACCAGGGAAGGACTTTGTCCCCTTGGCAGGGCCACCAGAGTCCCCACAGCTGTTTGCAGTCTCCTGGCCAAGCAGCACAGCTCCCTCCCTGCCCCTGGGACACCTTCTGCCCATGGAAAATAAAACACTATGTGAGACTCCCTGTGAGAGAAATGAGATAATAAAATTGGATTAATAACTTGATTAAATGAACTTTCTGTTGCTTCAATGAACAATATATGAAAGACCCTTTAAAAGTCAAAGGAATTTTATTCTAGAAAGAATATGTATGCAACCAACCCACAGTATCCTCAAATTTGCCGGATGATTTTGACCGATACTTTGTTTTCTCCCTACATCTCTAGATCTTCTTCAGAGTGACATTTACATACATCACAGTGATTGAAGACCTGCTTCATCACCACATTATCCCTTCCCTTTGACCAAAGCTGGAGCCTTGTCTGCTAATTCATTCGTCTGCTGTAGGAGAGGAAGAGTCCCCTTAAGCTTCCTTATCTTTCCTTTCAAGCTGTACTGGGTCTAACCCGGACTTCCCAAGGCCTTCTCTGTAAATATGTGATCTATCTGCCTCTG
Source organism: Catharus ustulatus (assembly GCF_009819885.2). Taxonomy (NCBI): domain Eukaryota; kingdom Metazoa; phylum Chordata; class Aves; order Passeriformes; family Turdidae; genus Catharus; species Catharus ustulatus. Next base: position 20,487,625 of record NC_046233.1, on the reverse strand, counting down.
TGATGTCCATAGCTTGGGAATTGCTGAGCACTGTAATTAGCAGACTCAATTAACAGTGGCTTGAAGATGTTCAACATCCCTGGAGGATTGATCACCAAGACTGGGAACAGAAAGGTGGCTTGTCCTCAATCAGCAACTGCCTGTTTCCTTTAAGTGAAGATAAACCCAGGCATTTTCAGCTGTGTTTTGGACAGCAAGTACAGTAATTTCACGATTATAAGCTGCACCATTTTGACTAAAATTTTGCTCCCACCCTGGAAATGCGGCTTACACTCAGGAGCGGCTAATATGTGAAAAAAGTTTGGAAATTTCCAACCCCGGAAGTGCCAGCCGGGCGCCAAGCCAAGCACCTGCCAGTAAAACCCGGGATTGCACGATTGTTACAAATTGGTTACTCTGTTGCGCGGTGGGTGCAGACGGGCTCCGTGCCAGCAGTGCGGGGGAGGAGGCGGAGGGCTCCCTCCTGCTGGCTGCTTGGCCTAGGGGAGAGGCGGGGGGCTCCATCCCCACCTGCTGCCGCGGGGGGGCAGCGCCGGGCTGGGGCGAGCGAGCCCGGGGGCAGCGGTGGTCAGCCCCGAGCGGCCCCGCTGAGCGGCAGCGCCAAGCTGGGCTACCTGGACCCATCAATAGCCCCGAGCGGGCCGAGCCCGCACGGCCCAAGCCGAGCCAGTAAACCCCGCGATCGCGCGATTCTGGTACTATTTGGCAACTTTGTTGCACACGAGTCCTCACTGCGAACAACAGAGTGGGTTATAATCAGGTGCGGTTTGTGTATGGACAAAGACCTAAAGGTTGCCGACACCCGGAGCTGCGGCTTATAATCAGGTGCGTCTTGTAATTGTGAAATTACTGTACTTCAGTCTTTGAGAGGCTGTTAGTTAAGACGTGAGGTATGTCCATGACCTAAGCTAGATTGATCTGCTTCCCCATTCCTTTTCATGCATGATTTCTTTCTGTGTCAAGATTAGAAGACTTTCATTTCTCTATCAAATTATATTCTGTATTGCTGGCTGGCAAGAAAATCAGTATGATCTGATCACTGCTGATTACCCTGGAATCTGAACCTACATGTGAGAGCACAGGAACCAGTGTCCTAACTCCAGGTCTGTGCCCCTGACTCTCAGACTCTCAGGAGCTGAGGAGCAAATACTTGTCCATTTGGAACAGGGGAACACACCACGGGTATTTGCCAGTTTTCATCAGCAAGCACAGAAAACAAAATAAATGGTAACAGAGTTTTATTCAGTACCTCCCTAAGCAGAGACCTGCTTTTCAGTCAACCTGGTACAACTGATGCTGCTGCTGTCCATTCCATGCATCTTTCAAAGCACTTGGATACCCTGGGCCAAATTTGCACTTTAGTTTTGCTTTGTGGAAGAGCTACAATCCAAGGGCCAGTGGTAAGGCGAGGAGAAGTAACAGCTTTGGTTAGTGAACCTCTCTGTGGTGGATTGATGTGAAAAAAAAGGCTGAGGAACCTGCAGAATGGTGATTCAGGGCCCAGAATCAGGGTTTAGTGCCATTCACTCTTGCTGAGTCTCCAGATGCTGTCCCAGGAGGACACAGGGCTCCTGGTCTGGCTGTCCCTGTGCCAACTCTGCAGCTGTATCAGGGCTCCACTGGGTCAGAGGACACTGAGAGTGTGGGTGACTGATGCGTGTCCTGAGGTCCAACCATCTGCCACTGTGACTGTTTTTCTCTTCCTTCTGATAAAAAGAAGAAGACTAGGAAATGCTATATAAAGGACTGCCTTCTGAACCAAGGTGCTGAACCAGACAAATCTTGCTCAGTTCAGGGGGAATTGGTTTCACTGGTACTTGATTTGCATCCTACTTCTGTGGACTACGTAAAATGCACATTAGAGAAGGAGGGAGAGGCTTTCTGTTTTAATTCCCTAGTTACATCCTCTCTCCAGCCTAGGAAAGTCTTTTAAAATCTGTACCTCATGGGAAAACTGGAGGAGAAAACAGAATTTCCTTCTGCCTCACTCTAAAACCAGCAAACCTTCCACATGAAGGTCCCCAACACCACCCAAGGCATCTGCCAGGCTCTTCTGCCTCCTGGGCACCATGACAACGGTGAGCTTGGGGCTCTGCAGCACAGCTCCAAATTGGAGCAAGGACATCATGTCTGCATATGTGAAGTGTATTTGAAAACTGTTGTTAGTAGGATCAGACTAGCCGTAATTTGATTTTAATGGGGATATTTATGCTGAAACATCTACAAGTACAAAGAAACACGAATCATGTCTGCCTTAAATTAATTCTCTTGATAAATCAGTTTCTCAAACTGCATGAAATTACCTTAATGAGGAAAAATCCTTGTTTATAAGAACAACATTTAGCCAAATGTGGAATGTTTATAGCAATAATTCAACAATGTCTTTCAAGGTGCACGAACAACAATGATGAATGTTCAGGTTGTGCTGCTCCTTCTGTTCTCTTCCCTCCCATCAAGTAAATAATGTGTTTGGCTTAAAACTAAATGGAGATGTTTTGGGTAAACAGTAGTACTGCTGACAGGGAAATGGGATAATTATAGCACTAAATTATTTGCTTAGTAGGTGAAGGTCCCACCTAGCTTGAGACTGTCTGTGCACAGACCCTTTTTAAATCGTCCACCCTGAGGCTTGGCTTTATTTTAGGGATGATTTGGTTAATTTGTTGCTTTAAAGACAAAGTTAATTTTAGGTAAAACTTGATGGGTCTGAGAACTGTTCCTTCTCTGTTCCAGCACCACTTAAGTGACCTGTTCCCCCTGGATACACCTGCTGGTATCACTCCAGTTTGTGACCCTGGGATCCCATGACTTGCCACAGGGCCCTGTAGGGGCTCAGAAATGTCTGAAGTATTCCACTCGAGTTTCAGGGTGTGCAGGTGCTTTTGCTTCCATGTGCTCAGCTGCCTTTCCTAGCCAGGTGTCCAGGTGGGCTGTGGGCATCCCTCAACAGCAACACTGGGTGGGCATTGCTGCCAGGAGAGATCCTAGAACCATCATGAAATTGTCATGGGTGGAAAAGACTTCTAAGGTGTTCAAATCCAACAACTAACTTAGCCCTGGCACGTTCACCACTGAACTGTGCTCCCAAATGCCCCATCCTTTCCAGACACTACCAGTGACCGTGACCCATGCCCTGCACAACCTGTTCAGATGCCTGACCACCCTTTCAGTGAAGAATTTTCCCCCAATATCCCACCTGAACATCGCTTGGCACAACTTGAGGCCATTTCCTCTTGTCAATTTGTTATGTGGGAGAAGAGACCACCCCACTGGTTCCCCACTCCACTCAGGTGCTTGTGGAGAGCAATGGGGGCTCCAGATGGGCTGGTGAAGGTGGCCAAGGTGTGACACACATGACATCCTTGATGCCACCCTGCTGCTGAGGGGTGCTGGTGGCCTTGGCCTGAGTGCCCAGCAGGGCTGCACAGGTGCTGGAGACGGTCCTGCTGAGAGCACAGGGTCTCACCCACCTTGGGCACAGAGCTGGCCACACGCAGGGTCAGGTACAGAGGATGGTTATAAGGAGGATATGGAAAAAACCAATGTGGCAAAGAGACTCGTCCAGTTTCTGTTTTTCCTGTGAGCAGAGCCCAGTCCTTCCTGGCCATGTAGGACTGGGGTCACAGGGTCAGCCCTGATGGAGATCTTGCTGCTTCATCTCTCAATTCTTGGTTTTAATTAGAGCAAAGGAGCTGCACACAGGTCTGTTTGTGATTAAGGCAAAGATGATTTTTTTTCTTTGAATATTTTAAACTGCTCTTTGCATCACATTTGACGGGAATTCAATTTCTTAATTTGTAAGTAAATTTCCAAAGAGTTCACAGCATTTTTCTTTAATTGGAAATTTGACATTTGGGGTTTATACATGTTATGGGCTTTTAGGGGAATGGTTTTACTTGTTTGAGCTAGCATCCTGCTGAAAAGTCCTTATGAATATTTGCCTACAATATCAATATTTTCTTTCTGCAGATCTTCTCCCAGAATTCACTTTCAGGAAAATTCTTGCCCATTATGGGGTTTACCCCAACAGTTTCTGGAGAAGGCAAATATAAAAAGGGTGCAAATATGTATTAGATGAATTGGTTTTTAAAACTTGTCTGCATGCACCAAATAAATATCTTTATTTCAGCTTTGTTTGTCACGTTGAGCAACGCTGGTTATTGTACTCAGAATGTAAATGGGACTCTTTGAGGTCTCTCTTCTCTTGCAGTTGCATAGTGCAGTTAATTTGCTTTAATTTTGCACATATTGCATAGATGTGAAAATCACATCAATCCTAGTGAGCCATAGATATTTTACAGCAAAAACCTCAGGCTTGAAGTAAACACCAGAACCTTTTATGCTCTTGTTGCGAAACTCTATGTTGTAGGAGAAAAAAATCCCACTGTAAGAGCAATATTCACCACAAACAAGAAATGTCTTTTTCTTTTCATTTCCATTTTCTACCCCTTTCACCTTCCAAAGCAACTCGAACCATTCCTGGGTAGGGAGGGAAAAAAAAAAAAAAGAAGAAGAAAAAGTGAGGAGACTTTTTTCTTTAATAAATCAAAATTGAATATAAATAACACTTTGCAATTACGAGTGTTTAAATTCCAAATTTTTTAGGCTAATCACTTTCAGAAACAAACAAGAGATTGAATTTATATCGCCTGCAGTTGTTATTGGAAAGGTATGCCCAGAGATTGCTAAATGAAGTCAGTCCCAGTGCAATTATGATCACTCAAGCATGCTTTCAATGTATCGTGCCAAATTAGGTAGATTTGAGCAATTTGACTTCCTGTGCCAAATCTCGAGGGCACTTTTGAGAAAGCACAGACTGTTTACAAACACTCTCAGGTTTCCCGAGGTTGCCGAGGCAGCAGCAGCACCCGAGCACACACCTGTCAAACCCTGACAGCCACATGTGCTGCAGAGACCCCACTCTCCTGCCGTGGTACCCTGCATTTGCAATTTTAAAACCAAAAGGCCACCAAAGTTTTAATTGCATGGACTCAGTCTTTTGAAAACCAAAATGCTACAATCTGTTAAATGTAAATATTGCTGGCTTTCTGTATTCAATTATTCAATTTTTTTCTCAGATTTTTTTTTTCCTTTTTTTTTTCCTTTTTTTTTTCAGGACTTGAACTCCCTCTAGCATAAAAAAGTGGAGATTGTGTGTCTGGACTATATACCATTGATGTAATAGTTTAGTTAATGCTGTTGCCCTGTTGTTGATCCAATAGAGATGGGCTGCACTTCTGAAAACAAGTTTCAGCAGATCCTTTGCTGGCAGCAGTTGCAAAACCAGAACAATCCTTTTAAGCCACACATTTCCCACTGAAAACAGGCAAAACTTCCTAGAAAGACAGAAGTTACTCTTGCAGAATCGCTGAAATCACTCTAATATCACAATTACCATCTTTGCAGAGTTCTGGGCTTCTAGAAGTTGCTGTAATGCAGTTCGTGCACAGCATGTTTTTGTCCTGCTCAACAACAATAACTGGAATTAATTAACAGTAATTACAATATGCTGTTGTTTCAGGGCCTTGGGCCCAATTCTGTACCTCTGCCCACCTAATGACTGTTTTAGTGCTTGCTTAGGTTGTGGCCAGATTGCCCAGTACCTTGCAGGACAGAGCAGTGGAGAGGTGCTTTCGTGTGTCATCATTTTTTTCCTTTCTTCTCTAAATATTAGAAGTTTTCATAAGAGCCATCATTTGGAGAGCAGCCTGATTGTCCTTAATAATGATCACAGCATCCCTGTGATACTAATCCCTACTGGTAGGAATTTGCCCCTTCATCTTCTCTCTCTCTGGGGCGCCTAAGCTCCAGCTCAAGTTGAGCTCACTGTGCATGGTAAATTAGCACTAACAGATAACATCTAGAGTTATTTCCAACTTTGAACATTTTTCCAAGAAATACAAAGGTCAAGTGGAGTGAAATTGTTTTTAAAAACAAACGGGCCAGAAAAAAAAAAAGAATTAATTGCAGGTTTGAAATAACATGAGGATGTCAGAAAATAGCAAAAGGGATTTGTAGCTTGAAATCTTATTCAAATGATTTATGTTCGTCATATTTCTGCTTGTAAACAGAGATTAGAGAATAAACTCAATAAATCTCCCACTAAGGCATAGAAAAGCACATGTGCATTGCTAATGTTTTAAAGATTACAGTTAAAGCTCCAGGTTTTGCTAACAAGCAGACATGTTTTTTGTAATGAAAGACGAGTAGAAAATACTTTCCTGTGAATTAATGAGCTAATTTTTGGATTACACTCACAGCTGTTACTACATGGGCTGGCTTTGGTCATTATAATATGTTCTGATAGTCCCCCTAGTACCAAGGAAAGTGGTCTCACAGACTAGGAACACTTCAAAGCCTCTGAATACACACGGTCCTTGAAGGTCCCAGCCAGCCTCCCCCCATGCCCCATCCTTCCATCTTCCAGAGTATCCACATGGCAGAGTCTTGGAGGAGCAGCCCCAGCAATTCGTTCAAGATGTCAGGAATCAGCTCAGAGCAGACATTAACAGCCACTATAACAGCCCTGCCATCCAGGCTGGGGGGTTTCTGTCTTTCTTCAGCAATGATCAAACTTAATCTCGGTAATGTAGAGCACAGCCTCTCCAAAAGAGATCCAGGCTTGTCATGTGTCACACTGTTTTCTCAAGCCAAAAATAAATATATTTCTTCTTTTTCCTTCGACTTCTATGTTTTGCCTGCTGTTGTATTTGAGATATAACATGTGCACTGTGCCAGCAAACGAGGTCTCACTGCCTCTTGCTCCAGCAAGGCTTTAAATAGGAATCGCCTCTGAGAAAGGCCTGGAACACTGACCTGGCTTTACATTAACTTTGGGAATAGACAGAATTTGTTTTTCTGTTCCAAACTCTACTTCTCGGAGCCCTCAGGTCCCCTCATGCCTTGTGCATTATACACTTTCCATTAACAGATGCCACATGTTAACAGCTCTAATAGAACTTATTAGGTTTAATGGGAGGGTGCTGGGGAAGTAGCTCCAGGATGATGGATAGCTGCAATTCATCCATTAGGAAAGCTTACTATTAACATCTTTCTTGGTGTTTTACCTGTGTTTAAAGCATCTCTAAAGTGATCAATTAGCCAAGAACTTTTAAACAAAATTTAAACCTCATAGCTGACTCGCAGCCCAACAGAAAGCACAGAAGATAAATGGGGTTTGTAACACCCTAGCCTTTAAACTAATGTATGTTGGGAGAGTAATTGCATCAGTTTATAGGCTTTCATTTATATAAAGAGGAAATCAGTGCTTGGTATGTAACAAAGTTATGTGAGAAATAACCACAATTTGCTGTATTGCACACTCCTAGATCCCTGTTTGTTTAAAACGGTTTGTTCATCAGATCCTTGTTTTCACAAACTGGTAATACAAGCAAAGGAAAATACTTTATGATTTGGGGTTTTTTAAAATTGTTTGCTCCAAATGCTGCAGTGAATTTTAGAGTAGAATACTCTGGGCTTATACATATCACAAATTTAAAAAATCAAGTGGCTAATTAATCTATCTTACAACCAACTTTCTCTGCTGTGGAATTACAGGCAAAAGGATCTTGTTACTGGATTTGAATGTATAGCACCCTACATTTTTTGGAACCATATAACCAGTTATTACATTGAAATCTTTGTGTTTCAGATTTTTTTAAATTATGTTTTTAAAACATTTGCCTCAGTTCTTTCTGGTGTTATTTGGAGGTATTTTTGGAGATGTGTAAATGTGCAATAATTCAGCTGCCTCTTGTCCAGTGAACTCAAATATTCATGAGTAGCTCTCACTACAGGTTGGAACTTCAGATAGAAAGCAACACCTTCTCACTAGAGCTAGAACACCAGCTCATTTCTCACTGAGAAAATTGTCTCAGTAAGGATCCATGTTATAATATTATTATTATTATTATTATTATTATTATTATTATTATTATTATTATTATTATTATTATTATTATTATTATTATTATTATATCTTAGTTGTTGTTTTGGGCAATTATTGGTGTCCGTATTTCCATGCACTGCACGCTCCTTGCCTTCTGCAAGAGGAAACCTTAGAAAGACACAATGCTGGCACAAATTTAGGCAATGCATGATTTGGCCATGTGGTGGAAACAGCACCTTCAGGTAGAGCATAAAAAGTAGAAATGGCCTTAGCTTGAATTGCACTCATCCAGTTCAGTCCTTTAGTAGTGTGTTCATTTTGACTGGGATAGAATTAATTAGCTGGTTTGGGGCTGGTTTGGGTCTGTGCTGAACATGGGGTTCATTTGCAGAGATGTTTTTGCTCTGGCTTTCCAAAACCTTTCCTGCTTTGGTGGGGTCACACTGGGCAGGAAGCTGGGAGGAGCCACAGCCAGGATAGGTGAACCAAACAAAAAGACATATTGCAGCCCATGTGACATCATAATCAGGACGTAAAGCTGGGGGGAGAAGAAGGGAGGGACGGAGGGACGTCTGAAGTGACAGCATTTGTCTTTCCAACTCACCACTGCACAGGATGGGGCCCTGCTCTCCTGGAGGTGCTGAACACCTGCCCAGCCATGGGCAGCACTGAATTCATACCTGGCTTTGCATTGTTTGTGTGCACAGCTTTTGCTTGCACTGTTAAACTGTCTTCTCTAAACCCACAAGTTTTCTGACTTTTGCACTTCCGATTCTCCCCCTGGTCCCAATGGTGGGGGAGTGAGAGAGGGGCTGAGAGGGACTGGTGACTGGCTGGGGTTAAACAATGACATTTTGGGGACATCAGCAGACAGTTGTGAACCAAGCCACATTCAATACACTGCAAGAGCATCAAAGTGTAAGACTCATTCCTCATTGAGATTTTCTTCTCAAGACTAATTTTTACCTCTTGTTTTTGTGAAAGGTACAATTGTTACTCATGGTAAGAATGATTCTGTTATTTAAATAATAGAATATGAGTAAGGATTTATTTATACCCAGGCAGTTCCTTAAATGGGAAACAATGCACTGGTGTTTGTTATAATGCATTATTCATTTCAGCCTGCTGGATATCTGTTCTTCTAGAGCATGAACCTATTGTCAAGAAACAGCAGAATTTTGTATACATTTAAATATATACAGATTCCCAAAGTTTGAAGTGGGATGATTTGTGCTCTTTGCAATGTATTTACCCAGAAAGGTTTGGCTTAGCTGGAGTATCTGGTTCTCAGTGTGTTCCTAGATTTAAACTCAATTTTGATTTTGACATGAGAAGACCAAGTGACAGAAGGTCACATGTCAAGCCTCTGATTCAGCTGGAATAGAGAACCAAGATCTTTCTGGTTTCTGGTCTCCCTGCAGGGAGAAAATGCTTGTGCAGGTCACCCCATGGAGATCAGCACAGGAGAATACCAAGAGAGGGATGGAGACACAGGGGTATCATTTGTGATCTTCCTATGCAGGAAAGGCAGTGTAGTAATGGTTAGAAAAAGAAGTGGGCGCCTCTGTAAGTTCTGTAGAGAGAATTTCTGTGTGTGTCTTCATGGCTGTGGAGAGGGAAGACTTCACAGGTCAAGTCTGGTCTGCAGACCAGATCTGAAGAGCTGCCCATGTGGCTGTAACAAAATCCAGGCCCAGGTGATTAAATCTAATATGGTGACTGCTTCTTATTCCAGTTTTAAAGGGAAGCCCAGCATGTTGGGGCACTCTCCAGTGCTCTAAGAGTAGCTTCCCTTCAGGTGACTGCAAATGCACAGATTTAAGCAAGTTTGGGCTTTGAGCATTTAGTTTTCAGCCAGAATCTTGTAAAGTAAAATCACATTACTTTCCCAAAAGAAACCATCTTACTTCTATGCCATATCTGCAAACAATTAGTCAGAAATGGTACTTATTTGAAGTTCAATCATCTTAATCTTCTTACATTAGAAAATTCCCAAACCTTGAGCCAATATTGTGACAGATAGTTTATTATTTGATAACACATTCATTCTGTACAACAATGCTCTGGATGTGGAGTGTCCTTTAATCAAGTGCAGTGCTGGCAATAGAAACAGTGGATGCATCACTCTCAGGACTGAGGGGAAGTCATCCACACTGATGTGCTCTGTTGAGAGCACTTAGTCCATGTAAAATGTCTCTTTTGTTCCTCCAGGAACCACCTCGAGCGCTCAGCCAGTGCTCCAGGACCTTGCCCTTGCACTGCTGCTTCCTTTCTCCCCTTCGTTCCCTGAGTGGGAGCAGATTTCCATCATGCCTGATTAAGGTAAGGTTTACAGTTGCATCTGGAATTACTAGAAACAGAGATGATCCTTTAGGAAATCCACACGTGGACAGTCGTGTCTTACACGTGACAGCTGGGTGTTCATTTTTTGGTGCAGATTGTGAAGGAAATTTGGCATGACTAAAATAAAACACCATCATTACGTCAATTAGCTTCTCCACTATTCTGTCTTTCCTAACATTTGCCCTGACCTCATGGCCACTGCAGAGTTTGAGGTAGAGTCTGTTTCCTAACTATGATACTGATGAGGTTCATTTCTCAGCTAACAGCCTTTCTCTGCCCAAAGCTGTTAAATCTTGCAGTTCTCCTGCAGAAAATGGGATCCTCTTGTACCTCAGAGTGAGCAAAAGGCTGCAGTGTGCAGGATCTTCAGGTTTTGCAGTGATCAACAAGTTTGTAAGCTGGCTGAAATTGTTATAGGTTTGCTTTTCTCCTTTAAAAATCAATTCAAACTAATTCAGTATTGTTGATGTAAATTCAACGAAGGGCATGTCAACACATACAGCAATGTCCTCTGATACCTCGTGGTGAGTGAGGTGCTTGAGATTTATTGGGAATGGTTTCCCTGAATTTATCAACAACACATTCCCAGGCTTTGCAGTAAGGACTCTCTGGTGATTGTTCTCGGGGAAGAAGAGGAATGTACAAGCACTGGGAGCCCAAACAAGCCTCAGGTCTTTGGGATGTGAATCACATTCCCTGGAAGCACCCAGGACTTGGAGCACCCTGGGACTGTGGGAAGTTGTCCCTGCCATGGCAGGGGGGAGATGAGATGATCTTTAAGGTCCCTTCCAAGCCAAGTCATCCTAGGGTTCTGTGATTTCTGCACATCCTGAGCTTGCTACGCCTGGAGAAAGTGGGACCCACACAGAAATTCCAGGTGGAGCAGTACTGTGCTGACACAAAAATGGTTCATTTGTTTTTTACAGATCTGGAAACTCCTGCCAATGAATTAAGTTTTGGACAGCATGGGGGTTTCAGAAAGTAACCTCCACAGACACAGTCTCCAATAATGAACAAGTAACACACATTTATACTAATTCAGAAACTGATATTCTGTAGCTTTCACAGCAATGTCTAAAAAAATTATTCACTGCTAAAATCCCTCATAAATTTCTATGGCACATTTAGGTTCCAAATCTGCATTTAATTCAGGTTTAATAACACATTTATAGTCCAGCGTGTTCACTAAATGCTAAATTATTATTAAAACCTGTGGAGGATTAACAACTCCATAACTTATACTGGAGATACCTACATCAGCTCTGAGCTTGCTTGCAGATACACTACCAGTGCAGAAACCCCAAAGGCAACACCTTCTCTTGCAGGAGAGGAGGGGCCCAGGCTGGTGTGCCCCAGCCAGGAGAGCTGGTGTGACAGCCAAGCTCTGCTGGAACTACCTGAGATTTCCCACTCACCTGCAAAGGGCCAAGGTTCCCATCCCCCATGAGAGGTGCTCATTTTTCAAGGGACAGTTGGGTTTTAGTTTTGAAGGTGACAGTCCCAGCTTCTGCTCTTACATTGGTGTGACTGTGATTGGAGCTGTTTAAGAAACATGTTCTGTGTTCTGTACCGTTGTAAGGGGTGGAGGACGGGCAGGATGGGGCAGGAATACCAGGGATTGTGTGCAATGCAGAAGGGTCTCTGAATGAGAACTTCAGCGACCCCTCCTGAGGTCACATGTGGCATAATATATATTTATATGTGACAATAATACTGAAAATCTGCAAGTGAAGTAGGACACAACTGTAGATGTTTCCAGTTAATGACAATTCTGCTCTTTGTTTCTCCTCATGCTTGGTAAGCAACTGATGGACTTCTGCCAAAGGGTGCCCAAGGGTCTGAGAATGGCCCTTGGTGTAGCAGGACAACCAAAATTATTACACATAAATTATATAATGGACATGGATGCAGGCTCTTTTGCCCTTGGGACAGTCTTGAGTCTTGTGGAAAGAGAGGCCTTGAGCACCCTGGGCTGGTGGGAGGTGTTGGGGCTGTGACTAGGTTATCTTTACCCCTTAACAATCTGTGATCCCGTGAAACCTTCATGACACAACCAGGCTGAGCTGGGTCAGTGGGCATGCATGGGTCAAGGGTGTGGCTGGCACATACACTTCCAATGTTAAATTTCATTTTTAAGAGTTTGCACTGAAACATAAGAATATTTGCATTGTAACGTGGATATTTTCTTAACTTGGAGTGGACTTTTAAGGCCTACGTATTGCCTGATAGGAAAATGGAGTGGACACTACCTTTGAATTCTGCGTATCTTGCTTTTGCCTCTACTCCTGTTTTAACCAATCTGCAATACAACAGACAAAACATGAGAAGTGTTAGACAAAATAACAGAGGAAAAACCTAAATTTCCTTGTCAAAATATCTGTTTATGTAAGCCTGACAAGGTTTCCTGGCGTGTGCCATAAGAAATGGGGATTTCAGTGGGCGCTAAGAGGGGACGCAGTGATCAGATGGGACACGCAGAGCTCTGCCCGGCAGCTCGATAACATCAGGTCATTTAATCCTGCGAAATACCTGCGAACAGGCGGCCACAGGGAGCTGCTGAAGCGTGGAAGAAAGAGACAGCTCATCTCACCCCACTCATAAAATAACAGTGTGTTTTCTCAGGCGACCGAGGCACCGAGCAGCATTTCCCCGGCCAAGCTGGAAGAAGAGCCCCTGAGGAAAAGTTTTAAGGTATTACCCCGTTTTGACAGGTTTACCTAGCAATATCATTGATACCCTCAGCAGGGGTGTTCCTGCAGTGAAAAAAGAGAATTTGCTCCGAGGGTGGATATTTAATTTTCCAGAGCAGTTCCATGTGATCCTCGCACACTGCCTGCCCTGAACTCTTTACCCACACCTACTGAGTTCCTGAGTCTGCCTTGCTGGGGGGCTCACGTCGTGCCATGAGCTTAGCTGGGCACTCCCCGTCCTGCTCTTTACTGACACACCCCTAAAACACTTTCTTTTCATAGTTTATGAAGATACTGTGGTGCAAAGGATCATGTTTGAAGCTAAAAATAACCAGAAGTCAAAAGCCAGGCAGTGCCATATGGGGTCAGCACATCTGTGTGCAGGAATCCTGTGGTGGTTGGTCCTTCTGTGACTGAATGCTTAATTAAATGCCAAATTGACAATTAAAATAGTAGATACGGTACTTGGTAACACGTGAGTACTGAAGAGCAGTACTGGGATGTGGTGATGCTGCTGGCAGGCTGAAACTCAGCAAAAACTCAGTTTTTGTTCCCCCTGCCTGCTATCTGGGTTGACACCAACAACACAGAATTTTGTTGGCAGTGAATTATGGTTCAAAGCTGCACCCACAAAGCCACTGTAGAAGTGTTTCCATTTCAATCCATCAGAACACCCTGGTAAGCCAGAACTAAAGATTTAAGTCCCCTCCCAGGACAGAGAGTGTGAGCAACTCAATAGATTCATCCCCATGAACTTGAGTGAAGGACTAATACTAAAGAAATGTTTTTTGTTATCAAATCTTTCTAGTCCATTAGGACTTATTCAGGCATTCCACTTTCATTACAGTCCACGGTTTCTGAAATTTCATCCTTGGATTTTCTGTCAATTGTTTCTGAAGCACTGGACTGGGGAAGGAAGGCTGTGAGGAGCCATCTTTTAGCCTATTGAGGTTTTGTTTTTTCCTCCTTTAAAGAGCAAATTCCCCTTGTACAATACGCCTGAATGAGGAAATCTGGGGTCTCTGGACAAGCCTGTTCAGCCAGTCAACACAGATTGCTTTCATTGCTTGTGCATGTCAGTGACTACTCTGCTGCTGAGCTCTGGAGGAGCTGGGGGTGCTGGGAACCCATTCATTATTTTGGGTGAGCGCAGAGGTCAGAGCTCCCGTCCCCCTGACTGGGCACCTTGCACACTGTGCACATCCTGGGAGCTGCTCTGATAGCTTTGATTCTTCCCACACAACAAACTGTTGGTACAAGATGTAATCTGGGAATGAAAGGGATGTGGACAGGATTACTGGGGACAGCTGCTCCCCAGAGACCTCCCCACTAAATACCCTGTGCTTTCCATGGCCTCAGGACAGGAGAGGTGTCAGGCTACAAAGAGGCACAGATGGAAGTGAGCAGGATTCAGCAGCACTGATTAACTATAAGTATTTTTTCAACAATGTAATGGCACTTAAACAGAAAGGGGAGGTGGGGGTAAAGAAGGGAGGATATGTCCTCAGCAGCTTCCATACACCCTGAGGACGAGCCAGCTGTGACTGGAAGGGGTCACGTCTGTCTGTGGGCTCATCCCTGGTGAATGTCACTTGGCTTCACACAGAACGAGTGCCAGTCCCTGCTCTGCCTCGCCTGCTTTAATGATTAAGAGAAGAAGACATGTCCTGTTGTACAGTGAGCAGCTCTGGTAAATTTGGGCTCAAGTTTATGCACTGCAAGAGATTTCCATCTTTTAACTAGAGTGCACCAGCATTTTTTCATTCCTTCTGCAGGCAGAGGTGATTCCAGCAGCTGTTCATTTATTCTCTGCTGGCTCTCCTCTGTGGTAAAGGACATGAGTGGGGAAATTCTGCTGACCTCCAAGTGGAAAGACGCTTTGCTGATCACACAGAGTTCTCCCTCTTTTTTTTAATCAAATCTGAGATATAGTAGAGATGGATGAAGCATAAACACAATTTAGCTGTGATTTTCTTCTGATATAAATGGGTGACAATTTTTTTACAACTGGTTACCATACTATTGGTGCAATAACAAGAGCTCCTAGGAGGTATAAAGGTACATTGGAAAGGATGAGTTGAAGAATCCATAATGTTGTGATCAGAGAAAAACCTGATGTGTAGGATAAGGAGCTGGTTTCTGATGTTTTAATTAATCTGTATCACCTAATGGGCTTTGGCTCAAACCAACAGTTTTATTTATTCTAGAATTCATGTTTCCTACTATCTGTTGTTTGTTTGCCCTCTCAGCTGCTTTCTCCATGCTCATGGGGTTCAGCAGCACTCTGTCCACAAAACCTGCTGTCAAAGTGATGATGCTGTGTCTTGTTAAAGTTGTATTGCCTATTCCAATTCCCCTCACCTCCTTAAATAACCAGTTACAGCAGAGTCAGCTGACAAGTGCTTTAATTGTCCTCTCAGTTCCAAAGGCACCAGCACAGGGAGGTCCTGAACTTTCCCACCTGGAGTAAAGGGAGCAATGAGGAGATCCAGGAATCCTGGATCAGGCCCCCTCACCGTGGGTTTTATGCTCTCCATTTCTTCTGCTGCTACCAAGCCTTCCTTGCACTTCAACATGTACTTAAGGGCTGCACAAAGAACGCTGAGCTAATACAAAAGAGAAGGAATTTCCAAGTCCATTAACTTTTACTGTAATCTGAGAAAACTCTTTCCAGATTGTTTGTGGGCAAATTGCTCTTGTTAATGGCCAGAGTGGAGCTGGAAATATTGCCTTTCCTGCTGCCGCCAGCCCCCTGCCTGCTCACAGCCAGCCCTTGCTCTGCTGCCTTGATTCCCAGCGCATGAAAAAGGAGAGCCAGAGTTCCAAGTGAGGTATTTAAACTGCAAGGAATGGGCTGGCTTTAACCAGGGTTTTCTGCTTTATTTCTCCTATGAAAGAAGTGGTTCTGTGCCTGGAACAGGAGAGATCTACTCAGCAATAGGACTCTTCCAGTTTGATAAAATGTAATCTAGTTTTAAAAGTAATGCAAAGCCACTATAAGCATGTGGACGCGAGCACTGCCCCTGAAATACTAGTGAGCTACAGGCCATTTTTTCCAACTCTCCCAGCTTGTGTGGGTGATTTTGGGACTGACATATCCAGTTAAAGGAATTAGACTGCCAGTACATTTACCCTGCCTTCACTGGCAGACAAACACCAGCCAGTAATGACAGTCCATCTGTGCTCTGTGCAGGAACTCTGCCCCTGGATCCCTGGCAGTGTTCAAGACCAGGCTGGACACTTGGAGCACCCTGGAACAGTGGAAGTTGTCCCTGCCATGGCAGGGGAGAAGAGATGAGCTTTCAGGTCCTTTCCAGCCCAAATAATTCTGTGATTTTATGACCCACTGAGGCATATTTCTCAGCTTCACTGCCTGGGTACAGGCTCCTTCTGCAGCTTCTTTCTGATGATGCCTTCATTTTTCTGCCTCGTAGACAGAGCAGGTGGTACTAATTTTTTTCCAAATTTAAAAAAAAATTATTATTATCTAATTCTAATTCAATATTGACATATTTACATGCAAAGTACAATTTCGTAGTCAGTTAATAACCTCCTTTTTTGTGTGTCCATGGAGACAGCTAATCAAGTCAAACTGCAGTATTTTAACTGAGCAGATACAATTTTGTTCATATCCTGCTGGCTCTGCTGGCTTTCTGTGAAGGATGATAGTGGTGTGGATCTCTGGCTCCCATTTCCCAATGTGATATCCCAGTATGGATGGCATTTCCTTACACTCATTACACTAAGGAACATCATGTTTCTCAAATCAAATGACACAAATTAGTTGCTCCCTCAGGGATGGGAATGTACCATGAGAGAAGCTTCCAAGAGCAGTAGAGTGCTGTTTTCATGAACTCAAGTGCTGCACTTGGAAATGGGTAATAATGGCTGGTTTGATTCTGTGTTTGTACATGAAGCCAAAACTTCACTCTGAAGCTGTTCAGCCACCACAGGAAATTGGTTTCTTACAACTTAATTCAACTGCATGCTTATTTCAGATGAAATTTTTAGATAAAGTGATCTAAAATAGTCTTCATCATCTTTTTTTATAATCACACCTGCAAAAAAGTCTGAATCTCTAAACCTGCCATGGCTGTAAGTATTTCCTAATTCTTTATGCTTTTATAGGCTATGGTGAGAAAATGTTGCCCCCACAACATAAAGTCCTGACCTTGCTTCTTCATGTTGTGCACAAGATGTGTAAAGGAATTCAGAAATGGTGCAACACAGAGTATTTCCATATCTTGTCCTCTTGGATTAAGTCAGTGGGGAACAAGGAGGTTTGGTTTGATTCCCTCAGTATCTGTAACTTTTACCTGCAAATGAGCAGAATGACTTGCTTGGAAACCATTTGCACACTGTGACAATGAAATACGAATTTGCAAAGTCTCCTAAAGGTGAACATGCACACATCAGCCATCAGGATTCTGGCATTATGCCTCCTGCAAAGTAAAGTTTCTCCATAGGTCATGGTGGAGATTATGTTTTAGGTCAGCAGCCTGATGAGGAGTGGCCCTGCCAGGTGAAGGAATGCCAGATGGGTTATTTTCCCCTCCTTAGCATAGCATGAAAGCTGAAAGAAAAGCATTTGGAGCTGACTTGGATTGTTGAGAGCTCCTGGGGTAAACAGGACTAAATGTGCCACAAAGTCTGTGAACAAACCCCAGCAAAATTAGTTCTGTACCAAGCAATACCAATTTTCCATCTTCTAACACATTCTGACAGTTATTGTTTAACGTGGCTTGGCAGGGCATGAAAAGCTCTGTTCTCTAAATAAGACCCCACCTAATTTTTGACCAGCATCTCCTTTTCTGTTTCCTGTAAGTAGAGGCAGCTTCCCCATTGTTTCTGCCAAATGAAGAAAGCATTGGAATAACTCCTGTGGATAGACTGGCCTCGCAGAGATTTCCAGGGAAATGGAAAACTGGACAGTCCTTGCCCTGTATATTTTCTGTAATCAAAGGACTCCAAATGTGGTGTCCACATGGTGGGCACTGCCATTGGAAGAGCTACTGAAAGTTGAAAAGTGAGAAGAAACCACTGTGGTGAGAATGATGGGATTTTTATACTGAACTTAAGTTCATCTGGCAGTACTTGGCAAAAATTTTAATGCCCAAAAGACTTAAAAATTTAGAAATTTTTCTTCTTTTTTCCCCTCTTCTTCTTTTCACAAAATTTTTGTCAAACTTTTTTGGTATTTATTCTATGTTTGTGAGCCTGTCCATCTGTTTCCCTCACTTTCTCTTTTTGAGTGGAGGGCTGAGAGCCTGGCAAAGAGATAGACTCCAGATGTCAAGGGGAAAAAAATAAAAGACAGAAAAAAATTCCAAGAACTGATCCCCAGCAGTGAATGTTCTGAATCAATGGACTCCATAGTCTAAGAGCTCACAGAGCCCTGTTCTATCTAACAAAGGCATTATATGTGCCAGGAGCAATCCTGCCCCACTGTATTTGTACTCCAAGCTTATTCATATTCAGAGGAAGTGCCCTGGGTCGGTGAGTGCTCAGCTCCGTAACCCCAAGGTCAGGTTTAATTGCTCTAAAAGGTGGCACATGGCAATGAATGAGCTCTAATGATTTAGATAGTATCTATTTCACATCAAGAACTTTCCACTCTGAGCAGACCCTAATCGAAAGTAATCTGAAAATTAGGGAAAATAAAAACCATGCCCACAATGACATAAATACCTATTTCCTGAATTTTATGCCCTAAATAACCTCATTCCTGGGAAGTTTAATTTTTCCCTTCTGCTAAATATACAATTGCCTGGGAGAAATGATTGGTCATAATCAAGGTTTTTAAAGCTGCAACTGTTAAAATATTATCGTTCTACTAAGAATTCTGAAGGGGAAAGCAGCCAGTGTAGAGGGAAGGAGTGAATATCCCCAGGCTGTCAAAGAATGAATGTCGATGGGAACTCTGCTCGTGCTGTACCACTTCTTTAGAGATATACAAGTTTAGATTCTATATATGATTTGCATATTTATATATTTATGTCGTTACATGCACTAATAAGATCCCCAGTGGGGATATTGATATATTATTTATGATTCCCCGCTATGGGAAATGTCTGCTAAGAGATGCTGAAGTCTTCCCAGATGCGTTCACGTAACTGTGGCACTTCAGACATCTCCCACCCAGCCACTGCCGGCAGGACAAGGACAGCCACACGTTCTTCCCAGTGCTTAATCACATTTCAGACACAAACCCAGCCTGACCCGACCCGTTCGGACATGCTGTGCTCCGATTAACTGGGGGCAGTGTCTGAATGTGGTAGGGGAAACCCTCTAGTCAGGCACAGTCTTAGACCCATCTCTGCAGGGGCTGTGGGATGTGGTTTGCAAGCAATTAACATATTGAAGTATTTGTTTGGAAAAGCGAGTGATTTCTTTATGACCTTGAGCCGTCAAAGACTAAGTATGCAATTAGTTCTAGCTGCAGTGAGGTATTTAAAGTCAAGCATGTGTTTTAGGGCTTTGATAAATCAGGGCATAGCAGAAACAAATTTGAAAATAAAAAATATACAGAGAGTGTAGGGGAGAGTAATTTCAGACTGCAGCCCTGCTGTTTTTGCAGGTTACTCACGTTACACAGATCTCTTGCCTAACAGCACTGTGTACCCTGGTGCCGTGATTGCCTGTGTATGGACAAAGCTGCTCCTGCCCTGCCCCGGGGCAGCACTGGCACAGCCCAGTGCCCTGCTGTGCTCAGCCCAGAGCGATGCTCCTCGGGCAGGGGAAGCTGCAGAAGCAGAAACCCAATTTACCTTGCCTTCAGGGACAGGTGGAGAAATGTCTGGTTTAGATTTGAGTATCACTTTTAGCCGAGAAAAATTATATGATCATTATGGAACTGGCATGGGGTGCCCAGAGCAGCTGTGGCTGCCCCATCCCTGGAAGTGTCCAAGGCCAGGCTGGACAGGGCTTGGAGCATCCTGGGACAGTGGAAGGTGCCCTGCCCATGATGGGAACAAGATGATCTTTGTGGTCCTTCCAGACCAAACAAATCCAGATTCTGTAATTATAACCATAAACAGCCTTAGGGGCACAAATAGTGATTTAGAACTTACCAAAGAGAATTTCATGTTTATTCATTTACAAAACAGCCTTAGGGGCACAAATAGTGATTTAGAACTTACCAAAGAGAACTTCATGTTTATTCATTTACAAACAAGTAGGATTTGAATTTTCAACAATTTTTCCAGAAGGCTCAGCTATGAGGAGGAAGGTAGCAGTGGCTTATGTGCTAAACGAAAAAGACCTCACAAGTCTCCACAAGAACAGTGAAGATTCAGAACTAGGAGATTTGTGCATATCCTGGTTGACTTCTGGGGAAGCTAAAGGGACCCCAGTCCTGCAGTGATCACCCCTATACCCAGAGTATGCCATGTGCACAGTAGGAAATAAGACAATGTACTTATTTCAGCGGTATGTAATCATTTTCTCACAGTCTTTTGTCATGTTGAATCTTACACTTGTTGCTCTTTCTTCTCATCTGGGTAGCATCTTGGTATTGTGTATTTCTTTAGGTCTTTCCTAATATAAAGCCTTAAGGAAACATAAATGTAAGAAAAAGGAAAACAACCCCTATGCGTGAAAGGCTTTTCTTCACAAAAAGAAACTCAGTGGACAATTAGGGCCTGGACAGGACCATGCCCTTGTCTGTGTGAAATGACAATTCTGGGTCTGGGTGTCCTTCCTACAGACCATGGACCAGCACCAGTCCCTGGGTTGGGAGGATGTTGCTGGTGTGTGCAGGGTGAACCTGTGACTCCAAGAAGTTAAAAACAGGGCTATCCAACCACCCTGCTGTGTTAAAATGTTCCTCTGTTCCTTCCCCTGCTACCATTCAGGCATCTTGTTTCAAAATGTGAACATTTTAAACTATAACTTGACTTTGTTAAGCTATTGATCCTGATTGTGTCGGAGGTTTTGGAGTTTCCCAAATACAATAAGTGTGTTTACATGCAGTAGTCAGAGAGGAAATTACATGTGAAAGCACTCAATAAGGAGATGGCATTTTGTTGCAATGCTCCATAAACCTTGTGTTTACATTGAGTTTTTAAGGAGAATTCAAAGCATATCTCCTTTTTGTGATGCATGAACAAGCATATCAAATGATTGTTCAAAAAGCCTGTGCTTTGAGCAAAAATAGAAACCAAATGGCTGAGTTAATTTCCAAGAGGAAAAAACCCAACCTGCTACAGCAATTCCACGGTCTGTTTAAAACATCTTTATAAACCTTTTAAATAACAAAACTCTACACTCCCAATTTAAAAAACCTATGGCTTTTTTGGGTTCATGTTTCTCAATATTCAACATCATAGGACCATTACAGGGACAGCATTTTTTCCCGTTCCAAAGGTTGCTCCTGTCTCTTCTGCAGTGGCTCCTCAGCCCTTTCCTTGACATGTTTGTGGTGCCATGGGACATTCCATGTCCCATGTCCTTGGCACTGCTTGGAAAAGACAGGAAAGGGGAGGGGATGGGATGGGACGGGATGGGAAGGAATTCAGCATAGGTGAAGCTGAAGAAGGAAAAATCCAATTTATGTTGCCTTGAGGTACAGGTGGAGCAATCACTTAATGTAATCAGTTTATATCTTCACCATGAAGATCTAAATCAGTTTATATCTTCACCAGACTTGCACTGACCACTGCTGCAAGCAGATGTGGAGGTCTCACTCTCACAGATGTCATCTGTCTCTTGAACCTCCACAATTCTTAGCTGTCAGTCCCCAAATTTCCAGCCACCGCTCATTTTTGACTTCACCCCTTTGCTGGGACATTCCAGGGCTGCTCACCACCAAGCCAAGCTAGGTAGCACTCCACAGGCATGTAGGGCTGGCTGTAGTAATCAGAGGAGAGTTCAGTGATTTCAATCTGGCATGTGGTTCTGCATTTAATGCTGTTTAATGAAAGCTGCTTTACTCATGTGCATGTGTACACACACAATTTACGCCATATTTTTCCAATTACTTCCCTACAGCTGATCCCTCTCAAATGGAGCTCTGAGGCTGGGTGATGGTAGCTCAAGGCACACAGGCTCCCTGCACGCACTTGTGATATGCTAAAATCTGTTACTGACAGAGCTGCCTTGTAGATAATTTTCCTTTGCAAGAGGGTGGCTGCTTAGATGAAGAGGAAGTGCCATGTAGTCCCAGAGTCAAACCCCTGATATTTCCCTTGCTGAGCACTGTGTGACTCCCCCTGCATGTGCAGGGATCTGCCCCAGAGTTCATGGGCGCTCCCCAATGCTGGCATAGCAAGCAGCGCAAGCCAAGCCCCACATGCACCTTACAGAGTCATCTTTCCCAAGCTCCATCCCCACAAAAAGCACGGATATCCCGTGTTCCAGCCTTTCACATCCCCCAATTCCCCAAAACAGTGCCACGTGCCAGGCCCAGGTAAGGTTAACACCCCAATTTTCCACACTGCTGGAACTCCAAGGAACATCATTCTGATGGTCAAAGCAAGCTGCTCAGCCCATGACATGTTTGTCTGCAAGGAAATGAGATGTTTATGTTTATCCAAATTGACCCTGATGGATGACACTTTTGTTCCATGTAACAGCTGTTTGGCCCATTTAACACCACAAGAGGAGATTAAGATCCAAAGTGTGTACGGCTGTGTTATGAGTAGCAGCCGCTTAATAGCAATAACACTGAATAACAATTGCAAGTTTGGCTTTTAGCTATTATTATTGTCTAAGGTTCAGGGTTTTTTCCATATAAATAAATACATATCTATATATTAAATGAATATACCTAAGGGCAAAGTGATGTATTTCCAGATAAACCCTTCAACTGTTCTAGATTTCTCAACCAAGTCATTCTGGAAAATAATGTCCAGGAAGAAGTACTATATGTCTTGTGAATACATAGGTAGAGCCAAGCTCAAGAATTCCCCCATGGAGATGCACAAGAGGGCTGCAACCAACCACCAAGAGATCTAGCAGTCACAAATTGGCTCACAGGAAAGCTAAGCACACTTCTCCAGAAGTAATGCAACTCTCCTGCCAGCCTGCCTTGGGTACATGGAATTAGCTTGTGGGATGCTAGCAAGAGCAATGCTCCAAGGAAGAGCAAATCCTTCACCAGCACCTCCCTGTTGGAATTGCTGTATGGACAACACATAATTCCTGCCACTGCTTACCTCCAGTGCCTGAGGCAGGGTCTGCCTTAGGAAAGGGACCTGGGCCAAGGTTTATCTTATCCAGCACTATGTGGCTGGGTTGGAGACCTGCAGCCCAGAATTGTCTGTTTATTTATGCCTGTGCAAATCCATTCTGTGCATGGGATTCCTGTGACTTCCCAGGATAGGCATGTGCGTGGGAGAAGCCTCGTCCAGCAAGGCAATTACTAGCCATTTGGGGCCAGAGGGGAGACAGTTTTCAGACTGAAATTGCCTTGATTTCTGCATATAAATAAATTACTGCTAGAATAGTCAGGGCCCTTTCCTTACTGACTACACAATGAAGAAGTCCAGCCTGGCCTTGGACACTGCCAGGGACCAGGGGCAGCCGCAGCCTCTCTGGGCACACTGTGCCAGGGCCTCCCCACCCTCATAGGGAGACAATAAAAACTTTTCTATTGCAAGGATGACTCAGGTCAGTGTAGGAATTTGGAAGGTCCTACCTGGAACCACCCAGTGGGGCACTGGAAGGAATAAGAGTGCATAGCATTAGTGAGCATCAGGAGCTCAACAGAAACAGGCCTGCAACAAGGGCAGCAAGACATGGTGCTTTGAGAAGCATCAGGCACGAGGACTGAGTCACTGCATGAGATAGACATCCCCATCTGATGTTGTTTCCTCCTCATATGCTACAGCACCCAGCAAAAAGATACTGAAAACAAACAGCAGTTTCTTCACTGCAGTTAATTGCTTTGCTTGGGTCTATTTAATTCCCTGTTCAGTCTTAAGCATTGGACAAACAAACTCAAGATTTAATATTCTCCTTGTTTTAAACAGCAAATCTTATTTAGGAAGTGTTTGTACAATGCTCTCAGTCACAGGGTGGGATTGTTGGGGTGTCCTGTGCAAGGCCAGGAGTTGGAGTCAATGATCCTTCTGGGTCCCTTCCAGCTCAAGATATTGTGTGAATCCATGGCTTGTGTGTTACTCAAATCACATTTATGTCATTGCTCAGAAGGTAGAGAACCACAAGGTTCCTGGTGGTTTAGGCCTCCCTCTCTGCACATAGGTCAGATGGAAAGCCATTACTCTGGAGGTCACACCCCACTTTCTCTTTTGACCTTTGTCTGAGTTTGAAGGACAGGTGTCTGCTAGGGAAGGGTTCTCCCTTGAAATGGAGCATGTAAACTCCCTCCCTCTGAATTATTATAATTTTGAAATTTAGGGGGTTTCAGGAAAAGGTATGGGGATAGGAACAGCAGGATTTTTACTAGGATGTATAACAAGGCAAACAGAACAACAACAATGGAATTAATACCAGACAGAGCAGGAATCCCGTTCCAGCCCCCTCGGCCGCGGGCCCTTTCCCCTTGGTGCAGTTCCCGTCACGGCCGGCAGGGAGCGCTGGCGGTCCCGGTGGGCGGGGCAGGTGCGATGATTCCCCCGCGGCGGCAGGGGGCGCTGTGGCCGCGCTCGGGGAGCACGCGGTGATGGCGGCCGTGTCCCAGGCGGGAAGGGATGGCAAAGAGAGGCTTTGCTCACGAACCCTGGGGCGTGTCGGGCCCGGTGCTACAGCAGGACGCTCGGAAACAGCAAACCGAAGCGGCAGGGTGTTCTGGGAGGGCGGGGTGCGTGCGGGTCCAGCAGCAGAAGAAGAGGCGGTTTCTGGCTGGGCTATGGAGATGCTGGCGGTGCCCCTCCGAAGCCGAGAGCGAGAGAGAGCGAACTGCACCCCTCTCCTTTTACCTGCTGCTGATCTCGCAGTGTCTCTGTCCCTCCCTCCGAGAGAAACTCCCAAAACCCAGAGAGGTTCCCCTATCTCAAGTACTTAGCCATCAGTGCTTCTTCAGCAAATCAATGGGAAAAATTCCACTGTCAACGAGTAAAAGAAAAACCAACCCCCAACATCTTTGTGGCTGGTGCTGGAAGTTGGTGGCCCTAAGAGCCATCAGCAACTTCCTGAAGCAGTCCTGGACCAGGGTCAGTAGTTGCTGAAGATTTAGAAAAGCACTAGGGAGAATCATGGATTAAATATGCAAATAGTCAGTTTAAGGTGGTTTTCAAACATCTCCATAGGCAAACTGCAGCGGAAGTGTCTGGCAGGGAAACAGCCTCTTGGAGAAACTAAGGTGTGACTGGGGGTTCCCTTTGTCTCAAGAGCAGAGAAGTCGCTGTGATGAAGGTTTAATCCCTGCAGATGGTTTTTAGCCACAGCATCTTTATTCACTCCTCACCAGCGTCTGTCGAAGGGCTGTCATCACCGCTGATGCCAAAAGCCAGGCAGGGAGTGATTTGTGCAAACCCCGCTGGAGATAACAGGCTGGTTAATGGTGATACTCCCTGTCAGCAGCCAGCTATGCTCAGCCTGACAGCTCCCCTTCAGGCCTGGGGAGCTCTTATCCGCTGTGGCAGGGCCCCATGGGTGGAATGTGGGGAACAAAAGCCCCACACAAAGGCAGCACTTTGGGGCTGGAGCAGGTCTGGCTTCCCCGGGTTTCCGAGAGGCCACACAGTGACGGCGGATGGCGAGGTTCTAATTAATATTTCATTCTCAGAGTGGGTTGTCTCTTGGGGGAAGTTAAAGGTTTGCACGTTTTGAGGCAAAGTACCAAGGCTGGCGATCTCGAATTAAGAAAGTATGTTGAAAGGAGCTGCTGCAGTCTTTAACCCTGGACAAGGGACGTGTAAACTATACAGCATTAGTGCACAGTTTTAATTGTATAACTTGTTCTAGGTCCTATTTTAAGGTCTGCTCCAATAAATTCATACTCACGTGCTTCTAGAAAACCTTCACCCCTTTTTCCCTTTCTGTCTCCTCTGGATTCAGGCATCTGATATTGCACTTTGTGTGGAAGGTTAGGGTTAGGGTTAATAAATACGTTTTATGGCAGCAACAAAATGAAGTGGCTGTGGGCTGGAACTGCCGAGTTCAGCAAAGAAAGGGAAAAGAATGACCAGTGGAGGACAGTTTCTACTGCACAGACACATGTTTCTCACAGACACAGGAGGGCAGGGTCGTTGTGAAGGGATAGTGGGTTTTGAGGGACCACGAAGCAAAAGAGCTGTGGCCATAGCAGGGGTCTGGCCCACGGCGCCCACTGCCCAGCCGGTGGTGAGAAATGAATCTGTAGTCCAGTCAGGAGACCAAAGATGAGTCCGGGGTGCCCTGGTGACCTCAGGAAGAAAGGGTTTCCCTCGGGCTGCTAAATGGAGCTCATAAATGAAGGAGTAGAGTAAACACAAAGACTTTCAAGATGTGTCACCTAATTGACTTCTAAGTGACTGCTAATTATTTGATTGAGTTGAAGGTGAGAGGGAGACACGTGGTCACACACAGTCTGCGAACACCTGCAGTGTATGTGGGAGGAGAGAGCCAGGAGCAAGCCCAGTCAGCCGGGAAAGTGGACAGCCCCAGGCTGGTCCGTGCCTCTCTCCGAGGAGGAGTGCACCGTGGAGCTCAATGTTTAGTAAATACAGTGAGCTGGAGCACAGAAGTATGTGAAGTTTCACAGGAGAATGACCTAAAAATGAATCTCAAAGTTCATCTTCCCTGCAGGTTGAAAAGAGAAGGAAATCTAATTCATTATAATTATCACACTTCCAAGAGAAGAGGAGACGCAGGCTTTCTCTTGTGATATGCAGAGAAAAACTTCCAGTTTACACAAGTGCTGTGAGTCCTGTGGGGCGGACACTGAGATCCTTGGCAGATGGAATGGAAAGAACGGTGCCTGCAGTGCGGGGTGGTATCGGGCCCCGGCTGGACATTCCCTACAGCCTGGGCAGAGCCTGCCCGGCTAGCGGGGAAGACGAATGTGAGGTCTATGAGACTACGGTGTAGTTGTGCCAAATGTCTGGGTTTGGAGTGATTCTTGTCAGTATAAAGACAGAAACAACAGAAACACAAATGTTTCTGTGAGTAGTGGTTTAGCAGGAGCAGCCAACAGCCTCTCTGCACATGTGTGCAGAGAAAACAGCTCCCTGGCCAGGCCGTCCTTTGTGCATCAAGCAGCACGTGTATCAGTCACTGTAAAGATGATACCTAAGGTGAGCCGATTGTCCCACACTGGTACCCACTTGTGCCAGCCCCGGGCTCCTGCACAGGGAGGCTGGCATAGCGACTGTCCCTCCTTGTCCCTGGACGGGAGCGGCAGCTCTGCGCTGATTTTCCAGCACGCGGTTCCTCCCGGCTGTAGCACCCAGGCTCTGCGGGCTGGGGCAGAGCGGTAGGCGCTGGGTGAATGCCCTGGGTGGGTGCACTGGGTGAGTGCCCTGGGTGGGTGCACTGGGTAGGTGGGCGCTGGGTGGGTGCTCGCTTTCAGCCGTCACAACACATCCTCAGCTGGTGATCCTTGTGGGTCCCTTCCAGGCCGGGATAATTTATGCTGAGCCAGGGCTGCTTGCTTGTCCCCGAGCCCCGGGAGGTTCCATTCCGACAGGTCTCGTTTTCCCGGCTGCAGCTGTTTCTGAACTGTGAACTCCCCCAGCTGGCGATCGCTCGATATCGCCACCAGCCACCGCACCCCGCACGAAATGTCCCTGCGAGAGCAGCCTGCGAGGATTCCCCAGAGCCGGCGATGAGCGCTCGGCCAGTCGAGCCAGGGGCTGCACCTTGGGGCTGCTGGGGCCATCACAGGGGAACAGGTAAGTGTGCAGGCTGCAGGTGGCTCGGGTCACGGCCAGCACCAGGTGTCCAAGAGCAGGAAGCAGTGTGGGAGGTGGGAATGGCCTTGCATCAGCAAAGAGAAAAATGCAGGTTGTGCATGTCCCTAAGGAATAAATGGTGAGGTGCTGCATGTTTGAGCACAAAGAAGGGGAAAGGCTGGAGCACCTGGTGACCCGAAGAGGGAGGAAGCAGAGAGAAACAGGCATGTATGTTTATCCACGGGAGGTGGATGATGTGTTGGGCGGCGGGTGGACCTTTGGGTGGACCATGAGGTATCTTACCGGGGTGCTGCGAACCATGCTCAACTGACCAGGGCTTCTCATGATGCTGTAGCAAGCAGAGGTGTGTAAGGGAGGGAGTTACAGTGGCAGCAGAGCCACCCACTGTCTGTGCCAGCTGTGGGTCCCTGCTCGTTTCTTCACCCACCCTCAAGGACCCCCGGCTGCCTTCCCACCCCTCCTTCACTGACCCCACAAAAAGGCCAGGCCCAGGCAATTGTGTACAAAACCTGAAATAGTTTTACTTTGCTTTCTTTTTTTTTCTTTTTTTCTTCTTTTTTTAAACTTTGCTCTAGGTTTACTTAAGATTTTGTGAAGTCGATACAAGAGCATTTGATATGAATCGGTAAATAAAACACCGTCATAGATAGATAGCCACGATAAACTTTGTTAGAAATGTACATGTCGCGAAAAAATAATAATACTAATAATAATAATCATAATCATAATAAAAAAAGCAGGCGCGACGCCTGGGCCAGCACGGCACTGCTGGTCCTGGTGGTGGCCACTGTGGTGGCCCCAGTGGTGGTCCTGGTGGCCCTGACACACGGCGGCAGGTGGCTCTGGTTCCCTACAGGCGCCACGCCCCAGTAATGTGTGTATATAAACAAAGCCCATAAGAAATGTACAAATATAAAAAGCTACAAACATTAATAAATTACATTGTCACAAAACACGGAAACACTCCACAAGGTGCTAGTAAAATAACTGTCTCCCTCCTCGTACAAGAAGTTACGCAAAGAGCTGGTACCGGTGGGCAGCGCCCGGAGAGACCCTCCCCGTATAAAAACCCGGCGGTGGTTATTCCAAAAGCTATGTACAAGCTACATTCTAGGAAAAGGGGCCCTGGGCAGTGGTGGTACCTGAGGAGCGTGCCCACCACCTCCCCGCCCGATGCCTCGAGTCCTGTGCTCCCCTCCCACCGTGGTCTCGTGGCCCTCGCTGCCCCTGGCGCTGCCACCACAGCGGCGGTGCCTGCCCTGCCCGCTTGCCGGGCAGGGAGAGGGGCCCAGGGCCGGAGCGGGGAGCCCAATGCGCTCCTCAGTGGCCAAGATTAGTATTAACTTTTTGCGGCTAGTCGCTCTCAGCACTCTGAGAAAGGACATCTATATTAAAAAATATTTATACCAGGATTCTGTACAGTCCGACCGCTGAAAGTTAAAGGGATTATTGTGGTGGTGGCCCAGAACTGGGTGGCAGTGTGCCCGGGGCCACTAGAGCAGCAGCTTCCCGTTCCGGTGAATCTTCAGGATCTTGCCGAGCCGCTGCTTGGCCGTGGCCATCCCCTTCTTCGTACGCTTCCCTGGAAGGAGAGCAGGGTTGGGGTGAGGACCCACACCCACTCCACAGGCACAGGCCCTCCAGCTGCCTCCACAGCCCTGCTGCCAGCCCTGCTCAGCACCTTCGAGGGCACCCACCAGCACCCCTCAGGAATGGGGGGCTGCTGGCCATAGGACAGGGTTGGCTGGGGTCACAGCCCCAGCAGAGTCAGCTCTGCTGAGCCAGGGGCACAGTGCATACCCACTCCCATGGACACATCCACACCTGCTCCAGGGAGCGACAGCTCTGCTGGGCACCCCCCTGTTCCCACAGCTCTGCTGGGGACCCTCCTGTCCCTGCAGCTCTGCCGGGCACCCTCCTGTCCCCACAACCTTCCTGTCCCTGCAGTGCCAGCCCTGCTGCCCTGGCTCACTGCTCATGGTCACCTGTTTGCCCACAAGTGTGTGACAGTCAAACCCAGCCCCACCAGTGCCATCCTGCTCCTAAGGGAGAGGCTGCACACATGCAGACACACAGACACAGACGCACACATGCCCCACAGCTCTTCATAGCTCCAGGCTCCTGAGCACCTCTCTGTCTTGGACCTGTTCCCCACCATTTCACCACAAAAGCACAATCTCAGGCAAATACATTCTTTCCACTCCAGCTCTGCAGAGATCCTCAGGTGCCACCAGCTCCTGGCAGGACCCCAGCCCCTACCTTAGGTTACACACATCCTGCTCTATGGCCATCCAAGCTGCCAGGACACTACCTCTAATCTGCTCCACTCGAATGCATAGAATTCAGGAAACAGGTGCCACATTACCTCACTTGTCACTGGGGCCTTTCCTAGTGGGATCACACACAATTTTCGTGCTACGCAGTGCCTGTCCCACACACCTGCCTCAGTTACATTTCCTGAGCCAAGTTCAAGTACAGAGCAGGAGGTCCCAGCCCAGACTCTGGGACAGCCTCAGCTTTCTCACGCTTTCCCTATAGCAGACAGTGAGCAATCTCTTCCTGTCTCCTGCCTTTGATTGTAGCTGTGTTACTCCCAAGGTTTGATATTCCTCTGCACCCGTGCAGCAACTGTCCAGAGATATCTGCAGTGTGCCCTGCTCTGTGTGTCCTGGAAGGACTGTCCTCAGCTACAGTCAGCACAGAGCTGGTGCACAGCCGCCACCAACAGCACAGTGCCTGCCCCAGCCCTGGGCAGAACAGCCTTCACGGATGCATCCTCCCCTGGCCAAGGCTCCCTACATCCATACAAGCTCTCTGGGACGTGACCTTGCAGGTGCTCCTCCAGAGCTAGGGCCATGTTGGGCAGTGCTCCTGCCATGGGATACCTCACACCCTGCAACCAACAGCCCAGCAGAAAAGCACCTCTTTGGCCTGCAGTGCCAGGACAGTCAAAGCCATGGGCCCTATCCCTGACCAGCTCTGACTTGCATCCACACACCTGCACCTGTGCATGACCACACCTCACATGGCAGCGGAGGCCCTGCGGATGGCTTGGGTTCCATGGCCCTTCACCCTTCCCCACTCCTGCACCACAACCCAGGCGTTTCCTGGTACCTTTGGCAGAGGCATTGTTCTGCGAGGATGATGAGGGTCTCCTCTGTGTGAGGAAAACACCGGGTGCCATCGGCTGCGATCCCCTGTTAGGCTGGGCGACCCCAAAGGTGCTGGCCCCTGCGGTGTACTCGTGATCTGTGAGGCTGCTGGCCTGTGACTCCAGCTTCGGCTCGGGGGAGCTGCCTTCCTGAGCCACTTTGCTTGCGTTGGGGGCTGACAGCTTCTTTTTGGTATTTTTTTTCTTCTTGCCTTTTTGTTCCTCCTTTAAAATGACAAAGATGAAGCTCAGATTAATCCCCAGAAGACCTTTAGCTAGGGCAAGGGCCAGCGGTGTTGCTTAGGGTCCTGATACAACGACACCCCAGGAGTTGGCCACGGACAAGCGCTCGGGGGCTGCTCCGACATGTCTGGCTCCCAGCTGCACACACACGTTTGCCTCTCGTGCCTCTACATCCTCGCTCTGTGCGGGGTCTCCTCGTTCCTTACCACTGCGGCGAGCGGGAGCCAGCCGGGGCCACACCGACACTGCCCTGGCACAGCAGCATGGTCAGCACGGGCAAATCTTTCCATCTTCCACAAAAACTGGCACCTCCTATCTTCAGGGATCTTCACACCCTTGCACAACAGCACGAAGGATATTAAACATCCCACTGATCCAGCCTCTGCTTCCTGCTAGGACACACACATCATCTCCTGGCCTGTAACTGCACCTGGACATGCACACTGGGATGGCAGAAGTCCTGTGTCCCTTGTCTACTTTCAGTTCCTTCTTCTTGAAACCCTGCCACCATCCTTAAAGCTCTTTTACTCAATAGACCACATTGCAGAAGCCCAAGGCCACCACAACCTGCATCTCCACCAGTTTGCTGAGGTGCCTCACCAACCTCACTGCAGCAGGCCTTTGTCACGTCAGCATCTCACCATGCCACCTTTACGGGGCTTCTCTGACCCCTTCAGAGACCAGACACTTACCAAACATCCAAACTGCCCCAGTTCCTTTCCTAAACTGACCCTTTGTTCACAGTTCACCAAACCTTTGGAAGCAAACTCTGACACTTCCCAGCAGCCAATCTGCACAGACAGGCAATCACACCAGTCAGACTCTCAGGTACACATCAAGTACACTCCTTTGGGGCAGCCTTCTCCTGTTCTACCCCAGTAGCCATTCTCACTCTCCTGTGCTTTTCTCTGTCCCTTGCTGCCTTGTAACATGCTCAGATGTGTTGTGACACCACTGGGCTTGAATCCTGTTTATTTCCCTGAGGCTGCAGAGCCTTGTGTCACTGGCAGGACCAAACACTATGCAGGGCTGGCACACACTAGGCTCAGGCATGGCTCTGCTGCTGGGGACAGAGCTCTCCTTTCTGCTGCTCCTCCTCCCCCAGGCAGCCTCTCACCTGCTGTGACAGCTTGGCAGCGGCAGCGGCAAGTCCTGTTTCGATGGAGGCGACTCTCGTGCCTTCTCGCACTGGCCTGTCCTGCCGGGGCACCGAGGGGCCAACGCGTGCTGCAAGGAGAGCAGAGGCAGGTGAGGGGCAGGAATGTACCCATGGGAGCAGCGCAGTCACCACAGGGCAGTGGGCTCTGCCTTGCTCAGCCAGGAGAGATGGGGACAGCCTCTGCCCTTCCCTTCCCCAGGTGTGAGTGAAGGCACAAAAGCCAACAGCCTCCAGGCACGGTGGCATGGGCAGAAGCTGCTCATAGAGACGTCACACAGCTGAGCAGCTCCACAGCCATGCAGGTTTGTACCCACATCCTGGATTATGAGAGTCATTTCCAAAGGGAAAATGCTCACCTGAAGTCAGAAGAGGACATGCAGGGTCACAAGCTGATTAGACCAAGCATGGGCTGCTTGTCACACACAGCACACACAGAGGGTGCCCTGCTCATGGGCCACAGGGGTCAAAGGGGTTTAGGGGTCTTCTTGCCTGTCACTGCCCCTGGTGAGCTCCAACAAACCCAGGGCAGACCAAACCCTTCTAGATCCTGAGCTTCAGCTGAACCTGGAGGAGACTATGCCTGCTCTCTCACTATTCCCAGTCGACATCTGAAATCCACAGCAACTCAGCTGTCCAGGGATTGATTCACTATTACACCATTGCTAAGGTAGCAATCAAATGATCTATCACTACGAGTGTGAGGAAAAATAAACTGACCAAGGAATTAATTTCTCCTGCCAGCTGATTGCAGGAGGAGCATTAAAACTGCCTGGCAGGAACCCTAGCACCTGGATCACCTCCCACTGCCCTGGAAATGGTTAATCCTTCATGTGCTAAAGAAATCACTAATTGTGTGTTACAGTTTCCACACTCCTTGAGAAATGGCTGGGTTTTGGAGATTTGCATGCCTTAGCCCAAATCTGGGCATCACAGACCACATGGACTTACCCGTTGGACTGTAAGGGGCATCATCTGAACTTTTCCTTTTCTTTGATCGGGATTTGAATACTGGATTATCTTCATCTGATTCAAGAGAAGGATAAACTACAGCAGGAAACAAAGGCAAGAGTTTCAGTTTAGGAAACAGCTCTTCCCTGCACAGAGGCCCCTTGCTCTGTCCAGGTGCAGTGACCACAGGCACCACAGCTGGATGGTCCCTAGGAGTGCCACTGAGCACTTCTGTCACAGCTGTGACACTCAGGGGACTTTCCTCTGCTCTCACCCACACATTACTCTTGGGAGCTGCTGTCATTAGACTGTGACTGGCTCTCTATATTCCTCTATAATCACAGAATATGCTAAGCTGCAAGGGAGCCACAAGAATCATGGAGTACAACTGGGTTGCCCAGAGAAGCTGTGGCTGGTCCACCTCTGCAAGTGTCCAAGGCCAGGGACAGGGCTCGGAGCAACCTGGTCTAGTAGCAAGTGTCCTTGCCCACGGCAGAGGATGGAACCCTAGATGGCCCTTGAAGGTTCCTTCCAATCCAAACCATTCTGTGATTCCACAATAATTATGGTAGAACTGATGTAACTCCTGCAAACTGGCTTTGTGCCCATTTCTGCTGCAGATGCTTGCCTTCTCTGCCAAAACTCAAAATAGCATTGGATCCTTTTTCCACACACAAATTCAACTTCCACTTCTCTCAGCCAGAGGTGGAGAAAAGGACATTTCTGTCACAAGTAGCAGTACCTGACCCACAGTCCCCCGTTTCTGGGTTGACTGATGCAGTTTTGGGGGCTCTCCATGTTTCTTAGGAGTTTCTCATTGTGCTGTGCCTCAAATCCAGCCTGCCTGAATGTCTGAGTGACCCTGGGCTCTGTAGCCAGTCTGCTGTCACATGTCTTTGCTTCCTTTGGTATGCAGATCCCTGTTCTGTACCTGACCGATCCCAGGGCGGCAGATCGGGAGGAAACACCCACGAGCAAAGGACATTTACCAACATGCACATGTGTGTCCATGCAGCCCGAGGCACACCCTCACTCTGCTTCCCTCCTACTCACCATAATCCGAGTCCTTAAAACAGGCATCCAAGTGGTCCTGGTCCTCATCATAATCCTCGATGTCAATGCTGTTCTTTGTGCTTTTCTTCAGCAGCCGCTTCCCAGCATTTTTGTTGCCACCACCACCAGTTTTTTTTGAGTTTTGTGTGGAGAAGGAGTTGTTCTTTGCCTGATTGGTGCCCCATGACGTCTGCAGGCAGGACTCTGAGGCCTGGAGGTTTGCCATGGAGAGCATGCCCTGGATAGCTTCCTGCGTGCTGGGGGAGGCAGGTGGCTGGCTGTGGGACACAGGGAGAGATGCCAGAGCACTCAGTGATTGCAGAAACACCAAGCCCTGGCAGGCAGTTCGCTCCTGCCATGACACTTGTGCTAGGAGAGACCCCCTGATTCCTTTGAGTAGCTGCACATACCACCAAGGCCAGTGGGGAATTTTATGGGACAGGAGCACCACAAAGAGCACCTCAGGTGTGGAGGTGATGGTCCAGGAGCCAGGGAGATGGGGCTGTCAATGCTGTGGGCAGAGCTCAATGAACTTCCCAAAGCCCACAGCAGAATTCCTGACAGAGCAGTGTCTCTATACCAACTATCATCATCATCCTCCTCCTCTTCCTCCTCATCATCAAAGTCTTTCAATATCTATATGTCTATCTATCTGTCATTAATAATGCTATTTTTCTGTACTAACAAATCATCATCATCACATTTTAATAGTATTATTTTTAATCTATATTACCATCTCCTGTAAAAGGAGAGCTTATGCATCAGCACTGGCAGGGGATGTCATGGGGGGCTCTGCTCAAGCTGCCTGGAAGTTTTTGGTCCCAGTTCGCATCGTGGGTTGTCACCACTCCAGGAGCTGGTGGAAATTAATTCTGAGACTGGTAGAATTATTATCCAATATTTCCAGAAGTCTGGAGTTTGGGGAAGTAGTGAAATGCAAAATACCCTTGCTGTGGCAATATATCTGTTACACTTGTTATCAATAAATTTGTTACACTTGTTATACATTTGTTGTGCACTAGAAACCACAAACATATGAGACAACTAACAGAACCATGTCACTTTCTCCTACTTGAGCTTAATCTGGGCTCTGAATAATGTACAAGACCATAAAGGAAGTTTCTGGGCACTAATGGCATTTAGTCATAATCCTGAAAATGAGTAAAGACTAGTGTTAGTTCACAACTCAACAAAAAGAACATAAAAAAACTTATTTAGGAAAGAGACGCTTAAATCCTTCCAATATAATGCCTTCTCCTCTGCCTTCTCCCTGGCAAAGAAATATTTTGCATCATCTACAAGGAATTATCATATTTTCTTCCAGCCTTTTTCCCTGAACTGTTTTTCCAAACACTGGACTCTCAAAACACTGCAAACAGACCATCAAATACTGACCACTAAATGGGCAAATCAGAGAGGAACTGCCTTAAGCAACACAAACTTCAACAAATAAATGGTGGGATATGATCAAAAACAGTGGTTCTGAGAGTCAAACACCAACCTGAGAAGGGGGAAATGTCTCAGAGCTGCACATGGGCCAGAGTGTTTCTCATTAGGGCATGTGCCTGGTGTGCTTCCATCAGGAGTATTTCAGCTATCTAAGCCAAAAAAAAATTCAAGAAGACTCAGGAAGCAATTTTGAAGCTCCGGAAGAGCCATATCCCCTTTCTGTAGCTTCAGCAATGATTTTAAAAAAACACATTTATGGAAGAAAACTATCAGTGAGTTACAATTTTGATTTAAAAAAAACATTTTAAAAGAGTATTGGAGCAGGAACAACGCAGCCAAAGTGCTTCTGCCCCTGCTGTATCCCCCTCCTCCAAACACACAGGCGGTGGCACTGGGGGATAGCTCAGCCCTGTCTCCAGCCCAGCAGCCTTTTTGTCCTGTCCTTGGGCTGACAGCTGCTCTTGTGGGTGCACATAGAGGAGGACGCTCTGACACCCAGACACAAGAAGGGTTTGTGCCTTCATCTGGCTTGTAGCAGCCTTGGTGTGGCAGCAGGACTAGTGCAGTGCCCATCCCCTGTGCTGGCACTGCTGGGGACCCACCTGGAATCCTGGGGTCAGTTTTGGGCTCCTCATGTCAAGAAGGACATCAAGGGGCTGAAGCATGTCCAGAGAAGGGAGCAGACCTGGAGAAGGGCTGAGGGAGCTGGGAAAGGGGCTCAGTCTGAGGAAAGGAGGCTCAGGGGGATTGTGGTACCCAGGTTTGCCATCCTGTCCTTGGCATGTCCCAGGAGCAGGCAAACAGCTGTGTTGGGTACAGAAACAAGCACTGATGGACTCAGGTTTTACCTCCTCAGTGAGATGGGCACAGGAATGATCCCAGCACCCTGCATCATGCAGGATATTGTGTAGGGAGCCAGTGCCTTGCTTTGCACCACCAACTCTACCACTGCCATCTCTCTCCAAAGGTTCACCCTCTCTGGGCAGATCATCTCCTTCCTCCCATCAGCAATTACTGAGTCTCCTACCTGTATCCTCATATTTAGAAACTGAATTGATAATATTTCAGCAGAGTATTACTGATTGAGCAGTGGCTCTGGAGAAGTCACAGTTGTATAAAACTAAAGAACTCCAACAATTTCAAGTACAAACCCAGTGTTTCTTCCATTTTTGAGTCAGACCTGGACACAAGTCACTTCTTTTAAGCTCAGGTGATAACCAGCCCTCCAAGTTTTTTCCATTTCCATTTCAGTTCTTTCAGCCTATTGCCACACTCACAGCAGCCTTTCTGCAGGAGCTCTGTCCTTCCTTCTCCCTGTCTTGCTGACACACATGGTTGAGCTGCAGTTCTCTAGAGCACTCTAGGTAGTGCCATCAGGGCCTCTGGGGTGGCCAGCTGCTAGTGACAGCCCAGTATTTTACAGAATAAGGCTTGCCATGATTCAAATAAGGCCATTATCACAAAAAGCCCTGACTTGCTGGGATCCAGCACGAGTCTGACAGGGATGGAGACACTGTGGGAGGAGATCCCACAGTGACACAGGGCCACTCCACAGCTTCCACAATGTACACATACTGATGTATAAATACACACATTCCCTACCCTTCATCTGCCCTGCAAGAAGAGAAAGATGGGAATTGTTCCTGAGAGTCAGACATGACCGCACTGGCCTCATGCTGTGACACAGTGTTTGCATATCGTGTTTCTTCCGCTTTATTTTCAAAAAGCACGTTACAGCCATTTGAAAAGTCCAGTGTAATTATGAAATGAAACACAGTAATTACATTTACCAGGGGCTTTTTCCAATCAGGATGCAGCACACACTGCCAAAATGCAGTGTTTATCCCAGAGCCAGCATTGGTATGACACATTCCCAGTGAGCCACCCCACACAGAGCAGTAACTCAGCAGAGACTGGTGATGAGACCGCATGTGGGACTTTGATTTTAGAAACCACAGAGCCTTCAAACACCCTGGGTACAGCGCTCAGGCTGAGGGGGAAAAGCAAAGACGTGTGTCTATTCTGGTTTAACCCCTTGCAGACAGCAAAACACACCCCGAGCAAGGCAGACAATTGTCAAGAGCCATTTCAAAGCGTGCAGTTAGCTGTGTTACCCACGGAATGGCCAGCAGTGTACACAGGGCCAAGGAAGATTTCTTTAAGTTCTGATAGGAGTTGATAAATTTTCTTTTTTTATACCAAACTTCCAGCAATGGAGTTTTATTAGCCCGGCAACTTTATTACAGCATCAGACACACCTAACTTCTTTTTGATGTGTCTAATCAGCTACCAAAATGTAACTGTAAAATCAGCATAAACACTCATTCCATCACGGACCATAATGCAGAATGGACAAGGAATTCACAGGGATAGTCATTCAGACAAGTGTTAATGGGATTATTTCTTTCCACCACTCAGAGTTTGGATGATTGCAGGATCTGGTGCTGTACCTTACTGGCCATAGCCCAAAACATACAGTGCTGACACTGTTCCACATAAGACACCACCAAGTCCAGGCAGATATTTCCATTTCAGGTACAGAAGTACTCACCAAAGAGTTTGATTTTATCCCCAAGTCCCATTTTTTGGTGGGAAGAAGAATGATAACCAGAGATGGGAGGGAAGGAGGGCAGACAGTTTCTCTATATCCTTCTTTCAAACACCTGATATTTGTGGCACCTTACAATGTCTTACAGGAGAAATGCTGGCCATTTAGATTACTTTATTACAATCTAACTAGATTAAAAACCATAATTCCCACTCGCAAGCTGCAGTCACTGAACTCTCTCCTTCTTTTGAATTATTCATCTATTACAGCATTATTGCTAAAACTGATCTTCAGCATCTACAGACATGAAATCCTTTATTTGTTCAAATTATACCACCAAGATCTTTCCTCTGTCTCTCTCCAGATCACAAGATAAAGGAAGAGTTTGCTTATTGGAGAAAAAGAAGTTACCAAGCTGCAAAATTCGTTCTCACTTACGCACAACCACAAAAGTGCAATTTTGTTAACAGGTAATAGGGAAAAGCATCCCCAGGTACATACCTGTTGGTGTTATACTCTAAACCCCCAACTTCCTTGCTTGCCTGCAAAAGATCAAGAATTCCTGCTGAACTTCCACTCTCTTTCTTTACTTTGGAATTGCGTCCCGGCTTGGCCTCTGTGTCAATGTGAAGCAAATCTTCATCTGATGAGTCCTCGCTCTGCAAAAACAAGGAAAGGGCTAAAAAAGGTGGAAACTCACTGAGCTGGTCCCCAAGAACAGCACAGTGATTTCTGCAGCCTGCTGCTCTCTAAAGATATGGGCCTAGCTTTTGGAATTTGTTTTCTTTAAACCAAAAAACAAACAAACAAACAAACCAAAAAAACCCCACCAAAACAAAAAAAAACCCACCAACCAAGTACATGGTAAAAATCCATTTCCTTGTTGCCTGTAGGCATGGAGGCATGGTAGGTTTTTCTTTCCCCTTCCAAAGCTTTGAGATCTGATCCTGTTCATGGGATCAATTCCCTTTAATGGGCGTTTCCATCCCCACAGCAGCAGACTGGGAGGATCAGGCAGAGGAATGGCATAGATACGTAGGAACAGAGTGTCATGTGAGGCTCTGGAAGGGAGCTGCCTACATCTGGCCCTCTCTCTGGGGCTGACATTTCTAGGCACTGTAGTCTGGTGCCCAAGAAAAGTTTTCCCCCTTCCTGCCCTGCTTTCAGGCTGCTTCAGCACCAGCCCTTACTGCTTGGGGTGCCAGTCTGCTGTCTCCAGGGACTCCCTCCTTAGATTCCTGCACAGGGAGACACCCCTGGCCCCAAACTTCAGGTACTGACTCAGATAGAGGTCTGCACTTCCTCCTGAATGTCTCAGACACAAATCAGGGTGAAAAGAACTCCTTAGTACTGAAGGCCAAACACTTTGGTTGTCTTTGGTTCTGTCTTAACAAACTATTTTGCTTTTTCTGATTTATTCTGGTATTATAATATGGATTTGTATTAACCACAGTTGGGTAAAATGTTTAATTTTAATGTCATTTGATTTCCAGCACTAAGCTTCAGACACAGAGCACATGGGCTGTCTCATCCTGCAGGTGAGCTCCACCCCAGGCTCACGGACACTGCAGGGGCTGGGCGGGGCTCACCTGGCTCAGGAGTGTTCTAGATCTCAGCCCATAATGGGCAGAGAGGCTCTGCCAAGTGGCACAAAACAAACACTTGAGTTGCTACATCACAGGAAGGGAATCACAGAATGGTATGGGTTGAAAAGGACATTAGAGAGCCTCATGTTGTAGGAGTGCCTCGTTGTGAAAGTACAATAACCTTCTACCTTGTATGGTACTGACTCCACCTTCGGCTTCTTAACAGGAGTGTGTTGCAGGGCTTCCTTTTTATCTGATAAAACTGAATAAATAAAAAGAAACGAAAAGTCATGGGGTTTTTCCCTTCAAAAATCAGTCCTTCTGTTCCACTCACATTTGACTAACAGGTATTATATTATATTATATTATATTATATTATATTATATTACATTACATTACATTACATTACATTACATTACATTACATTATATTATATTATATTATATTATATTATATTATATTATATTATATTATATTATATTACAGTAAATTCACGAATACAAGCCGCACTGAGTATAAGCCGCATCTCTGGGTGTTGACAAATATTTCGGTTTTTGTCCATAGATGAGCCGCACCCGAATATAAGGCGCTTTGTCGTTCGCAGCGAGGACCCGCGTGCAATTAGTAACAGAACCGCGGGAGGGCGGGGTTTACTGGCTGAGCTAAGGCTGTGCAGGCTCGGCCCGCCAGGGGCTGCTGACAGGGCCAGGTGGCCCAGCCCGCCGCTGCCACTGGGCTCAGTCACCCCGGGTCGGCGCTGCCCCGCGGTGGCAGGCAGGGACGGAGCTTCCCCCGCTCCTACGGCAGCGGCGGCGGGCGGGGACGGAGCTTTCCCGCGCCCGTGGCGCTGGCGGCAGGCGCGGACAAAGCACCCCGCCTCCTCCCTGGGCCGCGGCAATGGCTGCGCGGGGCTCCCGTCGGCTCCCCGAGACGCGGCAATGGCGGCGCGCGCTTCCACCCGCCTCCCCGGGCCACAGCAATGGCTGCGCGGGGCTCCCGTCGGCTCCCGGAGCCGTGGCAACGGCGGCGCCCCCCCCCCGTCAGCTCCCCGGGCCGCGGCAACGGCGGCGTCCCCCCCGCGTCCTCCCCAGGCCGCGGCAATGACGGCGTGGCCCCCCCCTCTCCTCCCCGGGCCGCGGTAATGGCAGAGCCCCCCCCCTCCTCCCCTGGGCTGCGGCAGAGGAGGGAAGAAGAGAGCTCTCCCGCCTCTCTCCCCGCCCCCCGTGCTGCCTGCAGGGAGCCAGGGCAACACGGTAACACTGTAACAACTGCGAAATGCCGGCTTTTACTGGCAGGTGCTTGGCTTGGCGCCCTGGCTGGCACGTCTGGGGTTGTAAATGTCAGAAAATTATTCACATATTAGCCCCCCCCGACTATGAGCCGCACTTCCGGGTTTCCACCAAAATTTTTGTCAAATTGCTGCGGCTTGTATTCGTGAAATTACTGTATATTATATTATATTATATTATATTATATTATATTATATTATATTATATTATATTATATTATATTATATTATATTATTTATTATAAATCACATAGATTTCAAAGATTATATAAATTGTTTCAGACAATCACCACCTAAGAACTTGTTGAGCAAATAAAGACAAACCAGGAAATATCCTTACAGGGCAGTTCTCTTTTTGCAGTGTTTTTCTTTCTTCTGATTGGAAACTCATCAATTTTTAGTTCACCATCATCTGACACATATTCATATTCATCCCGTACAGGTTTGGATTTGTCCTCTTTAAAATTCTGCAGTGATCCAAACACACTGGTATTCAGATGAGTTTTGACTCCCTTTGAACTGAAAAAAAAAAATTTACAAATCAGTAACAACACTCTGAGTAGAAAACAGCTTGTGACTTGACAGACAATGAGTATCTCTATGCAGAAATCTCAGTCAAATTGAATTCTTTTAGGGGTGCCAAAGCAACTAAAATAATTTTACAAACACATTTCTGAATCTACAATTTATATCTGCAAATAGGACTCTGACTAGAGCACTAGAAGAAGTTTTAATTATAGGGTATTTTCTACATCAACCAGAATGGCAGATTTTCATCATCTTGTATAAAAAATATAAATAATGACCTTTCAATTTCTTTTTTTAGTTGATATGTGTTGTCATATTTTTACTTACCCAAGTAACTTCTTATTAGAGAAAGAGAATGTGAATTTGTTGTCTTTATTTCCTGATAAAGGCGTCTTTTCTGATTTGTGTTCCTCTTCCATTTTTAGAAGTGAATCAGGTTTACTGTTCTGAAAGGCAAAAGACCAAAATAAAATAAATAAATCAGTTAAATGAGTAATTTAAGTTTCGGCTTCCCAGGTACCCTCAGAATCTAAGTCTGTTAAATTTTTCCTTATTAAAACCCTATCAAATTTTCCCTGCAGACAGAATGTTCTATTCTATGGGTGAATTTCACCCACCCTGCATTAGCCCTCAAGAAAGGCAATCTTTTAATCCACAGGGCATAATTCAGATGTCATTAACTCTCATTTTATGCCATTAAAATTTGTTATTATTAGCTATTAGTTATTGATTAGTTATTGATCTCTCATTAGTTATTGATTTCAGACTTAAACTAGTAGGTCTGTGTCAGAGCAAGGGTCACAAAAGGGATCAACATTGAACTGTCTCCCTGCTAGCAGTCTGGTGTCACTATGGACAAATGGACAATTCAGCACATGCTTTTGGAGAATCCATCTGCCCCCTCTTCCTTTAAAAGGGATTAATTGATTATTTCCTGTTTAATTTTCTTTTCTTTGGGAACTGAAAATTGGTGCCTTGTTCTCTCCACTTAGGCAGAGCCACAAACAATTCCCTACCCTTGGCTTATCATCATGTGGCAGAATTTAACAGGAGACATTACCTTGTATTTCCATTTGGCTTCCGTTTTGCTCTTATTTTGTTCTCGAACTTCAAATTTCTCTACCTCATTCTGCTTGCTCACAGATTCCTTGTTGGGAACACTTAAAACATTCTTTGCAACCTGGGAAAAAGTCAGGAAAAAGTCCTCTGAATGAGGATGGAGTGTCGGCATGTCAGAAACACAGGTTTTATCTGGGAAATAACATTATATATATTTTGAAAACCCCAAACTGAGGT
The DNA here is from genome assembly GCF_009819885.2 of Catharus ustulatus. Lineage (NCBI taxonomy): Eukaryota > Metazoa > Chordata > Aves > Passeriformes > Turdidae > Catharus > Catharus ustulatus. The sequence continues at coordinate 20,444,660 of NC_046233.1, read as the reverse complement.
TCAATCAAATATTGCTCCTTCAGAGTGTGCAGAACAGCAGCTGCACTTCTCCTTGATACACTTTTCCTCTTCCTGTCTGTCACCTCACAACAGGTTTCACAAACTGCACACAAACTGTTAGAACTTCAGAAACATTTTAGGAAAGATTTATGGATATTTCTTCACAAACAGTGTCCAAACATTCCTCTGTCAGTGCCTCGATGAATCCTGGCCCCTACCAAATCAGTAGCAAAATTCACGCTGAATTAAAGGACATCACAATAAAAGGATGTCAAAAAGAAACTTGTCCTATTTGGGCAAAAGTGGAAGAAAACTTTTGTTCTGTTTTCAGTCAGTCATTCTAGAGTAATATCTCAAGCAAATGAGATACTTTAGGAACAAATTCCTGTGTCATTGACACCTTTTGAGATCAGTGGGTTTCTGGGAGGCTCCACACCAATGAATAACCAACAAACAGTCAAAGCAAACCCACCAGTTGGGTAAGAGAGGGGCAGTGAGCCAGCGGTCACAAACCTTTCCTTTGTTTCTGCAGAGCCAGTGTTTCACAGTGTGCTGCACATACTATTTTTTGCATGAGATTTAGAGAGTGATTTTATCTTTCTCGGGGTGGGAGAAGAGGGAGAGGTTAAAACACGACCCACCTTCCCCTTCTTTGGAGTCTCAATCTTGGTCAGAGCCTCCTTCGTGTGTGCCTCCAGCAGGTCGAGGTTGGGGATGGCTGGTGGTGGGCTCTCCTTCACCTTCTTTCCTTTCTTTTTGCCTTCTCCCTTCACTTTTGGTGTTTTGGGAGGTTTGGGGGGCTTGGGAGGCTTTGGAGGTTTGGATGGCTTGAGTTGTTTGGGGGTTTTCACAGTTTTGGGAGTCTTTTTTTTAGGGAGCTTTTCTACAGGTGGGGTCAGAGGGGTGACCTGGACAGGCGATGGAGCCTCCTCCTTCTCCACAGGACAGATCTCCTCGGCCGTGGGGTTGGCACTCAAGTCTGCTTTGCTGGCTTTTGAAGCATTCTGTGGTTTGGCACAAAGTGCAAGGTGTTCAGACACACGTGATCCATTTTGGATATTCATCTGCACCTCCCGTTGGATGGGGAAACAAATCCCAGAGATGCCCAAGGGTGTGATGGAGGGGGATCTGCAGCACAGGTCATTCCTGACCGAGGAATGAAGATCCCACCAAGGCTCTGCTCACCAATCTCCACCCCCAGTTCCCACTCCCATATTCCTCAATCCTGGCCTGCAGTAACTCCAGAGGCTTGGTAGGAATATAACCCTCACTGTTGTACCATCATGTGGGACCGTTAAATGGCCTGTCCACACAGGATGGATAAAATGAACAGCCTTCTGCTTAAAATGCTGATCAGCTCAAGCAAAAACCCTTTCCATTTAATTCCAATGTGATAAATATAGCAGAATCACATTTCATGCCCCTGGGAAAAATTAGCAGTAAAATAGCTGCCCAATTAAAATTAACACTGACTAATTAAAAAGAAATTATTTTCTGCTCAACTTGCCATTCTGACAATCAGAAAACTTAAATACTACATCAAAGAGGATCAAAGAACAAGATAGTTTCAGTTTTGTGGTCTCTGGATGTGGTTAGGAACAGGGTGGAATGCAGCACAATGTCTTCCTGAAGGAGCTGAGCCAGCTGTGGCCATCTTTTGCTGTCACACATCTCCAGCCAGCAGGATTTGGCACCACACTCAATGGGTGGTACTTCCATGTATTTTATATCCTGGGCCCCCAATACAGTGAATATTATAAAAACAGCACAAACCTCACTTAATCTTATTTCTTTGGCAAGGTCCTTGATAAGTTGTGCTGGTTTGAAGTTTTCTGGTAGTTCATCTTCATGCTCTGCTAAAGCCTAAAACACAACAAAGCCAAACGGCTGTTTCTGTGCATGTTTTCTTAAAAAATAATTTTTTCAAACCCTCTTGAAGTTACCGGTCCATATTTTTTCCTATGTATTTAAATTAATCTTGACTGCATTAGACATTCAAATAAGAAAAAAAATTATTACCCTGTTTGGGGCATTATGTAAACAAGTTGTCCTGAGAGAACAACAAAGTCAACCATCTTTTTTCAGATATTATTTCATTTTCACAACTGCAATATCATTTTGGTCACCCCCAGTTCTCCCAATTCCTTCTCTTTGGCATCTTAGAATTGGATGTTTTGCAATGGAGGTATTATTTGTTCCAAAATTTCCTCTCTGCTCCAGCAACTGACAAACAAGTATTATTAACCCAGGTTGCTTCTCCTACCTGTTTTTTAGTCCACGACCTGAAAGCACCATTGAGAATCTTTGCTCCTTGAAGGAGATGAGCAGGAGGTTGTTGTCCAGCTTTATGCAAACCTAAGCAGAGAAAAAAAATTAAAAAACAGTGTCATTCAGCCACTGACAGCTATAGTTGTTTACAGCAAGTATTTAATTTGAAAATTGCATCTGGGGAGCTGAAGTTAACTCTTTAAAGAGTTGGCCCCTACAAAATGAGTCCCAACTACAACCTGATAGTAACAAGCAGTGTTTTTACTGTGTCCCAAATCCAGCTGAGCCTTCCTATATGTCAGTTATGGCTACTGAAATTCAGGATAACTGTCCTTAGATCTTAAAGCTGAGCCATCAGGGTGGGCAAGGAAATGCAGTTTTACCTTTGAATTTCTCTAGTAGATGCTTCCCCATGTACCAACACGCTGTTTCAAAGTTGGGAAACTGAGTCAGACTGACGATTTTCAAACGCCTTTCTACTTCATATGCCCTGCAAGACAAAGCCACAGGAACCTGAGCATGGCAGAGCACTGTGGGTCACAGAAGTGCCAGGGTCACTTTGCAGTGGGTGCCCTCTTTGTCCTGCTGCCACGTAGGCTGGCCTCAGGCCAAAAGCAAAACATGACAGCACTGGTAAAATACTGAGATACAGATATATGATGGTTTTATTGCAGCATTTGCCAAGAATCAGAAAATAACTGCTTGTATTGTCTTACACTGGGCAAAGAGTCCAGGTCAGCAGGTGGGGGCTGATCCAGCAGTGAGGGGCAGGTGCCAGGTAAAACTCCAGGCAGGGTGTAACAGATCTACCTTCAGAATGTGGTCACATCAAGCCAGGCACCTCCCATGCATTGTCAAAGGTGTAAGGACAGTTCAGGGTAACTCAGCACAAGGGAACACAGTCAGAGGGGACAAAGGAGGGTGCACCAGCCAAAACTGTCCAAGAGCTACACCAGCATCACTGTCAGTGATGCATTATTACTGATTTATTTAAAAATAAGCCTCCACATAAGTTTACATTTTAAAGACAGATTACCTCATCTGCATTTCCATGCTTAGACTGTGTAGAAAATGTCCTGCAAAGGCCAGGCAGTCTACTGGTGTTAAAGTTGCATAAATCCAACCTAAAAGAGAAAGAAGAGTCCTCAAGACAAGAACTTGAAGGCCATTAGCACAGACGTCAATTCCAAATGATGTCTGCACTTCACTGAGCACCTTGTTCACAGGTACTCACACAGCCCAGCCCCAGAACTGCACACACTTTGAACAAAGCTGCCTCTGGTCCCCTTTTTGTTTTGCTACATAATGGCAGCTGCTTTCCTGTCTCCACAAAAACCTGAAGCAGCCCCTGGCATGTGCTTTATCACAGTTTCAGTATCAGGTGTTTTCCAAACATGTATTTTCATATAAAAATCTACTTAAGTTAGTGATTTTCTATAAATCACTCTTTGTTTGTTCCACCATCTGCTCCACAGATGGTCATAAGAGAAATACCTATTTTCCACTTCTTACACCCAAGGTAAAATTCAAGTGTGTAAACATTTGGTGCGAGAATCTGCTCACACATTCACCTGTAGTTTCTGAGTGTCACAGGGGATAAATGTCTGTGACAAGGATTTGTGAGTGTCATGGTCAGAATGCAAATTCATTCGATGTAAATTGTCTGTTAGGTGTCAGAAAGGACCAATCACATTGTGGATACAGAAACACTCTCTCTACTAGTTTAACTTTTAAAAGGTTGCTAAAATATTAACAGAAAAAAGTAAAAGCTCTGATTGGTTTTGTTTGTAAACATATGAAATAAAACCTCTACTGAGAATTAGACTCCATACCTTGTCAGAGAAAGTTGTCAAATCCCACCTCTGTGGCATTTTGGATGTGCTGCTCTAAAGGATGAGGAAAGCCCTCCTCCCCCACCTGCTCACCTGATGGGATGAAGAGTGTCTGGCCTTGTTTAACGGTGCATTTGTAACATTTATCTACTTGGTCTGCAAAAAACATCTCACTGTGATTTGCTGCTGACTGCCAGCGTTCATACAGAGAAATATTTGCAGAGGTTGGTTTGATGAGATAAAAGATCTTTTCTCCCTGAATTAGAAATACAAAATTAGCAATGAGCAGCCAAATCAAACAACACTGCACTGGCGTGCACGCACACACACAAATATTTATCTAAACACATATGTAACATGTATTTTGGCAGCATTTAAATAAAATTAATTAGTCAACTTTGTAGAGAAGGGCTGAAATAATTAAATCACAGCTGACCACATCTGCTCAGATTTGTGGGAGTGATGGTACGAAAGGTTTACAGTGCCAGGCTCCACCACACTGCAAAAACAGAACGTGGTATCTTTAAGGCCTAGGGTGATGTATGTGCAGAAGGCACTAAACAACTATTAAAATCCTAATAGAGAGAAAATACACAGAGGACTTCCATGAAGTTCCAAGTGCTTCCTCACTCAGGAGACCCTGGCACCTCTGGGAGTGTACTCAGAGCAGTTAAGGCTCAAATATAACAGGACAATGATGAAAAAAACTGAGAGCTGAATTCTGGAGAGAATTCTATGATGCCTTTGTGTATAAAATTGAGTTTCTTACTAGCTACACCTGAAAACCAGGCTCCCTCACCTTCAGCACATGGTACCAGGCAGAAGCCCCCCCAGAGTCTATGTGAAAGTCAGTGTAGCTGTCCTTCACGCAGATCAGGCAGTACTTGGTCACTTTGGGTTTAGCCAGCAGAGCATCGTCAGGCCAATAATTTTCCACCCAGGACAGCTTCTTAACGATATCAGGAGGCTCTACAAAGCTGGACATCCTTACAGAGAGAGTGGAGAACAGACAGGCAGCTTTTAAAACAGAGAGTACCACGACCCTGGTACAGACAGAAGTGAGTGTGACAAATACTTGCATGGCAAACTGGAGCAGTTCCTCTTGTGGCAGTGGAACTGCTCTTCATTTAGAAAATTATGGAAAACTGTTTGCCGACAGAGCTTTAAGGTTTTAAGAGTGATGACTTAACAATCCTTTGCCTTCTTTCAGAAGTATCATCTATGATCAAATATGTGCTAGTTGTAGTTTTGCAAGCCCTGCTACACAGGCTCAGGTACCAACACTGCTGTGATCACAGCCACCTTCCCAGCCCCCTCCAGAACAGAAAGTGAAATGTGTGCACTTGGACAGAAATCCCCTGGTAAACTGTAAAAATTAGCAAGTCAAGCTTAATATTAATAATCCAAATAATAGTAACACTAATGCTTGTGGAAAAATAACTCTTGATCTGATGCTGAAAATCAGCAATCGATGACTAAGCTATATTAAAAGCTCAGAAGAAGGAAGAAGTCTAATTTGGGTTGATAATGTGAATATATTTTAAATATAAGCTATATTATATATATATCCTATAATTTATATGAATAAATCTATTTATGTACATTAAGAACATACTCTTACTGGATATGTATCTAAATTTATACAAATTATTATCTTTATTCATACTGAACATATGTTCCTATTTATTTATATCATTCATATATTATGTTTTTGTCAAATACATAACATATACTATAATCACAGCTAAGACAATGCAGTGGCATGACAACCAGGTATTAAGTGTTTTATCCTAGAATGTGCTAAATTGTAAATTCAAATAGTCCAAAATTTGGGCTTATAGTGAAGGAGGTGAAGATTAATGGCTAGACACTCTAAAATATCACATCAGTAAGAGTATCTGCACTTCAAACCAATATTAAATGCTCCCACATGTAATTTGTGCTCAGTGTCAAGCCCTGATGACAGTAACTCCATTTCCATGGCAGGGAAGATGGAGCTGTGCATTCAATTAAACTGTCACTGTCTATGCTAAGAAATAAAATATTTGCTATTAATGTCTTGATTAGCAGAGTATGAACGACAGCTCCAGCAGTCCTTCAGGAAAAAAGACATCCCATTATTTGGGAATAATTGCAAAAAGCTGAAAAAATCTCTGCTGAGGATCCCAGTGGTCTCAAACCTGCAGTGAGCAGAGCTGCTCTCTGCAGCAATGGGGGTGAACCACTAAATTCCAGCCACAGGGACCAGGGGAACACCTGGGAAAAATTAGCTTGCCATTATCCACCAGCCTTCCTTTTTCAGCCTTTGTGCTGAAGCAGAATGGTCCCCAAAACAACCATTCTTTGTTTTTCTGCTGACATTCATTATCATCTGTGTAGGGTTTGTGTGTAAAAGGATCTCTTCCTTTTCCTGGTGCTTCCCTTCTGGAAGCATCAGCTATCCCAAAGGATACAGGACCTGTGAAAATAACCTGCGCAGCTTTTGGTATTCAGTATCTCAGAGATGCCCCTGCCTACTGCTGGAAGGAAAGCAGTGCTCAGTGATGGCAGCACAGACACAGAGAGCCCCAGGCAGTGGCCTCAGCACTGGCATCGGCTAATCATGGAATCACAGGGTGGCTTGGGCTGGAAGGGACGTTAAAGATCACCTCATCCCCATCTAGTCCTGGACAGGGACACCTTCAACTGTCCCAGGCTGCTCCAAGCCCCAGTGTCCAACCTGGCCTTGGGCACTGCCAGAGATCCAGGGGCAGTCACAGTTGCTCTGGGCACCCTGTACCAGGGCCTCTCCACCTTCCCAGGGAGGAATTCCTTCCCAATATCTGTTCCCTCTGATCTGCACCATCACCCCCAGCCAGCCACTGGGAGATCAGCATCACCCTAACCCTGAGCTGTGGTCAGACAGATCACAGGTTACCTGGCAAAAGCACTGAAACCAGAATTACAAAACGTGCTGTAGGATTTCAGAATTATAACAATATTCCGAAGTTATTCTTCTCAAAGGACATCCAGTGACATGTTACCCTACACCTAAAGTCAGAGCAGCCAGGAGCTCCTAAACAACCTTCCTTAAGGAGGAAAAGCAGTGGGGAAGGCAAAGGCTGAACCCAGCCACATAGCCCAGACACAATGTGGGAGTCAGTAATTTAAAATTATACAGTAAATTCACGAATACAAGTCACACAGAGTATAAGCCGCACTTCCGGTGCAATGTTGATGTCTTTGTCAATAAATAAGCTGCACCCCGAATATTAGCCGCACTTTTGTTCGCGGCGAACGGTGCACAAAGTCATCATTTAGTAACAAGATCGTGGATCGCCGGGGCTTACTGGCTTACTGCCAACCTTGGAAACATTGTTTCCAAGTCAAAAAAGACACAGACAATAGCTGTGGCACCGTTCCCTGCAAGTTTTATTTACAAGCCAAAAAAGACACAAACAATAGTGTGGTCATTTTGCGAGCATTCCCAACGGAACCGCGTTGCCTTTAAACAGCCGCTGAGCCGCGCAGGCGGGCAGCCGAGCACCGAGCGAAGCCACTCCTCCACGCCGGCACAGCCACCCCGCTCATCCCCACGGGCGAGCAGCCGAGCTCCGAGTTGAGCCGTATCTCCCCATGCTCATCTGCGCGAGCCCGCCTCTCCTGCGAGCTCAGCGAGTGCCGCCCCGCCACCCACCCACTCAGCCCCCCGCCCCCACCCTCCGCGCAAGCCCAGCTACCCGCGCGGCCGCACAAGGATGGCCAACCGCGCAGCCGCAGAAAACTGAAAACACTTTAAAAATACAGAAAAGTATCACACGCTTTTATTAAACTTTTAAACAGCTTCATTTTTCATTCATCAGCTGCTTCATCAGCGGCTTCATCTTCCATGAAACCGTTGAAGTCTTCGTCCTCCGTATCGGAAACCAGCAGTTGTGCAATGCTGGGATCCAGCGAACATGAGCCGGTATCGCTCGTACCTTCACCATCAGAGTTATCACTTTCGGTACTCTCCATGGCATTGCTGGTCAGTCCAGGAATGATGTCAGCTTTGGCGAACCCTCGGCTGATAATTCTGGTAGTTACTTTACCCCAGGCATCCAGTATCCACTGGCAGACTGTAGCGTAACTTGCCCTGCACAGCCTCCCGGTGTCGGTGTAGGAATGCTCGCCTTCCAACATCCACTCTTCCCACAGAGATCGCACTTTAGCCTTGAAGGAACGAATAAAACCTATGTCCAGAGGCTGCAGTTCTTTGGTCAAGCCACCCGGTATTACAGCAAGCTCCGACTTCTTTCTCACGATTTCTTTCACAGGTTCCGTCGTGTGGGCACGCAGGGAATCCAAAATTAGCAGTCCCGGTAACTGATTAAAGAACCTATGCAGTGTGCCACCATAAACTTCCGTTAGCGAAATCTTCATTGCCTCTTCATCCATCCAGCCTTTTGAATTAACATGAACCTTTATTCCATTTGGAAATCTGTCTTTAGGGAGGGTTTTTCTTTTAAAAATTACCATGGGGTGTAATTTCTGCCCAGCTAGCGAAACGCCGAGGACGACCATAAATGACGTCTTTTCGTTCCCCGTGGTTCTTACCGGTATTTTCAGAGTTCCGGTATGCTCCACAGTCCTCGTCAACGGCATATCGAATGTGAGGGGGACTTCATCCATGTTAATTATACAATGCGACTGTATATTATTTTCAGAGATCTTGTTTTTGCAGTAACTCCGGAACCTGGCTACCTTTTCTTTGTAGTCCGCCAGCAACTGCTGACACACCGTGGTCCGTCTACGAATGGAGAGCTGCTGTCGCTTCATAAAACGAAAGCACCAAGACGCTCCTGCTTTAAATTCTTCTATATGCAATTGATTTGCAATTGCTTTGGCTTGTATCCGAATGGCGACAGTAGATACACTTTGGCCAGCTGCCCTTCGCTCACAAATCCAGTGGTAAAGTCTGTCTTCCAGCCCTGGCCATCGTGCTCTTCGGTCACGGAAACTTTTTTTTGTCTTTCTTGTAAGACGAAGTTCGTCCTCCTGCTGTCTCCATCTGCGTACCATGCATTCACTAATGTGGAATGCTCTAGCTGCAGGTCTATTCCCATGTTCTTTTGCATAGTTAATCGCTTTCATTTTAAACTCCGCGTCGTACGCTACTCTCTTCTCCGCAGCCATGCCGAGGGAAGAAGTCGCTGAGGGCAGAACACGCCGAGAGAAGAACACGCCGAAAAAGAACGGGCCACAGGAACTCACCCTGCTAAAATACACCCCCGCCCCTCAGTAAAGCCGTCATCCACAGGCAGGCAATAAGCTGTTCTCTGATTAGTTCATCATCGGAACACCGGGAAACCATGGATTTCAAACTGTTTTGGCTCGGGATTGGACTGGCATGATACTAGGTAAGGGCAGATATCACTTTTTTGTTCATAAATTAGCCGCACCCGAATATTAGCTGCATTTCCGGGTTTCCACCAAAATTTTAGTCTGCTTGCTGTGGCCTGTATTCGTGAAATTACTGTAATTTATATATACAGTAATTTCACGATTAAAAGCCACACAGAGTATAAGCCGCATTTCCAGTGTGTCGGCAAAGTTCATGTCTTTGTCAATAAACAAGCCGCACCCAATTATTAGCCGCAATTTCGTTCGCGGTGAACTTTCACAAAGTCGTCATTTAGTAACAGAATCGCGGGATCACCGGGGCTTACTGCAGGTGCCGACCTTGGAAACATTATTTCCAAGTGAAAAAAGACATAGACAATAGCTGCGGCAGCGTACCCTGCAAGTTTTATTTACAAGCTGAAAAAGACACGAACAATAGCGTGGTCATTTTGTGAGCATTCCCAATGGATCCGCGTTGCCTTTAAACAGCCGCTCAGCCATGCAGGCGAGCAGCTGAGCTCCGAGCGGAGCTGCATCTCTGTGCCAGTACAGCCACCTCGCTCATCCCTGCGGGCCCAGCGACACCCCCTCCAAGTGAGCCCAGCGCCACCCCACTCCGCGCGAGCCCAGGCAGCCGCGCAACCGCACAAGGACAGCCAGCCGCGCAGCCGCAGAAAACTGAAAACACTTTCAAAAATACAGAGAAATATCACACACTTTTATTAAACTTTTAAACAGCTTCATTTTTCATTCATCAGCTGCTTCATCAGTGGCTTCATCTTCCATGAAACCTTCGAACTCTTTGTCCTCCATATCGGAAATCAGCAGTTGGGCTATGGGGGCATCCAGCAAACCCGAACCAGTATTGCCCGTATCTTCACTGTCAGAGTTGTCACTTTCAGTACTCTCGATGGCATTGCTGGTCAGTCCAGGAATGATGTCGGCTTTGGCGAACCCTGGGATGATAGTCATGGGAGTTACATGACCATAAGGTGCACCAGACTATAAGGCGCATCCCTCGGGAGTCAGTAAACTTCGCAACTTTTTAGATCATATAAGGCGCACCGGACTATAAGGCACACTTTTTTTTGCCGTGAAGATCCGTGCCGTGCACAACAAAGTAACGAATTAGTAACGGAAACCCGCGATCGTGGAGTTTACTGGCAGGGGCTCAATTTGGAAACATTTTTCACAGACCGGCATAGGCTTTAAAAGGCAGCCCCAGGCGCCCTCCCCATGCAATGGGCCCTGGCACTCCCACCCGCCCCCGGTGACGGCTGGCGCGGTTCGGCGCAGCCTCAGGGCTGCCTCCCCCTTGTGGTTCCGTTCTGCCGTGATGCTGTTCCCCCTCGCAGCTCCGCGGAGCCGCCGTGCCATTCCCTCGCTCGGCTTGGCGCTCCTGCCGTGCCGCCTGTCCCTCACTGGGCTCGGCGCCACCGTCATGCCGCCCGTCCCTCGCTTGGCTCGGCACTCCTGCCGCCCGTCTCTCGCTCAGCTCGGCGTTCCTACCGTGCCGTTCCCCCTCGCTCGGCTCCATTGTGCCGCCATTCTGTTCCCCCTCGCGGCTCCGCGGAGCAGCCCTGCCGCCCGTCCGTCGCTCAGCTCGGTGCATCATGGCCCTGCCTGTCCCTATCATCTGTGGCCCCGCTGGCCCATGCTGGTTGCAGCCCCACTGGCCGTGTCTGCCACTATCAGCTGTGGCCCCGCTGCCCCCAGCACCGCGGCCCCGCTGGCCCCTATCGGTTGTGGCCCCACTGGCTCCTATCGGCTGTGGCCCCTCAGCTCAGGCTGCCGCGCACAACAAAGTAACGAAGTAGTAACACCTCCCTGCCCACGCTGCTCCCTGTGCCTGGGGTTGCCCGGGGCCGCCCCCTGCCTTTTTGCCTGCACTGCTCCCGGTGCCTGGGGCCGCCCCCTGTCTTCCTGCCCCCGCTACTCCCGGTGCCTGGGGCCGCCCCCTGCCTTCCTGCCTGCGCTGCTCCCTGTGCCTGGAGCTGTCCGCGGTTGCCCCCCCTTGCAGCTCTCACTTCCGGGGTGGCAAATGTCGCAACTTTGTACATCATATAAGGCGCACCGGACTATAAAGCGCACTTCCGGGTTTGGGGAAAAATTTTAATCAAAAGGGTGCGCCTTATAGTCATGAAATTACTGTACTTCACCCCAAGTACCCAGTATCCACTGGCAGACTAGCGTAATTTGCTCTGCGCAGCCTCCCGGTGTTGGTGTAGGAATGCTCGCCTTCCACCATCCAGGTTTCCCACAGAAGTTGCATTTTAGCCTTGAAGGAATGAATAATACCTATGTCCAGAGGCTGCACTTCTTTGGTCAAACCACCCGGTATTACAGCAAGCTCCAAGTTCATCTTTTTCACCATGGTTTTCACGCTATCGGTTTTGTGTGCGCACATTAAATCGAAGATCAGCAGTCCCGGCAGCAGATGAAAGAATCCACCTGGGCTGTCAGCATAAACTTCCGTTAGCCGAGTCCGCATTACCTGTTCATCCATCCAGCCTTTTGAATTAACATGAACCTTTATTCCTTTGGAAATTTGTCTTTAGGGAGGGATTTTCTTTTAAAAATCACCATGGGGTGTAATTTCTGCCCATCTGACGAAATGCTGAGGACGACTGTAAATGACGTCTTTTTGTTCCCTGTGGTTTCTTATCGGTACCGTCGGTGTTCTGGTGTGCTCCACGGTTCGCATCAGCGGCATATCGAATGTGAGGGGGACTTTGTACATGTTTATACAATGATTATACAATGTGGCTGTATATTTTTTTCAGAGATCTTGCTTTTGCAGTAACTCCAGAAGGTGGTTAACTTTTCCTTATAGTCCGCCGGCAACTGCTGACACGCTGTGGTCCTTGTACGGATAGAGAGCTGCCATTGCTTCATGAAACGGAAGTACCAAGATGCTCCTGCTTTAAATTCTTCTATATGCAATTGATTTGCAATTGCTTTGGCTTGTATCCGAATGGCGACAGTAGATAAGCTTCGGCCAGCTGCCTTGTGCTCACAAATCCAGTGGTAAAGTCTGTCTTCCAGCCCTGGCCATCTTGCTTTACGGTCACGGAAACTCTTCTTTGTCTTTCTTGTAAGACGAAGTTCTTCCTGCTGGCTCCATCTGCGTACCGTGCATTCATTAATGCTGAATTCTCTAGCTGCAGGTCTATTCCCATGTTCTTTTGCATAGTCAATTGCTTTCAATTTAAACTCAGCATTGTACGCTAGTCTCTTCACCGCAGCCATGCTGAGGGAAGAAGTCACCAAGGGAAGAAGTCGCCGAGGGAAGAACTCACCCTGATAATACCCCCCGCCCTGCCAGTAATGCCATCATCCACAGGCAGGCAATAAGCTGTTCTCTGATTGGTTCATCGTCAGAACACCGGGAAACCATGGATTTCAAACCATTTTTGCTTGGGACAGACCGGCACAGTACCAGGTAAGGGCAGATATCACATTTTTGTTAATATATTAGCCGCCCCAGATTACTAGTCACACTTCCGGGTTTCCACCAAAACTTTGGTCAAAATGGTGCAGCTTGTAATTGTGAAATTACTGTAATTCCATGTAAGTAATATTAATATAATTCAAAAATAAACACATAGGATAGTATAGCAGAGTACACAGCTATGTTATTATATAGAAACGTGGTATATACAAAATAATAAATTAAATGCAAATTATAAATCAAAACAAATCTGTAGTAATTACTGTACAGCAAGTTGAACCCTTACCTGGTGTCAGAGAACTCCAGGTTTGTGACATTTAAGACCCTTTTCCTGTTTGTGCTGTAGTAGTAATCTACAAATTCCTTGAGCTTCATCTTGCAATCTTTCTGCTTGGTGACATCAGTGACATCAACACTCCGCTCCGGCCCTGCACATGAATTCAGTGGAGAGGACAGGTTGATGGACAGTCTGCCTTGCCCCCTTTTCTGTGCTTGGGGGTGAGTTAACCTGTCCAGAAACATCTCAATCTTCTGATTTTCTGACCTTTTCAGCCCTTGGATCTCCCTGTTGCTTATGTACGTACCCACACAGACACATACGCGTGAAAGACCTGCATACACATAAATACCCATCAAATGGTGCTTTTGTAGTCATGTTCCTGGGAAAACCATTCCTCGATACTACTTTGGCTGTTACTGCTTGTGCAGAGCTGTGAAGAGCAGAGCAGGCTGGCTCAGCTTCACTGCCAAGCTGCCACACAAAACAAGAGTGACTTAATTGCTAACTACAAGCTCCCACTACATAACAAACACTGAGACCAGCACAGCACATGGCACAGACAATATTTTACAATACATTTTACAATTTTCCACACAAGTACAGTAATTTCACGACTATAAGGTGCACCTTAAAGCCTAGAATTTTGATCGAAACCTGGAAGTGTGCCTTATAATCTGGTGCTCCTTATATATGAAAAAAGTTTCAGTATGGAAGGGATCTCAAAACAATTTCTGTTTCACATTGCGCAGCAGCAAACATGAAGCTCACAATCAAATGACTGCAAGCAGGCAAGAGCTGTGCGAGTAGCGAGAGCCACAAGCAGCCCAGTGCCGGGAGCGGTTGCAGGGTGCGGGAGAACAGTGGGCGGGAGTGATGGGGCCCGTGGCACAGGGAGAGCGCCTGGGGCTGCATTTAAAGGCTACACCAATCCGTGAAAAATGTTTGCAAATTGAGCACCTGCCAGTAAACCCTACGATCGCAGGATTCTGTTACTAATTCATTACTTTGTTGCGCGTGGCACGGATCTTCACTGCAAAAAAAAAAAAAAAGTGCACCTTATAATCCGGTGCGCCTTATAGTCGTGAAATTACTGTAATTATTTCTATAAAGCAGCTGAGCTCCAAGCAGTACAATGCCAGGTACCCACCGACGTAGTTCTCGACGTCGCTGACATAGAAGGTGGGTGCAGGCACAGCCAGGCCCAGCCCATCCTTCTTGGGGACCAGGATGGGCTCTGCAAAGCCCTTCTCTTCCAAATACTCCGCTGTCAGCTGGCTGCCTGGCACTTTCACCACTATGTCTTCAGCACTGCAAAACCAAACACATATTCAGTGGTGAGGGGCCTCCACACTGAGTATGGAATATTCTGCATTTCACTGCTTAAAGGTAGACACTTGGAAAAGGAATTATAGGCAAATTAGGTACATGAGCCAAAACCCCGTTCACTGCAAAGCATGAAGGGCACAATAAAATCATGCAACATCAATCACTCAAGCCTCACGCTTCAACTACTGGGAAGTCCTAAAATAACAGCTGAGGGCAAAAGACCATTTTCCTCAGCTGTAGGATAGCTACCAGTGATCAGTGTTAAAGGAATTAATGTTAGATGTTTTACGCTAAGGAAGGTGATATTAAAAATGTTACTCAGTCTCAAATAAATGGCCCTAGAAATGCTTTGCAAATAAATTTAAAGCAGTTGAATAATGTACTCAGGAAATATGCTGCAGATCATTTTGAAGTGGCAGGGACACCTTCCACTGTCCCAGGCTGCTCCAAGTTCCATTGCCCAGCCTGGCCTTGGACACTGCCAGGGATCCAGGGGTAGCCACAGCTGCTCTGGGCACGCTGTGCCAGGGCCTGTCCACCCTCCCAGGGAATAATCAATTTAATTGTTATCACTGCTACTCTTGCTACTCCAGCACTATTTTGGTATTATCTTTCTAGAACAGAATGACATGAAGAGAATGCTCTCTTCAGTGTTCCTTTTGACCTGAGACCCTCCCACATACACACCGAGGGTTGTGAACACTGGTTGTGTTCATTCCCTGCCTCATGCTGGGAGTCACCAGTGATACTCCTGGTGTGAGCCCCCTGACCACTCTAGCAGCTCTGGGTGCCAAGTGCTGGGGCTGCTCTGTCACATCTGCACATCTCATCCATTGCTTTGGAGGAGAAAATTCCTCCACGAGACTTTGTGTTCGAGCCCCAGGTCTTGCAGGCATTTCTTTGTGCTGCAGACCCTCCTGTATCACAAGATTCATTTGGCAGTAGGATTTTCTTATGCACACATTAATGAGTAACAAAGAGGCAAAAACGGGGGCCTGTATTATTTATAACAATTTTGGAGTGACTCAGAGATACTGCATGTGTGACTGCAGTCTCAGAGGCCACCTGAGGTCATTGAAATCAGTCTGCCTGGGCCATAAATCTTTTTAAAAATGAGCTGTGCAACCTGTCAAATTAAAAATTACAAAAATGAAAAAAAAAAGAAAGATCAACAGCAAAGATACAAAATCCTTGCAGGCCCCAATGGAAATAGCAAGGTAAGTAAAAATACTGGATCCTGACCTCAGTAAAATAAATCTGCAAAAGCTACAAAATACTTCTCAGAATTATTTTCAGTTATTTCTTTAAGCAGTCTAAGACTAGTATCTTAAATTAAATGTGAAATTAAATTCTCCATAAAAAGGAGAAAGTTCTGTGTTTACTTTGCCACTCTCCAAGGATTCTTCTAAAATAATTAGTTATTAATAATTAAGGATTTATTTGGCTACAGCCTGTATTAAAGAGTCAAAAAGAAAATGATGACTCTGGCAAATGGCTGTGGAGCAGCCTAATAACATGTGGGACATGTCACCTAACAATTAGCACCATTCATTACCCCAGTGAGAGAGTCTTTGTCACCCAGCAACTGAGCATGTCATTGTTCTGTCCAAGATAGGAACAGACTTCAGCAAAGACATTGGAATTTTGAGAACTGGAAAATTCTATGCAGTAAATTTGTTAGTTTCTTATGCAAGTGGATGTTCTAGGGATCAAACACACTCAGGTTCAGCCTGGAGAAGGCTCTGGGGAGATCTTAGAGCCACTTTCAGTGCCTAAAGGGGTCTTCTAAAAAACAGCAAGAGCGAGTTTCTCCAGAGGCAGATAATGATAGGACAACGGAGAAGAATTTTAAACTAGGACAGATTTAGATTGGATGTTTGGAAGGAATTGTTACCTGTAAGGGGGTGAGGCCCTGGCACAGAAGCCCAGAGTGGCTGCCCATGGATCCCTGGAATGTCCAAGGCCAGTCTGGATGGGGCTTAGAGCACCTTGGGACAGTGGAAGGTGTCCCTGGCCATGGCAGAGGTGGCACTGGGTGGGCTTTAAGGTCCCTTCCCACACAAACCATTCTGTCATTCCATGATCCTTGCCTTCCCAAATCCCAGCATCTGTGGAAATCCACAGGTACTGGGCTCAGCTGAGAGGAGATCTGAATACAGCTGCACAAATGTGAAAAAGGGAAGAGCCTGGGACATCTGCAGTCAAACAGCACTGACTTAATCACCAATACTCTGCAGTGCTTCCAGCACAGACCATTCCCAGCCTCACAGGACCCCAGCACTGCCCTGCACCCTGTCTACACCAAAACCCACCTGGGAAATGTCCGACTTCGAAGCTCTTTAATAAACACTTGGCTCCCATTCTGTACAGGCTTGACCTCCGTTGTCTGGCCGGTATCATGCTTATGCCAATTCCTTTTCTTTTTCACTGAAAAAGAATGAATTGGACAGCTATGTTAAGCTGAAGATAATTATTAAGACATTGGCAGAAAGGATGAATCTTCATTTAATTTCTCACACGAGCAGAGTGGAGGGAACCCCTGCCATGCTGCCCTGCAGATTTTAATATCACTCTCACTGCCCCATTAGACAATTGTGGTGAAGCTGAAGATCCATTACAGAGTGAGCAGTAAGCATTTTGGAGCAGAGGGCAGCAGTTGGGTAATTGCTCACTGCAGTGCCTGCAGCTTTACACAAGCACCGGCTCCAGACACCCTGGGCTCTCACACGGGCCCTCATCCTCACCAGGAAACTCCCAGAAAGGCCCTTGGACAGCCTGCAGGACAGTTCTGTGGGAGTGCACTCATCAGGAATTACCTCAGAATAAAGCTTTGTTCAGTAGTGAAAGATTTGACACCAAGTTTGATGGATTTTAGTGTGGCCTGCACACAGCATGGAGAGGGAAGGGAAGGGAAGGGAAGGGAAGGGAAGGGAAGGGAAGGGAAGGGAAGGGAAGGGAAGGGAAGGGAAGGGAAGGGAAGGGAAGGGAAGGGAAGGGAAGGGAAGGGAAGGGAAGGGAAGGGAAGGGAAGGGAAGGGAAGGGAAGGGAAGGGAAGGGAAGGGAAGGGAAGGGAAGGGAAGGGAAGGGAAGGGAAGGGAAGGGAAGGGAAGGGAAGGGAAGGGAAGGGAAGGGAAGGGAAGGGAAGGGAAGGGAAGGGAAGGGAAGGCAAAGGCAAAGGCAAAGGCAGGAAAGGAGCTAGATGCTAGAAGTGCAGGGAAGGGTATTTGTTATGGCTCAGACCTGCAGCTTGACTCTGCTCCCAATGAAGGATGGACACGCAGGACAGTCCATCAGGGATAAAGGGCCAGCAGGAGTGAGCACATGGGCCCTTCAGGTTTCAGTGTGGTTTTGCCCTACCTCTGACAGCCAGATAACACAAAGCAAGAAAAACTGGTCCTGGTTTTCCCCTGAGTCAGCACTATCTCCCTCAGCTGTTCCTGCTTCCACAGTGTGTCCAGAGAAACTCACTTTGTTAGGAAACTGGGTTTTTCCACATTTGTATCATTTAAGGCCTCTGTTAATAGAATTTTCATGTCACATACTTTCATTTCCCACCCTTGTTTTACATCATGAAACTCAGTATTTCGCCCCAAGTCCAGACTCTTATCAAAACAATGAGGGAAGGCAGCAGACTCCTCAAGGATGGCACCCATTCCTCACTCTTTGTACACACAGATTTTTCCATTTGGAAAGGAATCTGGAGTTTAGCGACATAATGCATGAGATTTGGAAACAGCAAATTTTGCTTTCCCGACCACAGCCCTGAAATAACTCAAGGAAAGACATCTCCTAGTGAGTCCATCCCAGGTTTTGCACAAAGCATGATGGGTTTATTAGTTCCATGCAGGCTTCAGCCTAGCTGGAGATATTCATTAAAGCTCCTAATTCTTTATCTTAATGACTCTCAGGCTTAGTGTATTAATTCAATGCTCCTGGTAACAAAGGAAACAAGCCTGGCTTGAATGCCAAACCTTCCTGCTCTCCCTCCCTTCCCAACCTCTGGCTTCTCCCCCTCTCAGCACATCCGAATCCACACCACGAGTGCGCTGATTGCACTTGCGCTCTGAGTGCAAGTCCCAGGGAAAGAGGTGTCACTTGACACAGGAAAATTAAAGAGCTTATCCTCTAAGCACATTCCTCTATTACACTACAGATAGCATGGAGCGTCAGGAAATGAAAGCGACAGATCAGTACTGAATTGACAAATCCACTGCAACTCTCCCAAAACTTCAGGGAAGCTCTTTGCCTCAGCACCAAGAGCTGGCAGGCATCCACCTCTCCCATGAACCTCCCCAGCCACCTCTCCTATCCAGCTCTCTCCCTTGAACCTCCCCAACCACCTCTCCCCATCGAGCCCTTCTGCAGAGGCAGCCCGGATTCCTCACCCCAGAGTGTTCCCAAGGAGGGGCTGTCTCCTGGATGGCAGCTGGAGTCCATTACACTGCATCAAACACTCGAGCCTTGGCCATTTTCAACCACACTTTCTATATTTGATCTTTGCCATGAACACCACAGTAAGGACTAAAGGCTCCCAGCAGATCCCAGCTTTGGCCAGAAAAGCTACATGTTGTAAGTTATTGCAGATTTCTTTTTCTGCAGATCTTTCTGATCAAATTTAATCTTTGGGAAGTCCAACATGGGAAAAAGGAAATACATTTTTACAAAAACTGTATCTCAAAATGAGTAATTCACAGGAATACATATATTATGTCAAACCTATTTGTGTAGAAGGGATCATCAACTTGAATGCTCGATAAGAATGAAAGGGTGGTCAAGCAGGGACAGGGCTGCCCAGGGAAGGGGTGGAGTGCCCATCCCTGGAAGTGCTCATGGGACAACTGGGCATGGCACTCAGTGCTCTGGTCTTGACAAGCTGGTGATCAGTCACAGGTTGGACTCAGTCATTTCGGAGTTTTTTAAATTTTTTGGAGTTTTTTGAGTTTTTTTGTTTGAATGCGAAGGGACCTTAAAGCCAGTCTTGTTCCAACCATGACCAGGGTGCTTCCTAAAGCAGGGATACCCAGGAGCACCCTCTGAGCTCTCTACTGATCAACACCAAAGGTTGTAGCCACTTAAAGCCAGCCAAAGCCTTTGGCTTACTTGCAGCTCTGTAACTCCACTGATTCCAAAGGATTTCTCCTGATTTTCACTGCTGCAGACAAGGTAGCAATCAAACCCAGCATTTTAGACTGTGTTATGAAAATGAGCCAAGCCTGCCCAAATGAAGCCTTTACATTTTATTGAAATGATGTCAGAAAATGCTGGATAATATGGACAATTTTTCCCAAAGAGAAGTCCCTACTCATTTCATTTAACAGGAATGGCTTAAAATGCCATGTGACAGGAAGCAATCTTCTGAGAGCAGCCACTCACCACAGTGGTAATGTGGAAAAATGTAGGGAGAGGAAAATGATTTTTAAATTTGACATCTGGAAAACATATCTGGTAGAAGGCAAGCTCCAAAAATACACTTATATTTTTAAATCCAGACAAGTTGCATAACAGACAATTGGTGTCTGTGTTTCCCTTTGCTAATCTCACAATAATTAAATCCTACCAGTGAACTACTGGCATTGGTACAACTCCTACTCCTTTATTACAGAGCTAATAGTGCTGGATAATGGGTCTGAACAGATTCTGGAGCAGTTAATAGGCAAAGGAAGCAATCTCCCACTAGCACCCAAGCCCTGCAGCAGGACATCCTCCATGCAAATTCCAGCAGATGGAATTCACCAGCCAAGCCACTCCCTCCTTCACTTCATCCAGCTTTTAACTCCCCTGGCATGCTGTACCCTGCAAGGATGGGCTACAGCAGAACAGCCTCCTCTTTCCACAGGATCCACAATTCTACACATTAGTAGGGAAAATTACTATGCAGCTTGTGACATTGTCACCAAAACTGAAGATAAGGAGAGGAATAATTTATGTTTAAATAAAATTGTTGCACTTCACTTGTTTGGTGATTGGTGTTGCATGTCATTGAACTGTCTATGCTCTATTCAAAGGGAGAAAAGGAAGTGTCCTTGCTGCCCTACAGAATGGCTGCATCCCCAGAGGGAGGAGGGTCAAGGGACACCTTCTGAGACCCCACCTGCAGAGCTGCTTCCAGCCCTGGGACCAACAGCACAAGGACACGGAGCTGCTGGAGAATCCAGAGGAGGCCACGGAGCTGCTCCAGGGCTGGAGCCCCTGTGCTCTGGAGCCAGGCTGGGAGAGCTGGGGGTGCTCACCTGGAGAAGAGAAGGCTCCAGGGAGAGCTCAGAGCCCCTGCCAGGACCTAAAGGGGCTCCATGAGAGCTGGAGAGGGACTGGGGACAAGGGATGGAGGGACAGGACACAGGGAGTGGCTTTCCACTGCCATAGGGCAAGGATGGATGGGATATTGGGCAGAAATTGTTCCCTGTGAGGGTGGGCAGGCCCTGGCACAGGGTGCCCAGAGCAGCTGTGGCTGCCCCTGGATCCCTGGCAGCGCCCAAGGCCAGGTTGGACATTGGGGCTTGGAGAAGCCTGGGACAGTGGGAGGTGTCCCTGCCCATGGTTGGGGGTGGAACTGTGCTCCAGCAGCACTTTCTGCTGCGCTGCATGCTCTGGGACACACCAGTGGATTTTAATTTGGATAAAAATAACTGGATAGGCAGAAACCTTTTTAAAAGCATGAGAATGTTGTTGTCAATTCAAGTCTCCTCATCATAACTGGTACATTAAACTTGCAATCTTTTTATCAAAACTGCCATGTCTTGAATTCTAGGATGACACACCCCAGTTTTTATAGAATTGATATTTGATTTCTGATTATAGGTTTTTGCTGCTTCTGTCTGGGTTTTTCCCCTTGCACTGAACAGTAGGTGCCTTTCATAATTTATAATTTTTTTAAAAAGTGAAAGAAATCAAAGTATCAGACCCATCTCAGTGTTATGTACTGACACTCTCAGAGGCTCAGATCCTGTGCTGCTGCTTCCCTCCTGGGTTAGGAACAGTCTGGGAGTGTCTGCAGTCACTCCCCCTTCAATCCCAAATCATTCACTTCAAAATTATTTGTGGCTATTTGTGTAACCAGGAAAACAAAACACTAGAAAGGCTGATACTTTCAAACTAGAGCATTTTTGTAGGCACATACTGATTTTGTTAAGTCTTTCAGAACCAGCCCCCCAACGAGGATTTTGCCAGCTTCTCAGTTGGACCCTCTGGCAGACAGGAACAGCTGCTGGTCTTTCAGGTTTCTAGTTCACATTTCACTTTTTAAAAATTGCAGTGTAAATACAATTCTATTTTTGCCCACAAAACAAATGCTTCAGACTCCATCCCATTCCCATTAGAAATTTTTTAAACTTTAACAATTAAGGCAATACAGAAATAATTGCTTGGGTTAAAAATTCTGAATTTTAACACAACAGGAGTCACTTTCCAGTCATCCCCTATTTCACACTAAATAAAAGGTTATCAGGATTCTCTCAGCTCCAGCAGATGAGCACAGTGCTCTTCCTCTGCAGGATACCCTGAGGTTGCAGAGCAGCAGGATGCTCCCCAGCACTGTTGCTTATTTATAATAACTGGTTTTCAAGCAAAGCATTTCATCTTTCACAGGGATTGGTTTATTTTCTTTTTTTCTCTCCATTGTATAATAGAAAGAATTTGTGAATTAATCTGACCAAAGCAAATACATCCCACGATTCCTTCCCAGACAAAACTCCCACTGAGATCAACTGTCACTTTTGCTCAGGAGAACCTTTTTCCTGTGAAAGAAATGCAAGAATTGGCACCCTCAGTGCATCCTACAATTTTGACTGACACTGAAATCACTGCAATTCTATATCCAGGCCAAGCAAAACAACCTGTTTCTTACTCTTCTCATCTGCAGACAGAAAACACCATGTAGGTTCCAAAACTCCCTCTATTAGCACTTAGCCGCCTCCATAGGGTTTTTCTAGCCCACATTACTGAGTGTGGGCATGATTCATGCAGAAGGACACTCAGGTTTTTGTGGGGCCAGGGACTGCAGTTTTCCAGGTAAGTGCCTGCATGAGCTCTCATGTGTGCCTAAGGTTGCATCCAAAGCTCCATGATCAACCCGCACTTTCCTCCCACTAACACCTTTCTTCTCCTTCTGGTTTGAATTCCAATATTCATGGCATATGATACTGAGGCATGACCAAAATTAAAAGCTCCTGTTTTCAAACACCCCCACCCTGCAGCATGTTGAAGACTGGTTGCACAGTGTACTTACAAGTCGACTTTCCATGGGTTTTCTCACAATTTGGACAATGATAGATGTCAATATCGGGTGCCTCTTCTTCTTCCACACCGACACAGCTGGAACACAAGAAGGTAAATCTGACATTAGCCCATCTTCAAGTGCACCAGTAATAATGACAGCCCCGTACGTTTGCCGTACAGCCGCACTGACCTGCCCAAACCAGCTCTGAGGCTGTGTACATAGGTACAGACTGGGTTTGTGTAGCCTACATTCCTGAGGAGCTGCTCCAAAAGCTGCCAGCCAGAAGCCCACCTAGTAGACCACTGTGGAACCCCATGAAAATGTGGCAGAGAATCCCACAGAATTTCTCTTTCCAAGGAGACTATTTTGCACCTCCACAGAGTTCTCCCAGCACCATCCCACGTAAAGCTGATTAACAAAACACACCTTCACAAAATACATGCGGGCAGCTGTGAAGTACCAGAGGGATCTTGGCAAGGGATACCACATGCCCAGCTTCCATAGGTCCCACCTCTGTTGCAATGTGGAAGATGAGGAGGTGAAGCAGACCCCCAGCTCAGCACTGCTGGCTGTGCCAGGATGCCACCGAGGTGGGTTTGGATGGGACACAGCAGCAGCGCCCGCAGCCCTGGGCACGCCCATGGACGATCTTGTGTGAGTACAGTGCTGGGGAAGAGCCAAACACACGGCAAAGCACTGAAGCACCCGACACAAGAAGCTGCTGCACAGCCCACGAGCCAAGCAGCAGCCAAACACTCCGGCTCCAGCATGTCCTGCCACGGAGGAAGGTCAAAGGAGACTCTGCTCCTGTTGCCTGTCTCAGGAGCAGCCCAGGCTGCAAGGCACCATACAGAGAAGAGGGCTCAGGGGGGTGGTGTGGGATCCATCCCTGGTGCCTTGGCTCTATGGGAGCTTAGCTAGGCAAGATCACCCATGAGAGGCATCAGAGGCACCTTAAGCTCCAGTATAAGCAAGGTTGGATCACACCATGCCAGGAGCTCTCCTGGGCTTCCTCTACTTCATCGCCTGAAATGCCTCCCCAGTGCTCTGCAGGGAGCAGGGAACAGCTCCCAGTGTTCCTCAGCTCCAGAGAACACCAACACTGCTTTTCTGCCAGGGAAAAAGTATGGGCAGGGCTCACACAGTGCCACCTCGATGCACAAGGCCACATTCTGCCTCCTGGCATTCCCCAGCACTGCTGAGCACTGATGAGTGCAGGAGTTCAGAGTTCATTGCTCCTGTTTCTGCCTGGAGGAAGGAGAGCAGAGGATGGCTGCTCCACCCCAAAGGCCAGGCAGTAGCATGAGCCAGTTCTACCACGCACTTCACAGAACCCCTCACAGAACCATTCTCACTCTGTACAAGCTCTGCAGGACACCAGCATGTTCAAAAATGGGTTCAGCAATGGGAGAAACTCATACAGGATGGACGCACCAGCAGCACCTGGTGCTGGTCCAGAAGCAGGTAGGCCATGACCCAGATGCTGATAAAGGAGGGATAACACAGTTCTGTACCCACCCCTCCCATAAGAGTCCCTGGACCCGCTCCCTGAGGAGTTCAGGGCTCTGGGTGCCCTTGGTGGGGTGTGCAGGTGTCCAAGAACCAGCATTAAGCACACCTGGGGCAGGGAAGCAGCTGTTAAAATGCACTGTGAGCCCCCATTGCCAGAGGTGGTTTTGAACCCCCTGCTGACCCTGAGGCACACGGTGCTGCATGTCACTATCACAAACCACAGACACACCTGCAGCTGGAGAACAACAGCAACAAAACCAAGGTTGCAACCACACTGGGAAAGGTCAAACTAGCTTAGATACAGAAACACATCCTTTTTATTACCATTTTAAATGTTGTGTCAAAATAAGATCCTGTCAGAAACCTTGGTGGGTATGGTGCCCCTGTTGCAGCTGTCAATGTGGGAACCAGCTCCCTTCAAAACAAAGAGCCCAGGGTGAGTGAAGCTCTGCAACCAAAGCCAGGGACACTCTCATCTCTTTGAACCCAGACTGGGAACAGAAATCATTATTTTGGAAACGTGTCAGAGCAACTGCAGAGTTGGTTGATTTTTTTCATTAAACAGTTACTTGAAAAAATACAAAATTATTGTGTGCTCTTGAAAAACTGAAGTTCACCAACACAACAATCCAGTCCTTAGAATCCTGTACATATATAGACAAAAATATCAGATTGGTAGAAAATACCAGAAAAAATTAATAGAAAATACCAGATTATTCAGTAGAAAATGTAAACAAAACCTGGTAGATTAGAGCCAGTGTAAGAGAATGTAGAGGATTCCTCTACCCACAAAGCTGTGTCAGCTGCTTATGCCACTGGATTCAGCTGGCTAAGCTCAGTAAAGGTATGGATTAGGCTCTCTACAAGAGCTTGAAAAGTCTATATTTAGCTAAAGTAAGGAGATGAGACCCTTGGCATGGGATGGGAGGAGGTTTGAGCAGCTGTGGCACAGGGTGATGGCTGCAGCATGGTGGGAGCCATTGTTCTGAGGGAGTCAAACATCTGAGAGAACAATGCAGAGAAGTAAAAATAACTGACCTCAAACTCCAGTGGGCCTCTACAAGATACAGTCAACTTTTCCAGCAACAGCACGGCTTTGGAATAAGGTTTGGCCACTTACGGCTCCTCACAGGGAGAAGCTGCTGCCCTCTCTGTGTGGGAAACTGTGAGTGTGAACTGTCGAAGGGATCTCCCAGCTGAACTGCCTCGGGAGATCAGGAACCAAAATAGCAACCCACCCCAGGCTGGGCTACTCCTCTCACCCAGCACAGCTGGGCTCTCCAGGCACTGCCACCAGCAGGACCGTTGGTGGATTCCACATGGATATAGGCACGGGAAACCAAATTCCCACCGAAAGTTAAAGCCAGACTGCCAGACACTCCCATGCAACCATTCCTGCCAGCAGAGGAACAAGTGCCGGCATTTGGTTTACAGAGCAAGATTTGGGTAGCAGGGGCCTGAGGCTGACCCTAGGGTTGGTCTGAGCATTTCCACCTGGGAGCAAAAAGCAGAAGGAGACTGCCAGCTGGGGTGGAAGCCAGGGCCAAGTTCTGAAGCATTTCCTATCCAATTTACTCATGTATTTTTTCTCAGGGTGGTTAATTACCAATAATATAAAATCAAAGCATTTATCCAGCTGAAGAAAACCAAGTCATCTACAGTGACTGAGTGATGTTCTCCCCCTCAGCCCCCAAATTGCAGCACAAATGGCACTCTGTGGTTTGTGTCCATTGGTTTTTCCCATGAGAACACTCTGCTTAGGTCCCTCCAGATTTTTTTCTCAGCTCCATTTGCCCAAGAGAAACAAACATCAAAAATACTCAAACCAAGCATTTGAAAATGATCAGATGGGTCTAAAGGCAGCTGGCATGGGATCACAGCCAGTGCTTGATCACAGGTGATGTGCCTGGGATCCAGGTGCTGTGCTCAGGACCCAGGCAGGGTACTCAGGATCCAAGTGCTGTGTTCAGGATCCAGGTTCTGCGTTCAGGACTCAGGTGCTGTGCTCAGGACCCAAGCAGGGTGCTCAGAACCCAGGCAGGGTGCTCAGGATCCAAGTGCTGTGTTCAGGATCCAGGTTCTGTGCTCAGGACCCAGGCAGGGTCCTCAGGAGCAGGACACAGCAGTTCCACAGCAGTGTCAATGTGGGATCTAGGTGCGTTCCCATTGTCAGGAAAGAACTGCAAAGAGTTCCCAGTAGCACTGTTAGGTTAGAAGGAAAAAAATTTTGCTTGTTGAAGGATAGAATCACTGAGCTGTAGCATTTCCACAGAAATAGGCTGGAAAAGCCTTCAAAGACCATTAAGTCCAACCATCCCCAGCACTGCCAAGGCCACCACTAACCCACGTCCCCAAGTGCCACATCCACAGAGTTTTTAAATGCCTCCAGGTATGGGAACTCCACCAGTGCCCTAGGCAGCTGTGCCAGGGCTGGACAATTCTTTTGTGAGAGAAAGCCCTTCCCAGACACCCCACAAAGCCGCTCACTTGCTGTGCCATGGCCTTTAATGCCTGAGGGGCTGCAGCTGTGCCAGCAGGAACTGGGCATGCATCTGCTGTGCAGGGCAGGGATGTGGGATGCTGGAGCAGCAGCCACCACCACCTCTCACAGCTCAAAAAACCCTCCTGCCTAAACACAACAAAGATGGCCTAAGAGATTAATTATCCTGCATCCAGGAATCTTGTTGGAACAATTTTAACCAACCTAATAGTTGATTTTTAAATGGTTGTTAAGTGATTTAACTCATGTTGAGGCAGCGTAAAACTAATTTGATAATGAGATAAAAGGGAAATGTTATTAAAAATGTATTTGAATTTTACCAAAACTGTTGTAGGGGAAAAAAAAAAAAAGACAAGTAAAGGCTTTGATATTGCAGCTGTTTAAGCTGATATCTCACTCATGTTAAATGGACTTAAAGGAGAATTAGCACATTGGAAGCTTTTGCAGTCAGAGGCTACAAATAACATTTTTATTAGAAACTCTGCCCTTTGCCACTTTAAAATGAAATTGCTTCTGTGTTTGCAGTGAAGAGATTTATCAAGTTTCAATAGTCTGATAAAGTTAACAATTTTTTTTTTTGTTATGCAGGCAACACTAATAAAAGGTGTGTAAATTTAACTGGTTTTATAGCATGAATGTTTCTGGCAACCTTGGGTTGTCATCTGCAGGGAAGTGACATTTTAAGTAGCTTCAGGAGAAAAGTTAACCCCCATAGTACCTGTTTCTATCAAAACCATGTCACCTCCATTATCAACCAGAAGACAATATAGAAAAATATGAAAAAATAAAATAAACAAGACTCTTAGATGGGGAATAAAATCAAATTTAGGAAAACAGAAATAGAGCTGAAATAAAAATAGACTAACATCCTTTCCCTTCCCGGCACTGCTCCACCCCAACTCAGGAGGACAAATCATCAAAGCTCCATGAAGCACAGAAGAATTCCCAGCATTTTTGCAGGTCACAATTAGTGTTTACCCTGACCTTACCCCTATCCCTTAATTACTGCTATTCCTCCATGTGTCACGGATCACCTGTTGCACAACAAGACTCCTCCTTACCAACAAGGTGTCATTTGTACAGAAGACACCTTTCCGGTTCCAGGAGCCTCCACACCTGGACAAAGCCATAGGTGCTGCAGAAAAGCAGCACTGCCTAGCAGTAGAGAGGTTCATGCTTCATGTTTTCATGCCAGGCCAATGTTAAGTGTCCATCCCAGCATCCAGAAATGCAACAGCCAACACTGTGAGCACAAGAGAAGTTAATAAAAGACAGAAAAAGGGAAAGAGGGAGGCTGTTTTGAGAGCAAGGAAATTAGCTGTTCCATGGGTTCATGTCTCCTGGGCTGCTTTCCTGGTAGCTTTACAGAGCGACTGCCTGTGTGCTCTCCAGTGTCTCCAGAGCCAAGAGACAAGCCTTTTCCTAAGCAGAAGGATTTGACTCATCTAATCAGTCACGTTTTCATGAAACAGAGATTTTGGAGAGCTGAAGCCTGCTGTCAGCTACAGTTAAAGCAAAGCAGCGAGCTGAGGAGTAGTTTAGGAGAACAGGGACACACGTTGGTGTCACCTCAGTAGGAGACCCAAGACCAAGCACAGCAAAAGGAATACGTGCTGGTGTGGGCACAGGGGTCAGGGTCCCTTGCCTGGATGTCTTTAATTAAGGCCTAAATGAGAGAGAACTCAAGCTGTACTGGACAGCCAGGATTTCACATCACCTCATTCGCTCACAGAAACACAAATGTGGGAAGGGGAAAGGGAAAGGGAAAGGGAAAGGGAAAGGGAAAGGGAAAGGGAAAGGGAAAGGGAAAGGGAAAGGGAAAGGGAAAGGACTTCTCTTGAAAATTGAACAGTGTTTGCACAGTCTGTGCAAGGAGCCCAGAAGCTTCAGCAACACTTAAATGCAGGGACAGGAAAATCCTCACTGCTTATCAGTTTGCTTGGACTGCTTTTCATCTCAGGAAATGAGCTCAGCTTTTTGACTCAGTTTCCCCCCTGTAGGCAGCACCACCAACACCTGCCCCATGGCCCCAAAGGTGTTGCTCTAAAATGGACAAACATTCACTCTGTGCAAGAGCTGGGCTGTGCTGCCCACACAGAGCTTTCAGAGGCTTCATAAAATCATGCAATGTCCTCAGATCAAAGGGCCCACAAGGATCACCCAGTCCAGCTTCTGGCCCTGCACAGACACCCCAACAATCCCACCCTGTGCATCCCTGGGAGTTCCTGGAGCTCTGGCAGCCTCAGGGCTGTGCCCATTCCCTGGAGAGCCTGGGCAGTGCCCAGTACCCTCTGGGGAAGAACCTTTCCCTGAGATCCAGCCTGACCCTCCCCTGGCCCAGTTCCAGCCCTTCCCTCAAGTCACCAGAGACTTGGAGCCTCCAAGCAAGTAAGGAGATATTTGTGAGGGTTGCAGGGGCCTGTGCAAGTCTGCATTGCCCTAAGGGCTCTTAGGTTGGCATATAACTCTCACTGCCATCACTTGAACTCCACCACTGAAACATTGCTCAGGGTGACCAAGGTTTTTAAGGAGCCAGTGGAACCATCCACCTCTTGTGTGTATTGAAATCAACACTCATGAAGACAATCTGACAGTACTCCTTCAAATTAAGCAGTTCTTGACTGCATGAGATGAAATAACAGCAGCAGAGACCTGCATCCACAACATTCCAGATCTACAGAGACAACTGGGATGTCTTTCTTCCAGCCTTATTTTTGGGTCTTGATGAACCACTGTGGTTATTTCTGGGGCTGATGAGAGGAGCTCTGGTCTTGAATCAGAAACTGAGACCAAAACAAAACCAAGGTCCACCTACAAGACAGGTGCCTTGGACTGGGGACTCCTCCACTGTTCTTTCCAGACCACATCTGCTGCAGCCCCTGAGCCAGATACTCAAAGGTATGACTGGTGACTCTGTGCTTTGCCTTGCTATAAATAATAAGGTTTCATTTCCTTCACAGAGCTTTTGATTTGTTTCCTTTGGGAGACTCATGGGTTATAATGGCATTAATTCCTATTTGCCAACCTTGTCCTTATAAATGAGGATCTTCATTAAATGAATGTTAAGCGATGAGCACTATAATTAGGACAGATTTAAAATGCAGTGTGCCTAAATCAGATACTGCCCAAGATGTTCTCTTTTTTATTAAGATATAATTTGAAGGAGAATTACTGCTTAATTTAGAACGAATTATATTTTCCAACAACCTCTTCTCACTAAGGGAATGTACAGAGCAAGGAAATACACCCTGCTTCAAAAATGAAGCCCAGCTCTCCTGATCCCTAGTGCTGGCAGATGACTCTCTCATGAAACACACATGGCTGAAAAGTGCTAGATGAGACTCTTTTCCCCCTAATTATTTTATGTCAACTCAAAATTTGATTCAATCTTGATGTCATATAATTTAAAATAATTAAAGACTTAGAGACTGACCCCAACAATCAATCACACAATTCCAGCCAACTGCAATGCCTGTCATCTTGATGACCTCAGAGGCAACACCTTGAAGAGGTGAACAACTTCACCACTGACTGAGAGAATGTCTCATGCCATGCCAGCCCCATCCTCTGCCACATGAAGTACCTGAGCTGAGCACAGGACATCTGTGGATGCACTACTATGGCAAGGTGCTGCTGCTGTTGCTCTCTGCCTGCCCAGCAGAGAAGCAGCTCAGCCCTGTGTGATTATAGCTGCCCTGATGTTTGTTCTCCTCGTCATCACTGGGTTTCCCAAAAGCAGATGGGGAAAAAAGCCAAGAGGGAGAGAACCAGAGAAAAAAGAGTGGCAAAAAGCAGGAATAAAACAAAATTGAAGGAAAAAATTGCCAAGCCCAAATTAAACCCAAAAGGTCAAGAAGTTCACTAAACAAATAGAACAAAAATAACCTCTCCTCAAAATCATTCTCTTAGGTCTTATTTATTCCTTGTGTAACTGGTCCACAAAGGAATATGGCCACATCCAAAATTTTTTCAGACTGGGTGGCCAACTGCAACTTCAGGGAACAAGAAGGGCTCATCCTGGCCTGGGAGCAGGGGAAGGTAAGAAAGCAGACAACATCACTGTGCAGCCCTCCAGAGCACCCCAGCACATCCCAGCCCTGCCCCAAAGGGTTCTGCGAGGGCGATGGAGCTCCTGCCCCAAGGGCTGAGCCAACAGACTGCAGGTGTGAAAAGTGAACTGGTCTGCATATGTCTTGCCTCTGCTGCTTTCTTCCTCTCTCTCACTCCTTCCAGCAGACACCTTCTGTTCTCTGTATGGTTTCTGTTTCATCTGCAACTGACACACAGGTGTCAGCCAAGAACCTCAGAGCTGCAACATCCATCCCACTCGGCGTGGCAGCACTCTGCTCTGCTTCTACACAGTTTTAAACAGATACACCTGAACAGACACTCTGCAGAATTCAGAAACAAAGCAGGCAGCATGTCCTGGCTCCCCCTGCACAGCCACAGCCAGGTACAGTGCAGGGACCCATCCCCACAGCTCATCTCCCCAGCCTGAGGTACTCAGCCCTATGACCAACACAGCAGCCCCTCATCCATGACCCACACAGAACTCTTGGCCCAGCAGAATGACAGAATCACAGAATCACTCACATTGGAGAAGAATTTGAAGGACATGGAATCCAACCATTCCCCAGTACTACCAATACCACCAGTAATTCATGTCCTCAAGTGCCCTAAACCCTTTCTGCTCCATCCTAAGGAGAGCAGCAGCTCCATGCCCTGATGGAGTCAGTAGAGCTGGGGGTTGTTGCCAATTTGCTCCATGAGCCTGACATTCACCCTACAGGCTCCATGTCCTCAGACCCGTCATCCTCACAGGACACTCCTAACCAGAGCCTCTGCCAGCAGAATAACCTCTCACACAGAGCTTCCCCATGGCTGAGATCTAAACACTGGACACTGAGGTTTTCATGCTGAAGTCACTGACAGCTTTACAGAGCAAAGGGCACTTGCAGGAAGAGTCCTGCCTGAGGCTCTACCTGGGTGTACACGCTGTGCCAGGTTAATGGCCATACACCAGAAAGTGGACTCATGCATAAAACTGCCCTTTACCCTTCCTCCCTCCGGCTCCCAGCTCGTCCCAGTCTGCATAGGCAGCACTCCAGATCCCTAAAAGCCTCTTCTTCTATCTCCAAACATACCGCAAAACTTCTCTACGGAATTAGTGCTGGGTTGATCAAATAAATCCTTGTTTATCTGCTTCACATAACTGAGGGATGGAGTGATAGAGTGTATTCTCTCACATACACTGAGGCAAGCACAACAGTAAGCAAAAGATCCTGGGAATGGACAGATTTTCATGAGCATTTTAGAAACCACAGGCTGTATTCTCTCCAGTGCAGAAAAGAGTAGGAAGGAGAATTGTCTCAGGGAAAATAATCCTTGAATTACTGTATGACCAACAAAATTCTGTGATATTAGTGTCTCAGCAGTTCTTCCTCATGCAATGTGTCACCTCAGCTGTTGATCACTGCTCCATGAAGAGCTCCAGGAGGCAGCCCCTAGGAACAGCCCATTGTCAGACCAGCCTTGTACAAACCCAGCACAAATCCTCCTCCACAAAGAAGTGCTGCAATCCAGCCTTCGTGTGTTTTCTCTCACAGGGTGCCTTCTGCCCAAGCACAGGTCTAACTACTTTGCAAAAATATCTACTATTAGCACGTGCTTTTTGTTCCTCAGCAAAAACTAACTGGTGACATTGTATAAAAGAAATTTTTTTTCTCATCTCGGAAAAAAGAAACCATCCAAACAGAAATAAATGAAGCTGCTAGACTGCAGCAACCTGCACCTACCTACTGCACAGCCCAAGTCTTTGTTAGCATCACACTGTTATGTGGCCTAACTAGAACAAATCTGTTATTCAAAGCCGGAAGTCAGAACCCCCAAAATCAGCCAGGGCTCACTGCTCAGTTCCTTGAGACCCTACAGAACAAGGTCTCCATTTCAAGGTTCTGTATAACATCACACATCCACAAGGGATGAGGAGGGTGGACACTGCCAGCTCTCTAACCAGGACATGTCCAGACCCTATAGACCAACAGAGCCAACTCCCATGGCAGACTGGTCCAAGTGAGCGCTGACAGCCACCAGTCTAACATGGCAGCAAGCAGCACTGTGAATGCACTGGGTTTAACCTCAGCTTTTCTTTGCTGGCCCAAGGATTTGAAGATTAAAAGCATCTCTGTCAGGAACAGCACCCCCCAAGTGGCCAAGCAGCTCTCCCACTTTCCTGGGAGAGCCTCACAGCAGAAGGAACCCCAAAAGCTGGGCTAAATGCAAGCCCTGAGGAGCAGGAGCCAGAATCAGCTGTGCTGTAATACAAACCTGTGTTTACCAAGCACTGCTTGGTAAAATATATCCTTTATGTCTTGCCCTCTGCAATTCTAGGAATTACCTTTAAAAATGGGCACATACACACCAGGAAATCAACCATTGTGTAAAACCCTTCCAAACTGACCACAGCCTTGCCCTGATCCCATCGTTCCATTTCTCCCTCCAACAGGAACATTACTGTAAATAAATACCTCTGCTGTAATACCAGCTGTGTAGCACCTACAACTCAACAAACCCCTGTAATACTGGACTGCTACAAACTCACATCTGCAACCAATGGGTTGCTCTGGAATTTTTGATTTTGTGACTTTTCCTCCAAAAGCCACAATACTCGGAGCAACATGTTCTTTCATCACCCTTCTTGACCACATCAAGGATCTGCTCTTCCTGTGTGTCATATCCACAGCCACACATATGGGAGAAGCAGGCTAGAGATGGGCAACGTATGTGTCTGACTAAATGACAGATAAATGCAAATAAAATAAGCAGTAGCAAAGCCCCAGACATATTAATTTTTGTCCAGTAACAACTACTTGTACTCGTGTATTTACTTATACATGCATGTATATATTTATACACATTAATACAAATCTGAGTACTGTGTGTGTTTGATTTGCTTTAATTGTGACACCCATTTATATAACTTACTTTTAAATCTGAGGTTACATCACTGTAATTTGCATAAGCGTGCTCAGATCTCGCTAAAAATGCTGGTCAATGGTTGGTTGTCCTTTTTCACAGGACCATTCTTCATAGATATAGATAAATATATAAACACATGGCAATCCAAATAGTACCCCGACATTACCTTCCCATGCTCTGTTTTTTATGGCAAACACTCTGAACCAGCTGCAACACTCACAGAGGAAGCTCCAAAATGAGCTGACAGTACAAGGGGGGAGAAGGAACAGAATAATTTTCACTGGCATATTTACAAAGAACTTACAGTATTAAACCCAGCAACCACACAATTAAAGAATGATAAATTATTAACAGAACCTCCAAATCATTCTTGATTGTTCCTCTTGTTGAGATGTATAACCTCCTCTTGTATCTTTTCAGCATTTCAAATACGTTTTCAAAAGATTAATATCAAAAATCAAATGACCTAATTACAGCTTTATCACATTTTATTCCTATTTCAAGATGCAAACTGGCTTTATAGGTCTCCATATACATCCATGCTGTGCTCTGCATGTTCTTCCCATGCCATTCTCCAGCCGGCTCATCTCCACAATCACTAATCCAGGTGACAGCACAGGGTCCCTGCCCACAGTGTGCTCAGCACTGCCCCACTGCTGAAGACAGCCATGGTGGAGAAGGTCCATGCTATCCTTTGACACAGCACATGGCATGGGATGTAGGAATGATGGATAACATCCTTCACAGGGAAAGAAAGAGAATCTGCATGTTTAGAAAGAAAACCATGGTAGCAACAGCCATAAACCACTTGAGTGTCCTCAGATCAGGCATCCAGACAGGGCATTGGGCTGCTATGAAATGGTGTCCTTCGTGTCCATGTAAGGATTTGCTCCACCTGGTAACTGACAGGGAAACCCCAACATATTTCTTCATCACCCATGATTTTGAACAGCAGAGGAGCAATAACAGCTCAAAATAAAATACCCAATGAAACCCAGTGCCAGTAGCAGTGAGTTACCAGTGGGGATTGCAGGTTGTTTGTTAGGTGTGGTGCTGATGTAAAGTGCGCTTTTCTTCAGCTTATTCAGGCATCTGCACATCACTGCACTCGGACAGGAGGCTGGAGCAGGGTGAGGTTTAAGGTCCCTCCCAACCCAAATGATTCTGAAATTCTATGGGAAGTCATAAATTTCCTATTTTTCTCCAGATACTTATCTTGCCTTTTTACAAACACGACATGAAGTGTTAATATTGTTTCACTGCTTGTGACTTTTCAACATAAAATCAGACCTCAGCCTTGCTCTTCTCAAAAGGAGAACTTCAACTGACTGAACCCTTCCAGCCC
The DNA here is from genome assembly GCF_009819885.2 of Catharus ustulatus. Lineage (NCBI taxonomy): Eukaryota > Metazoa > Chordata > Aves > Passeriformes > Turdidae > Catharus > Catharus ustulatus. The sequence continues at coordinate 20,409,592 of NC_046233.1, read as the reverse complement.
ATGCAGGATGTGTTCCACAAGACACTCCTTCTTTAAAAAAAAACACTGTGACATTTTCTGGGACATTTCTGCCTCCCTGAAGCCCCTTGGCATAAGCAGGACCTGGAATGCCAGCAGGCCAGTGCCACTAAGCCTCCCCATCAGCATGGTTTGCAGTTAAAGCAATCAGTTCTGCTCTGAGAGGGATTTCAGATCTCCAAGAATGCAAAGAAAAATGAAATTCAGAAGGAACAATGAAAAGGTAGCAGCAGCAGCCAGCAGGTTCAGGCTGAGACTGCAGGTAGCCAGACGGGCTCTGCTCCCACTCACTGCAAGATTCTGGGTAAGTGCTCTTCAGAAACACCTCCTTGACACACATCTTTCTTCCTCAAATCTCAAACTTTCACATCACAAAAAAGCAGAAACAATTATTCTGAAGAACATTTGTGAGTGCTTTGTATCTGAAAAACTTCCTAGCACCAAAGCATAAAACAACACTTCTGCTTGTTCTACATAAAAAGTCCCAAGCAACCAAAAAAACTCCCAACTGAACAACAGAACCTGCCCACCCTCCCTGCAGAAAGCCTCCATGGAAAAAGCTTAGGTTTGAGAACTTTAAAATATTAAGGCTTGGCTTGTCACTGAACACTACACGCAACAGTAGTTCTGATTGCAAGTGACATGCCGAATAGATCATTTCCCACAGCCCCTTGCTTTGGAAGCATTAGGGAACAGCCCCAGCTCCAGCTCATTTCCTGCTCTTTGGGTATTTTTCAAATAAGATTGTAACTGAATTCCAGCAACTACTTCAGTTCAGCATTTTTTAAATGGAAAAAATTAGCAGTACAGTAAAAAGGGACATAAATCGTATACGGGATTTAGGTAGCAGCCAACACCAGTTCAGGGCAGCCCCAGATGGCAACTGGGAGCAGAACACTCTGCCCAGTACCACCCTTGGTGCAGGACTGCTCTTTACAGCATCTCCTCCCTGTTGCTGTCACTCACAGCACCCACTTCCTTACCTACTCCCCTCTCCATGCAGTCTGAAATGTCACAAGGGAATCTGAAACATGAACTCCCACTTTGCAGTAACACCCACAGCATCCCACAGGGGCAGTGGGCTGTGTCCAGCCTGCAAACCCAAGGAATATCACCACATTCCCTGTGCACTGCTTATGGGGAGCAGTGAACGTGCAGGCGGAGCACACAGCAGATCACACCCGCACCTCGGAGGTACCTGAGATATTAAGGTGAGCAGGAATCACCACTGTACAGCCAGCCTCAGCACTCTGCCTTTTACAGGTGTTTGGGTAAAATTATCCTGTTCTCTGGTGAGTCTGGTGCCGTGTCGAGAAGAGGGTAAAACTTGATAAAATCGGAGAATGCTGTGGGCACTGGCAGCGCTGCGGGAGAATGGTCCTGCGAAGCCCAGGAGCGGGGCTGGGATGCCTCAGAAGCATTTGCTCAGTTTGTAACAGTCCTGTGCAACTCTGTGTCCAAAGAATGAAGGAAAATAATGTATCCAAGTCCTTGAGAGCCCTCTCCATCCATTCCCAGCGAAGTGTCCTGACACGCCGAGCCTCGCGCTGTCTCCTCCAGACTGTGATTTAAAAGCAGTATCAGGAATAGTAACAGTTTTCCACCCACAGCTGCGTTTCACCCCCGGTATTGCTCATAGTGCCCTGCAGTTTTACTCCCACACCTTCCAGCAATCCTCGATTTCTAAGGACATTGCTGCATACATCGACACACACCCATTCCTTCCGCAGCACCTGGAGCTGGGGGCACGGGGTGCAGCAGTGCAGGCAAAGCAGAGAGGTGAGCAGAGGGGTGAGCAGAGAGGTGAGCAGGGGGTGCAGCGGTGCAAGCTGAGCAAAGGGTGAGCAGAGAGGCGAGCAGAGAGGTGAGCAGGGGATGCAGCAGTGCAGGCAGAGCAGAGAGGTGAGCAGGGGGTGCAGCAGTGCAGGCAGAGCAGAGAGGTGAGCAGGGGGTGCAGCAGTGCAGGCAGAGCAGGGGGTGTGCCGGTGAAGCTGGGAGTGATGGTTTCAGGGCATGAGGTGCTTCTGCCCTGGTTGGTGTGGAGTCTGTTCCGTGAGTGCTGGAAGGACAGCACCATGGGCAGGATTCCTCAACAGGAGCTGGTGTGCACCCACTGCAGTGCCTTGTGATTCCACCAGGCTGAAATTTGTCACAGTTCCATGCAATAGTCTAAAAAATTCTTTTTGAGGAACTGTTACATGTTTCTTTCTGCTTTCCTTGGTCCTTCAGCACTTTGACTTATCAGCGCTAGTTCAGCAGACTGGAGAGGTTTTTTCTTGCTCCAACTCAGAACAAGGCGGAGGCATTCTGCTGTTATTCATGAGCCAATTCCAAAGGCAGAAACCCAATTTCAAAACCAGACTGCTTTAAAAGTAACAGTGCAGCCATATCTGGCTCCTTTACAAGCTTAATGCAGATAACCAACATTTGTCTGATAAGTTGATGCAAATATAAACAAAGAAAAAGAGAAACTTGAATGCGGAGTAGAAGAGATGGGAAAAATATTCACTGAAACATGGTCAAATTTAAAAGGTCCCTGTACAGAACTAGAAAATTAAGAGTATTTCTTGGACTGTAGAAGAAAGGTTCTACTATTTCAGCCGAACCCAGATGAACAATTTTATCGTCTCACAATTAAAGAAGATGACTTGAGCAGAAGTACATCAAAACATTGACAGAAACACCTCAGTAAGAAAGAGGCTCTTCACTAATGCAATACTACAGAACTTGGAAACTGAAAATAAGCAAACTTGGATTGGAAATGCACATGATTTTTTCCAGTAATGAACTAATAAACCATTGGGACAACTCATTAGTGGATTTGTTGACTTTCCCTCAAGAACAGCTGTGCTTTCATTTGACCAGTGTGTTTGTCCTGATGCAAAAGAGTTGGTGGATAAGAACTCCAAATACTGCCAAGAACCACTTCAGCAGTAAAAGCTGTGAATTCAGATCTTCTCAGAACACATCTGAGTGTTTTAAGAACTCCTCAGCCATCTCAACAAGAGCAAATCCACCCCTTTTAGAACAAGCCCCATGTCTGAAAAGAAATGCCATCCTCACCTTTTTCAACCCTCTTTCACATGTTCTACCCACCTTTACATCTTTCAGGGTGAAGTTTCATTGAGAGGCAAAACCAGAGCAGGAATTAGTCAAGCCTTTGGAATGACGAATCCCTTATCAGCAACCAGCTGCAGAGCAGTACTAAGCAGGGATGAGAGAGTAGAGGCTGGTGAGAGGCGGCCCCTGGGCTCTCTGGGGGGCTTGTGGCTTCTGATGGCACCTCTGTGACTTGGATTTCTGAAGTGGCCATGGAACAAAAGACTTAACAGCTCCACATGTTTACCATTCTTTGCGCAATATCTTTTCATTTAGGTAACCAGGAGGACTCCTCAGTTCTTTAACTCCCTGGCAAACATTTCTGGGAGGTGAAAGAGCTCAGATGTTGTTCATATGCTGTTCCCATGGCCTGTAAGGAGCTGGGGGTCCCAGTGGTCATGCTCCTGACCAGTAAACTGCTCCTTTTGGCTAAATAAGTTAAGAGTATACTAGATACCCTCCACATTCTTTATTAACTGCAGCTATTGTATTTCAGGGTACTTAGAGATCACGAATGGAGAGGAAACCCCAAGTGGATAGTATGGTGATCCAGGAGACACTGTCCCTGTAAACACACAGGCCCAGCAGCAACAGCACTGCAAGCCCTTTTCCCTCCCCCACCTGCTCTGACCAAGAGGCTTTGCTGAGATGCTCAATAAATCTCACTCACAACCTTGCTGTGAGAACTGTGCTCCTGCACAAGGATCCTTGGCTGTTCCGTGTGCTGCTGACACAAGGGACAACACAGCACACATGGCACAGGAACAGCATTCCAGCCAATTTTCATATTTCCATTCCCTTTCATTGAGATGTTAACGGCAAAAATGGAGGTTTAACAAAAAATAACAGCTACTGTTCTCTAGCAGAAATATTTCACTTTTTTTCAATTGTTACATCCTTCCAGTCTGCCAGATGAGGTGAAATGGTCTTTCCGAGACTAAACGTACCGTGTATTTTGCTAAAAGAAGAAAACACAATGAAATCCATGAGCAATTTCATAAAAACAATAAGGCAGCTCTCACATAGTTCCAGATTACTGGGCTGACAATGGCAAACAGGAAAATTTAAAATATCTTTGTTTCTGCAATTCTGGTTTATTTTTTTCTGTCAAAATATACTATTGCTTAACTTTTTGCTTGTCTTGACTTCTTGCAAAAAATAATGGATGAAGCACTAAAAATTGCTGACTATCCCAGAAGAAGCCTATCCTGGTTAGCTGGGAAGCTAAACACAATTACACCCAGGGAAACTCAGTGTCCTCACTCCTGTTCTGCCTGTAAGCACAGGACTAAGCCCTGGCCTCACCTGGAGAAGCAGCACCTGTCAGTTTTTGGGGATGTAGCTGAGAGGAAAAGAAGAAGGAACTCCTCCATGGGCTGCTGGCTGGGAGTCCTGCACACGTTGTCAGCCTCTTCCAACAGCTCTTCCAAAGACCCAGGAGAGTACAACAAGGAGGGATTTGCACTCTCCAAGCCTGGGAGAAAATATTCATCCCTGGCACCCCAGGCTGTGGTCCCGGTGCTGGAAAGCACCAAGCACCAGAACAAAGCAGGAGATCACAAAATTGTGGAATCATTTGGGTTGGAAAAACCTTAAAATCATCAGGTGCAGCCATCCCCACAGCACTGCCAAGGGCACCACTAACCCATGTCCCCAGACTACACCTCTCTTAAATCCATCCGGGGATGCTGACTCCACCACTGCCCTGGATGGAGCGTGGCAGGAATGACAACCCTTTTGATGCAGAAATTTTCCCCTATACCAAATGTAAACTTCCCCTGGCACAACTTGAAGACATTTGCCTCAAGATGTTGCAAACTGATCACACCACTCTGCCAGAGACCACGGCCCCCAGGACACCCCTTCCCTCAGAGAGTGCCCTTCTGGGGAAAAGATGCTCAGCTATCACACAGGGTGGGGGACCAATGCCCCAGGAAAGATCTATACAAGACACCTGGTGAGATTTGCCAAACACATTGTCATTGGCATTACATTGCATATCAGAGGCATTTGGATGCAACAGCCAGGTAACATCCAAAAATAGCCATGCCTGAAGTTGTAAAATGGACTGTGACACTGTGACCAGGCACATTTTTTATCAGGAATTACTACTGGTATCAGTCAGCCAGTGTAAGATTTGCAAATGTACACCCACATTACAGTGTTATCAGTCACTAATAAGATGCATGACATGGTCACTATGAAAAACCCACATGATCCCAAAGCATCAGCTCACCTGTAGCACAAACAAACCTCCAGTACTGTTAAAGAGCACCTTTCTAGGATAGTTTTAATGCCACAAACTGTGTTTTAATAAAATATTTTGAGAACTGTTGACCTACAGCTGCCATACAAGAGAGGGCTGCCCCCATTCAGGAGAGGGCTATCTGGGCACCAGCACATGCTCAGTTTTCGGTGTAGATATACTACACTACTACTACAAAATTTATACTGGTCAGAATGAAGAAAATCCATTAAGGTAATTTTAAAGATGGTGTCCTCTGAGTTTTGGAAAGCCTTATAGTGATTGTATAACATTTTTTCTCTTCACCAGTATCTCTCCATATCCTTTGATAATTTTTGTCAAGACATCTTTACCAAGTTCCTTTATTATGGAGCTACTCAGCACTAAGGAGAAAGTTCTCCTTTGCTTGCAGAACTCATTTCTTTGTTGTGACATGGCTGGTAAGGCTGCCATCCCACTAGTGCTGAACTCAACAGGTACTTAGCGTTCACAGGACTGCTCACAAAACAGTGCAGCTAAAGCCTTGGGCTGCTGGAGAGTACTTATTAAACCACAGTATTTCTCTCTTTTTAATTAAACATGAATTTTGTTTAACATTTCTAATATTTAATCCTTTCAGAGATAAAATCTGGCTAAAGTCTTCAAGAATTAGAAGAATCTCTATATCCAAAATCTTCTGTGATCTATACTGACTCTCAGGTACCAGAAGGCCAGACAATGTTCATGTAGGCCTTTCCACACTCTTGGTACTAATTAGACTTGGATTTTCTAAACCATTCTAGTACAGGCATTAGCATTGCTCGTTCATGATACCTGTTGTGGGCAGGCTCCCAGAAAAATGGAGTCTGTCATGTCAACTAACTCTGCAGGAAAAATTGAAATAATCTGAGATTTTTATTTATTTGAAAAACTTACACAGCTTGGCCCTATCAGAACTCGGCACATGAAAGGAAATACAGCAATTTCATGAATACAAGCCGCACTGAGTATAAGTCGCATCTCCGGGTGTCGGCCACATTTCGTTCTTTGTCCATAAATAAGCCGCACCTGAGTATAAGCCGCTCTGTCATTCGCAGCGAGGACCCGTGTGCAACAAAGTTGCCAAATAGTAACAGGACCGCGACATGGCAGGGTTTGCTGGCTTGGCTTGGGCCATGCGGGCTTGGCCCGCTCGGGGCTGCCGACGGGGCCAGGTGGCCCAACTCGGCAGGGCTGCATGGGGCCGGCTGCCGCTGCCGCCAGGTTCGCTCACCCTAGCCTGGCGCTGCCCCGCGGCGGCAGGCGAGGACAGAGCCCGCCCGCTCCTGCGGCGGCAGGAGGGGAAGGAGTCCCCTCGCTCCTGCGGTGGCAGGTGGGGGCAGGAGCCCCCACCTCCCCCCCGAGCTGCAGGGCCAGCAGGAGGGAGCCCCCGCCTCCTCCCCGAGCCGCGGGGATGGCAGCACGGAGCCCCCGCCTCTCCCCCGGGCTGTGCTGCCTGAAGGAGGGAGCCTGCCCCCGCACCGCCGGCACGGAGCCCGCCTGCACCCGTCACGCAATAGAGTAACCAATTAGTTACAATCACGAAATCTGGGCTTTTACTGGCAGGTGCTCGGCTCAGCACCCTGGCTGGCACTTCCAGGGTTGGAAATTTCAGAAAATTTTTCACACATTGGCCACTCCTGAGTGTAAGCCGCATTTCCAGGGTGGGAGCAAAATTTTAGTCAAAATGGTGCGGCTTATAATCATGAAATTACTGTAGTTCTGGACACATCACAATTAACCTCAGGGATTCCTTCTGCTGTGATGAAACCAAAGCAAATAGCATGCTAGATTTAGGATTATCCTCATCTTCAAATTTTAGCCAAATTTGCCCATAGCTAGTGATAAGCCTGGGTAAAAGAGTGGAACTAGATGCTGCCATGAAAACCAGACCTGTTTTTGAAAGGGAAAATGATGAATGCTCTGTTATAAACACAAAATCTGCCCACACACAGGGTTTAGCTTTGCAGTGCAACAGAGAAGTGCTTTTCTTAACCCAGCCATGTTCATTCTGTGTGCCAGGGCATCCTGAGTAACTCCCACCACCACTTTAGGCTGCTCTGATAACTGCACGAGCTGCTTTTAGTTAACTAAACCTTTTACTAAGTTATTGACCACTGCTGGGCCTGGAGCAAGAAGGTTCAAAGTTTAAATATACACAAGGTAATAAAATCAATACTTGTTATTTCATTTAGAGAGCACGATCCCACTCTACAGCACCAGGTGCAGGTTATAAGAACAGGTAACAAAATACTGCAGAGAAAATGAATAGTTTACCTCCCCTCACCTACAAGTGTAATGAGTAACCTCGCACAGATTTCTAGTTGAACAAACTGGTACAAAAAGACTTGTCTTGTCTTGGATACAAGGTTCTGTAACGTTTCCATTGCAGATGAGACACTTGGAGACCTGCCAAAAGTCAGAGACTTTTTCCAGCCCCCAGTAACTTGCCAGCAAGCCCATCCCTGCTCCCAGGACGGGGGAATGGAGGGTGTCCCTGCAGGGCAGCACAGTGTCACTGGGCATGGACAGCCAGCAGCATCACCTGCAAGCTGCGGAAAAGGCAAAGCTCCTCACACCACGCAGCTGAATCCCCTTGTCCCAAATCCCCTGTGCCCGAGCAGCACGCGGCTGGCCCAGGGACCCTGGCCCAGGCCTGTGACACAGCTGGCACCAACCTTTCTGTCCAGCCAGGCCTACCCTTGAGGCAACAGAGTGACCCATGGCACCTGCTGAGTCTCAGCTTGTTCACACATCAAGACCACTCCCTCTTCCTCCTCCCTTCCTGGTCTTCTTCAAAGAGCCAGCTCCCATGCTGAGCTGTCCCTGCTGCCTGCAGACCTGGTACCAGGCAGAACAACACCAGGATGGGACCCAAGGGGAGAGGGGATTCAGCAGGATGGCTGCTCAGCCACCTGCAGAGCACTGAGGTGTGTCAGCCTAAACAGCCTCACCAAAGAACACACAACCTGCACATAAAGAGGAGTCAAACAGCTCCATGCCCACTTTGGCATTATTGTCCTTTGCCTCTAAGATCACTTCTGTCCTTTCCAGAGAGCTGGAAGCTGCTTGTCTGGAGCAGCTCAGGCAAACAGACAGAACGGGAATGATCAAACCTCACATGGAGTCACAGAGCACACCAATAGCTCCATGGCTCAGCACACTTCAGCAGTGTCCAAGGATCCCCAGTGCATTTGTCACATATGTGGAGAGGGCTCCACTGCCCTGTGTCCAAATTCTAAACTACATCAGATAAGTTTAACACACTTCAGATACTTTGAAAATACCAATTTGCCATCAGAACTGCTGAAGTTGCCACAGAGATGCTGCCCAGCCTTAGATGAAAGGAAGACTGTGACTGCTGCAGGGATAAACCCATGAAAAAATATTTCTTTCAAATATTTGGGAACTCCTGACAGAAGGGAAAAATGAAAACAACTGATCTGGTTCTACAAAACCAAACCAAAACTGACACCTTTTTCTTTGTGAATTGCACACTGTACATGATGTTAAAAAGAAACAGAAGTATGATTAAAACACTGTGCAAGCCTCCTGAGCACTGTACAGCCTGGCATACTGGTTCATGTTTGGTTGCCACACCTATGTAACATTGTATTTTTGGTTGCAGTACTATATAACATTGAATATTTTTGTTGCAGTTCCGTATAAACATTAACATGAGCGCTTTGAGTGTCCAGGACAGACACGATTTCATACAACTAAATCCTGATTTTTTTTTTTTCTATTTATTTGCTTGCATATTACCAAGAAAAGCAAACAGTATAATAGATAAGCCGTTTGCCTCTAACACTCCGTGAACGTCTCTGATACAATTATCTCAGATTTTGACACTGTAAGAAGTGAAACCCTCCTCAGTTTTCTTTCTCTAAAATCAGCCTCTGGGCACTACCATAATCTAAGGATATAGTCCAACCCAGCAGCGCTACAAATCAATTCTACCCTTTATGCCACAAAATTAAACACCTTTCCTTGTGCTATTGACCCTGAGCTGCCTACACGATCATTTGCTTGATCAGCTACAGGCAACCCCTCTTCATCAGTTGCAATGGAAATTCACCATCCTGCGCAGACACCTTAACTCCTTTCACGGTTTATTCTTCAGGAATCCACTCCGACATCACTTTGCCTGAAAATCTTACTTTTTTTCACGTCCTTAAACTTTGCTTGAGGTTTCTCCCCAGCCTCACCTCACCATCTGTGCCCGAGTCCCCGCTGGCACAGCCACCGCGAGTCCTGCGAGCCTCCTGTCCCGGACCACACGTGAGGAGCACCCTTCTGCCAGCACTAGCACTAGGACTGCCTGTTTCTGTATTTACCGTCCTGTTTCCACCCGCCTCTAAAATAAACGGCAGAACATCATTCCTAATACCACGGTAAAGCGTCTTGAATAGTTCATCCCGCACATGGAAGATCCGCGGATACCCCAGGTCCCGCTCGGGCATCCGTGAGCCGCATCAGGCAGAGCCTTTCGCCTCCGCCTCCTCCTCAGCTGTTTGGAGACACTGCTGGGCGCTGGCTCCGATGAAAGAGCGACAGCCTAACCTGACCGGACCCCTGTCGTAAAAAGCGCTCATCCAGGTGATTTACCTGATTTTATTTGCACTTTTTACACTTCAATCACTCCTGGGGAATTGCTGCGATGCCGCTGACCCTCTATCCTCCTCCTCAGTCACATCCGAAGGGAGCGAGGAGTCCTGTCGGGGGACTGTCCCCGCGTGTACTCACTCCCCTTCGCCTGGTGACCCCGGTCCCCGGCACGGCTGCCCGGCCGGTGCGGTGGCTATTGAGGTTCTCGGTCCCCAGTCGCCGCCCTCGCCCCCATCACACCAGGCGCCACCGAAGTTCCGCCGCCCGCCCCAACTCCGCCGCGGCCGTCCATTGTCTGCGCGCCCGGAGGCGCTTTGGGGAGAAACCAGCCGAAAAGCCGAGTCCACCGCCCCGCCCGGCCTCCCCCGCCGCTCCCCTGCCCGCGGCCCCGCCACGGCAGGCCCCGGCTTCGGTCAGGGCCGGGGGTGCGCGGGGGTCCCCCGGGGCGGGGGCGCTGCCCGGCGGGGCCCGGGGCGGGCGCTGCGCCAGCGAGGGCTCCACGGCCGCTCCCCCCGCCCCGCCCGGCCCCGGCGCCGAGGGGCTGCCAGGGCGGGCGTTCCCCGCAGCCCCCGGCCCTCCCTGGCCATGGCCGCCCTGTCACCGGGGAACACCCCGCGGCCAAGGTGCCCGAGCCCTGCCCGGGCGGGAGGCCGAGGCGCGGGGGCCGAGCCCGCTGACAGCGCGGCCGAGCCCCGCAGCCGCCGCGGCCCCGCGCCGCCCGCCCCGGGCCCGACTCCGGGAGGGACGCGGCGCGGAGCCGCGGGCTGGCGGCGCGGGGCGGCCCCATCCCCTCCCCGGGCGCGCACAATGGCTCCCGCCAGCCCGGGGCTCCGGTGTCACCGCGGGGGGAGCAGCTTTGTGTCGGGAATCCAGCCCCAAACCCACAAAACACACAAAACCAGCGCGCGGGGAGCGCGGGAGCGGCGCCTGGGAGCGCGGCTCCTCCTTCGCCGCTCCGGGAAGGCCTGCGGGAGGGAGCGCGGCGGCAGGAGCGCCGGGGGCGGCGGGGCCGGGGCCGGGGTGCCGGGCGCGGTGCGTTACCTGCCGTGGAACCAGTCCTTGCAGGCGTCGCACTCGATCATGAAGCGGGTCACGTCGTAGGGCAGCCGGCAGATGCAATAGACGGGCACCGTCGCCATGTTCGCGCCGATCCACTCCGCTCGCGGCCGCCCGCCCGCCCGGCCGAGCGGAGCGGAGCGCGGCGGGGCCGAGGCGCGGAAGGGGGAGACACGGGGGAGGAAGGGGAGAGCGCAAAAACAGAAATAATACGAAATAATAAAAAACGTTATAAAACCGCGATAGTGGATTTAGGGCTCCAGAGGGGCGGGCGAGCGGTGCCGGAGGACAGGGAAGCGCTGCCCGGAGCCGGGGGCCATGGCCAGGTCCCGCCGCCCACCGGCGCCGCGGGCCGGGGCTCTCTGTTGTTGTTGTTGTTGTTGTCCCTCCAGGATGGTGATTCCCGGTGCTCGGCGATCGCGGCGGTGCCCCCTGGTGACAGCCTGCCGCGGCCTCCCCGGCGGGCCCGGCCTTGCGTCAGCCCGGAGGAAGCGGGGCCGGGCCGGGCGGAGCGGATCGCGGCGGAGCGGGACTCCCCGGTCGGGGCCGGGGCGCGGCGGGGGCTCGGCGGAAAACGCGTGTTTTTGTTAACCCCCGCCTGCCGGGAGGGAGCTGCCCAGCCCGAGCGCCCCCGCCCGCCCCGCCGGGGGGGCCTGGGGGGCGGTACGGGGGAGACCGGGAGCGGGGAGCGCTCGGGGGCTGCGGGAACGGGGAGACCCCGCTTGGGGCGCCCGGGGATGTCTGCGGCAGCGGGCAGAGCCCGAGCGGGGAGCCGGGTGCTCGCAGGAGCGGGGAGCTCTGGGTCGCCCCAAGGGAGAGGAATCCCGGAGAAGTGACCGCAAGTGCGGGGCGACCCGCGGGAACAAGGCCCGGCTGGGTGTGCGGATGGGGGCAAACAGGTACACACTGCGGCTGGTTCACATGTAAAGAACCCGAAAGAACGAGCTTCTTTCTATTCGGTAACACGATCTTAGTGGGGGTTTAACCACCTGGGAGGTTTACTGGAACGAGATGGTCTTTAAGGTTGCCTCCAGCTCAAAGCACCCTGTGATTCTCTATTTGTATGATTTCTGCTTTTAAAGTCACCACCTCTGCTCACAGCAGCCCTTTCCCTGCTGTGACACCACAGGGATGGTAATAAACACCCACCAAGAACCAGATCACAGCAGCATCTGGGCTGTGGGGGGATGCTAAGGCACTGATTGACCATGTACCCCAACACTGCACAGCCCCACCGACCTCCTCCCACACAGAGGCCAAAGAGGAACCATGGAGTGTGTGCCAGGGCTGAGGATGCAGAACCTTGCTGCCGTGGCATGCCAAGGCTCTGACAGGGGTTAAACAAATGGGCTGGGGGCTTTTGGAATGACTTCTATCCCCAGAGTGTTCAAAGGTGAGTGGCACCTTCCCCTGGAGGAGCGAGAGCTTCCTACAGAGAGGTCACAAAGGGCCTCCCAAATAATGTGGGATGTTAATTTTTCTGCAATGGATTCAGCATTTTGAATCCATTACATTTGGTGGTGTGGCAGGGAATTTGTCTTTGAGCAAAAAACTAAAACTGGCATTTCTGAGACTCTTTTCATCTGTCTGCAAAACCCCTCAGAATTACCTGTGGAGGATAAGGGTAATTCATGAAGCCAAAAAACTTCAGTTCCAAGTTTTTTTACAGAGGCAGATGTTGAACGGCTGAAGAGGGGCTGTCAGGATCATTCCCTTTGCCCATTGCATGTATATGCCACAGGCAGGACTGTAACACACAGGGCTGTATGTGAGTGACACACTCAGCCCCACTACAGGTGGCCTCTGACACAGCTGGAAATGCAGTGACACAGTGGGAGGTCCCAGGCCTGTATCCTAAACTGTCAGTGCTTTCAAGTGTCTCAAAGTGTACCAAGGGACCTGTTATCTTCATCAAAATGCACTACGTAAGAACCTGCTCCCTAAAACCAGCCCTCTTTAAGGTTAAATCTATTGATCATGGCTTTAATGTTCAGAGCTTCAGCCAGAAAGTAGAAGAAGGAGTCCTGGGAGTAAAGCAGGATGGGTCAGAACAGCTTGGGAGCCATCACAGAGCTGCAGACACCTTTACACCTTTACACTGCTCCTCGATGCCAAGGACATCTCTCAGCACCACTCAGCTCAGGGCCTCTAGAGACTGGGATGTCCTTTGGTAGAGGATGGTCACGAGGACAGTGGCCTTTGTGCCTCTGCACTCCCTACACAATGGCAGCTGCAACCTGAAGGGCCTCCCTCTCTTCCTGAAACCAGTGTAGTTATGTTATGGAGCATGGAAGCAGCAGGTGGATCCATGATCTTGGAGGCCTTTTCCAAACAAAGTAACTATTCCCTGAAGCAGCTCCTCCACACCACTTTCTGTGCCTACGTTCCCTCTTCCAGTTGTTTATGGGCTTTGCTCACCCAGCCTGTATCGGCTGTGAAGAATTTTTCTCATCCCCTTTCCTCAGTCTCATGAGCATCTCCATGCATACAGCTTTATTTTCAAGGCACCACCCGAATTCCAGTGTTATTGTGCCCGAATACCCTGAGGAGTTGGTGCTCACTACAAAGGGCAGGAGGGCTATGCCTAAGTGCAGCCAGGTGCTCCTACAGGCTGGAATCATGTCCAACTCTTCATTGCCCATTGCTAGCCCTCAAGTGATGCCATACCTAGTAGCAGAGTGGTGTGTCTGTGGTTTTACTCGTTTTTACAGTGTCCACATTTCAACAGATACGGCCAAGTGCCATAGTCACTTCGGCCATCTGTAGTTGTGCTGGAGGATGCTGGAGCTGATACTGCACGGAAATGCAGAGGCTGTGCTGGCAGTTCAGACATCTTACTCATGGTTTTAAAAGGAATTAGTGGATTTAGAAACTTATGGATGAGGTTGTCCCATTGTCCTGAGCTTTCCATGAGCATCTCAATCCAGAAGGTGCCTGGCTGCCCTTGGGAAGAGATGGTGAGCAGTGGTGCAGTGCCCAGGTGCCTCAGCAAAACATCATTTGATCACAGAGTTCACTGTTTGAAACATCTAAGTGAGTTTTAGTATGCATTTTTAAACCAATTGGAAAAAAGTGGCACAGGCCCAAACAGAGGGCAAAGCCCCTCACAGCGTGGCTATGCAGGGCTACAAGCATTCTCTAGCCTAAAACTGCATAGAAGAGGGAGACACACGAGCCCGTTGCTGCCTCAGACTGATCCCCACTAATTTCATCTCTCACTAGGGAGCAGGACACTTCCTGAGACATCAGAATGTTCACTTTTCCCAAACTCAAACCATCCAGGAATTTCCCAGGTAAAAGAGATTTTCTAAGTGTTTAGAACTTTTATTCTGTTTGCTGAGAGCTGTTAAGAGCCAGGAGAATCACTGTTAGATGAGTCCTCTGCTCCCATCCCATCCCGTCCCGTCCCGTCCCATCCCATCCCATCCTGTCCATTCTTTCAGATCTTTCTGGAAATGAGTCATAGGGCTTCGAAGGACATGAGCCAATGCTCACTCCTCAGCCTCATTTCTGTGCTTGCACTGGACTGTGTTGTGCATATCTCCAGAGAGTGGAACAAGGATGTTTGTCCCAGGAAAGTGCTGCCTTCCCTCTGCATGACCCCTTCTCCAGCCACATCTTGTTCTTTTCCAATGGGGTGTTATTACCAACAATCCTTGGATGGCTCCACAGCTATCCAGCTATCAGTGCTTTGGACACACACATTATTATTAGCCCCTTATCTTCTGAGATCCTACACTGTCCCACTTCATCCCATCTCTGTCCAATGGGTACTACCCGCCTGTACATGGCAGGTCAGTGTGACCAGACTGGATTCACTTTACAGGCTTTGGGTGCGACCTAAAAGATCTCACGGACTCTCACCACCACTGGTACTGCAATCTGCCATGGGGCTGGATAATTGCGGGGCTGGATAACAGTGCTCCTGGGCACGGGCAGGACTGAAGGATGTGCCACGGCCTCATCCCCATCTCATGCCAGCCCAGGAGGGATGGCTGCATATCCCATTCCCCACTCCCCATTCCGCATTCCCCCTCCTGGCTGCACCGGGCGCTGGGCTCCGTGCAGGGGTGACCAGAGCTGTTCACTGAGAGGAACAACGGCCCCAGCCGCGGGCAGAGCTTCTCCCAGCCCCCTGGCAGCCAGCGGGGGCTCCAGCACAGACCGGGAGCATCCCGGGCCGCAGCAGCGCTCCCCGGCCCCGGGCAGGAAGGGGCGGAGCGGCGATGTCGACGTCGACAGCGATGGCGGTCGCGGTGGCAGTGGCGATGGCGATAGCAGTGGCCAGGCCTTCTTGCCCCGCTGCCCTCCCCGCTACCGGGACACGCCTCGCAGGCGGGAGCCGACAACAAAACCGCGCCGGGACGCCTGCGCTGGGCTCCGCCGACCCAAAAGCTGCCCCGCGGCCGCTGCCCAGCCTTGCCCTGGCGGGGACCGGGGAAGGCCGGGGTACAGCGCGCACTGCCGGGGGCCGGCTGCGGCACACACCGAGCATCGCTGCTCGTTAACGCAGACAGTTAGCGAGGGAGGAGCCGATGCTGTGGCTTGTGGCACAGAACGGACAGTGGCCCCACGTCCCACCCAAAGAGCGGATTCTCCCAGTTTAACTGTTGTCTTGGAGCTGGTTAATGAGACACTGGTCACACCGGGGCTTTCCTTACCGAGAGGGTGGTCAGGCCCTGGATCAGGGTCCTGGAGAGTGGGAGTGGGTCGGTGGCCCAAACTGTCAGTGTTCAAGGAGCATTTGAATAGTGTCCTTAATAATGAGCTTAAATTTTCGGTCAGCCTTGGAAGGGATTAGGCAATTCGACTCTATGATCCTTGTGGGTCACTTTCAACTGAAATTGTATTACTCTATTATTCCATGCCATTCAATTCCATTCCATTCCTTTCTATCCCTAAATTCAGGTGTCAAAGATGTTCTTCAGGAGCAAGCCAAGGCAGTAGCGTCATTCTATAGGATCACCGATCCTGGAGTCAGTTTAGTCTGTAAGAGGATTGTGTCAGTGCTGAGTCCATCTCTCCTGCGGGAAGCTGCTCGGGACAGCAGGCAGCCAGCCCTGTGCTCGTCCCAAGGCTGTAGGTTCACAGAATATCGCTTGAGCTCTCGCAGCCCACCCGTCCCGGCTCGTTCGCAGTGCAGCCACGCCAGGGACTGGCACTGCCACACGGGACCACTCCCACGCACCTTGGGTTTGTTGGTGCTGGTTATTCCATGCCAGCTCCCAGTTTGGGCACTGGGACAAGGGGTGCCCTGCAGCTGCATAAGAACTGGGAAGTGGGAATGCTGTCAGAGCAGACAAGCGCTGGCATAGGACAGGGAGGGCAGGCACCCCTCCCAGTTGCCGCAGGGGACTCTGACTCGGGAAAGAGGGGACTGCTGTCCCTTGTGGAAAACACAGCTGTGCTGCGGGGCAGGGCAGAGGGAGTCGTTTCCACTGTTCACAGCCCGGGCTGTCACTAGTGCGGCTGTGGAGCGAACAGGCACGGCAGGGGAGAAAACTCCCCAGTTTACACCAATGTGTAGATCTGCAGCTCCTCGTGTTCTCTCAGTTGGATCTTGTGTAACACTCACTGGTTCCCGGCTCTGTAGACGCACTGCCCACCCCCATCAACCTCTGTGAGCACCTGTGATTTTCTTTTTCTTTAAACAACTGCCCCCGTTATTTCTGCCTTATTTGCATCTCTTCAACCATGTGAGATTTAAAAGGAGCTGCACACATCGGCAAAGCCAGGGCATGACTCCAACCAGGTGTGGTGTCCCCCAGCAGTGAGTGAATCACAGAATCCCAGAATGGTTTCGGTGGAAGAGACCTTACAGCCCATCCAGTGCCACCCCTGCCATGGCTAGGGACACCTCCCACTGTCCCAGAGTGCTCCAAGCCCCAAAATCCAACACTTCAGGGATCCAGGGGCAGCCACAACCAAAGGCCGTGCTTCCCTCCTCTGCCTTTTTTAAGAGGACACCACAGATCCTGGCAACTCAACCACTTGACTTGGGCATAGGAAAAACTTTTATTTACATGTTAATTAAAAAAATACTTGACAAAAAAGGCATACAGTATTTTATACTAAAAGAATAAAGATTTTTATTAAGCACTGTAAGTTGCATTCAATAGCCTTCAAAGACACCACACCACAATCCATCTACAACCAGCCAAACCCAACAGTAGTTCATTCTTGCACAATCCATGAGTTGGGGCAGAACTCCCTTCAACTTACATTAAGATACCTACTTAGCTCTGGCGGGCAGGGAATGGGGAATTACACCTCATTTCTGATCACTAATGTGTGATGAAGAGCATCAGGAGAATTATATGAAAACGAATATAAAGAAATGATTCTGATTTTGAAGTACATTAAGTTTGGAAACACTAACAAAAACATCAAAATGATACAGGTATATTTGCTTATACTAAATTCTTGATGGGAAAGTTCTCAAGAACAAGCCATTTGTTTCCTGCTACAGAAGGGGGGTACTTTTTTTTGAAGATCAAAGCGTTTTTTTTTTTTTGTTTTTCACAGAATTTCATATTTGCTAATATGAAGGCATAAAACAGCAACAGAGAACAATAATGCATACAGCAATGAGTACACCAGGGTAACGTTGATATTCAAAACGGCTAGATAATTTTTTTTTTAAGTTTTAGAATAAATGCAACAGAGGTCAATAATCACAAAATTTTAAGGTTAGAGCAAGATCAGTCAATGACTAAACATAGTTAACATCTTTTATAGGACTATTACTGATTATTAGCTTTTTTTTGTTTTGCAAATGGGCACAGTACTTGTAAGAATGGAAGAAAGAGGACAATAACATGCATAATATTAACTACACACTTTAAAAATCATGAACCATGCAGAAGTTTAGCTCAAATAGTAGTACTAATGGTCTACGTCTGATTCAAAACCACATAGTTCATTGATCACGGATGCATGGTATTAGTCACAAAAAGTTTCCCAACACATTGTGTTTGTTTTGAAAGGTCGTTTGCATCTTCTATGATTTCAAGTTTATCTCCGTTTAACTCGCTCGTAACATGTATGATGTCTATTGAACTCAGCAGAACTGCAGTGTTACTGAGAATTGGTAGTTTCGAGAGTTTGCACATTTTTAACACAAAAGAACCACGGCAACGGTGATGAGATTTCAGAAAGAAAAAACTGTGGTTGTGCCTTTTTCCCCCCATAATCATGAAATCAAAGCCTTAAAGAAAGCTTTATTGTGACACAGTAATGCAAAATCAAATATAATGGCATACATATGGTGCCAAGTACTAAAAATTATAGTTTTAAGCTATATATACTTAAAGACTGCCAAAATTTGTTTTCTTTATATTTCAAAAAACAAAACTACAAGCTTTTGTCATAACCAGTTTAAACTTTATGTATACTTCATTTTAAGTGCGGGAGTCAAATGCTCTTCATTCTTTTTTTTTTTTTTTTTTTTTTTTGTTGTTGTTGTTTTATTGTAGCATTTTGACTACAACTGGTTAAAACTAAAAAAATGTGTTGTTTAAATCTCTGACATCAAAGAGGGATCCGAATTTCCAAAGTCCTCATTTTTCTCTTACGGAAAGGAAAAAATGTACATAACTGTAGGCTCTCTTTCTTTCCAGATATTCCTAATCCTGACCATTCCCAACATCCTTCACCCTCTATAAAAAATAAGTTTACTCTTCTTTTTTTAAGACAGTGGCCTCAAGAGCATCATCTTTATGGCAAACACTGTCTGCATTTAGTGCATTTAAGTGAGGATTCGTATTGCACATTTTAGAGTCATTACTCAAGGCACTTTCAGACTGATTGGAAGCCCTGATGTCTCCTGTATTCCCATTCATCTGGGAAGCTGGTTTTTCCTCAGTCACAACTCCATTTTCAGCCAGGGATCCATCTGAAGACACAAGTGAGGATTTAGATTCCTCGGATTTTGACTTAAGTTCTTTGGCTACTTCTTCTGCTGAAGCAGCGTAAGGAGGTTTGCCCTAGTTGTTAAAAAAAGAAGAGAATTACTGAAGGACCAGTGCTAAAAATGTATATAATTGTACAGTTTGATATAAGGACACTACAACAGGCAGCATGCAGGGCATAGGGTCGTGAGTGAACACCAAATATCAAAGAAGTGGCCCACAAAATACACGGAGAGGATTTTCGGTGTTCCCCAGAGCCTTCTGATGCCCCCGGGGCAAATGCTTTACTTCTAACTTCGATGTTGCCCTCCTTTCACCACATCAGAGCTATATAAATGTCTGAAACACCGAAAGTGAGAATCAATGTACAGCTGCACTTTGCTCCTTGGTTCATGTGTGCTGTGATTCAGTGGCAGGATTCCGTGTTACTCAAATACAAACACGACTGTTTCCAGTCAGCATTTGGAGGAGTGCAAAGGCACCATGCACTACTCCCTGCACCAAGTTATATGCTTCCAAGATTAGGAAATGCTTTCATAAAAAAAGCATATAGTAAAATCTTACAAGACCAAGTATAGCCATAAAAACCAGACTGATGCAGCACACAATTAGTTTTTAAGTATTCATAATTACTTAGTGTTCCACAAACATAATAGGCTTTAAACAAACCAAAATAAGCAGGTTAGGCTGCTAAGAAGCAGCACACTGGTCTGTCACACTGTTCACAAAGTCAAGTGCTAAGAAATGGCTTAAGACAGGGACATCTCAAACAGCAGCAAACAGCTCTGCAGTCTAAAAAAACTTCCATTGTTACCTACTAGAACACCTGCAGTATCTGCTGAAGGATTTTACAGAAGGACTTTGCAGGTGAGTCAGAGTTGATGTTCTCTAGCATTCTCATTATCCAGATAATCACAATTCTCAGTCCCATTGCATAGGGATGGGACTGCACATGAGGACAAGGGACACTGATCATTGTCATAGTGCCTCTTTACACACACACTTAAGTTCAGCTTTCAAGACATGCTTTAGTTTCTTTCCAGAACAACAGTGAAAGGTCTCATCTTGGGACAAAACAGACCAGTCTGGTGCAATGGATAAACCCAAAGACCTTGTTTTAGTCAGATTCCCAAGCTGAGGGGAAAAAGTGCCTCAGGCTGAGCCTGGCCCCGCACAGGCACTGCCTCAGTGAGGCAGAGGGGCCACTGGCACCTCCCAGCCTCACCTGGCCCTCACAATCCCACTGTGTGGGAACAAGTTCTCCCTGCCATGTGCATTTTAAATCACCTTTTTTCTCTTCCTGTACAAGGAACATCCTATGTGGCCTTGATGACCACAAAATGCAATGAGCTCAGAAAATGCCATTTATCTTTCTTCTCCAGGCACAGTTTTACACACAGATCCTTGTGATCACAAATATTTACCATCCAAATTACATTTCATTAATAAAAATGCAAATATCCAACCGTGATGGCACTCGTCAAGACACCTGCAACTACTACCTGAACTACACTCCCATATGTACACCTGTAGCAAGCCTGGAGTAATTGGGAGCTCGTTTTCAGGATTTCCTTTATTTCAAAGCTTAAGGTACTCAGAAATTAGATGCTCTATCTTTAACACAGTGGTTTCTCTTCTATTTAAAGATGTAAAGTTTCAGATCAACAAGTATATTTGTAGACAGATAGTCTGTGTACACAGCAATTTAACAAAGAAGAGAAGTATTTGAATTTTTACACTTTTAAAACAGTAAGTTTTACTGCAAGGTAATAGTTGCTTCATTATCTACTGGAGAACATTCTCTCTTTTACTGTCTGACACCTGAAAACACACCCCTACTCTCAGGTCGCCCTGACAAATGGCATGTCCATATGATATTTATTGTGGAAGCTATTCCAGCTATCTACTACTCATTCACCCAACTGCATAGCAGCCAGAACCATGGAAAAGGGAGGAAAACACAACTCTGAAAGCAACTGGCATCTCATACAGATCAGCAGTCTGCCTCAGCTACATTTGAAGGATCCATAGAACAGACAGAAGTCATGATCCATGGACGCTCTGTAGGGTGTCACCAGGAAGGAACCTACATGCTCAGGGGGAAAGGTTGCCCTGATATTCCCAAGAAGTTTAGAGCGACCTCTCGGATCTGGAGCATGGCAGCAGCAAAGATCCTTCACTGCTACAAACTTTCCTTCATGAGGTTTGGACCATGGTCCCAGAAAAGAATTGGGGAAGAGTGGGGCCAGGAACAGAACTGCTAATTTGTTTCAGCTTTGTATTTTTCCCATTTTCTAAATTTTCTTCTACTCCCATGGCTGGTTAGAGCTGTGTAGGCACAGGATTCATGTCAAAATACATTCTTCCACGTCTGTCTTTAGAAGCAAAGTTTGCTTTAAGTGAGCTGTGACACCAGCCTGTCCTGTCACCGCTGTGCAGCTCACAGCTTCCACGGGTCGCCAGAAACACTTGTAGCTGTTAAAGTGGTGCTGGTCTGGAGTCCAGCCCAGCCCAGCCCGTCACAGAGCGTGCTGCAGTCAGGCACATGGCTTCATTACCTGAATTGCTCCCTGGCTTTTATAACCTCGCCCATAGTACCTTCCACCTCTTCCAAAAGTTCTTATCACCGGAGTGGAGATAACTCCTCTAGGACGCCTGCAGGGGTGGGGCAAGGGGAGAAAATAAAACACAGATCAGTTTTGGTTACAACTGTTTTACATTTAGTTTCGCTGGAATATTATTTCCCTAGCTTTACTGTCTAGTGCCTATCATCAACACATCTTTAAAGAGGCAAGATGCTAATTCTGAATTGCAGGGCTCTACTGCTTGCAATAGTATAAAACCAACAAACTTTTTGGGTCCAGAGCAATAAAATGTCTCTTTCTAAAATTCCCTTCTGAAGAAACAAT
Organism: Catharus ustulatus; assembly: GCF_009819885.2. Classification (NCBI taxonomy): domain Eukaryota; kingdom Metazoa; phylum Chordata; class Aves; order Passeriformes; family Turdidae; genus Catharus; species Catharus ustulatus. The sequence goes on along the minus strand of NC_046233.1, from coordinate 20,387,729 downwards.
AAATTATACTTTCAAAGTATACTTTATACTTTGCAGAAACATTTTCCAAGTGTCAAATTATCCTCATGGCATTTTAAAACCAGAGCTCAAAATACTTTCACCTTACAAAAACAGCAATTTGAACCACATAGAAAGCGATTTCCCACATTAAATAGCAGTTCCCAGTATAAACACATGAGACAGACAGGATCTGATAAAAGAAACTGAGGCAGAATTCAAAAATTGTGTAGGTGTAAAATTATCTAAGAAACCAAGGGAATAAAGGAGTTTCTCCTGTATCTGGCATGTGGCAATTGATAAGTTGGGATGCTTTCCAATGAAGACTCCCCAACTTAGACACATTAGGTGGTGGTTTTTGGTTTAATTCAGTACAGATTACATCAGATGAAACCAAACTTTCTCACTTTGGTCTCAAGTTGTGCCAGGGGAGGTGGTTTAGATTAGATATATTTGGAAAAATTTGTTCACAGAAAGGGTTGTCAAGCCCTGGCACAGCTGCCCAGGGCAGTGCTTGAGTCACCATTCTGGAACTGTTCACAAAACACATGGATGTGGCACTTGCGGATATGGTTTAGGGGTGAGCATGGTGGCAGGTACTGGGTTGACAGTTGGACTCGATGATCTTAAGAGGTCTTTTCCAATCTCAGCAATTCCAGGATTCAGCTACAGCTGCTTTAATTCCAACAGCTGCAGAAACTGAACTTCCCAATCATTATGTCAAGAACCCTGTTCTAAAAATTCCTTGTTTTCTCTACTAGAAATACTGGATTGCTCTAGAAGCCTGGGAATGCCCTGTGTTTGCTCTGGATGTGCTGCCGATATTGGGAGGTGCTGGTTTGACACCTGACCCCACTGGGGCTGGCTGGAACAGCAGGATGCTGCTCAGCTCCCTGAGCTGAGTGAGGCTGAACTGCCCAGGGGAACAGCACTGTGACCCCCAGGCTTCTCTCACACGCTGTGAATTCCCACACTGCGCAGTAAGAAATCAAATTCTGGGGTTTAGAAGCAACAGCAGAGAATGAAGAGAGAGAAGAACTGTGGTTTGCATGTGAGTCTCTCTTGCTGTGTTCCCTCCTTGCCAACCCTACTGGCTTTCTTTTTACAAGGTCAAAGTGTGTCCTTCAAGGAGCTGAGAAAAGACTTTCCCCCTAAGAAAATCACATTAAATACACTGATGGATTGAGGCCAGTACAAAGCAGCTGGTGTAACTTTACACAATAAGAACAACATCCAAGCTCAGCATTGCAGAGACATGAGGCAATGGGTAAAGAAGCCTGACTCAATCCCCTCTGCTGAAAGAGATAAAAATGGAATACAAATGTGCAAAACTGGGCCATGAACTGAGACAACCTGCTGTGCTGTTTCCCAGTTGTGACCTTTGGTAGGAAATAACCTCTGCCAACATGAACCTGTTGTTAAAGCACTGGAGATCAGGGAAAGGTTCTTCCCCAGAGGGTGCTGGGCATTACCCAGGCTCCCCAGGGAATGATGACATTCCCAAGGCTGCCAGAGCTCCAGGAGCCTTTGGACACTGCTCCCAGGGATGTGCAGGGTAGGACTGCTGGGGTATCTGTGCAGGGCCAGGGATTGGACTCCCATGATCCTTGTGGCTCCTTTCAAACTCAAAATATTCTATGATTATGTGATTCTGTCTTTAGGCAGAACCCTTTAAGTGAGCATGTTTTCCTATTGGTTCTACTTTAGTACCAACTGACCCAACAAACAGGTAGGCTGCCTGCAGTCATTTTCCCTCTGGCCTATTCTGGTAACTCTACATGAGACCAATGTCCTATCGGTGCTAATCTGATGGAGACAGGATCTGACATTGACAGTTTTCCCGTCTCTTTGGGGTGACAATCTGGACAGTACCTCCAATAAAAAGTAACTTCAGCCATTTTATCTCAAATTGAAATCTACTACTAAAGAATCATGTTTCTCTGTCATAAAGATACTGGCAGGAGCAGCAACACTCTTTCAGTGATCTGTTCACTTCCCAGGTAAAGAGGGTTCTCAGTTCCCTGCTACTGATGTTCTATGTGAATTCAGGGACTTCCTTCTTCAGGAGATGGAGGAACTGCTGTCCTGTGTGGATGTAACCCTCCAAGTCCCAGGGTGCCCAGAGACCTGATCAGGTTGCTTTGGCAGGACACCAGCCATTGCCAGCAGCACCTCCCCACACAGAGTGCAGGTCATCGGGAGAAGCAACCAGCTTCTGTTCATGTATCCTCATGAAAAACAGAACTGATAATCATTCAAGAGCCTCATTTCAATGGTGACAGAGGTTGTTTTGTCCCCTGGTACCCAAGCAAACCTCATGCTTCTCCACCTTTGTTCACTCCCACTGTCTCCAGATGCTGCTCTGGACCAGCACAGTGCTCCCCAAACCCCCCCATGCCTACACAGGTGCTTGACCGTTGTCTGAAACACCTAAAACTACGCTCAGTACTTCTGTTTCGGCAGTTGGATCTCATTCTAGAGTACTGGGCAGTCCTAGCTACATGGGGTGCCCTCCAAGGTTCTGCTCTGCTGCCACTGAACCTGTTGACATCCCAGGGCTTCAGATTAACCCAGCTCTTCACTCAGCCCAATATAACAGGGATTCCAACAGCTCTGGCTGACTCCAGCATGAAGTTGGAGTAAATTAACAGATAGATGAAATTCACACACAGTGGAATCTTTCACACTGCTGCTCCCTAGCTCAAGGTGGCAATAAATCCATCAGCTTTACTCCACTCCTAATATAGATAGACACAATACATAAATCATGTTACTTTAGGATTGTCTCCTGTAATAGACACAATCTTAATGAAAGATAGAGATTTCTGTAAGGCATAGAACCAGAAAGCCTATGGAAAAAACAGCATCTTAAAAGAAACAAACTAGATATTTTTGTAATAAAGTACTTGGTTTTCAGACATGTTGTTCACCTGTAACTTCAGCTGTAGTGAAATGAAGTGGAAGAGCTGAATAAACCAATATTCTTTTAAGCACATTTCCATCATGACTGTAACAGAGAACTATCAAACCCAGAAATGTCCTTCAGATGTTTTCTACTTCACAAGATTACATAATGTAGTTATTAAAAATGTTATCATGCTTCTAATAAATGTCCTTCCACAAAAAAGAAAATAATTTAATGCAATACAATGGTTTAATGGAAAAGTCCTGAAGTAATCTCATGCAAAACCAACCTCTCTATGTGTGTATATATCTATCTCTATGTACTTCAGATTGAGTACTAATTTTATTTGCACATAAATATGCTTATACATATACATGTTTATATTTGTATAGACAAATAACTGGTGAAAAGCATCTTAAAAGGAATGCCAATGTTTTCTTGAACTTTCAGTAGGTATTATTGACCCTACGTGTCATAAAGTGTGCCATATGCAAACTACCACCTCCAACTTTTCCCTGTTTTCCTTGTTTCCCCAATCATTAAATCTCATGTGAGAAAGCACATTCCCAGGCTGGCACTTACCCTCTGGCTGGTCCTCCCACGGACACCACCTGCAGAGGAAATGGCCCTCTCCCCCCTCGTCCGCGTCTGCTTCCAGCCCAATGGCCGACTACAGTGCCGGCAATTTCAAGTTTCCCTCCCTGAGAAGGAATAGGTTGGACTCCTGCACATAAAAGCAAAACCAAACTTTGATCTTCACAATCATCACAGTAAAGTTCCAAATGAATGGAAAGTTGATTTGCCCAGATTTCACCACATAACCCATTTCTTCTATGGATACCATGAGAATATTGCTGGCTTTGCAGTATTCCAGAAGCATTAGAACTCCAAGAGCCTGCTTCCCCCTCTCCCCTTTTTAAAAATAGATACGAATTCTGAAGAGAAAAATGATCTGACATGCATGCTTCAGCTTCAGTAATTAAAAATATACTTGAGATAAGCCTCAAGAAACCAGGGAAATTTTACAAGCTGGCTGAAGATTGCTTTTTTCCTTCATTCCCAAAGAAGAAGGAATTCCTGCAGGTTCAAGGTTCTTTTCAGCCAACAGCAAGTATCAGCATAGACCATATAGATTATATTGGCAATAAGGAACTTACTAGGCTGGATAAACTGTACTAACACTAAGCTGCTATAAAAATGTAGCATTCAAACAGATCTGGTTTAAAAGGTGGGTCTATCATTCCCCCTCCAAGAAGGCAGCTAAAATTACAGTTGTCTAAGATGCAACTATAGCTTCTGTTCAAGTTGCTCATGTCTTTATACCAAATCAGCTCTAGGGCATACCATGTATTTCAAGAAATCCAGGTATGTGAACTGAGCAAGATGTTACTGGTAAGACCATCAGCACCAAAAGGATTACAAACCACAGTTTACGCAGCCATAATTAGTTTCCAAATGTTAACAGGCTGGTAACTACACTACTGATTACGGCCAGAAGGTTTCTACTTCCCTGTGCAAGTCCTTCAGCTCCAAATGCAGACGGTTTGCAGGGCCAGAGTTATTCACACATGAAGCATTAGAGGCATGTTTGCTCTTAGGATAAAAGCTCAGAGGCCAGAAAGAACAGCTAAATATGTGGGGAAAATTTACCCTGAACAGGTTTCCATCATCCCACATCATACAGGAAATGAGCAATGGGCACACAGGCAGAGAAGTAAATTCCAGTCCTGTGTCCACACCAGCACTGATGCAAGCAAAGAAGGGCTCAGCTTTAATAACAAAGTCAGTCATTTCTACGCTGGGTCTTGGCAAAAGGCTCAATTGTCCCCAGATTTTGGAAAATCCCTGTTAATACAAAGGCAGAGGCCAGTGGGTTACAGATGCCCTCTTCGCCTGTGGAGCAGAGGAGACAATCTGCCCACTGGGTTTCAGGCTATCCTGTGTTTGAAGGAGGTTTCTGGCATGAGGAGGGCTGGCACTCGGGGCTTGCGGCAGGGACGGGAGCAGGGCGGACAGCGGGCGGACAGCAGCCGGGCAGGCTCTAGAGAGGGAAGCTGAGACAGTTAGGGAGACAGGGAGTCAGTAGGAAAGCCTCAGACCAACCCATACAGTGGAGGAAGCCGTTGCCAGAAGCTCTAAGAAAAAGGGTTTGGATATAATTACCGCCCTGAAACTTGCTAGTCCTGTTGCTGTCATTGCCAGAGAAGGCTCCGGAGTGTCCTGCCGCTGCCGCCACCCGGAAGGCCCGGTAAGCGCCTGTGGCTACTGTTTCCCCATAAGGGCCTCCGAAGCCATAGACTCCTGTTAGACCCAGGGTAAAGAAAGACAGGGGAAAAGCTGTGAGGGGGCCAGGCAACCAGGAAGGCCCCAGTAGACAGGTTGCTGCCTCCTTCCACCCTTCCAGAGCCAGGCGGGAGGGCTGCGCTCCCACGGGCCAGGCTCCTGTGGGCGATGCAGCACCACCAGAGGAGCCCCGGCCAAAGGTGTCCTGCTGCCTCAGCCAGCAGGGAGCCTCTGATCCGAAGGGCAGGCCTCAGGGCTTGGAATGGGATCCCAACTTCTATGGCATTGTAAAGGCTTGTGACAATTTTTTGGCAGTGAGCTCTAGTGGCTACAGTCATGGCATCCCTGGAATGCCTGTGTCCAGTATCCATACCTCTATGGGCCTTGGTACAGAGAGATTTTGAGGAAGGGAGCAATTCTAGGAACAGCCTGGAATGGTTATGTCAGTATTTACACTTGAGGGTGCCAGTGGGTACATGACTGTAGCAAAACACAGAGGAGTGTGGAGGGGCAAAGATTGTCTTCAGCCCTGACAGGTAAACTGTGTCTGCTAAATTAGAAACATTTCGAACCAATTTACTGTCCAACTCAGAGCTTTTTCATACTACCCAGTGTCAATCCATTCCTCTTTTTCCTAGTTCCACAATATCAGTAAAAATATTTTGATCTGGCAGTTACTGAAAACGTGATGAAAATATGCAGCAATACAGCACAATCCATATCATTGGGCTAATAAAAGCAACCCCAATATACAGTGATTGGCACATGCCAACACAAGCTGACCACTTGCTTTTCTGTATTTTCCCTATGAAACTGAGGGTTGGTACTTTTGGGAATGTGCAAGGTAAGGTAATGTGTGGCACTGCTGTCCCATCACTTACCAGCAAAGCCTCTCCCCCTGCCCTGAGGTGGTGGGACTGGCCCAAAGTGTCGAGGATACATAGAAGCTGGATAGAAAGGCATGGCAGGTGGAGGTGGGAAAGGGAGAGGATGGTTCTGCCTGGAGAAATTTAATCCTTCTAGGATGCTCTGACGCATCTTTTCAACCTTGGCTGCCTGCTCAGCCTAGGAATAAAGAGAAGGTCACAGAAGGGCATTAAAATTCTCATTTCAATTGTATAAGGCTACATTTACACAACAAATTCAAAGGAAAATACAAAATAATGGAGGAGCAGAGACAGAATCATCATCCCAAACCTGGATTGCAAACCAGAGTCTGTGCACATAGGCTGAAACATGCCTGGAGGGTTACAACCCTGAGAGGAACCATAGCCACCATCAGTAGCAAAGCTAGGATCAGCTCAAAGTGACCTCAAGTCACAAAAAAAGAAAGGACACAGTTTCAGACCTTCCAAAAAGTTAAAAATAAAAAAATGTGGGTTATTCAGTAAACTCTTTTATCAGTTTCCTGTTTTTACAGGTGGATAGTAACTTTGCATGATTTGGATAACACAAAAAACTCTTTAATTCGTATTTTAAGATGGTTGTAAGACATGTGAAAAGATTTTGAGCTGAGGATCCCAAAATGACTTCACAGTCTGTAAAATCAGTTAGAAATGACCAATTTTCTTTCACTACAAGCCCAGTGCAGCTTAGTCCTTTGGACAGTCTGACCCAAAAAGCTGGGACTTGAACAAATGTGCAAAGTTTCCAATTTGGCCATTCATCATATCAGTGCTTTCATTTCCAGAGAGAAAAAAAAAAAAAAAAAATCTAAGTCCAGTTGATACCTTTTCTTCCAAATCTACCCAAATGCCATCCTATTCATCAAGACATAAGGAATTAAAGAGCAAAACCCACCCATTAGCCATTCCCCTCATATTTGCCTTTAAAAGCAGAGGTGACATCAGGTGAATGATGACACTCACATCATGCAACTGTTGTGGGCACATGGGACATTCCATCACCCTGCACAACTACACACCTGACCGTCACAGAGGTCGATGAGCGGAACTTTCTCCCGGCTTGCTTTGATGAGCTTGGTCTGGAACAATTTCCCATCAAAATACATCCAGGGACAGCAGTGCTCCCATGGAATCGGCTGTCCGCAGGCATCGTTGGCAAAAAGAGCCATGTCCACACCGCTCATAAAGAGAGCAGACAGCTGGATTCCGCGGGGATCCAGATTCTCAATCTGTTCAAAAATGGAGTAAATAGAGTAAGACCACAATGAGATGTAATTCAAAGTTATTCCCATAGTTACATTCTTTTCAAAACTCTTGCAAACAGAGGGATTTTAAAAGGTCATCCAGACTTTCAGAGGTCTGAGCAGAAGAACACATCGGAACCTCTCACTTGTGCATGCAGAGCTGCCATCTTCAGAAAAGCTGTGGTCCCATCCACCTGCTCTGGAGACCGGAGATAAACACAAACCCCTATTTTTCAACATGAAGCGCAGGAAACTATTTCTAAAGACACTTATAGGAAGTTAGCACTAGAAAGCTTCATTTAAACTTTTATTCCAAATAATTAAGTGCTTCTGAGATGTGTGGTAGAACATCTCAGGCATGAGCTCAATACAAAATTCCATTTTTTTTCCCATGTAACACATTTTCTTCTGAACTCCTTCATAATGGACTTTCTGTTAGTTTGAGTCAAGATTTTGCTTTAAGAACTCATCTCTTAATAGCAAAGTAGTGTATATACATACAACAGCTTTATTTAGGATGCAGGATTGGGACACTAAGGTAGAATTAAACAGCAAATAATAAATAGTGGTCAAAGCAAAAAGGATTTGCTTCCAGAAAGTGTATTTTTAGCTCTGGCATAACAAAATATCACTACTGGTGTTCTCTGAAATACTTCTCAAAATATCAACCCTTGCTTGGGAACATTTTCAAGACCTTGGTATTAAATTTTTAAATTAAACTCCATTACCACCTTCCTTATGCATAAGCAAACTTTAAGAGCCCAAAGACTCTCCCGCTCATTTTGCAGAGACATGGCTGGGTTCAAATTCAGCTGCTCTTTCTGTCTGACTTCACGAGCTGCTTTTTGTGAAGATAGTAACAACCCTGAGGGAATTACTTCCAACTAACCAACATATCTTACAGAAGTAATCTGCACTACTTTATGTATGATTGGAAAATAAAACAATTCTATTAAACCAAAATATTATTTGTTATCAGTGGCCTTTTGTTTTGGGTTGGAACAGAAAGAAAGAGTATTTTCTCTGGAAATTCCTTTATTAGGTCTCTAAGAACAGTGATTTTCACAGTGGAGTTTCTTCCTCTTTGCATCAGATCAAGAGAGAAGTGAGACTTCGATGACTCTGTAATAGATTCCTTTGCCAAAATCTCTACCCCTAGATGTCATTTAGGCTGGGGGGCTTACCATCCAGTGAAGTGTTCCAGGCCAGGTTGGACAAAGCTTGGAGCAACCTGGCATAGTGGAAGGTCTCTGCCCATGGCAGGGAATGGAGTAAGATGGGCTTTAAGGTTCCTTCCAATCCAATCCACTCAGTGATTCTGATTTATTGTGTTGTGTGGAAAGATGGACATTGTAGACCACTGCAGCCATCTCTGCAACACTTTAAGCCAGCAAGACTAGTATTTTAGAAAGTATAGGTGGTTGTGCAAGGCTTTTAGTGAGGCACATATAAATCAGCCACTACAGTTAATCCTCAAATCAGCTGTAAACAAATCTAAATTACGTAACTTCTAGTTAAGAATTACCTTGAGTTCCTGAAGCTGGTCAGGTTCATAGAGCTTTGGAGACAATGCTTGGGCAAGGAAAGCATCAAGTTCCTGGCGCCGCAAAATGCGCACCCCCGGCCACTGTACCATGTACCTGCGAGGGAAGCACGCCTAAGTCAGGGCTTCTTAATGGCTCAGTCAGAAACTACCAGTGTACACACAGGACATGCCACAGGAGACAAACATGCTGTGCCAGTGAAAAGAGGAGCTACAAGACACCACTTTTTTGCATACTAAGGAGCTTATAAGGAGAAACAGTGTTTTAGTGCTCAAAAGGCAAGATGAAGTTCAATAGAACCAAAGACAAATTTACATTTATTATTCTCAAAAATGCCTTAAATTTTATCATGTGCAAGTTTCTAACCTTGGATTCTGAAAGAATGATAAACTATTTGTCTTAAATAATTATCCCAAAGTCAATTTTCACTCTGAAAATTAAACAGTTCAGGATTTTGGACCTTGTGACTTTTTCTTTGGAAAGCTGAAAGCTTTTGCTGTGCAACTTCACCCACAGAAGCCTCTGAGGCCCCAAAAGTTGTTTTTTTACTGAGTAGAAGTTGGTTTTGAAGTGTCGAGTACACTAAGGGAAAACCAATTCAAATGATACAACCTTTTGCAACACAAGACCTTTTTTGTGCTTCCATCAATCCTTTAGAGGTTGAAAATGCACTACACACACGCTTTTCTATAACCAAACCAAATGCCCTCTCTCAGTGAGGCTGCAAACATGAAGTAACACTTTCTAGAGATGCAGAGTAAAACTTTTCCTCTGTTTTGATGTCCCTGGAGGTGACACTAACCTCAGCACACAGCAGAGCACCATAAGATGAGTGGGCACATTAGTTGGGTTGAGCATTGCTGGTGTGTCTGATCGCATACAGGCCAGGAATGCCCTCATCCGTCGGTTCTTGTCTTCCACGGCTTTGCCCAGCCACAGCTTCTTCAGGTTTGGGCAGGTCCACTCCCTGAACGCGAGGGCTTCCACCAGCTCAGGGGTCTGAGGAGATTTGCCTTTGTAAGCAGCCCATTCCTTAATTATCACTGGTGAAACTACAGAATGGCAACAGCAGAATGAAATCAGCCTTAGTATTTAATATTACAACATTTACTTCAAACTTCATATACAAGAGATTTTGATTCAAAAAGCATCACTTTGAGACTGCAATATTGTGTCAGATTACATTGTCAAACTGATAATTCAAACCCTGCGTGAAGTATCTTTTAACTGTGATCACTTACAAATTAGGTGTATATAGACATGCATACACTAGGAATCTCATGCTAATATTTTCAAATGAATGTACCACATAGAGGAAATACACATATTTTTGTAAAACAAACAACACAATTTCCCCTGGAAGTGTTCAGTGTCAGGGTGGACAGGGCTTGGAGAAACCTGATCTACTGGAATGTGTCCCTGCCCATCGCAGAGGACTGGAAATGGACAGTGTTTAAGGTCCCTCCCAATCTAAACTGTTCTGTGATTTTAAATTAAAAGTGCAATTTTCCCCTTAAATACCTGTATCATATCTGTGTGTGATCGTATACTATCATATCTGACAATACTTGTGTGTGATCAGAAACCTATAGCAATAAATAAAAACAGTACATAAACACTGACATATTCCATAGCTGGTCTTTTAAGAACAATATGATTGTAATGATTTTATTTGAATCATATTTAAATCTGGTATTATTATACTGTAACTGTTCAGCTACAGCAATGGAATGAGATCTCAAGTATAGGCAGATGTAGAATTCTTCTCCCTAAAAATTTTACAAAACCTTACATAAGCTTTCCCATTTATTGCACTGCTTTCTATGAAGAGGTTAGTGGCTTTTATGCCTAAGTTCCCTTTCATCCACATCAGCACAAAGACAGTTCACTATACACTGCTGCTGAATCATCTCTCTTCTTCTGTTTGAAGACAACCAGAACAGAACACAAGTTCAAGTCAAGGCTGAGACACGATAACTTTGGCCTTGGAGCCATCCCAAGCCTGACACAGTTCACAGCATGCCTGCACCCTTCTAACTCTGAGCCAGTTATGCAGTGTGGAAAGGTTCAAGGAACTTGTTAGTGCAGGTTCAGGTTACAGCCCAGGGAGATTTCCTGAGGGAGGTCAGACCTGCTCTTTCTGCTGGAAATCCATTGGATACAGCCTACGGAATGCATCCCACTGGTGCCAGTACAGGCCTGATGGCTACAAAGCCTCCTTCAGCAGTGGGGCAGCAACCTCATGTGTGATTCTAGAGCCAGGGGCAGGCAAACCACAGCAGAGCTGATGGTCAGGATTCAAGAGAAAACTCCAGAACACCCCAAAGAGCTCTCCTGTTTTTGGGAATAAACCCAGCCTAGCATTACAGTTACTCTTCACAGAGTTAAGGGAAGTTTTACAAAGATCACAGGCAACAATGCAAATAAACATTCTGATATATTTAGTTGGTTGTTTCACTATAAAATCATGTTCTATTTTGGTTGCTCCCAGGTTTTATACACCACTGCATTCTAAAGATGGGCTCTAACAGCCAACAGAGCTACCCTCCCCTGGTGCATAGCTCACCTATCTAGGCTCCTCTGCCTGCTTAGGCCCAGAACAGTAAACACAAGTAAAAGTACAGTAATTTCACGAATATAAGCTGCACCATTTTGACTAAAATTTTGGTCCTAACCCGGAAGTGCTTATAATCAGATGCGGCCAAGATATGAACAAAGTTCAGAAATTTGCAACCCAGAAATATGAGCCCACCGCCCCAGAGGGGTAGCGCCAAGCAGCAGCAGGCATAGCCCAGCCCCGGAGGGGCGGTGCGGGGCAGCAGCAGGCATAGCCCAGGCCCGGAGGGGCGGTGCGGGGCAGCAGCACGCATAGCCCGGCCCCGGAGGGGCGGTGCGGGGCGGTGGCAGGCACAGCCTGGCCCCGGAGGGGCGGTGCAGGGCAGCAGCAGGCATAGCCCGGCCCCGGAGGGGCAGCCATGAGCCGGGCCCGCACGGCCCCAAGCCAGTAAACCCCCCCCGACCCTGCAATTCTGTTACTAATTGGCAACTTTGTGAAAGCTGCATGCACATCCTCGCTGCAAACGAAAGTGCGGCTAATAATCCGGTGCGGTTTATTTATGGATAAAGAACGAAATGTTGCCAAAACCCAGACATGCGGCTTATAATTAGGTGCGGCTTATAATAGTGAAATTACTGTACGTATTTTATGTGTGCTTTCAAACCCTTCTGTAATTGATTTAAATGCCAGAAGCAAAGCTGTACACACCACCAGTGTTTCCCCAACGTTTCTTTCACTTACACTGAATACATAAAGACCTCAAGCTTAGAAGAAGGGAATGTTTTATGTCTGTATTTTCTACCTTATGTTTCAACATTCAAATATGGTTCAAAGCTTTCAATCTGTGGCTGAGAACTTCCATGGCCCTGTGACATGAAGGCCACAGGAAGAATACCTTAGCCTGTTGTTCAGTCACACACTACAAAGGTCACATTACAGATGCGCACTGCCTTTATGTTGTGCTAAATAATAAAAATAATACACAAGACCCCTAGAATGGCTGGAATGGAAACAGACTTGTTCCATCCCCTGAAGTGTCAGGGCAACCTGTTCTAGGGCCTCACCACTCTCACAAGGAAGAATTTCTTCCCAATATTCTCTGTATTTGCCCTCTGGAGGCAATTCCCCTTGTCCTGCCACTGCAGGCCCTTGTCCAAAGTCCATCTGCAGTTCTCTAGGAATGCTTTTAGGTACTGGAAAGGGCTCTATTCTCGCTGTAGCCTTGTCTTTTCCAGGCTAAAGAGTCCTCCCAGAGTATCTCCACAGCACAAGTGTTCCAGCCCCTCAGAACATCTTCATGGCCTTCTCTGGACTTGCTCCTCCAGGTCCATGCCCTGTGCTGAGGACCCACAGGTAGGTGCAGGTAACCATGCTTCTTGTGGAAAGGTTTTACATGAAGGTCCATCTAAAAGGCTGGAACACAAGTTTCCTCTCTGAGTGATGGGGATGAGGAATTGAAGCTGAAGCCATTAATAAGCAACTCTAGCACTGTACACCAAAATTAGCATTTAACCTAACAGATGAACCCAGGACTTGTTCATATCCAATTATTTCTCCAGGGCATTTCATAAACCTTTGAAAAATCTCCACGGAGACTGTTGTCACACTCACTGCATCCTCAGCTGCCAGAATCACAGGATCACAGTCATTTCCTCCCATGACTTCCACTGAGAAATGAGCAGTGCCTACCCTGAACTACATTGACTACAACTAGGATCAGCATGTTCAGCCCCATTACCATGGTGATTATACTGTCTTCACATCAAACCTCATCCTACTACTCGTCAGCATGTTCGAATACTCACAGAGGCCCAAGACACCACACAATCTATGGACCTCTGCTTTCAACACTGCCTTCACAACATGGTAAGGTTAATCCAAGCAAAGAGGATCAGCATCAACCTACACAACAGTGACCTGTTTGATCACCACCTGAGTGCCATTTCGGGCTCTGAAGGCACCAGCCACAGCATTCTAGCAAGCTCTGGCTGCCAAGCACAGCTCCAGTGGGTCTGGTTTTATTCATTAACTGTAATTTTCAACCTTACAATCTTTCCTGACAGCACAGTTTGAGCTCAGTACGCTTGATTTTGCATGAGGGCTACTGCCCAAGAGACATGGCTTTCCTCTTGGCAGGGCTGGCACCGGCTGAGTACATCCGTGATGAGAACAGCACGTCACTATGTGGCTGGACTTAAAATAACAAACCTTGGGATCCAACCAGGAGCTCTGGCAGCTTGTGCTAGTGTGCCTTTTGCCAATGAGCTGAAAGAGCAGATGGTTTCACTACACACATGTATTTATCAAGACACAGAAATAACCTGGTTCAGAGCTTGAAAAGTAGAGCAAGGGAGAACCTTGGTTTGCAGCCCCTGCAAGCACCATGCCCTTGGCAGCCAAACACAATCAGGCACTCTTGTGACCCAGCATCTCCTGTCCTCTGGGAGTAGAGATGTGGCCATGTAGAGCAAAGGCTTCACTTAGCAGACAGCGATCACTGAAGAACTCCACCGACTGCTGCTTCTGTTGCTTCTCACTGACTTTTATACTTCATACAAAAAAATAATGATTTAAAATAAGCCATCCATTTCATGAAAGATTCATTATCTTGCCATCCATATGTATTTAGTAGTAATCCTGACGTGTCAGTTTATTATGTATTTTTCCACAGTTTTCCATAACTCTCACATGCAATATCCTTGCCAATTATTCAGACACTATTATTACTAAGTTGCCAGTGTTTGGTTTGTACAACAAAGATGACAGGATTTTAGATATTAATATTCATTACCTCTCTACATAAATTGTAAGGATCATTTACATTTCTTAGAAACTAATTTCTTAATTCTCTTAACATATCTTAATTCCTATATTTTCTCTTAATTGTCTTCATTACCCCATTTCATAACTTTAGAGCAGTAAAATAATTTAGACACTGGAGGAGAATGAGCATCACTAGTTCATTATAGCCTGGGTGCTCAGAAAAATTAAAGACTAACCAGTGCTTCAGACACTGTTCTCTCCTCACGTCTTGAGCCAGCCAAAATAAAGGCACTGGTTCCTGCACCAGAGCCCTTTCACATCCCACACCTGCACAGCAGCCCAAATCCATCTTCACCAGCACTGCCAGCCTTGCAGCGAAGCAAGGAACTTTGGGGCATACGTTCAAATTGGTTTTTGCTTTTTTAAGAGCTTGGTCAGTCCTAAGCTAGAAGTAGGTCAGTAGCTGAATGCATCCTGCAGCAAGACTTGCCAGAACTCCCGTAACTAAACCAAGACAGCAGCAGTGTGCTTACTCTCCACTGAGAATAAACTCTGGAAAGCAGGATAAATGAAAAGAAAATAGAGATTATACAGGCTTCCCCAGTAGCCTATAGAGAACATTCTAGGTTTACAAGATTAACTTGAAGCAGACCTCAAGCACTCAAGCCACTTCACCAAAAGAAGGCTGTAGTACACTTTTCAGGACAGAATTCTCATAAGAATAAATGACAACTGCAAATCATCATTTTAATCCTGAAATGACCCTGTAACCCGAAATACCACTATGCTGTGCGAGTTTTAAGGAGTAAGAAGTTTGTGGGTAGGTGTGCTGAGGTATTATTTCAAGCAGTGTAAATACTGATTCCCACAAAGTAACTGCCAAAGATAAACAGCTTTTCAAACATCACTGGGAGATTTATCATCTTCACTACAAACATACAAAAACATTTCACAATCACAAACGGAAAGAGCAAAGGGAATGAATATTAAGTTCACAACTGATACTTATTTTTATCCTTTTACACATGAAGCCTGTGAGTGATGATTTCCTTCATTTTGAATATCTGATTCTTAAATTTAGTACAGTGACAGCAAACTCCTACATTTAAATACTTGCACTGCTGTTGCCATGCACTGAATGCTTCAGCATTCCTGTAACCTTTATAAGCTGCTACTGCAAAGTTCATTTATTTCCTTCATGCGTTCATTATAACAAAAACACTCCAGAGTGACAGTAATTCCTGGAAACTGAAGACTTAAAAAGACAACTTTCAGATTAATGAGAAGATTAACATCCATATCTCTGAATAAGTCAAAGGATCTTTTGACAAGGCTTTCTGCAGAAGTTTAGTCTGTCCTCACTCAGGTCTACCTTTGGCTACATTACAGCCTGATTTCTCTGGGATTTAAACTAGGTTTTTATATGCCAATACATGAAAGACACAAGATACCTGCAAATTCCCTGAGGTACCTTCAGGGACACATTCAGGAAGCCAGGGTACGTTAACCTGTGCACCTGTCATTTTTGAAAATAGGGGGCAGATTTGAATGCGTGTACAGAGAATAGAAGTTTCCTAAACACCAGCTCTGCCATACAGAAATGACATCACAAGCTGACATCACTCACTGTAGGTCTGGCAGCAGCTTAAGCAGACATTCAAAACCAAACCTCACAGTTTGCTTAGAAATGGCAACACTTATAGATCTTAAGCTATGATAGAAAATAAAATTTTAAATTAACAACATCTTTTTCTCTTATCCATGGCATCAAATAGGCCCAAAATTCCTCTGGCATCAGCTACCCTTACAGGATCTTAGCAACAATTCCCATTCACACCACAGTACAAGTGGCTCTGAAACCACAGCAAAAGGAAGAGGAATAAAGCATGGGTTCTGCAGTACGTACATTCTGGTGGAAGTCTGTTCTTTCTGAAAGCAAGCCTTTCAGTTTTCTTTCTGCTTTCTGCCAAACTAAACAGGACTCCGTAAACATACTGACGCACTGGCCTATACAGGAGAGCAGCAGGAGGCAAGTCTTTGTTGGCTTCATCTTCTATAGAAACGGCGATTTTGATTTCACCCTTTGGCATGAAAGAAAGCAGAGAAATATGACATGTTACAGTGAACAAAAGACATTCACGTATGCATGGGAACCCAATCCAACCCTAATACATGTCAGCTAGTCAAGACAAACGTGATTTAGTAGTAAAGTGGATCTCAGCTCAGGGCAGGATTATCCCAGCCTGCTGAATTTCCTCCAGGTTCTGCTGCTTTCCTCTTTCCCCTCTCCATCACACACATATTTGTCTGGACTAACTACATGTGAGGCTTAACTAAATATTGCTCTTTTAATACAGGCATTTAGAAAACAGGACACATGGAAATAGAGCCATGTGCTTTTAGACAGCCAAAGCACATTTGAAGCTGATCTAGATTTCAGGTAGTTATTTCAAAACATACTCATGCTGTCTAAAAACACCAGTCTGACTTTTTGCTGTGGGATTTGAAACAGTATTGGGGACTCACTGTAAAAAACAATGCATGAGCACACCTGGACAAAAAACACCTAACAGGGAATTAACTCCAGTAAGGCTGGGTTTGAATATATCTATGTAAAAATTCAGCATTTTATACCTTTTATACCTTTTAAGAAAAAAATGAAAGAACCTTCCAATATTTTCTCTGAAAACAGCAACACTGCTATAACTGCACGTCCAAACATGTTAAAGTATTCTTGGAAAACGACTGACTGAACTGTCCCCAAAAATCAACCTTCATTTTTAACACTGACAAGAAAACACTCCATTGTGCTACTTTCTCATAAAAAAACCCATTTAAATTATCCCAGTGATGAATGCTGAAGGTGACACCTTGAAGTGGTTACATTAGGATATCGTCCTATTGTCCTATAACCTATTGTTAGGTTTAACTCGGACAACACTACCTTAGGTGTAAGGTTATGTCTCAAAGGTCTCTCTCAATAACAGCAACATAACCTGGAACATGTGCCCATTTCTAAAGAATCTGCATAATTTCACCACAAAGTTCAACAGTTCTTCAACTAGGGTCACAAGAGCCCCTGCAGCTCCAGGCTAAGCCAGAGGGGCTGGAAAGGGCCTGGCAGGAAATGCCCTGGAGGTGCTGGTGGCAGTGGCTGAACAGGAGTCCAGGCGGGCAAGAAGGACCAGGGCACCTTGGCCTGTTCAGCCCTGGTGTGGGAGCAGGACCAGGACCGTGCCCATCCCCTGTGCTGGCACTGCTGAGACCCCACCTCAAATCCTGGGGTCAGTTCTGGGCCCCTCACAACAAGAAAGAGCTTGAGGGGCTGGAGTGTGTCCAGAGAAGGGAACAGAGCTGGAGAAAAGGAGGCTCAAGGGGGCCCTCTTGGCTCTGCACAACTCCCTGAACAAGAGGGGACAGCCAGAGGGGTTGGGCTCTGCTCCCAAGAACAAAGGACAGGACACAGGCTTCAGGTGGCAGTGGTGGAGTCCCCATGCCTGAAGGGATTTAAAAGCCATGTAGATTCCACACTTGGAGAAGACTGAGTGGTGGTCTTGGCAGTGCTGGGTTAACAGCTGTACTCAATTATCTTAAATACCTTTTCTAACCTAAATGATTCTGTGATTAAACATCAAGTAGCATTTAAACATGCTAAGAATGTTTGTCTGCAAAGTGTGAAACTGAACTGGCATCAGTGGTCTTCAGAGACCTTTTGATTCTTCTTCACTTGTCTCTAACAAAAAGGTGTAAGAACACAACAGCAACACGAGCTGTGGTACTAAACAAACAAATAGGAAACAGGAAATTCAAGCCTCAACTTCCATGCAGTAACTGAAAAGGATTTTTAAGGTGCTTAAAGGTTAACAGGCATGGGGACAGTGCCATTTTGCTAGCTGCTGGTACAAAAGGGATTTCTTAGAGCTGCTGTGTTTCTCTCGGGGCCAGCTATCCATAATGGGAGGGATCAGACTGGGAGAGAAAACAATCTCGGTACTTCTGAACACTGAAAATAGAAAAGACTTGGCACAAACACCAAAGCACATATGCAGGAATTTTTAGATGGAAATGGACTCTGCATAAACACATGCACACAGACATATACACCCATGCACAGAGATATATACCAATAACCGCAAATACTTGGGGGGAAAAAAATTCGTAAATAAACACTTCTAATTATAGTAATCTCATATTTATCAGAACAATGTACCATATCAGTGGTTAGAAAACAGGAGAAACTGGTTCAGATAACTAAAAAGGGACCAGAGGTAAGAGCATTAAGAAAGATGCAAAAATCTGGTACTCTTTAGCCAAAAATGTCAGGCCAATTATTTTTACAGAGTCTTTATCTCACAGTACCTCATTTTAAAATGTCATACCTTGGTTAGGACATGAAAGATGTAGGGATACATTAACCCCTTCTTGTGCCTGTGCTCTGCCACTCGTAATACTTCAGGTGCTACCGGAGGTAATGGAGGGGTGGTAATATCCATGTGGTTTCTGGTGGGCATGGACAACAGGCATGGGATTTGTGGATTACTGCTTTGATTCCCTTTGACATCAGCTGCCTGACTTCCTGAAGAAGCACTAGAGGAACCTTCTGCCTGTAACAGAACATACAAAATAAAGTGCTTTGGATGTGTCCAGAAACATACCAGGAGATCAGCCAAAGGAAACAGCAAACTTCCTCCCTCAACCCCAGTGAAAATAGTGCATCTTCACATCACGCTGCTGCACTGTGCAGAACACATTATCCAAAGCTGGCTGAAAAGTTTTCAGGAAACCTTCAGCCATTGTTTGCCAGTAGAACCAAATTATTAAGAAAACAAATATTATGATAAAACTTTTAACTCATTAACAGCAACAGAAATTACTATTTTCTAAAAATTTTAACTGCATAATGCAGAAGTGGACTCATGGCCTTTTAATGACCTGTGAATGGCCTCTCAGTATTCCTGACACACTCCCAACTCAATGTGTTAACTGAGAGTCACACAGTCTGTATTTTATCTACACTTCCATAAACATAGCCCTTCTCAGCTTGCAATTCTAGATGAAACAGGGAAAATTACATGGTTCAATTAAATAACATGTAAAATACATAGCGTCCAAACTCAATAGCCTGGTAAATGTTGTTGGCTTTTTTGGTTGTTTGGGTTTTTGTTTTTTTTTTAACATAAAAGCTCTTTGTCTGAGAAGACTGTAACAGAAAATGACTAAGTTTTCTGACTGGAAGACTAAAGCGCTATTCTATTCCAGTTCTAGAAATGCAGTTCATAAACATTTGGGGAAAATACGATGCATAAAAACATACTGTAAACCTCCCAGTCTTTATAAGGATTTTATGTTGATTTCTCACAGATACAACCAAAAAAAAAAATTAGAGTTCATTCCTAAAAATCCTAGTCTTCAAAACCAAGAGCTGGTTTTAGCTTAAGAGTTCATGTTAGCTTCACACCTATAAATGATCATAACAACAGTAAAAACTCTTGAGAGCAAAATCTGATCACTTGATGATACATCACGCATGAGTATTTTCAAAATAGGAGTAAAGAAGTTCATATGCTTCCTAAGACCTGAAAAGCAAAGCTGAAATGGAAATGGCCAAAGCATGAAATTCCACAGAACCTGTAACATAAGGAATCAGTCCAAATAAGCTCAGGTAGCTCACTTCAGATCCAGGAAAAATACAAACCTGAATGTAAACAACAAAAAATCCCAGACAACTTCCAAAAGTCTTCTACAGAAAGGTGTAGGTAGTAAAAACGGGTTTTAGCAAAATACCCAAGGGCAACCTTCTTTTCAGATGACACTTTAGTCAGACAATCAAAGACTATGTTACTGAAAGACTGTATTTCAGTTGGTAATATAGACTTCATTTGAGTTATAACAATGAAAATATACAAACAAAATGGTTAAAACCTGTAAACCAGAACACTTCCAAAACAACATGCTATTACCAAATGTTTTTCTATCACAGCTTTATTAAATCTGTGTTATAGAATCAAGTGTTTCTATATCAGGTCAAAGATTTTTTTTCCCTGTCTTCTACCCCAACAACTGCAAATCAGCAATACTGAACCACAGCGAGAACTTTACAGAACCATCAGTTACTGAGGGCACACAGGGAAGAAGACAAAACCCCCCACATGACAGCAGTACTTTTCCTGACTGCAGTACCCAGGCTCTTCCTGAATCTGTTCCAGCAATACTCCAACACCTAAGCTGAGGAAATACCACAGTTAAAAGGGGTTCTTTTCTTTAGAAATATTCATCCAGTCAAATGAGAGGAGCTTACCTTTGTCATGTAGAATCACACTGTGAGATAACTGCAAGGAGTTTTGACATTTGAGTCAAGGAGTGTCAAGACTGCTGCTACCTGCCTGACCTATGCTGGGTTTTCAGCACTTCAGAAATTCACATAGCTCACACAGTTGAAATCTTCATAGAATCACAGATTGTAAGGGACCTTGGAGACCATCTTGTTCCACCCCTGCCATGAGCAGGGACACCATCCACTATGCCAGTTTGTTCCAAGTCCTGTCCAACCTGGCCTTGGACACTTCCAGGGATGGGGAAGCTTCCCTGGGCAACTTCTTAAGGAAGTACTACCTCTTTTCTCAATCACTGATGTTCAGCTCTCCAGGAAATGAGTTAATTTACAAAATGTACTCACAATCCTTCCTGCTGTGCTCAAAATACACTTCTGCCTTCTCCTGCTAATGAAGGCTGACAAAGTGGTTTGATAATTAAAAAAAAAAAAAAAAACAGGCAAGTAAAGCTCAGGAACATTAATACATTAAACTGGATATATTTGAGTCAGCCTGTGCATACATCTCTTGGAAAGTTTAGTGAGTGCTCGTTCAGCTTTGGCTCAGTGTGTCTATGGGAAAGGACACACCCAGGGCTGGGTGACCCACAGGGCTGCTGCACACAGAGCCTGGCCCAGTAGAGAAGAAAGGAACGTAATAGGTCAAATTAGCATTTGCATACGGTGACTAATCCCCAAGCAGACACAGCTATCCTACAGGTGCAGTCTGCAGAAATAATAACTGTTGATGGATGAAATCATCCACTTGATATTTTAAGCACAAAAGCCCAAGTTTACTGGAATTTCTATGCCAAAAGTACAAGGAAACTGTTCTGACTGCTCACAGTGTAACTAACTCAAGATCAGGGTTTTTTGACAGAGTTAACAGTTGGTGTACAGCTCCACCATCAAGGCAGAGATATATTAAGTGCAAATGCTTTGAACATACTTTCAAAACATAGATCACACATGGAATAGACACCATCATGTTCTTGATTTGAATGTGGTTTGAAACCTCAAATTTAGTACTGATAAATCTTTATCAAGTGCGTATCTAGCCCATCCTTACCTAGTAATGTAGCAACACTAACTGGCCCCATGGAGCTACACTTTAACAAGCATTATGTGAAATTCCTATCATGCAGTTGTAAAGGACTTTTAACTCCTCAGCTGAGCTCTAATACACCTGCAGTGGCCTGTGGCTAACACAGATGGTATCAGAGCTGTGCTTACTGCACTGTGAGTTACAGGACATGGACTCTGACTCCACGGACACTCAGACTGTCACTCCTTCCTAAAAATCCAACATGCACTACTGGAAACCTAGAGAGCAACATCTGAGGGTGCGATTGTTGACTAAGGGCCAAACAAGGTTATTGATTTGTTCCTGGTTTGTATCTAGTATTTTCTAAAACATCCTATTTCATGCCTGGTTTTATGCTACAATGTCCTTGGAAAACTTCCTCCCATACTCTTACGTTGTTGTTTCGTAATTCACAAAGTGTACAGGTTTGCACTAAATACTATGGATCAATATTGAAAATCCTCCTCCGAGTTTGCTGTAAAGCTTTAATACAAAGTAATAAAATGTGATGTCTGGAATTTAGGAAATACCTTTGTTTGGTCTCCCAGCTCTCCACGTGTCTGACCTTCTGACTGGGTTCCTGGCTTTTCCCAGCCTATTTTGTTCCCACTGACATGGCTGAAGGACAACAGAAAGAAAAACATCAAACTAAAATGCAGTTTGAGAGACAGTGAAATAAATCCTTGGTGTCTGTGACTGGAATTTTGGGCAAGATACTCTGATTTTAAGGTATGCTTTCTATTAAAAATGTCCATTTGTAGGAGTCTTGAAAAAAAATTCTGATATTCACAGTATATTACACCCAAATTTAGGACATGTAAACACTACAAGTTCTGTGAAGTTTTGTACATTTTAGATTCTGAAATTGCAATGAATTATACTGTGAAGTTGGAGTATTTTTTATTCAAAGTAAACAACTAGAAGGCTTTATGACATTTACCAAAACCTCACTCTCTCAATAAAACATATGGGCAGAAGAGGAAAAACACCCAACACTATTTGGTTTTGTATTCCTGCTTAAGGTGATGAGATTGAACCATACACGCCTGCAGACCTAGTGACTCAAAACTATCTTTTAAGGTCTAGCATACCGCTAATTTGCAGATTTCTGCAAACTCCAACTCTGACAGGAGTTAGACTTCAACGATGCTTGTGAGTTTCTTTCAGCTCGGTGTATTCTATGATTGATTCTACGATTTTTACTTTCAGGACACAGATAAACGATTTTGAAAGTAAATTTATTTTAACAGAAGATGAGTAAGAGAACATCCTCATGAGAAACTTACTTCACTGCACCCCCATTGCCTTCATCATTGTCAGAGGACGAAGATGTAGAAGAGGCAGGAAAATAGGTTGAATCCACATGGTTAGGGCTCCCGCTCTGGGCTGGATTTATTGGAGAAGACCGTTCATACAGTGGTGTGTGTTTTCCTTCGTGAGGAATGTTACTGTAATTGTTCTGCTCAGACAGACTTTTTCCACCTGTTTCCAAGGTGATGGCTGGCTCAGAGAGGCTGTATGGGTATGGACCCTGGCCTTGGGCCCCACCCTGACCGGGCATCTGCTGGGCCTAAAATAAAGGGATCTCTCTTGAGTGAAGACAGCTAAGGTTTTGCTTTTAAAACAAAATATATTCTTTAATCAAGTGGTCTTTTCCAAATGTACGTATTAAAACTCATCCATCTTGAGCACAAAAACTGTTCCACCAGTCTGCAGCATCACTTTAGTTCCAGATTTAAAATTCAGTCAGTGACTATCCAGACTGAAAAAGTTGGCTACACCTTTCCCACCTGGATTCCAGTTTGCTGAGCACAGCAGGCCTCTCCCAAGGAGCAGGGCAGAAGCCGTACTTACCACAGGTTTTGCTTGTAGTGAGGTCTGTGGAATGTTAAGCATCTGAGAAGGAACATATGGTGGCACTATCCCAGGCATACCAAACTGATTTGGTCTGGCTGCTGTATTGCAGGGGAGAAGGGGAAAAAAAAAAAAAGAGAAAAAACCAAGCACTCATGAAAACACTCAGTATTTGACACAAATGTTACCCTGTTTGTCCTTTTGCTTCTTTGGTTTATTTATTCTTGTTCTGTTAGTATTACTGTTTCCTCCTATGCCTTTGTCGCTTTGATTAATTTTTACTTTACAATAAAAATACTTTGTAGCTTGTGAAGTGTATTTTATGTGTCTCACCTTCTTTCAGGTCTTTGTATCTCATTGCTGCACATTTCTATTCTATCTGGGAATCAAAGGCAGCTTAGTAATGGAGACACTGTCAATGTCACGCAGATACAGAATGCTGGCATTTTGAATATTTGACCTAGAGTAGAGTAGCCTCTAAACCCCTTAATGCAGATCTTTGGATGTAAATAATAACACCCTGCACCCTCAAAAAGAGCAGGAGAAATGTGTCAGTGTACCAGTATGGTAACGAAAAATCTTCAGAAAATTTCAGCTAAAATGACATTTTAGTGTTAAGACTGGGGCATGAGTAGGAAATCCTGTGATCACACATTTTAATTTTTAAGCCTTGAGAATAATCTGCAACACTGCAACAATGTGTGGCTGCAATTTGAGCAGGTTTATTATGACACCAAAAAATCAAAGACTATGAAGGGATTTCTAAAACATGCCATCAAGGCCAGTGAGAAACAGTAAATACGTTTTAATGAGTAGAAATAGCAAGTGGACACCAGACTTCAGTTGTTCCCAGCATCATTCTCTCAAGAGTCCCAATACCAGAATGCATGCTGCAACAGCCAAGAAGAAAAGTAATCCAGGTTGTCCTCTTCTAGGACAAGAACACATCCTCAGCACATATCCTATGAAAACCTTCTTCTGAAACCTCATCTTGACAGCCCAATGAGAATTGTCCGAAGATATAAACATCTTTCTAAAAGGCTGCCACCAATATAATTTCTGATTTAGGGTTAGCCCAGGTTTTGTTTAAAACAAAAAGCCTGGTTACTGTCATTACTTACCTAGGTAATGTGGTGGATGAAATGGCATAGGTTTATTAGTTGCCGAGTAATAAGCAACTGCTCTCTTAAACCGGGTAACTTTGTCATCTGTTCTAGACTAAAATAATAAAAAAAAAAATCCATCAGAAGCACATCCAGATTTGTCACCTGTAGGTCAGCTGTACAATAGTTAATGTACACCATATCTCAGAATGTACACCATATCTCAGAATTAATGCCTATGGACCCTCCACGGCTGCAGCACTGCTCCAGTACAAGAAATGTTACAACAACCCATGTAAGGGTAAAGTTTAAACATTCAGCCTCCATGTACAGCTGATTCTCAAAGGCAGTGAATATAGTTAGGCTACAAACTCCTCTGGTTATCATGAATTTACAGTGCTGAGGGAAAACACAGGTTTATTTTTCACCCCCAAAAAGCACGGAACATAAAATTAGGACAGCTGAGTTACTGCAATATCAACAGATTCATTTTATCAACTGATCAAATCACTATTTTATCAAGTGAAATTCTTCCAACACAAATCTACAGTAAAATTGATTTTAGAAAAAGAAAACAAGACAATATTTGGCTTTATACTTCACCTGTGAATGCTGAAAAACATCTTTTGCTATGGCATCCAAATCAGTGGTGTCCTGAATGTTGCGGACGTAGTCGGCTACGGCTTTGATCACTACGTCACACGGCGGTAAAACTAACTGGTGAGCACGTACCTGTGAACAAACACAGCAGGTGAGCAGGGAATAGGCACGCAGCTGAACTCCCCTCTACTGGCAGTATCTGCAACAAACTCCCTGTTCCCATAAGTTCTATCTAACTTTTTCTGGGCCTTTCGCTTTGTTTTTAAGACTGCACCTTAAACAATGTGTCACAGAATTAAAATGTATTTATACATACGTGAAACCTCATCCTGATGTAAGCCAGCTCCAACAACAAACAAGGTCAACAATGCTGATTCTTTTACTGCCTTCTAGTTGCACATTTCCTCCAGTACAAAATGTTTCATCTAATTCATCACACACCATGATCTTCATCATACACTCACATATATATATGCCAGGAAATACTTTGACACCGTTTATTTTCTGAGTGTAAAGTGATAGAAGAATTGATGAAAAAGACACACTGGAAACCCAGGACTTCCACCTCAGCATTCAACTGGTTACTCCTGAAAATAAATTATGACTTGGCCTATGATTACAGGAATGGCTGCTCCTACGTGCCCAGTGTAATCCTACAAGGGGTACAGAAGCTTCAGGCCAAAGAACCATCCTGGATCTTTGCAGAATTCCAGGCAGGGAGCAGTGCTGCCAGTTGGATCTAAAGAACTCCTCAATCACCAGCAGCTTCTGCTCCCATCCCAAGTGCTGCACAGGCTCACAGGGCCAGGAACGAGGTCTCCAAACACGTGTTCTACATTCTAGAAGAAGCCTGAGCAATTTCTAAAAATTCTGGCAGGAACCTCTGTGCAATTCTGAAGCACTCTGCCTGGGCCTATAGGGGCAGCTAGGTTTTTGCTTTTAACATCTTTTAATCTGTTTGCAAAATTCAGTTATTCAGAACCTGAGAGATCACTACTATGGTTTAGCAGTTCTATTTTTAAGATACAAAAAAAAATTTGAAAGAACTTTATGCATCCTTACTGTATTCTACACAGAGATATATTTTACTTGAAAATAGTGCAATTTAGTCTTGTCAAAATCATTTATGCAAAATTCTGATTCAACTTTGTTAGTTTTATCTTTTCAAATTTAAAACCAGTACCACAACTCCTTTTCATTTTATATGGGGTCTACCACAAGTGATTATTTTCTTTCCTGCCCTTATCTGATCTAACTCATTATGTGATTTCTTACACTGCTGTCTTCATATTTAGACCATGGAATTTTAGCCAGATACCCATTTTTATTAATCTCCTTCTCCTAATGTCTACTTTTGATAAATGTCAGGATATTCATTCTGTATCTGGTCGTTCTCTACCAGAGATGAGTTCTATACTTTATAAGCCTAAATTAAACATAGAAACAGAACGGTTAAGGGACCTTAAAATCCATCCAGCTCTATCCCCTGCCATAGCCAGGGACCTTCCACTAGCCCAGGTTGCTCCAAGACCCATCCAATCTGGCCTTGGACACTCCCAGGGATCCCCTGCAGCCACAGCTGCTCTGGGCACCCTGTGCCAGGTTCTCCCCAGCCTCACAGAGAAGAATTAATTTCTAATAATAACCTAAACCTGCCCTTCTCTTCAGGTTAAGACCATTCCCCCCATGTGCTGTCAGTCCATGCCCTTGTGAAAAGTGAACTGTTACGAACAGTTTTGTTTAGTGCAGTCAGTAGCAGGGTAATTATTTCTATCTCAGATACTAAAATCTAAGTTTACACTAGTGTGCACTCTAAATGCAGACAACGATACTAAATATAGATCACACTCACATGTAAGCTTAGAGTCACAAATATTGGTGATGAGATTTTGCCCACATTTTGCCAGAAGAAGGAATAGATTTTCTTCTCCATGGTAATACAAGTCAGTTGCTGAACACCTCCCATTTTCCTCATATGTGTAACAATTACCCATCTCTAAAACAGCTGAATCATTCCATGGCTGTGTCATGCTGGATGTGCTCCTGCAGTGCTCTTGCAGAAACCCTGCACTGCTCCCTTAGTGTTCCTGCAATCTCTGCTTGGAAACACAGTGGATGACAGGAGTAAGCAATCTCCTGTTAATTTATGTGATCTCAATCATGGCAATACTGAATAAACCATTTAAAGGCAGCATCACAAGAAGACAGCACATCACTCTGGCACTAACAGCCAGCTCAGGCCCTGGGAGTTTGAAGCCCAAATGAGGCCTATCAAGGGCTCACTTTGCATATTGCTCCCATTTAGCTGCCTGTAAACAGCCTCAAGATCTCACTAGAGCATACTCTTAAATCTTGAACTGAGACCTTCTGGAAGTATGTTTTACAAATCTAGAGACATATCACATATTCGTACTTTCTTCTGTTTCAAAGACATCCAGTGCAGATGTGAGAACATCTCAAAACTGAGAGTACTGTGACCTGTGCTACATGAGACTCTGAAATGAAAATGGTGAAGTAAGATGTACTTTCCTGATATTAAAGAAGAAATTATCTTCCTATTAACTTCAGAACTTTCCAGAAGCTCAAAACTATAGATCCTATACTAAATCATAAAGAATGTTTCTATTCCTGTATGCACTAAAATACAAACTAAGTCTTAATGCATGTTAGGGATAGGAAAAATTCAGACTTGCAGTGGAATTTACAGAACATGTGTTGGTGGTTCAAACTCAGTTTCAGTGTCACACAGAGCATTTTAGAGAAAAATGTTTCACCGATTTCTTATTAGAAGAGCTAACTTTGCCCCCATATTCTCTAGAGAAGAGTTCCAGACAAGCAACACCACCAAAAATCAATTTTAGAAGGCAAACATGGGGATAGGGCCGATACTTGCAGGCAATCAGGTTACGCCTTAAATGGCCCAGTTTCTTTGCTACTTGTAAAAGGACTCCTTCAGTTTGTGACAGAGCACTGACAAAAATCGCAAGACACCTATTTGTGCACTCTGAAAAGACTAAGTGGAAAAAGGCAATGAATTCTATTGGGTATTTATCAGAATGAGAGGCCGAATAATATTACAAACACATAAGCAACAAGATAAAAATGTCTTGGGTTTGACAAAATAAACTTGCAAAAATGCTTTTTTGCAAGAGAACAGACTCATAAGCAGAACTCCACAGGATGATCAGGATAATGTAGAAGGTACCTAAGCTACACTTGGGAAAAGTTCCCCAACTCTGGGAACACCCCAGCTGCCCACTGTCTTCAGGAAGCAAAGCCTGCAGAGACTAATCAACACCACATTTAAAGCTGTGCCTGCTGGAAACAGGTAATTGGTTCAGTTTCATTTTCAAACCATTAAAAAAGAGACCTCGAACATTTGGTTGCTGTAAAGCAACATGCAGGGAACATTTTTTTTCCATTGGAGAGCAAAAAGGCTGAAGAACACGAATTATGTCAGAAAGCAAAGGAGAGAGCAGAAGCACAAGCCAAAGATGTTATAGAGACAGACTTCACTGAGACCTGTGGACAGCCCACTCCAAACCTGAGGGCTGGGCTGCCATCCAGAACTCCCTGACAAGCCATAGGGATGAGCCAACAGGAGCCTTCAGAAATTCTACAGCTATAAAAGTGAAGCCTTGCACCTGGGCTGGAATAACGGCTAGCTACTCCACAGGCTGCAGGTGCGCCAAAAGGGACCTGGGGCTGGAAGACACAGCAGACTGAACAGGAGCCAGGGGGTGCACCCTGGCACACCCAGGGATCCCATTCCTCAGCGCACAGCAGATCCACTCCAGAGCACTGCACTCTGTCTGGGGCATGTCACAAACAGCTGAGCTGGTTCTGCAGGCCATCCAGATGGTCAAAGAGTCAGGAGCAACTGCTCTGGAAAGAAAGGGCCAAGGAAATGGGCCTTATCCAGCATGGCAAAGACAAGGCTTTGCAAATACAGCATTCCACTATCCGCAGAAAGGTAACTGAGCACAGGGAGCCAAGTTCTTCACAGCAGTAGGCTGTGCAAGAGCACAAGACACCAGATATAGCCTGAAACAAGAAGGGCTCAGACTGCACACAAGCCAAAACATCTTCATCATCAAGACCATCAAACCACAGGGCAGGCTGCCCAGACAGGCTGTGCAGTCTCCACACTTGGAGATTTTCAAGACTAGTCTAGGCAGTGCCCTGAGCAATCCACTCTGACCTCAAGCTGACCACACTTTTCACAGGAGACTGTACTAGATGACTTCCCGAGGTCCTCTCTGACCTGCATGATGATGACCCTTAGCATCAAAAAGCCCCACAAACAACAAGGCACTTACTCAAAGTGCATCTTAATAGTGTCGCCTTTGTCAAATGAGCAGTAGCAAATTACCTAAGCACCCACTTCACCTATTAGTCTCCCACTGGCAAACACCCTCTGAAGCCAACAAAGTAAGACAGTAATTTCCTAGAGAGATTCAGAGAAGAAGCCTAACTTGCATATTCCAGATTTTTCCACAGGGACATTTGGACAGATGAGATACTGACTCACAACAGGTCACAGAGCTGGCTTTTAATTCTTTCTCCCTGTTGCAGCAACAGCAATTCATATCTCTTCACTTAAATTTGGCCATGGAATGTTCCCAGTTCTGCTGAGCTGACAGGATTGTTGGTGTCTCCTGAAAGGTGTTTCATCCAGCACATAGAGACCTTGTCCTGACTCACGTGTTCACTTCCTTCCAGATGTTAGGTACAGATTATTCAGTCAGGTTTTCCGTTTTCCTCCCATCTTCCCATTTCTACTCAGCTGTTTCTGGATGAACACCCCTCCAATTAAAATAGAGGTAGGGGTTCCTCTGGTTTGCTTTTTTCAACTCCCCATGGTGACTTCCAGGGGAGACCCAGCAATTTCCACCAGCAAAGCTGGTACAGTAATTTCACGAATACAAGCCGCAGCAATTTGACAAAAATTTTGGTGGAAACCCGGAAGTGCGGCTAATAGTCGGGTGCGGCTAATATATTAATAATTTTCTGACATTTACAACCCCAGACGTGCCAGCCAGAGTGCCGAGCCAAGCACCGGCCAGTAAAAGCCGGCATTTCGCAATTGTTACAGTGTTACCGTGTCGCCCTGGCTCCCTGCAGGCAGCACGGGGGGCGGGGAGAGAGGCGGGAGAGCTCTCTTCTTCCCTCCTCTGCCGCAGCCCAGGGGAGGAGGGGGGGGGGGGGGGGCGCCGCCATTGCCGCGGCCCGGGGAGGAGAGGTGGGGGGGGCGCCGCCATTGCCGCGGCCCCGGGAGCCGACGGGGGGGGGGGTGCCGCCATTGCCGCGGCTCGGGGAGCCGACGGGGGGGGCGCTGCCATTGCCGCGGCCCCGGGAGCCGACGGGGGGGCCGCGCCGCCATTGCCGCGGCTCGGGGAGGACGCGGGGGGGCCGCGCTGCCATTGCCGTGGCCCGGGGAGCCGACGTGGGGGGGGGCGCCGCCATTGCCGCGTCTCGGGGAGCCGGCGGGAGCCCCGCGCCGCCATTGCCGCGGCTCGGGGGGGGGGGCGGGAAGCACGCGCCGCCATTGCCGCGGCTCGGGGAGGAGGCGGGGTGCTTTGTCCGCGCCCGCCGCTGGCGCCACGGGCGCGGGAAAGCTCCGTCCCCGCCCGCCGCCGCTGCCATAGGAGCGGGGGAAGCTCCGTCCCTGCCTGCCACCGCGGGGCAGCGCCGACCCGGGGTGACCGAGCCCAGTGGCAGCGGCGGCCGGCCCCGAGCGGCAGCACCGGGCTGGGCCACCTTGCCCCGTCAGCGGCCCCTAGCGGGCCGAGCCTGCACAGCCTTAGCTCAGCCAGTAAACCCCGCCCTCCCGCGGTTCTGTTACTAATTGCACGCGGGTCCTCGCTGCGAACGACAGAGCGGCTTATATTCGGGTGCGGTTTATCTATGGACAAAAACCGAAATATTTGCCAACACCCAGAGATGCGGCTTATACTCAGTGCGGCTTGTATTCGTGAATTTACTGTAATTTCTTTTTTAAGTTACCCTTTTTCACTGGTGAGTTGGCAAAGCTTCTGTTCAGAACAGTATCTATTTTGCTCCAGCATAATAAAAGATTGAAAGAGAATGCAGGAAATAAATTGTACTTTATTAACTGTCACAGTTCTTCCTAAAAAGCAACAAATCCAGCCACTGGAACAGAATCTGTCCATTTTGATACTCAAAGCCATACTGTGTTAAAGACAAAAGATTAAAATCTTTACACAATGAGGAAAAGCTTTCTAAATCCTGAGTTGAAAGAGGTGTGGGATTAAAGCCCTTGGTTCCCAAGCATGGAGAACACTCAGTTGTGACTCTAAATAGACACAACAAAACGAAGTTTGTAAGCACAGCCCAGGAAGGACATCCTGGGGAAACACAACAACTTCCCCCCATTTCTATGTTTCATGTGCTTCATGTGTTTTCTATGTGCTTTTTGGGACTCTTCTGAAATTACTCCTCGCTATCAGCCTCGTGGTTAATAGAAATGGTTTTTTAAGCATTCATAAAATTTACAAGTAATATTGCTTTGTGCACATATACACTGAAGAAGTCCCTACACAGAGCTGTGCTGACATTACTGACACACTGGCATGTCAATGAAATTAAACTCAATTAATGAGCCCCTGAAAGAAGCCATCATTTAAAACAATGAGCATCGTAAAATCAAAGCTGAAACAAACGTGCAGATGTGTCCTTCCACCTGACACTACTGCCAGGTAGGAGACAGAGGTGCTGAGCTGTTTGGGGCTGTGCACCGAACTAATGGCCAGCAAGCTGCCGTGAAATTCAACAAATCTTGTGTTGTGCTAGCTTTTCCTCAGTCAAGGCACTCATCTGGGGCTCTGCACTGCTAACAGTGCAGTTTTCACAGAACCTTTAATAGCCAAATGGGAACTGCTTTCATATCTAATCACATTGGCCAACAGATAAAATCCATCAGGGAGGACTGCCTATAGCAGGCCAGGATGCTCTGAGGGTACATGCTTCACTTCATTGGGATGCCAGCTACAAAGTCCAGTTGGCATTTCCACTGTACAGGTACAGCTAGATGCGAAGATGACAAATACCTAATTTTCATTCAAGTAATTCAGTATAAATTTAGAGGGCTTTCCAGGAGGTCTAGGTGGTCTAATTTGACCTGGCTGACAAACAAGTCTACTCAGGGTAGACCACGGAAAAGAATCACCAGAAAGTTCATCAACCACTTGGCAAGAAGCCCTACATTTTAATCTCTTTAGTAAAAAATGAAAATACAGGCACACTCACTTATTTTTTCACCTCAAATTTTACAAGGAAGTAGCAAACATGCATGCAGGTTTTGTTTTGCCACTGGAATGTGCAAAACTTACCTTTCTAAACACCAGAGCGGCAGCAAAATAGAGATGAGTGTAACATCAAATGTCAGAGCTGTTCACTAAGCAATGCATGTGCAAGCCTTAAAAATTCTGCTGAAAATCTGGAACCTGGTCTTAAATTCTACCTTAGGCAAAACAAGTTTTCAAGGTTTCATAAACTTTCAGAACAGAAGGGGAAAAAACCCACCTATTTTTGCTGCAGAGATAACAAAACAGACTGACAGAATTTACAAAAAGCAGATTATTTGCTACACAGTACACCTTAGGAGAAAATCAAATAGATGTATCTGCTGTGGCAGAGAGAAAGGTCACTATGATCCCCTTCTCTGATGTGTCCAGTTTCCCTTTTATAGCCCTCTACTTGGCAGATGCACAAGGCAAGTGTGATGAAGCAGCAGAACACACACACTGCAAACTAAGAGCATCAGGCATCTTACTTGTCTCACCTCCCCCAACCCAAAACCTACCAAAGGCCACTTTTCAGCTTTCTCGTGCAATCTGCTCTCCAGCATATTGAAACTTTAAATACCAAAAATGGATTGTTACACACAAATCCAAAGTGGCAAAAAAATAAAACATGATGGTAGGAAGATATACAGCTCATTATTTTTCATAGCTGAAGAACATGATCAAACAAAAAACTCTCCTCGTTAAGAGAGAGGAGAGCAAGAAGCTGCATTCTGCAAGCCAAACCACACTGGAGCTCTCTGGCTTGCGCAGCTGAAGGACACTGAGGGGGATCATGCAGGCTAAGTTTAGCCTTGTAAGGCCAATGACCCCAGGCATCCTCTGCAGCCAGGGACTGGGCCACCTGAGGGTGACTGAGCACAAGGGCCTCGCAGAGCTGCTCTCAATTAAGCTATCACATTGGTTTTGTTAACCAGTAGCATTGATTTTAGCTTAATTTCTCCTAGTTATACTAAATTTGTACCTTAAGTGAAGCTAGTGGATGTTCTGGACCAAGTAAACTCCAATGAAAGGAAGCCAAATCTTCATCAGGTAGAATATGATTACCTGGAACATAATGCAGAACTCATTTAAGTGCACTGTAAAACATTACACACTGTTTCTACATACAGCAAACAAATCTGCAATCAGTCCTCAACTCCTGATCAAGAGGATTAACACATTAAACTTGCAGATAGCTTTCTATTACTCAGAAAAACCTAATTAGCATGCTGCTGCTGTAGCAAGAGCCACTTGTGTGTGAGGAGTACTCCTCCACGGAACCAGCTCACCTCCAGCAGCAATGGAACAAGGCACAACATGGGGTCCAGCTCATGCCAGTGTGTCCTGTCAGGGAATCCTCAAAAGATTCCACAATGCAGGTGCAACAGAGTAAGAACCCGTGCTGCTGCTCCCTGACACATGCTGGCAAGGCCTTTCTGCAGCCCAGCACATGCCGTTACCGATCCCTGGGAGCTGTCTCTGGAATCTGCTCTCTGCTCCACTGTGCAGCATGGGTCAAGCAGCAAGGCACCAGCCAGGTTCACCTAACCTTCAGGAATGCCAGCAACTCCAGTGACACTTAACAGGTTCCCAGTTCCTGAAGTTTCTTTTGCTAACCTGACCAGGTCAGACGGGACCTTGGGCTGGCAGCAGGGAAGGAACTGGGAAATTATTTTGTTGTTTTCATGGACAGAGGTAGAGACTGTATTTACCACACTGTTCATACCTAATGGAAGATCACCTATGTTGTTTTATTTTCCAAAGCACATCACACTAAAAAAAAAATTCTTACTAGGAAACATTTAAAACATTTGTATTAATCAAAGACATAACTAATCAACCTCTGATGGAGTTCAGTGGCTGTGGACCCAAACTTTACAAAGAGCTAAACAGAATGTATTAACACAGTTCTGGCAAAAAACTTCAGGATATATTCAATACCTGGCTTTATAGAGCAACAGCTTATTAATTAGTGAATACACTGTTCATGAAGAATATGAAAAGCCTCTCTGAATACTAAAACAACTGTTTTCTTTCTTTTTGCTTGTAAAATCATTTAGTTTGCTCTTAATTCTCTTTACCCTGTGAAAGCCAGGAAAGCTGTCCCCTGCCTGGTGACAAGCTGATGCCTTCTCAGAGTGAGAAGTCTTTGTGTCCGATCAATACTTCACCCACTACTGAGATCTCCAGCAAGGAGATGTTATAACTTATTTACAGTAATTTCACGATTATAAGCCACACCTGATTATAAGCCGCATGTTAAAATACAGAGTGTGATAAAAGGTATCTATTCTATCACCATCTGTTGAGTGTGGGGACAGTGATCCTTATCTCCAAGGGGAGATATTCTGCTAATGGGGCATCCATTGAAACCAGGCAGGGCATTGTTCTTTATCTTTTCACAACCCATCCTTCCTCCAGCGAGTCATTTTCTGCTAATGGCCCATTGAGCCCCACTGTGTGACTGATAAAATTACTGCATCCCATTGGGAGTTGCTCCAGCCAGGGGGAAGAACCCAACATTTCTTACCAAGATAAAAATAGAGGTTTTGGGACACTACGGGAGCCCCTTTCTCCACTGGACTCCAGAGGAAAACCGGATTTCTCCACATCACCACTAGACCTCCGGAGGGAAACTGCACCTTCTACAGGAGCACTGCTTCAACTGAATCACATCTGCCACTACAAGAGGACTGCAGTCACCATTTAATGGGACTGCTACCAACACCCTGCCTGACAGGTTGTCAAGTTGTACTCTGACTTGTCAGGGTTTGGAGTTTGTTTCTTTGTAGTACTGTATTTCTATTTTAATTTCCCTAGGAAAGAACTGTTATTCCTAATTCCCATATTTTTGCCTGAAAGCCCCTTGATTTCAAAATTATAATAATTGGAAGGGAGGGGGTTTACATTTCAAAGAGAAACTCCTGCCTTTCTCAGCAGACACCTGTCCTCCAAACGAAAACAGCAACTTTTCATTCTTTGTCTGTATATAAGCTGCACCTGATTATAAGCCGCACTTCGGGTTCGGACCAAAATTTTAGACAAAATGGTGCGGCTTATAATCGTGAAATTATTCATTAGGAGCTAAACTTTAGCCTAACATCAGAAAGATTCAACAAGTTTGCATATAACAGTCACTCACTAATCTGGTCAAAGTAAGATAAGATAGTCTTTCTAGTACAGGCCTGCAAAAACCTATTGTAGCCAAAGCAAGACAGTTATGTGATAACTAACAATCACTCCTGCAGATGTTACCTTTTAAAATAGTCAGGGTTTCTTTCCACCAAAGCCTCAATTTTTTTTGGTCTCCATCTGTAATTGCAGTTAATTCACCCCCCAGAACACACACAGGCAGTATTTAGGCAGTTCTCACTATGTATATTGAAGTGCAGCAGTATTTTCTGTGGTCCAATTATAAGTGATGCCTGTACTTATCTTAGTAGTTCTAAAATTTTCCTGAGGAGTAGAACAGAATTCCCTAACTAAACATGTTACAAAGTGCTGCCACAGTGGGAAAGAGATCAGCGTTACATAAGCAACCTGTATTTCTTGACCTGGCTGAACAACCTCAACATATATTGATTTTTCCCATTTTAATGGCTTATTTTAGTGTATGCCTTAGGTTTTTTTTTAAAGCAATTAGATACTAATTGAAACCACTGCCCTTTCTAAAGAGTTCACAGAATTAGAGCCCTGTATCTTACACTGGGTTTATTTTTCTACTTGCTGAAGCTTGGGTTGCTTTTCTTTTTGAAAATTATTCTGAAGTATTTGAGTTAAAAGTTAGGAAATAACCCAAATCAACTTGCTGTTTACATCAGCAGCAATTAGAACAGAAATTTTTAAGAGCATGCTTGGAGGATGCAGTATCCAGACCACATTTTAACCACCCATGTCAAGGATACCCTTTATATTACAGTGCTACAACTATAAACTCCTTTTGGATGAAAAGCTGTAAGAAGGAAAAAAAACCTGTAAACCAAGTCAACCAACCACAGCATACACACAGCCTGATCTGAAAGCAATCTTTAGAAGCTTTCCTTGTAGCTACAGTCAGAAAAATATTTTGAGGGAATATTTCAATAGAGACTTTATCCCTGAACAGAACTCAATTCCAAATTGCTTGCCATAGAACAATTTTTTAACTGCTCAGTTTAGTATCATTCCTCAGGCCTCTCCAACTGCTCAGTGTGAGACAAACTTTGAGGATGATCTTCCTTTTTCAGCATTCCCCAAATTAACTCTTGAAGTTCTTTGACAAGAAAGAATTTGAACACCAAGAAACTTTAGTTTTTCTGGATAGAGGGAAATACATCTGCAGCCCTAAAGTTGAATATGGATATCACAGCTATAGTGATGGTTTGGGCCTGCTGGATTTGCAAACATTAAACCAGCAGCTTAATTGTAATTATCTCAGAATACATTATTTTATTCCTACACAAAGTACTAGGATTGGGGAGTTATACTGCTGTATCCAGAAAATATTCACGTGTCTTCCCATGCCATCCAATGCTCACTCATTCCTTCCCATTGTGTTTTCCTTTATTCTACTTAACAGATCAAAAAAGACCCAAAGGGGCCACAGGAACAAGGCCAGAAAAATTGGTGAAGCCAGACAAGCCCTCTGATAATCAACAAAAATATAAAAATTTAGATTAGAAAATGAGCCACCCAAATTTAAACATATTCCATGCTACAAACAACTATATTATATCAATATATATATAAGGAACTTACTAGTCTATTAAAAAAAAAGTTACTATATTACCAAGGTTGCTAAAGTTAAAACATGTTGCCTGTACTTTAAGCCAAACTGTATCTGTTTATTGTCAGCTTATATAATCACTTTCTAGCCCAAATACTTAGGGTTCCTAAAATTCCCTCATAAAAATAACACAAAAGCCCCAAGCACAGGAAGATCTCTGGAATATCTTCTGTTCTAATCCTGATTTCCATGAGTTTTACTCTATTCTGCTTACTCATACTGAATACACACACACAAGAAATGCAAAGGAATACTCAGAAATAAACTTGTAGTTGACCTGGGTGTTTTTAACCTTTGTAGCAATTTGAGAGTGAAGAGGGAAAGCAACCAAATCTCTCTAGAGTAATGACGTGAAATTACCTCCAATTTCTTTCTCCTAAGAACACACTGAAAAATATTAGGTCATGAAAGACAAGAGAGAAAAACAACTAAGAGCTTCTTGCATAAAACTGCAAAGACTTCAGAAACTTTATCAGAACTTTTCTCACCTACTGTTTGATATAAGCAAAGTTCCAGCAGGCCATGCAGCTGAAATTGTGTGGCCACTTAAAGCCACACTTCCTATGAAGTCCATAAAGCATATCTGCAACAGGGAAACTGCTTTTCCAGCAGTAATTCTTACTCACTGAACTG
The DNA here is from genome assembly GCF_009819885.2 of Catharus ustulatus. Lineage (NCBI taxonomy): Eukaryota > Metazoa > Chordata > Aves > Passeriformes > Turdidae > Catharus > Catharus ustulatus. The sequence goes on along the minus strand of NC_046233.1, from coordinate 20,349,875 downwards.
GCATGCCTCAACTTATTTATAGACTCCAAAACAAAGCCTAGCAATAGTAGTCTGTCATGCAATTCCTGCAATGGCAGCTCAGCCAACCCTCGGTCTTCCCTCCCTACACCTGTGCAGAAAAAACCACCAACTGACGAAAAGCAACTCCAACTAGTCAAATAGCTGTACCAAAATCCATTGGTTCTTTCCTTCTTAACATGGAAGGTGCCTTCCTGGACAGGGAACCACATTAAAACTGCTAAAATATTAGCATTTAAGACAGTAACACAAAGCTTCTCTCATTCGGAGCTTTCAAATAAGTTTTATTCCTCTATCATGAACCCATACTGAAACAAAGTGAGTGAGAAACTAAAAAGAAAATCCAGCTTTCATAATTCATTTGCACAGTATGACAGGATCAAGAACATGGCTGTTCCCAAAAAGCATTTAGAATGCTACTGTAAATAAATCTTATTCATTGGAGTTAACTTTGTCAGTAATTAATTCACTCTTCTGTCAGAGAGTATGACAGTTACTCTCTATCACTGCTATGGAAATAGAGTATGTTAAAACTGTCCTATTTAAGCAGAAATGTGAAACTGGAGACATTCCCACCTATACTGCTAAGTATGAGAAGCTCATGAGCATGAGAAGCAGGGGTGCTAAGAAAGTACACAGCCAAAACCAATGGAATGGTGCAATGTCAGTCACTTGTGCTTTCAGAAATGCAGAGTTTTACTCAATTATAGCTCAACATATTTGTTTCACCTGACATGGTGCCATATTTGTCCAAAACTCATTTCTGAGGGGAAAAAAAGCCCCAGCAAACCAAGCACCTTCACTACATAGGTGTTATTTTTAGGTAGAATTCAGGACAAAAGCATACTTCCAGTCTGGAAAGTGTACCACTGAAACTAGACCTCATACACTATACAGGACCCAAACTAGAACCGCAACTGTCCTGATTTCCCCCACCCACAGAGAATATTCTGGATAGGTAGAGCTCTGCTGAACCCCTGAACCCTTGCTTTCAACTCTTCTTTCTGGACAGCCACAATTTGCATTACTCAAAGGTTTCTACAAACTGGGCATGCAACCTCACACGTCCAGTTCATCTCACACAGCAGAAATGTCTGAAACAAAGGGATGCCTTTTGCAGGTGCTTTGTCAAATTACACACACATTATTTTAAAACAGTTAATACAAACTGAAATCGTAAGGCTGCTGACTAGCAGCATCTTCACTTACCTAAAAGAGCAGCAAAAATAGGAAAGCGATTTGGATTCAGGTCCAGTTGCTTGGCAACTTCATGCATTAGGTATTGGCTTGTTGTGAGGCTTTTCCCATTCCGGCTCAGTTTTAGGGCATGGGCACTGAAATAGTAAGGGATGTTGCACAATGCATAATCGGAGTCATATGCAACCAAACCATGGAAACCTTTTTCTCTGCAGAAAGCAATTACTTCTTGATGATGATCCTCAATGCTCTGTGCAACCTATAGAGGAAGACAGAGCAATTAACTTTGGTGTAAATGGCAGCACTGATTTATCACAACTCTTATGATATAGTGCGTCTTTCTGAAACTATACATGTGAATTTAAAACACTCAAGATATTTTTAAAGTAATTTTAAAAATCCAGTGATGCAGCACATACAGACAGGACATAAGGAGCACTCAGAAGCACAGCACACACTTCTGGAAGCCTGCACGCTACAGTGGCATTATGTACTGGTGAACTCATCTGAAAAAACTGCTTATTACCAGAAACACTTGAACTCTGAAGACATTACTGTTCCAGTGTCTGTACCAGCTCATGGGGAAAGCCTTGAGGCTGTGGGTACTCCAGCAGCTCAGCACACGAAGATGCCCCCCATGATCAAGCAAACCAATGATACCTTTTTTAAAGTTCTTTGGCCCTCTTTTAAACAGGCCAAACACAACCCCAGATGAACAGAGATCTGCCTTTTCAAATGCAAATCTTGTTGTATTAAGCCAACTTTTTTCTCCTTTCCACCTTCAGCCTATCCCTTCATGCACAGCTGTATCTGATGGTGCAAACTGCTTTGAGTCTTCAGCCCAAACTTCACCTCTCCACTCCTGTTGCCTAGCAAAGCACGTATTTTAGGCTACAAAAATTAGATTACTTCAACAGAAATGCAGGGAGACATGGGCCAATGCCTGATGTTGGAAATATAAAAGGAACCCTTTCTCATCAAGAAGCTTATACTGAAACTGAAAGTCTCATGAGGACAGTTCAGGACCTACAGTCGTGCATTCCAACACACCTTCAGAACTGCTACACTACAGTGTGCATGTAGGCACATTCAACTACAGCCAGCTGAGGGCTTTGGATCTCTAATGCTTCTACTATCCACAGGCATAACACACATTCCGTGATATAGAAATCCCCTTGGAAGCTGGGTGTTGGTATAACCCACCCTCACTGAGTATTCCATTTTGACAACAATGTAGATAGCAAGCTATCCCAAAATAGACTAGTACAAAACTACTAGCTTCAATCTCCACAGCATGCATGAATAACTACAGCCTTAGTGCCAGTGAGGCTATTTATTTCTTCTGCAGAACAGGAGACAAGGTCCCAAACTCTACAGCCCCTGCAGTCACCCACAGCAGGTTTACAGTGACTCCTCCTCTCCTATTAATGTCCTGCACTTGCTAAACCTGATGCTGAACTACCGTATTCCAGAGAGGAATGTCAAATTTTATTTCTCCCATGCACCTTCATGAGATGTTCCTTTTCAAGCCAGATCCTGAGCAGCAGAACAGCCAGCACCTCACCTTTTTCTGCAAACAAACACCAGTTCACTAAACTCTCCCTAATCCTAATTCTACCACCCTATAGTTTTCAGAAAATGTTACTTCTTCAGAAACTTCCTCAGTGGACTGTTTTTGAAATTTACTTTGTTTGTGAGAAGAATACATATACTCACTTTTCTCACAATGATGCTTGTATCTAGCAAAAGGTGTGGGAGAAACTATAAACATTTTTGGAGAAATTTAAAGACATCAGATTTACATAGTTCCTAACTAAAGGAAGGTAACTTAGGCTTCACCCCACCCCCACCCACCAGTCTTCGCAGGTTTTAAATTAGAAAAATCCCTCCGACGTTTTTCAATTAAGGGTGGATAGAATAAAATTATGCCCATATCTCCCAAACCCAACCTCTCTGCATGCACAACAAGCAGCTCTGATCTATAAAAAACCAAGTGAGAATTCCTTCTGCAGCACTAGGTGTGACATGGATGTGCAGATAACGCAAGAGGAAGCTCAGTGTGCAGCTCCTCCGATTTTCTATGAGCTATTTCCTCTACCTCCACAGCCTCCAGGTCCCTCCCCATTTTACAGAGCTCTCTAACCCAGCACGAAGCTGCTGTGCGTTCAGGGAATACCAGAATCCATGTTCAAATAACTGAACCACCACAGAGAAAAGAGTTGCATTTACCAAAGTACAGTTAACCCACAACGTAAAACTCTAACAAGATGGGAGTCAGAGAAATATCTCATGGCTCTCACAAATGCAGAGGTACCCAGGAACATTCAGGCTTCAAAAGCAACCCAGGGAGAGGGACGTGGTGGAAATCACAGCTAGGAGGTTGGAATAATTTTCAAATCTAAATCTTGTGTAAACATTAGTGGTGCTGGCTCAGAAAGAGAGAATCCTGCCTGAGTAAATACATAGGAGCACCTTTAAGTACTGAGAACAAAACAGTCTCTCTTAAGTATTGGAGTTATTAAGAACTCCACTGCCTAAATATTTAAATTTTAGTAAACCTACTTTGCATAGACGTTTAAGAATTATTCTCCCCAGAATGAAAAACACCAGGTCACAATGAAACTAAGAACCTGCAGGATATTTGTTATAACCTGGAGGAACCTGTTATTTTTATATCCTGCTGAAACCATCTGTGAGTGATTTATAATTGTTCTGGATAGAAGACATTACTTTTTCTCCTCTCTAATTACCAAAATGGATTAAATTCACAGCCAGTTCCTAGCTTCACACAGAAACCTACTCCAGACTCAAACGCTCCTAAAAATATGAAAATCAGTTTCATATTTAAAGTCAATCAGTATTCTCAAAACAAACTTCTCAAAACAAAGTGAGAAAACACTACAATTTAACAACTGTCTTATGCACAGGTAGATTTTAAAAATCACACTTTCAAGATGCATTTTTTCTGTGCCCATTAGGAAGGCTACACCGAAGTGAGAGTGAGAATAAAACTGAGGGAAGATTTAGAGAAAAACAGATAGGTGTAACAAAGCAGATTTAGAAAATAATGAATCATGTAAGAGAAGAAGAGAAGGAAAGTGCTTTAAGCTCAGCAGTATCTTTGATGCATATTTTCCACGTGACCACTATAACTATGAAATATCCTTCCTAACCTGAAAATTAATCCATTACAACCAGATTTATTCACCGAGTTTCTTGACAACTCAAAAAAATGAGGCACTAAACAGAGACTGTTGATATCCTTCCCATCCCTAGGACAGCTGAGCAGCGCAGACAACCACTGCAGTTGGGATATGCATAGTGGTGGCTCAGTGGTGGACAGCAACAACCTTTCCCCCCACACCCCTCAGTATCTGATAATGAGCTGCCAGCTCCCAGGGATAACCCCAGACGGACAAATATACACCTTACAAATCTTCTCATCAAAACTGGGGTATGCTGTATTTACTGAGATTTTTCAAGTTTGGGGTATTTTTTTAATAACAGAAAAGGAAGGAGTCCTTGCTCACACTCCCGTAACTACTTCCAGAGATTAGGAATAAGGCCTGTCACCGAGAAACCATAAAGGAGCTGCTAATGGTGGAGCTGTACTGGAAAGTAAACAAAATGCTACAAGTGATACTGCTGTCAAATGCAGCCATTTGGTTCAGATGTAATGTACCTGAGTCAGGTCTGAGACAGAAAATGCTTAGCAAACTAACAGCCAGTTCAACATACTACAAAAATACTGCAAACACCAAATTCCCACTGATATATTAAAACAGCTGTCTTCCTGTTGGGTACTATGCATTTCCATGTTGCATTAAACCAAGTCACTACTTTCATATATTAAAATTTTAAAAATTCTTATTTCACTCCATTCGTTGCTTTTACTAACGATCTCTAAGACTCAGTAACAAATAAATTAACAAATGAGGAAGATTTATAATGCATCCACAAACAGGTCAAATAAAGACCTTCATTGTGTGGGCCCTACAACATTTTGCTGAAAGAACAAAAGTATTTCCTAGCTACAAAGTCCCCAAAAGTTCAAATGATAGGATGTTTTACTCATCATGCAAATTCCCACCATCCAAAAAGCATAACACCATTTAGCTTCTACACTGACCAGGAAAACACATAGGTGCAGCAGACCCAGCCATAACCTCCTCATTTTAACCAAGGCATCGTCTTTGGCAGAGCTGCACGTGCCCTGCAAGAACGAGCTTCGCCTCTGCTTCCAGTTCATTCGACACGTGCTTTGCCTGGCACAGTGGTCCCGGCCCAGTGACCCAACCCTGCCACAGCCAGGGCCACCGCAGGGTGGGACCTGCAGTGCTGAGCGGGCTGAACTCAGGGTGGCTGCGCTCCAGCTCAGTGTTCCTCCACGGATGGGCCTGGCACAGCGAGCAGGGCACTACGAGGGAGCAACAGTGATTCCCACTCTGTTGGCAGAACTAGGAGAAACTTTACCCAAAGTCACCTGTGGGGTGACCTCCTTGGCGAGAGGCCTCTGTAGCCCAGGGCTGCAGCCCAGCCAGAATGTTTCTAATCTGCCGAAAAGCCAAATAACATTAAGCTGCTGCTAGTGATCGAGCAATTTCAAAGGTTATATAATATTTTTCTACACACAAAAGTAATTTAAGATAATAAAGCCAACGACTATGTGCTTCCCTCCTGCTGTTTTTCCCCCCGCAGTGGGAAGATGAGCAGGCAACTCCTAAAACTGCAGCTTCATCCCTGGGCTTGTTTTTCCAGCATCTTGTGTTTCAATATACACAACCGCTCAGCTGAACAGAAACCATTGTAAATCAGGAACGCCGTGCAGAGAGATGCGACGTGGTCATATCCTGCAACCTTTGAAATCGTGGCCTTTGAGCGCAAGATTGCTATGGAGCCTGGCTCCGACATGAAGGGCTGTTTGTGGGGCAGGAAAACTGAGGTTGCCCCTTAAAGTAAGGAGTTTAAAAGAAGGACTGTCAGCTTGGCACACCACTGACTGCACAAACTAGAAGTGTTGCTGTTATGGAGTAAGGAGCCAGTTAGTCTACTACTGCTTTTAAAAGCTTGCTGATAATGAGAAAACGCTGACAAAACCACGAAAACCTCCATAAAACAAAAGTGGCACCCCTGTGTTTTTTGCAGCGAGCCATTCCCCCTTCAGCCCAAGTTTAAAACACCTCGCCTCAGCCGGGAACTTGTTGCAGAGCCATCCTACGCGAGAACTAAACTGATTAATTATTTTTTCCTCCCCTCAATAATTAATTACAGAGATGCTTTTCGCCCACCCGCTCTCCCCTGCGATACCACAGCCCACAAGGCAAGAAGGGACATTTTGAGTCAACGGAGCGAAAGAACATGGAGGCAGAAGCCGCCCTGCTGCCGGGCCGGGCCATGGGCGCTGCCGGTCGCCCCGCTGAGGCCTCCCGGCCTCCGGCCTTGGCGGGGCGGCAGGCAGCGCCATGTAAATAAGCCAAAATCCCCCGGGGATTGGGGCCGCCGAAAGTTGTGCCGCCCCCGCGGGTCTGGGCGACATTTTGAGGCGCTGAGGGGAGCGGCTGAGGGTGCCCTCCCTCCCCCCGCGGGCAGCCCCCGCTGCCATCTTGGAGCCGGGAGGCAGCGGCGGGGAGGGGGTGCCGGGACCCCCAGGCCGGGGGGACCCCGGGCTCCTCCTCACCTTGATGTGGAAGCGGATGAGGGCCAGGCGGATGCAGTGCGCCATGCAGACGGGCGGCAGGAACCAGACCTTGGGCGGCGGGGTGCCCTTATTCTGGACGTGGCTGACGATCTGCTGCGCCGTCTGGCGCTCGTTGCCCTGGCGCTTCACCCACTCGTGCAGCCGGGCCTTCTCCAGGGCGCCGTTGAAGAAGACGAAGAGCTCGATGTTCCCGTTGAAGCAGGCCTTGGCCAGGGCCGCCAGGTAGCCCAGCATGTGGTTCCATTGCCCGCCGCTCACCCAGTCCGTGTAGAAGCCGCCGTAGAGCCGATGCAGGCAGTTGTCGGCGTCGATGAGGAGGCGCAGGGGGGTCTGGGGGGGCCGCTGGCGACCCCCACCCACGAGACTGCCCCGCGCCAGCTTCTGCAGCTCGACGGGCACCACCGCGCTAGGGCAGTGCTTCTCGATGTAGTCCTGGAATCCCTGTACTCCCATGGTGAGGACCGGGCGGCGGGCGGGCGAGCGGGGGCCCGGCGGCGGCAGCAGCAGCGGGGTCTGGGCTCGGGCCGGGCGGCGCGGCGGCGGCGGGCGGGCGGTGGGAGCGGTGGAGCCGGGTGGGAGCGCTGGCTGCCGTCGGTGGCCGATCAGGGGGGAGTTGTATGGATTAGTGGGGGGCTCATGGCTGCCGCGGCCGCCATGTGCTGCGCTCACAGAGCCATGGCTCGGGGATCCGGGCGGCTGCGGCTCCGACTGCCGGGGGGCGGGGGAGCGGCCGGGCGCGCAGGAAGCCAACCCGCCGCCGCCGCCGCCTGCGGCAGCGAGAGCGGAACGGGCGGGACTTGGCGGCGGAGCCGCTGCCACTCACACACCGCGCGGGGCCGCGGCGGGAGCGCGGGGGAAGCAGAGCGGCGGCGTCGGCGCCGCCCGTGCCCGGAGCCCCTCACAGCCCCCTGCCCTGCCCTGCGGCTCTGGCCCGGCCCGGCCCGGCCCGGCCCGCCGCGGCAGTTGCATAACCCGGGCATGCGCGGGAGCGTGGCGGAAGCGAGTGGCGGGGAAGGGGAGGGGGCCGGGGGAGGGGAGCGGCGGCAGGAATCGGAGCTGGGGTCTCCCGGGTCGGCCTGGCCCGGTCCTGGCCCTGCGCTGCCGGGTAGCGCCGCTCCATCAGCCCCGTGACCGCCGTGGTGGGTCCCGCTCGGGGGAGCGGCGCTCCGGGCACCTGTTGCTCGGGGGTGTTCGCCCTTGACAGGAAAGTGGCCTCGCATTCGGTTCGGGCCTGGGCTTGATGCCGCGCCCGACCTGGCCGTAGCGCCTCTCGTAAAAGTGACCGGCTGGCCTGGCCTCTGACGACTGAGCGTTTGCTGTTGCTGGTAGAGCTTACAGATGGTAGAAAAACTTGAGCTGGAAGGGACCTACAAGGATCATCGAGTCCAACCCCCCGCCCTGCACAGGACACTCCAGCTATCCCACCCTGTGCATCCCTGAGAATGTTGTCCAAATGCTCCTGGAGCTCTGGAAGCCTTGGGGACATGACCAAGCCCTGTTCAATGCCCAGCACCCTCTGGGGGAAGAATCTTTCCCTGATATCCACCCTAACCCTCCCCATGCCCAGCTCCAGCCATTCCCTGGCTGCTGTCCCTGTCTCAGGGAGCGGAGATCGGAGCTGCAGCCCCCGGGGAGCTCTGACCTCAACCTTCCTTCTCCTGCTGAGCAAACCAAGTGCCCTCAGCCACTTCTTACAGGGCTCCTCCAGACCCTTCCCCATCTTCATTGCCCTTCTTTGGACACTCTAATAGCTTTGGATCTTGTATTGTGGCACCTGAAACTGCACACAAGACTTGAGGTGAGGCCACACCAGTGCAGCACAGGGATACACAATCACCTCCCGCAATGATTTTGGCATGCTTAAAGTGGCTTAGACGTGCTCAAAGTGGCAACTGCTTTCATCTGAAGATCTGCCATCCACAGGGCAGCCAGACTGTTGCCATAACTGGTGAATGAGCATAAGCATCAACTTAATAGTATCAACTGCTGGAAGAAACCTTCTCTTCACTGCACAGACAGTGTGGAATTACCTGTCTTCAGTTTTACCAGATGAAATTATTTTTTAAAAGACTGAGATGCCCAAGCTTCAGAGGTAACCTGCAAGTTTATCATTGCAATAATACCACAGTACCTGAGCAGTTCTGTGCTCTTCAGGTCTTGGAAAACTACAGGAAGCGTCAGGCTGCTGATGCTGTATGTTCACATGAATATTTTATTAATGAGGAAAAGCATATTGTTAGTGTGATTTCAGTCAGGCTGGATTGGCACCCACAGTAAATATTCCCAGCAGGGAATAGCTGTTGCAGCAGGAGTGGGCCAGCTCACTCCCAGGCAGTGAGTGCCATGGATGTGTGTCTGAGCCCAACTGGTGCAGCATCAGGACGATAGAAAAAAGAATACTGGAAAAGCCATGGAAATAATCAATGACAAGTGCATGTTTCTTCTTGGAAATCTGTTTTTCCAGTAATCTGAGAGTGTGGTTTCCTAAGTAAATAGTCTGGTCTCTTTCTGAACTACTTTTCTCTTAGAATTCTTAGATTACCCTACAAAAATAGATATAATAATATCAAAATAATAAAACAATTTGGAACACTTTGAGGAATACATGGTAGCAGGCCAGTAGTTGTAATAGCAGGAACATGGATCAAGGAAAAAGAACTTCAGAAGTTCAAATATCCTAAAAATCACCAAAATTTGGTCAGAATAACAAATACTGCCATTCATGAGGTGCTTAAAAAGCAGACTTTCAGACAGCTCTGCATGTATCCAATGCTCCAACAGTGCAAAGCTTGATCTCAGACAAGCCATTCTCTAAGCAGCCTTGTGAGCAAGAACTGAGTCAGGAAGAATTCACTGCTTGTTGTTAATTGTCTCACAGGGTCTTTAGGTTCAATAGTCTTAGGAATGGCAAATAATCTATAAATAAAAGATAACTTTGCTTGTGTTTTTTTCTGTTCTGTTGTTTAGGAAGAAAACTAGTCCAGAGCATGTGCCACCAGGAGCCTGGCTGTCAGCATCCTTGGAGTCAGGGAGGCACAGCAGAACTGAGGATTGCCAGCTTGTGCTCAGCCACAAACACAAGCCTCCTTCCCCAAAGAAAAGAAGAGAGAGAGGAAAAGCATAAGGGGAAACAAGGTAATTCCAGAACTTATTCAATACAAACTAAAAGTTTGGCCAAGACAAGAAGATTATGGAAAATAAGTTAAATGTATGGGGAAAAAAATTAGAGTAATTTCACGATTATAAGCTGCACTGAGTATAAGCCGCACTTCCGGGTGCTAGCAACTTTTCTTTCTTTGTCCATACATAAGCCGCACTTGATTATAAGCCGCATGTTAAAATACAGAGTGTGATAAAAGGTATCTATTCTATCACCATCTGTTGAGGGTGGGGGCAGTGATCCTTATCTCCATGTGAGATATTCTGCTAATGGGCCATCCATTGAAACCAGGCAGGGCATTGTTCTTTATCTTTTCACAACCCCTCCTTCCTGCAGCAAGTCATTTTCTGCTAATGCCCATTGAGTCCTGCTGTGTGACTGATAAAATTACTGCATCCCATTGGGAGTTGCTCCAGCCAGGGGGAAGAACCCAACATTTCTTACCAAGATAAAAACAGAGGTTTTGGGACACTAAGGGAGCCCCTTTCTCCACTGGACTCCAGAGGAAAACTGGATTTCTCCACATCACCTTTGGACCTCCGGAGGAAAACTGCACCTTCTACAGGAGCACTGCTTCAACTGAACCACATCTGTCACTGCAGGAGGATGCAACCACCATTTAATGAGACTACTACCAACACCGTGCCTGACGGGGTGTCAGGTTGTACTCTGACTTGTCAGGGTTTGGAGTTTGTTTCTTTGTAGTACTGTATTTCTGGTTTGATTTCCCCAGTAAAGAACAGTTATTCCTAATTCCCATATTTTTGCCTGAAAGCCCCTTGATTTCAAAATTATAATAATTGGGAGGGAGGGGGTTTACATTCTCCATTTTAAAGAGAAGCTCCTGCCTTTCTCAGCAGACACCTGTCCTCCAAACTAAAAAAGCAACTTTTCGTTCTTTGTCCATATATAAGCCGCACCTGATTATAAGTCGCACTTTGGGTTCGGACCAAAATTTTAGTCAAAATGGTGAAATTGTGAAATTACTGTACTCTGGAAAGCAGGTAGATTAAGCTAGACTAAAAAAAGCAATTAATCAAAGACACAAAGCAAACAAGGTGTTTTTCCATCAACCAGCAGCAGAAAACCTGCAGGATTCATCAATCTTCTTCCTCAGCACTGAGATGCAATGTGTTCCCACAGTTCCCAGATGTTGGTTGTATAAAGGAAGGGTTAATAGTGGTTGGTGTTAAAGTCAGTGACTCATAATCCAACCTGAACAGAAGAGAATTAGGAGTGGCTCCCTCAAAGGAAGGAACTGAACAGTCGTTAGGAAGAGCTAACGAATAACCATGTCAGAGCAAGAACAGAGATGAATGTTATCAGTTTGGTCTTGGTTCCTCTGTTAACAAAAGTCAGTCTCACAGCAAGAGGAGTGTGGACACAGCCTGTGGAATAAACTAGCCAATATGACCTGGAAGGTGCCTGGGAGGAATAGAAACATACATTATCTGTAGGAAAAAACTTGTTTGATGTGATTTCCCTTAATATTTCTCCTCTTTTCTCAGCCTGTTGCATCTTGCTGTGGAGTTGCTGCCCCAGACCTTTCCTGTTTTTAATCCTGTAGAAGAGCTACCAGTCTTCACCTCACTGCCAGGTCTGCAAGTGGCCGTGGGCTCACTCTGTGGGCAGGTGCTTTTCTGCACTGCTACTTTAGGGCTCTCAGTTCTAGGCATGCCTTGTCACTTAGTCAAAAAAAGTTGCAAAAATAAAAGATAGTGAAGAAAAATTGTTGAGGTTTAAAAAAGTATTTGGGATAAAATTTGTCACTTGTTGCAATCTTGCTCTGAGTTTGTGTCATCGTATTTGCTACCATGTGCAACATCCCTTTCTTGTCTCTTATGTGGCTGCAATTAACTGTGCATTATCACACAACATTTTTAGAAGGAGGTTTTACATGTTCAGGTATCTCCACAAAATATCAACAACCACCATCTTGCTTAAGCATACAATAACTTTTTTCAAATATCCATGATACTTCAGATGGAGCATTTTCCTCTTAGGACAAAGATGTGCATGTAGAAGGCACCTCACTGAGTTATTTAAAACACTTATGGGTCTCTCCATCAGCATCAGCTCTCTAGGCCCCACCAAGCCAAAGAAAAGATGATTCAAAAGGAAGCATACTTTACTAGAGCCACTGCTATCTCAAACTCAAAATTTCTGATTGTCCATAGAGCCGAACCCTTGAGGAGTTTGGCCCTGGGCATATGTGGGGTAAATGATGTTGTTGCTCCAGCAAACTTTTAGGGCAAGAAAATGACTGGCAGTGAGTCCTCCGAGCACCTGGGAGAAGCAGGCTGGAGGAGGAAGAGGCAATGACGCTGCCTGAAAGAATTCCTCCTTTAAGAGAACAAGCAGCGCTTTCACAGCAGTGGATGCTCAGCCACAGCACACACTACACAGATTACATCAGGGCCATTTGCTGTCTTTGATTAGTTTTAAGAAACAAAAAGCATGAAAATTTTAAGTTCTAAACTTGAATTTTCAAGAGAAAAAGCATAAATAATAAGGGCATTATGGAGCAGGCACCAGGAGCTGGTGGGGAGCAGTAGCACTGCTTCTTCAGAAACCTGGAACAGTAGTATGCTGTTTCTGTGGCCGTTGTGTGAGACATTCAACAAGCCTGTATTTAAAAAGCCTATTCTACTGCAGTTTTTGCAGGAGCATCAATAATATTATGAAAAGATACTGATAGAATGCTACAACTTGATATTATAACGGAGAAGATGTACTTACCAGTAGTATTGCAAGAGCACATCTGAGCTAAAATACATCTACTGTGGCCATTTCAGAAGAGCAGCTATTTGCACTTCCAGCGCTTTAAAAACATGTCATTTTTACTGGCATTTATGCAATTAACACAAGTATCTCAGGCATGGAAGTAACATATTTAACTGCCTAAATGTGGGGTAGGGCTGCCAGGTTTGGGAGCACCATCCAAGGCAGACCTTCACTTTCAGTCTGCTGCAGCAACTGAATTCTTCATCTTGGCCAAATGCACAGCAGCATGGTCTGCCAGCATGCCACCCGTAGATGTGGATCACTCAATTACAGTAATTTCACTATTATAAGCCGCACCATTTTCACTAAAATTTTGCTCCCACCCCAGAAATGCAGCTTACACTCAGGAGCGGCTAATATGTGAAAAATTTTTGCAAATTTCCAACCCCAGAAGTGCAGCCGAGGTGCTGAGCTGAGCACCTGCCAGTAAAACCCGGGATTATGAGATTATTACAAATTGGTTACTCTGTTGCGCGGCAGGTGCAGACGGGCTCCATGCAGGCAGCACAGTGGGGCAGAGGTGGGGGCTCCCTCGTTCAGGCAGCGCAGCCCGGGGGAGAGGTGAGGGCTCCGTGCTGCCATCCCCGTGACTCGAGGAGGAGGTGGGGGCTCCATGCTGCCATCCCTGTGGCCCGGGGGGGAAGCGGGGGGCTCCTGCCCCCACCTGCTGCTGCAGGAGCATGCAGGCTCTGTCCCTGCCTGCCGCCGCCGCCGTGGGAGTGGGGGGCTCCTTCCCCTCCTGCCGCCGCCGCCGTGGGTGCCAGCGGGCTCCATTCCCACCTGCTGCCGCGGGGCAGCGCCAGGCCAGGGCGAGCAAGCCCGGTGGCAGCAGCGGCCGGCTCCGAGCGGCCCCACCAAGCGGCCCCACCAAACTGGGCCACCTGGCCCTGTCAGCAGCCCCGAGTGGGCTGAGCCTGCATGGCCTGAGCCAAGCCAGTAAACCCCGCGATCCCGCGATTCTGGTACTATTTGGCAACTTTGTTGTATGCGGGTCCTCGCTGCGGACAACAGAGCGGCTTATAATCAGGTGCGGCTTGTGTATGGACAAAGAACGAAATGTTGCCGACACCTGGAGTCGGCTTATAGTCAGTGCGGCTTGTAATCGTGACATTATTGTATTTGTCTTACCATGGTCTGCTCTTATTTCATCCCTATATCTCTTGCTGCAGCATCTAAAATGGAAGTATAAAAAAACGTTAATTGATTTGAATTGCAAAGTATGAAGTTCTGGGGTTGCACCTGCTTGAATCAGCACACAGGATGTATTGAAAATCCAGACTTTTCAAAGTCATGGCCTGTACACAAGGGATACTTTGTGCTGTTGCCTTTCCTGTTGCATTATGGCTCTCCCATGTCGCAGAGGCACGGCCACCATTCCTGGGACAGGGTACTCCTTGAGCTGGAGAAGCAGACAATCCCCCTGTTGTCCAGCAGTGGCCCACAAGCCACCAATTAGACTATTCTGAACGACAGCATTCTGTTTAAAAGGTTGCTAATTGTATTATAATGATGATTTAAATGCTGCTGATGACAATTTCAGAGACATCCAGATCACTAATTACTCATAGTCTATGTTGAGCTTTAAGCAGGCACAGGCGCAGCACTGTAGAAGCATAAAGTAATGTTATTAATGTTCTCAAAGGCCTTCACTGCCCTCCCACATGTCAAAAGCATCATCTCCTGTTCTCAGGCCCAAGCCTAGCCCTTGCTCTCACATCTGGGATCCAGCAGCCCACCTGCAGCAGAGGTTCTTGCAGCATTCCGGAAGTAAGGAAAGAGAAGCAGCTAAACAAAATTACTTACATTCATTAAACAAAATTCTACCAATATTAATAAAAATTGACTAAGATTCCTACAACACCACTTCAGAACATTTTACCTTTAAGATAAAGTACTAGCTCAATTGAACTGCATCCCTGAACACAGCACACCAGGATGTTTGAATAAACTCGCCAGCAATGCAGATCCTAACAAGCCTGCCTGCTCAGCCAGGGAGGATATCAACCTGTTGGAGCAAGAGGAGGTTGCCAGAGGAGGCCACCTAGATGATCAGAAGGATGGAACACCTCTGCTGCGAGGAAAGGCTGAGAGTATTGGAGTTGTTCAGCCTGGAGAAGAGAAGCTTCAGGGTGACCTAATTGCAGCCTTCCAGTACCTAAAGGGAGCTTACAAGAAAAATGGAAAGATGCTATTTACGAGGACCTGGAGTGACAGAACAAGGGAGAATGGCTTCAGACTCTCAGAAGACCGGTTTCAGTTAGATATTAGAAAGACCTTCTTGGCTGTTAGGGTGGTGAGTCCCTGGCCAGGCTGCTCACAGAAACTGGCAGTGTCCAAAGCAAGGTTGGACAGAGCTTGGAGCATCCTGGGATTGTGGAATATGTCCCTGTCATGGCACAGGTGGCACTGGATGATCTTTGAGATCGCTTCCAAGCCATTCAGCTCTGGGGTTCTCTGACTTTCTCCTCTCTGTTGCAGCAGGAGCAGTGGTATGGTGGGAACGTGGCTGGCCTGCAGAGCTCACATCGACAGAGCTGTGCTGTCCAGTGAGTCCAAGGGAGTTCAGTTTCCAAGGCTGGCAAATTAATACCTGCCATAAGCATCAAATTCCTTTCCAAATGTTTACTTGTATTCTTTACAAGATACTCATAGTGTGTGGAGGAATCCATTCTCCAGAAAAAATATTTGGAGTATAAGTCAGGGTTTTCCCCTTCAGAAATTCAGCCAAAACACACCAAGTCTGCTATCCACTGACAGTGTAGAGCTGGTCAAGATGTTTATACATAAGACATTCTGTCAGTGAGAGTAAAGCACATATCTTGCCTGTGTACAGTAATTTCATGAATACAAGCCGCACGGACTATAAGCCGCATCGCCGGGTGTTGGCAAACATTTCGTTCTTTGTCCATAAATAAGCCGCACCTGAGTATAAGCCGCTCTGTCGTTCGCAGCGAGGACCCGCGTGCAACAAAGGTGCCAGTTAGTAACAGAACCGCGGCATGGTGGGGTTTACTGGCTCGGCTCAGGCTGTGCAGGCTCGGCCCGCTCGGGGCTGCCGATGGGGCCAGGTGGCCCAGCCCGGTGCTACCACTCGGTGGGGCCGCTCGGGGCCGGCCGCCACCTCTGGGCTTGCTCGCCCTGGCCCGGCGCTGCCCCGTGGTGGCAGGCAGGGATGGAGCCCCCCCCGCTCCCGTGGCGGCGGAGGCGGGCAGGGACAGAGCCCCCCGCCTCCTCCCCAAGTCTCAGCGATGGCAGCACGGGGCCTCCGCCTTCCCCCCAGGCTGCGGCGATGGTGGCACGGGGCCCCCGCTGCCTCCCTGAGCCACGGCGATGGTGGCACGGGGCCCCCGCCTTCCCCCCGGGCCGCGGTGATGGCGGCACGGGGGCCCCGCCTTCCCCCCAGGCCGCAGCGATGGCGGCACGGGGCCCCCCCGACTCTCCCCCGGGCTGTGGCAGAGGAGGGAAGGAGAGAGCTCTCCCGCCTCTCTCCCCGCCCCCCTGCTGCCTGCAGGGAGGCAGGCTCCACCTGCGGCGCAACAGAGTAACAATTTGTAACAATCACAAAATGCCGGCTTTTACTAGCAGGTGCTCGGCTGGGCACCCTGACTGGCACTTCTGAGGTTGTAAATGTCAGAAAATTATTCACATATTAGCCGCTCCTGAGTATAAGCCGCATTTCCGGTGTGGGAGCAAAATTTTAGTCAAAATGGTGCGGCTTGTATTCGTGAAACTACTGTAATTGATATTTACAACTGGGGAAGCTGGCTGAACCCTGCTCTAAAATATGTGCTTTTATCAGAATCTAGGTTAGCTGTAGTACAGTGGATTTTACATGCCACATCTAACCAGTCAGAATTTTGAAGAGACTTTTAATTATGCAGGGGAAAAAAGGAGGCTTGTTTTCTCATTGGTAAAGAAAATGCATGGAAATAAATCCTAACACTGTTTTTTTTTCCTGGTGAATATTTATATGAGATTAATCTCTTTATAGTCCTACAGTATATTAGTTTCACTAATCTACCCTCAGTTTGATGTGACCTTGCTGGCCTAGGACAAGAGTGAGGAGTTTGCTCCACTCTGTGACCAGGCACACAGTGAAGAGTGGGATCCTTTGTGCATGCCTTTCCCCAGCGATGTTGTGCCTGGAGCTACAGGGGCACCTCTGCCTGTGCAAGCCCCTGAAACAGCCTTAAAGGAGACATTTGCTTGTGCAGCTCAGGTAGCTGGTACAGAACAATGAGACTTGCATGTGGGAAAAATTTTACATGCAATTTTTTGTCGCCATCTGACCTAAGAGTTTTACTTTTGTCTTGGTTTGAAAGACAGGTGTCTGCTAAGAAAGGCAGGAGAGTCTCTTGAAATGGAAAATGTAAACCCCCTCCCTCCAAATTATTATAATTTTGAAAATAAGGAGCTTTCAGGCAAAGATATGGGAATAGGAATAACAGTTCTTTACTAGGAAAATGAAAATACAGTAATACAGAAAAACAAAACACTGACAGAGTAAGAATCCAACCTGACACCCCATCAGTCAGGGTGTCGGTAGCAGTCCCATTAAAAATGGTGGTTGCAGTCCTCCTGGAGTGCCAGATGGGGTTCTGTTGAAGCACTGGTCCTGTAGAAGGCTGCAGTTTTCCTCCAAAATCCAGTGGAAAAAGGCTGCTCTGATGTTCCAAATCTCAGATTTTATCTAGGTAGGAAATTCTTGGCTCCTCCCTCTGGGTGGAAAATCTCCCAATGGGATGATGTGATTTTATCAGTCATGCAGTGGACTCAGTGGCCCATTAACAGAAGACACCTCCCTGGAGGAAGGATGGGTTGTGGAGAAGATAAGGAACACTGTCCCACCTGTTTTCAACAGATGGTGATAGAATACATACAGTAATTTCACGACTATAAGGCGCACTGGACTATAAGGCGCACCTCCGGGAGTTGGCAAATTTCGCAACTTTGTACATTTTATAAGGTGCACCGGACTATAAGGTGCACTTTTTTTTTTGCCACGAAGATCCGTGCAACGCGCAACAAAGTAATGAATTAGTAACAGAATCCCGCGATTGTGGAGTTTACTGGCAGGTGCTCAATTTGCAAATGTTTTTCACAGATTGGTGTAGCCTTTAAACGCAGCCCCAAGTGCCCTCCCCGTGTGTGGGCCCCGGCACTCCCGCTTGCCCCCAGCTGGCAAGGCAGGGCTCGGGGCGGCCGTGGCTTGCGGCTACCGCGGTCTGGGGCAGCTCGGGGCGGCCACGGCTTGGGGCAGCCACAGCTCACACCTCGGGGTTGCTGCGGTTCAGGGCGGCTTAGGGCTGCCACGGCTCGCAGCAGCCCGGGGCTGCCTGTGGCTCGGGGTGGCTCGGGGCCACCCGCTCCCTCCCTACCCATGTGGCTCCTGCTGGCTGGGGGCTGCCCGGTCCTGCCCACCCCGCGCGGCTCCTGCTTGCCGGGGGCTGCCTGGTCCTGCCCACCCTGTGCAGCTCCTGCTGCCCGCGGCCACCCTCTCCTGCCCCCACTCGCGGCTCAGCGCTCCCATGGCGCCACTCCCCCTCGCGGCTCCCACTTCTGGGTTGGCAAATTTCGCAACTTTGTACATTATATAAGGCACAGCGGACTATAAGGCGCACTTCTGGGTTCGGACCAAAATTTTAGTCAAAAGGGTGCGCCTTATAGTGATAAAATTACTGTACTTCTGGTTACATCCTGCATTGCACCCAAGACAACTTTCTACATAAATGGTCTGTCTTGCTTGTCTGGGGAAGGCTTTAAGTGTGTTTTCTGTATGTCTCTCCATTTTCTGAGGACTGTGCCAGCCATGGCAGCTTTGGAAATGAAAAGTCATGAAAAATTCTTGTACTTTGTTACCAAGTGCTGTTTTTGTTCCTTTTACATTGTTGATGATATTTGAATCAAGTAGATATGAGTGCAAATAATTCCCCCCTTTTCTGTTTCAGCAAACACCTGCCTCAGCTGCCAGCCTGCTCCTACAAACCCCACACCTTGCACAGAGCAACCAAGCTGAGCTGATGCCAGGAAAGTTAAGGTCTTGTAAGAGGTAACGTTTAAACTTGTGTATTCTCAGCTTTTGTAATTACAGGTTTGTCATTTGGTTTTCATTCTTTTCAGCAAGGTCTGAGATGCTGGTGTCATAGGTTTTCTGCCTGATCTACACAGGTTACTTCCTCATCTTCATTTATTCTTTCAGAGATACATCACTTGAACTTTATCCTGTGGTTTTCTTGCCTAACATCAGTCCGAAAAACGTTTAAAAATTAAATAATTAAGTATTTTTGGATAACAGATAATGTCTTTTGAAAGAGATGAAAAGAGTTAAACCCTGCAAGCTTGTCACTTGATGACAGAAACCCTACTTCTGAAAGTTGTACCCATGTGCAGCCTGGCCTGTGCTCAATGTCTTGACTGCCCTGAAATTAGAAACATTAATTACCATAAAAAATTTGTAATCTAGTTCTGGAAAAAAAAAAAAAACCAAACAAACAAATACCAAGAAAAAAAGGCAAATAGTACACAGCTCTCATTTATGAGAGCATTCATATTTTCCAGAAGACATCAGGTTAATTCTGCAGTTACTCTCACTACACCCAGCAACTTTTGATCTCCCCCTACATAATACAGCACAGGAGAGTGTCTCTTTAAATTCATTTATAAAATAATTCAGGACTGTGGGTGTCTTTGGTCTGTTCCTCTCTGCTAAAGTACAGAAGAGAAGAACATGTCGCTTAGCAACCCCGCTTAGCCAGCACTGGGGGAGGCAGGAGGGATGGATGTCCACAGCCACAAAAGGGGAGGATTAAGCCCCATCAGGAAACTAAATTTTGGACAATCTTTCTCAAAACTGAAGCAAGCAAAAGTGCTTGTTTGCAAAATTGGGTAATTGGGTAATCTCACTTTTCTCTTTTTTCTACACCCAATTACAGTCTATTAATAGCAATCTTTCAACCAAATGGGAAAATCTAGTATGGATTGGACAACACAGGCTTCAACAGCTTCAGGGCTAGGTTAGAGGTGAAGGCAACTTGAAGCTTAAT
The DNA here is from genome assembly GCF_009819885.2 of Catharus ustulatus. Lineage (NCBI taxonomy): Eukaryota > Metazoa > Chordata > Aves > Passeriformes > Turdidae > Catharus > Catharus ustulatus. Next base: position 20,329,975 of record NC_046233.1, on the reverse strand, counting down.
TTTCAATCAGGTCAATAGATTTCAAATAGCATGAGTGTTGTCAAGACTAATGGTAATTAATTTAATACTGCAATTTTAATCTTAACACTTCAAATAAATTTTCTCTGAGTCTCATCCTGTTGTACAACTGGAAAGCCTAAGTGTTCCCAACCTGACTTATTCAGGGTCACTCACCTTGTTGTAAATAAACCCCAGAATTCTCTGAGTGGTTACCAGGCTGTGATTCGCTGGTAACTGGGTAACACCTAACTGGTTAGGAAAGTAACTTTGCACTGAAGCAGATGAGCGGCCCTCAGCCCTCTGTCCTCCCTGCAGCTGCAGGATGGTGATGTCCCAAGAGCTATGGCAGGAGTGGGCACCAGCTCAAACTCTCCTACTCGTGCCCTTGCTGACCAGTGCTGGCCTAGACCAGCCTTGATTGATTTTTTTTTCCCAAACATCAAATCCCACAGCAATGTATAGCTAGGTTATGGAAGAAAAAATGATGCTAAAAACCTGTGTCAGAGGAAAAAATGGCAGAACTACCCACTTCAGCATTTCACACAGACAAAAAATAACTCCGAACGAAATGCAGGTAAATTGTTACACCTGGTCTTCTATTAGTGATCATAAAGATTGCTCTAAATCTCCTTATTTTTTGCACCACTTTCATGTACTAATCACCTACACCTTGTTAGTGAACAGTTAAGAGAATCCCTAAATTCTAATGGTTCAGGTATCTCCCAGAGCTCAGTGCAGGCAGTTCTGTGTTCAAACTATGCAGTAAAACTGCAGATTATTAAACTGAGTACTTACCTCTATCCACAGGCAGTAAGCTTGTCTAAATTGGTATCTGCTGCGTATTCCAGCAATTACAAACATACCACCTGAATACAGACATTATTTGATTCTGAAGTAACGTTTTTATCTAGCAAGGGAAGTGTAAGTGCCAGTGTGGAGCTCATTCAAAGCTAAGGTTCTTAGAATAGTGTACTGAAGAACTTAATTCATAAGTTGCAAGACAATTTTTATTACCCATATATAGAAAAGACGTGTACAGTAGAATTGTGTCTTCAATGGGAATTTTACTGGTTGCTGTAGGGCTGCCTGAATTTTACCCAGGGTCTCTGAGTGTGCTTTTGGTATTGGCAAATGCTCATGTAATGTGATTCTTTGGAGAAATTTAATTAAAGAAAAATGTGTAAGGCACTTGGCATTAAGTGGTGTAAGTTTGTTAATGTACAGTATGGAGAATGAAGCCCAAATTAGAAGCAAATAACACTAACTCAACTGTGAGCATTTCCATAAAAACTGCTTTAGTAAGAAACTTCTATTTTTGTAGCACATATTTCCTCTATACTTTCACTTTTATGATCCAAACAAATTTAGAAGCTTTATTTGAAGTGTCATAAACTGAAGCAAACCCTGTTGACTTGACTTTGTCTTTGCTCTCAGTTACACTACAGTTAACAATTCTTTACTGTAACTCAATACTGAGAAAGTAATTTTGCTGACTGCCTAAACTGAGCAGGAGGAGGAGTCCAGCAATAGTAGAACTCTTTTTCACTTGCACTTGTGTTTACAGTACCAGTTCATACACATAGTGGGTTTTAGTTTTAGGAAACAGGAATATGTCATATCCATAAGGCCAAGATGCTCTGTGTTGGAGATTCTTGGTGCAAACACTTTCTGTGATTCCTCTAACAGATACAGAACATCTCCCGCTTCTTGAGCAGACTGTGAGGCTGATGGTCTTGAGGAATATGTTTTGGACTCCACTGGCTTCCAAACCTGTACAATTAACATAGCTTTCTGCTTATGGCATTCAGGTTCCCAGATCAGGATGATGCATGGGAAAAGCATGCAGATAAAGCATCGTTTGCCCAAACACGTCATCAGAAACTGACTTCCAAAAGGTATGTCTTAAGTTGGAGAATACAGACAGATGTGTGATATTTTTCCATTTCAGAGCAATCCTGATGGTATCACTATGATGCAGATTACCTTCATGACTCCTTAATCCCAGCATCCACAGAGGGAGAGTAATCTAAATTTGCAGATGGATCATGTTGGAGAACTCTCAGTTTAGTCCAGCAATTCTTGAAAATATATTGGCCCAGCTGACAGTGTTGGGGAAAAGAAGATTATCTCTGGCATGGGACCATACTGCAACAGTCCCTGTTCTCAGAGAAGAAGCACTAATCTAAAATCTATCAGACTATTTCTTTGTCTTCTAATCGCCTCCTAAATGAAAATAGAATTACAGTAATTTCACGAATACAAGCCGCACCGTTTTGACCAAAATTTTGCTCCCATACTGGAAATGCGGCTAATACTCAGGAGCGGCCAATATGTGAATAATTTTCTGACATTTTCAACCCTGGGAGTGCAAACCAAATCAGTGCAAACTGCAAAGTCGAGCTCCTGCCAGTAAAACCCTGCATTTATGCAGTTGTTACAAATTGGTTACTCTGTTGCGTGGCGGGTGGAGCTGCTCTGTGCAGGCAACACAGGGGGTGGGGAAGGCGGGGCAGCTCTCTCCTGCTGGCCCCACGGTTCGGGGGAGGCAGGGGCAGCTCTCTCCTGCTTAGCCCTGCAGCTCGGGGGAAGCAGGGGCTCTCTCCTGCTTGGCCCCGTGGCTTGGGGGAAGCAGGGGCTCTCTCCTGCTTGGCCCCGTGGCTCGGGGGAAGGCAAGGCAGCTCTCTCCTGTCCCCGCGTGCCGCTGCTGCAGGAGCAGGCAGGCTACATCCCCGCCTCCCATCGCCGCCACAGGTGCCAGTGGGCTCTGTGCCCCCCCTGCCACGGCGGGGCAGTGCTGGGCCGGGGTGACCAAGCCCAGTGGCAGCAGCGGCCGGCCCCGAGCGGCTCCGCCGAGCGGCAGCACCGAGCTGGGCCACCCAGCCCTGTTGGCAGCCCCGAGCCCTCACGGCCTGAGCTGAGCCAGTAAACCCCGCCCTGCCGTGGTTCTGTTACCATTTGGCAACTTTGTTGCACGCAGGTCCTCGCTGCGAACGACAGAGCGGCTTATACTCAGGTGCGGCTTATTTATGGACAAAGAATGAAATGTTTGCCAACACCCGGCGATGCGGCTTATAGTCCGTGCGGCTTGTATTCGTGAATTTACTGTATTCAACTTTTTGTCATGATGTATAGAAAAGTGTGAAGTTAAAAATAAATCTCAGCTCTTCCTCAGTGGATGGACAATAGATGTCTTTTTAAACTAAAAGCCCACTGGTCCCATTGCCTTCTGCTAAACAGCTGGGCATCACAGAAGGGTTTTTTGGTGTTTGAGGCTCAGTTTCCCCAGAGATCAATAATTGCAGCACGGAGAACTGCAGAGATGTTGGACATCTTTACTTCTTGCAGTGCTACCACCACATGTCTGACTCCAGCACCAGGCAGTTGGAATATAAATATACTGAAAAATTCACTGAAATGCTTTGATGTTGTATAGATACAGAATTTGAAAGGATTATGAGTGCCTATTTTTAAAAGGAAATTAATAAAAGACATTATAAGGCTATGGAAAATACTGTGTGATATAAAGGAAGATCAGGAAATTCTTGTTTTTCTCACAATGTAAGGAACACGGGCATTCACAGAAAGAGATACAGTGTGCAAAAATATGCAAACAAACCAAAAGAAGCCATTCCCTGCTGGATTTCACTGTGTTCTGTGTTTCACTGTGCCTGGTTCACCTGAATGGAGACCACGGGCCAGCCTGTCCAAACCAGCCCTGCTCGCTCCTGTCTCTCACTGAAGTCACCATGAGTATCACCCCCATAGTGCTGCAACTCTGAAAATTTGTGACTGGAAGCAAATGGTTTTGAAGGAGAGAAAAAACAAGTGCAGAGACGTCCTTGTCCTCAGAAAGCCTACTGAACCATGCCTCTTTCCTTGGAAGAAGTCATATTTACATGACAAATTTGCATGTAGCAGTCACAGTGGCAGAATATTTCCAAGAAAGTGGAATTATTAATGTTTTGGCAGCATGAAATTGGGCTTTTTTCCCAACTGCAAATGCTGCTCCATCTGCCACAAAGCTGCTAATTCCAACAGCCTGGCCTTCCCTATTAAAGGGGCATTACAACACATCATGTTTGTGGCTGGGATATGAGAGAGGAAGGTGATACCAGTCTGTGACGCACTGCAGTGGTGTGCCCTGTTGGTAAGGAGTTGGCTCTGAGAAAACAAGCCTGGAGAGGTGTGTCCTTCTTCCTCTTTTCTGGTGTGTGAACTATTAAGTTAGTTGTGTTTGACATCATCTATGTTAAGATTTTGATAACACTGCTAGCTTATATCTGAGTTACACCATAGAAGTACTGGTTAGATGAGGCCTTTAGATCAGCTCCTGCCTTCTGCTCAAAGCAGAACTGAACCAACACTGGATTAGGTCTGCTGTGATTTTACCTGGCCAAATATTTGGTATCCCTCTCTGGGTAACCTCTTCCCTCTGCAGTCCTCAACATTTTCAGAGTTTCAGATCATGACAAGTCTATCTCTACAAAACGCTCTGTTTTTAGCAAAACATCACGTGTCCACAAAGATACCTTCCTGATTTCTTTTTTGAAATCTGAGTTATTATGAGGATAAAAGGTATATGATTCCTTAAATCTAAAGGAAGACAGCCTACCTGAAAAAGCAATCTTAATTCTAAAATTACTATTTTAATGATGACTTGTAATCTATGCAGTTTTATCTACTTGATAATACCCAGCTTAGTGTTAGATCTAAAAAAAATCATGAAATGAGAAAATTATTCCTTTGATACACATTAAGTTATTCAGTTTGTAAATTAGTGAATCCTATCCTGTTATTAGTTATTAGCATGTTATACTTCTTGATGTTGCTCATGAAAATGAGGGGGAAAATTACCTTTTGAAGTTCCTACCACTTGATGTGTTGACATTTCTTTTAATTTGTGTCTGTCCTCTTGAATGCAGTATTCCACTGTCTGGTTTTATGAGAGATTCTTAATTTTTAATTTGTTCTCCCATTGATCAGACATTTTTTTGAATGGGTAGTTCTCAAGATAGTTAGCCTTTCAAGGAAACCATGTTCTCCTAAATAGTTATTAATGAGTATCTCTCCTATTCAGTACTCTTAGCTCTTTTCATTAGGGGACTTTCAAGGCCTGGTCAGCCTGTGCCTGGTACTACTGAAGACAGCAGCAATCTCCCTGCAGATTTCAGGGAGAACAAGAGCAGACCCTGGGAGTGAAGAAACATAGTTTGCATTCACTTTGGCAGATGGCTGTGTTCTAGGAGAACCTACAAACAGTTTTTGAGGCTCCAGGGTAGACTGAGGAGGGAGTAAAATGAGTGAAAGAAAACAAGGTATGTTTTTTCATCCTCCTTATGATCCAGGTTTCCATCTTCAGAGGATCCCATCAGCTGCAGCAACTATGCTAAGGAGCCTCAATTAGACTATTCCCAGTGCTGGAGATTAAAAAATCCCTTTTATTTGAAGTCAATGTACATTACAAAAAGATAAAACCATTCAAACCAACAGTCATTCTGTATATTAAGTTATTTGCTGTTTTTGTCTGCACTTATCATAGCCAGTTTCAGTGTGGTCTTATTCTGTACCTTAGGTTTCCATAAGCAACAGAGAATAACAGTTGAATGTTTTGTCTGCTTGTCCTGATTCTGCAATCCCTAAAGACCAACATTTTCCTTTGCAATAGACACTGCACATTTTTTGGAAGAAATAGCTCAAGAACTTCAATAGGAAGAAGGCTCAGAAACATCAATCTTTCAGGCTCATCATCTTTCAGGAAGAAAATCAATATGAGATTAATGAAATTGGAAAAAAAATACAAATAAAACCCCAGGTGATCCAACACAGGTTGTAAAAGTCAGTATAAGTGGTTGATCAAATAACCATCGTGGAGTCATAATTTAAAGGGAAGTTTCACTTTGGAGAAGAGCAATGTTTATGGAGAGGCTAATTTTATCTTATTGAATACTATTAAAATACCTATTAAATGTTACAAGTTGTAGTCCAAAATACTGCAATGCAGCTCAGAGGAGAGCTAGCACAGGCTATGAACTCAGTCACATGGTGATCTATGTCTGATACCATAAAAAATACACTACTTCAAGAGCCCAGGCAAGCTGCATGGGTAGAGCCGTGTTCTTGCTGCAACTGATAGTTTTGCTAGTGACATTGGTGAAATGACATTTTCCTCTGGATTTAGCCCATACAAGTTTAAATACTGTGCCAGGAAACCCATAGCAGTTCTGCAGCATGCAATACCAGTGATTTTAAATGCATTTGTTTAGGAGGATTACTGAATGGAATTTGAAGAGTGATTTAATATTGGAAATTATTTTTGTTTGTTTATTCACCCAATTTTCCTAATTGTACCATGTTATTTTGTATGGTAGTGTGCCTCTGCTGTACCAGGACAAAATATGCACTTAAGCCTTTGGGCATATGAGGTAAGTTGTTTCCCTTCCCCATTCCAGTGGAAAATCAACAAAAGCAAGCCTTCAATAGCATGAATTCCATTATGACCCGCCTTAGCAGGCACCTAAATCCTGCAGTGATAATTTATCTTTGAACTCGTTAGTAGCGGTGCATAATTAACAAGTAGGCTGCAGGAACATGCAGTTACTCTGTATTTACCTGGTATTTGCAGTTGTGGTGTAATTACAGAGATTATACCTGCTCTCAGGAATAGAAGTACATGGTGTACCTCATTTTGTGCCATTTCACACCAGCAAAGCCGAGCCTGGTGCGGCAGAGCAATGGAACAAATGTTCCATTCTGCAGTGGGTGCAAGGGAGCCACAGGTAGGGAGCAGGCAGGAGCCACGGTTCAGGGGCTGCCCAGGCTCACAGCCTGCCTGGTGCAGCTCACAGGGCTTGAATTTGGGAATGCCCCCCTCCCAGAGGTGTAGTCAACTTCAATATGCAGATTCAAAGCAGGCAGGCAGAGTTTGGGGCTATTTAGTACAGTAACTTTCCCCTCCAATGTATACTACTGTAGGTTTCTGTAATAATTACAGGAAATGCGTGGAAAGAATCTATCTTCTTACAAAGTTTTAATTTTATTTTTAAGTTTGATGCTAGCACATCCCCAGTGCTTTGCCTTAGAACTCCATTGGTATCACAATACCAAATGTGAAGTTGCAACATGTAGGTGCTGGGAAAAAATACCAGCATCAGTGGTGAAAATGCAAATAAAGTGTGATCAACTCAGACACACAGAATTATTTATGTGATTCAGCATAAACTATAAGTAAAACTAAATTTCAAGTTTCTATTATGCTTGAGATCCATATCTAACAGGAAGGGGAATACTGTACACATCACTTGGTGCACAGATTGCTGTGCCACTGCTCCAAAGCAGACTTTCCACTCATGCATGCAATATTGCCTTCTCCAAGGAGAATGCACAGGCCTTTCTAGAGCATGGATACAGCACCACACTAGTTAAACAACTCAGCAGAAGAAACATGGATTTATTTGCTGTTGCCAAAGAGTAAAATTGCACTTCAGCAGACAATAAAACCACCCAAGAGTTCCCTGTTCTGCTCCAGGTGGAAGGAAAAGTAGGGAGCTTTTCTAAATGGAAATTGTTGTTGTTCAGCTTAATAATAATTTTCCTGTCTTGAGGGACGTGATTTCTGAGTACAGTAATTTCACGACTATAAGGTGCATCCTTTTGACTAAAACTTTCCCCCGAACCCAGAAGTGCGCCTTATAGTCCGGTGCGCCTTATCTGATCTGCAAAGTTGCAAAATTTGCCAAACAGGAAGTGTGATCCGCAATGGGGGGGCGGTGTCGCGGAAGCACCGAGTCGCGAGGAGGGGGCAGGAGAGGGTGGCCACGGCCGGCAGGAACCGCGCGGGGAGGGAGGGAGCTGCCGCCGGTCCTGGCCCTGGGGGAAGAAGAAGCCGGGCGGGACCGGCCCCGGCCTGTGCATGCGGACAACCAGGAGCCGTCGGCAGCTGCAGCCTGGGCGTGGGGGGATGGAGCCCCCAGGGGCCGTGGCAGCTGAGCCGCAAGCCGAGCTGCGCCAGCCAGTGCCAGGTGGGAGTGCCTGGGCCCGGGGCATCTGCGGCTGCCCGGGCAGGGGAAGCCGGGACCCGCGGCTGCACAGTGGGAGCCGCGAGCTGCGCCAGCTGGTGCCGGGGGTGGGCGGAAGTGCCGGGGTCTGCGGCACAGGGAGGGCACTTGGACCTGAGTTTAAAGGCCTTGCCAATCTGTGAAAAATGTTTGCAAACTGATCACCTGCCAGTAATTCGTTACTTTGTTGCATGTGGCACAGCTCCTCGCTGCAAAAAAAATATTGCAAGCCGTGAGCCAAGCCGTGAGGTAGGGGCGGCGCCACGGGAGCGCCGAACCGCGAGGGGGGGCGGGAGCGGGCAGCTCCCGGCCAGCAGGAGCCGCACAGGGAGAGAGGGAGCGGCCAGCGCCGCACCGCCCCGAGCCGCGGGCGGCCCCGAGCCGTCCTGAACCACAGCAACCCTGAGGTGTGAGCCGTGGCCACCCCAAACTGCGGCAGCCGCGAGCCGCGGCCGCCCTGAGCCACCCTGAACCGCAGCAACCCCGAGGTGTGAGGCGTGGCTGCCCCGAACCATGGCAGCCGCGAGCCGCATCCACCCCAAGCCCCGCCTCGCCAGCCGGGGACAGGCGGGAGTGCCGGGGCCCCGCGCATGGGGAGGGCGCTTGGGGCTGCATTTAAAGGCTATACCAATCTGTTAAAATGTTTCCAATTTGAGCACCTGCCGGTAAACTCCAGGATCGTGGGATTCCGTTACTAATTAGTTACTTTGTTGCGCGTGGCACAGATCTTTGCGGCAAAAAAAAGGTGCACCTTATAGTCCAGTGCGCCTTATATGATCTAGAAAGTTGCGAAATGTGCCAGCTCCCGGGGGGTGCGCCTTATAGTCCAGTGCGCCTTATGGTCGTGAAGTTACTGTACAGAGTTAGCAGCATCTCAGTCTGAAGGGCCAGCAGTGTGACATGACAGGGCATGAGCTGTGCTGTATTGATTTCCAGCCCTGTGTTGGCAGTGTACAACTAAATCACCAAAATGAGATGCAAACCACCATGATATAATTACCTCATTTGAATGTCTCACAGTGATTTCACTCTGTGCCACAGCCAGGGTTCCACTGACCTTGGAGAGGTGGGGCTCCCCTATCCCCATGGGTGGGCTGCATGTGGCACCCAGCTTGGTGGACAAGCCTAAAATGGATTGTTTGAACCTTGGGTTCAGGGAACTTTGATGCTTAACATCAACAACTTATTTCTGACACGAACATTATCATGAGCAGCGAAAGTTAACATTTCAGTCCATCTCAGATGGTGCTGGTTAAGGACATGAACACAGTGCACTAAGTCTTTTCTGCACTGACAGATTTAAATATAATTTCAGAAGAAGTTAATGAGTAAATATAAAATAAAACTTTGCTTCAAAATTCAAATCTGAAAAACACCATAATTGGTTTCTCACTAGCAATATTTTTATGTGGATTTTTTAAAATTATTTTTTATTGTTTTTCAAGGTCTTCCTGTTTTCATAGTGGACAATAAGGAACAATGGAAGAGATGTCCATCCGTCTCCCATTTACAATCACAAACATTATTATCCATGCATTCCATTATTTTTTTCATTTCCATTTTCCCTACTTCACATCACAGAGTGCTGGGGTGGCAGCTGCAGCAGTTGTTTACTGTAGCTGAAATATCAGCAAAGCATTTCCCTGGCACACCAACCAGAGCCAAGCCTGTATTTTACAGGCACCTTCAAAGCAAACATTTCAGGCCAACTTTGAGGTTTGGATTTGACATTCTAAAGCTCCTTAGCCCTGGCGTACCATGGCACTCAGGGCTTGACTTTTACCTCCTTTTCCATATTGTCAGGGTCACTCCAGTGCTGTTCTGTGTAAGAGGACACCAGGTGCCCAACCTAGATCCCATTGAAAAGTGCAATCATTCCTTTGAACTTTTCTCTTAAAAGACAGTCTGAGAAGGGCAGTTTCCTCCATCTCAAAAATGGAGAATAAGAGTTTTGCACTGGGTCCAGCATGGTCCTGGTGAGACTCTTCAGTTGGAGTTCCAATACAGCCTTGTTTTTCATTCAAGCATTACAATAACCAGGAGAATCCTGCCATTATTTCTAGGAATTAAGTTTTAAATGGTGCGATTGTGCATAATTTTAATTGTTCTCAGGGAGAGTACTCGAGACTGGCTGTTATGATGTTTTGTTCACAGAAACAGACATGTGATGCAACTTCATATATACAATGAATGGACTTGGAACAAATGTTTGAAGACTTCTTGCAACAAGTTGCTCTCAAATGATCTACAGCAAGAATTACTTCCAGAATGGTTACTGCGTATGTGTTTGGAAAGAAGATATTCAAGCAAATCAATCTGATTGTAGACAAATTATGAAAAGATTAAAAGGAAAAATTCCTCTAACAAATATGAAACTGCAGATTATTCACTCAGCTCAGTTGGCAACAACCAATTTTTGTGGTAGTAGGAGCTCATGGAGTAGGAGGTAACTGTGTGAAGAATGATTGGTTTGGTATCTTATATTGCAATTCTGGAAGGGCTTCAATTTCTAATTTAAACGCCATCTTCCTCCTATTACCCAGTAAAGAAAACAAAATGATAGTTGATTTCTCTGAGCTATTTTGGACAGATAGGATCTATTTTATGTCCTCTGGACACTGACAATGGCTAGCTCATAAGAAAGAGCAGTTATTTATTAGAAAATATCTCTCTTGTCAGAAAAAAGAAAAAAAACCAAAGCCTGCCTAAGGAAGGATATTGCCATCACAATCCTCTTTGCATCTTCCCAGGAAAGACATGTAGTGGGTCTGAACTTTGGTCTTGGTGCATCTTTGAGTTGTGAAGCCTTGTGTAAGCTGCACCTCCATAGCCCGTCTTTTGGTACAAACACTGATTTACTTCCCACTTGGAAGAATATAAAATACATTTGGGACAACTCTGAACTAAGAGCACCTTTTGCCACTCCTTCCCCACTCCTGGGATGAAGCCAGCCACCCTGTTGGTGAGAGGTTCTGGAATGCTGCAGTGGGATCCCAGAAGAGTTGTCTTCTCCAGACAAAGTGACTGTAGCATGCTCTGTTTATGCCTGTGGAGTGGTGAATGAGGGTTTAGCATTCAATTCTTCTTAAATCCTTACACATGTATTCTTGATTGAATGTGTAACTCCTAATTTATTCAAGAGCAGGCACATGCTCTCTTCCAAGGCATAGCAGATGCGAGGGAGTCCACTTCATCCCTACTGCTTTACTTCACAAAAACCTTAAAATGATAAAGCCATAAATAGGCATTATAACATAATTGTTGGCTGGTTGATCTCCAACGTTACTGCAGATCTTAGTCATAGTGAAAGCATTTACAAGTTACTTTGAGCTAATGGCAAAACAGTTTTCATTTAAAGCAGTGATGTGTTCCTTCCCACAAATGCTAATTGCTATGATTCTATTGTAAATTCTGGGCTTAGTTATACTGGGCTTGAGTTAGCGTATTATAACTTAACACCAACCATTGACCAGAGATTAATTTTACCCTTTCTGTGGTTTTAGAGAGAAAGATATTGGAACTGAGACTTTCATATCACCAAAGTCAACAATGGAAAGAAGGTGCATTTCTGGAAGAATGTTCTAGGCAACTTCCCCAGCAACAGAAGGACATGCTGCAGAAGGTGATGTTCAGGAGCCATTTCACCAGCCTACGAGGATACAGGATGAGGGTGTCTGCATGCAGCTGAGTTGTGCCAAAATCACCTTGACTTCCTCTTGTACCTTTCTTTCCATGTGCTGTGCAGGCACAAAGGAACAGGTCATCCTCGTGCAGAACATCCACTGTGCTAAATCATGATCCTGATCTCCTCCTTTCCCAGCTTCAATCAGAGGTTATTTTTCACCATCAACCTAAAAGGGCTCGGAAGAAAGCTCTGTCTTTGGTTTAAATAATTAACTGCTTTGACCTGAATATTCCAAGAGGCCCCAATAACCTCAGCCTTCACAGCAGTTTCTAAAATAAAGTAAAAGCAATAGGATAAGATGAAATAACACAACAACAAATTAAATGAAATAAAATAAATTAGTCTGAGTCACCATGAATTTTATGACTGAGCTCTTCTGCCACATTCACAGCTCCTACTTGGGATCAGACCTGCTGCTTCTCCATCCTGGTTGGTTTGTGCCCAAGGCAATGGCAAGGCAGCAGTTTATTTCAGCTGAGAATTTGATGCCAGGCTATTTTGGGACTGAGTGAAACTTGTCCTCCATAATTACTTTACAATCAGTGAAGAGCTCTTTCTAGAGCAGCCTGATGTGATACAAAACATGCTTTAAATATTCTGGGTTTGTACTGTGTAACAGTGAGAAAGGACAGTGGCCTGGAGAGTGCAGGGTGTTCACTTAAGAGGCCACAAAAGTGCTATGGTTGTGACAGAACGGACAGAAATAGACCATTTAACCAGCCCTGAGGCTGCTAACAGGGGACCAAGGAAATCCACAGGAGAGCTGGAAAGTTTATGATGTGTGATAACACATCCCTCTGTAGCACTAGGTGGAACCTTATTGCAAAAATATACATACTTTAATAAATGAAATATCAACCTGTGATTTTATTTCTCTGTTGCGGAAAGAAGGCGAATATATAATTCCTCGGGATCCTCTTGGTGTGCACGCACTGCTCGCAGTGTGTTTAACCACGCCTCGGGGCAGGAGCCAAAGCGGGCGGGCCCTGGCAGCGAGCGGGACAGCAGCGGGACAGCAGCGGGACAGCAGCGGGACAGCAGCGGGACAGCAGCGGGACAGCGGCCACACCCTGCGCTGCCACTGCCACAGAGTACGTGTCCCTTGGTGTCACCTGACGCCGAGCACGTGTCCCAGCACCTCCCTCGGCCACAGGTTAGAAAATCACCATTTACACACTGTTCTCCACCGAGCCCTGGATGCGAGATAATTGCACAGACCTTGGGCTAGGGGAGGGGACAGCGGGGTGACGCAGCCGAGCCGAGGCCCAACATCTGCCTGCAGGTGGGGCAAGAGGTGGTGTGGGCACAAACGGTCTCTGCTTACCTGCCCCAGCCGTGGCAGTGCCGTGCCCTGCAGGAGGAGTCCGGGCTCCTGCTCGTGACACGCAGAGTCAGAGAAGTCATCGGGGGGTGGGTTCCTGGTGTGTTTGTGCCCAGACACCCATCTGGCCAGTGACAACTGCTGGTGATTGTTGGGATGTGCCCCACGTCCCTGCACACAGCAGGACACCAGGAGCAGTTCTTGGCACCCTCTGCTAAGGCCGAGGTCTGCAAGTGAGAAGTTGCCCACCCAGCCTTGACCTTACCTGTACTGTGAGGACACTGGGCAGCACCACCAGCCAGACTCCCGGATTTTGAGGTCACTTAGCAAATCTCACTTGCCTCCTGTTTCTGGCTGAGACCAATCTTCAGTGCTTGAGATGATGGGAAAGAATAACAACTCAACATCCACAAGTTAGATGAGCCACCAACAGGATTTTTTTTCTTACCCCCACAGGAATCTAGCAGGGGAAAAACCAAAAGTGCCTTCTGTTTCCAACTACAGCAGTCCACCAGATCCCTCAGGACTCGCAACAAAAAGCCATTTTGTCCCTTCAGGAATTTCTAGTCAGTTGCACAATCCTTCCATGAGCTTTTCAAACCACCTCTGCAATCACAAGGTCCTCCAGAATTTTTATCCTCCTACTACTATAACTGTCTTCTAATTTCTAGCCTGCATTAACTCAAGACTAATTGATCCCCATTAAAAAGGAGGAGTTAACTTTTAACTCATATAGGTCTTCCAGCCTGGTACTTATCCCTAAGGATATTTATCAATAGTTGCATTTTGTTGTTCTTTGTTTGGTGGGGCTGAGTAAGAGAAACTGATGTTTATCAGTCATTAAATCCTTCCTGCTCAGGAATGAGTGTGTCCCTTCACCTGGGAGCCCAGAATAGGTCTGCAGTTCCTCAGTTGCATGTAGAAGTTATTTTTGGCTTGCGGTGAAGGTTATCACGTACCAGGGTACAAGTCCTGGTCAGTGAATTCACAAAGCCCCATGTTGGCAGCGGGGCTCAGCTATGCCAGCGTCCCTCAGCAGCAAAGAGTCACTGTCACCTCCCTCTGCAGAACTGTCTCTGCCACTTTCCTACAGTATTACTGCTTTAAAAAAAACTTTATCCTGGCAGATTTAAACTAGCGAACAGCAGTGCTCCTTTGGGAGCACTTCCTTCAGTTCCGGTAAATTCTCTGTGATGGTTGCTGGGTTGCCCTGTCCCTGTCCTACACTCCATGCGCTGCTGCCTTCCTCACACCCTGCTCTGTTTGCTATCTCGAGCCCCTGCTGTCTCTCATGGAGGAATTAGAGAGAGTCCCTGCATGTTCTGAGCTCTGCTGGGCAGGACACAGCCCTACCCCACTCCTCCCTCTGCCCCTGTCCCAAATCTCATGCACCTCCTGTACCAAGACAATGCCAGCAGTGAACCCATGGCATCTTGCAGGGGCACGGCTCCAGCCAGTGCATTCAGCACCATAAAATCCCCAGGCTGGGGCTAGAGCTAGAGAAGGTCATCTCCCACTCATAGATTTGTTGTATTTGGGCCTCCATTGTGTTTACTCCCCACAAATATTCTATCAAAATGAGATCGGTAAAAATATTTGCTAAGAAAGCAACCAAAGCAATTATTGCTGCATGTTTGCGGAGCAACAAAGAGTTGAAAGGGGCACATGTGCCCCGGACACTGTGCTGGCCATAGCCAACAGTTCCACGTGGGACAAGAGTGGAAATTCCAACTCCCTTTGTACCCTGAGAAGGTCCAATAGCACCTGCATCTCCTCCATCGCTGCTTGCCTTCCTCGGAGGGTGGTGAGGGGCTGCCACCGCGACACTGCCCTCCCAAGGCTGCATGCCAGAGCAAGCTTGTCCTCCTGGGATAGAACACAGTAGCTCTCAGATAGGGCTAAGAGGGTTTTTGGGGTCCCTGTCTGGTTTTACTTTGTGCATGAGCTGAGCAGTGACCAGGACACAAGTGGGGACACCAAATCTCCCAAACCCTTTTCCGACAGGCTGATGCCACTGCTGCTGCCTCACACAGACAGTGGGGTTCCTTCCACTGCTCCCAGGCTCACACAGAGCCTCTGCTCATATGAAGTTTTAATAAAAAATGAGCCTGTGTGTCACTGTGTGGCCGACCTTCTGGCTGGAAGAGATACTGTGCCCATCAGCTGCAGCTGGTGCCACGTGGGTCTGTCCTTTTCCATCTTCCCACCCTCTCGTGGTGGGGCAGGGACAAGGAGCTTTGCTGAGATCCTCCCCCAGGCATTTTGCCACTTTTTTTTGTTTGTTTGTTTGGGGGTTTTGGTTTTTTTGGGGTTTTTTTTTTGGTTTTGGTTTTTTTTTTTTTTTGGTTGGTTGGGGTTTTTTTTAACCCAGCAATGCATAAATTCAGAAACTAAACATAGTGGTGGGGCTCCTGCCCCAAGTAAGGCAGTGATAATGAATGCAGCACAGCTGCAACACACTGGCTCTCAACCTCATCTTAGCAGCTCAAAAGACATTTTCTAGGGACCTTTTCAATTTTGCAAGGAGGTTTCTGGACAATTAAAAAATCAGTGAACTTTGCTTGGTGTTAAGGTACAAAACTCAGCCACGGAGGTGAAATGGAGTCAGACTGGATATTTTGGAGGACAGCAGCAATCAGGTCTATCTGATCCTGCATATTAGAAAAACAAGACTTGGGGAACAGACTGCTGCTTTCAGTTGACTTAATTAGTTTATACACTGAAACTATGAATAAAGGGGCTGTGCAGTGCTTTGGCTTCAGTAGTAGCCCCGCAGCCATGACAACTGCAAAGCATTGCTGATCACTATGACAAAGCGGAGGGCTGCTGTCTCAGAGAGCCAGCTCCAGCCCATCAGGCATTCAGTGTGAGTGGAAAAACCCACCCTGAAAAGCAAACCATGAAAGACCCACCCCACCACTGCTGTACTCAACTCTCCAGTTCTAGTCCTCTGCAAAAATCAGTATTTGGGAACAGGTTTGGGCAGCTCACACTTGTCCATGTCGCTTCATGAACTGCTGGTAATGGAAATATCTTGTGAAGCCAGGACGCAACACAGAGGTTTCTTTAAAAATTTGATTACAATAATTTCACGAATACAAGCCGCACTGTTTTGACCAAAATTTTGCTCTCATACCATGAAAGCGGCTAATATTCAGGTGCGGCCAATATGTGAATAATTTTCTGACATTTTCAAACCCGGGAGTACAAACCAAGTCAGTGCAAACTGCAAAGTCGAGCTCCTGCCAGTAAAACCCTGCATTTACACGGTTGTTACAAATTGATACTCTGTTGCGCGGCGGGTGGAGCTGCTCTGTGCAGGCAGCACAGGGGGTGGGGAAGGCGGGGCAGCTCCCTGCTGCTGGCCCTGCGGCTCGGGGGAGGCAGGGACAGCTCACTCCGCTTGGCCCCGCGGCTCGGAGGAGGCAGGGGCAGCTCTTTTCTGCTGGCCCCACGGCTCGGGGGAAGGCGGGCAGCTCTCTCCACTTGGCCCCGCGGCTCGGAGGAAGGCGGGGCAGCTCTCTCCTGCTTGGCCCTGCGGCTCGGGGGAAGGCGGGGCTCTCTCCGCTTGGCCCCGCGGCTCAGGGGGCTCCCGTCCCTGCGTGCAGCCGCCGCAGGAGCAGGCAGGCTCCATCCCTGGCTCCCATGGCCGCCGCAGGTGCCGGTGGGCTCTGTGCCCCCCGTGCCGCCGTGGGGCAGTGCCGGGCCGGGGTGACCGAGCCCAGCGGTGGCGGCGGCCGGCCCCAAGCATCCCCGCTGAGTGGCAGCGATGAGCTGGGCCCACCCAGCCCTGTCGGCAGCCCCGAGCCCTCACGGCCCGAGCCGAGCCAGTAAACCCCGCCCTGCTGCGGTTCTGTTACTATTTGGCAACTTTGTTGCACGCGGGTCCTCGCTGCGAACACAGAGCGGCTTATACTCGGGTGCGGCTTATTTATGGACAAAAACCGAAATGTTTGCCAACACCCAGCGATGCGGCTTATACTCAGTGCGGCTTGTATTCGTGAATTTACTGTAGTTACAGGTCAGTAAAATAATGCTGCGCCCCTTCCTGCCCCAAGCTCCCAGCCTGGCCTGGCACAGGGGAATTCTTCAGGCTCCAGCCCACATCTTGAGGATTTTGTCCTAGATCTGATTAAAAAGGACAATAAAAAAATTCCATGTTTGCCCCCTGCCCTTCCTTCTGGTTCACTCCGTGGTAGGAGACAGACTCAGCAGCAAATTGGCAGCTACAGGGATGACACTGTCACAGGGTGTACATGCATGCACCCCCTCCAGAGCCCAGAGCATCCTCTTCTGCCCTGGTGCCCCCATAGAGCAGCCCCTGCTCCCAGAGACCCTCCCCCCAGTGTGGGCACACTCCCTTGGGATGCTCCAGCTTTGCAGAACAGGGAGTGGAGGAAAGAAAAAGGGGGAACTTTGCTTTTTTATCTGGAAAACATCATCTCAGGCTGTCCCTCCACTGGGGTCCAGCAGGGACCCTCTGGCCCAGCTGAGCCCCCCCATGCCCTCACCCACTGGTGGCCAGCACAGTCCCACCTGCTCTGCACAGGGGCCATCACTCTTGGGACACTGCATTTGTCATCGTAGCCTGAGCTCCTGATACTGAGCGCAGCCAAAAGTTTACCCAGAGAGATTAAATAAGGAAAATCAGAAGTACTGTGAAAAAGACATGGAACTGAGGCATTTCCCAACAGGACCAGCTCTGCATGCAGTGAATGCAAATGAAGCACCCAGGGAAGGGCGCATTTCAGAGCTTATTAAAAAGTGATGGAGAGCCCAGCCTGGCTCCAAGAGGGTACCATATGTCTGGGACAAGGGCACAGCCCCAGTCTGGGCACTTCTAATTCAGCTGGAAACCTGCTCCTAGTGTCAGCTCCAGCTGAAGGGGAGCATTTGGGTTTGCTTTGCAGCAATTGCTTTTTCCCATGGAGAAACCATCCAGGCAGGCAATTTCTGAACAAGTTTCCTTGTCTGCTTTTGTAATAAGAAGTGGTAGAAAACAGTGAAGAATAATCATACAATCACAGAATGGTTTAGGTTGGAAGTGACCTTAAAGCTCTTCTAGGGCAGGGACACCTTCCAGTAGGTGGAAGGAAATAGAAGGAAAAGGACAAATGAAAGTCTCCAGCTTCTGAACTCTACAACATCCATACCCCTTTACTTGTCTTTGCTCATCAGTAAACAGAAATATTTTTATTTCTGCATTACTAATAGTCAGCTTCTTCATATCATCTCGCAGTGTTGAATAAATATAAAATAAATACAGAAATATGCTTCTAGAATCCTACGGCAAGAGCAAATGGGACACTGTCAGTGATTTTCAGGGTGTTCATCGCTTTGCATGGAGGGTGTTGGGAGCAGGGTGTCTTCTTCCAGACACCTTCTCCCATCCCTGCCTCACCAGCCAGCACTGGGATACAAAAAGTTCATTCTGCCACCAATAGGCAGCACAGTAATGCAGAGCTCCACTAACGTAAATTTAGGTGTTTTTAAAAAAAACCAAACAATGCATGCTCTGATTTAACAAGGATAACAAACATGAGTTACCTTCCAAAGTACCCTCAAACAAAAGGTTCAGGACTGCGAAGCCCCATGGAGTCCCCATGCCATCCCTCTCCCAAAGCACACATACTACTGAATCCAGCAGCTCACATGCCATCAGCAAACATTTGAGAATGATGTTGCTATATTTGACATTTTTAACTGGTTCAGCATTTCCATGACTGCATTACAAAACCCTGGAATCCTTGTTAAACATCCAGCAGCCTCAGATAATTCTGCATGTCCCCAGGTGTCACGTCAGTGTCTTACCAAATGTATTCCTTCTTTTACTTTCCAGATATTCTCCTGTTCAGACCACTAAAGCACTCAGAAACTGCACAGAAAATACACTATTTAAACATTCTCTAAATTCTTACAGAAACTGCACAAATCCAGAGGGGATTTGAAACCGTTCCTATTTTCCCCACCCCTCAAAATCAGCAGCCACCTAAACACTTCACTGCTTCAGTAGCCCCTGAAGTTGCAGGGAACTAAGCTGTGCTTTCAACATTTGCAGGAATTTCCTTCCATTGACATAAGCCCCCAGCACTCAGGTCCCTTCTTCTCCAGCAGAGAGGCTGGGATGAAACATTGGGACCATAGAATCCTAGGATGGTTTGGTTGAAAGGGACTTTACAAGCCATCCTTTGCCAGTCCTATGGTAGGGACACCTTCCACTGTCCCAGGATCCTCCAAGCCACGTCCAGCCTGGCCTTGGACACTGCCAGGGATGGTGCTCTGGGCTCCTGTGCCAGGGCCTCCCCACCCTCACAGGGAACAATTTCTTCTTACTATCCAAGTATCCAATCTAAATGTCTTCTTATTTAGTTTAAGCCCATCCCCCTTCACAGAATCATGGGGTGAATTAGAGGATCCCATTCAGTGGTTCACCCCAGAGGAGCTCAGGGGCCCCCAGCAGCTCCAAACTGCCAAGCAAGCAGCAAACACAGGGGTACCCTCCTGGAGGGAGCAGCCCTCCAGAGGAGAGATTATCCAAAGCAAGATGGGCTGGCCAGATGTAGGGAGCAGCCACCAGCCAGGGCTTGCTGCAGCTTCCACCCCTGAGCTTTAATCCTGATACTAACCCCTATTTTTAATCTGAATAATAATAGAATATTTACAAAATACTTATCTGGAATCAGAGGCCACATGGTTCCCTGCAACTGCGGAGGAGCTGAAAAGTCTGTAGGAGCAGTGAAGAGGTTCAGAACAACGGGTGAAGTCCTGGACCCCAGGAGACCCTGCAAGGGATGTTCCTGGGGAAAACCATCTTTTAAATTTGGGAATAAAAATCTGAGATGAGGACACAGTGCTTAGTTTCTGTGATCACTAGAGTAGCGGTTCATCCGTGGAGAAGCACCTCAGAGACATAACACCCCTGTCCCCCCAGCCCACCAGGGAGTTGCACTCTCAGTCACGGAAAAGAGAACAACCAAAAGAGAAACGGGAAAGTATCCCACTCACCTGGATCCCCCTTCTCCCACCCGTTAGGGAAGGGACAGAGGTTGGTCCCTCCTGTGAGCAGGGAAGCCCAAGGCCAGCAATGATTTACTACTTACCAGTCCTTGCTCCTGTGCAGGTGATCCATCCCCTTTCCTCAGAAAAAGGCAGGGTAGGAGGCACCCCAGAGAAGCAGAAAATTAACATAAATATGTATATTTTGGTCCCGGGGCTTCAAAATTCTGAATTAACCAGGTGTTTGAATGGTTCTGGAGCTTTACATGTACCTGCGCTCTCCTCACCCCTGCTGGTGGATGGGAGGGGTGGAGGTGGAAAGGAAATAGGGAACAACAGCCTCAAAATAAGATTTATTATTTAGAACCAAGTTTTGGAAGAGACAGACATGGCAGATAACAACAAAAAAGAATGCCAGGCTCCAGTTGCGAGGGAGTGTGGTACCGAGACGCTGATGGGCAGGGGAGGTTCCTGTGGTTCTGGTGTCAAAAACAAGAGCGAGGGTGAGAACAGCCTGGGTTGGGAACGCGGGAGGAGCAAGCGAGGCCAGTGGGTGCAGAGATTTTGTAGCCCAGATGTAACAGCAGGAGTGGAATTTTCCCACTTCTTAGGACAATGCTAACCCAGATTTCTGAAAACCAGGTGAATAGTCCTTGGATAAATGATTGCTCGTGAGATTATTGCTACAACCTATTCTGTCCATCACCTCAGTCCAAGAGACAGCTGAAACCCACAGCCAGTGAACCCAGAGAACGAAACCCCCACTGCATCGATTTAGATCATTGAAGGCACTTTAGAGTCTTAAAAATGGCTCAGATTACCCACTCATCTGTGGAAGGATTTCAGTCTTGCATTTAAAATCAGCAGTGATTCGAGACTGTAGTTAAGTCTGGCAAGAATATGGCCAGTCTATGAGAAAAAGAGAGAGGTAAAAAGGGAAGTGACAAGCAGACTCATTCTCCGGTGCAGGATATGGAGGATTTTTACTTGATTTAAGTGGATTTAAAATAGAATCTCATATTTTAAAAAGAACTGTGAGAAATTTAAATGGAACTGGAATTTATCTTTCTTTTATGCATGCCTAGTTTATCACTTTCAAAACTGCTTAAATTACAATTAACTGTGTGAAACAAAAAGCATTTGAAGGAGTGCCTCCTCCTCTTCCTTCTCCTCCCTCTTCTCCATCTGCTGCTCATGGAAACCTGGCTCACAACAGAAAGGAACAATTTGGAACAAAATCCTTTTCCCCCAAAATAATTCTCCTTTATTTTTTATTGCATAACATTTTTGTATTTCCAACTATAAATAAAAAATGATTAGAAAGAAGTTACAAAATAGCATTGAATGGACCAGAATGGCACAGAATTCCTCACGCACAATAAATCATTTCCCATCTTCCTCTTCCTCCTCCTTGGCCGCGGCGGGCCCTCGCGCTTGGCACCGTAGCTGTGGGGGCCACATGTCAGTCGCCGACGGTCTCATTTTCAGGATCTACAAGAAAAAAATCCACATATGGATTTCACATCTAGGAAAATCCAAACCAAACCCAAAAGGACCACGTGAGCTAGGGGACCTCAAGTGTGTGGGAGGTGCTGCTGCCAGAGAGGACTCCTGGTCCCACAGGGAAGCAGGGACAGAGACAGCGCTTGTGCTGAGAGCTCAGGTGTGTCAACCATTTCTTCTGGTGGCAGAACCTCAGCACCTCACAGGGCCCCCAGACCAGAGCTTCGATTCCCATGGGGGAAGAGCCAGGCTCTCAGGAGGCAGAGATGGAAAGAGCCAGCAGAGAGAGCCGGCGCTGGGCTCAGTTCGCTGGGAAGAGGGAGGTGGATGGTGAGCGGAGTGCGGGTGTCACAGGAGGGTGGCGCTGCCAGGGCAGGTCGTGGCACCAGCTCCCCACGCCTGCAGGCTTGGCTCCCTTGTCCCACGGCAACGAGCCAAGCCTCCGACGGCAGGATCACGGAACGGCCGGGCTGGGAGGGACCTCCCTGCAGCGAGGCCACAGGAATGCGTGCCCGCTGACAGGAGCAGAGCACGGAGAAGGTCCCTGGGCAGACATGAAGGGCACGGGAGCACGGCAAAAGGCAAGGGAGGTGCGAGAGCAGCACATCACTGAGGCAGCAGCACAGGGTCCCCCAGCCCGCACCACACGGCCACCACACGCACTGGCTGGGCTGGGAACGGGCTGGGAGCCATGCAGCCCAGACAGACAGACAGACAGACAGACACGTGCACACTGCTGTGGAGGGGCAGCCACAGCCGGGTCTGATGGAGCCGACGGCCTCAGGAAGCGCTCAGAGCTCATGCAGGGCGTCCCTGGAGCAGCGGGGAGGCAGGGGACACTGGGGACACCCACAGCTCCTGCTGGGTCTCTGTGGTCTGGGCTTTGTGTTCATTAAACACAACCCTATCTTTCTCCGGCCTGCATTCCCTGCTCTGCCTGTTCACAGAAAGAATTGACTTTTAAGGGAAGGAAAAGCATGTCTTGCTCATAATTCCTCCCCGAGCTTCCGATCAATGTCAGTTCTGAAGATCTGTCTGGATCCACCCCATCACCTGCTCACTGTGCATAACCAGCATTTGACATGGAGTTTCATCCAGGTAACCAGGACAAAATTAACTATCTCCAGGTAACTGGGAAAAAAACATCTGGTAGCAGTGGGGTCAGCCACAACACCCAGAGCAGAGCCAGCTCCCCAGGCACCTGGCTCCTCAAACAAATCCCCACAGGTGCTCAGGCATGGGCAACCACCTCACTTCTCACTCCACAGTCGGCCTGAGCTTTCCCAGGCTGGGTGGGCAGCAGTGCTGCAGAGGTCGGGGAGCGCAGTTACCCCAGAGTTTGCTCAGAGATAGCAGAACTGTGAGAAAAGGCAGCCATAGCACACCCTGTAACTGCTGCCTAATAGGGACAAAGATATCAGATTCAGGCTGTCTAGTCTGATAAACAAACTAGAAATGCTGAGGAAGTTTTTACTTTATTTGCAAAATCATTAAAAAAAACCCCCCACAAGAGTAAATACTTTTTGGGGCTATTTTATGTCAGACCTGAAGAATCCCCATTTGAAAAGGACTGGCAGCTGGCTATTTCTCCTAAATCTCCTAAATTTTTACATTTAGGGGCCCTAAATGGCTCACAAAAACTGCAACAGGCCCCAAGAAGTCCCCTGAAGAGTGGCTGGAAAGGCTCTCACCATGCTCAGCTCTTCAAAAGCAACGGTGCCATAGCTGGCACTCAAGTGGTGACTCAGTCATGAAAAGCAAAGTGTAGGGATGCGCTCCTTTCTGAGGGGAAAAAACAATCCCAACTTTTCTCTCTGCCTTGCGACTACAACAATATGCTCAATATTCACCATGCATTCATCCTGTTGCACAAAGAGCACAAATAAATCCATCCAAGTGCTCCTTGCTCACCAGATTTGGAAAAATCAAGAGCTCCTCACAAGAATTTCACTGTTGTAACAGATACTTTATCAAATCATAGGGCATTGTCTATGAGCAGCTTCTTCTCATTGTCTGTGGAGCTCCTCCACAACGACCAAGTGGGCCCTAAAGCTTCCTGAGGCTTTGTGTGTCAGACTGAAAGCTTGTCCCATGCACAGCCTAAACTCCTCGTGAGAAAATTATTTAAAGGGAGAAGTTTGATAATCAAATACAGATCCAGGCATATGCAACAACAGTCCTGATAGCATACAACTACCCCTGAGAAGGGAGCAGAGAGGATCACAGCATTCCCAACAGCAGCCACCTCCTGGTCTGAGCCTGACTTCCACCTGAATCAGGTGTAGGTGACCTCTGTGCTCACTCAGGCACTGCTCACACAGTCAGCAGTGCAGCACATCCAAACCCCTCTGAGCAACAAATTCCTTCATCAAGCAGAATTTGTCGCCTGACAACTCCTAAAATCATCTCATTACACTGCATTTGTGGAGCTCGGCAGCAGCATGATTGGGGCTGGAGCATGCCTGTCTTGCTGAATCTGCAGGGATCACTTCACAGCCAGAAGTGTTGCCCCTGCCAAAAGCCAACGACACGAGCCACAGCACAGTTCCCACCAGATCAACAAACTGGTTCATTTCTGGGGTATACAGACAGGAAAATGACTGTCAGGGATAAAACAGTAACAGAGATCAGCACATCAGACAACTCCACTGAAGCTGAGTCTGCCCAATCACCAGCCAGGCACTGCCTGACACCACAAACCACTGAAGTGCACCTCAAGGACTCAATCCATGATAAATAACCATAGCCAGAAATCATGGTTTTGCTGTTTTATAAATTCAATCCCGTATCAGACCTTAATCCACCCATGACAACAAGTGTGAGCTCCCTGTCATACACTCAGTAGAGAGATCGTGCCCACACTTCCCCACAGGAATCACCCCAAATCAGGACAGAGGAGGGCAGATGAAGAACTGGAGAAGTCAAGGAAACCTTAATGTACATGACACACAGTCCGAAACTGTTTCATGGGTGACTGTCTCCAAGCCAACACTTTCAACAGCATCCATGGAAAACTTCAGGGGAACTAGCTGGCAGCAAGGCAGAAAACAAGGCAAGGTTTTGCCATAATAGCTGATGATTAACATCGATCTCACTCCAAGAGCCTTGAACCTTTTCCTTCATTGCAGCAGGGGTGGTGGGGGGAGTGGGGATGATAGGGAAAACAATACTGACATCACATAAATTTCAGAAGGGAGACTTCTGGTTACAACTCTCCAAAGATGACTTCCAAGGCATGTGTGGGGACAGATGTTTGTCCTGCTCAAACACACGCAAACCAAACAAAATGGACACAGACCCACAAAACATCCACGGGGCTTCTCTGGAAAAATTCTTCCTGTTCCCAGACCTGACAGTAATGCACTAGGATCATTAAAAAGGCTTGAAGGGAAAGAGCTACCATTGGTAAAGTCAAGTTAAAATAATGATTCAAAGTATTTGTGATTTCCTTCCACAAACACTGAACAGCAAAACCTGTCCCTGGAGGAAGAAGCTCATTTCAGGAATCCTGTCTCTTAGCACCCTGCTCCCAAGATAACTATCTCTGCAGGAGCACAGAGAATGCCACAACTCACCCATTCAGTCCCTTGTCTTGTCCCCAATGTCAAGGATTTCAGAGAAAAGAAGAAGGCACGAACGGAGCAGTGAAAAGACACATATGGAGTAATGGTTAAGTAATCACAGAGTCCCAGAATGGTTAGAGTTGGAAGGGACCTTAAAGCCCATCTCATCCTGCTCCCTGTCCTGGGCAGGGACACATTCCACTATCCCAGGATGCTCCAAGCCCCATCCAACCTGGCTTTGGACAATTCCAGGAATCCAGGGGCAGCCACAGCTTCTCTGGGCAATGTTTCCTCTTTACATGAACTTCTTAAAGATTTTTTTTTCTTTTTAAAAGGAATTAAAAAATATTCCCTCTTTAAAGTTGTGGAATGGAGACCAGAGTTTAACATGCAAACAAACTGCAAGGGCCAGTGCTGCCTCATTCTTTTGAGTGAAATCTGTGCCAGAGAGGCTGAATCCAGATTTGCAAAAGAGTCCTAAATCACTGCAGAGTTTCTCCCTGCCATCTCCAGCATCCAGACTTGCATCTTTGTGGCAGATGAGCAGTGCCAGTGGCAGCAGCTCCTCTCCATGTCCAATCTTACTCCAAGCAAGCTGGGAATGCAGTGGGAAAGCAGGATGTGGTCATGCATTAAGGTACTCCATCAAGACATAAGGCAATCAGAAAGCCAAATGAAAGGCACACAAAATTCAAGACAAACTTCAACTACTTTCCCAAGTTTCCAAACTGAAAACTGCAAAACTTTCCCACTACTGAATGAGTGACTCTGGGTGTTAAACATTCTTTCAAGCTTTGTATTAAGTTTCTGTAACCAAAAGACTGAAAAATCAGGGGATCTGTGAGCTCCTCATTGAAACCTGGTATTTAAAGCTGAGCATCCATGCTGACGTCCCACATGTCCCTGCAGCACAGTGCTGACTGGGAACGTTGGGTGATGGCAGAGCTACAGGACATGCAGGACTGGAACCAGCAAGGCCAGGAATTCTACCAGCAGGTTTGACCCATTTGCTGCATGTTGAAGCAATATTCAGTCAGGAATGAGTTCAGTTCTGGGATGTGTAGGGGATCTTTTTAGGTGCAGTTTTCCCACTCTGATAGTGCAGCATGGACCCCCCAAGTCCCATCTTACTCCTTGGCTCACCTTCTACTCAAGAAGTTGCTCCCTTTATTTAATCTCATGTCATTTGCTTAATTGCCACTGAGGTCAAAGCACCCTGTGACACAATCCTCACAACTGAGGGCAAAAAAACCCATGGCTTGAAGTGAACAGCCAGAAGAGCTGCAGCCAAGAGGACCATCAGGAAATTAAAGATCACGAGTACAACAATGCCAGCAACATGTCCTGAGCTCCTGCTTGGCCCCAGTGCAACAGCCAGGTGCACACTCACCAGGGCCCTGGAAGCTGTGCCCATGCCCTGCTCCCAAGCCAGCCCGCCTCTCCCAGGAGCACAGCCATGCAATGCAGCCACCGTGGAGCAGGTGGGCACCAGCGTGGGCCAGAGACTTCCCAACCAACGCAGCATAGACAGTAAAGCCACACAGAGAGACAGAAACAGGAGTGTCACACCTGCATGCCCTTCTCTTGTTTCTCCTACAGCCTCACCCAATCATGGTGACCACCAAGAGGGTGCTGGCAACAGGACTGAGGTTCCTGACACTTAAATGGTGCCAGGATCTTTGGGAAGGGCTTGCCTAGTGCTTTGCAGCTGAGGAGAGAGCTCACCGGTCTCCTTCCCACCTACCAAAATGAGCATCCTCACGAGCAGCACCCAGCAGCCCTGAGGGAGCCAAGTGCTCAGAGGAACCAGCTGAGGCTGCAGCCCCTCTGCTCTGCAGAGCACAGCACCAGGAGCAGCCCTGGGCAGGGCTCAGGGCTCAGTACCCCCAAGGTGCCAGTACCCACCCCAGGCACTGCTGTGGGGAGCACCCAACAGCTGCTGGAGGCACCACATTTGCTTCTGCTACACAACCCAGGGACAAGAATGAGTTTGGAAAACAAACGCAGAATTACCTGGAACAGCTGGAAATTGATACTGTTCTATGTTTTAGGAAAACACTGTGTTTTTCACACCATTTTCAAGCACAAAATGTTTATTTCTCTTTTTAATCTATACAATTTCTTGGGACTGTTAGTGCCACTGACTTTGTCAGTGTACAAGGGATGGACTGTACAGGCAATAGCGACATAAACTGTTGGATTCAGTGTGAGCCAAAGGGAACCTGGTGTGAGAACATATTTTCCATGTTTGCTCATGAAGCATACAGACATGAATCTAAAAAACCCAAACAAATTAAAGATACATGGTACAGAGAACAGAAATCTCTTACTGCAGTAAGTATTTTGCCCAGGCAGAAGACTCTGCATAATTGTCTATAAAATTCAATTCTAACAGAATTGATGGAATAATATATTCAAAGGGTACAAACAAAGTAATTTAGACAGGTATAATGCTCAAAGTACAATAGAACTATACAATTCACAGCTTGGCAGCACAGGAGGTCTCTGCCCCTCAGCAGAGGGTTACATAATGTCATCGTGGGGCCTTGGGTGCGGCCACACCCAGGTCCTGTGCTTGTAACACTGGCCCTCGGGCTCAGGGAGGGAAGGAGACTTACCATGGCAAACCAGCTCTAGGGATTACCGTGTGCCTTTACACTGAGGTGCAGGTGGAGGCTCTATGCACAGTAAAATGGGCAAAAAGCAACTTTCAACCAGGAGAAAGGCATCCGTGCCACCTGGAGTGCAAACTCGGGTAAAAATAAAGATAAATAAATAAATAAATAAATAAAGGAAAAAAATTCCAAACAGAAAGGCAGTGAGACTCCAAACCTGAAGTGTCAGATATGAAAAAGAACAGCTTCACATTTTTATTCTGTTTTGGCATGAACACAGCTGGCACACCAGGGCTCAGATGCAGCCCTCAAGCTCTGTGGCTGGAGCAGAGCCCAAAGGCACACACGAGGCTCACGGCCACCTGTAGATACCTTCTGCTATGATCAAGGGTACCATTACTTGTCTTCACTTACAGAACATACATGAGCTTGTGATTTAACTAAATTATAAAAGCCCACATAGGGAAAGGAAATGAAATCCGGTGTGCTGCTGATCCAGAGGAAAACACCATTTGCTGCCTGTTACAGAACTGTCTCCATCTACAACGACTTTACCACAGGCTGGGAAGGAGAACAGAGAATGCTGCCTGAAGCTGTTCCCTAGCTTCGTATACACCTTCCTTGGATCACCCTGTAAGTGCTCCTACATTACAACATGCACTTCACTACTCCTTGTACAAACACCAACAATTTTACGATCAGTGCATCAAACAAACGTGTCAAACAAACCTCACGTCACAATTCTTATTTCTAAAAGCTTCAGAAATGAAAATTCAACCTGTGAATAAAAACGAAAGCATTTACAGCGGAATGAAGCTGATGAGGAACATCAACTGTAAACCGGCGATATCTTTTGCAAATAAAAAGGACTCCAACTCACAAGCAGATTGTAAATAAAATATACACCTTTCAAATAATTGTACATCTCTTTCCAGCTGGGACTGGAAAGCTGAGATTCAAGGCACTGAAATCCTGCAGGGTTAGTACAATTTGCTAATTACCAATTCAAGTACAATGATGTTAAGGATTGCCAGTGTGAAACAGAACACAAGGAACAAAGTGTCTTCAGCAATGGGACAGGAGTAGATATTGCCGTGACCACAAATGATCTGTGGTGATGCCGCCTCACAGTGATTGCTGATGTAGGGTATGGCTGTGCCCGGGGCCCCCCTCATCTCACACAGACCACGGCATGTACAGAGCAAACACTCCAACGTGATGGCATCAAGACTTCGGGACCCAGGGCGGGCTCACCCATGGCAAGGCCACCCACCGACGGAGTCACCCACGTCAAGGTCACCCCGGCAGGGCCGCGCTAGGTCATGCGCAGCCGTGGGCTGGGCGGCCGGGCTGGGCGCTGCAGTGACACCGGGTACATGCGCAGGCAGCTCCGGCCCAGCGGGGAGAAGCGCACGATGCTGGGCGCTGGCACCAGCCCTGGCCGTGCTGCCGGGCCCGGCCACGGCACTCCGTACACGGGCGAAGGGAACACAGCTCCATACTGACACAGAGGCATCACGTACGGCGTCACTGCGCCGGCCAGCGCGGGCCCTGGCACGGGCACTGGCAGGGATGGCGCAGCTCCAGGAGCTAATCCCGTGGGCATGGGGCAAGCCACTGGAATGGGGCACTTGCTCCCCAGTCCTGTCCTTACCGAATTTACCTACAAAAAGAGAAACACAAGAAGTGTCGCTACAGGGCTCTCCCCATGCCAGCAGCATCCCGGCCCAGTGCTGGGCCCCAGGCAGCTGTGGGCACAGGGGTGCCACAGTATTCCTTGGGGCTCTCTTTAGGGCTCATTTCTTGTTTCCTTTCATACTTTTGTTGGGAGGTTGGGTTGGGGTTTTTTTGTTGTTTTTTGAGAGACAGAATATTTGGAAATTAATAGAAAAGGCTGATATGAGGCAGAGAGGAAAGTTACCTCAATATAACCTCATTCTTTTAGAAGGCAGGAAGCATCATTAAACAAGTGAAAATGAACACCCTTGCATGTCCACAGGAATTCAAGTATCTGTTAACTTGTGCATAGAAGTAAATAAGCTTCACTAAACACAGAATTAACCCAAATCCCATGTCATTACAGCCAGCCTCGAAATAGCTTTAAAAATCCTAGCCCCTATTTCTGTACAAAATTGTTTCACCCAGCCGCAGGGAGCTGAGAGTGGCAGGAGACCTCTCGTGGTGGCTCGGTGCCCGGCGCCAGTGCTGGCCATGCCAGGTAAGACAAAGCCAGCAAGGACACAGCAGGGCTGCTCTGCCTCCTGGGCTGCCAGGACCAATTCCAGCCGGCTTGCTAAAATTCTATTAACATACACTTCAATTATTCAGCTTTTGCATGTGAGGGACATAGAAAAAGCTCTCCTCCCTCAATACAGGATGGCAGATCTTCCCAAATTATATACTCCATCCTGCATGATGCCATGGGAACTGCTGCTACCCCGAACGTTTGCAGTACTTCGTTACATTTTTCATGTCACAGAATTTACAGCTCCCTGCCAGGGTTCCCACCAGCCCATCACCTATTTGCAGCAAAAGGAAAAAAAAGGGTGTTATGGTGTTATTTAACTCTAAGAGTCTTCTATCAATGTGATGTTTCACATTCAATTGATAAAATTGGTATGAAGGTGAAATTTCAGCAGAAAAAAATGAATGTGTGTTTAAGGCTGTGTGGGATGCTTACTCCATGCTTCTGATTTTAATCTCTCTTCTCAATTAACCATAAAAGTGGCAGTGTCCCCAGGATGTCCTGCTTTGGGGCATTAACCTCTGTTCCATGGGCAATTTAAAAAAAATACAGAACTATTTGATACTCTGCTTCACTTCCCTGCCTCCCATCCTCACCTGAAACCTGAATCTGATGGAAAATGTTGAACTGAAAGAGATGCTTCAGGATCATGAATTTAACACCAATAATGTATAAAATTAACACCAAAATTAACAGAAACAAAGAACAAAAAAACAAGGATATATTTTTTAAGACCTGCAGACTTCTGTAAGCTGATATTAGATTCTTGTTTTAACATCCTCAAAATGGTGGTTTCCACCAAACTAAGAACCTGTGAGGAATGCCAACAGATGTTTGTGAAAATACTGCATTTTGGACAATGCTCTCAGGCATGTGTGGGACTGTTGGGGTGCCCTGTGCAGGCCCAGGAGTTGGACTACACTAGCAAGAGATTATTCAGTGGCATTGAAAATGCAAGGTGACATTTTTGCTCTTTCAAAAAATTCGTATGTAAAAGTTTATTTTCAGCTCTTTCGAAGTACTGAGAAACTCGACTCACTCCAGTTTAGAACATTTTCCTTCTCTGCTGAATTCCTCAGTAAAGCAGTGGCTGCATTTAATGCTACACATGTGCGACCAGAAAAAATGATCATGCCCCAAACTCAACATTACACATACACATTACACCTGATAATGTCATGATAAACAGACATTAAAGGTTTAAGTTTGCTTCCTCTACCTTCCTCCCATGCTTCAAATGAGATAAATACATATTTTAAGAGCCATGGCACCTGGCTCTTGCGTCTTCCCCTGGGTAGGGGCCTCATGGGTATGGCCTTTTTTAACTGGTTCTGATAATTTAACACTGATGGAAGCCCATACATCCCATCAATTCCTGCATGGAGGTGCCAACTGAAACATCAGAAAGCACCAGAAAAGCAGCCCCAAAGCTGTGGATTTCCCAGCTTCAGGAAAGCTATGAGACCACAAGTCCCTTTTCTGGTCCCATTCAAAGGGCAGCAGATGGACATTCAGGCAGTGAGGGACAAGGTGTGTATGTCACACTGCTGGGATCACAGCATAGCCCTGAACAGCCCTGGATCAGCATCTCAAGCCAGCCAGGGTGACGTGGGATGACAGCTGGGGAAGGCTCTGGGCTGCACAGTGCTGTGTCCATGGTCAGGGATTCACCGAGCTGCCGGGGGTGACAGTCACCAGTGCAGCCATGAGCCCACCTGGGGTTCCGTCCCTCCTGCACTGGCAGCTTTAGCCCTCAGAGCATCCCCATGGCCTTCTATGGACTTGTTTCAAGTCCTCCTTGTGCTGAGGACCCCAGACTGGCAGGGAGTCCTGAGGGTGGGATCTCAAGAGGGCAGGGTGCCATGTATTATATGGGTAGGAAGGGAAGCTCTTCCCCTCTACATCTCCACTAGGCTCCTCTGCTGAAGCAATGAACTGAGCCAAGAGAGAAGTGGCACCTTCACCCGCCACCCTCACACATCTGCAGTGCCACCTCCTTACCTGCACCCACCCAACTCTCCTCTGCACAGAGCACCTCACAAGTCCCTGCAGGTACCAGCCACTAGCTCCTGCTTCCCCCACACCTGCTTTTTCCTGACAGTTTTTCCTTTGTGGCTGTCTATTCCCCAAATAATCACACAAGCTCATTTAGAAAAAAAGAATAATACATACACAGAGAACAACATACTGGAAAACACTAGTAAAAATGAAAAAACCTCACAAGACAAAAACTAGGGTAGTTCAAATACCCCAAATCTGTTCTTTGGACTTGTTTAATTTTTCCTGTGCTCTACCAGGCAAACTTCAAAGTGCCACCCCAGTGATACTCACAGCTCCAGTACTGTTGAACTACACAGCCAAGCATTGGGTGTGACTTATCAACATCATAAATACTTCTGGGTTTATATCAGAACAGAGGAAAACAGGTAATTCTGCTGTCAAAGCTGACCATAACTATCACAACCCATTTGAAAAGGCAGGATTTAGCTAAGTTTTCTTTTGCTGGCTACCCTATTAGCATCAGTGTTTTCCT
The DNA here is from genome assembly GCF_009819885.2 of Catharus ustulatus. Taxonomy (NCBI): domain Eukaryota; kingdom Metazoa; phylum Chordata; class Aves; order Passeriformes; family Turdidae; genus Catharus; species Catharus ustulatus. The sequence goes on along the minus strand of NC_046233.1, from coordinate 20,297,460 downwards.
TCTGTATGGACCAGCTACTGCTGAAACAAAACTGAGTCACAGGGCAGTCAGACCTGGCTGCCAACACGAGCAGGTAAGGATGCTAATCCATCACTTTTATCACTTCTGCCCAGTTTGCTGAAACCCCAAAGCTTTTAGGCACTCCTGAAGAGATGTGTGCATGCCTTTTCCAATTCCCTGGAAAACCTTTCTGCCGTTCAGACCAAGGCAGTGTCAGATAGTTCCAAGTACAGATTCATTTTTGATTATAGTAACTTCACGATTATAAGCCACACCTGATTATAAGCCACACTTCCGGGTGTTGGCAACTGTCTTGGGTTACAATACAGAGTGTGATAAAAGGTACAGTAAATTCACAAATACAAGCCGCACTGAGTATAAGCCGCATCGCCAGGTGTTGGCAAACATTTCATTCTTTGTCCATAAATAAGCCGCACCTGAGTATAAGCTGCTCTGTCGTTCGCAGCAAGGACCCGCGTGCAACAAAGTTGCCAAATAGTAACCGAACCGCGGCAGGGCGGGGTTTACTGGTTCGGTTCAGGCCATGAGGGCTCGGGGCTGCCGACAGGGCTGGGTGACCCAGCTCGGCGCTGCCACTTGGCGGGGATGCTTGGGGCCGGCTGCCGCCACCGCTGGGCTCGGTCACCCCGGCCCGGCGCTGCCCCGTGGTGGCAGGGGGGGCACAGAGCCCGCCGACAGCTGCGGTGGTGATGGGACGTGGGGATGTAGCCTGCCTGCTCCTGCGGCGGTAGCATGCGGGAACAGGAGCCCCCCAAGCTGCGGGGCCAAGCAGGAGAGAGCCCCTGCATCCCCCGAGCCGTGGGGCCAAGCAGGAGAGAGCCCCTGCTTCCCCCGAGCTGCAGGGCTAAGCAGGAGAGAGCTGCCCCGCCTTCCCCACCCCCTGTGCCGCCTGCAGGGAGCAGCTCCATCTGCGGTGCAACAGAGTAACAATTTGTAACAATCGCGAAATGCCAGCTTTTACTGGCAAGTAGCTCGACTCAGCACCTCGGTTTCCACTTCTGGAGGTGGAAATGTCAGAAAATTATTCACATATTAGCCGCTCCTGCGTATAAGCCGCATTTCCGGTGTGGGAGCCAAATTTTGGTCAAAATGGTGCGGCTTGTATTCGTGAAATAACTGTATCTATTCTATCACCATCTGTTGAGGGTGGGGGCGGTGATGCTTATCTCCACGGGAGATATTCTGCTAATGGGCCATCCATTGAAACCAAGTGGTGCAGTGTTCTTTATCTTTTCACAACCCATCCTTCCTCCAGTGGGTCATTTTCTGCTAATGGCCATTGAGTCCCACTGTGGGACTGATAAAATTACTCCATCCCATTACTTCATCCCCTGGCTCCAGCCAGGGGGAAGAGCCCAACATTTCTTACCAAGATAAAAACAGAGGTTTTGGGACACTAACAGAGCCCCTTTCTCCACTGGACTCCAGAGGAAAACCGGATTTCTCCACATCACCACTGGACCTCTGGAGGGAAACTGCACCTTCTACAGGAGCACTGCTTCAACTGAATCATATCTGTCACTGCAAGAGGACTACAGCCACCATTTAATGGGACTGCTACCAACACCCTGCCTGACAGGGTGTCAGCTTGTACTCTGACTTTGTCAGGGTTTGGAGTTTCTTTCTTTGTAGTACTGTATTTCTATTTTAATTTCCCTAGAAAAGAACTGTTATTCCTAATTCCCATATCTTTGCCTGAAAGCTCCTTGATTTCAAAATTATGATAATTTGGAGGGAGGGGGTTTATATTCTCCATTTCAAAGAGCAGCTCCTGCCTTTCTCAGCAGACACCTGTCCTCCAAATTAAAACAGCAACTTTTTGTTCTTTGTCCATATATAAGCCGCACCTGATTATAAGCGGCACTTCCGGGTTCGGACCAAAATTTTAGTCAAAATGGTGTGGCTTATAATCGTGAAATTACTTTTCCCCACTCCAACAGAGACAGAAAGCACAGTGAAGAGGCTATGGCTTGGTTTTGGCACCATGGCTGTGCCCAGTCCGGCTGCTCCCAGTAGCACACCCAAGCCCATGAGTCAGGAAATGCCAGTCGCGGTTCAGATGCCACTGTGGCTCCAAGCCCTCAGCATGCATCACCCAGTGACACAAATCTGTGTGTTCTCAGGACCAACCTCACTATGTGCTGGGAATATGTTTCAGCTTTTCGGGGGTAATGTTTTTTTCTCTAAAACCCATGGAGCTACACACAGACTGGAGAATAGAAAACATTTTTGACAAGCCCTTCATTCTCAGGCACCTCCAAGTAACATCTCTAAGTACACAATATTCTTTGCACAGAAGGCAGCTCACATTCCTAATATTATTCCTTGACTAATGCTAAGCAAAATTACCTGTAAAAAATGATTATTTCATCACATCTTCACAAAGATCACAGAGAGAAATCACGCAGGTGTTTTGACCTCAGTTCTTTCTAATATTTCCTACTACATTTCAAACTGCTGCTGATGAGAATCTACCTGCATTTCCATGCTTCATAAAACCACTTGAAAAGAAACATTTCAATGCTCCTGTGACACAATTGGATGAAGGTTCCTTCCCCGCTGAAAGGTGTCTCCCAGATTTCTAATATAATCAACCAGGATTTGCAGGCAAATGGACTGGTAACTTCCATAGAAACAAAGCAGAATTCAAAGTTTTCCTTTGCATCCAAATTACATTATTGATGTCTACACTTTTGGCAGAGGATGAAACGAAAACTACTCACTCTTATTAAGCACATAACCAGTTTCTCTTCTATTTCCAGTCTTAAAGAGTAGCCTTCACTTAGTTAAAAAATAATATATTTTATTTGCAGCAAACAATTTGCTGTTGGTGGTAGGAGACTTGAGTAAAAAAGAGGTAACTCAGGTAAATGAGTCCACTGTTCCAGGGGGAAAGAGAAGATTCCAAGTTGACCATACAACTGTCCTCCATATTCATAACAGTGGGTGAACAGCAAGAAATTTTAAAGTAAAAAATTATTTTTTCTATTTAAATGTATAGTTAATATTTTATATATTTTAAAAAATTGTTTAATGTATTTTTCATTGTGGGACAACTCCCTTCACTCCTACTCCTGTATGAAAACACTTTGAAGAGGCATTTTTCTTTACGATAACCCCCAGAGATAAGGCAAAAGTGAAGATACAAATCCTGCCACCCCCAGCCCCCCATTTCTGACCATCACAAGGGACTGCTTTTCCCAAAAAAGCAACAGTTTTTCCTAAAATAGGCCCACCCTAACAGCTCCGTACTAGTTTGTTCCAGCTAAAAAAAATCCACAAAAGGTGTAAGAATCACCTTGTTTCCTACTTACTTAGCCTTTATTTCCAACATAAAACATTATTATAACCTTCTCTGATGTGCTGGAAATCTGCTTAGTGCTCCTTATTCCTTTCTTGCAAAGGCATTTTTGATCAAAAGAGGCAACAAAAGATGGTGTTACCAGATGAACTGAAGAAGTACAGCCTGAGCTTCAGATTCTCTCTCTTGGAAAGACATTTTTTCCATCCTTTCTGTAATTTCCCAAGTTCTGTCTTTCCAGTTGACTCATCTGTGATTCAGCACAGGTGTAACATCTCCCCATGGAGCTCATCCCTCCAACACTGACACACAGGTCACTTGTCCAGCTGTCCACAATAGGAGTCCTCTCACACTGTTCCCTTTCTCTCCCAACACCATGCAGCCATCTCCCTCAAATTCAATTTCCCCTTTAGGGTCAATTTCAGAGGGTACAAACAGCAGAATGATGCCGATCTTCCAAACCAACCCTTATCAAACTCTTCTATGTCATACCTGCCACCTGCAGTGTCCTGCGTCATGCCCCAAACCACCCCAGGTCCCACCCACCCCAGGGTTCTAGCTGATGGCAATCCTCCACGCAACAAGAAATGATGCAAAATGAAGAGCAAGGAATCCTAACCTCTCTGTGATCTTGGCAAATCACCTCCAAAAAACTTCAGTCAGCTCTGCTGATTCCCTGGAACAACTGCCAGAGTCGAGAAAGACACAAACTCTCTAAGATCCAGTGTACTGAGACAGGGACATTCCTGCTGCTCTCACAGTGACACACTGCCTTCTCCACAGGCTCTCCACACCAAAACTGCAGGGGGTAAAATCAATCCTAAATTGATACTAACAGGTGATTTAAATAAGTAAAATAACCACTTGTTTCTCCACAGATACAGGTGCGCAAAACATCCACATCAAATACTTCAAATTTCTGCAGTGGTCTCAGGGGAAGGACACCAAAATGCTGCAAAGAGCACATCAAAAAAAGTAAGAAGTGACTTAAAAAACTCTGTGCTCTCCCCACCACTTTATGGAAATCTTCAGTTTGGGTTTAACTAGCACCAACTTTGACTTATTCTAAGAAAACTGTTAGGGTCTTAAGTAGACAATGCTTACTCCTGAGCTGGTAAAATTCACCCAGAAACCAGCAGGTACCAAAGCAGATGCACTGGTGAGGTTCCTGCTTTGGTACATTTCACCTCACCAACAGCTACAGAGCTACTACTGCTACAGGATTTTCTCCTTCTACATCTCAAAAAGGCAGTGGTTTGCTATCCAGATCTAGTTCTCTTGCTCTTGGGGGATCATGAAACAGCTCCTTGCTGTTATTTTCCTCTATTTTGGCTCATTTTGCAGTCTTCCAATAAAATGAACCCTGCAAAAATTACTAGTCAAAGAATCTCCAACTGTTAGAAGGAAGAGGTTTGGAAACCCAGACCAGGGTCAGCCAGAATGGTGAACTGGGATTCTGGATGTGTGCTCATTGCTTGCTGTGCTGCCTCTGTATCAGCCCTCAGCAGCACTGAACGCAGACACGATGCACCTACAATGGCTTTGTCTTGCTGCTGAGAACAGGAAAGCACCAATGTGGGCTTTCCAATTCCCTACCTGTTGTAGGATACTTTGACAGCATTTCTGAGCATGGTATTGTCCAACATGCAAGGGTCAGCATACCCCCAGCTGTCCCCTCTCCCAGCACAGGACTCACTCCAATTCCACTCAAACAACAGCTCCCAACCATGAAGCCACCAGCCCCTGTTCTGAGGAAGGTTAATATTAAACATCAAAAGGAAACTTTAGTAATAGTTGAAACTGAAGTTGAGCAACAGATGAAAACAACAGGAGTATTGCATGTATTGCTGTTAAGAAGCAGTTTGGAATTTAAAAAATAAATATTTTTATGTATATATAGATTGCTGCCCATATATCCTTTAAGATTATTCCAAAGGATAATTTTTTTAAAAAAAAGATTTAGTACTGAATGAAAAGAGCTGGACATTTATAGAAAGCATTTATCTGGAGTAATTTTAGTCTATGTCCTCCTCCACATCTGAGTCCTGCAAAGGCTGTCAGACACATAGCAAAAGGTATGTCCTTCAAGGAGGGCCACTTACTCCACATGTCTCATTCTGCATTTGCATGGGGTTAGCCTTTGGCTCCATGTCTTGCCTTTTTTGGTTCTGCTTCAGTTGGTTTAAAGAAGGTTTTGTCTGTGCAGCTCCAACAGTTTTGCTCGTCCACTGGTCCACCAGCTTGTGCAGGTCGTCTGTGAACGTCCCCTTCTTGTTGTTACTGTTGTTGGCCTGAACCTGCAGTGTTGACTGCGGGAGGGGCTCAGGACACGTCACCAGGCTGTTGGTCGAGGATCCTGGAAAATCACACATAGAGCTGAGATGAGGTCTCTGCCTCACCCCTGCAGCTCAAACCCCTTCTCACCTACTGCCACTCCAACAGTGGCTTTTCAGATTTCTAACCCTCCCCACTCCTGGCTGCAGAACACCTTTGCTTAAAGAAATGGTCCAAGCCCAATAGGTTTCCATTTTCTGTCACATCATGTTACCTTGGCCACTAACTTGTGGGTGAAATTAGGGACAGGGAGTGAAGCCAGAAATGCAGCCCCATAAAGCTGACATCCCATACAACATCTCCTCAGACTTACATGAGGAAGAGGGAGGTGGGATGTACTGCTAACACTGCAAGCAATATAAAATGAATTTACCATTTATTCTACTTGCATAAGTTTATTGTCCTCCTGGAAAAGAGTCATTGTCATAGAGATTACAGGCAGGGCTGGTTCCTGCATCTCAAAGGCTCTGGGAGCCTACCACCTCTCTTGATGATGCCAGGACCACTCACATGGCTATCTGCATATTTTACGGAAAAAACCCAATCAGGACCAAGAAAGTATAGAAGAGAGAGGAGAGAGGATGTAGGGGGCGGGGCAAGTGTTTGACATAAAAACAGAGCACTTTTGGTATAGATAGAAGCAGCCAGGAAGAGTACTGATAGAGATTTAATTTTGTATGTTCACTTCTTTCTAGAAGAACTAGTAAAAAAATATAATTTCTGTCCTTTTGCTGCTTAGTGACTGCAAGTCTGACACAGCAAGCTCAGCAGGGGACTGTAACTGAAGAAATCTGAATCTAACCTAAGCAGAAAATGTAACTTCTCAGCTAACATAATTGAGATAGCTAAAGATTGGAAATAAAGACCATCTCTCCAAGCAAAAAGTTCTTAGAACTGCAGTAAAATTATTATATAAGCAAACACGAACATTGTGTATTTTCTCTGTTAAATCAGTTACCAGCCAATGAAACCGAGTACACTAATTAGTCCTACAGTTATATAAAATACGTTCATAACCTTTAAATGATCATGCATTCAACCTGCAATGTCACTTCTAAATGAATACTGCTCAACTCCTTTACTTGGGGTAAAAGTGAGAAAAGTAAGGACTTTGAGAGGAAAGCTCTTCAATTGGTGTTTAATATTTCATGCAGCTCAAGGGGGCTGGGATGGTTTTAAGCTATCAATTCCTTCAGCAGAGAACTGCAGTCATATAAAGGTGTGTATTTCAGAGACAGACACTGGACCCAGTTTCCTGGCTGCATGCGTGCACGGTCTCACACACAGAACACCACGACTCCCTTGCAACATGCGAGATTCCCAAGACATCACAGCACATGCATTACTCTCAAAGTATCACAATTTATACAGTCTAGTTTAATGTAAGTGCATCAGCTTGAGTTATTAAACAACTAGCTTTTAGTTAAAAAAAAAAAAATAAAAAAGCAAAGAACATCCCATGCCATGAAGGAAATACTGAGAAACAAAATGGGATAGTTACTACTACTGTGATCTTTGCCTAGACATAGTCGTTTCAAGGTGGACCCTATAAGGTAAAACAATACAAGACACACAGAATTAGGTAAGACTAAACAAAACAAATTGGATGGACAAGCTTCTGTACTTTTAAGCAATCAAAAAGTAGTTATTATGCAAGAAAAGACAGACAAAGTCAGCAGTTCAGGTGAGTAAAGGAAGCCTAAATAACTGGACAGCTCAAACCTTTCTTAATGTGCAGCCATTCAAAAGCTTTGGAAAGTACCACAGCATGCTAAAAGCAAGGGCTCGTGACTTAAAGATGCATTTGTTTGGGTTTTTTTTTGGTTGGCTGGTTTTTAATTTATTTTTTTCCAAATTGCTTTGGCTTCCTAATAGAACATTTTGATTTGTTTCCTATTAATGCAGGAAATGATGTCAATTTAGTTTGTGATTGGAGGCCAAAAATGCTTTCAGGAACAAGTCAAGCTAGTCTGGCTGCAAAGACAAACCATAAAACAATCCTAAAGATCTTGTTTTACAAGTCCAAAAAGATACATTGTTCTGCAGGTCTGAGGCCAATTGTTTCCAAATAGTTTATTTGTAGGATTTGTGTCTAAATCTGAGACTCTGAACTTCAATTGAACGGAACTGTGAATGACTTTCCCTTATGCCTTGTCCAAGTGCAGAAAAATAATCCACCAGGGTAGCCGAGTTTCAATTTAACTGAACTATGTGGTTTTTCCATTACTGTCTCATTCCATCCTTCATCATGATTTTACAGTCTATTGATAGGCAGCAGTGCCAGAAGTGTGCCGAGACCCCAACTCGACTGTCAGATCTTGCCAGACATTGGCACCGTTGCTATTTGAGTGCCAAATTTCCTGAAAGGTATTTTGGACTTGATAAGAAGAATACTGTTATGGGATGGGGGTAGATGACTGTCTGACATGGGCTATGGTGGGTGCATTGGGAAGAAGCACTTGAAACCATGAGCAAAATCAGAGTGGGGCAAAAAAGGAAGATAGAGGATGGATGCACTTTTTCTCTAGAGTAAACACAGATGTAACATTTTGTTACTGTGCCAGAAATGCAGATTTAAACTCAGAGATTGCAGGTCCAGGCTGACAATTGCAGGCCCTGAATGAGTCTTCAGAGGAGAAGGAAGTGACTTCAGTCAGAGACTGAGGAAGAGAAAGTAAAGAAATGAGGGAAGAAGCAAGGGAGAAAGGATGTTTGTGCTTAGATATGGGTGGCATGAGGAACAGAGGACTGCTTTGAAAGAATTTCTTATTATTTCGTATAGTTCATACAGGTTTCTACCCTGGGGAAATAAGAAGGACATGACTACAACAATACAAGCATGACCAAATTCAGTTCTCATCTCAAAGCCCAGATAGCAAATACAGTCGCATTCACAACTCAACTATATCTATCTTGTAGTATTATATCTTTTGCCCTCTTTTCCCTCAGATACACCTTACCTTGCCTATCCCAAAGTTAGCTACCAATTCCCACAATGGAAACAAGTCCCCACGATGGCAGTGGCCACGGCAGCAATCCTAGAGGTTATTTCCTGCAGCAACAGGCACTTCTTAGCACAATATGAATGCAAATGGAAAGCACCTGCCTGCGAGAAATAAAAGCAGGCAGCTGACTGCAGTACGTGCTCAAACGTGTGTAAAAACACCTTAATCACCAACCTCTCTGCTTCCTGCACAGCCAGGCACAGGTTTTCCAGCAGCTCAGTTGCCAAACCCAGCCCGGGGAAGTTACAGAGAGCGGAGATACTCAACACACTCACGAAACACCCACGTGAGGGGCGCCAGCTCTGAGGAAAACATCACAGGAGAGTCAGGCACCGAGAAGAGAGCTGCTCCTTCCAGCAGCAGCACTCCAACACGGGCCTTGGGAGATAGGAAACATTCCCTAAGCGGTGAGACTGCCTCAAGCAGGGACTGACAGTCATCAACCACAGCTAGTTATGAACTCAAATTCAATTAAAAATTCACTCTGTCGCTCTAATTCACCAGATTAATTGTATTACTGCTAAAATTAACGTGTGTAAGAACTGTAAAGTTAAGGAGATGAATCATAACTAAGATTTAATGTTAGACTGCAAAAGTTCCGCAGAGCATTTTACCTCCCATTCCGGATCTCTTATCTGAGGAATTAAATAGCTATTATATCATACAGAACAGAAAAAAAATCCACTGTCCTGTATTTGCACTAACAGCTGCCAAAAAGCTGGAATGCTACAAAAAATGGAAATGGTAACAAACTGCTAGACCATTTCCATAACTGCATATGCACATACACTATATGAATTGCTACAGACCTGGCAAAAATTGCACTACACAAGATTCCAAGCCCAGTCCAAATGGAGCTTTGAAAATTCTACTCATGATCAGTAGAAACTCTTCCCTTGGGCACCTTTGCAGTTTAACCCAGAAAAGAACTTGGGATAAAATTATGCCAAAGCCCATCAAAAATATTTTATTTCATGAAACATACAAAGGTGAAATCAATACTGGACATGGGCAACAGATCAAAAAGTCACAGAGAATACTGTGAAAGTGTCCAAGTCCGATGGATCTTGTCACTGAAGCAAGATCCTTGTAATATTATCTTTAATCCATCTGAACACTTATTTTTAAAGTCATTGCCAACTTTTCTGCCAGTGCAGCAGGTCTCCTGCTGGCATATCCCACCTTGCTAAAGGGCTGGTTTTCCTTAACCAGACATACAGATTCAGAGCATTTCTGAAAATGCTGTACAATGTTTCCCAACAGCTCTCAAACAAAAAAATACCAGGGAAACCTTCACTTACAGACTAGACCCAGGACTCTGACTGTCTGGAGGTGCCACCAAGCTGCTGGCACTGGACAGCCATGTCCCAGCCCTGTACAACTGCACAGAGGATAGAATCCTACCTGCAGTGGTTTGAGTTGGAAGGGACCTTAGAGCCCATCCAGCGCCACACCTGCCATGGGCAGGGACACCTTCCACTGTCCTGAGGCTGCTCCAAGCCCCAGTGTCCAACCTGGCCTTAGACATTCCAGGGATGGGGCATGGATGCAAACATTTTTAGCACCTAATCCAAATGCTTGGCTTTGCCTGCCTGCTGGGTCCACTGACATCCCTTCCAGAGGGGAAGGAACATGAGCCAGCTTGCATTGCCAACATCATCACCTTCAAATAATAGAATTAAAGGATGGTTTACATTGGAAGAGACCTTAAAAGTCCATCTTGTTCCAACCCCCTGACATGGGCAGGGACACCTTCCACTAGACCAGGCTGCTCCAAGCTACATCCAACCTGGCCTTCCTCAAGCACTTTTTCCTGTAGCTCCAGTCACAGCGGCTGCTCTGGATCCCAGCTCCACAGAACACCCTGCTGCCCATCCTGCCCACCACTGTCCCAGCCCCAGCCACCCCGGGGAAGGACAGGAATGCACACATCCCCAGCCCTTCAGGCACACACATCCCACCTGCTGGGCTCACAGGAAAACCAGCTGGAATGGTGTCCTGTCTCACCAGACCTGCCCATAGCTCAGCCATGGGGACAGGTGAGAGGCACTCCATGTGAGAGGTTCCCCTGGCAGTCAAGCTGTGCTCTCAGGCCTGGGACCCTCAGGGCTGATCTAGGATTGCATTAAGTGCCTGAACTGTGCCTGTCTCCTGGGACTCAGGGATGGGGGAGGCCAAACCTCCCCCAGCACTTGCCCAGAGCCTGAGAGAGCACATGGGCTGAGAACAGAAAGCAGTTAGTCATGCTGAGTTATTTAAGCATCAGGAAATTTCATGATTCAAAGGATTTACATATTCCCTTGGTTTCATTCACAACATCCATGCACCCAAACATTTTTAATATGCTGGTTTTTAATTGCCATCTCCCAGACTTTTTGCATCCCACTGAATAGTATCCATGGAATATTAATGGAACAACCTCTGGGAATTACACGTGCAGAGGAGGAAATTACTGTGGCCACTATAATACTGAATGGGAATATTTGAGAGCTGAGAATTCCCCTCAGGTTCTCAGAAAAAAAATCCCTAAATACAAAATAGTCTCATGACTTCTCCAGTCATTAAAAGCTTACATAATAATAAATTCTGTAAATGTCAGTCACCTGAGTGTTTGGACTTTCAGGGAGCTTAAACAAAAAAATTGAGATTATTTTTTAAAACACTGTTTATTCATAAAATTAGGAAGAGTGTATTGGAGTGGTCTTGTGCCTTTTACCTGATCCACTTGCATATAAATGAGCAGGGCAGAACTCCAAGGGGAGATCTGATCCTACTGTAAACCCACAGTTATTTAACCAAACACTTTCTAAAGAACGTTATCAGCCCTTCTAAGGTTATATGTAAGCGGCCTATAGTACCTGTTCAGCACAACATATCTTTATTGTACAAGCAAAATCCGTTTGCCTAAAAAGCAGCATCTACAATTGGGTAAAAAGGTCTTAATTTTTTCATTAAGTAGCTTGATATCGTTTGGTGGAATTGCCAATTACTTTAGGAGTCAGACAAATAGGGTACAAATAGAAGGTGCACAGTTATTTGAGACAAAACTCCTGGATCCTAGCAATCCATTTCCAAGTATCATCTGAATATCTGATATTGCTTTTCATTATTTATGCTTTGATGAACTGCTAATTGACTTCATCTCTGAGGTCACATAAGGTCATAAGAATATAAACTGAGTCAAGTGCTTCAGCCAGATCAGCTTACACAAAAAGTTGAAGGGACTCTCCCTTAAAGTATCCAGATATTCCTGCTGCTTGTGAGTTCATCAAAAAATTGCTCACTTAAGCTAATTAAAGTGACTGCACGGGGAAAAGCCCACCTGGGACACAGATTTGGAAAGAACTAGCTGGAGCACTGTCTCAGCATTTCCACATGCAAAGAGCGGGGAAAAAAATTAAAGAAAATAGAGTGGATATAAACAGTACTGTATATCGAGTTAATACAGCCCTTGTATGGAAGTTATACCCTCCAGTGACCTTCTAGAATTGTATCAGCTTGCTACATGCATGTCTTCAGAGTCCAAACATGTGTGAAAGAGACCATTCGTCTAGAGAAGGATGGATTTCGTTTTGTTGTCGCTGGAACTGGGACAGCAGACATGTATATTTGCCACATTGCAAATAAAATTACTTCAACAGAAATCACATAAAGTACAAAAGCTTTGATAAGTCCAGGGTAAAATTTACCATCAGGCTATATATAATAAATGATGAGATCTTCCACACATGCTTTTGGTGCCCAGGCACGAGCCAAAAGCAGTGCAAAAAAAGCTTTCACATGAAAAATTAATATAAATAAGGTGTGTTCATGATGATTACTTAAAAGAAAGAGAAAAAGAAAGAAAAGATGGTTCAGAAAAAGGGGCATCCTGCCAAACATATTAGAGATATAAACCATGGAACTGGAAAAAGGGGTAAAAGAAAGATGGACTGTGATAAAATACAAAAGAACAAATACAAACAGATGGACAAAGACACAGGTCCACTGAGGAATCTGGTACGAGGTTTGCTACTAGATTTATAGGTCACTCTCTCAGACGTTTGGTGGAAAACCGTCCAGCCTGTAAATGAATATAAAGGGAAGAAAACAAAGACACTTATAAAGTACAAGTAGCTGTGATCAGATGTCCTAAACCATCAGTCAAATCAGTTTTGTTAGTTAAACCTCCACATCTCCCCCTTAACTTTGCCAAAGAGGAGCAAGTTCACTGACCATACACAAAGGATGCAATAACAGCAGAAGAGGACAGATAGATATTTTGTCGATTAGTTTGGCAGGATGTGCAATGAGAGGAAGGTATTTTAATCATCATTGGAACTTCCCATATGCATGGCAACAAGATCAGTCAAAGCCTATGACGGGGGGCAAGACACAGAGGTCTCAGGGCTGGGGTCTTGAGAGCACAGCCAGTCTAGAGTCCTGCGACTGGGACTCCAAAATTATGCACCAAGTGAACCCCTCACAGAAAGGAAACATAACTTGGTCCCCTGAGTTTGGTTTTCTTTTAATTTCATTTTTATTTTCTCTCATGCCCAAGACGATTTGGTAGTTTATACTGAGGAACCTGACGTCTAGCAGAATCAAGGGGTTTTAAAGAAATGAAACAAAGCAAACACTCTCCTAGCCTTATGTACCTTTTTATTTTCTCAGGAATCTGTAAGGCAGACTTCAGAGAAGGTACTAGGATAAAGCCACTGCTGGCAAAATTGAAAGGTATTTCTTTCATAAGAATTAGGGATGTCTTGGGCATGCCTTCTCAAGTGTTGGTAACACTTGGTATGAGATTTAAATTTTGCTCTTCTGACAATACCCCAATGCTCTTTTTAAAAATTAGCCAGTAATTTAGATTGTCAAAGGCTGACGTTCCTCTATCACTCCTAAAAAGTTCAAACCTAAGGGAAGGGAGCTAATTTCAGCATGTGCTGGGAGAGACACAAAACAGGCAGCAGGAAAAATCACCTTGGCCAGAGCTTGCGTTGGCGTCGGCTGCGTCAGGGCCCAGGCCGGAGCAGATGTCAGAGGACAGAGAGGCTTTGACAGAGCAGGGCTGCTGGGTCTGCACAGCCTTGCCTACGGCGGGGGCTGCACCGGGAGGCACTGCGGCCGCTTCGGGGGAGCCCGGCTGCGAGTTAGCGCTCTCTTTGTGGGGCGAGTCTTTAGAGTCTGAAAGGTTACCTGAAAGAGCAAACAAACACAACACATGCTATGGCAAACAGCTAGGAAAACTCTGAATTATTGCTGAAAACTCTGCCTAAAAATAATCTGTATCTTGACCCCAAGAGGAACAGCCATTCACCATTCTGATGTACAGGATGGAGCAAAGACTTTGGGGACAGTCCGCACCAGAAAATAATCCACACCTCCTATCGCTGATCCTATTTCTCCAGGTTTGATTTTCACAGTTTCCCCTCTGTGTTTTCAGGAGCCTCAGAAGGAGCACTGCTAGAATGGAGAGTTCCTGGGGTGCTGAGGAGGATGAATGCACAGAATGATAAAGCAAGACCTTCCCGTACCAAAGGTGAAGTTAAGCAAATGGAGAAGAATAAAATGTTGCAGCAAAGACACAAGTAACATTTTATTTACAGTTATTTGAGTATCATTGTCATTGCCACTGATAGATGCCTCTGCTGATAAATTTATGTAACACATGATTGCAAAGATATTTTGGTTTTTAAGCCTCTTTACATGAAATATTTGTGTAGACAAAAGTATAGATAGAGACATTTATCTAGATATCAACAGATAAGAATCAATATATAAATAGATAGATAGATGTAGAAGTACAGACAGTATCAAACACTGCTTCAGTCCCTATGGGCAAGAACACTCAGTCTCAAGATGGGCTACACAGAACTTATGTATGTATTTGTTATTCCCAAGTCATCTGAAATCCTTAACTAAAAGCAAAATCCTCCCCAACACCCTTTCTTATAAAAATTGATGCAACAAAATTCAAAGGGTCCCCATGATGCAGTAATATTGAAACAAGAGCCACCAGGTTTGAAATAAAGGGTCAATGCTGGAAATGCTACTTTTCCCCCAAGTAACAGCATGAACTAAGTTGAAGAAAAAATATGCATATTCTATTCTATATTTTGCTGAAGAAATAGGTACTGGGGTTTATCAATGTTCCCCAGGTAAATCATATTTTTGTACTTTTCCAAGAGACAAAAACTCAAGACTGTAGTGCTGTGTGAAAATGTCACACTACTTCAGATGGTCAAAGGATTTTTTACCTCCCATCCTTTGGGGGAGCAAATGCAATCCCATCTTTTATATATGACATCTTGGAGGAAAAAGTAAACAACAACAAGATACAGCACCTAATCATAACAGCACCTAAGAAGTGAACAAACATCATTAAATTGCATTTGGAGAACAGAGGAGACGTAACCAGGATGTTTTCCAAATTAAAGCGGAATGTTACTTCTCTGCCAAGCACTGTAGCCAATGCAGAGCAGGCAGGTATGGCTCACCACTGGGAGCTGGGACAAGCCTGTCCAAAAGCATGCCAGCTCAAAACCAACAAAAGTTCCATCCTTTCCAGCAGTCCCAGCCATCACACAGCAGAGCTACAACTGACACAAGCAATAGGTGAATGGAAGCACCCAGTGTACCTACTTGTGCTTGATGTTCCACTCCTGAGCTGCTGGACAAGAGGGTTTAAGAGTTTTCCAGCTTTCAATTTGTTTTTGCTGGTTCTTCGGCGCCGGCTGCTCGGCGGGGCAGAATGAAGGAAGCCCAGGTTGGGAGGAAGAGGTTTCCCCAGCCGAATATACAGTGCCTCTATCTCATTCTTCTGCTGTGTCTGCAGCTCAGCAATCTCTTTCATATGCCTAAATAAATAAAAGGATTCTGCTAGCAATGTATTTGATAAAGCACAACATCCTGACAATGTAATTAATTGTAAAAGAAGAAGCAAAACAGTTGTCGGTTATAAAACAATCAGCTGCTCATCCCCAAGCACGCAAAGCTACAACAATCTATCTGTGGTGACTCCCCACCCCTGGAAGTGTCCAAGGCCAGGCTGGACAGGGCTTGGAGCAACCTTATGTAATAGAAGGTGTCCCAGCCCATGGCAGGGGGTGGAATGAGATGATCTTTAAGGTCCTTTCCAACCCAAAACATGCTGGGATTCTATGAGTTATTCTTCTAACTGGAACTGGCAGATAAGGCAATGCACATCAGGATGCATGGTGGGGGAAGGTCCTGGCAATATCTAATTTGCCCAGAACCAGTTTACTCCTTACAGCTCTGCTCATCCTAAGCTGAGATGCTGCCAAGGTATGGTAACCCAAGCTTCCCTTGCATCACTTGCAACCCAACATACTTTTCTCTCAGGTTCTGCAATTCTTTCTTCATATCAGCATCTTCAAACTCTGAGTCATTGTCACTGCTCATGTAGGATGACTGCGAGTGGAAGGACGTGATGTTGATGGTAGGAATCTTTGCACCTTGCCCATTGGGCGACTCTGGGCCAGGGCAGCCACCTTTGCCAGACCTCTGCAGAAAAGCAGCTGCTTTTTTAATTAAGTCCGTGGCTGTGCTGCTGCTGGGCGGGGAGAGCTGTGCAGCAGCAGCTGCCGGCTGCCGCGGGAAGGGCTCGTCGGCCGAGTCGCTCGAGGCCTGGTCGCACAGCACGTCCACGGAAGAGGCTGTCTGGACCCTGCGGACAGCAGCCTTCATGTCCGGGCTGGAGGGCAGCTCGTCCAGGTACACGTCCGGGGGCGCCGAGAACCTCAGGCAGTGCGGTGCTGCTAAAGTTAATTCATCCTGCATGCTGACGACTGAAAACCTGCCAATAGTTTTGGCTGGCGTGCCACTCTCCTGAGCCTCAACCTGTTTTCCATAGGAACCAGACCCTGGAGAGCCATCCCTGTGGAAGTTACTCATCGCCCCATCTGCTGCCGCTCGCCGCGTCACACTCTCGGTGTGCGCGGGCGAAGCCGTCCTCTCTGCCTCCTCGCTCCTCTGGAAAGCTTCCATCTGTGGAACTGTGCCTGATGATGGAGGTGCAACCTGGAGAAAATAAGAGAGCTTAACAAAAGGAACTGGAACAATCAAGCAGAAAACCACTCCTAGTTCTGGTTACCTGAAGGAGGCCTTTTGCTGGAGCAGCAGGAGTTGAAGCAATGCTTGCGGCTGGACCTGTTTTAAAGTTGAGAAAAAAATATTTATGTCTGGAACGTTTTAATATAACAAAAGCTAATGTTTTTATTGTGATAAACTGAAGTGTACCACTGAGAAATAATTTAAAACCTCAATCTTTGTAATAAAGGATTGAAAATGCAGGAGGCAATAGCAATGGCAATATAAAATACCTGCAGGTAGGCAGATTTAGTGATTTGGGGAATTCAAATAATAATAGGTGTGTAGAATTTCATTACTCGGTTAAAAATTTTTAAGGAGAAAAACAGAAAAATGAAACCTCCATGGTACATTGGGCCTGAACTATCCTGGTGTTCTTGGTGTCTCAGAAACACACAGGACTGCTGAGCATGGATGGGCTGCTGCCCCACTCCTGCCACTGACACTGAGCAGGGATGGCCAGAGGAGCATTACCTGTTCCACCTGCTGACCCACCTCTTGCCTCTGAGGGATGAGCACTCACACCAGAGACTTCCAGTTTGTCCAACTTCCAGTAAAAGGAAAAAGGAAACACAATTTCAGTCTCACTCACAAAGCAGAGTGTGTTCTCCCTCCCTTGCTTCCCCTTGCTGCCCTGGCACTACAATATTGAACTATTTCACAGCACCTGTGGAGGTGGCCTTCAAGTCTTGCCTCCAACTCCTCCATTTCTGTTCTCCTTCCTTGGAAGAAATAAAGCAGTGGTGGCATTGCAGCTGGAACTGCAGCCCAAGCTATTGAAACCCAGTATGTAATAAATACACACACACTTGGGGATCTGCTCTTTTTTGGGGGCTTTGCTTTTCCAGCCAGACTGTACATTCCTCATCGGTATGTCTATCTTCAGAGGTTCTATGTCTCTTTCCTTATAGGCACAGATTCAATAGGACAAATTCCAATTACTGGAGACATAATACCTTTCACAGAGAGACAATTTTGTTTGCTGTAGAAAGCCATTTATCATTAGAAAATAACATGCTTTAAACAGTCACTCGAGTACTGCTCTCTCCTGTATCGTACGGCACCTCTTTAGCGGTCTGGTAGAGTCCTCCAGCTGATGCTACACAGAACACGCTCAGCCTTGCTAGCAGGGACGGAGTTATCTCCAGAAATGCTACTTTTGAGTAAGATACAGAACCATAGAATGGTTTGGGCTGAAAAGGACTTCAAAGCTCATCCCATTCCACCCCCTGCAGGGACACTTTCCATTAATCCCAGGTTGCTCCAAGCCCCATCCAACCTGGCCTTGGACAATGCCAGGAATAGGGCAGCCATAGCTTCTCTGGGCAATCTGTGCCAGGGCCTGGAATAGACACTGATCTAGCACAACGTGCTGCAAATCTGATGAGTTCATAAACTTGACTGCCTGCTACCTCTTTCCTTAGAGGTTTCTGTGGCAGTCTTGCTCTACCAAGCTCAGGAGAAGACAAAAGAAACTATTACAGGAAACAGAAGAAACTCTTGCCAATGGAATGGCTGCCTTTGGCTGCAGCAGGTGGACAAGGCAAAGGCACGTGAAGTGTTTGCTTTATCCAGGCTGACTTGGAAGGCAGTAATTGCAACCACTGCCATTCACTTAAACTTAAATTTGAAGCATAATCGCCTTCATTAGGATCAGAATGACAATACCACATGTGTTTTAGATTCTTAAACTACAAAGAAATTCACACATTTCTGCCTAGATGGGACACAAGAGGAGATGAACTGAAGTATTACACCAGTTGTAAATCCAAAGTGAAAGTCTGGCTTTCACAAACAAGCATTTCTGAAAAATTAATTTGGATGCATCTGACAAGAAAAATTTAAGCAAGCTTTCACACTGGAAAACAGTCAGCAGGCAAAGGTAACAAATGCTGGAGCAGAGATATGAAATGCTTAGGGAAGCAAAAGATCTACAAGTGTCCTACTGCAGGAGAGTGGGTCCTGAGCTCTGCCTTGGGGCCAGCCCTACAGGCTGGCTTTGAGGGGATGAAGGGCAGAGCCACTGGGGAACTGACCAGTGGTGGGCAGGGCAAGGCCTCTGGAGGCACGAGGGGCACCAGTAGCTCGGCAGCAGCTTTCACCTCCTGGCCAGTGTCCGGGACACTGTAGCCTGGTTCTCTCCCATCCAACGCCACAGCAGGAATTTGGTCTTCAGGAAAGGGTGATAGGGTAAATTCACTGTCACCCTGCTCAGGTAGCACAGAAGTGTCTGGCGTCCCTGCTGATGCCGAAGAAGTCGGAATATATTCCTGGTACAGCAAAGTGCGCAGCTTCTCATCAAGGCTTTTAATCGTGTTGTCCACAAAGTCCACCCTGGGAGGTCCCTCGCCATCGGACTCGGCGGTGCCAGGGGGGTTCTGCTGCTGGAGCAGGCTGACCCCCGCCCCGGCCATCCCTGTGCCACCCTGTGCCATCGTCAGCTGCTGGGATGCGGTCAGCGGCACCTGCGTGGGGCTCTGGAGCTGGGACCCCACCAAGGCCAGCGCATCAGGGCCGGCAGCCGCAGGGAAGGGCTGGCTGCCGAAGGGCCCCGTGCTGGGCTGGCCGCCCTCCTGCAAGCACGGTCCCTGCGGTACCTGCTGCTGCTCCAGTCCCATGGCGTCCAGCCCCACGCTGCTACAGGCCATCTCTATGTCGGGCACGCGTGCCAGCTTGTCCTGCTGCAGGTGTGGGGCTGGGGTGTCGGGGGGCTCCTCCAGCCCCACGGCTCTGGGGGCTGGGGGACTGGGCTGGGGGCACTCTGGCTGGCCCCCGCCAGCCAGTGCAGGCTCTGCGATGCTCAGGGCAGACACCAGTGGTGTTGGGGTTGGGAACTCTGGCTGGCTTGCAATGTTGGCAGAAGCTGCGGCAGCAGGAGCTGGTGCCAAGGACAGGGTGGCTCCAAGGGAGCTGTCACTGACCCCTGTCTGCAGGGGAAGCTGCTGGCCAGCCCCAACCCCGGGCACCTCGGTCACTGTAGAGCTCATCAGCTGGTCGTCCGACTGCTCTGGCTCTAGAGAGAACAGGTGAAACAAAAGGTGAACCTTTAAAGGAAAGGAAATCATTGCCAAGCCCCTCAGTAAGCTGCAAGGACAACCCAGCAGTGATTCCCACCAGCAAATAGCTATTATGCACGTCAAATGAGAATTTTCAGATTATGCAAAAAATACTTCACTGAAAAATTCACAGAATTCACAGAATGACTAGGTTGGAAGAGACCTTCAAAATCATCAAGTCCAACCCATGCCCTAACATCTCAACTAGACCATGGCACCAAGTGCCACATCCAGTCTTTTTTAAACACATCCAGGGATGGTGACTCCACCACCTCCCTGGGCAGACAATTCCAGTTCTTTATCACTCTTTCTGTGAAAAACTTTTTCCTAATATCCAACCTGTATCTCCCTTAGTGCAGCTTGAGACTGTGTCCTCTGGTTCTGTCAGTGCTGCCTGGTGAGACCAACCCCACCTGAGTACCTTTCAGGGAGTTGTAAAGAGTGATAAGGTCACCCCTGAGTCTCCTAGACTCAGACACTATAGTGATGAGAATTTCAGCTACCAATAGCATAAGGTGTAGGTAAAATCCTGACACTTGACTGAAACTCCAATAAAGACTCCCAATTTGGTTCAACACCTTGGGAACACACTGCAAATGCACAGCTTAACAAAATTCATCACTTTCTTCCTCTGACGAAATCAAGTGAAACCATCACAGCTTAGTGAGGTGAGGACAGAAGGGAGACAACACAGCAGCTGTGGAGAAGACGTTTTCTACAAAGTAAAGGAGATACCTGGCCCTTCTGTCTGCTGGGCACTGGGAGGCACCGGGGGAGAAAACTCAGGGGCATCTGTAGAAGGGTTTTCCACCACTGGACATATAATAAACCATCTTTTTCCAGTATGCAAAACTGCGGATGAAAGAAAAATAACAAGTAAACATATAAATTTCCATTGTCTCCAGATCATGACTTTGTCTTAATTTCACATGATGGTTTGGGTTGGAAGAGACCTTAAACTAGGCCATCTAGTTCCAACTCCCTGCTATTGCACTACAAATTTAAAGGCACTCTTACCATTTTGCTGATACACAGGTGTCTTCATTTGAGACTGACGCTTCTCCTGTTAAAGGAACAACAGAAGAAATAGCTGGATCTGTGCAAGAGGAGCATCATCCCACTCATACTGTAAGGCTTAACACAGCAAAAGCATTATTTTTCTAGTTAAGAAACCTTTTTATGTTTTTTTTAAACACAAGATGCAAACGTAATTTAAGTATCTGGCTGTAAAGCAGAAGGAATCAAACTAACAATCTTTATTTAGCATTCCTTACTTCACTCATTTCCAACTTATCAGCATCTTGTTGGGGACTTGTTCCCTGGTCAGAACTTCGCTCTCCTTCTGTATCCTCACTGAGCATATCTTCTGCTTTATCAATGATATCCTTCATTTGCTCAATAAAAGTCTCTTTTTCACTTTGCAAGATGAATTCATTTTCCACCTAGAAGGTCACATCAAAACAAAGGGGAAAACAGATTTTTTTGTTAATGCCTCATTCCACAGTTGCCAGACAGCTCAGGCAACAAGCACACATGAGGAGCTGCCTGAAGCAACTGGGAGCACTGAGAGCCTGTGGACAGCCACATCTCACCATGTAAGTAGCAATTTCCTCCGGCGCATCACCATCCAAGTCAAACTTGAACGTCACCATTTTGTGGTTATGGGTTTCCAGCTGGCACTCCACCATCTTATCCCCTGTGTTACAAACCTGCATGCAGAGATTAACAGCCCTTATTCCTGGCAAAGCCAAAGGAACTCTACAGCTACCCTCCAACAGATTGTACTTGCATTTAATATGGTCAGTTTGGGTCTGTTGGACTTCTCCTGGCGTGAACGAGCACGCATGGATTTCTTATGCTTCTTCGAAGACTTTCCTTCTTGCTTTCCACTTCCTGTTGCTCCTTCCAAGCTGTCACTCATCTCTTTACCAGAAGCAACATCTGGATTCATGTAGCTTCACAAGGCAAAAGAAGAACAACCCCAAAATAAACCCACAAAATGGAGTCATGCATCACATGTAAGCTACGTACCAGAGGCTGCCAAAAAGGCACATTTGCATTTTCTTTGGCTGGCCTAAACTGAGTCAACTGGAAGACACACAGTAAGTGAAGGGTACTACTCCACACCAGGCCACACACTCTGACTACAGCACCTACCAAGAATGATCTAATAATGTTTCTGGCAGTAGATATATCCCTATATCCCCTAATCCCTTCACTTTAGGGATCCTGACAGTCCCTTTCTGAACTGCACAAGTTCCTACTCTTCTAAGGTGAAGTTTTTTCAGCTCCTGCCTTTCTGCCCTCCAAGCAGAAGGGCAAACAGGCAGGGTTTGCTGCAGAGGGAGGAGAAGACAGGTTCCATACAGTTGTACATACACTAAAGCCAGCATGTTGCACCCAAACTAAGGAATTAAAACAGCTGCAGGTGCCAGAATGGGCACACTGCACACAGAACACTGTCAGCTTCTCCCTAGACATGCTCCCAGTCCACCTCCTTCTGGTCAAGTCAGAAAAAACAGCCTCCAAAAAGCAAGCACTTCTTACATCAAAGAGGTGATGACAATACCTTTCGCAATTCTGGGACAGAGCTTGGAGTTTGTCTGGTATTGCCTGCTCCTAAAATGCAAGAAAAAGTCATGTAAGCAAACACATTATATTAGCAGATGAAAACACCTTTAGGAAAGGGTTTGCTGTTGGCACCAGTAACATTAAACCATTTTGTTTAACCAATTTTTGGAACCCGGAGATAAAATAAGTATCTTATTTTACCCTTCCAATATCACTTCAGTTCAAGGCACCAACCACTTTTTCAGACAGAGCCACAAACCCACCAGTTCCCTTCCTCTGCCCACAGAAGATGAGATGGTGAAAGGAATAAAACAGCTCTCACCACCGTGCCAAAACCCAGCTGAGGGATAATTCCACACCAGCACCCACTGTCTTTTATTTTTTAATGTGTCTGCTAATTTGCTTCATTGCTTTATATAATCTCCTGAAATACGCTCAGTATTTTCATTGTGTTTGGCTTAGTGGGAAAATTTCTGAGGAACTTACAAACAAAAGATGAAAATTCATTGTTTAAGAACACCACCCTCGCATCATGTCCTCTACGCATATTTCCCCTAAAAGCTTCCCTCTTCACTGGCTGCAGCTCTGGGACAGACATCACAACATGATTTTCACATTGGGTAGACCCAATCTCACAGAATTTGTGACAATGCTGCAGGCCCTGCTATAAGAAACTTACCATGTATGCACACAGACACACACACTTGTGCATGTATATAGCTGTGTATATACACCAGATACTGTATACTCACACCAGATACACCCATAAATATATATAATTTTATATATATTTATAAACACACATCTATAAAATCCTTCTATAGATGCACAGCTAGAAACAAGCCCCTCGACTGCCACTGCTACACTGAACACTCAAGCAGTGGTGGGTTGGGGTAAAAAAACTCAGTGGGGAACTGGTCAGCCCCACTGGTTCTGTGCCACTTAACCAGTTGGCCCCACTGGTTCTCTGCAGTTAACCAACCAGCCCCACTCCTTGGCTGTAACACCACACATAAGCCATGCCAAGCTTAAATGCAGTTTCAATAAAACTCCAACATCAACGAACAGCGAGAACATAGACATTATGTATTGACATTCTGGTAAGGCACTCAATCAAGTGCCTTAAAAAACCTCTTTTGCCTGACTGTTTCAGGTTGTTTTGGATCCAAGTGCTGACACGTGCCTGGACACAACAGAAGAGATAAAAATGTCATGGCAGAGTAGCAATACAATGCAGTGTTTTGATTATGTAGACAGGTATGAAACTTCTTTCACACCCAAGGAAACTTTAGCGATTTATGTCAGAAAACTAGCATGGAGAGGATGTAGATTGGTACTTGCTTAATTTCTTAAAGTGAATGAGAGAAGGGGGTTAACTTAGAGATGGATACGAGAATGAAATTAGCAAACCAGTTGTTAAATGTTCTGAGGGATGTGGAATGTGAAGGACAGACATTTGCATTGATGGCCATGAGCTTCTCATGAGAACTTGTATCCCCCATATCACAAGAATGAGGTTTGTTCATACTTCCAGAATCTTTAATGGAATGGACCCTGCACTGAAGGTGCCAGCACTGACCCTGCAGTGAGCTGTGCAATCAGAAGAAAGACAGCTGGAGAAGGAATACCTTGAGTGATGGATATGCCTGACCCAGCCCAGCTTCTCTGGGGAGTCTGCAGGTAAAGCAGTGCAGACAGGCTCCACCATTCCTACTACACCTAACCAACAGGATACAGACATCCACCAGGAAATGTCCTATGTCACAGCAGGAATGCTGGTGTAGTAAGAATTAAACTGCCATTCATGGACAAGAAAAATGGGGAACTAGAATCCATTTTTAGTGGATCCATTTTTGCACAGCCCTTTCGGAGCATCTTCTGGAGCCAGTATTGAGTTGTGCCTCCAGTGGAATTTCAGGCTGCACTGGAGTCAAGGCATATGACAAGCCATGGAAACATGGGCAAAACCAAGACGTTAATTTTGAAAAGGTGAAATACATACTTTGAGAGGAATGCTAACTCAGAACAGAGACTCAAGAAGAATGACTCTGATCGCAGAATCACAGAGGGACATTTCCATCCAGGACTGGAGAACAAATCAGACTTATTTCCTGAAATCAGGTAGAAATGCTAAAGCTTTTGTTTTGCTTTGTTAACAGGGAGCTGAAGACAAGGAAATATTCTGTGATGTTCTGTCAAGACTGAAGACCAAACAATTACAGCAGTGGAGAGAAAAGTCAAAGTAGCAGACAGGAGGAGCTGACAGTTCTATAAGGAAAATCAATAAAAAGTATCCTACTTCTATGACCACAGAGAATTGGAAACACCCCAGCATCTGAAGAAACAGAAATCCCAGGGCTGCAGCAGACATCAGGCAATACAGGAGGATACAGTGCTAAATTAAATGGGAATAGGGCTCAAGCTGACGAGCATGAGGGGCTTTCACAGTACAAAGACTCAGATTGTCGAGCAGTTTCTTAAGGCAAGCAATGGTTGGTTGAACAACTGCTTGAGACATTTAAAACAAGACTGGACAAAACATGGGTAAAACTCTACAGAACATCTTCTAACTCACTCACAGTGAGAATTTCTTGATTTCTATCTTTGTGCTTGTGCTCAGCTATGGACAAGGAAGCACTTAGCCCTGATGCCTCATTAATTCAGTGAGACATTTCCTGAGCTACAGCATGAGGTTTCATTTGGAATAGCCAATTATTTGCTGACCCAGAGCTGCTGGCATCGAGGAGCAGCGGCTGACACACAGAGGTGATAACCTCCCTTGAGCAACAAGCCCTGTTTCACACAGGAGTAACTAAGAAGATTAAGGCTGAGGCTGGTGAGTTACTTCAGAGGAAGGGCTCTACCTCTTGAGATGTCTCTGCGCCTGCTGTGACAGCCGAGCAGGGAGCTGGGAGTTGCTGGCCCAGTGGTTGGGAAAGATCAGGCTGTAGCTGCAGCAGAGCAGAGGGCTGGAGAGGCAGGCCAGGCTCTATGGGGACGGGCGGGGCAGTCGTGGCAAGGCTGCCATGGACCTGGGGAACTCCATCGGGAGGGACGCAGGGCGGCACCAGCTCCGGCTGCAGCTGCAACGGCGGTGACATGACCATGGAGGGTTGCACCGGCAGCACAGGCACCTGGGCTCCAGCTTCCAGAGCAAACTGAGTGTGTCCAGGCATGGGCTGCAACACAACGAGAGTTGTTAGCACACACCACTGCGCCACCACACGTAGGCTCAGCACCTATGTGACAAGGGAGCAAAGTCACCAGAGTTCATGAAGAAAGGACTCAAACTTTGCAGTGCGACTGGGTTTGGGTGCTCTCAGTAACAACTACAGAGATTAAACTTCCTCTGAAATCACTAAATAAAAGCTAAAGATTCTCTCTGTACAAGTAAGACAACGTGCATTGCTCAGGTACTAGTTTACCAGTAGGGACAAGGCCAGATTTTGCTAAGAAATGAAACATCACAGAATTCCAGAATGGTTTGTGACGGATGGAACCTCAAAGCTCATCTCATTCCACCCACTGCCATGGGCAGAGACACCTTCCACTATCCCAGGTTGCTCCAAGCCCCGTCCAACCTGGCCTTGGACACTCCCAGAGATCCAGGGGCAGCCACAGTTTCTCTGGGCACCCTGCGCCAGGACCTCCCTAATCTTACAGGGAACAATTCCTTCCCCACATCCCATCCATTCCCGTTCTCTGGAAGTGGGAAGCCATTCCCTGTGTCCTGTCCCCAGTTCCCCTCCAGCTCTCCTGGAGCCCTTTAAGCCCTGGCAGGGGCTCTGCACTCTCCCTGCAGCCTTCTCCAGCAAGTGAACAGCCCCAGCTCTCCCAGCCTGGCTTCAGAGCAGAAGGGCTCCAGAGCTCAGAGCAGCTCTGTGGACTACTCTGGACTTGCTTTAAGATCTTAGGTGATGAATTCATTCTCCTGAATACTTTTATCTGCTTTCAACAACCCCACACTGTCCATGCAGAGAAAAACACACTACTCATAACCTAACTTACGGTATTTTAAGAAATCTGCCATATATGTAGAACCAGGACCACCAGGTCTCAAATTAATTAATTGTGTCACAAATGACAAAATTAACTCTTTCACAGAATATATACCGGTGTCCTACTCTAGTTTACTGCCGTTTACACACTGAAGTCCAACTTAACTCTTGATGTGCCAAGCCCCAAGGCCCCAATCCTGCCAACACTTCCATGTAGACAGAGGGAGTTTCACTTAGCTCAGTGGATTTCTCCAATGCATTAAAATAACTCGAGTGCATAAGCACCTGGTGGGAACCAGACCCAGGCAAGAGGATGCCAGCTACCTTAGAGACTGGGTTGTTACTCTGCATAACAGTCCTTTCGGGTTGTACATTTAAAAAGAGAACATTCTCCTTTTAGATACATCATGTATTTTTCTAGGGGGACTAAGCTTGTGGGAAGATGAAGAAGGAAAGAAAGGAATACATGGAAGAAAAGAAGACTTTTAGTACTAGGTAAAAGTGTGCCCAATTTTTACCTTTTTTGAGGTATCATTACATAGAGACTTATGGCTGTTGGAAAATACATTAAAGAAAACGACTCAGATAGGAACTAGGCCACATGATTTCATTACTGCATGCTCTCTGCAGGTTTTCGGTATGAGCCAAAACTATTATTCCAGGTTTTAATGTGGATAAAAATAAAGACACAATGCACTTCACAACACCTCAGAGTTACATGGCTGCCCAAGGGGAGATTGTTAGACTGACAGGTCTGGTGTAATGCCACAGAAGGGTGGTTCAATTTCAAATCTTCTATTACTAGAATAATTCACAAAATATTTTAATGTCAAATCACAGAATCACAGGATATTCTGACTTGAAAGGGACCCACAAGGATCATCAAGTTCAACTCTTAAATGAATGGCCCATACAGATGTACCCAGGCAAAACAAAACTCAGAGGTGCTAAACATCAACTGTGAAAATAGCATGGCATTATGTACAGTAATACCTCTCCATTAGGAGTCTTCAAATCAGAACAATATTTTTAAAATACTCCTCTGCACACTGTAATAGCTATTTTTTATCCTAAATTCTTCCATATGCAACTCTTCCATACATATTTGATAGCTAATGACTGTGTCAGGATGGTTTGGCAACATCAGCTCTCCAGTTCTGGTATTTGCCATGCTCACTGCATCTAATGTGCTTGATTCCATTCCCTCTAAAGCCACAGGGAACGCTGAGTAACACTCCCAGGCCCCATGCTGCTGACATGCTCAATAACAGTAATTCTATACCAAATGTATGGCTAAAGAGAGAAATTAAAAAACTATGTACTGCTCTGAAGATGCCATGACAGGTTGGGATGGGATGTTATGAATTTTAATTACCGTGTTATGGTGAAGGGATGTGGTAGAATACAGATTTTCCAAATGCTGTATTAACAGGTTGAGCGGCCTCTCCTGCTTTGGTCAGACTGTGTTTCACAAATGTGTCAACAGAAGTATTTACAGACTCTGTCAGTCCTGAGGCAGTTTCCATGTAAATACTGCTAATACTTCAGCTCATTTATGCTTTGTTTCTTTCAAGGGGGAAAGGGTCTGCAGCTAGAATCCACCCCTGCCCTGCATGTTTGACAGTGCTCTTCCACGCAGTTTTTCAGAGTCCTTACCACAGGGCTGCTTCCCTTTGCTGTTTTAAAGATGTTCCGCACTGAAACCACTCCAATGCTCCCGTCAGCTCCCCCGTATTTGCTGTCTGTACCCAGCAGCCCCTGCATTTCACACAAACCCGCTACAGGCACTGGCAAGACTTGGCACACCCTCCTGACCCGGGAGAACCACAGTTCACACTTTCCCAGATCTGAGATGAAGAAGGAAGAGGAAATTCAACAAGTGCTCTGCTCATTCACTGTCCAAAGCCAGCTGGATTATGCCCTATTACTCCCATCTCTGGCTGAGGACATCATCTGCTACCCCACAGCTTCAGCCACCACCTCCAGAACTGAGGGCAAGAAGTCAACAAAACATCTCCAGAACAGGGATGAACGCTGGCGAGGAAGAGAGCCCCAGGCAGGGCTGCGGCCTGGAGCACTGTGTGGCACATTTACCTGGTGAGCTGGCTCGGGAGCGTGGAGGACGCTGGGCTGCAGGGCTGCCGGCGGCGGTTGGGCCACGGGCTGGGAGCTCTGCGCGTCGCCAGGCAGCAGCGGCTGGAAGGTGGGCTGGAACACGGGCTGCGGCGGCAGCGGCGGCACCCCCGGCGGCGCCACCGCCAGCAGTGGGATGGTGGCTGCCGGCATGTTTGGTACGATGGGCTGGCATGGCAGCACCAGAGAAGCCACGGTGGTGTGAGGCAGGTTGACAGCCTGCATGGGCAGGGCAGGGGAGTTGGGCGCCATGGGCAGTGTGGGGTTCATGGGCAGGCTGGGCAGTATCACAGCTGGAGCAAAGTACTGGGAGGGAGCAGGAATGGGGGGCACATTTGCAGCAGGGATGTCAGACAGGTTTGGAGGAAGGCTGTCAAGCCCTGCCAGAGGAGTAATTGCAGGAATGACAGGAAACTGAGGAATCTGAAAAAAATACAGTATCACATAAATTGCCAGAGCTTTCACTGATGGTATAAAGCAGTTTCACACAAGACCCTAAAAACCACGTGTGCCATGAGGATAATTATGTCTGTTTGTTAATCACTTCCATTCATTCCCTGAGGTTCGCAAACAGTAATAAAAAATGACTTATGCTTAAATCATTAGTAAAAGCAAAAAAAACTCATTTGAGGGGGACGCTTTTATACCTTAGAAGCTTACAATTACTTCTAACACCAGCTTGAAGCCTTCAAGCAACATACTAATTAAAAGCTGCTTTCATTTTAACAGAAATTACAAGGAATTGGGCCAGACCTAATGCAAAACTCCTTAATGCAAAATTACGTGAGGTAATTTAAACTCTTGTTTTCAACCAAGCTGCAATTCAGGCTGCATGGAAGAGTCCAGAAAAAGGATTTTTACAATCAAAGCCTCCCAGTGACGGAGCAGACACTGGCATCACACCAGCAGCTTGCTCCTGCCCTCTGGCACAAGTTGCTTCATGTTATGGTGCCTGTCACAACCAAAGACAGTGACAGCACCATCCACCTTCCTAGGCCAAAGGAAGGGTCTGTCCCCTGCTCCAGAGAACAGACCCAGAGCAGAACGACACAGATAGGGCTAACAGGTGTTGCGGGAAGTGGTGAAGTCAGGTCAGAAAACAGCAATAAAACCAGGCAACTGCTCATGCTCTCAAGCCTGGGATGGGAACGAGATTGCGTCACAGGGGACAGTGCAAAAGAGCAAACCAAAACAATCCCAAAAAAATTACTGCCATTTTGGAACTGCCATTAACTGGATGGCACAGGGTTGGGCACAAAGGAGATTTCTGATTCACCAAACAACTAACAAAGAAATACACAGAAATTAGGAAAGAGCAATAGTATTCTTATCACCTAATTAAACTGGCATGCAGTCAAAATAGCCACACAAAACCTGCAAATCATGTTAATTATTAGCTGGAAATGTTTCCTCAAATGGCTGTGCTCACAGCCCTGTGTTACCTGGGATGGGGCCACGGGCGGGAGCTGTGGCACGGTGGGGATCTGCAGGGGCTTCAGGGAGGTGCTGCTGGCAGATACCTGCGAGCCCTGCGCTGGGAATGGTGGCAGCAGGCGGGGGGTTGGTGGCAGCGGGCACACGGGCTGGCTGCTGAGCACCTGCTGCAGGGAGGCTGCCTGTGAGATGGGCTGCTGCTGTGGAGACAAGAAGGAAAAGGTTACTGTTTCTGTGCTGCAAAGGAACCAGATGGCTGGCCATGCTCCCTGCTTCTCCCCAGCTTGCTGTCAGGACAAATCTGGCACTTGGAGTACAGAATCACAGGCTCATTAAGGTTGGAAAACACCTCTAAGATCACTGAGTCCAGCCATTAACCCAGCACTGAAAGGTCCACCCATACAACACGTCCCCATGTGCCACATTGAGATGCTTTTTGAACACTTCAAAGGATGCTGACTCCCCCATTCCCCTGGGTAACCTATTCCAATGCTTAACCACTCTTTCAGTGAAGAAAACTTCCCTAATATCCAACCTAAAGGTTCCCTGGCACAGCTTGAGGTCATTTTCTCTCCTCCTGTCCCTGTTATCTGGGATCAGGGCCTGACCCTCCTCTGGCTGCCCCCTCCTGTCAGGGAGTTATGCAGAGCCTAGAGGTCCCCCTGAGCCTCCTTTTTTCCAGGCTGAGCCCCTTTCCCAGCTGCATTCCCTGCCCATGTCATGCTCCAGCCCCTCAGGACATGCTCCAGCAGGGACAGCTCCCAGGAGAGATGGGCACTCTTAATTCAAACACTGCACAGGAGCCTGTGCTGAAAACACATGTAAATGCAAGATGTATCTGCTAGAATGACAAATGCTAACTGTCTTGAAGAGGTTATTTGTAATGACTCAGACTCTTTAAATCCCAGAGATTGTTTCAGCTGGCCCTGTGAAATCCCCACCCACTAACTTCTAAGATGCAGTTAAAACCCAGCTCATCTTGGCAAGCAGAAGTCACTACACAATGGAGCAGGCATTATTACATGGAAAGTACAACACTTATTACCTGAGACACAATTAACCATAATAATTGCAGTAAAAGCTAGGTTTCAGGTATTTCTGATGTACAGTAGTGACAATGTAGTAGCCAAAAAAGTAGCTTTACTTTTCCAGGGAGAGTAGTGCTCCCCTGACCTGACAGGCTTTGGACAGCAGAATAGAGAGAAAAAGTTGCATTAAAGCTGGAAATCATCAGTAACAAACCCCCATGTTTTATGTGCTATTGGTATCTTCTTCTTCAGTTCTTCTAATTAGTTCTGGAAATACTTTAAAAATCCTTTTTGTTCAAAAAGATGACTCTGGGGCACAGGCTGGCTCAGGATCACTTACTTGGGACCAAGGGGCTGGTGGCTTCAATAGGCCCTGCAGCACATAGAATCTCTGCCATCTCACGTTTTGGGAGAGATGTGGCATCTTCCCAGTTACAATCCAAACCCACGGGAATGGCAGTGCAGGGGCTGGCCTGGCACAGGTGATGGGACAGAGCAAACCAAGGTGGAGGCACCTGAACTGTCTGAGGGATGGAGGGGGTCCCTACCCACTCCATGGAGGAACTCCTGCCAGAGCAAGCGCCAGCTGCAGGGCGGCTACAGAGCCACATGCCTACAGTGCTGAGCTGGAGCTCATAAAGCTGCCAGCTCCCAGAGCCAGCTCTACTCCACCATCCCAGCTGGGTTAATCTGCAGCTCAGACAGCTTCCCACAGCCTACTAAGGAGACAGAGGGCACTGGCACTTGTGGCTAGCCACCTCCCACTCCAGGAGACATCTCATTAGAGCAGGAAAACTGCACTCAGGGAATGGAGTGGCTTCTTAAAACCTCCCTCTCAAATTCAGCTTGTATCTTAGAAAATGCTTGTGAATGGGATAAGGCACAGCGAGGGGAAAATATCCAGGCAGATTAGGTAACTTTGCCTCATTATAACCTCAGCAGTGTAAATGCACAGACACTCAAACTGGAAAAATTAAAAAAAAGTTACGAGATACAACACCGATTCCACATGTCTGATCCACCAGTGCGTATTGATACAACATCAAAACAATTCAATCTGTAGGCAGATGAGTTCCCCTTTTCCTGCAGTCCTGCCCTACCCTTCTTAGCATGGACATTCACTGGACACTGCTGTCTCTGAGGAACATAGGTGCTTTAAGAAGTTTTGCAGAGAAACTTGGGACACCTTCCACTGTCCCAGGGTTCTACAAGCCCCAATGTCCAACTTGGCCTTGGGCACTCGCAGGGCTCCAGGGGCAGCCCCAGCTGCTCAGGGACACCTGTGGTGGGCAGAGCAATCACAGGCAAGGGCTGGGCTTGACACAGCTCCATGGCAGAGCCCAGTTCTCACCTGCTGGCTGGCCAGCACGGGCAGCGGCGGCTGCCCCAGCGGGAGCGGGGCCACGGTGCTGGGGACCACGGGGAATGGCAGCGCCGGCTCCTGGTAGTGCTGGGGCACCACAGCGGGTGCAGCTGGCACCGCGGGCAGGACGGGCTGTGGAGAGACAGCAGCATTAGGGAGACACTGTCAGGGATCCTGGGGCAACGACAGCTTCTCTGGGCACTTGTGCCAGGACCTCCCTATCCTCACAGGGAACACTCCCTTCCCCAAATCTCATCCATCCCTGCCCTCTGGCAGTGGGAAGCCACTCTGTGTCCTGTCCCTCCATCACTTGTCCCCAGTCCCTCTCCAGCTCTCCTGGACCCCCTTTAGGCCCTGGAAGCAGAGGAGCTCCAGCCCTTGAGCAGCTCCAGGGCCTCCTCTGGACACACTCCAACAGGTAGGTCTCCATGTCCTCCTTGTGCTTTGCTGCAAAGCCACTAATGCAGTTCAATGCCAACAGACTGATAAGGGACTGAGCAGGTCACCATGCACAGAGGTGAGTGAGGAACACACACAGAGACCCCTGAAACCCATATCCTCTAGGAACAAGAGCATAAACAATAACATGAAATATGACCCAGGATACAGAACTATTGAAAATAATTTGGACTTACTGCTGAGGGCTGCTGGTAGTGGCCGAGCTGGGGAAGGCTGTGGGGCACAGGCTGGCCCTCACTCAGGGGGGGGCTGTACACCCTCTGGATGGCAGGAGGGACAGTGTCTGGCAGGGATGAGTAGATGACGCTTTGCTGGCTGCTCTGTGAGTCCGAATAAACCGTGGAGCCCTGGCCGCTGTCAAACGTGCTGTCAGCTGGAGGAACAGTAATTTTTATTAAAAGCTCAACAACTCCCTGCGTTCAAGTGATGATTTTAGAGCAAGGTCATCATGGTTTATGTAATTAGCACTTTTACTACTCTAGCCCTTTTGTTATATAAATAAATTATACAACACCAATGTTATTCTCTGCAAAAGGCACACACTGCTTCTCTTAAGCCAAAATCCATCCCCAAGGATTTTTGCACACACTGATATTTTAGGTACATTAACATTTCCTTTAAAGGGCATAAGGTTGACATTAAGAATTGCAAATTGCTATAGATTTTGTAGGATGAAAGGAGAAGAAACCTCAACTGTCATGTTCAGAGCAGGTCATGGGGTTTTTTAGAGTTCCATCTTCCAGGGATGCACTGACTTTAACTAGCAGCGCTGAAAATTATAAAATTCTTTATGCTGTATGATTTCAGTCAAGCAAGTTACGCTCTGCTTGAGTGTAGTGCAATTAAGGTCAAACACAAACCCTTGTGCAGGTTCCAGTGGGTTTGGCACACTCAGAGCTCTGTGGAGTTTCTGGTGGAGCATTTGCCCAGTTAGCCCGTGGAACTGCACAGATACCAGGCTCTGGGCAAGCACCAGGTCCTTTGTCAACTGGAAATATTGGTACTGCTGATATAAAAATGTCTTTTCACAACTTTTAAAGTGTGTAAAATACAAGTGCCCAGCTCTGTTTGAACCTAAGTTGCTGCTTTCTTCATTTGAGGAGGGAAGTGAGACAACCAGACTGCAGTTGGAGTATCCCAAGGACAAATAGCTTCTAATAGGAATTTAAAATTCAAAAATGAAAGAAAACTGCAACACAGTTTAAAAAAAATCTTAAGTTACAGCTAAGCTTAATTACTATTTCTTTTCCCAACACTTTCCACTGTTTTTTTTTTTTCCATATTCTAAATAAAGTTTTACTTATTTGGCTTTTAAATAATAAATTACTTTTTAATAGCACCAGAGATGACATTTCTCTCCAGCACTCCCAAGCTGTTCTCCCAAAATTAAACTCTCCTCTTTATTTATTCAATTCATTTCTGAAGAGCCAACACAGCCCTGCTCTCATGATGGGATTTCTGCTGCATTAACATTCCAATTTATTACAAACAATTATTCAGGACCTCAAAGGGGAAAAAAAAAAAAGAGCCTAATGGTAGAGTGCTGAAGTAAAAGCTGTAAGTCAGTTTCAGGTCTTTACAGAATGTACATTACACACATTAAGTTATTAATTTCCATTTTTACATTTGACCTCAAATAACATGACCGGGTGCCACTCTAAATTATAGAGGTCCTATGCTAAGAAACCCTTCAAATAATCTCATAGCAAATTGCCAAATAATACAAAGCACTGGTTAAAAGTTGAGGAGGAGTAGGAAATAAATTGTGGGGGGTTATATTTAGCATAACATTTTGCCAACTCGTGTCCAGCAGAGCCATGGGAAGCACAAGTCGCTTCATTGCGGCACAAGAAACAAAAAGTCATAACTGCAGTATTCCTCAAAGGAATTAGCATGAAATAACTATATGAGCCAAAAAAATGAAATTAGCTCATTTTAGTTTCAGATAAAAAGCTTTGTGAATGTATCAATATTATGAGTGTTATGGCTATTTCTCGTATCATATAAAGGATTTTTCCTGTACAGGCACACATGAATAGCTCAGTATTCAAAGCAGACCTCAGCGTAGCCCTTTATAAAATACCCGAATTAAAACAGCTGTGTATTGCTAAAGGTAAAGCATCCTTTACTTAAATGTGCTTACATACAAGCCCAGAACAGTAAGACAGAAACTCTGTGATAATTGTTTAGTAGCAGAATATATAGAGAGTTATAAAGCACTATCTATACAGTACTGTTTTCTTGAAACTTCATCACTTTCAAAATTGTCATGCATCTGTCTCAGATGTTTGTGTTTTCCACAGGAGCTCAAAAACACCTTGTCTTGGGTTACAATACAGGATGTGATCAAAAGTATCTAGTCTATCACCATCTGATGAGACCAGGTGGGGCAGTGATCCTTATCTCCATGGGAGATATTCTGCTAATGGGCCATCCATTGAAACCAAGTGGTGCAGTGTTCTTTATTTTTTCACAACCTATTCTTCCTGCAGGGAGTTATCTTCTGCTAATGGCCCATTAAGTCCCACTGTATGACTGATAAGATAACTTCCCATTGGGAGATGCTTCAGCCAGGGGGAAGAGCTAAGCCTTTCTTACCATGATATAAGCTGAAATTTTGGGACACTAAGATAGCCTTTTTTCCATCTAGACTCCAGAGGAAAACCGGACTTCTCCACATCATCACTGGACCTTCAGAAAAAAACTGCACCCTTCTACAGGAGCACTGCTTCAACTGAACCATATCTGTCACTGCAAAGAGACTGTAACCACCATTTAATGGGACTGCTACAAACACCCTGACTAACAGGGCGTCAGGTTGTATTCTGACTTTGTCAGTGTTTGGGGTTTGTTCTTTGCAGTACTGTATTTCTATTTTAATTTTCTTAGTAAAGAACTGTTATTCCTAATTCACATATCTTTGCCCGAGAGCCTCTTAATTTCAAAATCCTAATAATTTGGAGGGAGAGGGTTTACATTCTCTATTTCAAAGAGAAGCTTGTACCTTTCTTAGCAGATACCTGTCCTCCAAACTCAGACACACCCACATCAGGTCACTGTGGGTCTCCCCTCAGACATTCACCCCTGTCTGCCCATGAAGCCAGCACGAGACTTACAGGCGACGGAGGTGACACTGGTGGGCAGGTTCTGCTGGAAGGGGTGCTGGTCTGCCTCCGGTTCCTCGGGCTCCGACAGGATCTGGGGGCCCGTGTGGGACAGGTAGGTGACCTGGACCTGCTGTGCCTGCGGGGCCTTGAGCTTGTCCACGCCCTCCGAGTCACGGCGCTCCTCCACCTGCATCCTGGGCCAAATGCGCTCCCTCCGCCAGAGAATCAGCGCCACGCGGTCACGGATGGACTTGGCCACGATCTTGAGATCGTTCTCATGGAAAAACCCCGAGTCAATCTGCACAGGAGCACACACTTAGCAAGGTCCCAAGCATGTGGCTGGGCAGGTACACAAGCAAACACGCCATACCGGAACCTCTTCCCACCAGAGGAAAAGCCAGTTTGAAACAACACGAACTTATATAAATTTATTTCTGACAAGAACAGGAACTCAATAGC
The DNA here is from genome assembly GCF_009819885.2 of Catharus ustulatus. Classification (NCBI taxonomy): domain Eukaryota; kingdom Metazoa; phylum Chordata; class Aves; order Passeriformes; family Turdidae; genus Catharus; species Catharus ustulatus. The sequence continues at coordinate 20,261,100 of NC_046233.1, read as the reverse complement.
TTGATGGGATGGAGTTCTTTCTCAGTAAAACTTATATTCCTAGTGCATTAAAAAACCCAGGAGGTAATGTCTAAGACCTGAATATATACTGGCTCTGATTATCCACCACTAAACATCCGTTGAGGAAAGCAAGTTTAATGGCAGATGAGTTTCCCTCTTTTTTCATTTTAACACTAAAAGAATAGACAAAACAGGAAAAAGAATATCTGAACAATGCACCTGGAGTGAATCACACTGTCCTTAAATCAGAATTTATTGCCTTAACCATTCCAAATTGCTCTGCTTGATAGCACAGCAAATCATGAAGGATAAGATGTTAACAGAATTATGTCTCAAATTAATTTCTCTTCAACAGTGAAGTCAGTCAGTACTGATTGACTTTTACAAAGAAAAAGCAGACTGTTCCCATTTGATGGAAAAGGGGATGAGGCTTCTCAGAACTCAACTGCTTAACAGATAAAACAGAAATTCATCTTTGTGCTACTTGTTTGCATCATCTCCTGCAGAGCAGGGTATGAGTTTTCATTTAATGACCTACCAGAATTTTGTCTGCTCTCCCTACATTCTTAACATGCACATTTGACAGATTTGAAAGCACTTACATCCATGGGGAAATCTAGAGAGTTTCCTGCCTGTCTCTTGCCCAAACATAAGACACTTCCACAGCTTAGATTTTCACTGCTAAAATTAATGGGTGCAAAGCATCTTAAAACACAGCTTAATTTTAATGAAGCCATGCCTCTTTGCAATACCCACTGGTTGGAAGAGCTAACTTCACTTTCCAAACCCACTACAACACTTTCAGTTCCCTTTGCCCACATCCTTTGGGCAGGTGGAATTGTCTGACTACCAAAAACCCATCAGTAATGATAAATAATTCCCTCTACTCAGAAGGTCTCCTGCATTTTTCTCTTTCACAGCACATGAAGCAACAAACTGGTGAAAGCACATGATTTTGGTGTTCCACAATTCATAAGGACATTTAGACATTTAAGAATAAACATCCCCCTTTTCTGCCCCTGCAACAGCCTCAGGTTTGAAAGCATTTCATGGGCAGTCACTTTGGTAAGCATCAATGCAGAATACAGATTTTAAAATTACTTGGGAATTATCTGGGAAAGGGTACAGTGTCACAGTAGTTTGGGCGTGATCCTTTTAAACATAATTTTCATGAGAATTATTTCTTCTTCAAAATAAAACATCACAACTATGGACCAAGCAACCCAGAGAACTCTGAAATTCCAAATATTTCCATCAATATTTAAATGCAAAATATAACAGTAAGTAATGGTATCGGAGCAATTTTTAAACTAAATCAATTCTCCAAAGATATACTGCTGCAAACTAACAACAAGAAGACAAAAGAGTCTGAATTCCTCCCACTAAACTTGGGGTAGATGGTTATGAGTTGCAGCAGAGGAAGGCATTATTACCAAAATAAGTGCCTCCTGAGCAGAGCACGAGTGGTGATGACATCATTAAATGGGATCCCTCAGGATTTAGAGTCTAAAATAAACATTTCTGCAAACACAGGAATGCTCAGACCCTTGGCTCAGTGCTTACTGACCCTGAGCCTCTGTGACATTAGAACACTGAAAAAACTGCAGCAAGTGCCATCAAAATAGGAGTTCAAGGACAATGTGGAGAAACTGGAACACAGATTCTCTAACAAAAGCCCACAATTATAAAAATACAGAAATTCAGCAAGTGAAACTTATCTGTTAAAAAACACAAAGTTTACTTCTGACTCAGTTTCTCAGTCAACTCTTAACTCCTAATCCAGTGTCCTCTCAAAGTTTGGGGGGTAGACTGGCTGACCACACACATTTCTCATCTACATTCCTTCTAAGTGACACCAACAAAAAAGTGGGGAAAAGCACTTTGGAGAATTCAATGCAGACTATTTTTGACTGAATTTCTGAACTCTTCTAATGCATTTCTAGCTGCTGGCTGGAACTAAACAGATTCCATATAAATTCAAAGACATTCAACACCCTAAGGAACTGGCAGAAGAGTTTGCAAAATATAAAAGTTGACCAGACCTCTATGGTCCCTAAGCTATACACAATTGTGATTTCAGGCATCTGTTTTCAAACAGTATGTTTCAGTTAGTTGTTCCCTGTTCACCCCTTCCTTGCAGCAGTCATTCCAAAATCAATGCAAAGTGCCTAAACTGGACACCTTGAGTGGTTCAAGTGAAGTTACTTCACCCAACTTATTTTTGTTGTCCCTTGAGATTTATGCACTACTTTCTATATATACACACATTTTTGTCAGAAGTGTATTTTACCATTTCTTGTGCAACATCATCAGGAGTTTCCTTCTCCAGGTCAAAAGTAAACTCAATGGCTCCATTATCTTTGGGTTTTCCTTTCAGTTTCTTAGGATCTTCTACCCAGAGTCTTAAGGCAATAGAGGATTTCCTACCATGGTCTTCTTCTGCAAGTTCCACTCTTACCCCAGTATCTTCAGCAAAAAAGGCATGGCTTAATAAATCTTTTATTTCATATCTGCAAAGGATATAAAGAAGATTCAAACACTGCAAGTCAACAATTTCAGAAAGGTATGTAACAAGAAACTGCTGTTGAAGGTGGAAATATTTACACTTCATTTGGTGTTCACCCACAGTGAATTTGTGTTCTTTTTGAAAAGACATGGGATTTTGAAAAGGAAGTGAAATTGAAAAAGTTATCCCAGTTCCCATTTCTCAAAGCTTTAGCAATACTCATACACCACAAACATTTAGAGAAATGCAGATTATAGCTTTGTTCAACTTTTTTTAACTATCTGACCTTACAGAGTACCAGAGAAGAGATTCTCTCTAGGCAGTCAGCTGCAGTCACTAAAAACTGTTTTTGTGAAAGTCAGGAAATACTGAGCACAAGACCACTGGCAGAGACCAGTAAAACGTTAGTTTTTAAAACCAAAGCTGGAAAGAAGGCACAGAGGCCAATGAAATCTGGTATAACAGCTCGTGATGTTGTACTACCACACCAACCTTTATCACCCTCACTGCCCCCACAGCACCTTCCCAGTGAGAGTTTTTGGGAAATTGCAAGAATACCCTAGCTCAGTTCTACAATGATGCTGAGGGGCTTCAAGACACAACAGCACTGCTTATCCTGACACTGAGTGTCAGGAAAGCAGGAAATAATTTATATTTGCACTCCCATGCTGCATTTTCTCCTACACAGGGGAGACCCACAGACCAGAGCAGAAAGCCACAGACAGTTCTGAAATCCTAGCATACACATTATTTAATGCAAAACTCAATCCCTTGAAACAAACCTTTCTTCTTTGTTTTTGCAGATGCACTCCCCAATTATCTCCTTAATTTCAGGATCAGTAACTTTCTCAAAGCTTGCTGGCTTTATACCCTACAAACATAGAGAAAAAGAATTTAATGTGAAAAATAATTGCATTATACCTATTAATTGAGCATATTTTCTCTGCATTTTAAAGGTAATTCAACCCCAGAACTAGCTCATACTTTTAAGTTGCTAGTCTTATTGTCAAACTGAGTTGAGGATTTAGGGATCTATATTTCTAAATACCATTGCACTTCAAAATTAGTACACTAGTTTGCACGAGCTCAGCCATACACACGGCAAGTATCCCTTTTTCTTCACCAGTCTTTGCAAATTTTACCTCTATATCCTCTGGACTCTGAAGTGAATACTGAAGAAACAGCTAATTTTGAATTTAAAAAATAACCATTTTCTGAAATTATTCATTCTATGTTTTTGACGTAACTCTCAAAGCACTAAAGGAATAAAGATAATAATCACTGTTTTTTTCAGATAGCTAGCGCTGAAAATGAGTTTAAAATACCTTGGAATACTCCATATTCCTGTTTCCCACAAACTTCTTCCTTTTCCATGACCCAAACACTCTCCAACACATTCTCCTCTACATAAAAAAATTAAAGATCAACCCCAAAAACCAATCAGGGAAGCAGGAGAATACACTCAACAGCCCTTCACTGCTACTGAATTTCCCTGGATATTAGAAATTCCTCTTGGGAATACGTGATAGAGCAGGTGCAACCTATAAATCCAGTTAAATCTCAGTCAAATGTTAGCATTTTTGCTGGGAACAGATTTGGAACAGCACCCCGTAAGCATGGCCTTTCAAGGAGAAAATCCAAGAACCCACTACAGACGAAAACCCTGGGAAGCAGAATCAGTGTCGCCACATCCATGTATATATTCAGCTACAGATGACAAGTGGCAACACAAGAAGTTGTGTTTATTTGTGATGTCCAGTTTAAATCACAGAATTAATTGATTCCCTTTTAAAAACATATTATCTCTACCTACGAAACCAAGATGTATATGGAAGAAAATATGACAAAATTAATTTGGGAAGAGATGATGCAGTTAGACCCCAGCATTTAAGGACCCAAGCACTTCCAATGAAGTCAATAAGCAGGATAAAAAGGAAACACAATTTCCTTTATCTAAAAACCAGAATATGATTAAGTACATAACTAAACAGGAATTGGATATTTAGCTTCATTCAAATCCTTTTAAAGTTTCACTCTGAAATTACAGTAAATAATGGCTCATGGAGATAAGGAGCCCTGCAGAGTGGACTTCTGTCTCACCCAATGGATTAAAAGAAGAAAGCAAGTATTTTCAAAGAGCACCTGCAAGTAATACACTGACTTAAGTCTTGAATGAATTTTATAAATTAATTTCAGTGAGGGTTGGAGCCCATCTGAGAACTTCTGAATATTCCAGCATCAGATTATACTTTTATCCCTTTATGAACATTCTGTTGCTATTCAAGCCTCAGATTCTACTGCAAACTTTATTAATAATTTTAAGTCAACAACCTCCTATTTGTCTTAAAACTCTAGACTGAAATATGTAAATCATAAATTTTGAAAAAAACAGTAATAAATATATAGAATAGTCACACAAAGACTCAGCTCCTTGGTTTTGCTTCAGCAGAAAGCTGCAGAGATCCAAAGAAACCCATTTTTGTGAGAACAAACCAAAATAATCTGGTTGGTTGTCACCCACTAAAAAAGAATTATTTGCTTAAGCAAACCTAAATCTTACTGATGAGATGAGGGTTCAAATTTTGTGTATTAAAAAATGTGTCAAAAGGCACTGGAGTGCTCAGGCTGGCTCCAATGTGCCAAGGTGTGCTCTTAGGACAGCTCTGATACCTGAATTAGAAATAAGAGAAAACAAAGCACCACCAAAATGTATTTTCAGCAGAACTCCTCTGAAAGGAGTCTAGTGTACTCTTTATGAGAAAGAAGGATAAATCTATACACTTCAATTCACTGTTGTTTGCTATGAGAAAACTGATTTCCATGTTAGTGTGATCCTCTCCAGGAAGAAAGGGTACTAAGATTTAATAAAGGCTTCAACCTGAAGAGAGGCAAGTTTAGATTAGACATGAGAAATAAATTCCTCCCTAGTGGGGAGGCCCTGGCACAGGGTGCCCAGAGCATCAGATCCCCAACGACTGGTTCCAATATTTACCTTACAAATTGCTTCCACGAATAAAAAAAGCAATTCTTCCATTACCACTTTATTTTCCCCATCTTTGGATGGAATATCAACTCTCCAAACATCCACTGTGTTAATCTGCTTAACAGCTAAGCTATGAATAGATGATTAAAACAAACAAGGACATAACATGCAGAATGAAGTACTGAACAGAGCTGCTCTGCCAAAGTGTTTCTCCCTGTCCCTGTGGCATAAGATGCTTTTGCTCCTTACTCTTCATTAAACTCTCCAAGGCCATCTCATTGGGATGCTGCAAACCCTCCCTTGCAGCACAGTGGCTCTGACAATGAAGGGGGATTCTATTTGCCATCAAAGGACTCAATCTCATTCACCTAAACAAAAGCCATCTGTCTTCTCTGAGCATTCCCAAGGAAACATGGCACCAAAATTCAAAGTGTTTTATAGCTAAGAAATTATCCGTAACAGTTTGAAAGCTGTACAGTCACTTACAAATTAAAATAAACTCAATGCTACCACATGTGAAAGACAGGGCTCACTGGGTGGCATAAGGGGCATAAGGATAATACAAGTTCCTTAAATGTTAATATATATACATATATATATATATTAAAGATCTCTCAAAATGAGAAATCAAATAATTTCTCTTCTGAGAATTTCTCCATCTCAAACAGGATGATTTATTCTCACTCCCTCACCACCACTTGTTCCCATCCCCTTCTTTCTGAAGCAATTAGATTTGTGATCCATTGCCGCCCAGTACAAAGCAGCTACAGACATTAAAAGTTGTATCCCCAAGGGATAAGAAGAAATGTGCTGCTTGTTCTGCAGGGTCTAAAAACAGCCACTTGCCATTTTCCATCAGCAGAGCACACTGAAAGAGCAACACGTGATGCTCTGAAGGGATACAGTGAATGCCACACGAGTCACTGGCACATCTGACCCATGTCAGTCAGTATTCCAGAGGCTTTCCCGGTCCTGAGAAGTGCCCTTCCAGCCCAAAGACAGCCTGCTCTGGGCTACCACTGTACCTTTCACCTGAAGGAAACTCTAGGCTCATTTCGTTCTTAAAAGAGGAAAAAAACGCCTACCAAAAAAGCTGAAGCCGTGTTTCCAACTGAAACTGCACCCTGGCACACACTCTCTGAAGGCACTGAAATGAAGGTAAAGCTTTCAATTTTACCAGGATTTTATTCCATGACATCACTGTGTAAAATTATAAACTCATCTCTCTTTCACTCCAGAATGGTGCTCCATCTTAATGCAAAACTAAGAGGATTACCTGCAGATCTAAGAAGATCTCCAAAAGCCACAAGAAGTCCATGCAATGACATTCACAGCATTATTTGCCCGCTGTCATTATGCCACAGCTACAGCATTTATTCTGGGTGTGTGCACTATGGCATACAGCCTGTGAATGCTGAAAAACCTTCAACAGTTGATGAGAACAAATACAAAAGTTTTGTATGCAAACCAGAACACTGTCACAGGGTGGCTTGTTCTGAAGCACAGGTTTGTACCACTAAACCCAAAGAGATGGCCAGGAACTCCCTGGAGATGCAGCTGCTCTGCTGTGCATTCTGCTGCGCATCCCTAAGAAAACACTGGGCTGGAGCAGCCTGGGAAGATCACGGATTCTGATGTTTCATCACTACTGTCTACATCAAAATCACTTGGCAGAATGATTAAACACAAAAAATATCTGAGTAAGAAAAACCATCAAGTTATGCATGAAAAATGAGATTATGGCATCAGAACGAAGGGCACTGCAAATATGTTGACCAGGAAATCACTTCAAGTGAACTGTGGTAAATGTGGCTTGGTCCCACTGCTTGGGAAAGATAAGTGTTCTATTTATGGTACATATCCATTTTTTTAATGTTTACACTCCATCATTTGGGCTGAAAGAGCAGAGAGGTGACAAGTTGGAACAGCCATGTCTTGTCTGGCAGAGAAAGGAGGCTCTCTGCACATTCCCAAACATGTCCACCACCTTATCCTGGACAACTGCAAACATACAGGCACACGTGGAAGAACAGGAATGCAAATATTAAAGCAGCAATTAAGCCATAAGAATACGGTCAGACAGAATAAAAGGTCACTGAAATAAATTAAGTACAATAATCTTACACTACAGAAATGCAGAATGCGACATATGCTGAAATAACAATGTCTCAGAAAGGTAATGTTTACGTTTTCTACATCAGTAAGGACAATCAATGTGTGTGGCTTGGACAACCAGGACCTGAGGTGTATCTCATGTCCTAGTAGCAGGCAAGGGCATGGAAGACTGTTAGGACAGAGCAGAAACTACTGAAAAAGATATTACAGTGGCAAAACTGCCTGTGCTGGGCAGCAGAGAGAATGTCAGCTCTGTGGGACCCAACAGAAGATAGGCATTCTAAAGATTTTGTTGGTTGTCGCTCCTTGATGCAAACTCTAGCCAGCAATTCCAATCCCTATGGATGCTATCAACATCTCCTGTAGTTAAAACTGGAATGCTGAGCCCAAGGTAGGAAAATAAAGTTATTTTGTTTTTATACTTTTTAAACAAAGGCATCAGGCAACTAGACGCAGTCAACAGTAAACACAATGCACTGACCCTCAGTTTAAAACACTACAAATAGTATTTGTATTTCTGGTGCAAAAAAGCCCCAGCTTCATAAAGAAGTAAATGTCTCACTGAGGAGCTGCAGCGTTCAGGGGCTCTGCATCCTCTCATCCAAGAAGGTCAGAGTCACCTTCTGCTCTAGTGAGAGCCCCAAACCTAATCTAATACTGGAAGAAAACAGTCTAATTCAGCCTCTTGGGTTCAGTTTACACTCAATTTTAGACTATATTTCATTCTATAAGCCCCAAGGCTTGCAAAGTCGCTGCACCACCAACCCTAACTCCATCCAAGTGATTTTAGAGTTACTCTGTCTGTTTGTAGTCACTGCCCCAGCCTAGGGCAGACCCCACTGCATGGTGTTGGCTCAGGACCCTGCACCCCAAACTCCTCCACCTCCTCCTGAGCCGCTGCATCCCTCAGACCCCGCAGCCACTCACGCTGCTCGGAACAGGAGCAGGGTCCCTTCTGCCGGCAGCTCCCCTGCAGATGCAGCTCCGCTGGAGGACCTGTTGAGCCCACCAGAAGGCTCCTCCTGGGACAGAGGATCTCCCCCAGGAGGAGGCTCCTCCTGCACCCTCACCCCAGAGATCCACCCCCTGCTCCTCCTTCCTGCCTGACAGTTGTGCAGCTCATGGCATTTGACAGGGCTTTCTCCACTCCACAGGGAGCTGGTTAACCCTTTCCTGGGAAAAACAGTAATGAAAATTTCGCTATCTAAGGAATCCTGGTGCCTTTGTTCCCACAGCTACTACCCCAAATTCAGCTGAAAACTCCACACCCTCTGTGCTGGTGCCTGATGCTTTTGTCTTCAGCTTTCTCTGCCAGAAGGTTATGCTTCAAAAATACCCCTCACAATGACCTTTCAACAGCTTCTCTGCCATTGCTTGTTCTATGTGATAAACATCAGCTCCCACCTCTCTGAAGCTGCCAGTATAAAGCCAGTTTTACAAAACTATAATAATCTGCCATCTAATCCTGAGCTCTGTAAAAGTTACTGCCATGGAAAATTAGTTGGCTCAGGCTTCCCTCAGTGTTAAAAAAATGGTTACTGAAGTCTAAAAACTGAAATATAACATCTAATTAGGAATCCACTGATTAATCATTATTTTTTGCCATCTTGGATATTGCTTTGATAAATGAGGCTTAGGAGCCTTGCAAAGTCTTAATTGCCAATATTCCAGATGGCTACAAGGTGTGCACAGAGCTCCTCGGGGTACACAGAGCAGTGAAGAACTCAATGTTCTCCATGGCTCCAGGTGCACACACACATTCCCAGTAACACCAGCTCCCATAGTGGTACCAGGTACCTGAATGGTCTCACAAGCAGGACATGAGGCTACAGAGCCTAAAATTAGAACAGCCTCTTGTAGCCACTCTTGAAGCTCTGGAGTCCAAGGAGCTGTCCCCTAAGCTGCCCGCTCTGCTAGCATTTAGGCCGTATCTGAAGGACCATACCAAAACAGAGTCAACATCCTTTGTGCCAAAGGTAATAGACAGTGATAACCACGGAATAACAACATGGAGTAACCATGTGGCTCTAGGGTCACAGGGTCACAGAATGGTTTGGGTTGGAAGGTACCTTAAAGACGTTCTCATTCCAACCTCCCCTGCAATGGGTAGGGACACCTTCCACTAGACCAGGTAGCTCCAAGCCCTGCCCAACCTAGCCTTGAATAACTAGGATAAAGGCAAACAACTCTCCTAAGCCACCAAGCCCACTCCATGTCTCTGAGAAGCTGCAGCATGGTTTGCAGCCAGCCCATAGTGCAGAACATGGTCAGCAGCTAGCAGATCCATGGCTGCACACGTTGGCCTCCCTGCAACACCAAGGGAGTTGCTACAGCCACAAGATGAAAATAATTGCACTGCTGAGCAGTTTCTGAGGCCTTTTGTCAGCTTTAAAATTACTTCTGAATGGCTCTGGGTTGAAAGCAACACTCTAAGAAGAGTTAAACTACTAAGTATCAGCCCACTGGGCTGTATTTGTGGCCGATGGAGATAAAAATCAGTGACAAAGATTACTGAAAATATTTGATGTAGCTGCATCCAGTCAAACACACTCCAAGTGTAGAATTGCAAGCTTACACATAAGCCTGAAACAGGTTTGTGTAACCCAGAGCTCAGGCACCTCAACAGCAGTACAGACACCTCATCGAGATATGCTTTTGAAGCTTGCAGTGACAAGATCCAATACCAATTAAGGATGTGTACTCACACAGGTTACTTTTCGGTAGATTTGAGCAGCATTCTGGCATTCTGAGTAAGGGTATTCTGAGGTAGCCATTTCCAGCATGCACATTCCAAACGCGTAGACATCCACAGATTCATCGTAGTGTTCCTCATACATTTCGGGGGCCATGAATTCTGGTGTGCCTACACAGACACACAAAGATAATGGTGATTATCTAAATGCCTTTAGCCACAAGCTTTTTTACCTGTAAGAAGTAAGCCCAGTACAACTGTGTATAGGTGCATGCAAGATAATTTCAAAAGAGCTCAAGCATCCCCCAGGGAGGAAATCCAAGGTTAATGTTATGCACTTCCTTGCCCATGGTTTGCTGACAATAATCCAAAGGGGAAAAACAGGACAGAGGGGAAGCAGGGTGGGGGGGAGGGGGAAGAAAAAAGAATGAAAAATTTCAAAAATTAACAAGAAAATAAGCTATGGTTCATTTCCTGGCCATACTGAAGTGAATGGTTTCTGTCTGGCTGGAGAGAAGGATGTGTACAGGGCTGGGGGTGGGCAGGGGGAAAGGGGAGAAGAAACAAAAACCTTCACTCTTGTTTTTATCAGTGAAAATTTGCATTTTTTTGTTTCCTCCAGAGACACAGAGTAACCACCAGCACACAGACAGCACTTTGAAAGCCAACAGTATCACAAATCACCTACAGAGTCATGCACAAAACATCAAACCTAATTCTGTCACTGGTTTAGTGGGACAAATCAATGAAGCTACTTGGAACAAGGTCCTACTCAATAGGGATTAGGGTGTCAGGAATCTGACACAACTGGGTAAATATGAAGTGAGGCATTGGGAGCTGCAGCCTGGGGACAAGCAGCAACTTCCAACACCTGCAACATTTGCTCAGCAAACTACTCTGAAAAGGTGCATTTTATAAAGCAAAACAGAAAGCTATTAAACACTTGGGTAATTCATTCCAGGAACTGTATCTATATTGTAATTCATGCTTAGGACCAATGACTAGTTTATTTCCTTTCTACATAGAAAAGATGAAGGGAGAGACATCAGTGCAATGGTGTGGCAAGGGACAGTAGCAGCAAGCTGCTGGGATGCCAAAAAGAGTGGCAGTTTTTAGACATGAGAAAAACTCAAACTCTGTCTGTCCAGCCTCAGCATCCAAATTGCCCCCAGCCCTGGCAGATCCCATCAGTGCTTTGTTATGCCATCACTAATCAGCAGTAAAAGCACAAACATCATTAAAGGAACATATAATCAGAAAAAAATAGTTCTGGCACATTCCAGGATGGATTGAAAGGTACCTCAAAGATCATCTCACCCCACACCCTGCCACAGGTAGGGACACCTTCCACTATCCCTGGCTGTTCCAGCCTGGCACTGGACACTTCCAGAGATCCCGGGGCAGCCACAGCTGCTCTGGGCACCCTGTGCCAGGGCCTGCCCACTCTCATAGTAATACGTTTCTTCCTAATATCCAATCTAAATCTCCCCTCCTCCAGTTACAAGCCATCACCCAAGTCCCTAAAGAAATTGAGGAAACGGCATCCCTGGAAGTGTCTGAGGCCAGGTTGGATGGAGCCTGGAGCAACCTGGGATAGTGGAAGGTGTCCCAGCCATGGCAGACAAGATGATCTTTAAAGCCCCTTCCAATCCAAACCATTCTAGATTCTCTGATTTGTCCTAAACTGGTTTTAAATGGTAACATAAAGGACAACCCTCAAAATTCAGGTCTGCTTTCGCACACATCTCCGAAGTAGACTTGACCTAACTTGTGAACAAGCATTTCTGTAAAATTAATTTTGCAATTCAAAATTGATCTCTTCCCTTGTTTATGTTCCTTCCACCTCAAAGACACTCATTCCTCCTGTCTTAGCAAATCAGCCAGACCGGTGTCATGGAGGCTCAGTGTAGTCCCTCTCTCTGGGTGTTTGCTCCAGCTGCCACCAAGGCAGAGGTTGCTGCTCAGAAAGGGTTAACAGCTGCCACAAGGAATTATTTTGGAGCTGCTGCCTTGCTTTAGAAGGAACACGACTCAGCAGCAGGAGTGAATCTCATGAATTACAGAGCATGTAAAACAAATCTGAAAAAGTGATAGCAATAGTCTAAGGAACAAATGGAATACTCGGCACCATTCCAAAACAGGACAAAAATGACATTTGCCCTCACTCCTTGGCATGGAAAGGAATACCTACAAGTATCCTTCAACATAACAGCCCAGCTAAATGTGAAGTTGTTTAGCACCCACTCATCTGCTCTTGGCAGGAGCAGGTTTGCCCTGGCTGGGCTCCCTCAGAGACACTGCAAGGTACTGACTTCATCCCTCCCAGCTGAAGTGAAATGCAGCTACTGATATGTCTTTAGAGCTGCTCCCTCTGCAGAGGAGCAGCACTACTCAACACCAGTGTTTCCAAGCCTCCTTAACACTCTCCTTTGAGCAGCACTACTCATGAAAATTATAAGCTCGGTTTTATTGCCAAAATGAATGCAGACACTTTGCCAGCATCCTGCAGCTCTTCCAGTATCAAATTCCTTTCAGACATATATTCAGAGTGTATTTTGATGGTGTTCTGTTCACAACAGATTTTACACAAACCTGATGTCACTCCTTGTATTGGTACTACTGATACTATTCCCAGTATTGGTACTTCTGAAATTATTCCCAATATTGGTATTACTTATGTTATTCTCAGTATTGTTATTACTGATATTATTCCATTATGTCTCATAAACAATTGTTACCCTGTAAAAAATTATTTGAAGAAATACTGACCCTCAACAGAGAAAAACACTACCAGTTACTAGAAGTTAAAAACCAGAGAAACTTAACAAACACAAACAAACATGAGTTCACTAAAATCAAAGAGGTTAAGCAGACCCACAGCAGCCTAGCAGATATCTGAAATTTCTATTGTTTTGACTTCACTGGTACTGCGCTCCCTATTCATTAAGGATGATAAAGGAAGAAAGAGAAGAGGAAGTCATTATATCATTACCTACTGTTTCCCATTTTTATAGTGGTATAAAGGCAACAGTCCCAAACCCACTTTAAAATCCACTACCAATCTGCAACTTAAAAACCACTAATGCAAAATGGGAAAGGAAGTTGTTAAATAGACAGCCACGATACTGACCGAGGGAAGCCAAGGAGAACAGGAGCATTACCTATGACACTTTTGGCAAATGAAGCTCTCTTGAGTGTTGCCAGACCCAAGTCTCCTATTTTCACAGATCCAGTTGGTCCAGTAATAAAAATATTATCACATTTCAAGTCTCTGTGAATTATTGGCGGAGTTCTTGTGTGCAAGAAAAGAAGACCCTTCAGGATTTGCCGACACCAACTCCGCAGCACTTTAGGTTTCATCACTTTAAATCTCTTCAGATACCTAGAGCACAACATACACACAAGTGGGTATTAAGGAAGTGAAAACATTTTATTAGAGATTTGAGGAGCTTTAACAGCTGAAACTCCATTATGGATAAAAGCCCATTATCAGATGCCACAAGAGCAGCACAGAAATATCCCAAAAAGATCTTTTGAAAGGAGGAATTAGAGCATTCAGTTTTAGGGAGGATGATAATAAGCATTTTTGGTGCAAATACAACCAAATATTTTGAAGTCTAGTAGTTCAGCAATTCATTTCATGCAGAAACAGCTTTAGAATATGTTCATATATTTTGAATCAGAAGAACACTGAAGTTTAATTTTAACCACAAGACTTGGACCTTTGTACCACACACCTGCATTTCTTTCCATTTACCTTAAGTGCTGGTTGGGAGGGGACATTTGGGGAAGATGTAGGGTCTGCTAATGCACTGGCAGAGTAGCACAGTGGCTGAGTACTGTTTCCATTGGGGCTGAAAATCTGTTCCAGAATTCATGCCAACTGCTTTATATCAACCTTAACAAGACTGTCAGTACCAGAAGCCATTAATTAATACTGTTTAGAAGACAACCTAGAGCACCTTCAGCTTCTAGGAGATTCTACCATTCAAGTGCTATTCCATTTGAATTCCCAAACAAAACATGCAAATACAAGCACAAAAGCAAGCACAAAACACACCCTGACAAATCCAAACGTCACAGGCGGAAGATGAAACACGCCAGAGAACAGCTTCGAGTTGCATAACTGAAACAGGGAAGCAGGCGGAAAGAGATGGAGGCCAAAATTCTGCCTGTCAAACCACTGCGGTTCAAATGCAGGGACAAATGACAGACACCAGAGAACAGCTCCATTTTTTGCTTTTATCTGGAGATGGCTTTTTTCAGTGTACGAAAGTAGGATTTTGCTATAAATGTCTGCTGCTATTCTTAGTCCCTTGCCAGGAGTGCAGTACTTACGTCTTCAGCGTTCCAGAGGTCATCAGCTCGGTAACCAGCACGATGCATCTTTTGCCTTTTGCACAGGATTCCCAGAAGTCATAAAACCTCACGATATTTGGGTGCTGTAGACCTTTCAACATTTCTGCTTCCTCTTTAAATCTCTGCCTCTCTACTTTTGTGAGTTTTCTGTCCTATAAGCCAAGATGAGACATTATTATTAGTGACGGACAAAAATAAAGGCTCTGCATTGCCAGGGTATTCAGAATTTTCGATTTACACTTGTGTCAAGAGCAATTATAAAATCTTTTATGTAAGAGAGTAGCAGCGTGTATGAACTAGGGCACTCGGCCTAAATCCAATATGAAGAAGACAAAGAGATGCCTGTGCTACACCATGCTCACGACAGCACTAATATTTCAGGCACCGTGAACACACCCATGGCATGATGGATCAACCCTCAGCTATTTCTTCATGCTTGGGTGTTGTGAGGCTCCTTATCCAAGGGATTAATACCCACAGGATGTCATTTCCAGGTACATACGTTCTCACAGCCAGGACGGCTCCCACCACCCACAGTTGCTCCTGGGATGCTCCGGCACAGAGCGCCAGCTGAGGCCCCTGCTCACTCCACTGGGCTCTACAGCCCACCCTGTTTACCTCAGGATAAATTAAAACCATGCCACCTTCCAAAAAACCCAAACACATCAATTTTTCTATGTGTTTGCTGTTCTGCTTAATTTCACAGACTTCTTTTTGGTAAAGGAAGTGCTTTCAGCTGTCCTTCTGCTTCTTCCATAGGCTGCATATGCATGGAAATTCTTTAGATTAGAAATGTGAAAATGTCATTTTCTACACTCTGGTTTTCCTAGAGAATTTCAGGGCATTTCCCACAAGCTCTGGACCCTTGTTGGATGCTGCCCAACACATGCATGCCCCTCCCATGACTCAGGAGAAGACCCTGGGCTGCCTGGACCTCCCCAGCACATGGAGCCCTCCAACAGGCAGCCTGGACACTGCCTTCGACCTCTTAGGGTGATGAAACCAGAGCAGCAAGGGAGTTCCACCCCAGTCCCCACCATCATGCCTGCCTGGTTTGCCCTCCTTGGCCAAAGCACTGGCCACCCCTCTCCCAGAAATGGAGTTTTTGGGATCTTTCTTACTCAGAAAGCCAAAGGCACACCAATCACCAGAATTAATTAGCTCATATTTTAACTCAGACTTCTTCCTTTTCTCAAGTTATTTAGGCACATCTATATGAGCTGCACTCCTATGTACACAGAATGAATTAAATGGGAGCATAGGTGACTTGTAGCCAAGAGGCAAAAGGATAAGCCACTGCCATTTCCACAGCCTGCCCTCACCCACAATCCCAGACAGTTCAAGATGGGAACAAGAATTCCCATGGTTACAAACAAGTCAGCTACACACAGAGACTTC
Organism: Catharus ustulatus; assembly: GCF_009819885.2. Lineage (NCBI taxonomy): Eukaryota > Metazoa > Chordata > Aves > Passeriformes > Turdidae > Catharus > Catharus ustulatus. The sequence goes on along the minus strand of NC_046233.1, from coordinate 20,245,047 downwards.
ATCAGAGGAAACACAGGCTTGGAACAGTGATTTGGCTCTTGGTGGATGGCAAAACCCTGCCACAGTGCTGTGTGTGCATGGGGAGAGCATTTCCATTGGTACTGGGGCTGTTCAGGTGTTCCCTGCTCCCTCTGAGATCCGTGGAGCAGCATCAGAGCAAACACTGCCCAAGCAGCAGAAGTAGCAGACCTGGGGCTGGGCAGTGCAGGGCGGGTGACCTGACTGCGTCCCCAGGGCAGTCAGAGCTCCCCGTGCCCCACAGGGACAACAGCATACAGAACAGCCACAGCCAAGCCAGGCAGCACCTCAGCTGCTCTGCAAAAGCAAAGAGAAAAAAACAAACAAAAAAAAAAGCCAACAAAAACCCAAGCTGTCTAACGAGTCAGGCAAGAAGAGCCACAGAACTGCTTTCAAATTCATCACTTCTTCCCTAGTGTTGAGTTTCCCTCTAATTTAAAACCTGTAGAATAAATCAGACACTTTGCTGTTAGGAAGGAAAAGGAGCAAGTCCCTGTGCAGTAAAGGAAGAGCAGAGTGGGAGCTAACAGAGATCCAGCAAATTTACAAATACTTTCCAGTTAAAAAAAAAAAAAGTAATATCATAGTCTTTGATTCTTATTTCTAGGTTTCTGAGCACTGTGAGAATTTTTCCACCGCTACTTTATTGGTAACTTTTACCCTTCAGCAGACAATCATATTCTGTATATTTTACATATTATGAGCAGGATCATTTTAGCAACAGCAACAAAGTGATTCTGGAAGGCAAATGTGTGTTTTATTTGCAATTACAATAGAAAAAAATCTGGATTTTTTTCATCAGATTGATATCTGAGCATTGTTTTCCAGTTGGAGAGGCAAGGTGAGACTGCACTCTGCATCACAGGAGGGGCCTCTGGTGCCATCAGGGCTCAATCCTGTAAATTCCTCCAGGTTGGACCTGACACATGAGTCACTGGCAAAAACATAAGCTGATTCTGAAGGGGCTTAAGGGTCGAAATGTTTTCTACTCTGAAGCAGCAGAAACACCTGTTTAACTGCATGACTCACTCAGGGTTTAATCCAAACCCAAGAAACCTTCACTGGGGTCATAGACATTCATTTCCCATCATATAATCCACACAAGGCAAAACGTCCTCATCCTGAAGGTAAGGGTGTAAGCCTGAAACAACCTCCAGGCATTACATTTTAAGAGAGAATGGGATTGTTTGGAAAGGTCAGGACAAAGAAAGGTAATCATAGACTCATGGAATAGTTTGGGTTGGAAGGAGCCTTAAAGATCATCTACGTACGAAGAAGAAATTCCTCCCTGAGAGTGGGTGAGGCCCTGGCACAGGATGGTCAGAGCAGTTGTGGCTGCCCCTGGATCCCTGGCAGTGTCTAAGGTCAGGATGGACACTGGAACTTGGAGCAGCCTGGGACAGTGGAAGGTGTCCCTGCCCACAGCAGAGGGTGGACAAGATGAGATTTAAGGTCCCTTCCAACCCAAACCATTCCATGATTCCATGAATTTCCAATGAGCATTTTACAGCCTCAATCCTGGTAAGTCAAAATGGATTAACATTATGTTTGCAGCAGGAAGATACAAAGAAGTTAATAGCCTATCTATAATCAAATTTCTGCTAATCCAACACATGTATGTTCTCTGCTTCTCCCTACTCATCATGACCAGGGCAAAAAAATGCCTCTCTTTTATTATAAAATTTATCCCTTCATTAAGTTCTTTATGGGGAACAACAGCAAAGACAGTAATTAGTAAGTAAATGTGTTAACAAAAGGAAAGAGAAAACTTAAAAATTAAATTTCTGGAATGGCACTCAAATTAACAGCAGGAACATGTTCAGTTAGTCATCCCCAAGCATCATTTCCTCCAGGTTGTAACATATGGGCTCTGACTAAGGATCTGAAAATTATACAAGCAATAGACTGGCTTTCACCTGAGCCTTCAGAAGACTTCCAAGATTAACAAACGAGGTCAAGTTTCTTGCCTAATTCCTTGCAAGGAACAAACAGATTTGGGAATCGACTCCATCCCCCCACCATGAAGAAAGGGGCTCTTGCAAAGAAGACTACATAAATTTTTCACATTCAATGTGTAGAACCGTGTAGGAGCAGGGTCTGGAGCACAGCTGTTACAAACTAAAAAGCTGCATGGCTTTGCAGTTTCACAGAATTTAAAAAATTTTTTTCCTTTTAAAGTCTTGAATTGTGACTAATGCTAAAAAATTTTAAACTACTGCAGACACTTGGATATCTCACCTACTTCCCCACCTAAGGACTTCTGTGTCCAGTTAGCCTATAAATACTGTTCTCTTGGGAGTCTTACGTTTTGTTTTGTTTTTAAACTCTTAAACTGACATAGTTGCATTTACCGATGGTTATTTAATTTTGTCTCATGTACAATAGATGAAGGCCTGACTGTAAGACAAGTGGGAGCATTAGGTCAGAAACGAGGGCAGGGCTCACCTCCATCATGCAGAAGCCTGACCCACAGTGGTGATGAATAAAGAAAAACCAGAAACTTCTGACCCAGGGACAGAAATCAAATACCTACATCAGCAGAATGAATATCTGTTCATATCATTCAATTTTCACATCTGCATTCCAAGTAGGTACTTTTGCTCATGCACCACATCTAGAAAGATGGCTTGAGTGTCAAATCAGCCATGGGACCCACTGCCAGTTATCACCTGTGGAACTGCCTGTCGGTCTCCTGTGGATTTATGGACAGAAGCACAGTTCTGCTCTCATGTACTAGCCCTATGTGTATCACCCTGCCTATGCAATAAACATTTAATAGTATCCAGGACCTTTCATTGCACACCTCATACACTCAGTTATAAGCACTTATTGCTCAAAGCAATCCTAAAGGATAAAATCACTCCTCTGTGAACTAACAGCAGATTCCAACAGACAACTTGCAAATCAAGAACACGAATTTTACAGCTCCATTCCCTATCAGAATCCAGCCAACACTCTTCTTCAGTCAGTCACCCTCAGTGAAGTTACAACCTGCTATTCGTCAGTGGTGCTGCTGAAGCACAGAGAGGTTTTCCCAGGAGGAACTAATTTTCCAAAGGCATAAAAGCAGACCTTTGTCCCCATGGATACTCATAATTCAGTGAACAGGAGCTATGAAACAGGCTGAGGAAGATTTGCTTACTTGCCTGAGTCATTGTTAGAAATCTATGGAAAATTAGGAGTTGAATTCAGACCTTTATGGCTAAATTTGGAACGGTAGAAGAAGCTGAGCATGCTTCTTTGCTGGATTCAATCACAGCTTGCTGCTTTCTAAATTGATTAAGACATATCTCAAAGCCTTACAGCAGAGGAACACTGGGATTCACATCTTCTACTGAACTTCAGAACTTCAGCAGCTCGTCCTGCAAGGGCAGGAGGAATGGGAGTCAATACCCCAAATCTCCAATCCCGAAAGAGCCACAAACACACCCAAGAAACACAACACCACGGACAGAGCATGTGTTTTAGGGGCAAAAATCTCCCAACACCATGAGCAGAGTGTGTTTTACAGGTGAAAACCTCCCAACATAACCACACCATGACAACAGATGCTTACACAAATTCTTGTCACAAGCAATTAAATTATTTTCAAGTAGCACTTCCTTAACTTCCATAATTGCTAGCGCTTCACAGGCTCTTCTTAAGCTTGTGATTGCAGGTGACATAACAAAACAGTTCTGACTCGCCTCACAAAACACCTTTTTCAAAGGAAACTCTGAAATCAGTGTGTGAGAAAAGCTCCACAACACCAGATCCCCTCTGAAAGGAGAAAGCCCAAACCACAAAAAAAACCCCCCACACTTCAGGTATGTAATGAGAATCTGGTGATTCAGTATTTTCTGGAATCCCTTCTGAGCACAGCATTCATTGAAACTTAAGCAACAACTGGTTGTGTTTTTAAAAAGCGTTTGCTTCACCAAATTCCTGTAACCCACAAACACAGTAACTAGGAAGGTAAATTACCCTCATTCCAGGGCTGGACTTGTCAGCACAGGAGGGATGCTCCAGCCATCCCTTGGAGGCTCAACCCTGGGCTGGCCCACAGCAGGAGTGGAGAGAGACATTTCAGTGCTGCTGCCTAAAAAATCACCTTCAGAGAGGTGGAAATGGGGGAGAAAAGCCAGAGAATCCACTGCCTTTGAAGGGCTGTGCCTCCCAGTGTGTTGTGACCATTAAAACCTATCACAGTACAGCCCAGCAGCAGAGTCCTGGTGTGCTGGGAGGAGCCACCCCCTCTGTTCTTCCATCTCACCTCTTTACTCGAGGGCAGTTTGTAAATTAACTTATTGTATAGGTATGAAATCCGCTTATATTTTCTGGTTCAGTGGAAGGTCATAGGGGTTGGAAGATGATCTCTGAGGTCACTTCCAACTCAGACCATTCAAAGATTCTATGATTCTCTTTGCTGTGTGTTTGCTACACAGATATGGTATTTTTCCTAAAGAAGGCAGATGCCACTCCTTATCCACCACAGATCTTGCCAGAGATGCCCTACCACCCTCTGCAGCCTGACAGGAGGCACCAACACCATTGTTATTTACCCAGTGTTACCAAACAGCATGCAGACATAACTGCTCCCTTTGCCAATGAGCTTTGCCAACCAAAATTAACACAGCACGAAGAATTAGCAGAACAAGCAAAATTTGTTTTACTTTTGCTCAAGCAAATTTCATCTTGGGGCAGCATTCAATCCTTCCTTTCTAACAAGAAAACAGCATTTTCATCCCATTATTGCTATCATTTCCCATCTTGTTATAACCTAGCAATTTTATATTTCGATCTGTAGAACACTCTTGAAATATTCTTACCAGGGAATTAATCACAGTCCAGGCAATAGGATGTTCAGTTGGCCTGAGATCATGGTAGGATGGTACTCCCCAGTCTGGTTCCCCCTAGTGAGACTCTCCAAGCCAAACACTGCTTTCTCTCACTCCCCTGTTTCCCCTTACCCTCTATGGCAGGATGGAAAGTAGAATATGTATTTTCTGCCTCCCAAATAAAGCCCTTGGACTGTGTTGCATTTCTCAGTGAACCCCAGATTAGGCAGTTTTACCAATCCTAGAAGATACCCATGGACCAGCCCTTCAGGCTTTGTGATGATGTTCCTGAAGGGTGGGTTGTCAGTCTTCAATTACACACTAAGTACATTTATTTTAGGAAACTACCTCAAAGAAGTTCAGATTAGTAAGAAAACCACCACAAACGCACAAAACACCCCAAGATTCCCCACCAAACCAGACAGATGGAGTAAACTGTAGGCAAGATATTCAGAGTTCCTCAAATCATCTTTCTTACACAGCCGTGACTATACCTCTAACGTGACCACTCTTCTAACAAAATCACCTGGTGTCACATAAAAGCAGCACTAAAAAGCCCTTTCTCACTTGATTCTGTGCTGAGCCCATGAGATCCCTGAGAATGAGGAGATCGCCTTGGTCACAGAATCATGGAATCCCTTGAGTTGGGAAGAACCCACCAGGATTACCGAGTCCAGGCCCTGGCTCTGCACACACACCCCAACAATCCCACCCTGTGCAACCCTGGTAGCACTGTCCAAAGGGTCCTGGAGCTCTGGCAGCCTCGGGAATGTCACCATTCTCTGGAGAGCCTGGGCAGTGCCCAGCATCCTCTGAGGGAAGAACCTTTCCCTGTTACCAACCTAAACCTGCCCTGGCACAGCTCCATGCTGGTCAATCAGGTCCTATCATTGGTCACCGCAGGGGAGAGATCAGTGCCCCCTCTCCTGTTCTACAGGAAGAAGTTGCAAATCACAATGAGGTCTTTCATCATCACCATCATCAGTCTCGCTGGCCAGAGCTGCAACAGCCACCTCAAGCTCTCTGTGCAGAAGAACATCTTGTACCATCCACATCTTTCATCACCCCAGTGACTAGAGCCTGATTTGAGCTGGATGTATTTTATCTTGTTCCCAGTGAAGAGCTGTCCTGGTGCCAGGCAAACACGGAAAATTTGCCCGTACAACCTTCAGTGTGAGTTCATCTCAGAACTTTTCACTTCCCCATTTTCACAAAACATGAAAGACTAACCAAATTCATATATGCCTTTATACAGACATGCTGAAATTAATTCTACTGAGGGATAGGAACATAAAATAGCTAGAAAACAGAAAAGTGATGGTCTTTGCACATCTTAATTTAAATTCTAACAGTGGCTCAATTGATCCTAGAGAGAAACTTTCTCAGTTCTTCCCTCACACTGTGGCCCGCTGAGCCTCCCACACCAAGTAATTTAATGCTTCTGTGCCTACATTTTGCTTTTCTAATGCACACAGAGAAAGGATAAGGAGTTCCTCAGTGCACCCTGGATCTATGGAAGAGCAGCACCCAGCAGTATCGAGAGCTCTTCTCATCCCAACCTGCTTCTAGTTTTAGCAAGGGATCTTCAAGGGCAAATACTGGAAAACATGCCTTTAAAATAATTTGCTCTTTCTGTTTTGAAAAAAAACATCCTTGCAGAGGGTCATATAATTGCAAATACCCAACTTCCCAGGAAATGTCCAATGCCAGGTTGGACAAGTCTTGGAACGACCTGGTCTAATGGAAGGTGTCCCTGCCTACAGCAGGGGTGGAACAGGGTGAGTTTTAAGGTCCCTTCTAATCCTGTGATCCCATGATTCTATAAACTCCTGCACCTGAAAAGTCATGAGCCTCAGAGGTCCTGAAGCTGCAGGAACACTCTGCTTCTGTTATCGCCCTGCTCCACAGCATGCATCACCCAAGAAAGGTTCAACTGCTCACTGCTGCTGCTGGAGGTAAAATTCAAAAGATGAGTGGGAAGAATATAGTGTAGAGACAAAGGAAAAAGCAAGTAGCTCAACTGCTACAACTCAAGAGACTGGACAGGCATTCCTTGCAGCAATGCTTGCAAAGCTCTGGGAAAGTGAGGAGAGGGACCTTTTATTGTCACAAAGCCACTCTTCAGATTGGGGTATACCAGCTCCTAAATATTTAACAGAGCTATGTGTCTGGAGTTTGGAAATGTCTTCCTTGTGAACCTTTGCAAGTGCTGAAAGGCGCTGTCACTTCTGGTGCATTCCTAACACCACTTGACAACCTGTTAGAAAACACTCCAAGGCAAATGCTGCACTCCCAGGAAGGATACATTCATCACAGTCTCCCATAATGGTTAGGAATTAAGCTGAAAGCATCCCATTTGTAACAAAACAGCTCCTTTTTCTTCCTTTTCCCTCCTGCAAAGCTTGACATTCTATAGCCCTGCTCAAAAGAATAACAGGAGCTTGTCAACTAGTTAAAAATAGTTAAAAACTGAACTCCTCATTTCTTGGACAGCAAGGCATGAAAGGGTAACACCAACATGGGCATGTGAGAAACAGATACGGGCCATTTTCCAAGGAGATTATATGTTTGGGTTGATAAATATAATAACATTGACACAATAAACTCAGATTTCTGCAATGCATTTGCTTCACACTAAGAATTATAATGAAACAGAAAATAACTGTTTACATAAATTAATTAAAAAGTGGTAAGCAATAAAAATACACATCCTTGAGGATTTTTCATGAGGTTTTGCTGGGCTCAGGCTTTATTCTAACAAAGTGATTTGCATTTTCACAAAGAACTGTGAGGAAAAAGCACATCGCTAGTAACAAATGCTACACATTAGAAAGAATTAGGAGAGTGCTGCAGCAAAAAGGTGACAGGCCATAAAGAGCGATTGAGCTTCTCGTGTAAACTGTATGTGAGTAGCCCAACAATGCTGGGGTGGACAGCCAGCCTGGCCATGGACTGATCCCAACAGAGCCTGAGGTACCCTCCTGCTGAGAAGAGCAACTCCCAGGGCAGAGAGCACTGTGGCCCTGAGCACGGACCCTGATTTACGGGTGGGCTGTGAGAACCAGTACAGCACTGGACCATACTGGCCACGCCTGAGGAGTTCAAGCTGCACAGTTTCTCTGAGAGTGTCAGGGATTACCAGATTCAGTGAAGAAACTCTTACAAACCAAGGCACAGAGAGGAGGTTCGATCAGACAACCACAGAGGTACTTTGTGACTTGAAGTCAGCAAAACCATTCTGCTACAGCCCCAGTAATGTTACAGGACACATGACCTTGGCTACATGCCCAAAATACTGATTCAAATGGCCATTATCAAATGCAAAAACAAAGTTCAAATCTTGGCTAGACACCACCTATGAAAAGAAAGTCAGTAGCCCCAAATCTAAACAAATACGTGTGATTCTCAGTGACAGGAGCTCCTGCAACCCCTCATGATGAGAATTTGAAAACTGGATAAGCAAAAAAAACCCAATCAAAATAACCCCCTGTCTTGTACTTGTAGATTCCCAGCTGGTGGGCACAGACACACTCCTTATGAGTTGTTGTGTTCAAACTCCTTGATCACAGCTGTTTAGTAATTTAAAATCTGTGGCCTATAACAGTATGGATTTTATAATGTGATACAAGAACTATTACGTGGATTGTATTTACAAAACAACATTGGAGAGATTCTATGGAAAGCAAGAATAATAAGGAAACCCTACCTTTAATTTTCTGAAAGTTTTCAAGAACAGAATCACAGAATGATTTCGGGGTTGGAAGGGGACCTTTAAGATCATCATGTACCCCCTGCCCTGGGCAGGGACACCTTCCACTGTCCCAGGCTGCTCCAAGCCCCAATGTCCAACCTGGCCTTGGGCACTGCGTCAGGGATCCAGGGGCAGCCACAGCTGCTCTGGGTACCCTGTGCCAGGGCCTCCCCACCCTCACAGGGAACAATTTCTGCCCAATATCCCATCCATCCTTGCCCTATTGCAGTGGAAAGCCACTCCCTGTGTCCTGTCCCTCCATCCCTTGTCCCTCTCCAGCTCTCCTGGACCCCCTTTAAGCCCTGGAATGGGCTTTGAGCTCTCCCTGGATCCTTCTCCTCTCCAGGTGAGCACACCCAGCTCTCCCAGCCTGGCTCCAGAGCAGATGGGTCCGGCCCCGGAGCAGCTCTGTGGCCTCCTCTGGACTCTCCAGCAGCTCCACACCATTCTTGTGTAGAGTCCCCACAGCTGGGCAGTGCTCCAGGTCCCACCACAGAGGGAAAATCCTTTCCCTCAACCGGCTGGTGATATAGCCCAGGATCCTGACAGTTAAAGAATACCCAAAAAGCTTTCAAATGGGAAAACTAGGTTATGGGAAAGAACTGCCTGGTAGTTTGAGCTTCATACTCAGATTTCATGGAGTAGTGTGAGAAGATAGCGCTTACAGAGACTATTTGCCAAAAATGTTTGTTTAATCACATACTGTTTTCTAGATTCATACAACCCAATACAAGTTAGAAAAGCAGATGGAAACCTTCCACTCTCTGTTCTCTCTCTCTCCTCAGTTGACAGGAAAAAAATGGAAAATCTGACTTTGCCAGGTGCCTTAAGAGGGGGATCTACAGAGATGACACTGCTCTTGGCTACCTTGACATGCACCTACACAAAGCAAACAGAAAATCCTTTCCATCCGGCTGCTGTTTGATTTCAGGCACACCAACAAAGTACTGTGGAACTGAAAATCCCATTCCCAGGGAGACACGCAACAGAAGGATTTGCCCTCGACCAATTTCAGTAAATAAAAGGACTAAAATCTATTCAGACTAAACATCTGAAGAAAAAAAACATTAGTGCACACATATATCATATTAATTGGGGTGAACAGCACTTTGCTTGATTTGGTTGTTTTTTGGTTCTTTTTAAGAAAACTGCATTGCCAACAAAATGGAGGACTGAAGAACCACTGGGTTCAATGCACCTTAAAACAGTTCAATCCACCAATCCATAAATAACATTACTAGTACACATTTTCACTGAGAAGTTTTTAGAAATAACTTTTTTTTTCTCTGAAGATGGATCTCTTTGCTTGGTAAAACTTTCTGAAAAATAAAACATAGCATCATGAAAAACATGACTAGAAGTTTGGAGAAATTACCCAGGAACTATGCCTAGTTTCCATGTAACTTTAAAAGGTTTTGCAATTTTTTTTTAACTTTACAAAATTCAGGTACTTCATCTCTCCTTAGAAGCCTTTCTATTTAATAGAGACCAAACAATATGCCCATTTATGATTGAAAAGACTGGTCTCTCTGAGGACCCTGTGACTGCATAGGATAAAAGCTTTTTCCTACTGTGAAACAACAGCTTAACTACTAGCAAAAGAGAACTTGCAATTGGAGTAAGACTTTGTTAATCACCAGCAGTAACAAACACTCACCGTACGGAATTTAAAGCCTGGGACTGCGTTTCCCACAGTCTCCAGGACAAGTGACAGGTAAGCACATGAAAGGGCTTCATCAGTCAGCAAGTTATTGTGCAGTCTTGGGGAAATGGTACTCATACAGAAAAACAAAAGCACAGATGTCTGCAGTGCAGGCTGAGAAAAAAGCAAGCAGCGTATTAACCAGTATCTGCCTCACCCTGGGAAAAAGAAAGGTTGTAGGATAGGACCTTGCAGGAAACATATCTTTTTGAACATTGCAGGCGAAATACAGGTAACACACCATGATAAATAGCACAAGGCATGAAAATGCCCTAAAATCTTACATAAGAGGGTAGGGCTGTCTTTAAAACTCAGTGGCACATTAAAACCCAAGACCACATGATCACTTGCCATGGACTGTACCCAAGTACGAGGTACATACCGCAGTTTCAGTCCACCTGAAAGTCCAGCTGAACTTAGGAATAGCAGTCTGTGCTTTTATTCACAACTCATGCCGATTTGTAGTTGGGGAGAGGTACCAAAAAAGTTCAGAAATTACAGTTTAAACAAAAGGGGGGGGTTCTGTCTTTTTTTTTTAATCACTGTGCAATTTGGCAGTTGTTTATCCTCATGTGCACATACTATCAATGGGGTTCACTCCCTGAAAGCTGCCAGGGATTTCTGGGCGTTCATACTCCTTTCCAAACAAAAGCTTTATTACAGATACTGTGCACTGTCTTGGTGTTCCCTTCAATCCACACCAGGAACACACACAGTTTCACAGATGCTAATTTTGTTAGGTCACACTTCTGCAGGAGGAGAAGCAGCAAGAAATGACCACCAGCCTGAAGCCACCTGGGTTGTCCCTCTCCACACAGCTTCCATACAGTTCCATCCCCAGAGAGGCAGAGATGTCAGCCTGAGCTCACCCTGTGAGCGTCATCACCCAGAGCAGGCTGGACTGACTGTACATGTACAATAAATTAACACACCTACACCTAAGAGCTGGGCTCAGCACAGCCTTCCCACTCACCTCAGATCCCTGCCAACCATGCAGGGAGCCCTCAATTTCCTGCACAAAATGTACACTCATCAAGAGGAGATGCCCATGGAAATCTGGGCATTTGACAGCTCTACGTAAGACTCATAGGAAACACACAGGAGTCCTGTTTTCTTCCTCCTGGTGGTAACCATACCTCCAACCTCTTTGCTCCACAAACCACTACCCTGTCAGCAAGGCAGGCAGATTGGACATACAGTGCTCCTCTGACTAAACACCATCTGCTTCATGTGCCAAAGAACGATTCTACTCACAGCCAGCCAGGACTACTCTCCAGAAGAGCACCGGTGGAAGTGATTCATGCCATTATTAAATAATACTGCTCATGTTCTACTAACAGAAGCACAAGGACCCATTTTTGGTTATGAAAACACTGTCAAGGTCCACTGGTTTAATTTTATCCTGAAATGGGAGCATATGGAAAACGGTGCCCTAGGGAATAATGCTATTCTCCTCAACAGTTGTTCTTGCCAAAGGAAACATTTGGAAGGAAAGCAGGTGATTGATGAGATGGTTCACAACTGTAAACCTTGGCCACAACAGCAACGCCATTTCCATTTCATTTTGGGCTATATCAAGAAGAAAGAAAAGCAATTAAATGACTGTAACAGAAAGTCAGGACAGGAGGAGGGCAAACATACACTCATTCTGTGTCCTTAGAGAAACCATATTGTATGTTAAAATAATGCCTAGTAAAAACAGTAATAATTTAATAGTCTTTCCAATGAAGTGTTATTATTTCACAAAAAAGAACCCTTCAACATAATGATACTACAGTAACCAATTTAGACCTGATTTACCACTATAACAAATCAGATTAGTTCCTCTTTTGTTATTACTACTGTCTCTCTACCAACCTTAAGTTAATAACCAATGATTTCTTCTAGTCTATTTACTTGGTTGCTACACTAAATACGCACTGAGACAGGAACAGACCTACTCTCAAGAGATGAGGTTTTGTGGAAAAACAAGCATTAGTCTCAGTGCTTTAGCCTCAGCCAAAACCAACACATTAACACTTCACTGCTTTTTAGATTTAAGTGCTGCATTTCTCCTCTGCTATGACCAAACCCCACCATGTATGCTGTGACAGTATTGGCACTAGCTTGACACGTTCAGCTTATGCTGAGCAGAAGGCAGCAAGGCATTCGATATAGCATCCTTGGGAAGATTGTGTTCTTACAAACAAATGCTCCCAGATACAGCATTTATAACCTTCACAGCTCTCTTCCTTATAGTGCTTTTTCCCTGCCACTGCCTTTCTATAGAGTTATTACAGACTTCTTGGCTTGCCAGGCTTACTGAGCTGAAGTCCAGCCTTGATTTAGAAGCAAGGTTGTCCTTTCATTTACTCATTCTGGTGGCCCTTCATGACACGTTCTTCCTTTTTGAAGACAACTGTCAGGGCAATCCTTGCACCCAGACAAGTCCCTGCTGCCCTCAGGTGCTTGATTCCTTGCAGCAGAACAGGACGATTTTTGTTGACCGGCTGTTCCTTGCAGTTATGCACCATAAGCCTTATGCGATCTCACACCAGTTCAGTCCACTGTTTATGAAATACATGCAAACAGAACTTGCAAACATCTCTGTTTAAAGATGAGATGACTATAGGTTGGCTCCCTACCAAACTAAACCAAACTTCTATTATCTGTGTGCTGGTTGAAATAACAGTGCTCACAGGACAGGCCATATCAATGTCAGAGCAAACCTTGTGATACTGAGTGTGTGACCAATGCCACAGTACCGAATAAGAAAATTGCAGCAAGTCCTGGATCTGGAAGTCACCAGGAAATATGACCAGTCTGCTCCCTGGCTCCAAGATAGGAGCAACAATCTTTAAACTATTCCTGACAGACCTGCACACAGGTCCAGTGAGCCTGCCTAAGGAATATTTGTCAATGCCTAACTGCTCTTAGTTAGAAAGGTCTCCCTGTTCTCTAACCTCCATGTCCTTAGTCTAATTTTGAGCCCATTAGTTATTTGCCTACACATGGTGGCCACGAAGACTCTCATTCACTCAGCTCCTCCTTTAAGAAAGTGTTTGGATTGTTTTCACAGATAGACAAACCATTTCTCACTATCAGCCACATACCTGAGATCTCTCTGTGCTGTCATAACCATGTGCCAGATTCTGAAGGACCAGTCCCACATCTTTCTTGAAGTGAAATGCATGCAGTGCTTTGCACCAATAGCCTGTGGCCAGTTATCCATGGGAAGCGCCCAACATTTTGTATAGTAAGGCTGGGCAACATCATCTGAGAGCGGAGTTCATGGTTCACAACTTCCCTATTGATACATATCCCTGCTTTTGGGGAAAGCAGAGCCCCAGCAGGTGTTCAACAGATTCTTAATTAAAATTAATCTGAAAAGCATACATTGCATTGCAACACAGCAGCAGCTGAGGTTAACCTGAGTGCTCAGATTTTGAGCCATAGGTTTAGTTTACCTGTGGGACCAGGTATACAATACACCTTTAACTCATTTTCTGGAAAACCTTTTGGGTTTGGTGCATTGCCTTAGAACCATGGGACAAGGCACTCCAGTTAGAAGGAAAATCCAGGAAGGTTACAGGCACTGCAGCATTTGAGATATTAATCTTTCAACAGAAACAGATTTTCAGAACAGCCTAAAGAGGCTCATACATCCCAATTAGATACACCCCTCCCAAATCAACACCTCAGAGGAGGTTCTGCATCCTCTTCTCCCAGAGACTGTGTTCACACCCAAGCAACCTGGGCCAGCCCACTTGTGTGCGTCTCCCCCCCAGCCGCACTGCTCTATGCATGTGGTGCCTGCTGTCACTGCCCACCACAGCAAGTCAGCAGGCCAGGCAGACGCCAAACATGCTGCTCAGAGCAGCAGCGGAAGGGCGATCCTGCATCCCACCTGAAAGGCCGAGTAAGGGCAAGGACTTTCTCCATGACTGCAAATGTAATGAAGAAGGAGAAAGAGTAATTCAGGCAAAATCTTCCCAGAGGGAAGAAATCCTCCAAGCCCCATCTCACATCGAAGACTCAAGCCAGCTCCACTTAGGTGAAGGAAGCAAGAGAGAGCCAGACAAAAAGGCATCCCTGCTCTGACTGCATATTGCTGGCAGCTCCCACACTGTGAGCTTTTCCCTTTCCACAGCCATCCATCCCAATACACCCTCAACTCCTCCTCCCCCCCTCCCCCCACCTCAGTCATCCTGAGTCCCTGAGTCACCCTTCTTGCAAGAATCCATTTATTTTCCTTATCTTCCCTGGAAAAACACTTGGAGTGCCATCTCAATTTTCTGCTGCACTGACATTACTTTATTACTTACCCCCCAGAAAAAAAAAAAAACAAAAAACAAAAATCCAATTAGTGCAACATGATTTCCAGCAGTAGCCAAATCCAACCTGACACCAGCTGGGTGTGTGTCGCGTTCCAGACTACTGCAGAGCCCATGGCAAACCAGTTGGACAGAAAGCCCTTGCAGAGGCAGTGCACAGTTCACTCCTCTTAAGAACTTGATTAACTCTTTCCTGAGCTGCATTTTCCCTCTGCTGTGTCCAAAGAGTACTGAATATTATGCAAACATTTGGGATCCATCAGATTGATCGGTGTCTTGGACAATCCCATCCCCTTTGCCTGGTGTGTTAGTGTGGAATGCCAAGCTCGTTGTTCTCCAACACTCATGGTTTCACTGCAGACAACAGCTCTTGCTGTTCTTCATGCCCACATTGTGTAACTATGCTTCTGCACGTGGACAGAGCTCTCCATGACCAGTTTTCATTGCATCTCCCCTGAACAGTCACAGCAGTTTTGAGAGGAAGGAACATTAGGAACTCTCTCCTATGAATCACCCTCTTCGTCAACAGTGCAGGCAACCAAGCAACAGCCTGTGCAGGAACAACTTGTGCATGGCAAGAAAAGGCCCTAATGGCAGGCTGACCTGCAGCCATGCTTTACAAGAGGCTCTGTTACAACTCCCCATTTCCAAACAGCTCAAGTTATTCATGCAACAAGTTACGCAGGTAACAAGACAGGCAACAAATGAGACAAGACAGAGGAGATGGCATAAGGGAGGTTTAGGTTGGATATTCTAGGAAGGAAAAAATTCTTCACAGAAATGGTTGTTCAGCCCTGGACAGGCTGCCCAGGACAGTGGTGGAGTCACCATCCCTGAAAGTGTCAAAAAATGCATGGATTTGGCACTTGGGGACACAGTCTAGTGACAAACATGGTGGTGGTGCTGGGGATGGTTGGACTCAATGGTCTTAAGAGACCTTTAGCAACCTTACTGTGTCTGTGATTCTGTTTGCCTGTGCCAGTTAACAGAGCAGGAGGGCAGTGCCCACAGGGCACCCGGGAGCCTCATCACCACCTACTGATCCCATCACCGTTTATCTCCCATCCCCGAAATACCCACACACGTGCTGCTAAACCAACAGATTTCACAGCAGGTAGCCCAACTAATCCTTGTATTCCTGCTCTGCCCCATGCCTTGTGCATGGCCAGACCCCTCTCCCCGAGATGCTGCCCTACAGACACAGCCTGGTCCCATGGAGATGCCCCAGCCCACCCTGCACACCAGGCAGAATGGGGAGATGCAGAGGTCACATATGGAGACACATCTGCAGCCACCTCTGTCCAAGTTTCATTTCTGATGACACAAAAGATATCTGAATACATTCCTCTGCAGACAGCTTCAATTTCTCTGCAACAGCTGAGAACTACTGTCACAGAAGAATCTGCTTGATTTTTTTTCGTATTTTTAATTTCAGACAGAAGATTTTCCATTAACTGCAGAGTATTATATGGCACAACCAAGTCTTACGAGGCACCTTGCATTCATGATAATAAAAGTGTGATTTAACATGTAATAGTTTATTTAAATTGTTATGTAAAGTGAGGAAAAGATTTCCTTACTCAATTTAATTTGCAGGCTCTTAAGAAATTCAGGAATACTTCAACCAAAAAAATTATGCAAAACAGATGGGGAGAATATACATTATCTCTTACAAAAAATAGGCGTGCACTTAAATCCAGAACAAAAAACACCTCTTAATTCAAGTAACTCAGCACAGCTTAAGTAACTTAAAATAGAACTTCAAAGAAATTATAGAAATAGGTCAGTTCAGATTAAATAAGTATTTCTGTGGCATTAATTGGAATACCTTACAAAGGTATACCCATTGCGAAGAACAATTATCTGGAAATAAACAGATGAAGCATAATGAGCTATCCTATAAAGCCCAGACACCTTCTTGTTATTTACTAAAAAACTTAGAGAGAAAAATTAAACCACATTTAAAGGAAGTCACCACAAGCCTATACAGGTTAGTTTAGAGGATATCCTGTGTTAAACTGAGAGGAGGATATAACTAATAATTTTCTTATTGTAGCTTTTATATATTGGTGGTGTTCCAAAGATGGATTAAATGCCATGGTTGCTTTGTTAGGTATCAAATTAAAAGCTCTGTGATGACCCTTCATTCCCAATGGGGTACTTTAGTTGGTTTTTGTTTTTAAAAGAAACCTATTAACTGCACATTAGGTCCTCCAGAACATTACCCTGAGTAAAAATGATTTCACATGAAACAGAAAAAAAAGGATAGGAAAAAACAAATACATCAACAGAGGTTTGGGCTATGACTCAGTTGACAAACCTCCCAGATGTGCACCCTATGGGTAACCAAGGGGAGGAGTCCTTGCTCTTGCTATGACACACCTGGAGCCCTACCAGCACCAAACACCAACACCATACACCACAATATTAAGACATTTCATGTGAAAATAAGATTTTGCAACTTAATAAACACTACAACCAATTTCTTCTAAAAATCTAATGGGCTTGGCCTGGAATAGCATTCAGTATTTCCAACTTTCAACTCTGTGGGTGATGAAGGTAAAGGACCAGTCCCAATCTGCAGTTTCTGAAAGGAACCAGGAAATACAGGGTGAAAAATAATCGCCCTTACCTACTGAAAAACTGAACAACACTACAGTAGTTTGTTTTTTGTGTTTAGTTCCCATTACCTTTCCTAGAGTGGGAGAAATTCAAGTGAGTCAGGGAGTTTTCTCCCTGAAAACCGAGACAAGGTTGGCTGAAGAGATATTTCTTATCACATCCCCTTCTTTCAAGACATTTCCATGGGACATATTAATTCCCCCTGTATTAATAACATATTTTTTATGTGTATATTATAAGAGCATTGCAGGCGCTGATCCCCAGCATGCACTCTCAACTGTGGGCTACCAAGACACAGCACAGGCCACATCAGTCCTTCCCACTCTCTTTTAACTATAAATCCAGAAAATTTCTCCTGACCCGTTCCACTCTTTCAATTAACCTGATTATAGAAATAATCTGTGGAATTTCTCTGCTGCAGTGCAAAGAACCAGAGCAGTGGGCAGCCTCCCTGGGGATTCAGTAGCAGCAGTAAACTACGCCTTTCATCTGGACAAAAGCCTGGTTTTCGGCTCTAGATGAGAAAGTTCTCAGAGACCACTCAGTTTGTGTTAGCACTCTTGAAACAAACAGAATATGATTTACTGCAAATAGTATTCTTTTTCCAGAACAAGTTTTTTTAGTCTGGAATCCTAAAATTCAGGCAGAGTACTTTAAAATATTGTCTGTGATATCAGTAAACTGGAATCCCTTTACAATAAGGATACCAATTTGGTATCCCTATTTTAGTCTACAAGATAAAAAATACACTGAATATTCCAGCTCTTGTAAATTATTTTAGCCTACAAGATGAAAAATGTACAAGTTGGAGCTCTGAAAGGTTCTAAGTAGCTGTAGTTAAATTCTAGATCTTTTAGCAAAGGATGCTCAGAGGGATTCAGCAAAGGACTTTGCAGCAGGAGGCTGGATTAGTCTTGCCATCAGATTCAGGTAATTTTCATGAAAGTCAATGGTTGCAATATCACAAAAGTGATAATAATAAATAATAAAGATCTAGACATAGATTACCATGCCATACAAAAGCCCAGACATTTTTAAGATGGGAAAAAAACTTGCGAGTCATGAAGTGATTCACTCAAAATATTTTAAAAGCTTTGTTTTCAGGAGCTTTCAAAATTAGAACTGTCATGAAAAATTTATTGACTGCAATAAAACAAAAGTCTTAGTACAGCCTTCGTCAGAACTGCGATTCCATTTTAAATCCCAAATTTCTTAGCTTTCTAGCACCTTAGAGCATGACAGTGAATGATCAGCATGGTCTCACACACAGTACTCAAGACAGAACTCATTTATCAGTTGCAGAGTAAAGACACTTCCAGATGTTTGTAAAAGCCTTAGGTAGAACTACCTAACCAGTTCACAGTCCACCTAAGTGACTCTAAGCACTTTTTAAAGAAAGCACTTGAAAACTCACAAGCTAAAGAAGATTTAGTATTTTTTTTAATCATTCAACCTACCAGAAATGCATTGCCTATTCCATTATGAATGCCACATACTGCAATTAATTGTCAAACCCCACATGCTTCAAAACAACTTTTAACAAAGAATAATACTCACTGTCATAATCTCATATACTAGTTCCTAAATTCAGGAGAACACTGACAAATTTAGATTCTTGTATTTACATCACCTGTCCAAACACTTTATTATGGATTTATCAGTGATTATTTATTATTACTGCAGACGTGTTCTTTTAAAGGAATGCTCAGATACATCTTAGGGATAAGCCTTAAGCAAAG
Source organism: Catharus ustulatus (assembly GCF_009819885.2). NCBI lineage: Eukaryota > Metazoa > Chordata > Aves > Passeriformes > Turdidae > Catharus > Catharus ustulatus. The sequence continues at coordinate 20,226,085 of NC_046233.1, read as the reverse complement.
CCCAAGAAAACCAAGGGCAAACACTTACCATGAATATGGAAGAAAACAGCAACTCAACAGTGAGACCAAAGCAACCTAAATCAAGTCAAATCACTCCACAGCCATCTCTTTATGGATTAGCCCTCCACTTGCAGCTTTGGTCCCAGATTCATCCCACATCAGCTATTGAACAAGGTGTAAGACTAAAATATGAAGCCAGAGAACAACACCAATGTTCTTCAATGTTCCATCAGTTTCATAAAGAAAGGCAGAATTTCCAGAATAGTCTTTGGAGAGCAAAGGAAGCATTTGAGCCTGTAATTCCCCTCCATATATAAGGTTAAGCCAAGCCCTGGAACCACCAACTCTGTATGTATGCTATAAAAATACATATATTTGCAAACATGCTGATTTTGCATGTTTCCCCTGTGGGGATTACAGGTTTACACACGGCTGCATACTCTACACACCTACAGTGTTGCTTTCCATGTCTCCTATCAATTTTTTAAAATTGTGTATTCACTTTGACCCTGCCAGATTATCAAGACTGCCACAATCCCAGCACAATCAGTACATGCTGGGATTATTTTTAAAGTAGGTAAATTTACATGGGAATTTTGGGCCACCTAAGAATAAAAGCTTCTGCGCTGGGAATGTTATTACATTTCAAAATACATCACATCCTTAAAGAACAGACTAGACAGAACGCTTATTAAAATATGTATAAACCCTGCCTCGGGGGGCTTAAAATTTAGGTACACAAGCACTTTAGAAACAGTATGTTTCCATTTTAACTTTTTTTTTTTTTAACTGACCACCTTAAAAACAGGTGAACAGGGTTTCATGACTAATTATTCATCTGTCTTAGATCCCTATGACTACAGTAACTTCACGACTATAAGGTGCACTGATTATAAGGCGCACCTCTGGGAGTCGGCAAAATTCCAACATTTTCCCATACACAAGGCGCACCGGACTATAAGGTGCACCATTTTTGCAGTGAGGAGCTGTGCCACATGCAACAATGTAACAAATTCGTAACAGAATCGCGGGATCGCTGGGTTTACTGGCAGGTGCTCAATTTGCAAATATTTTTTACAGATTGGCGTAGCCTTTAAACACAGCCCCAAGCGTCCTCCCTGTGCGCGGGCCCCGGCACTCCCACCCGCCCCTGGCGCCAGCTGGTGGGGTGCGGCTCGGGGCTGCCACAGCTCGCAGTGGTTCAGGGCTGCTGAGCCGCGGCGTGCACTTCTGGGTTGGCTCGCGGTAGCTGCGGCTCGCGGCTTCTGCGGCAGCCCACTTCCTCCCGCCTCGGTGCTCCGGCAGACCTGTGCTGCTCCAGAAGCCCCGTGGTCCCCCTGTGCTTTTCCTCCATGCCGGCAATGCCCCGATGCCGCTGGGCTCACCCCATGCCGGTGCTGCACCGATGCCACCGGCTTCCCCCTCCCCAGGCTGCTCCACCACCGCCAGCTTTTCCCCCACACCGGCGCAGCCCCGATGCTGCCAGGCTCACCCTGCACCAGTGCTGCTTTGATGCCACCGCCAGGCGGGCTCTCCGCAGCTCGGGGCTGTTGCAGGCTCGCACTTCTGGGTTGGCAAATTTCCAAACTTTGCCCATATATAAGGCGCACCTTTTAGTCAAAAGGGTGCGCCTTATAGTCGTGAAATTACTGTAATTAACATTCCAGCATACGTAAGATCTTCCAGTTAAACCAGTTCATCCATTTTTTTCAGTCACACAATTAAACACCTTGCTGTGTCACAGATTACAGATTAGTGAAGGATGTATCCACCGATAAAAATACAGACAAAACCACTGGGAGTTTGGTATCTTGCATCAATTTAATGAATTTATGAAGAGCAAGAATTTTTTTACAGGACAAATTCCTCCCTGGCAGGGTGGGCAGGCCCTGGCACAGGGTGCCCAGAGCAGCTGTGGTTGCCCCTGGATCCCTGGCAGTGTCCAAGGCCAGGCTGGGCACTGGGGCTTGAAGCAGTGGAAGGTGTCCCTGCCATGGCAGGGGTGAGACTGGGTGTGCTTTGAGGTCAGTTCTAACACAAACCCCTGTGTGATTGTAAGAATAAGAAAACTCATCCTTTCTTGTTATTTCTAGTGGCTGTGAAAAAAGGTTGATTTTCAACCTTTGCTTCTTGAAGAAAATATGTTCCACAATACATTTAGTGAGTAAATCAGTATAGTGACACATGTAAACAAAGCACTTCTCAATTTTTGGTAAACTTGATAAAAAAGGGAGGGAGAAACTCTCCAGTTGGCCCCACTGAATACAAAGCTGCAGCAAAAGCCCAACTTGAGTAGCTGCAAAGCCCACAGAATGGTACTATCAGGAACAAGCAAACTGTTTAAGCAGCCATGCAGGGAGTTGATATTTTTATAGGCACCAAGGACTGCACTGCCAGAGGATTTCATTAGTTACCCTGTCAGAAATCCATTAGAAAATACACCCTACACATCTTTCAAGGCACAAAGGTCACAGTTCATAACACTACATTGCTCTCTCTTTTTGCACACAAAAATTAGCTTTGTGGAAGTGTTTTAATTACTTTTCTTTCTCTAAAAAATCATAAATTACAATTTCAACTCTAAAACTCAGAGGATACTGCAAACAGGATAAAGCATACAAAAATGCACAATATATAAGCTTTATGGAAGCTTGTTTTTTAAAAAAAGGACTTCCAGCACGTGGACTGTACTTGCAGGAGCAGAACCATAGTACCAAAGCATCAACAAGGCAGGCAGAAAGATCACTACTATCACTCACTGCTAAGAATCAGAAACAATTACTGCACAAGAGGTTAAAAATTACCTTTGTATCTTGTCTCACTAGGTGCCACCCTATTTCTCTTTCTCTTCAAATTCTGATTTCCATCCCGGGTTCATCAGACATTCAGAGACACCAGATGCTGTCCCAGCTGTTGCTGAGTGATGGTCCCAAGGCTGCACAAAGCCATGCCCCAGGAAACACCCTGCATAAGCAGGAGGCTCTCAGGTGAAATGGCATCTCATCAAATTAATCACAAGAGATAATTTCATACAACTGTGAAGATGACCCTCTAAAGAAAAATAAGGAATGTGAAAAATGGATAAGTATAAATACCCTGTGGCAGTGCAGAAGGTGTTGAGAGCAGAACAGTGTCCTTTTAACTTTTTTTTTTGGGGGGAGGGCGGGGGGGGGGGGGGGGGGGGGAGCAGAAGACAGGAAATAGAAGGAAAAAAGTCATTTAAGTTGCTTTTTGAAAGCCTCCTGGAAAGTTTTTGTGAAGTAGCATTCCATTTTACTAATAAAGCCTTCCTAAGAAGGCAGTGAGGGTGATGAGGCACTGACCCAGGTGGCTTAGAAAAATCAGTGGAGGCCCCATCCTTGGGCATGTTCAAGGCCAGGTTGACTAGAGCTTGGGAGAACCTGGGGTAGTGGAAATTGTCTGAGCCCATAGCAGGGGATTGAAATGAGATGGTCTTTAAGTTCCTTCATAACTCAAACCCTTCTGTGATTCCACAGATGGCAAAGGCAAGGAGGAACAGGTTGATTAACACCCTATAAACCAAAAGGAAGAAAAAGTCTTTATAATATTTGTGTGGCTAAAATCAAATGCCCAGTCCCCTCCTTGTGGCAGTTGCTTTTGAATACCCAGACTTCATTATACCAAGTGTCTCATCTCACACAGAAAAGCCTCAAAAGACAGCTATGCAGCAAAACTTTCTTGGAAGCCCACAGGTGCATAAGCCTGAGCTTGTTATCTCCTTCCCTCAAAAAAAAAAGTTTCTATATACTAATTAAAGTATATCCATACTTCAGTAAACAAAGCTGTATTTAATGCTCCAGTGTTACTTAGAGAAAGAATTGCTATTTCTGATAGTTATGCAGTTTTACTGATTAAAAACTTGTCATGTTGGATTAATTTAAGTGAAAGATACATGTACATTTTAATGACAGTTTTTAAGGACTGTTTCTCATGGTAAGGAATGTCAGCCTCCCATCAAAGCCTTCCATGTTCGCAGCCCTGGGGGGGATGTTGTGAACCCATCGCATGGCAGAAGAGCAGGTTCTGGCAGAGTGCTTAGGAGTGGGGACAGAAATTCAAGCAGTCAATTCCTAAACATAAAAATTATAATTTAATCCAGCAGGGTTATAGGACATTTCACTTCCCTCTCCCAACCACAGTTATTTACTACAAGTTTCTTCTTTCTGTACTTTGAAAAGAAGGCTTAATCCTCTTGCTCTGAGAGGGATTCAGAGCTGTCTATAGCCTAGAGGAAGCAGCAGCATGCCTCTACAGCAGTATCTTGTATCACGTGGGAATCTACCCAGTCAGCTTAATTTAACATGAGACTGTAAAAATAAAGCATAAAATTGACCTGGGTCCAAATGCACTCTGCTGAAGGCACTTGGGGCTCTGGCAGCCAGTCAGCTGCCAGCACACTGAAGGCTCTGTGTCTTACCTCAAGGTGAGGTGTCTGCAAGAGCTCCAGCCTCCAGCACACACCCAAATGGCCTCAGCCTTGGAATGTGCTCCCCCATGAGTGAACACAGTTGGGACCCAGAAATTAACTCTGCAGCCATTCCTCAAAACTGCTCACCCATCACAGAGACAGAGCTGAATGATGGCACCTGGAGGAGGTACTGCCCATCTCCCCTCCCACAATGGTCACACTTAGACTAAAGAACTTACAGTAGAAACTTACATTCATTCCCAGGTCCCCTTGTGTGTGCAAGGCTCACCAGAGCCTTTACCAAACTGCCTTTAACTACGACCCTGGCAGCTAAGGAAAGAGTGAGGGGCACAGCTCCTGCAATTTCATGCTTTCAAGACAGAAGATTCTGCTATTTTTAGTAATATAAGTGTTATCATAATTGAGATAAAAGCAAGTCCATTTCATTAGTGTAACACTTGCTTTATTATCTACAACTCTCCAAACACACATTGATAAGAAAGAGAAACAAAACAAGTTCAGATGCACACAACCATGCCTGTTTACCTTAATTAATCAGCAAAGCCTGGAACAAAACAAACCCTTTTAGAGAATATCTGGCTCTTGTAAAACTGATTGCAGTGTTTCAGCAGAGCACTGCACATGCCTGCAGCAATGAGCTACATCCACTGGAAACTGTGATTCCCTCTCACTTTCCCCAGGGTTCTGTTTGAACTGTAGGATTGATTCTGCTCAGTCAAGCACCACAGCTGCACCAGCTCCAGACAGCACAATGGGGCACCTGAAATCCAGCATCAGGAAAGGCAATGTGAAAAAGCTGCTTATTTTACAAAAATCTGGAATAAACACCACAATTTTAATCCTTTAAGCATGCGCTAGTGAGAGAAAGGAACATCCATTTTGGAAGCAGACAGAGGCTGTGCCTTGGTTTATGCTGCTTCTGTAAAATCAATACTCAGTTCTCAATAATGAGGTGACCAACTGTCATCTGCTCTTTTTAATAAAGTCTTATTTTATAGAACAAATTTTATTATTCAGCTAAAGAAAAAACCCTCCATCTGTTTAGTCTGACTGGGTTATAGGCAGTTTAAGCATGTGAGATGCATTGACACTGCCTTTGGACAAGCCCTGTTAATTCAGGAATACAGAACATCACATTACTGTGCTCGGTTCTGAATCACAGTTTAGAGGCTCACCCTTGGCTGAAAAGTTAATGGAAAATACCTGACAGTTCCCCAAAGTCACAGAAATATATAAACAAAAAAAATCCGCAAACAATAAGGTAGCCATCACCCATACAGGTTTATACCCATTCTCTGGATTATGATGAAACAAAAGGCCTTTAAAATAGAGAGAGGTGGACTATATCAGGACTTCCAGAATCTGAAAAAGATTAATTAATATCTTTAGTAACCAGTAACTGTACCGCCTCCCCCCACACAAAAGCATTATTAAAAAAACCCAAAAACAACTGTGTAACAAAAACTTTTCATTTCCTTTTAGTTTTTTTAAAGAAAAAAATATTACTTTAACCAATCTAATCAGTATCTAATAAAAAACTACATTAAAACTCAAATTAACTTTAGTAAGGTGGTGCTGAGATTCATCACAGGATCAAATACCATTCTAAGAGAGTTTAATTTTCCTTTAATAAGGTCAAGCATGAAGATCAAATTGAATACACACAAAACAGCCAAGTTAGAACCCCCCATATTACTTGGCCCTGCCTTCTCTTCTCAGTTTTCCTCAGAGCTCATGAAAAAGTGGTTTGTAGCCCTCTGCAGTAAACAACTGAAGAACAGATGGTAGCAGGTCTTCAGTTACTCCTTCCTTAACAGTTTAAACAAGATGGACATTCCCAGAACATGCCTTTCTTTTTGCCCATTACTCCCACTGCACATTTAACCACTGTATCACACAGCCATATTACAGCATTAACACTATACAGCAAAATTATTTTCCAGTGGGTGAAATTTTTTAAAAATGCATTTTAAGGATTATGATGAATTAAAAGCACAGGTAAGACCATTCAAGACCAATATAAAGCATCTCCCACAAAATATACAGTAATTTAACAATTATAAGGCGCACTTCCGGGTGTCGGCAAATTTCCAAACTTTTGCCGATATATAAGGCACACCGGACTATAAGGCACAATTTTTTTTTTGCAGTGAGGATTGGCCCCCAGCTCCCCCCCCACCCCCACGCTGCTGGCTGAGGCCCCGCCTCCACCCAGCAGCCACAGGCCCCCAGGCCCGCCTGTACCCAGCAGAAGCAGCGCCGCAGGCCCCCAGGCTCACCTGCACCTTGCAGCCACAGTTCCCTGCGCCTGCCTGTACCCAGCAGGAGCAGCACCGCAGGCCCCAGGGCCTACCTGTACCCTGCAGCCACGGCCCTGCTAGCTCCCCCCCTGCGGCTCGCAGCTCACACTTCTGGGTTGGCAAATTTCTGAACTTTGTCCATATATAAGGCGCACCAGACTACAAAGTGCACTTCCAGGTTTGGGCCAAAATTTTAGTCAACAGGGTGCACCTTATAGTCATGAAATTACTGTAATTCAAGATGAATACAGGTATGAGTTTACTCATATTTCTTTAAGGGACTGAGAAGAGACATCACTACCCGCCCCACTACCTGCACATTACATTAGAGTCACTCCAGAAAGTTTTCAGTGCACATTTATATCCAGCTGATTTGAAACCAGTTGCTACAGACAACCAGCTAGGAAATAAGACACTTCCTAAGGTTTAGAGGTGTTTAGTGACACATGACAACTTGTACCCACAACATAGGTGATGGCAGGGGACAGGGGAGAACAAGCAGGACTTGTGATCCACTCCATGTCCCAAACTCCTAGTGTCTTTTACAGGGCATGGGCATACGCATGTCAAAAGAATCTCTCAGAAGCTATGCAGCTAATTCTGAATGGACAAAATCCCCAACAAGCATGCTATTTGTGATAAACAAAGCCAGAATGAGATATGAACCTGATTCATTTGGAGGATAATGAGATTTTACTCAGGGATACCAGAAGTTGCTTATGGTTTGAAGATCAGTCCTTTCCAGAGCAAGGGACCAGTCACACATAAAAGGGGTTCTATTTTGTGGTTTATGTAGCAACTGAGTTTAGAAGGATGCACGAGTACTCTTGTACTTGCGCAGAGTCCACACAGAAGCAACTGAAGCCAGGCAGTGCTGGAGAAGGCAGTTGTGACCTCTCCTGCAGGACAGGTGACCTCTGCTTCCCAGGAAGGAGGAGGGCAGCAGGATCAGGGAGCTGTTCCCTCCTTTCAGAGCTACACAGCAACGTACTGGATTGAAAGTTGTTTCCACTTGACTTATCAACACCACAAGGCAAATCCTCTACTGCCCTTCCTCAACAACCCAAGTTTCAGATACATCAAAATCAACACTGGGATAGCACCCATGCTGTCCACAAGTGTCACTTCAGGGAGAAGATACATACATAACATAAACATGAAGCAAATCAGTTCTGCTTCCATGTGACTCCTCTGGATATTCCCTAGCTGCTATCTGCAAGCCCCTCCTGTTGCAGCACAGTGAAGACATCTCTTCCAGTTGGAGCGCCAAGTGTCACAGATCTTGTGTGACACACACCTTCAGCTGCCCTTGCCTTATGCCTACAGCCTGTCCAGGCATCTTGGCTCATATTTATGTTTTCTAGCCAGCAGACCCAGCCCAGAGCTTAATGTACACACAGGTAAGTGTCCTGCTGCTGGCCATTGACAGCCACATCGTGGCAAAACTAAAAACCAAACTCAGCACTAAACCCACATGAACCACTGCAGAAGGTTCCCGAGGCAGGAGAGATTTATCCCTATCTCCCTCCTCAACGATGCTTTCACCTTTTCACCCAACCCTTACAGTAGGGCTTCTACTTTCCAGGAGACACTCGAAGCATCTCTAATCGTTTAGGCTACCAAAACGGTTAACTCCAGTAGCCAGCATGTTTCAGCACATCATTACCATTGCCTCTGAACTCTTAAACCTGTTTCACCCTAGCCACAAAACAATGCCACCAGCATAAGCATCACTTATGTCAGACTGCATATCAATTACATGGATCACCACGGTGACAGCTTGCAAGACCAACTTTTTCCACCCCCCATCAGCTGTGGATATGAGATGACCAAGGGGACCACAAATATCCTTCACACCCAGCTCTGAAGTAATTTCTTCTTATGGTGACTGGACCCACACATTTAGCATGAAGAGTTTCACCAGAATTAAAAGAGCACACAACAAACCTTGAGACACAATGTGCTCAAAAGCAAAAGAAAGGAGTCTTGTGTGATTCACAAGCAGAATGCGAAACCAGACCCATCTCTATTTCATTTACTGAATTTGAGAAGCAGACTATTAATAGTTCACAACCATAACCCTGCCCTGCTTCTCTATGCCAGGGCAACAGATCTGCTAAAAAACACCAGTGATACAAGCACACACTTTCATACTGACACCATAAAGCACAGCTAAAAACACAAATCACATTCACAAGAATTAACTGGAAACAGACAAAATTCGTCTTGAAGTTTATTTACTGTGAGCAGGCACCAATATGAGACTCAAGCTTTCAGGTACAGGTTGTCTTCTCCCAGATTTTCTAAATTATTCTGTTCATTTACACTACAAAGTCTATCCGGCCAATAAATTACCAGCACAGATTACCTACTACTATTTTGACATCAGATGAATGCTGCCAGCCAGCCAGAACACTAACAAAAGCCAAATTACCACACCAGTGGAAATCCTGGCCATTACTACCCTTTTCAGAGAAAAAAACCTGGAATTTTGATACAGGGGCATAAGACTGTGATGATCACCAGGTGATCACCAGGCATCTCACACCTTCCTGCAACAGTAGGATATGACAGCCCAACCTTTCCCCATTTCTCAACAAAAAAAAAATTCAAGTTAGGTACCATGGCAGTATTCACAGTCCAAACAAGAACCATAAAGTACAATGAGCCCTCATAGTACCAGGTCTGACTCTTTGCAGAGTCCCTATATATTCCCAAAGGGAAACATGACAGGCATTTTGAAACCATTCATCTTACTAAAAGGAATATTTGGCTTGCAAGCAGGGGAGTGGCAAAGCCTGTATTCCTTATTCATGATCCAACATTTTACTTCAGAGTGCAACACTGCAATACTGTTATGCCAAAATCTCACCACACAGCGATTGTACACCATCAATTAATATTAATTATAGCGGCTGAAAACCTTGGCATGCAAACCCTTCCAAAACTGCAAGGGCACATTAATCCTGCTCTGGCACTTCTGTTTCATGAAGGAACAATAGCCTTATTTTCTAGTTAGAATTCAACTACCACTTTCACCTCTTCAGACAGGTCTAAAGCCCAGATCATTTGGTTAGCGCTTGGATCCCACCCTAATCAGAGCTATGACTTCAGTTCTGAACCCTAAAGCCGTCTTTTCAATGAAATAAAGCCACTGAACAAGAATGGCTCGCGAGGCCTTTGCGAGGCCTTTGTACAGATGGACAAAGACACACAGGCAACAGTACAAGTGGGTTGAAAAACCGCTGAGCCAGGAAAGGATTAATGCCTACATGGAACCTCAACACTGTCCGCTTTACTTCCCCACTCCAACTGGAACAAGCACAAGTACATCTCCAGAAAGAAAAATCTACAGGTTGCAGCAATTTTTCCAGAAAAAAGCTCTGGGCTGGGTTCTGATGGTAGGAGGCTGCAGAGGAAGGCATTTTGACTCCAACAGCATGGCGATATGATGGCTGGCACTCAGTCTCCTACTACCTCTAGGGAACGTCAGACTAGTGCAGAGAAATACAAACCCGGGGAGATCTAACCGGCACAGCTCACAAAAAAAAAAAACCAGCCATGAATAAAGTGATTTACTTGACAGCATCCTCTGAACGTTTTCCCTAAAATTCCCCAGTTGAACTGAGAGCTATTCTACAAGTCAAAAAGCTGGAGACAACACAGCCATTCACACCTTCTCCCATTGCCTCCTCCATGCAAATCCAGCCCAGAGGCACAAGCTTTAATCCTGTAGTCGTTAAAGGCTTTTGTCATTCAATGAGGCCTTCCCAATCCAGACCTAAGTACTGGCTTCCAAAGTCACATACCATCTCACATTACCTCGGGCATCACTCAAAACTGCACACACCAGAGTTTAAGGAGACTCAGCAGCCCCTGCCTCCTTCTAGGGATTCACACCAATTTCTCTAAAACAGCCAATCAAGCGTCTTCTTTCCACATTTAGAGGCCTAAAGCAAATCCTGTACTGAACTGGAAATATCTGCCGGTAAGATCTGATTTGGGCTGAAGCACATATAGTGAAAACTAATGAGAATTTGAGCATTACACAGATTTTTTCACACCCAGTCATTTCAAGAATTCCTAAACACGTGCAACTAAGAATGCCATTTACCAGGTAAGAAAGCTTTCACACTGCAGTTTTCCCTTCACAGTCTCTTCCTTAGGTGCACATGATCCAGACCAGTATTCCCCAGCAGTGTTCTCCAAGACATTTGACAGGCTTTGGTCGTTAAAATTGCTGTATTACAGAAAACGTGGAAAAATCCATCTCTGTCAATCCTCCTGCTAGAGCCCTCTGAGAAAACTGGGCATCATGCTGAATTCTTGTCTGTGATTGCTCTGCAGTGATGGAGCTGGCCTGGGCTGCATGGACTGACAGCAGCAGTATCAGCCTCTGCCAACCTGCCCTCCAACAGCATCCCAGCCACCATCCCTCGTGGATTTCAGGCTGCTTAAGTAGAAGCCTTACACAGTCTGGATTCAGTTTCTAGCAAAGCCAAAGCCTAAGCCTGGCCCCAAGCTTTCCTCCAGCAGCTCTCTTTTAAACCCCGTTAACAATCTCCCAGGCTCCCCTTTCCCCATAAACCCTCCAGGACCCTCGTGTTGGAGGAGAGAGGAGTTCAACCCCTCACCACCAGCCCACCATACCTTGCTCGGCTGCTGTGTCTCCCATTCTGCATCCCCTTCTGATAAAAGCTGGAGAGTGCATGACTATGAAGACTGAGAAGTGTTCCCCATAATTTTTATTAAGGGAGCAGTGCTGCAGTGAATTATGATTATGTTGTGTAATTATATCATCAGAGAATAAAGATGTGCCTGCACATCCATCCTCCACTAACCCAGGTAGCCAGGAGTAATTTACAAACAGATTGGGCCAACATTAAAAAAATCAACAAACAACCAGGAGCTCACACTTAAAATAACATGTTATTTCAAATACTCTTGTAGGCGATAAAGCTCAGCCACTCAGTGGAAGTTTAAAGACCCCAAATTATTATGAAGAGTTAATTAAACCTCCTTTTACCGAAGTTATAGAGTAGCTAAAGCTGAAAATAATATTAAATCTGTATTACGTTTTTCTCTTAGACAGATCTCCTTCCAATGGATGCCAACAGAAGTGAGGTAACAGGCACTATAAGCTTCAGTACAAGCAAAAAAAAAGGAATTAAACATGTATCACTGTGATATTTACCAAAGGCTACAAAGCCTACCAAGAACAGGGTAACGACAAAAGACAGAATCTAAACCTTCGTTCCCATTAGCGATTACTGGATGATATTACTTCATTCTGAAGATCTGGAACTTGAATATAAAAATTTGCCTTTTCAAAGATATTTGGACAGGTAAGTCTCTGACCTAACCAAAGCACTGCACACACGACGCCTAAAAAAAGGCAAGCACCGGGGCATATGTGGAGGTTTGATTCACCAGGACAGTGACAATTTCGTGGCACGGGAGAGGAATAGTCATGGGGAGCAGCTCCTCAGTGACCTTTATGAAACCGTAACACAAAAAGTAATCTTCCTCCTGCAAACGCACTCAAATCAGAGACTGTCGGCATCATTTTAACCGGGAGCTGCTGCCCCGAGAAGGGGCTGCGGCCGAGCCGAGCATCCCCGCTGCACCCTTTCCCCCGCTGCGGGAGCCACGCGTGACCTTCGTTGCGCCAGGCGGATCCTGGCGGCAGCGGCGCCGGGCCGAGGGGGTTAAGCGTGGGAGGAGTGTACATAAGGTGGTGGATCCGGAGCCAATGGGGATATTGCGCTATAGTTAGACACTGGATCCTAAGCGATGGTTGACCATAAAGGCTGCTCAGGGCTGAGCTGCTCTGGATGACACCGGCATGGTGCCTCTAGTTCCCGGCTTATAAGGCAGGAAAAAAAAAAGCACAGAAAAATCAGCTAGGCTTACCTGCAGTTCGCACCACGCGACTTCCACCCACGTCTCCGTGTCCAGACCCTTGTAGACCGTTTTGAAGGATCCCCGCCCGAGTTCAATATCAAACTTTAGGAACCTGCCATCCGGCGAGGTGGCAACCGCTTTCATGTCAGCCTCCTCCTCGGGCTCTTCTTTCTTAGCCTTGCCCTGGTCCTTGGAAGCATCCTGCGCCTCTCTCCGCTCCGCATCCTTGCCTGGCTCCTTCTGCTCCTCGGCGCCCGCGGCGCTGCCCGCGGCTGGCGCGGCCCGTGGCTCCCCGGAGCATTCGGCCTCCCGGCCCGGTGCCTCCGCCGCTCCCTGCCCCGCCTTCGCCCGCTCCGCGATTATCCTCCTGGTTTTGGGGAGCAGGATGATTCTCCGCTGGTGCTCCGCCTCGGGCAGGTCGAAGGCGGGCTCCTCCTGGTCCGAGTCCACCACGCTCCTCCGCAGGAACCGCTGATGGACCAGCTTGGGGTCCCTGGAGCCGGGGCCCCGGAGCGGGGGGGTAGGGGCCCCGGAGGCTGCCGGTGCCGCAGCGGCGTCCGTGTCCGCGGCTGTCCCTCTCCCCCCGCCGCCGGGCCCATCCATGTTCACACCGGTCTCTGCAGCCGGGCGAGCGCCGGGCTCGGTAGCCGCTGGAACCCCGCCACGGCCGCCGCCTCTGCTGCCCCGCCGAGGTACTGCTCTGGCATCGCCCCCACTTTCCATCCGGGCCGAGGTCTCAGCGCCCACCGCCGCCCCAGCCCGGGGGAGTCACCGCGAGCCGCGCCCGCGCCGCCACCTGCGCGGGGCAGAGCGCAGCCCTGAGGCGCCGCCACGGCCCGGCCCAGCCCCCGGGCACCTCCCCCGGCCCCGGGGCTCCGACGAGCCGGGCCCCTGGGCCGGGCCGCGGCCGCTCTGACCTGGCTCCCCTCTGTCCCCGGCAGGGGCGCGGCCGAGAGCGCCGGACGACCGGTGCAGCCCCTCACCTGCGGCAGGCCCGTGCACAAAGGCGCGGCGGGGCCGTTACTTACGTGCGGAGCCGGGGACTGCCGTGCTCAGCGCCATGCGCGGGGAAGGCGGGCGGCGGAGGAGGGGCGGCTCCGCCGAGCGTGCGCCTGCCCGGGTGCGCGGCGGGGCCGGGGGAGCAGTTGCCGGTGCGGGGCTCGGAGGCTCGGCTCGGCCCGCCCCTGCGCCGCAGCCCGCCCCCGCCGCAGCGCCGGCCTGGCCGCGCCTCCCGCTCCGTGCCCCGCGGCTCCACGTCCCTGCCCGCGGGCACCCTGCGACAGCCCCCACCCACCACCTCTTTTTGTCAGGGGCAGCGCTCCCGGGCAGCGCCCATTTAAGGCACCGGCTCCCGGCGGCCGCCAATGAGGCTGCGGAGGGTGGGCGGCCGCACCTCGTCCTCGGCCCGCGTTCCCCCGCCCCGCCCCGCCCCGCCCGGCCGCAGACAATGGGAGGGTCCCGCGCCCCGCCGCCGCCCCCCGCTCCGCGCCCGGCAACGCCCGCCCCTCGGCAGGTGCCCGCACGGGCCTGAGAGCATCCCCCGAGAGCTTCCTCCCAGGGCATCCTCCCGATGGCAGCCCGTGAGAGCATCCCTCCCAGATATCTCCCCCAGAGCATCTCCCCGGGCGCTCAACTCCCGCGCAGGTGTGGCGGGGCGCGGGCCTCAGCTCCATCCGATCTCTGGATCCAGGAGGTGGCTGTGCCAAGCAGCCGATTATCATGGCTGCAAGCAAAGGGAAGGTGACTTGAAGGGAACTGGATGCTCTTTGCACACAGCGTCTCTCAGCATTCTTCAAATGCAAAATATGACCAGGGACTGACTCACATGTGGTCACTGCAAACACCACACAGCCCACCCATGTACAGTGTGGCAGGTCACAACATGTGACAAGCCTCACGACCTTGGCTGATCTTTTTCAGGTTTTTTTTTAATTTATTCCAGACAGTTTAATAATCACTCCATGGATATTGACCCCATCGTTCACTGTGACCAACGCTTGGAATTAGCCTAGATAGAGGGAAACTGGGATCTCAAAACCCATATGTGCTTCGAATAACCCACCTGGAGCACTGCCTCCAGTTCTGGAGGCCTCAGCACGAGAAGAATATAACTCCAACCTGTTGGAGTTGCTCCAGAGGAGGTCACAAAAATAATTGGAGGGCTAGAGCACCTCTGCCCTGGAGCCAGGCTGGGAGGGCTGGGGCTGTTCACCTGGAGAAGGCTGCAGGGAGACCTCAGAGCCCCTGCAGGGTCTAAAGGGGGCTCCAAGAGAGATGGAAAAGGACTGGGGACAAGGGATGGAGGGACAGGACACAGGGAGTGGCTTCCTACTGCCAGAGGGTAGGGTTAAACAGAATATGGGGAAGGAATCCTTGGCTGTGGGGGTGGGGAAGTCCTAGAAGAGGATTCCAAGAGCAGCTGTGGCTGCCTGGATCCCTGGAAGTGTCCAAAGCCAGATTGGACAGGGCTTGGAGCACCCTGAGATAGTGGAAAGTGTCCCTGCCCTTGGAAGGGTTAGGAATGAGATGGGCTTTAAGATTCCTTCCAACCCAAATTTCTGTAATCCACCCTTAGATGAGATCAGAGAGGCGGGACACTGGCTTTGCCAAAGGCTGTGCCCTGTGACAGCTGTGACATTTCTGCTCTGTAAATTCACAATAGGATTCTGGTTTCCACTACTGCCAAGCTGCTTTCTCAAGTATTAGGTTCATACAAACATACCATATGTTTTCATAATTAAAATTTAAGTACAGTAATTTCACGATTATAAACCACACCATTTTGACTAAAATTTTGGTCCGAACCCGGAAGTGCAGCTTATAATCAGGTGTGGCTTATATATGGACAAAGAACGAAAAGTAGCTGTTTTAATTTGGAGGACAGGTGTCTGCTGAGAAAGGCAGGAGCCTCTCTTTGAAATGGGGAATGTAAACCCTGTCCCTCCAAATAATTATAATTTTGAAATCAAGGGGCTTTCAGGCAAAAATACAGGAATTAGGAATAACAGTTCTTTTCTAGGGAAATTAAAATAGAAATACAGTACTACAAAGAAACAAATTCTAAACTCTGACAAAGTCAGAGTACAAGCTGACACCCTGTCAGGCAGGGTGTTGGTAGCAGTCCCATTAAATGGTGGCTGCATCCTCCTGCAGTGACAGATATGATTCAGTTGAAGCAGTGCTCCTGTAGAAGGTGCAGTTTCCCTCTGGAGGTCCAGTGGTGATGTGGAAAAATCGGGTTTTCCTCTAGAGTCCAGTGGAGAAAGGGCTCCCTTAGTGTCCCAAAACCTCTATTTTTATCTTGGTAAGAAATGTTGGGCTCTTCCCCCTGGCTGGAGCAACTCCCAATGGGATGCAGTAATTTTATCAGTCCCACAGTGGGACTCAATGGGTCATTAGCAGAAAATGACTGGCTGGAGGAAGGATGGGTTGTGAAAAGATAAAGAACAATGCCCTGCCTGGTTTCAATGGATGGCCCATTAGCAGAATGTCTCCCATGAAGATAAGGATCACTGCCCCCACCCTCAACAGATGGCGATAGAATAGACCTTTTATCACACTCTGTATTGTAATGTGTGGCTTATAATCAGGTGCGGCTTATATATGGACACAGAATGAAAAGTTGCCCACACCCAGAAGTGCATCTTATAATCAGGTGCGGCTTATAATCGTGAAATTACTGTAAATAAATAAAAATAAAAAGAGAAGGTTTAGCAAGTAATTATTCCCTGAGATTTCTGAGGGAAACTGGCGATCAGGTAACCATAATTAGTTCTTCTATTAATTAATTTTTAGTTAAGAACAATTTAAAAACCCCAAAACTTTTAAAATAAGAAACCAGGCAGTCATTGTCAGTAGAATCACTGGTGTTTTATGTTTACAAATCACACTTCACTAATAATTCAGCCTCATGAATGCATTTGATCTTTCAGTGGTTTGCTTTTTGAAGTGTTCAAATATCAGTGATATTTCTAGGACTTGCAATTGTGGCATGAAGCATAGATTTGTGTGCTGTATAGAAACCGAACATTAGTCCTGTATGCTGGGCTCTGCACCTCTCTGCAGATGGAGATTTGGTACACAGAGAGCAGTCTGCAGTTACCAGGAGAAAAGCACGGAAGGTGGAGAGCTCTGACACCTCCTCCTACTTATTATATAAAATGACCTAAAACTCTCTCCCCAGCAACAGAAATTCCCACCACCATGTTGAAAAAGGATAAGATTCAGGCTAATGAGAGGGCTAAATGTAGCTGGCAGCATTCCACTCTGCAGGGGAACAGGAGAAAATGAGGAATATTCTAGAGCTGACCAGATACCAACCCCAAAACCCACAATCAAGGAAAATATGGGGAAAAAAGACTGGATTTCCCTGTCTGCCAGGCCTTGTCAGAAGAAGAGGGACTGTCCATACCCTCAGGTGTAGACAGCATTCCACTCCCTTCTCAGGAGGACACACGAGCACTGCCAAGCTGCACCGGTGTCCCCTGACCCCTTCCCAGGGCTCCACAGATGAAACAGTAGCTGTTCCCACAGCTGAGTTTTTGTGCTGCCCCATGCCAGATAGTGCCCAGGACTCTTCCTGTGTCCATTTTTTTACTGAAAATTCAGCAATAATCTGCATGTCACAAACTTAATTGTGATCCACTATCAAGCGCTCTGAGTCTGTTACATGATGATCTTTACTACTACTAAAAAAAAGAAAAAGCTTCTTCCCACATCTGATGTTTGACCTTTTCCATGCTTTCCTCTGCCTGCTCCATGTCCCCAGGTGAGCGGGCTGGGCAGAGGTGTGACAGCACGGGGCACAGCAGGACCGAGGGTCACACCCCACTCGGGCAGTGCCACACCGGCAGAGCAGTGTGGCACAGCGTGGGCAGCTGTGGTACTGGCCCTAATCTGATCCAGCACTCCATGGCAGGAAACAACGGCCTGTCCCTGCAGGGAGATGCTACCCAGCAGACAGAGCTTTTCCTCAGCTATCAGGAGCTGCCATTCCAGGCCTTCCCCAGTGACCACAATGGACACAGAGCCGGGGAGGGATCCAGTACCCAGTTCTCCCATGTCCTGTGCTCAAGCAGTCCCAAGCCAGCCCCCTGTCCCAAGCTCGTGCCTGATGGGTGAGGAATGCTCAGCAGGCACATGGGGTGGACTGGAATGAAACCCCAAGTACAGACTGACGCACTCTCTGTTTCTGCCATCTGCCCGAAGCCCTCAGCCACTGGGAACAGGAGCAGTCACCTACAAGCTACCTTTCCATGAGAGAGAACGTGTGTCCTGGGCAGTGAACCTCACACTGAACAGGCTGCACAGAGAGAGTGTGTAGTCTCCCTCACTGGGAATACTCCAGAACTGTCTGCAAACACAATCATGTGTTCTAGAATTACTCTGCTTCAGCAGGAGCACCAGGTGACCCACTGTGGTCCCCTCCAACCTTCCCCATCCTGTCATAAGCTATTTTATGGGTTGCCTCTGCTTTCCTCAGTTTACTACAGACGGAAGCCTGTTATTGATTCTCCTGCTGTCCTGTTTCAGCCTGTGCAAGCCAGCAGTCACACAGATGCAAGGGTTTTGTTCTACCCATGCAGCATAATACATCAGTGTGCTTTATTACCAAAAGACACGGAAAAAGATGAACAGTTGCAGTTCTCCTGATTGTTGGATCATCAACCATTATCAGAGCAAGCTGGAAGGAGCTTCACCTCAAGAGCTGACTGGTATGCAGATGGCATTGGAAATTACAGCATGTTTCAATTAACAGGCAGTGAAGGTGCTACCTCAGACTGTGACCTTAATCAAGGCTTTGACTTGGAGAACTGCTCTTTGCAGGAATGAAAGCCAAGATGCTCATCCCCTGGGTGAAGTTCTCTCTCCATGCACGGCGCTGAGTGAGACACATGTCGCCCCAGAGCACAGATGGGCATTTCCACTAGACAAGCAGATTACCACAGGTCTGTCTTTGACTCCCCTCACTTCTGGCAGGAATAGTCTGTCATTCACTGACACAGAGCAGGACAGCTTGTTCCAGTTAATAGCTAGTGTTAGTTTTAAAAAGGAGGAAAATAACCATTTTCACTTAATAAGAGCCCTTATTTTCTTCCTATGTTTGTTAGTTTCGAGTGAGGAAGCTCATTCCAGTTTGACCAGCCTGACTTTCAGGTTCTTGGATACTGAGAAATATTTTTTTTTTTTTTAATAAATGCTTGTGGGAGACCGTGGAAACCTCTATAGAGGCCTCCAGTTTTCTATTAACATGTTTTTTTATATAGTTTATAACCAAATTGAGATCAGGCCAAATACCTTTGAGAGCTACTTTCTGTTGCACCTAGGATATGTTCTTGCACCTGCACATGTGCTATGGACCCCAATGTAGTGTAATGTAGTAATTGCTCTTTCTTTGAAAGAACAATAACGATCATTTAAAAACCCAGTTTCACAATATAGTCTCCATTAGATCATCTGTTTTCTGTTCTAACTATTTGTTTATAGAGTCAATATAGATACAGTATCAGAATCCTAGAATCCTAGAATCCTAGAAGGATTCAAGGTCAACTCATTCCACCTCCTGCCATGGGCAGGGACACCTTCCACCATCCCAGGCTGCTCCAAGCCCCAATGTCCAACCTGGCCTTGGACACTGCCAGGGATCCAGGGGCAGCCACAGCTGCTCTGGGCACCTGTGCCAGCCCTGCCCACCTTTCTAGTAAAGAACTTCTTCCTAAGTATCAGTTGATCTCAAGTTAATAGTTGGACTTGATGTTAAAGGTCTTTTCCAACCTTAATGACTGATTCTATGATTCTAAGTCACTCAGTTAACAATCACAAAGGTGTAAAAAAGCATCTCTGTATGTCAGAATGATGGATGCTGTTGCCAAACTCACCTTGCAGGTCAGGGAGCCAGGCAAGAGGGGTGGGAAGATGTGTGCCACCCTCCTCAGGAGGGGCTGGGCTCCATTTATCTTTGTTTGCCCTGCAGAGTGACACTGGTGCAACATACCATTCTAGCATGCATGACAAGCTTAGACTGAAAAAACGTTCCAGGTTTTGAATTCCTACAGATTTTAATAGGTATAACAATATGCCACCACATTACCTCTCAGGTTCCTTAAATAAACAAGCTTAATTGGGCTGCACAGAAGTTAATGGGCAAGATCTTCATTGCTGTATGGATTTATGAGGTGTGATTGCTGCTCCCCAGCCCAGGAGCCAGCTGTGCCCAGGGAATTGTGTTCAGGCCTCCCTGAAGGACAGCTTAGTCAGCAAAAACACAGCTCTTTTACAATTCTATGATTTACATTGACTATCATCTCTCCACACTATGAAGGTGAGGTTTATTTTTCAAACAGGCAGAGTGTCATTTTTCCCACCCCAAATCTGACCAATGATGAATAGTTGTTTTAAAATTACTGCATAATTCCAAACTTTGTATTTAATTATGTATCTACTTTTCTTTGCCAGAAAACAATGGTTTTCAGCCTGCCATAAACCCAAATGAATTACCGAATTAATTTCCCAATGCTCTTGCATTGTTACAGGGATTGCAAGAGTTCAAAGAGCAGAATGGGTTTTTTGAAAACCTCTTTCACCTTTTGTGGTTTCCTGCTATGATCCCTCAGGTACCTTTATAATGAAAACCAAATAGATGGAAAGAGCAGTGTAAGAATCAGATCAAAACAAGGGACAGAGCAAAATAAACCAAATCAAGGAGTTGAATGTGACACTTAGTAGCATGGTTAGGATTTTCCAAAACATTAATAATTAAGTTGAGCAAGTGAATAGCCTTTACCTTTTATTTTTAGCATGAAGCTGTATTTTATCAAAGACCCCATCTAACACACTGTGTTGCAAAATAGGCAGATTTAAGACATAATGACAGTGACATTATTCTTTCTAACATAAAAATGGGGCAAAAGTTCTTCTAACTTCAATAAGAACATCTGCTGATCTTGTCTCCATGCAACACTGCTCATTATACTGAACTCTTTCATCCTGGCTTTTCCATGAACTGAAGAAGTGGTGAGAGCACAAAACCTCAGCACAAAACCCTCCCTCCACGCAAATTGCATTTAGTGACAGGCTCATGTCACAAACGAGTTCAAACAGGCACTGTGCTGCAAGGATTGCACCCATGTGGCTGACTGGTTCCAGTGACTCTTAACACACTACTGGGAGGAGCACCCAAAAGTCACAAGTACCTCTACTATGGCATTAACCCCAAGTTAAAACAATATTTACAAAGGTTAACCACGTAAGTAGTACAGAAACTGTCACACATGGATGACAACAAAAGATCTGAGGAGTCAACACCTGTGCTCCAAACAGCCTTCATCCTCCACCCTCCCTATGAGAAGCCTCCTGTTTAGTACACTGACACTTCATTTTTAAAGGTTTTTAAGTAAGCAGGAAACACCATTGGCTTCCCAAGGGGAGTCACCACATGGACACACAGAGCTCCAAGCCTGTTTAGGGGTCACAAGAAGGACAAGGAACCTTTTGGAATTCCAAGGTAACTGAGATGCTGACACCTCAGATACATGACCAGGCCTTTCAGTGCTGACTGCTCTGCTGGAATGCCAGAGCATCCTTGGAAAGCAGGCAGTACAATCAGGATAAAGAGGTCCATCCATGGACTCGGCGCTCGGACATGGAGTGTGGGCTACACAGGAGAGGTGGCCTCGTGTCATCTCATGCAGTCGTATGCAGTTGCTTAGTATAATCTTGCTATTCTCTCTGCTGGATCCCCTGCAAACATCTGAAAAAGTCATAGAATCAGTAAGGTTGGGAAAGCCCTCTAAGGTCATCAAGTCCAACCAGTGACCCAAGTGCCACATCTACACATGTGTTAAATCCCTTCAGGGAAGGTGACTCTACCATCACCCTGGGCAGCCTCTGCCAGAGCTGGGCAATTCCTTCAGTGAAGAAATTTTCCCCATTACCCAATCTAAACCTCCCCCAGGGCAATTTGAGGCTGTTTGCTCTTGTCCTGTCACTTGATAGTTAGGAGAGAAGATGCCCCGATCTGGCTACACCCTCCTGTCAGGGAGGTGCTGAGAGTGAAAAGGCCTCCCCATGGGTTTCATTTACTCCAGACTAACTCAATTTAAGTTGCATCATCCTTTTGGGCAGAATTACACATGTAATTTTTTTCTTGTAGTAAGAATTAGTGGAGAGCCACTGGCGCATGTATGTTGCAGAGTCACAGCCAGTTCTGAATTGCTTTTAGAGGCCCTAACAGAATTTTGCTCTTACTCTTATGCCTTGTAGAATAATACTCGAGAAGAACATTGCTATATTACCAGTTTCCAGTATTTGATGAATATGTATGGCACATTACTATGTCAAAATTTCCGTCTCATCTGTCAGTCCAACACAACAAAAAAGAAATTGAGAAATACCATAGTGTAAAGAAGATGCAATTACCATTTCCAGTTCCCAAGAGGAAGCCAGAAAATCCATTGAAGATCCTACCTCAGACCACAGACAATAGATTCCAGGACCAAGTCCTTTGTTCTTTTTCCTTCTTTTCCCTGACAACAACAAAAGGCTGTACATGAGCCCTTGATCTTAGGACTCTGCCGACACAGTTGGCATCCTGCATGAGGGGGGTTTAGGAGGAGCCTTTGAGATCTCTTAGTTACAACATACCTCCAAAAACAAAAGCAACATACCTCACTTTGGGTACCAAACAACAAGGTCTGGAGTTCAGGTTCAAGTGTTAAAATTCAGTATTTTCAAAACATCAGTTATTGTTCATTGGACAGTAGTATTTGTCTGATAATTTAGAATAAATGTTGGACAAACAAACAAAACTAAAACTCTGTAAGATTTGTAGAGCAACTAATTTATACTTAACAACAGATAGTTTAGATTACTTTCACAGAGTGAAATTGGTGTAATGTCCTGGATTTCCAGGTAGGCTCTAAGCACAAATGCAATGTCTCAGCCAAGGTCCCAATTCTGGTTTAATTGCACTGACTGGCCATTGATTTAAATGAAGGCAGGATCAGCATGTGATATAATTTCCTGGTGTTATTGTGGGTCTTATCACTGTCCACCTGCTTGTTGAGTAAAAACACGCATTCAAACAAATGTGAGGTCTCCCACTCAGATACATCCCAAAAATCTGCAAGGGAAATTAAAATGTGATTTTCAATCTGAAAAATAAAACAAATGTCACATACAGTAGTTTCACGAATACAAGCCGCACGGATTATAAGCCGCACCCCCGGTGCCTTGACAATGTTGCTGTCTTTGTCAATAGATAAGCCGCACCCCGAATATTAGCCACACTTTCGTTCGTCGCGAGAATCCGTGCGCAGCTTTCACAAACTGGCCAATTAGTAACAGGATCGCGGCATAGCGGGCTTTACTGGCTCGGGGCGGGGCCAGGCAGGCTCGGCCCGCTCATGGTTGCCGACGGGGCCGGCTGGGTGGTGCTGCAGCCGCCGCCGGGCTCACTGGCCCCCCTCTCCCGTCAGCACTGCCCCGCCGCTGCGTTTACGTACTCGCCCTGCCGGCGGGCCAGGCACTGCCGCCGCTGGCAGGCATGCCGGCCGCCTCGCCACTGCGTTGTTTACGTAGTCGCCCTGCCGGCGGGCCAGGCACTGCCGCCGCTGGCAGGCATGCCGGCCGCCTCGCCGCTGCGTTGTTTACGTAGTCGCCCTGCCGGCGGGCCAGGCACTGCCGCCGCTGGCAGGCATGCCGGCCGCCTCGCCGCTGCGTTGTTTACGTAGTCGCCCTGCCGGCGGGCCAGGCACTGCCGCCGCTGGCAGGCATGCCGGCCGCCTCGCCGCTGCGTTGTTTACGTAGTCGCCCTGCCGGCGGGCCAGGCACTGCCGCCGCTGGCAGGCATGCCGGCCGCCTCGCCGCTGCGTTGTTTACGTAGTCACCCTGCCGGCGGGCCAGGCACTGCCGCCGCTGGCAGGCATGCCGGCCGCCTCGCCGCTGCGTTGTTTACGTAGTCGCCCTGCCGGCGGGCCAGGCACTGCCGCCGCTGGCAGGCATGCCGGCCGCCTCGCCGCTGCGTTGTTTACGTAGTCGCCCTGCCGGCGGGCCAGGCACTGCCGCCGCTGCCAGGCTCGCCGGCCGCCCCCTCCCATCTGCACCGCCGCCGCGTTTCCTCGCCCTGGCCGGCACTGCATGCCCACGCACCGCCGGGCTCCCCCACGCTGCTGGCCCCGATTCTGCTGGGCTTCCCCCGCTGCCAGGCAGCCCCACCCGCTGGCCTTCCTGCTTCTGCCATGCTCCCCTGCACTGCTAGCCCCAGTTCTCCCGGGCTCCCCCGCCCTGCTGGCTCAGGCTCAGCCGCCCGCCCCCCACACTGCAGGCCCCGCCTCTGCCAGGCTTTCCCACCTCTGCCGGGGCCGGCCGGGCTCCAGCTTGGCTTGGGGCTGCCGCGGGCTCTCACTTCCATGTTGGCAGCTTTTAGAATTTTGTTAATAGATTAGCCGCCCCGGAATATTAGCCGCACTTCCGGGTTTCCACCAAAATTTTGGTCAAATTGGTGCGGCTTGTATTCGTGAAATTACTGTAATTCTACCCATCTCTCATCCTATATATCATAAATCCAAAGGTCCTAAGCCCACATTTTAACTTTTTCTTTGAAATTAGTGCACTATGTGTTTTATTGTTTTTAAGAGGAGAAGAGATGATTACCAAAGTCATTAGCAGCTAGGCACCAGCATCTTGCTCATTAGAATTTATGGTATTTTTTTGGTTTTACTTTGTGGGCCGGGATTTGGCCCATTTTCAAGACACAGTGACAACTGGTTGTGTAACTGAAGAGTAAGTTTATAAAACGATGTATGTGAGAGCCAAAATCACTAAGCTCCACCAAGTGGCATAAGAGAGAAGGTGTTGCCACAACGTTGGAGTATTAGAATGGTTTCAGAGGAACTGATCTCCCTTTATGCTGCCATAATTCAGTGTGCAGCTACCAAGGTTCTCTAACTTGTATGTGGCTGGTGAGTAGAGCATTGAGGGAGAGATTCCCTGCAATGTAATTATTATCCACTACTCAACTTGTGATCCTGCAGTACAGGTCTACTCACCCATCCCACTGGTTACCATGGAATCATGGAATATCCTGAGCTGAAGGGGAGCCATAAGGATCATAAAGTCCACATGTGTCTGTATATTGAGCTGTAGACACATTATGTCCTTTAAAATATACACTATAAGATAAATACTATAAATAAATATGAACAAAAACCCCAAGTTCCTTGTTAATAGAGTGCGTATTTGTCTGCTTAGATCTACTGCCAAATATTTGAGTGATCTTCTCGCTTCAAAACCACATATTAAGAACACCTTGCATGTTACAGATAATTTTAACAAACGTAGTAAATGTTTGTCTTGCAATGCTGCTACATTAGATTTCATAAAAATAGACTAAGAAATTCAAACTGATCTGCTAACAAGGCAAGCATGGTGGTATACAATTTTGCAAGCTCTTTGCATACCTTTTTTTTTATGAGGTGCATCATGCAAGTGTCACATTCCTGCATAACTAGTGCCTCTGTGGACATCTGGCCCACCAACACTTGGTGTTGCTGATTTCTGTGCCAGCAGTGTATTGGGTAGGACACACATGGTGTTACCAGCACCAAAAACAATGATGGCTCCTGCTCTAGAATGTTTCCAGACATTAAATTAACCCATATTCCTTTTTGGAAACACTAGAATAAGGATAAGACAAGAAAAACTCATGAAGACAATGGGGTACCACAGCTGCTGATAGTCTTGATTCCCAGGACAGGAACACTCTCAGAAGCCCTGCCTCATCCCACAGGTTCAGGTTGCCAATTCCACTCTGGTGTCATTACACAAATCTTAAATTAGAATTGGGCTGAGTTCAAAATCGTGTCTGCTTTTTCCAGGTCTATCAGCTGATGTGATAAAAGCCATCATTTTCATCCAGAAAAAAAAACACCCAACATTCTTCATTACACAGAACTCCAAGGATATCACTTTTAGAATCACTTAGCATGTTTAATGCCAGCCCTACTAGGGTGTTCTCTTCCTCAGTGAGTCATTCAGAATTGCAGTGCTCCCCCAGAGCAAAGATAGAGACTGAATGTACTATGGGAAAAGTGCCAACACCGTGGGACAGGTCCCATCGTGAGAGTAATAATAAAACTCCATTACAACTACTCACAGTAGTGGTTTGGGGGATCTTTTACCCTTTGTTTATTTTTAAGGAGACCATTGCATGTCATATAGCATGTTTTATATTCTGAATTTGACATAGGAAATAAGCCAGATATGCTGTGGTGTGCCCAGAGCATAGAGGAAGAAAGTACATGGGGTGAATAGAAGCAGCAAGTGCTGTGCAGTTCCCTGACCGGACTGGCATGATGCAGTGTGGTGACAGAAAGAGTGAAGCCACCACTGCAGCCATGAGGCATCTCAGAGTGCTGGCTGGTAATCACATCAGTCCAGAACTGTTGGGATGGCACTACCACAAGCCAGGGAGGAAAGGAAGGAAAAACTGAGAGGAAAAAAAGCCCTCAACTAAACAGCCCCCCAAAAAAAAGAAAGAGTGAAAAAAATACAGGACTGGATGATCCCTGTGGCTCCCTTCCAGCTTGCAGTACTCTACAGCTGTATGATTCTATGTTTCATCGGTGTCTTGCTAGCCTGACCAGAATTACTAAATCTCAGTTAAGCCCTGCAAGCTATCTAAAAATAATGTTAGATTTTAATCTTTGCCCAAGATAATTCAAGGTATTTTTCTCCCTCTCACATATTACTTGTCTCAGTAATTTCAGGACTGACATTAAAAAAGCTTTCCTAGCACAGAGAAGAAGGTAATACTATGTTCCCAGGGTTTAAAGATGAATGCCTTTTAATATAAAAGTTTCCTAGCAACATGCGTTCAGAGCCCAGAATGTATTCCAGAGGCAGTGATGCTTTCAGCATTGTCTCTATCGCTCCATCTGAGGCAGTTGCTGTGCTCTGCAGCCATTCCTGCCTTCACAACCCACAGTATTAGGGAACAGCAGTCTCGTCTTCCTAGGTTCAGCTTCTCACTGTATCCCATTTTGCTCTTACACATGAAAATATCTACCCACCCTTGTCTAGTGATGTGTATCTGTTGCTTTTCTTCAGCTTTCTGAAGAAGCATCTCCTTTTCCCTCACTGAATATCAGTCTCCTGAGTATTTCTGGCTCTCACATTACTTAGACTGCACATGCTCCAAACTAGGCAGCTCTTTATCTGTGTTTGGAGAGCTGTGGACAGCTGAAGGATGGTCATGGACCAGTGCCAGCACCTACCCGCCCGCAGCACCACATTCTCCAGCACTGTGCATGACCACAGAGCAAGAGCAGGGAGCAGGAGCACCTTCCACATCAGAAACTGAATTCCACAAGAGAAATTAACATGGGAAAAGGCTTAGCAAACCCCATTGTTTATATGACTGGGAAAGAAGAAGGAAAGGGGAAAGTAAAGGAAAGGAAGAAGGAAAGGCAGAAGGAATGGAAGAAGGAAAGGAAGAAGGAAAGGAGGAAGGAAGGGGAAAAGGATTATCCTGTAACTCCTTTGAAAGGGAATCATGATCCAAAAGATTATGCCAAGCCACTAAGTCTTGAGGAAAATCCTTTGGAGCATAGGTGTGGATACTCAGGTCTGTGGCAAAAGGTTCTTCTTCCCAGGAGCAGATCCTGACCAAATCATTGCCCTCTCTATCCCAGGATCCCCCTCTCATGATCAGGGCTCTCCAAGTGCTCAGAGAAACCACAGGGGAAGGAGGGCACAGGTAGGGAGATGGGATGCTGGGGAATTGGTGAAGGTTGAGAGGGGAAAAAAAAAAAATCCCACTCCTGACTATTTCTTGGAATTGGGCCCAAATGCCAGGTTTGTAAAATGCAGACTACTGTCTCGCTGGCAACCTGAAAAAACACTAGAAATACCAGTGGTGTGTACTGCTCCTCCCCTGGGAGCAGGGAATGCCAGCAGAAAGGCATGTTTGGGGATCAAACAGAGAATTTACACAGCCTCAAAGGAACGCTGCCTTCCTCACCGTGAGGTGCAGCTGGTCCTCAGCAACTGAAGGGTGGATGTCAGAGAATCACAGATGGGTTTGGGTGGGAAGGCACCTTAGGGCTCATCCGGTGCCACCCCTGCCATGGGCAGGGACACCTCCCGCTGTCCCAGGCTGCTCCAGCCCCAGTGTCCAGTCTGGCCTTGGGCACTGCCAGGGATCCAGGGGCAGCCACAGCTGCTCTGGGCACCCTGTGCCAGGGCCTCTTTACTGAGCAGTCTGCAGCTTGGGCTGGAATTGCAGCTCTCACTGGCTTTCACAGCTCCCAGGAACATTTGAGGATGTGTGGCATTAGGAACTATACAATGTGCAAAGGCCAAATAATCCAGATCCTAAAGAGAGATCAGCTTTGCCCTGAGCACTTTTTGGTCTCAGAGGAATAGGAGGGCAGTGGGATTTCAGACAGTTCCCAGCTAAGTCAGGCTGTTCCAGCCCTAACTACAAGGAGGCAGGCTGCTAGTGAACACTGCACAGCAGCAGCTAGGAGCAACATCTGAGCTCTTTTGTGAGCCCCTTCTCACTTATTTACTGCAAAAAACATGCTGATGAAGTTTTGCAAAAACAAGGATTAAGCAGAAGCAGCTGAGATACCTGTCAGTGGTTTTGTGATACAGCATTGGCTTTAATGCATCCCTCAACAGCAACTTACAAGACTGAATTAGAGAAGCTTCAAAGAATATTACTTTCAATTTACTCAGTTCCTACATGGAGAAATTAATCTATAATGTCCCAGAATACATCTTCATTCCTTCATTTCACAGCAGTTGTACAGTGCCCCATCCCATTAAACGAAGGTGTCTCACAGCAGCTGTACTAACTCTGGACCCTGCAATGTGCCACCGGGAATACAAAGTCAGGAGTCATGCACTGACACACAGCTCTCTGCTAGGGGCTGGACAAGCTTTGGAGTTGCCTTAGGACAGGAGGGAAACCTTATTTGGGTTTGTTTATAACATAGGTAGTCCTGAAGCCATAGGAGATATACTCTATACATTTACCTGTTCTTGTTAGCAGCCCCTTAATGTTTGGATATTATGGGATCTCTAGGCTGAGGAGCCAAAGTTGCCCAGAAAAATTCTAAGACATAGTTCCTTGCAAGGGGACCCATGACCCCACCGCAACTGCTTTGAGAATTCTTGCACCTGCTAAGAGATTTCTTCCACAGGACAATAACGATGTGAATGCCTTTTTTTTGGGGTTAGGGCAAATGTGAATTAGAAATGGCTTTAGAGGAAAACTTATCTTTGTGCATTGGGGGCTTGTGGAGGAAAGAAAGGTTCTTCATTTCCCTTTGACCACAGAAATCAGCCCCCAGACACCTCCATTTGAGAGCCAGTGCTTCGCTGAGCACAAATTCCTTGATGCTGAATGTTACCAATCCGGCAGCATTCTCACAAGAGACAGATTTGGACTTGGCAAAGAGGAGGCATAACTGGGATTCCTCTGCTGAATGTCAGGGGTGTCTCCCCCTCTCCCTTCTTCTCCCAGGGGACTGGGCTGCAAAGCAGCTCCTGGAGAGTTTCTTGTTTCTGCTAATTCTGGGATAAAAGAGGTAATTTAGGTACTCGCTATGGGACAAAAATATTCAGATAACCTTTACAATGTTAATTGCAGCATACACAACCCAAACTTAAGCCATATGTTTTCATTTGGGTCACAGAGCACACTTTGCACATTCTCCTCTTTCCTTATCAGGTTCTACATCTTATGCACTTTATTTATAGACATCTGCCTTTCTCAGGCAGTAGCTCTGGCCCTTCTCACTCTCCACAGCTCCATGACAGGAGGCTGGAACCAGGGAGTCTCTCAATCTCTACTCTCATGTAAAAAGTGATAGGACAAGAGGAAACACCCTCAAGTTCCATTTGGGAAGGTTAAGGCTGGATATTAGGGGGAAAAAAATCACTGAAAAAGTGGCAAAGTATTGGAACAGCTCTGGGACATGGTGGAGTCCAGGACTGTTCAAAATAAGAGCAGACATAGCACTTAATAATGTGGTTTAGTGACCATGGTGGGATTTGGCTGAAGACTTGATGACCTTGAAAGTTTTTTCCAATCTTAATGATTCCATGATTCCATGATTCTTCAGAACTATGAGTGTTACAGCTTCTATCCTGTACCAAGAGCTAAACAAGCCCAGAGTGCTGCCTTTTGCATCTTACCAAAGGCACAGTGGTAGAACAGCCAGAAAAAATGGAATCTTATTGTAGCCTAAACTCTATTCCTCTTCTGCCTCTTTAAGTGTGCAAGTATCACAGAACTGAGAATGGTTTGGGGTGGAAAGGACCTCAAAGCCCATCTAGTGCCACCCCTGCCATGGCAGGGAACCTTCCACTGTCCCAGGCTGCTCCCAGCCCCAGTGTCCAACCTGGCCTTGGACACTGCCAGGGATCCAGGGGCAGCCACAGCTGCTCTGGGCACCCTGTGCCAGGGCCTGCCCACCCTTGCAGGGAAGAATTTCTTCCTAATATCCAATCCAAATGTAGAGATGTTCCCCATTGTCCTATCTCTATCTACCCATGTAAAAAGTTACTCTCCATCTCTTTTATAAGCCCCTTAAAGTACTGGAAGGATGTATCTGCTCTGTTTCATTCATGCAGGTGTAGAAGAATTCCTTCACAAACACAAATGTAATAAAACCACAATGAGCTGTTATCATACATACTATTGATTCTCTGCTTAAATCCATCCTCTGGATTTCAGCCATGTACCCAGCACTACCAATAACATATCTTCAAAATTCTGCTAACATTTAATTCTTTTAAAACGAGCTTTTGAAAGCAGGACAGATCTCCTAGCCAGCCTTCCAGGGCAGAGAGAGGTATCTCCTGGCACTTCTAAGCTTTCAGTGCTATGGAGTTGTTGCAGCTGCTCAGAAGGGATCAGTCCTGCTTCAGCAGCAACTGTGGACCCAGCCCTGAGGGCCAGAGAAACCAAAAGGTATCTGCCAATTTTCCTTCCTGCTTGGTACTTGTCTTACCTCATAGACAAATTGTGCCGGAAGACCAGTTTCTGATCTCAGTTTTGCTATCCAGGCATATAAACCTAATTTCCTGATCCTGATTTTTTGTAGATTCTTGTTCTTTCTTAGTTTCACATTTTTAAGGCTTCATTTCTTTTTGCTTGTAAGCTGTGTTGTCCTAAAAAAACCCCCATGTGATGAACTAGAGGAGGAAAAACTCAGTAACACCTGTATTCATAATACCCACTTTCTTTACAGTCTTATACGGTCTTGTAAACTTTTTTTTTCTAACAGCTCTTTAGTGCTTTTCCTGCTCTCTGCAAATGACTGAGATGATGGCAAAACACTCAGAAACTTCAGTGGGAATAGAGGGGACTGCCACTGTGATAAGACTGCTGTAAATCCTAACTTGTTAACCACACTGGGCTGTAGTCATTTGAGGAACCATTTTGTTCATTCAAACAGACCACATTGTCATTATTAGTCAGTGCAGTTATTCCTTCCCCATGGGGCTGGGAAACTGTAAATAGCAAAAAGAATAAGAATAGGCGGCAGTCAAGCAACAGAATATTTAAAAGGTCATATGAAGTGCACGGCTCCAAAATACTGGAATGGCTGTATTAGAGAGTGGAATTCTGGTAATAGCCTCCCAGTTCTAAGATAGTATTAGCATAGAAAACTAGCATAGAATGGGGATTTGGAAACAAGAACTGTTTAAAAGACAGCTCTTTAGCACTCAAATTCCTTTTCTGAATGTCAGCTAAACTCTGTGAGCATTATCATCGTTTCACCAGAGGTTTCAATGGTGCTCCATTATATGAGAACACAGCAGAATGAAGAAGAACCTCAGTTGTTCTCTTTGACCTTCCACTTCCATTTCCCATGACATGTCCTCCACCTAGGCCCTGTGAAGCTCAGTAGATCCTGTGCATTCCCACAAACATGAAAACACACCCAGCTCCCCACTGGTACAGGAGCAATCCATACTACTCATGGGTGTAACCCCAGGGAAAGAGTGGAAGAGGAAGATGTATAATTGCATATTGGATAAGAGATCAATGGCTCATGAGTCCATCACCCTGGGAGATGGGACCAAGCTGCTGAGTCATTGATTATTTCAAATGATGTGCACAGTGTCTGCTGCTCATGAACACCAGAGTGGCTTCAGGAACATCAGACAAACTCAGGGATTTGTTCCAGCACCCTCCTGGAAAGCAAGCCATTTTTCAAAGACTTCAAAATCTCTGCTATTTCCATAACTGTAAGAATTGGTTTGCTTCTAGGATTTTCATCTGAAGACTATATATAACCTTTCAGGGCTTCTGTCAGAACACCAGAGATGGGGAGAAATCCGTGTTGCTGCTGGAGAGAAAAGCAAGGAAGGGATAATGGCTTCTGGCAGCACCAGCTGACAGCACCCAGCAAACACAGTCCTCAGCTGGAACAACAGGCATTACCTGAATGTCATCTTTTAGCTGGGCAAAGCGTATTGGTATCAGACAGGGAAGTTTGAATTAGACAGGGAAAGGAAGTGTGTGGCTTTCACAATGAAATGTGAAATTGTGACATGAGTGTTGTCCAAATACTTCTGGAGCTCTGGAAGCCTTGAGGACATAACCAAGCCCTATTCAATGCCCAGCACTGCCTGGGGGAAGAATAATCTTTCCCTGATATCCACCCTAACCCTCCCCATGCCCAGCTCCAGCCATTCCCTGGGTGCTGTCCCTGTCCCAGGGAGCGGAGATCGGAGCTGCAGCCCCTGGGGAGCTCTGACCTCAACCTTCCTTCTCCTGCTGAGCAAACCAAGTGCCCTCAGCCACTTCTTACAGGGCTCCTCCAGACCTTTCCCCATCTTCACTGCCCTTCTTTGGACACTTTCTAATGAATTTATTAAAATCATCACATGGCGTCTCTCTGATATGAGGTAAGAGATCACAGCAACAGAAATCTCCTCATGCAAGGCAGATGTCCTAAAGGCACTCAGCCTGCTTTTATCCACATTTTCTGAAATGCTTTGCCAGCATTTCTGTAGGTAGCTGTAGACTATCAGCCTTTTTTTTATCAAAGGATGACACAAGCTCTGCAAAGCCTGCCCAGGGCTGCAATGGCTCTCACAGCCCAGAACAAGAGACAGCAGCCATGGCTAAACCTTCTGCGAGCACACGGCTGCATTTAATGCCTCTTCCAATGTCTTAAAATAGCTCTATTTGCTTTTCTTTTGTCATGACACTTTCTTCACTCAAAGGCTGGAGCAAGAGTATTTTCTCACTTGATTAATGTCCCCCTAGCATAATGACTTATAAATAGATATAGAGCGAGTGTTGCTGAAGTGTCGAGGGCTTGAGCCCGTCTACCACTTCAGGTTTCATAACCATGAACATGCTGCTTTCCAAGACTTAGCCCTCCTCTTTGCCATTCTGCTGACTCAAAAATAGGCCTGTGTTAGGTTTTTTCATAACCACCATATGGTGCCTAGAAAACCTTTGGTACATTTGCAGTTTCCTGGGGTCTGCTCTGTATTTAAGAAGTAGATTTCTGAGGATGGCAATCATTTATGGCAGCTCAAGCAGTTTTTAGGGGTGGATTTTTACATCTTTTCTAGTGTTTAATGTTTGTCCAGCAAAGAGGCATCTGAAGACAAGTGGGTCCTCAGTGAAACTGTGTATTGCTTTTTCACTACACTGGATTTGATGTCTCCTGATTCAAAACACTTGCTCCTGCAACGAAAGTACACAGAAGTGGAAGATTTCTCTTCAGGTCTCTAAGCACATCCCCTTTTACCTGTACACTCCCCGCCTGCCATTTGTCTGGCTTACCTCTAACTTGCTTTTCTCAGTAGTCTTTATTTAAACAATCCTTCTGCAAACAGAATTGAAAGTAGTGCTGCAGGTGAGGCTGCAATGTGGATCCCAAAGAGGTTGTGGTTACATTTGCTGTGGCATTTATCTAGATTATTATCCATCTTCTCACATTTTTTTATATGCCAACAGCCACACTCTGATCAGCTTCCTTTAATTTCATCCCTGCAATGTCTAGAGATGCTTCAAATTTCTTTTCTATTGTGGATTGTTTTTTATCAACCCTAAATTTTATCCATTTTGTGGCTTGCTTGGTTAGGTTCATCAGAACTCTTTAGGTTTTATCTTTAAACTAAATTTCTCCTTAAAAGCTGTGATATGAGTCACTCACATTTACTTCCTTGGCCTCTTTGCTTTAACACCTTCTGTGGTTTCTTCTGTTCCAGAGATGAGAATAATTAGTACCCACTCTTAATTTTATAGTTTTGGAGTGTACTATTTTTGCTAGAATGAATATTCTCCTTCTTCTGAATGCATTTTAAGACAGCTGGAGGTAGGTGACTTGAATAAATTAACAGCTAAACTTCCCTACAGAACAGACCAAGATGTACTTTGATGATTTAATTCATTATTTCCCATTTTTTCTGGAAGCTGATTTTGACCTCCACAATGGAAACAGAAATATTTAATAATAATAATCATACAGGTCACCTTCTTTAAACCACGGAAATCTCAAGAACATGCTGCAGATTGTGCTGGCAGTTTGTTTTGGGGAGTCTTCTGTCTGATTTATCACCCCAGGCCTTTGATCAGCATTTTCCAAGTATATATGTACTTGTCATTAATTACAACATAAATAAAAATGAGACTGCACTTTCATTATGAAAATTGGTTAGAACAAATACAACAGCCTGAAAGTAATCTACAGTGGATGTAATATAACCCCCAAAAGCTAAATGAGTGCTGTGACAGAGATTAACTGAGCACTCTCATAAGCATGGATTTACTGGAACAAGTCGTCGGAAGTAGGTGCTTTTAGACAAGACCTGTTAGACTCTGGGATTTTCATTAAACACATTTCTGATGTTAGCTAGGAGAACAGTTCAGCAGATCAGCTCCTCTGGCTGAGTTAATTACTGTGACTTTGAAATATCCAGTCAGTTTCAGACACAGGGATTGCCCAACTCCTGCCTAATGCATCCACCTGTGTAAGGGTCGGTCTGAAGATTGCCTCATTCTTCCTCACAATCATCGTCAGAGACTGAGACCCTGAGACTCTTGAGATCCCTGGACCCCACCTCTCCCTTTGGGCAGGAGTTGTGGTCTGGCTAAGGTGGATGCTTGCCAAGGGACTGTGTAGAGGTGTGTGTGCTGTACTGTCACGGTACAATGGACTCAGGCAGGTACAGGGCTGGAACAGCCATACTTTCTGCACCTGATTCTTGAAGCCATGGTCCTCTGAACACAATAGTCCATAAATCTCCCGACCTTTTGGCCAGTGGCCCCTCACCTTGAAATGGACTATAAAATTATCACTCTCAGAAGAGACCTTTGAGACTTCTTTCTCCCCACGGATGGAAGACATCGCCGGATGACCCGAAGATGTCCCATCTGTTGGCAGCTATTCTCCCTACTCTCTCTCTTTCTCTCTCTCTCTGTCTCTGTCTCTCTGTCCCTCTGTCTCTGTCCCTCTGTCTCTGTCCTTCTGTCTCTTTCTCTGTCTCTGTCTCTCTCTGTCTCTCTCTCCCTCCCTACTTCATCATCTTTTTATCTCTCTCCTTCTCATCATTATCCCAAAACTGAATTGTTGGCCCTCAATAAATTGCTTTGCTGCTTGTTGCCGAACAAAACCTTAGCCCTTGCTGTTGTCCTTTGCACCCTGTGGTCGAACGAACCATCACAACCCCCGCTCAGGTTGTGCGGACCGTGACAACCTGGCAAAATACAGAAACAGGCTTCTGGTGCAGAACTCTTGCCACTGGCCTGGTAAAGAGCTCCCCAGCATGAGTGACCTTGGTGAGTAAATCTGTGCAAAAGACAGAAACAGAGTCGCTTAGAATGTTGTAAGAATGGATTTAAGAACTAGACTCGACCTTAGGTGGCTTTTCCAGCCTTAGCGATTCTGTGATTCTGTCCCTGCATGTGTTGCACAGACCGGGCAGCAACACAGGCTCTCCACAGCAGCAGGTACAGCTCCACTTCAACCTCACCTGGGGACAAGAGCTCCCCACTAGAGATCTCCTTTGCTCAGGTTCCACCATCCACACAACCAGCTGGAATTCAGCAAAGGTGCCTTCCCCTGTTGTGAGATGTTTTTTCTTTACATGTCCACTTGGGCAGTTCAAACACCCTATCTGATGGAAACTCTGCATAGAGGAAGCTCCCAGCAGAACAGCAGAGGCATTTCCTTGTTAAAGCAAATAGTATTTTGAGAAAACTAAGACCTCAACAGCTATAATAAAAACAAGTAGAATAACCCACAACTGCCATATGTGTGCACTTCTGAAATAATTTGCAGTTTCTTACCACAAAACAACAGAAAGGAAATCCTACAGATACTCCTGTCAGTGCTGCAATGGGTGTATGCCTCACTGATCCAGACTCAGCACAGCGAGCAGGAGTTGCCTGTTTGAAGCAGGCTCTTTCCCTGCGTCAATAACTGGTTCCTCACAATCCTGCAGCAGCAGCTGTGGGAAGACACATCAGGGTCTTGCAATCTTTCATCCAGGTTTCAGCAGTTTATAGGGAAACTAGCTGATTCCAGCTGCTCATTCTGGAGCCTGAGTTAACGGACCTAACAGCAGATAGAAACAACTTCAGATACAGAAAGATAAGGAAAATCAGCAGGGAAACACTAACGGGGAATTTAAAAACCTTTGGTCAAGTTTTTTTTTACTGGATCACTATTTCAGCTGTCAGACAGGACATACCTTACCAAAGAGAGACAGTTTGAGTGCAACTGCAGAGAAGCGTTGTTTTCTGCTATAGCTGGATAAAGACTGACACCATCCAAAAACACTTTCTGATGCCAAAAACACAGATAAAGTACATAGTGCACAATACTTTCAACAGCCTCCTGCTCACAGCAGTTCTCCAGCTTTTGTGTTTTCATTAGGACTTCACTGCTATGCAACTCTATTCCTAACTCAAGTTAACTTTGTTCAGACCTTCCTTCTGCAATACAAATGAGTTTCTCCAAAGGGAGACAGCAAGAGCTAATGGACCAGACAATGTCTGCTGTATATCATGGGTGAGCTATGAGGGAAGCCTGGTTTGAGGCTCATTTCAGTGGGCTGTGCTTTCTCTACCTGCATGTTCCCTTCAACATGTTCTGAACATAAGACATGAAAGAGCTGGATAAGACAAGCACGTCAGGTGAGGGTGCTGTGTGTGTGGAGTGGCAGCAGTGGTGCATACCTCAGCTCCCTTACCTCTTCTGGGAGCTGAGATACACAGAATCTGAGATACACCTGGAAAATCTTGTTAAAAAACATGATAGCAAAAAATATCTAAATGCAAATGTGTAAAAA
This sequence comes from Catharus ustulatus, assembly GCF_009819885.2. Lineage (NCBI taxonomy): Eukaryota > Metazoa > Chordata > Aves > Passeriformes > Turdidae > Catharus > Catharus ustulatus. The sequence goes on along the minus strand of NC_046233.1, from coordinate 20,189,101 downwards.
AAATCAAAGTTTGAGTGTAGCAGCTGCCCAGTTTCGTGACTCTTGGGCTAAAAATGAAGATATGGGTTGGAACTAGTTGATCTTTAAGGCCCTTTCCAGGGCCTAAACCATTCTGTGATTTTATGATTCCATGTCTTTTGTCACAGCTGTAAACCAAGTAAAACCAAGCCATGTATCATAGCACTAACCAGCTACCTGATGATAAAGTCAATTTTAAGAATATTGTGTTCTTTATTATTAAAAGAAGACTGTATTAGTAAGCACAAGATAGTAAAGCAAAGCTATCTTTATTAATAACTAAGCAAGGGTTTCTTGCAAAATTTAGACTAGATTGAGAGAGAGGGTTTCTGTCTATTTTCATTACATTATTTTACACTGGATGCATTTTTAACGATAATAAGACACTCTAGGAAGGATGCAAAGAGCTGTCAGTGCTATGACATTTCCAGAGTTCTCTGAATGATTCAAATAATGAAGAAATACAATAACTTCTGGATAAAACCCCTGTTAGATAGTTACTAGTTGAATATTACCTAAACACCTTTTGGGTGTTAAATTGCCTCAGGAGGAAAGAAGAGAGGAGTGATTTTACTACATTCCTACCCTGCCCAGCCAAGGACTGGATGAGATACATTTGCTCTGAGAAAAACAAAAGAAAAAAAATTAAAAAGTAAAAGAAGAAGCTCTTGGATCATAAATTCTGAAGCATCATAACTTAATAGCGTTCATTCATGTCAGTCAGAATATATTAAAACAACCCACTCCCATTAACAGCACAACATCCACCACTTCAGGATGGTAGCATTTCCCAGGCAATGCAATGAGGCCTCATCCAGCTTGACCTGGATACATCATTCTAAGAATCCAAAAGACCTTCCATTGAATTACAGCAAGTTTAAATAGGTTTCTTCTTATTGTTTCTTAAAACCAAGTACATTACACCTTCTGTGCAAACTCAGAAGGTTACAAAGGCATGGGACAGATTTAAAGAATTGCAGCAGGTTTCCCTAGAAGCATGAACATTCCAGATCTGGATCAACACTTAAAGTTTTAAAATGACAGATTCAAAAGACATTTGAACAGATTTTGGAGCATGCTCCTGGAACCCATCTGTATATCTTTGTCTTCTCTGTCCTGTGTTCCAAGCCTTGACAGAGCTGTTCATCTGCTCTCCAGGTTCTGAGCAAGGAGTGTGGGGCCCTTTGGTGTGCAGTGCCATGGGAACAGCACAGGGGCTTTCCCTCTCCATGCTCCCACCAGAGCTGCATGCTCCTCTCCATCTCTGCAGCCTTCCCCTGGGGTCTGAGGCAACCCTCACTTCTCTATTTCCTCACAAAGATAGAAAAAATTACCTTCGGGGGCAAAACTTCAGAACTAGACAGAGATGTTGCTTAGCTATGCACAGGTATTTACATTTGTATCACCTGTCCAGAGTTAAAAAGACAACTCTATTGGAGTAGTAGGGATAAAACAGCACTGTAGAGAGGTCACCCAGCCTGGCCTGATGCTCTGAGGCAGGCTCCTCAAAGCATGCACCACTCCTGCCAAGTTACAAGTTGTTCCAGCCTGTTGTTAGCAGACCTCCAGTGGTGGATAATCCACGCCTCACAATGCAGGCCAGCGGCCAGGGCCCCGGTGGAGGATCCTTTCCTCACACCAATAATGGTCCTTTTTATTCTATTTTGGCAAACGCAGAAAGGGATTTCTTCTAGCCCATAGATTAGGCTAATTCCCTTGCTTGGTTGGTTTCTGCCAGCTGAGCTTTGAAGATGCCCAATATCCAGTCCTAGAAGAGTGTTACAAGCTGTTTTCTGATGAGCACATCATCAAGGACAACACTCTAATGGTTTTTAAATTGTTTCTCTTAGTCATAGGCTTAAAATAAAAATTAAAGAGAGGCAGAAGAAACAGTACAAGCTTTAGACAAATGTAAAAGAAATGTTTAGACTGTGAAAACCAAGGGAGAACATAATTACAGACCATGTTTCACTGACAGCATGACTCATTAGAGAAGACTAAAAAAATGCTTTAAACATATATATCTGTTTGGCTGATAATAAAAGTGATAATTAAAACCAAGAACCCCAGACACTTCAGGACTCCTCAAATCCCTCATATTCTTATATCCAGAAATACAAATCAGAGGACATCCTCAGGAGGTGCACAGAGTGTGCCAATTCCTCCAGCTGCCAAATGGCTCCTGCAGCTGCAGAGCATCTGGACCTTGGACAAAACACACGTGCAGACCCAAGGGATGGTGGCAAGGCAGAGTTCATTGGGTGTATGGCTGATGTTTGAGTGGTGCCTGAGCCCCACCAGGCTGGGCTGGCTGTGAACAAGCACGTGCCCCAGCAATGCTGGGTGTGCCGGTGATCTCAGTCAGTAGCCAGGGGAGGCACTTCTAATTCAAAGAGATTTGAAAAGGCCATTTCTAACCCCCAGTATGCTCATCTGCACCTGTACAAGATTACTGGAAGCTCAGTATGTCACAGCACATCATGTGCTCAATCACAGAAATGGTTTGAGCCTGGGGTATCAGCAGTGTATCACCAAGATTGCAAGGAGCAGGGTCATTCCAGATGTGCACAAGGACACAGCAGGAGCATTGCTTGGATTGTGTTTTTGCTCAGTTTCCCAACAATAGAAAAGAAAAGCAAAACTTGACATTTCTTTGCTGAAAAAGTGATAAAGCATTGGAACAGGCTGCTCAGGGCAGTAGTGGACTAGCAAGGCCAACAGCTAAGGCCAGCTTTAAGGTTCTATGATGTCAGTCTTTTGCTGAGAAAAGTGAAAGAAAAAGAAATCTGTTGATATCTGAACACTGAACAGGGGTACTCCAAAAGGATTTACATGGGCACCCACATACACAGAGATGTCTGATGTGTGTAAATACAGGTATATAAAAATAGATACGTGTATTGATTAAATCTCGCAACAGTTTAAACTTTCCAGTTATTAAAAACTCCAAAAAGGCAGTCAAATTGCTTAAAAGCTTAAGAAAAATCTACTTTTCAGGTTTTATTATTATTCTGCATTCAGTCTACAAGCATTGCAGAAGTCTCAAGGCATGCCAAGAGAGACATAGCCATGCTGGTAAAATAAACCTCAAGGTGCTTTTGTGGAAACCTGTACTATGCTGTGTCCCTGAAGTGCCATCATTCCATGAAGATAATGTTTCCATAATGTAATTGCAGCTGCAAGATGTACCACTATTGCATTAAAATGACACATTTAACTCTGTAAGAAAATGAATGAGCACATTGCAAAAAGCCATGGCACAGTAATCACACCCAAGACAATTTTCTTCAAAAAATTTGAAAAAACCCTGGAAACCTGATTTTACATAAGTTAATTGCAGACGGTAAAAAATTTAATGGGAGGTGTTAGAATTGTGCTACAGTTAAAATATAACAGTCAGCAAGGCAAATTATGGACTGCTTTTAAAATTAATATCGAACACCAGCACGAAAAACTAAATATGTAAATGCCTTGGCAGAAATTCCGCTCTTTTCTTAAAATCAAATGTACAGACTCATCTTTGGAGCATATAACGTGTCCTTTGTGCCTCTGCCTAGCAACAAGCTGCCTGGGGCTGGATGCTCTCAGAAGGCACATTCCTATTACCCAGACCTACCATCTCTTGACATCTTCTGCTGGGTTCTTAGGGGAAATCAGTCCTATTTCAAGTTTTCTCCACACCCATTCTGTCTGGAGTAATGGGTAAGGTGGGTAGGCTGCGGAGCTCTTACATTAAACAGACTAGTGGTTAGCTGTATTCTGTCACTGCACGGTTGTACTCACAGCTGCAGGCTCACACACAATGTTGATTTTGTTTACTGTTGAAAGCTATCTTGTAAATGATGACCAATGCTCCTAATGGCTTTAACTTATTTATAGGACTGCACAAAGGCTTCAGACCCAACCTTTGCTCTCATATTGCCAAAGGCTATAATTAAATTTTAATTGACAGTCTGAATCCACCCAAGAGTTATTTCCTCATCTTTCCCAAGGACTTGCAAGGTATTGTTACCTGAACCTGGCTTGCACTTATCAGAGATGAAAAGTGCTCACAGGAACATTAGGGTTTTTACCAAGCTTTATTCAAGCCCCAGATGTAGAATAAGGAGTAACACACCTAACCTCTGTCTGAATCAAAGGTTTTGCCTTTTTATGTGTTGGATTAGAATTCCTGAGGATGGTGGCCATTCCCCATGGGAGGGCTCTCAGCAATCCACCGTGCATCTGCACGAATGCCTCCTACAGCTCCAGTCTGAACAGAGAAATCCCTTGAGTAATGGTCTCTGACCTGTTTGTCAATGATGAGGTTTGGTAAACTCCATAAAGAGGATATCTTTGCTCTTTCAGCCTACACCTCAGCAGAAAAAGACTTTCTGCCAGAACCAAAGCTTACCTTTGCATCTGGGGTTGGAAGCTGTGGAGTCTCCCCCAGAAAGGGGGGCAGGAAAGCACTGACAGAAGAGAGAACACATGAAGATATTTGTCTCTGTAGGTGTTCACTTAACTTCATTTCCATTCTACACAAAATCCTCTCCCAACCAAAACAACCCCAACAAGACCCCACAACAATACAGGCTTTAAGTAAGTTTTTTTTTCCCACACAGGCTTTGATTCAGGCAGTATATTTTTATCCTGGAAGCAGCCTGGTTCTTCCTCCTGCCAGTGTATATTATTACTACAAAAGATACCACTAAGAAGAGAAACCCACAGCTACAGACTCTGTATAAACCAAAACAGAGAAAAGCTGTTGTAGGCAAGGGAGATCAAACATGCAAACTACACAGCAGGTATCAAATGTGGGGGTTTTTTTTCATTTTAACACAAACATTTTTATATGTTTTACTGCAGTCTTGGTTCACATTCAACACAGCAAAAGCTCACTGCAGGATTTCATTCAACTTTGACAAGATCTGGATCAATTCACAAAAATACAGGCTCTCTTTCCACTACAGAATCACAGAACCATGGAACGGGCCAGGTCAGAAGAGACCACAGACTCAAGCAGGATCACTGGGAGTACTTTCCCATAAGAGATGCACAGTACACACAGGCATGACAAGCAAGGGACTCACCTACACATCCACAACTTGGAAATTGTGTTGGTAGCAGCTCCCTGCCCATGAGTGACTTCACTTCAACAATCAAAAGTGTCTTTAGAGATGCATCAGGAGGATTGCTCTGCACTGGTAGACTCAGAAATGTCTGGCAGCCAGCACACACAGCTGTGCTCTGTACCACAGTACCACTCAGTTAAGATGTAAACACTGGAGTGGGGTAGGCGGTTTAACTCTCTTTCCAGTGCGTGTTTCAGTATAGATATTAGGGAGACAATGCCTGGTTGTGCCAGGTTATTTCTCAAATCACTAGCCCCGTGAAAAAGTGTTATCAATTATGTTTGCATACATCTGCAGATTTTCTTCTTAACTGGGCTGTTGGCCTTTCCAGTAACACATAGGTGCTTTTCACAGCAAGTCTACAGTGAATTGTGTTTGAAGAGAGTGATTCTATATATTCTTGAGTTTCTTAAATCAAAGCAAGTTGTATCTCTAAACCTGAGCAGATAAACAGCGAGGCACAAGAAATACTTTTTAAATCTTACTCTCCTTTTGCTAATTCAGCTGCATAGCAGAAAAGCCTGTGCAAAAGTCTACAATTGTATTCTAGAACCATACTTCAAAAGACTAACACAAAGTATCCTCACATGTACTGTCTACAGGTCTGGTTTACCTTTACTAAAAGCCTTTCATTTTCCTTTGAGTTATTTCTGAAGACATGTTTCACCACACTCTTGATTTTTGGCTTCTAACTTGAGCTAAAAACTGAGAGCAGCTTTCTTGTTTCAGTGCATACCCAGGCTCCTCAGCACAGTAGAAATCTCAGAGTATCTGATGGCCTCAGCACAAAGCTGCTTTTTGTTCTGCCTATCTGCAGCCCACCCGGGGAGATGGCATGGCAGGTCACAGCTCCATGCCAGATCTGCTCCCAGGAAAGTTCTCCCCTGGCACAGAGGCAGCAGCTCCCTCCACAGCCCTCCCAAATGAGCAGAAATCCTGGACCTCAGTTCTCACTCAGTGTTACCCACAGACACAGTTTTGTGACTTTCTTTGCAGCAGCTTAACCAGGGTTTAGCTCAGAATTTAATAGGGTCTCTTATTTAGATTACTCAGGAATTTAAAGAGTTTTGTTAAAACCTTTGTGAAAAAAAGGTAAGTTAAACACATTTTTCAAATGCTCCCAAAGAATTAAAGCAGGTTAAAGAACTACAATGTGCAGTTGGTTAATTTGTGCTGGTTTGGCTCTGTGGGGCTGTGTTTCTTTCAAGCCTTGTGTAACTGTCCTTAATTGTACTTTCAATTAATTTCCTGAATGGACAGTAATGCTGTCTACAGGGAGGCACACCGCTTAAAAGTAAAGCAAATAATTTCTTAGGATCATTATTACAACATGGTAGCATAAGCATATATTTTATGCCCTGAGCAGCATCAGAACAAACCAACTCAGAGCACTGACCAAAGATGCCCTTTCCTACTGCTTTTTGCAGATTTATTTTAAAAAAGAAAGAAAAAAATAAAAGAGGGGAAGAAAAAAAATCTACTGTGGGATTGTCAGATAAACTGACAGGCAAGCTTTGTACCTACTTACTGGATTAAATTTCCTTTAATAAACTGGAGCCATTTCAATAACAATAATAGAATCCTTGATGTTGGTTTCCAACAATTCATCCCATGTAATAGCGCAATTACATTTTGCATTGTTTTCTCTATGACTTGGATGAACACTGTCTAAAGGCAAGGTGTTGGGAGAATTTACAGTAATTTCACGAATACAAGCTGCACTGTTTTGACCAAAATTTTGCTTCCATACTGGAAATGCGGCTAATATTCAGGTGCGGCCAATATGTGAATAATTTTCTGACATTTTCAACCCTGGGAGTGCAAACCAAGTCAGTACAAACTGCAAAGTCAAGCTCCTGCCAGTAAAACCCTGCATTTACGCGGTTGTTACAAATTGGTTACTCTGTTGCGTGGCGGGCGGAGTTGCTCTGTGCAGGCAGCACAGGGGGTGGGGAAGGCGGGGCAGCTCCCTCCTGCTGGCCCCACGGCCTGGAGGAGGCAGGGGCTCTCTCCTGCTTGGCCCCGCGACTTGGGGGGCTCCCGTCCCCACATGCCACTGCCGCAGGAGCAGGCAGGCTACATCCCCACGTCCCATCGCCCCCGCAGGTGCCGGTGGGCTCTGTGCCCCCCCTGCCGCCGAGCAGCAGCGCTGGGCCGTGGTGACCGAGCCCAGCGGTGGCGGCGGCCGGTCCCAAGCATCCCCGCCGAGCGGCAGCGCCGAGCTGGGCCACCCAGCCCTGTCGTCAGCCCCGAGCCCTCATGGCCCGAGCTGAGCCAGTAAACCCCGCCCTGCCGCGGTTCGGTTACTATTTGGCAACTTTGTTGCACGCGGGTCCTCGCTGCGAACGACAGAGTGGCTTATACTCAGGTGTGGCTTATTTATGGACAAAAACCAAAATGTTTGCCAACACCCGGCGATGCGGCTTATACTCAGTGCGGCTTGTATTCGTGAATTTACTGTACATGATGAACTCACCTTCAGTCTTTGCCCTAAGGTTACAAAAAAAAATTTAAATTCTTGGAAAGCCACACTGATCGCTGATGTCTCAGTGAAAATGGAATAAATATCTAATTTGTTTTTCTAATGCCTTGCTGCTCTGCCAGAACAGAACAGGATGGATCTCTTTACATGCTACCTCATACACATACCTCTTATTTTATCCGATTACACAGATGTTTTTAGGAAATCACCAAAATTAATAAAGATGCACTTGACTATGTCTAGTCTGAAAAACAGTTAAAAACACTTTAAAAAATTAATTATTTTTGGAACCAGGATGTTGAAGTCCATCTTGATGTCTAAACTGTGTGGTCTTTGAAACTATTAATGGATCTGATGTAAAGGTGTCAAAGCTAAAGTTTTCTGGAATTTTAATTTTGATTTCTTTAATACATTAAGAGAAAAATTATTTGGAATATATACATAATCAGAAACTGGCATCTCTCAAATTGGGACAATTGGAAATTTTAGTTTTCCTACAATATTTTCAGACAGGTGGTTTTGAAAACAGCCCCACTTTTAAACTTTTCACCCTCATATCAGTTGTGCTAGGTTTGGGAGAAATCTGGTTTTAGGACGTAAATGACCGACCAGTACCAATTAAGTACATCAGAGCAGTTTTACTTCTCACATTTTGCATTTCTCCTGACAGCTGTTCTTTAATGTCTGTGCTCAAGGTATTAATGTCTCACTTCCCATACTGCCAGCACCATTGCAGAAGCGTCTGCCAGGAAAATCTGCAATGTTACTTACCAAGAAGATTAACCATAATTGTTGACAATAATACCTGTCAATATTTACACCATAACATAAACCAAGGCTTATTCCATAAACATAAAGATGGTGGCCGGGGCATGGTGCAGCCAGGTTAAGGAGTCCACATACAGATTTCTTTCTCATCTTCCTCATCCATCTTTATACACCACTGATATTAAAAAAATGCATCATTTCTAAGCTAGGCTGAAATAATGTGTTTTCCTTTCTTAAAAATGTGAAGGTGTAAATTTCTGTCTTGGTAATTTTCTTTTTAACCTTTTCAAAATTGCTCTTCTGTATTTTGAGTCCATAGTTGCAATGCTTTTTAAAGGTCCTGAGACTGCCCAGTGTTGTGGTGTAAGTATCCATATACTCTTAAACACTACCATTAGAGTTTCTCTTCTGAAATAAAAAACGAGTGCCTAGAGAGGCAGCACACAACAGTATCCAAACCACAGCTGCCCTGGGCTCAGCATTAGGACATTTCCTGTCTCTGTCATTGATTACCTCTGGTTTGTATATTAATCCTGCAGAAAAGCAATGGCAGAGAGAAGGATAAATTCATATCTCAATGCTCCTGCCTACTTAGGAAGTCAGAAAAATGGTTTGGTGGTGCTCAAGAAGGAAATCCTCAGAAGGGACTAATGACTTCCCCTTGAATTATAACCCTTTTACAATCCATCACTCTGATTTAGGGCCTCGCAGTTCGCCCTCCTGGCAGCCACTGCACTGCAGTGATTCTCTACAGTCCCACAGCAGAGACAGCTCTAGTCCAAAAGACTAAATTGTGTCTGCATCCATGCCTTGAACCCAGCCTTCCCTGGGCCTGTGGAGGCTGGCAGTGAATAAGGTGTGCAGATGCAGGCACCTGAAGCCTGCTGCAAGCACAGGATGTAGCTCGTGTTTAGTCACTGCAAGTTCCCTTAGGAACCAGACCCAGTATTGAACTTGCATTTAGCAGTGCTTCGTCCTGAAGCAGCTGATCCTGAAGCAAATCTGGGGATTCTGTGGTTGCGTCCTTGTTCTATCACAATGGGATTGGACACAGCCAGCACTGCTGGATTTCCCTTTGAGGCTTACTCTCCTTAGCACGTCTGGCTTGCCAATGTTTTGAGGCAGCAACTTTTCCTCCTTCTCTCCTCAGACATTTCAGTTACCTAGCTTCAATGAAGACCCACAGCTTAGAATGACCTTCCCCCTCCAGCAGATAGGTAAAATTCTTTTCTGAAACGAAAGAGTGTGTTTTGCCTAATAAAGTGCAGCAGTGTAGCTGTCAGAGCTTTCTGGTAACTCCTATCCCAACAGCAGGGGTTCAGATCTGTGCCCCAGACAACCTAACCATGGCTTTGTCGCTGTCAGGGTCAGGGTGCTCTGCCTCTCACACTGCAGTAGTGTCACTTTCCCCAAAAATATTTGCTGTATCAGCAAGAGCGATTTTGGGTTGGCTTTTCCTATGCTCCCCAAAGCACCTCTGAGCAGCTCTGTGCCAGGTTGAGACCCTAAACTTCTTGCACTTCTGGGCATAACCCCAAATTTTTATCTAGAACTACCAACTTCCCTCCTCTAAAGCCTGTGTTTTAATGTGAAATTGCATCTTCACCCTGTAGACCAGAGGGACCTCAGTCTTATTAATACAATCTGGACATCCCTGGGGTGAATGGGGAACAGCTCCATCCTCAGACTCTTCAGGGAGGTGAGGTAACCAGGGCTCAGTTTTCAGGCAGATCCAGGAGCAGGATGCTCAGTGAAAGAATTTCTTTAGGTAGAAGCACAACTATGGATTTTAATCTCCAACTAGACAGGGGGTTTAAAAACCACATTTACAGATCTAAACCTCATTTATTTGTGGGTAATCTCCTCTACACCTCAGTATTTCAGTAACACTGGACTGATCTTCAACTCCTTTACATGAGTAATGGGAGCATTAAACAGATGCTGGCAGCACAATTTGGCAATGGCAGAAACTGTCACAGTAAAGTTAAAAAAGTAAAATATGCATCTTATGGGGCAGTTATCCTAAACTTACATTCCATGTATCTACAAAGCTTCTATGAAAACAGATAGGAATTATTTATATCAAATACCCTGTAAATACAAAGATGTTTATGTATCCATGGGCAATATAACTTTTATTATTATATTCTTGATGCCTTTTGTATTTATTTTATATTTTATTAATTCCATGATCACTATACTCTAAGTCAAAGAAAATTATTCATGACTACTGCAATCACTAAGATTTAATAAAAACCCAAGAGTCACTCAGCAAGTAAAAGTAGAAAAGTCAACAACAGGAAATAGTTGCAAGTATAAGCATCTAGTGAAGTGAAAACACGGCAACAGTGCTAATAAACTGGTTGTGTTGGAATTAGTTTTACACAGTGGATCAAATATTTGGTGAAAAAAAGGAAGACAAAGCCAGATGGCGCTGCTTTCATCAGGCAACAGGTCTGGCAAGAAAAAGCCCTTATGTACACAGGTGTTTCTGGCAATAGGAACCAGAAGAGAGAAAAATTTGCAATGTCTTTCTGATAGTCTGTCAGTAAAATACCAGAAAATTTGTAGTTTTACGGACAGGTCTCAGCATAACTGCAGAGGAGAATGCAGACCACAGACAGAATTAATGTCTACAGGTTCTGCTGAGGCCACTCGGTACTTCCAGGTGAAACAGATTTTAAAAATTTCTAATGTATCAAATTTAATGGTGTCAGTCTAGTCTTTTCTATAGGCTGAGTGTTCACATCCCAAAGCTGTCAAGTTCTTTTAATATCAGCTTTAAAAGCAATGCCAAGGACTTCATCCAAGTCAACTGTCCTTCCCTGGTTCAACCACAAGCTACCAGGCAAACTGTGAGAGGTGCTGCATTAAATTCAAACAAAATGATCACAATAGTGATTTCTGGCCTTGAAATTCCATCTGGGTTTGAATTTCCGCTTACTATTTTAAACTGTGTGTCAGTAATAAACAGCAATCTGTGTTTGGTACTTAGTTGGTCTATCACAATGGGATTTGAAGTAGATATCACTTTAAGTCATCCAGACCTAAAGATTTCATATGGTTTCCTTAAAATCAAACAAACAAATGAAAAGTTATACAGTCAAATTTCTAGCTTTCCAAAAAGCTTCTGTCTATGAACCTGGCAAAAGAAAGCATGTAAGAGATGCAAATTTATATTTGTGAATTCATATATTGGAATACTATCATGACAAAGAAACTACCAAAAAATGCTTGAAGGCCAATGAGCAGGAGCCAGACCTAAGTCACCAGGTCTGACCTCATAGCTTACCCTACTTGAGCAAAATGTTAGGCTAGCTGACCTCCTGATGTTTCTTTCAACCTGATTTCTCCAGAGAATCTAGCAAAAACTTCCAGAAATTCTGGAAAAACTAACTTTATCTAGGAACTCTATCTAGAGAACAAAACCAGCCCCATTGCTTGCGCACTCCAGACATATGGGCTCCCATGTTGCACACATCAGTCACACAGTTAAGCCTATGCAGTATTTATGTGCACATGCAATGCACGTAAGTTTATCCCATTGCACACTGTGGAACCTGAACGCAGTCTTGAGAGAGCACAAAACCCCCAAAAGGGATCAGGCCCTACAGCCCTGCACATAGACAAAATCCTTCTGCTGCACAGCAGCTCTAAAGCCGTGACTGATGCTGCAAAATTGGGATAGCTAGCAAACATCACCTGGTTTTTTTGGTTGTTGTTTTGCTTGTTTATTTGCTGTTTGTTGGTTTTGTTGTTTTGGTTGGATTTTTTTTTGGGGGGGGGTTGTTATTTTTGTTTTGGTTGCTTTTTGGGATTTTTTTAAGGATAGTAATACTAATAAAAGACACAACAAATGGGGAGGGGCTGCACCTTGGCAATGAAGGCTGCTTCTTTCATGCCTTTCCTCTGGGCCACTGAGAGCAGGTGCTTGTGCTCTCAGGAGCCTCAGCACTGCTGTCACCTGTGGAGCTGGTTGTCTACCTCGTGGGCAAATTGTCTCTTTTTCTTCCTTCCTCTCTCTCTTTCCTCTCCCCGTAAATCTTGGAAGCTGGGAACTACTGAAAGCATGAGTCTGATACAAAAGAACCCTTTGAACAACTAATTTATTTCCTTTTTTCCGTTACTTTTTTTTTTTTAATGCATTTCAATAGCACACATTGTTCTACGAATTACATTTGGGAGTAATTCCATACACAAAGGCCTTTTCATTTAACTAGATTAGTCTTTTCATTGAATCACCAACTGTAGCTCTAGGGCCTAAGTCTTCTTATTTACCTGATAGCTATGTGGGGCATAAAATTCAGATTCACACCTGTACTGAGACCTGGCATTTTAAACAGGTGCATTCTTTACTCTGGTTTACAGATAACCTCCTTCCACTCCCTCTTCTAGACCACTGCTGCACCTCTGCACAACTCTGAAAAGTACATTAGGTTTGATTTTTCTTTGAATTCCTTGTTTTGAGGTATATTACTGCAAATGGGTCATCTGTGACCTATCACTGCCTATATATTTGATGAAAAAAGTTTAAATTAACCTTTCAAAAGTAAACATTAAACCCCAGAGTTTGCACACACATGTATTTAAATCATTCTCCATCTATTTGATATAATAAAATCTATTAAAAGAGTTTAACGATAGTAAGAAAATTCAGTTGGCTGGAATGAAACAATAACAATACAGTTTGGGAAACATAAATGCAACTGATTCTTAATCTCATTCATTACCTAGATGAAGACTCAGCGTCTCTGAAGTGAACTACCACTACTCTAAAAACACACCACCACCTCCTAAACATCATGTTGTTTGTGTATTTTGTAACAAACAGCTAAGTTATGCAGCTTCAGGCACATGCAAATGTGATTTTTTGAGCAAGACACTTTACCAGTTAAGAGAAATCATTAACGCACATCACAGTAAAAGACATCACATAAAAGACAATGCTGAAGCCTAGGAGAACTTTTAGACAAGCCTCACCATGCCAAATTTGCAACTTTATACGTCATTTCATTTCAGCTCTATAGTCTCCACAACAAATTTTGCAGGAAAAACACATCTTCTAATTGTACAAGTGTATAAATGTACACACATATATGTACTGTGGTTAAAAAGGGTGCAGAGATTCTACTAGGATTTTGAAAGGAGAAATTAATGTATACTAATAGACTAAGCTATGCCATTTCAGCCAGAAAGTGTAAAAGTTATGAAGTCTTACGACAGAGGATAAAAATAGGAGCTTTATTTCCTCCTGTCGAGTCTCTTCTATCCAAACTCCTGACATTTCTATTTTAAGTACAAGGCTGTACCTAGTTTCTCAGATAACATTGTGTGGTCACACTCCCTGAAGAAGGAAAAGGCGCAGCAGTGTAAGACACACCAAAGCAGGCATTCCAGGAGGCAGTTCATAGAAAGATTAAGCCAGGAGTGCCAGATCTCCTCAGGAAGTGTGCTCCAGAATTAGAGAACAGTACAACCACCTGATAACCTGGCAGGCTGTCATCCTGATCTAAAAAATATATAAAAAATGGATCATCAGGCTTTCCAGGGAAGAATGCCAATAATTTGTATAAAGGGCTAAGGCTGGGGGATCACACAGCTGTCTCTGAACACAAGATTTGGAGTCAGGCAACACGCCACAATGCCTGCTGGGCCCAGGCACAATTCTCTGGTTTCCAGATGACTTGTGGCCATGCTTCAGATTTGTACTTCACATTCAGATGAGATACCCATGAGTACTCCCAGCCACCTCCCTTCCAGAGGAGCCCAGGGCCATTGGGTCCCTCTTCTCCCTAAAATCACTCCTGTCAGGCACAGCCTTGCTGACATCTGCCCTGCAGGCACATTGGCTGCTCACCAAACAGCATCCAGCATTCCAGACTATAGAACAACTGTTTGCACAAGGCAGAAAAGAGCAGATGAGAGGCTGATTTGAGTGTTCAACTGATAAGCTGTGAACACAGCACACTGCACAGCAATGTATGACTGCGTGGAGGGCAGCAAGCCCAGGGGAAGTGAGCGCTACTGCACAGAGAAGTCCTTTGTGTAATGGGTAGTACTTGCCCTTTACAGAGAAAATTAACTGCCTTACACTTCTAAATGCGTCAAAAATTAATCCAAAAGAGTACTGGTAAATTGTATATCCTGGGTCAGAGCATTTTCACAAACTCCAGGCATCCCCATTTTAATGCTAAACCACTTACGTAGATGCTTCTGCTTATTTCTACGTAGGAGCTTACTCATTTCCTTCTGGCACAAGTCCAGCACTGCTGGAAACCTCTGTCTCAGAAAAACTGTTCCAAATGTGCGTGTCAAGCAAGGCAGCACAGCTTAAGCAAAAAAATATATTTAATTACTGGCTTCAAGGTTTTAATTCCAAAAATGGACAAACATGATTGCTGAAACTGATCTTCCCAATAGAAGAGGCTGGAAATTTCCATATGTGCTTCATGCATTAAGCCCATACCAGTTGCTTGTGAGCAGGTAAAACCAAAATCACAGAATCATGGAATGTTTTGGGTTGTAAGGAACCACAAAGATCATTTTGTGATCACAACCCTCCTGCCATAGACAGAGAACCTTCCACTAATGTCTTTCCAGAACATCTGGAAAATGTTCCAAAATGTTTTTCTAGGTCCTACTGATTAGGAAGGAAGGGCATTATCCCTTGCCTTGATCACTGGTTTTTCAGGGAAGCTCATGGTAAATAAAAAAATCCAGGCCACTTTCAGGACTCTGATATTAACATAACCATTGATTCTTGAAGCTGCCAGGCAACCCTGCAGTTCAAGTTATTCTGGGGCATTTCACAGAAGTGCTGTCCTTTCCAATTGTTTCTATATTTAGGATCATTCTGGGCCTGTCATATAGTCATCAGAGTGATTTTGAGGAAAAAAACCCACAAAATGGTTAGTAATTACTAACAGCTTGAGAATCCAATAGAGACTGGAAAATTCCTTCACAGCTGAGATGTGAAGATGCAGAGCAGTGGGGGTTTTGTTGTTTTCAATATTCTCATCTAGACTTCAATGGCTGTTCTGACAGTGGTCCCAAGGACTATCTGCGCACCTTCCAGTATCTGGTCTGCACAACACTCACCAGAACCCCTAACTCAGACTCCTGGGACAACACTCACAGTCTCTCTTCTTGTACTTGACATGCAAACAAGACCTACCTACTATAGAGTGTTGTCTTGTTTCATTGCATGGCTGCAGACTGATCACATCACCAGTCTGCCTCTCTCTGACCACAGTTTTGAGTCTATTTCCACATAGGGAGCACAGGGTCTTTTCCATAAGCAGCAAAATACTTTTTTTCAGATTCAACCCATAGAACTAACTCAAAGTCTGGATAACATGGAATTTTATTATTATACTGGACTGACAAATGTGAAGTTTCAACAGAGAACTACTGTTTCAGACCGTATGTCTCACAAATACAAATCCAGCTGTTTCCCAATTTCACTGAAATGACACCCATTTCCCACAGGATTAAGAACAGGTCCTACTCTCAGGTCTCCTTGGCACATGATTGTGCAGCACACAGGGAGTTAGCCCACAGGGGGAATCACTCAGCACTGTCACTGTCATGTCCAAAGAGCAGACCCCTCATTTCCAGGACTAAGGGCAGAATAATTTCACTATAGCACATCAAACCTTTGCAACCGCCAGACAAGGTTCTTAAAATGCATTTGCACAGAGGTACAGAAGATGAAAAAGGGGTCCTTGAAAATATAGCAGTATCTCTGAAAATGTCACTGGATGCTTGCAACCAGAGAGGGCTCTGACCAGGTTGCCCTGGGATCCAAACGAACAATTATGGTTCATGCACATTTAATGACTGTTAAATGAACAGGTAATATATCTGATAAAGGCTGGCCTAGCTGAGTGTATTACTGAAGTTTGGCTACCACAAACCTAAAAATTAAAGAAAGCAATATGTCTTTTTAAGCCTTGTACTTGTTAAGAACAGTGTAGTTTATACACATGCACCTTTGCTGTCATAATACATTGTTTCTTCCGTTTGCTATGGACTATAACAACAAACTTTATTGCTCTCTCCAAATTAGTGTTTTCTAACCCACTGCACTAACAACTACTCAGGAACATTTTCAGTGCAGATGAGCAGTTCAGGCTTTAAAAGAGATTACATGTGGTCATATAAAACCCAATTACTTACATTTATTTTTTACATTTCAGCTCTTGCTGGCAGTTGTTTCTATGCATCTGAATGTTCCTCTGATGTCTCATCATCACCAAGCCTGTATGTTGTTTGGTTTTGTACATCCTCCTTGTCACTGCACAGCTGGGAAAATAAGCATAAGCATAGACAAAAATGTAAAGGACAATGAGGGGGAAAAAAGAAAATTATACTGAAATCCTATAAACACTGATCAGAGAGCTCTTAAAATCAAATTCTATCTTTCCACTTTGTCAAGACAGATTTCTGAAATGTGCCATTTGCATCCACTACCACTTCCCCACACACAGAACCACCCGCAGTGTGATTGCTGGCCAACACCGAGAACCGGAGCTCAGCCCGGGCTGCCCCGGGCCCGGCCCAGCGCGGAAACCTCCGCCCGCAGGCAGGCGGGGACAGGCGGGGAGGGAGGCGGGGAAGAGCGGGGGCAGAGCCGAGGGAAGCCGGGCGGGAGGGGCCCGTGCGCCGTGCGGGGAGGCCGGGCCAGCTCCGAGAAGCGCTGCCCCGCAGGGAGCTTTCCCCTCCCGCCCCGCCCGGGACAGCAGTGGCCCGGGCGGCCGCGATGGACTCCGGCAGCGAGACCCACGAGCTCAACGGGACGGTGGAGGGCGCGGAGTCGGCGGCCGAGGAGCAGGTGAGGGCCGGGCGGGGTGCGGGGCCCGCGGCCTTCCCGGCGCTTTGGCCGTCCCGGAGCTGGGGGACGGGGACTCCGCCAGGCGCGGCGGTGGTCGCTGCTGCTCGGTTTTTATTGCTGGCTTTCTGCCTGCATTCCGCGCCGTGTGCCCGGGCAGGCCGGGCAGAGCATCCAGACAGCTCCCGGCTCCTACACCTGTCTCCAGGGCTCTCCTTCCCGGGACCCGCCCGCAGCTCGCTGTGCCTGCGGGGCTTTGCCCGCCCGGCTGGCTTGGGACAGATACCCACGCAGAATAAGCAGGTACAAAACTAGGAGGAATTACTGAAGTGGTTGCGCCTGTATGGTTAATTTCCATGCAGTAAGCAAAATAAAATCAAGAATACCCAGCTTTTTCCTACTCTCATGTCAAAAAATACCGGACATCCTCACTTGGAAGTATTCATTCCACATTCTGTTTAAATATAAAGCATGTTTGCAGAGCATGCCACTTATCTGGAAAAAACAGATGGGTAAAAGAGTGTCTTTTATCTTGTTTTGGAAAGGACTAAACTCCAAAGGCAGCTCTTACTTCAGCCTAAGTCACTGCCACACAGAAACCACTGTACTAAACCTTCTTCTGTGTCACTGGTAAAACGCTCTGGTTACAGACTGGGCTGATCATGTAGCACATCTGTCCTTCCTCCATCCCTCCCTCCCTGCCAAACCTCAGAGTCATGAATATCAAACTAAGAAAAATAAAAACCTCGTTTTAATAAATCCTGGAAATCCTACCTAAAGTGAATCAAGGCTGGGATATGCAGGTCAAACTGATGACCTGGAGTGGTTTTCTCTAAACGTCTGAATTCTCTCATATTCAGCTTTGTGATTGCATCACAAGTACTCTTGATGGGGGGGGTTTCCCAATGTGGTCTGCTCCAAGAATTTTTCAGCAACTTTCCTGTTTTACTTCATCTTCAGTTGCAAGCAACCCTCATTTACATCTTTCCCATCAAAACTCAAGTTCTCAGTGAGTGCCATATAAAGAATAAGCTGTGAGATGTGCTGTTCCGTTGTTTTAAATGTATACAGTGGCACTTCAGTGAACTTCATACATCTCTAATTTTCTCACACACACAGACACAAAGTATATGCAAGGTAAAACATATGGGGACAGATTTTTCAAACACCTATCTTTGAATAGAAGATACCTTAAAAACTCTGCCAGTGTTGACAATTCACACAAACAAAAGAGCACCCTAGCTCAGCAGCCACCTAAACCTGGAGACATCTGCATATTAGAGTCAAAAGTGTGTCTGCTTTGAGGAATGCTCACAGGCATCGGAACATGGGCCACCCTCGTTTCCTTCCTTCCCATCCCAGCATCTGTCTTCTCCTCAAAACAGGCTCTCTTGCACATCTTCACCACTGACCACTGCCTTCTCATACAGAAGAGCTGACATGAAATGCAGGTGTAGTTGTTACCTTCAAAGCAAGATTAAGAAGAGATCAGTTAAGCTCTCGGTAGTGCTGAACAAGTGGTCACACATGATTTGATGTGGTTTATTTTTATTCCAACATTCATTTGAATACATATTTTAGCAGCTATCAGGCTTTAGAAGCAAGAAATTCCTTGCTTCTAGGATTGGGTTGGTGTAGCACGCCTCACTGACTCATGTGTGTAATTATACCTGGCAGAAGTGTCTCATCTTTTTTCAAAGGATCTGTTCATACAAATACAGATTGCAACTGTTTTTTGATCCATGTAGTTGCTTTCCTTGTTCATGGTCCGTATTGAAACATTCTCAATCTATCATGTTGTAAAATCTAGTTTAGTGTTTCCAAGGTAACAGGGTGTGCTAGATGAAGGAGTTAAAGAAGAGCTATGAACAAGGTGAACAATATTTGGAGAGAAATAAACAGCTTTAATCATGTTATTCCTAAAAATGTGTTGAAGTCTGTATATTCAGAAGTAATTTGGAACATAAAAGTAATTTGAAACAAGGCAGTTTCTTGGCATCATACTGCAAGTAACCAGCTTGTAGGAACTTGAAATTATTTTGCTGCATATAGGCTGAAATATATATTCTCCTTACTGTCAAACTGAATATACTCCAAATATTGATATTATTGGTGATAAGTTTTTGCTTGCATGTTTTTTAAGTAGCTAGAGTAAACAGTCTGTTAACCACAAAAAATAGTCCACAGACCATTTGTGAGAAATAGTATTGTAAATCAAATGACTGGAATGAGTAGTAATAATCCAAGGCAGAAAAAATTATACAGGAGCAAACTTCTATTTAAATAGCTGTGTGAACTAGTTTAAGTTACTTCTTCATTTCACAAAGTTAGTCATGCGGTGTACTGATTATTTTACACTACAGTAATTTCACGAATACAAGCCGCACCAATTTGACTAAGATTTTGCTCCTAAACTGGAAATGCGGCTAATACTCAGGAGCGGCTAATATGTGAATAATTTTCTGACATTTACAACCTCAGAAGTGCCAACCAGAGTGCCGAGCCGAGCAGCTGCAAAGTCAACATTTTGCGATTGTTACAAATTGCTACTCTGTTGCACCGCAGGTGGAGCCTGGCTGCCTGCAGGCAGCACGGGGGGCGGGGAGAGAGGAGGGAGAGCTCTTTCCTTCCCTCCTCTGCCGCAGCCCAGGGAAGAGACGGGGGGGCCCCGCGCCGCCATTGCGGCGGCCCGGGGAGGCGGCAGGGGCCCCGCGCCGCCATTGCCGCAGCTCTGGGAGGCAGCGGGGCACCCGCGCCGCCACTGCTGCGGCTCTGGGAGGCGGTGGGGGGCTCCGTCCCTGCCTGCCACCACAGGGCAGCGCCGGGCCGTGGTGACCGAGCCCAGTGGCAGCAGTGGCTGGCCCCCAGTGGCCCCGCCGAGCGGCAGCGCCGGGCTGGACTACCTGGCCCCGTCGGCAGCCCCTAGCGGGCCGAGCCTGCACAGCCCGAGCCGAGACAGTAAACCCCGCCCTGCCGCCGTTCTGTTACTATTTGGCAACTTTGTTGCACGCGAGTCCTCGCTGCGAACGACAGAGCGGCTTATACTCGGGTGCAGCTTATTTATGGACAAAAAATGAAATATTTGCCAACACCCAGAGATGCGGCTTATACTCAGTGCGGCTTGTATTCGTGAATTTACTGTAATTTTATGAGTAGAAATATTCTAACTGGGTCCTGGAACCAATACAACTTTAGGGAAACAGTACTTGGCCCTCCGCAGACTGTACTTTTTCCTTTTTTATTATTAAGTATTTTAGCTCTCAGGAGTCAACGTGATTACCACCGTTTTTTTCTTATTGTAGTCATACTCGCATTTTCTGTTTTTATAAAAGTGATTCTTCTTAAGCACAGGGGTTTGAAGCTGCTAGAAAATCATGAGGTCTATGAAATACAAACACATGCTGATTTTGTTTTTTTTTTTAATTTGCCTACAACCACAGCATGTCAAGATGTGATTGCAGAGTTCTCATGAACCAGTCAGTGTTACACTGGGTTGGTACTTGGGTGAACATCTTCCCTCTCTCCTCAAAATAAAATTTTCATGGGAAATGAAATTGATGATTCATTCCAGAGCCAGGGGTAGGGGTTTTTTTCTCTCTTGTGTCAGTGCTAAACTGAACAAGTGATCTAATGTTTTGTTGAAGGAAAAACCACAGAATATCTTCTGAGGAGGTTTACAAAGGATCCATTAGAGATAAGGAGACCACGAGGATGGTGAGGGCCTGGAGGGGAAGCCTTGATCTGTTCAACTGGAGAAGAGGAGGCTGAGGGGAGACTCACTGGGGTCAACAACTTCCTCTGAGAGGCAGAGGAGGGGCACTGATCATTATTATGTGGCAAATTTCCATTGTTTGATAATTCAGACTTATTCCTAAACACAAGAGTTTCAGAAAGCTTGCTCTATGGCATTACAAACTCAGAGATCATTCTGGTCCATTCTCATTTTGAATCAAGGCTGCTGTCCCATAAAATTGCATTAATAACTAACCCCAAATAGAAAGAAAACTGCTGTAATCCTTACAGTAACAATTTACTGTATTTAGAAAAGATCCTTTATTGTTTTCAAATATTTCCATTTTCAGTGCTGTTTCCTTCCTGTTGAATCACC
This sequence comes from Catharus ustulatus, assembly GCF_009819885.2. Classification (NCBI taxonomy): domain Eukaryota; kingdom Metazoa; phylum Chordata; class Aves; order Passeriformes; family Turdidae; genus Catharus; species Catharus ustulatus. The sequence continues at coordinate 20,167,781 of NC_046233.1, read as the reverse complement.
AGGTGGAGCTTAGCTGTGATTCATGAAACTTAGCACCTAAGGACATTTGCTGCAGAGCCACTTGTATTTGCTTGTAACCAGTAAATCCTTTCTGTATTTCAAAGGAACTCAGTTCTTCTAGGTGTACCATTGAAATGGGGAGTGAAGGAAAGCAGGGACGAAGTCTGTACTAATACAGGAGACTGTGAACTGGTATCATGCAATCTTGGAGTGAAAGTTCCATCTTAGAGGAACAAAAATATTCCCATTTAGGACATGGCATTGTAGCTTTATCCTTGCAGAGTGCAGTGCTCTGGGCAAGCAAATAGCCCCTGCTTCTGTGAGGAGACCCAGAGTGGTACTGCTGTGAGGACAGCACCATGTCACTGGGAATACCAGTTCTTCCATGGGACTCTTCCAGTCACAGATGGAGCAAGAGGGAGATGCTTTTCACTCCTGTCCTTTGTCTAACTGTGCACAGACCAGCAAGGCAGGTTGGTGTGCTGAGATGCTGAAGCTTTGCAGCACTGAGGACCTGAAGCCAGGCAGGGAATACTGCAAAGAATCCAGTCCCAACTGCACCTGGCTCTTACACACGTGAGCACACGTGCTGGCTTTGCTCAAACTCCTTTGGAGACATGAACACAAGGGCTTAGCTCATCTCTACCAAGGAGTTTAAATGTTCAATGTGTGTGAGGAGGTTTTCTGGTTGCACTGAGACTGAAGCAGGTCACGTGCAAGGCATACTGCTCCTTTGCCAAGTGACACCTGCAGGAAAAGCCTTCCTTTGCATACATCCTATAAAATGTCCAGACATCCCACTGTCCCTGTCCACAGCCCTGTGGGTGCTCACAGCACAGTGAGTGTTTGGTGCTCTGGGCTGCACACATTGCTGCATGCCTGGAATCTCCCTGAAACCATAAAGCTGCATAACCAAGCTCTGCTATCATTTCCCTTGTACAGACTGTCACTCTCCTGAGCTTAAGGCAACATCTCTTCTTTCATTGCCTGTCTATATATTGCTGTGTAACACACAATCTGATCTTAAAAAAGTGTCCATGTAGTACTGACTGCATCAGCTTCAACACCTCTGGCAGTGACCTTCAGCTTGCTCCCAGAAGACAAGGCTAATTTTTTTGTTTCTTTGTTTTACGGTTTTCCAGCATCAGTCAGGAGACATGAAGTGAATGTTTTCATGGGGTTTTCATGATTACAGGTCATTTTTCCTGGTGAAGGCAAGATCACAGGCTGAGAAAAAGCTCTGACATTTGCTGCTGCCCTATGACAAATTACACTCAGTCAAATACTCAGGCATGTGATGGGTGACAACATGTCTGGTGAAAATAGGTCAAGTTTGGTGTTTAAATGCCCTGGAAAAACTGTCAATGTGTTCATGAATATCTACCCTATTTAAAAGGAGGCTTTTAGGTCAGGACTGTGGCAAGCCTGGCTTGGGAGTTGATCATGTTTACTGCTGCTAAGGAGAATAATTAGAAGGTATCTTCTGCATTTGAACTAACCTGCAAACCTGACTTCTTTCACAGGATTTTCTGGCAAGGAGGAACATATTTGGACAGTAACAAAGTCTCTAAGAAGTAGGTTTAAAGAAGTCAGCTAGAATAAGCTTACTTTTCTTATGTTTGTCTATTATTCTTGAAGTCTAGAAGTAAGAGCAGCAAGAATGAAATTCCTAACCTGTTCAGAGACAGCAGGATAGAGGATCACTTACTCTTCCTTCCTCATGGAGTTGGGTGGCTGAGTCTAACCTAGTTACCCTAAGCTGCATCTAATCCATGGAGAAATAGCACCTCTGGGAGATAAGCAGTCAAATTTCAAGTCAGGTCACATAAATCATCATCAGGAGACACTCATATATTCATTCCATTGGGTCAATTAGCTCTAGGTTTGCCCTATAGTTGGTTTTTATTTTCCTGTGTGTTTGCAGAGCCATTAAAAACTCAAATAAATGAAAAACAACCCCAAACCAAAACCAAAAGCTGATGCGAAAATGGGGTAAAAAGATTCCCTTGTAATTGGGCAATTCTTGGCAACAACAGATCACATGATAGTTGGCTGGAAAACATCTGTCTATGGGTGTATGGATGGCCCTGGACAGTGGCGTGGCAGAGAAAGGAGTAGCAAGGAAAGGAGGGCAAGGAAAGCTCACATCAACTTCACATCAGTCCTATTTTAAGGACTCATGAGTAATGAAGGAACTTTTTGGATGTGTGATGAGAGAAAGTGAATTTAATAAATATCTGTATTTTTAAGTCTGCCTTCAGGAGTAAGTTAGTCACAACAACCTGTTGTTTGCTGGATTGTGTTACAGTGGTTTTTCTCTCCCAACTTTTTCTCAGTGCAGACTTTTCAACCTTTCCAGTTTCTGCTTTTCCCAGGGTAAAAACATGCTGACTGTATAGATTGATCCTATAGGCAAACTGGAAAAAGTGCCAAAGGGCAGTAGAGACAGGCAATGTTTTCTGCTCTCCTCTGGAGGACAGGGGTAACAGTGGGAAAGCTGCACAGAAGTCTCAGCATGCCTGTGGCTCTGCCCGTAGGATCACAGGAACCATTTGATGAGCCAATTGATGTTTCACTCACCACCAGTTAAGAGACATGAATAACCATTTTCTTCTCTGATGGCTCCAGCGCAGATCATGGCAGTGGTTCCAAAGGAACAGACCCATGAACATCAACCACTACGCCAACAAGAAGAGTGCGGCCGAGAGCATGCTGGACATCGCCCTGCTGATGGCCAATGCCTCCCAGCTCAAAGCCGTCATGGAGCAAGGGCCCTCCTTTTCCTTCTACATCCCGCTGATCATTCTCATCAGCTTGTCGCTCACCCTGCAAGTTCTGGTGGGGGTGCTCCTCATATTCCTTGGTAGGTAGCAACAACAAGAACCATTGACTTGTATGTTTCTTATAGGACACAGCCTATAAGATGGTAAATAAACACACCTTTTGCTTTTAAAGAGCCTTTATCTCAGAACTGATTCAAATTAGAATCATAGAATCATTTAGGTTGGAAAAAACCTCTGAGATCATCTAGTCCAAAAGTTAACCCAGCACTGCCCTGTTCACCACTAAACCATGTACATAAACACCACAACTGCATGTCTTTTAATTATCTCCAGGGATGGTGACTCAACCACTTCCCTGGGCAGCCTGTTCCAATGTTTGACAACCCTTTCAGTGAAGAAATTTTTCCCAATATCCAAAAATAGAGATTTTCTCTTGAAACCGTAGAAATACTGCAACAAACAGAGGAAGGGCAACTTCATGTGAAATCTTCAATTTTTATCGACTTCCTCCTACTCATTTGCCCATACTATGAATATGTTTTTCTCCAGAATGCCTGAGCAGGAAGGAAAATTATGAAATATTGTAGAAGAAGGCTAGATAGGATAATGCAGTCTATGCAGTTTCATAATAATGTTTTTGACGACACCTGTTGCTTAATCTTATGACTGAAATATGTTTCTTCCATATCAGTCATATAAGAAAATATTGTGAACGTGGAACTCCAAAAGGGAAGTGAAAGTCAAAATGTGCATCATCGTTTGGTGTGGCAGGTTGCCTTTAGCTTAGCTATGTTGCAATCAAATCAAACTGCATCTACCATTGCCCACCTGGAATAAATGACACCATCACTGGTAGGAAACTGCTGTGGATCATTTCTGCTAGTGATATGGGATCATTTATTTTCAGAGTGTTTTTCAAATCTCATCCTTTACCTTAGTAGGGCTAGATAACTGACCTTGGGCCTAACGTAAATGGAAAGGCAGAGTTCACATATGGCATTTAATGAGTTATGGGTGCCACCTTTGACATCCCTGTCAATTTTCACTGTTCTGCTCTCTTATCACAGCTGACAAAACAGCATTCTCTTCAAGGAGAAAATTCCTAGGGATCCAGGATATGCATGGCTTGTAATATTCACAGTTGATGTAGCTTCTTTCTATCTTACAAAAGAGATGGAATGCAGCTGTCTCTGCATTTGTTAGAGTTGGTGCAATAGCAGAATCCAGGTCTTGGCTCAGAGGAGATTCCAGGAGGGGACTGAGAAAAAAACAACCTTTTGATGCTCGGAGGTGTGGGAAGCGAGTAACGGAAAAATCAGCAAAATACTTTTATGTTCCTCGGTTGACGGCATCTCCCTGGTTGTTTCAGCAGGCTTTAGACAAGTTCCCTGTCTTTCTGTTGGGCAATAATTTCCCAGTATATGCTGAGATTTTTTAATGATTGTTTCTGTAAGACGCTGCTAAAATGGTTTAAATTGCTGTCAATTTTATCTTTGTCACATTGAGAATGACAGAGCCCTTGGCTTATGGTGATGCACTCTTGGAGCAGTGTTGTCCTGCTGAGGTCAAAGACAGAAGGAAAACAGGAAATAGGACATGAAGGTATGAAGATATAGGCATCAGAGCAATAACTTGCTTTTCACAATGTGTATTTTATAATTCTGGCCGGCAGGAATAGTTTGCTTCTATGTCCAGCGGTGAAATTCTCTCTCTTTAAGCTCTCACACGGCCAAACAAAAGTCTGTGCCACCATCCAGTTTCTTTCCTTGAGTCAGGGTTTCATCCTGGGAGCTACCAGTTCTCACAGTTTCTACTAGGTATTAAAAGCTTTTCCTCTTTCAAAAGAGCCTTTCATGAAAACAATATGAGAAACGTTCAGCAAACTTGGGCTTGGAAGTGATTTGGTGACCTTAACTTTTTGGACAAAAAGTTAAGAATGTCTTAAAATAGTTTCAGTGGCATGAAATCATAGTAATCCACTATAATAAAATACTTAGGGAATAACTGTTCTTAAGAACATTTTCACAAACACTCTCATCTTAAGTGCTGTAATTACAAAGATGGGATTACTGCAATTCTACTTCAAAATTTAGAGCTCTTCCTAAACTGACAAGTATTACTTGTCTTGTCTCACCCTCCTTTGGACAAAGGGACAGGTCTGAAAGTTTCAGTTTGCCTTTCAGTGTGATTACTTTTAACTCGCATAACAGGCCAGGTCATTATTGCCTTTCCATTTTAATCCAACTGTCTCAAATGTTCTTATTCCGTGTTTTAGAACTAGTGATTCCATTTCATTTATTCTTCATTGCCATGGCAGTATTAGAGTCCTTCCATGTCAGGTTGGGGTGCAGGCATCCACATATCTCCATATGGTTTACAGATGTGCAAACTCCTTTTAAGGTTGAAGTACTACTGAACTTAAATTATTTCATGCCTGCACAGGTGTGCAGTAGCTTCTCAGGACCGTTCCCCCACACTGTGTTTCAATGCTTTGCCTGGCCTGTGATACTTGACTACACTGCTTCAGCAAACAGGACTTGAGCAGGCACCCAGAATTCCTTCAAACCAAAACAGCATTGTTAGGGACCCCAGGTGAACCTGGATGTTAGCACTTCAGCATCACGAGTGTGTTTGTGACCACTTAGCTGCTTCAACAGCAAGGGATATTGGTTCAGTGGTTCACTGCTGCAGTATGGAACAGGGTGATGATGATACAAGCAAATAACAAGATTATTTTGTGTGGTAGAGTCATAAGCTGTATGTCTATGTATGTGCCTATCTCAAGGAGCTCTAAGTTTTATGTTGCTGTAAAAACTTGTCTGGTAGAAAGTTTCTGTCACATGCAGACACACGCTCCAGTGATTTATGCTCTTGGTAACCTGAAATCTTAATAGACAAAACCCATTCTCTAAACATGATCCAGAATTCATCACTCCACTAGCATCGAAGGAATGTAACCAAGGGTCTGAGCTGCAGGGCCCTTACAGAGACAGGAAACTCTTGGGTTTTCACATGGTGTTTCAGTGGGCGTGATAGTATTTGGTCAAAGTTGGACCTGATGATCTTGGAGGTCTTTTCCAGCCTTAATGATTCTATGATGCCACGCAAGTGCCCCAGGGTTCTTGCTGTCTTAAACCAAATGTAGTATTAGCCCAGTGTAACTAATTCCTATGCTATCACCAGGAATCAAAGCTTACACTATATTAATGCTGTCTCCCTTGTGTGAGCCTCCTTCACTCCCTTTAGCAGTTCTACCAAAGAACAGCTGCAAGAAACAAAGGACAGTGTTTGTACAGTGGATGCTCTCTGTAGAAAGGACTGCAGCTACATTGCTCTGACATCACCCTCTGTTTAACAGATAGAGTGCTCTTGCTTTCTAAAGGGAGAATCAGGGAAAAAGCAGGGAGTACGAGGGAATACAAGCTGTGGAAGGGCACCAGTACAGAAAAAATCCAACACTGGCAATTAGATTTGTAGCATTTTAACTAGGAAATTTAACTTTATCCTGTCAGGACTTCGAGCTTCATGTATTCAAGACTGAAATAATTTTTAAATGCTTAAAAGTCTGCAGCAAAGCTAGGCTTCAAAACATCAAGAACTCGAAAGATTTCTTGTGATGTTAGTGCATCCATTACTTCCCATGTGTCTCCACAGAGATTAGATGCTAATTACTGAAAATTAATAGGCTCCTTGTGGTTACAGACCTTCCCCTTAGCGCTTTCACTGTCACTGCAGAATCTTTTCAATATGACTGATTTAAATAGGTTAGCATACGATAAATTCTTTAACTACAACAGTATGAAACCTTTAATTCTGGATTTTGTAATATGCATATCATTAAACATTTTTTCTCCTTTCTCTTTGAAGTAAAATATGACCTTAACAACCCTGCAAAACATGGAAAGCTGAATTTCCTCAACAACCTTGCAACTGGACTAGTATTCATTATAGTAGTTGTGAATATTTTTATCACTGCTTTTGGAGTGCAGAAACCAGTTGCTGAGTCAGCATCAAGACAGTAAGGACCAGGTGAGTGTGGTTTCCTGTAGCATGAGGTAGCAGGGCACACTGGGGCACTTTAGCAACAGCTACAGGCTGATCTGTACTATCCAAGTTCTTGCAAATACCTGAGTTCACTTCCCATTAGTGCAAAAGCAGAAGCTGCTGGGAACTGGTCAGTTATTGCAGTGTGTTTGTGAATGTGGAGTTCAAAAGTTGACAGCAGCACATGTGTCACCCATAGGAAGTTAAGGATTGTCCTGGCGTAGCCACTCCTTTTCCTTACTGCTGACTGAGACAATAAGGGAAATAATGTTGTTCTGCTTTCTCCAAATGCCTCTCCTTTTTTAAAGGAAGGTTTGCACCCAGTCTGTTACTTAACAATGAAGACAATCTATTTCCAAGTAGCTAGGGCTGTTAAATCTGACATATAACACTGCACGTGCTGGAGCCTCTCAGTTCCTGTACCCCAGATTGTGGGGCTCCTCTGTCCTCCACAGGACAGGGCTTTGCTCTGTGGAAGGCTCAGCCCACAAAGATGGGCACTATCACTTCACATGTGGCCATTTAGGATGTTGTTGCTCTACCTGCACTTTCAGCTTTGTTCTTTCCTTACACAGAAGGATAAATATAGGAATTGTGGGGATCAAAATGTGTATCTTCCTAGCATCATAGTTATGATGAGCAGTTTGGGAGGAGATAAACCTAAATTGTAGGCTTGTAACACAAGAAGCACCATGGTCATCATCTGCCTTTAAAATAGCACTGCTAAGTCTGTGTGCCAGCATTACTCTGGCTCTTGGTCTCCCAGATCTCAGCCTAGGTTCACAGACTTGCTGAAGAAGGAGTGACTGGGCTGACAGGCCATGGTCCAGTCTGTGCTACACAGGCAGCCCCTGCATGTAACATTACTGCTTCTGGTAAACTTCTACAGGAAACCCTTTCTCCATGAAAAAGGAGATAACAAGGCTTTTAAATCATTAACCTGTAGATGGACAGTGCAACAGAAATCTGTAACAACAATGGGAGTCAAACCAAAATTTATCATCAGTTGAAACAGCGTGGGGGGAAATCAGCGCAAAAACTTACTAGGAAGATGAAAACAACATTAATTTATCTCAGGGCATGGGTGGAATTTTCTGCTTTAATGAAAACGTGTGAAATTTTGACAGTGAAACAAGATCGTTTTATTGCATTTTCTGGCCATAGTCACTAAAGACTGATAAATATTTAATTTTAACAGCAAAGAGCACATAGATTATCTGAGCTATTATCAGAAATACAGGTAGAACGTTGACTTCAGAAGTACATGTTAAAGCAGTACTGAAGCACTAACCCCAAAATTACACTGGCAAAGCCAGGAGAGTTGCATGAAGGATAATTGGAATTTTAGCTGCCTTCACAGGACGAAACACACACAATACCAGGGACAGAGGCAGAGACAAGGATCTGAAATAGGCATAAGGAAGCTCAGAACAGAGCCAGCAGCTGCGGGCTCCTGGCTCCACACTCTCGCACATGCAGATTCCTAATTAAACAGCCAGATGTGTGTCTAGAACCTATTTTTTGCTGCAGACTTCTTAAATGTGAAAGTTCTGTAATGCTTTGGAACATTACAGCTGGTTTTTTCTCATTTGTGCCCACTGCCCTTGCTAAAAACATCTGGTCATCTGAATGTAAATTGAAAAATAAGTGTGTTTTAGTCTGTTGCCACAGTCTCCTCAAAACCCTGAGAGAAGTGGGTGGCCACCATTTTTTGTCTTCACCTTTGCTATTACTCACCCTTTTACACAGAAAACTTAATTCCCCTTTAAAGCAAATCTGTCATTTACTGTAATTCCTGTATCACTAAAATATTAATGTCTTTGTGTTTCAGAGACCTGGAGCATTCATTTTAGATGCCATTTGTAGTTGAATCAGCTACACTGGACACAGAGGGGAAGGAAAAATAATTTGAAGAAGCTGGACACACCAAGCAGCTTTCTCAAGCTTCCAACACTTGTATACCTGAAATTTTCCCATGTGTTAATATTTAACTGTTTGGCATCTCAGAAAAGGTTGATTTTCCCCAAGGATACAGTTTTTCTGGAATATTGGCATTTCAGTTTCTGAAGAAACTTAATTTTTTTTCAGAGAAGTACCATAAACTCATGAAACAAGGAAATATCATCTGGTAGCATTTCACAGGACGTTTCTTTTTACATGCCTTTGGTTTTTGTGGCAATTTGTCATTTGCACCATTGTAAGAAATGTCAGGCCTTTGATTCTGACATGGTCTCACTGTCCTTTATTTCACAGCTTGGCACCAAGCCCATGTACTCTGTAGCCCAGCAGGGCTTTTCCTTTGCAGTGTGTTAAGGTAGCTGTGCCTTATTTTTCTTTTTTTTCCCACTCTAGCTAAAGCAAAGATGAGTCAAACAGAAACAAGCAACATTCTTTTGTCTAGTTTTGTTCATAGGTAATCATTTGTATTGTTCCTTCTGGACACACTTAAAATTTCCTGTCCTTCATGCACAGACACAAATAACCTAATTGTTAATGGTTTCTCACCATGATCTACTATTCTGTGTATTCTGTACATTGTATGTATTTATTTGAATCATAGAGTAGTTTGAATTCAAGGGACCTTTAAAGCCCATCCAGTCCCACCCCTGCCATGGCAGGGACACCTTCCACTGTCCCAGGCTGCTCCAAGCCCCAATGTCCAGTCTGGCCTTGGGCACTGCCAGGGATCCAGGGGCAGCCACAGCTGCTCTGGGCTCCTATACCAGGGCCTGCCCACCCTCATTGTAAAAGGTTCCTTCTTATATCAAATTTCTGGAAACTCTGCCACCTTTTCTAGGTTCAGCTGGTAAAAAGAAAGATCCAGGGTGAGCTTTACCTGCTAAACTGGTACCAAGTGCCTGTCAGCAGCAATTCAAATGGCAAAATGAGCTGAGTTTTTCTCTCTAGTTTTGTCTCTCCCTTCCCATCATCGATTGCTGCAGTTTTGTTACTTTTATGAGTTCATGACTAAAAGCAAAACCAATTTTTAAATTTTTATTTTTAAATATATATAGAGAGATATAATTATCTTCAAGGCTCTTACCTGCTGGCTCAGGGACTTACACTTTTTCTAAATACACTATTGCTAGTAACGGTGTAGATTACAAGAATTTCTTCAACAAAAGCATTTTAGTAATTTTATTTCCAAAGTATCATACCTGCAGTCATAAAAATTTGAGTTTTCTAGGTTGCATGTATATGTAGATGCAGATTTGTATTAATCAATTTTCTTAGCATCAATTTTCAAGTGCTCCCTTGTACATAAGGATAGAATATTGTCTTCATGTGTTTCATCTCATTTACAGTTTTTATTACTTTCCTTTCTCTTTAGATATGTCTCAATGCCCATTGATGTACCAGACTTTCATGTATGTTCTGTAAGAATTACTAATGAAAAACAAATCAAACTTGTGTGATTAGTAATGGAATAGACATGCTTTTTTATTTTCTAATCTGTCTTTTGTTGCTTCATTTCCATTGTAGCATGTATTTAACCAGTATCCAGAAGGCAGCAGTTTAATTGTGTGTGCTGTACTAATTTAAACATAGCTCAGAACAAGTTCTGAATGAGGCACGCAGGCCAACTTCCTGTATTTATATTTTATAAACCACTGACTGCTGTAGGACTCTTCGTGCCCACTCATGGCTGTCACGCTTCTGATGCTGCTTCCCGTGTCTTTTATTGTGATTAAGTAGGATTTGCAAAACATTCTCAGACATGAAATCTGTATTTTAATTCTCTGAAGCCTTCAGAGTTCATGTATTTTTTTAGCAGACAGAAGCATCTGCAGGTTGGTTTCAAGTATAAATAATTTAATCACAGGATTATTATTCTTTTAAGTCAGGTGCTGCTTTAAAGTCCTGGCGAGTATCTCTGAGGGGCAGCAAACAAATACATAGGTTTGACTCATTCTTGGAGTCATTCTTTTGTTTGCTGTGCTTTTTCAGAGTTCTTTGTCGGTGGCAAATACCTCTTTTAAAAAGAGGTCATCAATAATGAAGCAAGATGAGTTTTCCAGGCTGTGTGTGGAGCAGTTCATGCCAGGTCAGCCGTTTGCTCCTGTTTCATAAGCGCTGGGCAGGGTAACACTGCTCATGGTCCTTCTCATTAGTCCCTTCAGCATCCAGAACAGCCTGGGCTGGGATTTTCAGTGTAGCTATACTTACTGAACCAGGTGACAACAGCCATATTTACTGGAAGTGACTCTTAAGTCTTTGTCTTCTAAACCAGGTCACTGCTGGAGCTTTTTCTGATATTGAGTCTTACATAAAATAGGCTGAAGCAGAAAACACCATCCTGGTTTCTGTATCCCCTCAACCACCATTCAGGTGTTTTAATTAACAACTTCTGTACCCACAGTGAGTTTGCAGATGACATTAAGGTTGCTGGGAGTCTTGATCTGCTGTCGGGTAGGAAGGCTCCATAGGTTTTATCTAGAGAGGCTGGGTCCAAGGCCAGTGGTCCGAGATTGAACAAGATCAAGTGCCAGGTCCTGTCCTTGGGTCACAAGAGCCCCTGCAGCTCTGGGCTAAGCCAGAGGGGCTGGAAAGGGCCTGGCAGGAAATGCCCTGGAGGTGCTGGTGGCAGTGGCTGAACAGGAGTCCAGGTGGGCAAGAAGGACCAGGGCACCTTGGCCTGTTCAGCCCTGGTGTGGGAGCAGGACCAGGGCAGTGCCCATCCCCTGTGCTGGCACTGCTGAGACCTCACCTCAAATCCTGGGGTCAGTTCTGGGCCCCTCGCAACAAGAAAGAGCTTGAGGGGCTGGAGCATGTCCAGAGAAGGGAACAGAGCTGGGGAAGGGGCTCAACCTGGAGAAAAGGAGGCTCAGGGGGGCCCTCCTGGCTCTGCACAACTCCCTGAACAAGAGGGGACAGCCAGAGGGGCTGGGCTCTGCTCCCGGGGAACGGGGACAGGAGGAGAGGGAATGGCCTCAGGCTTGGCTAAGGGAGGTTCAGGGTGGACACTGGGAGGAATTGGACAGCACCAATTCCTGGAGCAGATGGTAAGCTCCAGAAGAGCTGAGCCTAGAGCTGAGCTCAGATCGTGATGCAGCCTGAAAAGGGGCTGGGGAAGGAACCAGAACCCCACCACCCAGTGCCTGCAGCAGCCTTGCCAGAGCCCTTTAGTATTCACAGCAGATCAACAAAGCCAAACCAGAGACAGAAGCTGAGATGTCCCTAAATAAAGAAGTAAACTGAAATAAATGAGAGAAGGCACTCCAGAAGAGTTAAATTAACAGCATGGCCAGAGTTTCCATCAGAGGCTGGGTTGCATCCAAGTGCTGCAGGGTGATGTGTCAGCTCTACCCAGAGTTTCACCCCTCTCCCTGCCACTAATTATTCCCATCCTGAAATTTAAACACATCCAGCAGCAGTGAGAGGCCCCATGAGGCAGAAGGATGGGCAAAGCCAACCCTACAACTCGAGCTGATTGATAGCCGACAGCTCTTGGGCATGTTAGGAAGCAAACACACATTGTTGGAAGTACAGTAATTTCACGATTATAAGCCACACCATCTTGACTAAAATTTTGGTCTGAACCTGAAGTGCGGCTTATAATCAGGTAAGGCTTATATATGGACAAAGAATGAAAAGTAGCTGTTTTAGTTTGGAGGACAGGTGTCTGCTCAGAAAGGCAGGAACTTCTCTTTGAAATGGAGACTATAAATCCCCTCCCTCCAAATTATTATAATTTTGAAATCAAGCGGCTCTGAGGCAAAGATATGGGAATTAGGAATAACAGTTCTTTTCTAGGGAAATTAAAATAGAAATAGAGTACTACAAAGAAACAAACTCCAAACCCTGACAAGTCAGAGTACAACCTGACACCCCGTCAGGCAGGGTGTTGGTAGCAGTCCCATTAAATGGTGGCTGCATCCTCCTGCAGTGACAGATGTGATTCAGTTGAAGCAGTGCTCCTGTACAAGGTGCAGTTTCCCTCCGGAGGTCCAGTGGTGATGTGAAGGAGTTCCATTTCCCTCTGGAGACCAGTGGAGAAAGGGGTCCCTCAGTGTCCCAAAACCTCTATTTTTATCTTGGTAAGGAATGTTGGGTTCTTCCCCCTGGCTGGAGCAACTCCCAATGGGATGCAGTAATTTTATCAGTCACACAGTGGGACTCAATGGCCATTAGCAGAAAATGACTCGCTGGAGGAAGGATGGGTTGTGAAAAGATAAAGAACAATGCCCTGCCTGGTTTCAATGGATGGCCCATTAGCAGAATATCTCCCATGGAGATAAGGATCACTGCCCCCACCCTCAACAGATGGTGATAGAATAGATACCTTTTATCACGCTCTGTATTGTAACATGGGGCTTATAATCAGGTGCGGCTTATAATCGTGAAATTACATCCCCAGCAAAGTGACAGGAAAAAAATGTGGTATATAAAGACTGCAGCTGTTGTCAGGAATTTCTTATTTTCACACTGATGGAAGTATTTTCACTGTATGAAAACAGAGTCACAGAATCACTGAATCATTTAGGATGGAAGAGATCTCAAAGATCATTGAGTCCAACCTTTGGCTCTGTCTGTAAATGCCCCCACTCATCCTCACTTCTGATGTACTCAGTCCATGGCCGTGCCAGTGGGAGGGTCACTGACGTGTCATTGCAGGATAGGTTGTGAAACACAGGATACAATCTTTTCAAAATAATATCTAACCAATAATTATCCAACTTCCTAACAGGGTAATGATAAAACATTACCTGTCCTCCTATTGGATGCTATGTGTTATTTTGAATTCACTTTTCCTCCACAGTCTGTTGAAGGTCTGTTTTCATGGTTCATGTTATCTTCTTGGGTTCTTATAACAAGAACTGATTACTAACCTGTCTGCCTTCCCAAAAAGCGCACCACAACTCCCAACTTATCAGTGGCCCTTCATCAGGCAAGTCAGGCTTTGTCAGAAATGGAAATGGCAAAAAGTCAGGTTACTTTTTAATTCAGCCTCCTTCCTGATGTTTTCCACTCCTCTTTTTTCCAGTCTTCCAGCCTAGAAGTGGCCCACTGCCTTCTTAATGGTACAAGTTTCAACCAGTCAGAAGGTGAGTGATAAATACGGTGCCATGCTAGGAAGCACCACACCAGGACTACTGAAACATTGCAAAACATTTTCACTGGTGCCAAAAATATTTGAGAAGAAACACATTAACACACAACATTACCACAGATCTCTGGCATGACAGATGAAAATAACCTAAACTGTTGGAAGGCCTTATGTTTCAGATTTGTTTTGGACTTTGGAAGATATGGAGGGAGATAGCTATGTGTCTTTACCATGAAATAGGAGTTATTTTTTTCTATGTCAGAAAACATGATTCACCAGGCATGCCAGAGAGAGCATCACTCAGGAAAGAAATTACTGTATCCCCTCAGGCCTCTCTATCCCTTGCAGAGTTTCAAATCCTGGGAATGTGACTTGGAAATGTGACTGAACTTCACAAACTGTGTGATGTGCACTAACTGAGGAGCATAGGGAGTAAGCCACAATGGGCCTGTGTGGGTCAGTGTTCTTCATACTCCATAACAATTCTTTTTTCTCCATGTTGATAAAAAAACAGGTTTGAAAGCCCCACATCCCATGGCTGCACTGGCAGGACTCCTCACAGCATCTTGAAGGGTCCCTGGTTATCACACAGAGGTCCTGCAATCTTCAAACCTGATATCACTATTAATATTTTGCTTAATTTTCCTATCCTCTTCACTTGCAGACACAGGGTGTGATGGAATGATGAGTCTTGCTCACCTTTCCAGTGTCAGGACCAGCCTAGACTCATCCAGGGCTAAATGTCATCCAGCTCTGAATGAGGAATTTAATCCCTACTTGTTTTCTTATTGACTCTGAGCTCACCAAGATGAGTTTCACTTGTATCTCACAGGGCTCCTGTCCTGGGAATACCCTGAAAGATACCATTGCAACTCTTTCATAGAAGACTGCTGTCTAAATTATTACTATTACAAATAATTACTATTTTCTGCTACAATTTTACCTTTTATACCTGGACTTTGAATTTTATTCCAGTCTGATGTAAATTATCTCCCTACCTCCTGGCAGAACAGCATTCTTTCAGGGCAGAACAAAGTCATGATAAATCGACGTGAGCCAGCTCCAGAGGCACAGGTGAAGCAAAACCCAGCTGTATGCGACCATTATGGGTCAGGAATATTTAAGAGGCACAGGCATCCTCTTTCCAACCTCCACCAGGAGATTTTAAAATTAATTAACTCCGCAGAGGAAAAATAATGTCAGCTCTTTCTGTTTGTGCTGCTGAAGAACGTTCAGCAGGGAGCAGCCCCGGGACACAGCAGCACTGTCCGTCCCAGCGGGCCAGGGATGAGGCAGCTCCGGACGGCAAATGGCACAGAGCTGGAGCACTGGGACACCCCCAGGGTAGCTAAAACCAGGGCTTAAAAGGGAAAAAGAAGTCACCTGAGTGTGGTGAAATATTTTGTTATGGAAAGAGAGGATTTACTGTAAATTGTGCTGTGAGAACATCTCGTCTGTGATTTATCCGGGCTTCAGGTGTAGTGCCACTCGGGCACTTGACTTCACCTGTTATCAGTGCATGAAACACAGATTGTCTGAAAGGTTTTTACTTTACTAGACACAATGTTATTAAAGATTTTTTTTTTTAATCAGGCTGTTTCAGTCATATCCAAACCTTGGTGACACCCCTGATGCTCTGCTCTGGTCCCTTCACCTGGCACTTTGCATGAGGCTACTCCTGCAGAGGCAGAGGGTTGGGGCACGCTGCTCAGCACAGGCACCAGCACAAGCAAGTACAGCCTCCCTCTAACACAGTTGTTCCTCTCCCCAAAGGGCTACAAACCAGTGGGAAAGGAGGGTAGTCCAGCTCCCACTCATCAGGGAGTCAGTCCACAGAAGGGCACAGGATGAAGAGGATCTCTCTTCCTGATGAAGTTATCTCAGAGATCCTCCATCACAACCACCCTGTTCAACAGAATCCAGTGCTAAGCTCTGGGGCTCCTCTTATCCCCACAGAGAGTCTTGCAGCAGCAGATGCAACTATGGCTGTGAGTTAGTGACTCCATCTAAGGTTTCAAGTTTCAAGGGGAGATTTAGATTTGTTATTAGGAAGTATTTCTTCATGGAAAGGGCTGTCCAGCCCTGGCAGAGGCTGCCCAGGGCAGTGGTGAAGTCACCATTCCTGGAAGTGTTTAAAAAACTTGTGGATGTGGCACTTCAGGACATGGTTTAGTGGTGAACATGGTAGTGGTGCCAGATCGGCCATAATTATCGTAAGAGGCCTTTTCCAACCTTAGCAATTCTATGATCCCGTGATTTTCCTGCTACAGCAACAAGTTCCTTTGGTGGGATTCTTGACACTGCTCATATAGGCACCCAGGCTAGAAGTTCCCCCTTAAAGGAACAGGCCAGTAACAAAACTATCTGCATGCTTTCCCTTACATTAAGTCCCTTTTTAGGTAGTGAAGTGGCACTTAAAATGAACTGTGTGTCAAAGTCCCTTTACAGCAAGCACCACTGCACTTCCAGGCTTCATGGGCAGTGACCCTTGGAACTCCCAGAATGACACAAAATCAAGGATTAACCCAAAGACACCCAGTCTTTGAACGAATGAGTCCTGTTTAACTCCAGATCTCTAAACAAGCTAAGCAGAAAAACTGCAATTTTGAAATCAGGTGAAAATGTTAAAAATCCTGGTGCAAACACCCAGAAAAATTTAACCATGAGAGGCCAGAGCCTGGGAGGGGTCGATCGGCAGCCACAGGAGGGCAACAACCAAAGGGTGCTTCTGTAAGAAGAGCAGAGCATTAACTACAAGAAAAACAGCAGCATTCTTCTCTCAGGTTTTATTTCAATTTAATTTCCAGCTTCAGCTCATTAAAAAAAGAAAGGCATTCATTTCTACAGGATTCAAGAAGATGTACATTCAGAGAAATTACTACAGGACACAGGCCCTGTGAAGTGCAGCAAACTGATTCTTGGCAGCACAGCCAAGGCATGGCATAACATGGAGTAGCATCTGTGCACACAGAATGGCAGGGAAAAGCATCCATGATGGCACATTTTGACCAAATATGCTTTCAATTTATTACAGTATGAGAAAAATAATGACAAATGAAAGAAACAAAACTAATAACTTTGCCTTGGTAAAGGCACTTTTAACTGCAAGTTCCATCCAGCAGCTGTAAAGCAGCCCAGTGCATCCCAGAATGAATCATTATTTCATTCCCACTCCAGCTCATCAGGCACATCACCAAGTCCTTTAAATAGCAGTCTGGCTTTAAATGGAAATGTGCAAATTCTTTGTAGGATCTATCACTTTGCTTCCTGGCTCTCTGCACACAGATGGTCCCATCACTTGGCCTTAACCATTTCCGTGGCTCAGGCCAGTGCCTTCTTAGCTCCTGTACAATTCCTGCCTGCAGCATGGAATCACCTATAACCCAGCCAGGACAACTTCCCTGCACAAAGAGTGAAGCACATTTATAAATTAATACCAGCACAGTTTCAGCAGTGAAGGCCAAACTATTCTTGACTTGCCGGGAAACTGGATTTCTGCAGCTAAACAGCTTCATCCATGACCCTGCTCGATTTATTCCCAAATCTGTAACACTGTTTTCCCAGAAGGACCTGACTCCCATGCAAGTGCACATGTGCTTCCTCCAGGAGCTGAAAATGGAATTATCACTGTCCATATGTTCTTGCAGACAAGCAAGCTTCTGAAAGAAAAATATTCCAAGAAAAAGAATGTCTCCCAGCCTGTGCACATGCTAATTTTATAGGCAGACAGAAGTTCAATGTTAAAATTAATAACTGGCACTAATGAAGGACCAGATTGTTTTCTATTCTTTGCTGTTAGGTCCTTTAACACTAGGATGAACCAAGATTCACATTTTCTTTCTCCTTCCAGCTTTAACCCTTGGCACAGCTCATTCTGGATCACTTTTTTCCCTGAGAGACATCCTCATCTCAAGCAACCTTAGGGAGAAAATAAAGCCCTAGCCATAGTAAACTTTCCTGTACCGTACTGGGAAAGAATTCTTCCCCCAGCCCTGGCACAGGTTGTCCAGAGAAGCTGTTGCTGCCTCATCCCTGGAAGTGTCCTTTGGAAGCTCTCTAGTACTTTAATATCTTTGTTATATTGTGGTGCCCAAATGCCCCCAGCACTTGAGGTGAGGACACCCCAGAGTAGAGTGGGACAATCCCTCCCTGGCCTGAATGGCCATGCTGGGCCTGGTGCCCCTCAGGACAGGGATGTGTCCCCTGGCTCCCAGGGCAGTGCTAACTATATACAACTTTCCATTCACCATGATTCCCAGGTCCCTTTGTACAGTCTTGCTCTCCAGCTTCTCATTCCCCAGCCTGCCCGTACATCCAGGGTTGCCCCATCCCAGGTGCACAATCTGGCACTTTCCTTTGTTGAACTTCACTGGGTCGGTGATTGCCTGGCTGTCCAATTTGTCCAGGTCTCTCTGCAGAGCCTCCTTTCACTTCACTGGGAAAGGGAAAGCTAAATTAATCTGGAACTTTTTCTTGGCAGTCTGAAGTGCTTCAAGTCAGACATTCCACTCCCTGGAACACCCCTTGGACTGGAAAGCAGCCTGCACCAGCTCCACGGCATGCAAACTAGGGCCAGCAGCTGAGTGTGACTAGGAACAAAGCAGGCTGGGATGAGGTACCAACAGTGAATCAGAAGACACAGTGAATACAAGGCACACATAAAAGGAACTGGCCCCCATAAACTTTTCACAGGTGCCAGTGCCCACCTGAGCTCAGGCAGTGATTATAAAGGACCTAGACAAAACAGACAGTTCTGAGACAAAGATCCATTTCTTAGTAAGGCTTTGAGTGCATGTGTTTAAGTTCTTTTCCTAAATTAATTCTCAGAAAAGACAGGCCAGAGTTCTTCAAACAGTTGTGATCCTTCATTCCAGTATAGAAAACACTTCTGCAAACATGACTTCAGACCCATGCTCACTTAAGAGATCATTTTAAAGCTTGTAATAAAAATATTTCTTTATACAAACGATAAATACTTTAAGCATTTACAAAAATAAACGGTCCATTCCCACAAAGAAGGACATTTATAGCTGAAGTTCCGAATACATCTGGAGGCAAGGCAATTATTGATGAAGTTAGTTAATAAAATCTTTGGTATGAGTATGGGGCATTTTTATGCACCATTGGCTTCCTTTGGCTTGTGTACTGTACAGACAAGCGAAGAGACAGCTTTTCCTTAATTTCTTGACATGTCTTCCAAATACAACATACAAATATTTCTAACATGTCTTCCTATGATAATAGGAGAAAAGCCCAAGATTCTCCTGGCTCTTCCTATGACTCGTGTTTCTACAACAGAATGATGAGAGGAAAAAGAGAAAGTGAACACAGTTAAATTTCATTTTCTCTAGGAAGCAGTATCTGCAAAAAAATAAAAACCAACTGAAAATAACTAGAGGAAAGCCCATTTTCTTCAATTTGTAGAAATCAACTGCCAAGACAAGCGAACAAGAAATCTCTTCAGATTCCTTGCTGCAAGTTCAGACAGGAAGAGGAGACTGGTCAGTTAGGGAAAGGGGCAACTTCACACCTGAGCACAGCACTGGATGGTGTGGAGCAGGTGACTGTCAGGTGGCAGGTAGAGCCAACACCCAGAGCCAGCAGCACAGGGACAGCCGTAGCTGCTGGGACTCAGCAAATCCAGCCGGCATCCCCCAGCCCTGGCACTGGCAAGGCTTCCACAGCCCCCAAGAGTTGTGGGACCCAGAAGGTCTTGGGTCTGTCTCATGACTGCTGGGAATCATACCCACTGCTATAGCAACAGGAGCTCACATGACTACTGTCTTTAAAAAGAGCCCCTATTTGTGGTAGCCACTGTAGGCAAAATAGCCATTATTTGTACCTCAGCATGACTGCTGTGCAATTTGTATCTGGAGATCATTAATGAATGATGACACCTTGACCCACTCTGTTAGGGAGCCCTGTCAGATAAAGAGCCCAGCTTCTTCCATCCCTGCTGAGGGAAGGCAGCCAGGAGAAGCCCCTGCGCAGCTCACCTGAGTTACAGCAGTACCAGAATAGGGCCAGTCCTGCAGCCACGCTGAAACATGCCAGGAAAAACACCGGGCCTACAGAAAACAGCAAAGAAACACACTGAGACAGAGCAGGGCAGCAGAAGTTTAGCTCAGTTCATAAATCACCAATTGCTATCAATATGCATAATTAAGCATATTTAAACAAAACTAATATATTCACAATTCTGTATGTTCTGTAGCTAATGTACTATGAAGTACATTTACTAGACTGCAATTAATTTTTACTACAGTTGCTTTGCCATCATTCCCTGTTCCACTCTGCTCATATAGCTGCAGCCTATGGTATTTAAGGAAAAGTTTCCAAACCAAATCTCCTAGAAACTGCCTGCCTGGAATTGCAGACAGTTTAATGATGATGGCCAGTACTGATGTTCAATAAAGCCTTTCTAATTCATACTTATCCACTGACAAAACAGCATAAAGATTTATATCTGCTTCTTTATTACCTAATACTCTATTTGTAGTTACTATCTCACTAGAAACAGAGATGCAATTAAACTACACCTCTATTTGTAGATACAATTAAGCTACACCTATCAATTTAAGGACAAGTGTACTGCCTCAACAAATTCCTGGAGCTGACAGCATGGACAAGGACATTGGAGAAAGCAAAGGAGCAAGGATTTGGTTGCTCCTTGACACGTAACCTCTCAAGCAGCGTGGCTAGTGGCCAAACAATCTCTAGTCTCCAGCTCAGGGGGAAAAAAAGTAATAAGTAAAAATAAAATAAAATAATAAAATATGACTTCATTTTCTTATTTCCAAGCACTTTCTCTGTTCATCCTGTACTGTTATGCTGCAGAGAGCAGCACCAACGCGGAAAGTCTGAGCAGCAATTTGGTTCAATATTCAGAGAAACACTGCTACCACAGACAAAAATATACACACAGTTAAACGGTGTTTCTGCTACTTATTTCAGTTTGCTCTCAGGAAACTGCAAAAAAAGGCGTAATTCATAGAAGGTGTTTTGAATCTCTTATTACTGTATCTAAATCTCTAAATAAAATACTGAACTCAAATGATAAAATAGTTCATTACAAATTGAAAGAATTTTTCATCTTTATTTCAGGTCTTCCTTTTCAAAATATCCTACAGTGAAAAAAATACTTGTCTCTGTAATCTGGCATTTAACAAAGGAACATGAAAATAATTAAAATGTTTTCCTAAGGAAAATATATTTAAGCTTTTCCTTCCTTTCTGTCATTGCTTTCAAATAATTTGCAGTTAAATTGAAAGCTTAAAAAAATTGAAAAAAAAATGAAAGATCAAAAAGTTATTGATGGCTTTATGCAAAATGAATAGACCTTACGGTTCAGGCATTAAAGAATTCACAGGAAGTTAGGAGTTTAGCTGTAATAGTTTAAGTAATACCATTGTAAATATTGATTAAACTCGACAGTCTCTTCAATTTCCTGACACTGGTTTCCTCGACAGTAGCTCAGTATATTTTCCTCCATTAATTCTACTTAACTTGTGACAGTCAAGATATCATAATCCAAAGTACAGTAATTTCACGAATACAAGCCGCACCAATTTGACCAAAATTTTGGTGGAAACCCGGAAGTGCGGCTAATATTCCGGGGCGGCTAATCTATTAACAAAATTCTAAAAGCTGCCAACACGGAAGTGAGAGCCCGCGGCAGCCCCAAGCCAAGCTGGAGCCTGGCCGGCCCTGGCAGAGGTGGGAAAGCCTGGCAGAGGCGGGGCCAGCAGTGTGGGGGCGGGCGGCAGAGCCTGAGCCAGCAGGGCGGGGGAGCCCGGGAGAACTGGGGCTAGCAGTGCAGGGGAGCATGGCAGAAGCAGGAAGGCCGGCGGGTGGGGCTGCCTGGCAGCGGGGGAAGCCCAGCATAATCGGGGCCAGCAGCGTGGGGGAGCCCGGCGGTGCGGGGGCCTGCAGTGCCGGCCAGGGCGAGGAAACGCGGCGGCGGTGCAGACGGGAGGGGGCGGCCGGCGAGCCTGGTGGCGGCGGCGGCAGCCCTGCCGGCGGGGCGAGCGAAAGCGGCGCTCGCGAAAGCGCCGCCGCGAGCCGCGAACCGCGAACCGCGAGCCGCGAGCCGCGAGCCGCGAGCCGCGAACCGCGAAAGCGCCGCCGCGAGCCGCGAACCGCGAGCCGCGAGCCGCGAACCTCGAGCCGCGAACCGCGAGCCGCGAACCGCGAGCCGCGAAAGCGCCGCCGCGAGCCGCGAACCGCGAGCCGCGAGCCGCGAGCCGCGAACCGCGAGCCGCGAAAGCGCCGCCGCGAGCCGCGAACCGCGAGCCGCGAGCCGCGAACCGCGAGCCGCGAACCGCGAGCCGCGAACCGCGAGCCGCGAGCCGCGAACCGCGAGCCGCGAACCGCGAGCCGCGAAAGCGCCGCCGCGAGCCGCGAGCCGCGAGCCGCGAACCGCGAGCCGCGAAAGCGCCGCCGCGAGCCGCGAGCCGCGAAATCGCCGCCGCGAGCCGCGAACCGCGAGCCGCGAACCGCGAGCCGCGAGCCGCGAAAGCGCCGCCGCGAGCCGCGAACCGCGAGCCGCGAAAGCGCCGCGGGGCGGGCGCGGCGCTCGGCGAGCGAAAGCGGCAGCGGGGCGGACGGCGAGCCCGGCGGCGGCAGCCCTGCCAGCCGGGCGAGCGAACGCGGCAGCGGGGCGGTGCTGACGGGAGAGGGGGGCCAGCGAGCCCGGCGGCGGCGGCAGCACCACCCGGCCAGCCCCGCCGAGCCGTGGCGCTGAGCTGGGCCACCCGGCCCCGTCGGCAACCATGAGCGGGCCGAGCCTGCCTGGCCCCGCCCCGAGCCAGTAAAGCCCGCTATGCTGCGATCCTGTTACTAATTGGCCAATTTGTGAAAGCTGCGCACGGATTCTCGCGACGAACGAAAGTGCGGCTAATATTCGGGGTGCGGCTTATCTACTGACAAAGACAGCAACATTGTCGAGGCACCGGGGGTGCGGCTTATAATCCGTGCGGCTTGTATTCGTGAAACTACTGTACTTGTTATATGAAGTGCAAATTACATTATATAATAAATTGCATCATAATCTGCAAAGCCATTCCATCCGGTGACACTGTATGATTTATTTACCCCTGTCATTTAGCATATATTGCTCCTTGTCAGTGTCTATCTCTGTGGGATCTGGGGTTTCTAGAAATAAAAGCAACACATGAAAAGTTAGTACTCAGCTCAAGCAAACAAACATAATCAGCACATGCAAAATGGTACAAAACAACCCATTTCAGAAAAATATCCAATATTGACATAAAGTATTAACCCCTCCAAGGGTACACCATTGCTAGAATTAAAGCTGGACTGACCAAAAGACATAGGCAGAGAGTCATCTGAATGCAACTACCAATAGCTGCAGCCCCACCTCGGATCTTAAGTGCTTAAGCACTGACCACATAAATAACGTTACACTTGTTTCCCAAGCTAGGAAAGCAGGAGATAATCCTTCACAATACCAGTAATTTGTATTGTAATACATATAAACTCTGTTAATAGATGCACTAATCTGAAAACACCTCTATCATTTAATGTATCACTATTCTTGAGCAAATCTCTGGGCATTGATGTATTTAGCAGGTAAAGCACATAGAAAAAACTTACTGGTGCAGATCATTTACTAAATGCAGGTCTCAGCTGAAGACATGCCCAGCTTCTTTAAAACTCTGTAGGTTCTACATGCTAACATTTGGTACAAGTAATTTTGGCTTCTATCCTTCTGCAAATTCTAAATTTCTCCAAATTCTTGCCCTTAGGACAAGGTGTTCAGTAGTTTCCAGTCTGGGCAGAAAGACCCTTTTAGAGCTGCGTTTGCTACACAGATGTGGAGATCACACTGTCTCCAGAAGGGGGATGCACAGCTGTCACCAAGTATGGCAGACAAGTGACTTCCCATAACACATCACCAATCTGCAACACTGTTTTAGCCAAACCTTTCTGTAGTCACAGAATCATAAAGGTTGGAAAACGATCACCAAGTCCAACTGTCAAATGGTTAGGAGGATTAAAAAAGGAAAGGAAAAAAAGTAAGAGCTCTGAATCTGGCTGTCAATAGGGAAGAATTTCAACTGCTCTCCTTCTTTTACATGACACCAGGATCTAGGAGAGGTGCCTCAAAAACTGCCCAGTCCACCCAGGCAGCAACAGGGGAACATCCATCTCCCCTGCTAAGGATATACCTCTCCGTGGGGAAACAGGGCATGGCCCTGGAGCAGGACAGAAGCCCCTGGAGCCCTTTCCTGTGAAGCCTGAGAGTCATCGGAGCAGCAAGGATTGCTGCAAAGCCTCTGTGAGCCCCTAGCAGCCCCACACAGCCTGCCCCTCCGAGGGCTGATGTCCTCCCTAGGAATTCCAGCTAGGGAACCCTCACACAGCACAGGAGAACACAGACAAATCTCTGCCACTTCTATCGCTGCCTGGGGCTGATCCAAGCCTTTATCCTTTTAGTCTATATCAGCATGGAGAGAAATAAAAATATTTTCTGATGTTTTCCATGGACGTTGGAGAATCCCGTTTGCCTCAACAGCTCGCAGGCTGCCCACATCCTGTGCCTTACCCACCCTCTAGTGGGAATGTTCAGACATTACCAGACACTTCACTGGCAATTTACACTTCAGGCAAAGAAATTTTGCTCTAGCATAAATTATAAAGCTGTCTTGAAAATGAAAAAGAAATATTTGAAAGGATTTCCTCTGTTGAAAAAAATCTGTCCTATATATAGCTAACTGGATATAATCTATTGCAGAACTCTGACCTGGCGATGGTTCATCCATGTTCTCATCAGTAATTTCTCCACTTGTTTGTAACGCTGCTTATTTCAGCTCAGCCTGCATTTAGAAGAAAATCCCCATGTTCGGGATTCTCCTCTTTCTTAACATTTACAAATTCCAGTGGCAATTCTGTAAACACTTTGTGCCAAATTTAACAACTACTGCTAAGAGCATTATAGAATGATTGCACGATCTGAGTTGGAAAGGACTCTGAAGACCACCACCCAGTTCCAGCCTCCTGCCAAAGGCAGGGACACTCTCCACTGACCAAGATTCTCAGGACCCCACAGATCTTGGCCTTGAGTACTCCTTGAGCACTTCCAAGGAGTAACATTTGGGTAACAAATTGTGTGTGTTGGAGGTCTGAAGGACAATGCCTTTAATACTGAAAATGCCCAAGCTCACAGAAATGAGAAGTTACTCCTCATACTGATAAAGGAGTTTTTCCTGAAGCATAAAAGTGTTTGTGGTTTTAGCTTTAAAAACTGCACAGATATTTCTTGACCATTCAATCCAGAATGCAGACATTTGTTTTAATTACAGAACTCTAAGAAGTAGCAAGCATATCAAGACAATCATCTCAATATTTATTTCTTAGGTCAACAGAAAGAAACTGCCAAACCTCGGCACACATTAATGTTTTAACTTGGTTCTTTAAATTATCCTCATCCTTCTGAGGATGGTAATATAAAAGAGTGTACTGAGATAACAGAATTTAATGAATTATGATGGTTACTGAAGTCAGCAGTTTGCAGCAAAACAGTTTTCAGGTGCCATAAGGAGCTGAACATCAGAACAAAGCATTGCATTCAAGCTGCTGCGAGGCTCAGTCAATTGGGATTGGGGCTCATCTGAGATTCTGAGGGAGGATGGGCCTAGACTTCCCCAGTTCAAAAGTATTCAGCTATGGATGTGGGGTAACTCTGCAGCCTCCCTGTGCAGGCAAGAAGATGGTCTTCCACCAGTATGTGCTGGGTAGACACAAATCGCTTCTTTCAAAATGCAAGACAAAATGAAGGTAATTACAATTTTGCATAACAAAATCCCCTTACAGCTTTTGAAAAAATCAAGTCAGAAGGAATTATGGTATACGCCAAAATTATTTAAGTAACTTGTTTATTTATATTATTTATAACCTGTTTAGATTGTTTAAACTACCTACACTGCCTTTGAAATGAGGTTTTGTAATACACTGGTGAGGAAATCCACGAGTCAATCAACTTAGAAGTCAACTTACTCAAGATTTTCCTGCTTGGCAGGTCATTAAACAGTTCTTCAGCATTGATCTGCAGAGCCCTGTAAAACTCCTGACAGTGTCTGTCTCCCTTCTTTTGGAGGTGTTTTAACAGACCTGAGAGTCTGGTATGGAGTGATGCCTTTGGGTTCCTGAACTGTAAGAGAAAAGCGCTTAATTAAAGATTAAAACAGACGAGAGATTAAAAGGTCAATTTTACATCACTATGCCAGGGAACAAAGTTATGAAACTTCTTTGGCATTTATTAAAAGAATGGGCCAAAAAGGGCAACCTAAAAAGGACATACATACACTGCACAGCACTGAACTCCATGTGGTCAGCACTGTCTGATGGAGAGCATATTGCCTCTGCCTCTCCTGCTTTTTTCTGTTCCAATCAAGTGAAAGACACTCTGTATTTGATGTCTTCCCTGCATCCAAGCTGACACAGTACCTGCTATTACAGTTTACTTGCTATACAGTTTAATTCTGACAGCTGCAGACAGAATATTTCAGAAAATTGTATAATTTGAAATCAGTTTGATGTTTTCAAGTCTGCCCTTAACTGCCTAGTAATGATCCCCAAAAAGGCACTTTATACTGTTTATCCTAGTCCCAACAGTGGAGTGTTCATCATCCCAAGATTACATATTTCATTGGTTTTTATTGTTTCCAGCACAATTAACTGCTGTGTATCCACTTCAATACGCACAAATTCCCATTACTCAGGTTGGCAAACAGCTGCAGAGGAAAATACTTGTTTTCTGTAGTGCTAAACGTGATGAGTATTAGGAGACGTTACAAAGAGAAGGAAACACATCCCTAGTCTTACACATCAAACTTATTTCAATTTATTTGGAAAAAATCCAAAGCCATTCTCAGTAAAGCATCATATTTCATAGCAGCACAGTGAATAACCTTTGGAGCATACTGAGTTAGGAACAATTGCTGCTCGAGGGGGACAGAAATGCCACAGATCTTACACAACACTCCTTATTCTGAAAAAATTCCCACAGGGACTACCAGATACAGCTAAGATTATAGGTTTCCTAAACAATCAATAGAGTTGACACAAACTAGCCTGGGCCCATAAAAAAGCAGTTCATTTCTGCCAAAGTACAGAAGTCACAAATCATGTTTCAGATTCTTTAAGGATTTATTTTGAAGCTCTTGAGAGAAGCGGCAAGACTGACTCAGTAAATGACCTAGCTCTGCTCTACACCACAAAGCACTAATTGTCCCCATGGATTTGATTATGGCAGAATTGGACCTATTTTTCCTGATGTTAAACTACTGACACACCAAAACCCTGTGCAGACGTGAAGTCAGCACAGGGCAAGTACAAACTATTTTAAGTAGGACTATGGAAGCTCTTAGCTGACTTTCATTTTGTCTCCACACAAGACCAGAAGCTTTGTCTCCCTGAAAAGAGTTACCCGTTTTTGAAAGCTTCATGTCAGGGAGGGTGGCACCTCCATATGTGGTGGCACCACTGCAAGATGTCATTAACTGCATCCACTTCCCACAGTTCCACACTTAATAGTGGGACTAACACCCCTCCACTTATCTATCAATACTTATTGGTTACCAAAACTGATTGAGCTAATATAGATGATTTTGTGGGCAGAGACAGATGCAGCACAGATCACCTGGTGTGCCATTCCACCCCACCTCGTGAGGAGGCAGGCATGCCAGGCATGTGGTCACAGGATGGGTGTCCTCCACTGCGGACTGGCTGCATGATTGCACGCTCCTGATCATGGCAAGGGACTGTGGCATTAAACTGTTGCTGAAGAGAGAGTTCTCTCCCATTACCACTTGGCACACAGGAACATGCCAGCCCTGTGACTGCTCCTCTTACAGAAGATGCCAGATACAACTGGTCAGCAAGCAGGAGGTGAGGCAGAACGTGGCACCAAGAGCTGTGCAGGGAGAGGGCAGCTGGGCTAGTGACCCACAAAAGCAACACAACAGTCAGAGACACAGTAAAACTCCTTAAATTACCTTTTCTGCTTCTTCATTGGTAAGAATTTGGGGATAGACTCTGTTAAGCTGAAGAATAATTTTATCAACCACTTGCTCATTCAGTCGGCTAGTGCTTGTAAGGAAATACATGTCATGCTGCAGCCGATGACAATATGACTGATCTAGAGATAAAATAACACAGAACAAACCACAGCAGTTAATTAATAAGCCATTTTTTAAATTCCATACATTTCATTTTCCTACCAGTGATTAAATAGCTAAAATAAAATTATCATCACCACCTAATATTAGAAAGCTGAACTGTCAGTTAAGGAAACACAACATTGCTGTGTGCTTTCAAAGACCCATCCACTTGAAATAACACAAATCCAACATTCTGGCAGGTCGCTGCAACTGCCTCTCCAAAGGGAGAAGGCTCTAAATCACTTAGAAGTCAAGTTCAAGACATTTAATCAAATACAGCCCTAAAGTTAATAAATCACTAAGGATAATTTCTCTATCACTTATGAAGTCATTATGACACGGTACCTGCAAGATGCTTCTTCCATCCAATGGGATACTCTGATTGTGCTCTTGGAAATAACAAGGCTCATAAAAACACTCAACATACATGACCCTAAGGTGCCAGACTGTCTGCTAGAGCACCTGCAGAAAAAACATCAGGGACACCCTTTCTTAAGTTCTTCCTGATTCGATAGCAGTGTTCGCAGGGAGTTTTTGTAATTTTTCCTCCTTAACTATTAAAAAACATTAAAAAAAACTCATGTTGCTTTCTGTACAAGAAACATCAAACAGGATTTTGTTTGTCACACAATCCCCCAAATACATTTCTCTGTGCTCTACTTTCACTGCCCTTCTGGACAAAGCCACAGGGCCCTTAGGACCTGCACTGCCATTTTATATTTCTCACAGTAAATTAATAAATACAGCTGCATTTCAAATTTGTAGGCTGAGATCAGCCCTTCATTGCCACGCTGCAACATGCAAGCACTCTCTTCCACACCTGGGCCCTAGGAGCATAATTGCTGCCTTTAGTCAGGCAGGTACACATTCCCAATCAATAATTCCACTAATATTTATATAAGGACTCTAGACACTGTCTCTGACACCACTGTATCTTTATTATGGCTTCATCTTTGGTTTGTTTTCCCCTTAAAAGCCTTCTTAAGTTTATCAAGCAAACAAACAGGATCATTGCAGAGATAAATTTAAATATAACAGACACAAAACACAATGCAGCTCTCTGCCATTCTCTGTAAAACACAGAACTGGCAAATATCCATTCCAGAAACCTTAGTGCTGTCTGTTGTGCAGTGCAAACACGAGCGGCTACTTCCTGTAAAACTCCTGGATGATTTTCATAAACATTATACAGGAAAGCTGGCAACCAAAACCTGGAAGGTTTGGATCTGATGATCAAATCATTTGTGTGTGTCCATGACAACTCCTTTCAGAAACATCTCAGGCAAGAGAGGAAAAAGTCTCTCTCAACAAAAATGTCAGCCTAACACTAATTTAGTTTTGGCTTTTCCCTTTCAAGAGCCCAAGGAAGTGGTGCCAAGGATTTAAGAAGGAGACTGGCTGCAGAGAAATGATATGAGGTGATCAGATGGCACTGGTTACCAAATGCAAAGAGCAACTGGTCTGCTCCTCTGAGCTGGAAGGATGACAGAGAGCCGAAAAACAAGATGCTGCCCTCCCCTGCTACTCTCACCCACTGCCACATCCTACTGGTAAGCTACCACAAGTCAAGGGTCTCTGACAGCAAGTCAAGAGAATCACAGAATCGTTTAGGTTGGAAAAGAACCTTAAGACTATTGAGTCCAACCATCAATACACGTTCAATCCATCACCATGTTCAGCACTAAACAATGTCCTGGAGTGCCACATCCACACATTTTTAGAATATTTCCAGGGATGGTGACCCACTACTGCCATGGGCAGCCTTGTACCAGGTTTGGACAACCCTTTCAACAAACAAATTTTCCTTAATATCCAACCTAAACCTCCTCTGGTGCAAGAGGAGGCCGTTAGCTCCCATCTTGTCATTTGGTGCTTGGTGCCTGGCTACACCCACCTGCCAGGGAATTGGAGACTTCAGTAAATAAGTTTTACTTGAAATATTTTTTCTTAAAAAGAGAAGAGGAAAACGTATCAAAACTGCAGTAAGCAAAATATTAAAAAGCATTTTTCACTAGAGTACTACATTAGATTATACACAGTCCCAGTCCTCCAAGCTCCATACGATGGCTAAAAGAAGCGAGCCCCCGAGTCACCAGGATAACCTGTGTGCTCCCCAAATGCAGAGGCACAATCCCAGCGAGCTGGATGGAGTCTGGGGATAAGCAGCAGATTTCGCTGCCTCTCTGCATGCAGCCAGTGTGCCAGGGTGTGAAACGCGGCACTGCCCGGCTACACCGGACACACCAGGCTGGGGTTCCGCACCCGCCCCGACCCGGCCATGCGGGGCCCCGTGGCTCTGCCCGGGCCGGGCCGCGGTCCCGGGGCGCTCACCCTGACCCACGGCCGGGCCGCGGACCCAAGCGCTGCGGGGCGCGGAGACACCGCAGGCCCGCGCCCGGCAGTGTCACCAAGCTGCCGTGGCTCCCCGGCCCTTGCCCGTCCCGCACTCACCGGCCATGGCATCCCCAGCCCCGCCCGGCCCGCGGGCTGCGGCCTTCGGCCTTCCTGACGGGCCGGGCCGGGGGCGGGGCGGCGGGGCCGGGACCGCCTTCCGGAGATGCCGGGAGACGGAGGGCAGGGCCCCGGGGAGCCGGGGCGGTACCGGGGCGGTACCGGGGGGAGCCGGGGGGAGCCGGGGGGAGCCGGGGCGGTACGGGGGCGGTACCGTGGGGAGCCGGGGCGGTACCGGGGTGGTACCGGGGGGAGCCGGGGCGGGGGGAGCCGAGGTGAGCCGGGAGAAGCTGGGGGGAGCCGGGCAGCGCCCCCCGAGCCCTCCTGAGCCCACTCCGGGGCTCCCATCGCTTTGAGCTTCCTTCCAGGTGAAACAGTTCTTCAAATGCCTGTGCTCAGCAGGCCGTCCCGTGCAGAGGCATGAATTTACACTTGCACAGCCACGAGTTTTTTAAATAATTAATGCATGATTAGTAAAGGCGTGATTTCCTTTTCCAGAAGTAATTACTCCGAATAAAATACCATGTGTACATCTTTACAACATCCATGTAGAATTTATCTTTTCCTCCTGCTGCAGCACAACGCTCTTTTAAGTGCAGCTGGACACGTAAGGTACATTGGGCAGGTAGTGGCTCAAGCCCAAGGAGCAGGGACAGCTTCTCTCACAGAAAAGGTTTCAGTGAAGCACCTAATTAAATGGGTTATTTAACTTCGTGAGGGAAGAAGTACAAGCAAATCTGTGGATGTAAAACCTGCCATTTGCACTAAATTTCACCAACAATAAATTATCTAGCAAAGAGTGGAAGAGAATATGTCTTGCTAGGGATAAATGCTGCAGAGGATTGAAGCACTGTTGAATGCTGTGACATTCATGGTGCATATCCTTGAGAAGATCGAGTATAAACGTCCTGAGTTTATCCTATTTACCCTCTGGAATCCATATCTTCCTAACAGCATAAAAATAAATTTTTAAATGGTAATTACTGCACATGGAGACCTTGATCATGCCTGCATTGGTGTGATTTTTGCAATATATTTTAGTAAAGAAACAGAAACCTTGTGAAAAGGAACTTGGAATTTTGTAATGCCTTTTGTCATATATTTTAAGGACTATTTTCAATGGGGCTGAGCTACCTGGCGGAGTGGAAAGTGATCCTGCCCAAGGCAGGGGTTTAGAACAAGAAGATCTTTAAGGTTCCTTCCAACCCTAACCATTCTTGTATTTCATGATTCACTTCCATACGTATATTAAAACATTATAGCAAGAAGGGTTGCCTAATACTAAGAAGCAGTGGGAGAATGCCATGCTGAGGATTTATTTTTATAACCCCTTTATGTGAATTCATTGCATTCTGTGCTCTGCTGAAGAGTTTCCCTGGAAACTTTTAGAAATTTTAGACATTTTAAATTTAAAAGCTTTTTGGACTTTGTCATCTGCTGGAATCTAAACCACTAAACAGAAAACCTGGTCATCTTAGTGTGACATGAACTGAAATCTCTAATAAAAATCTAAATGTTTTTCAGCACACAGCGATTCCAAGCTCAGTGAGTGAAGTGGAAGTGAAAATCAATCCCTCAGGAATGCTGCGATGTACAATGCCACACTGCCTGGAGATATTTTTGTCCGGCAGACTCAGATAAATACACACGAAGCAGAGGTTAAACATATCTCCTCCCCATGCCGTGGCACGCCTGACCCCTGCAGCAGGATCGCTGCCAGGTTCGCTTTGCACAGGCAGATCCTTGCCGCCGTGCCCGTGCTCTCGGGAGGGCAGGACGGGGCTGGGGCTGCTCCGAACGCCCTCCCGGTGACAGCCACGTCCCTGACACTCACAGCGCGCGGCCGGACGGGGGAGCCGCATCCCGGCTGCGGCCACGGCGAGGGACGCGCACCTCGCACCGCGCCGGGGCCAGCGGCACACCGCGAGCCCCCACTTCCTGACAAAGCCCAGTGCCTTTCCAAGCTCTCGTTTCAGAGTTTCCCAATTTAGTGGCCACGCGAAGTGACCTGCACAACAACGTTTTATTTCCCAGCAGATTGATTTCCTGCTTAGCTAATCTCAAAAGCCAGTACTGTTTCCAGCCGCTAAACCGACCGAATTGTTTATTTGAGTGAATTATTTGACTTACTAAATATCACCCTTGTTCTGGAAACATCATCATGTAGTGTTTTATCTGTTAACTGTTGAATCACAATACGTTTTATTGTTTTCCCACCGCCAGAGGACTGAGTCTCTTCAGAAACAAATTGAATCCAGATAGCGCAAGCAGTTCTTCGAACAGTCTTTCTTTGTGCTTAAGAAAATACAATAAAGTATTTCTTAAAAGCTCAGATTACGCACTAGGCTGCCTTCAGCAAGTTTTAGTCAGTAATTTACAAAAACGAGCTCTAAGAAGGGGAAAAAAATGTGAGGGCAGTGACGGGCTGGCCCCTCCCGTCAGAGTCACTGCCCCTCAGGCTCCGAACTCCTGTTCCCACAGATTTGCACCTCGAGACGGCTGTTTCGCCCAAATTCCTCGTTAAAATGTGCACTTACAGCTTCTGTAGAGCATCATCCATGGGTTTCAGGGTGGGTATGTGCCGTGCCCGGCACACGGCCCACGCGGGGCGCCCGCAGTGCAATCCTCCTTGCCGGGATAAGCAGAGGTCACGGACAACTTGGAGAAGCGAAAGTAAAGAGGGAGGGAGCGACCCCGGCTGTGACAGCCGGCAGAGCTCCGCCGGGAGCGATGTGCGGCTGCTCCTCTGCGCCTGGGAGTCAGCAGCAATTGCTGGTGATTTTTGGGGAAGTGTAATTAGCTCTGAAAACCAAGATGTTTGTTTACTCAAAGTTATGAAGGCTTTTTGTGTGTGTGCTAACAATTTCTAGAGTTGCTTTGTGTATAAAATGAGGTTTTTTTTCCGATTTTATTTATATAGTCAGAGTATGATTATTGGTATGATTACTTTTGATTGGTTAGGAGGAGATGAAGAAAAAAGTTCTCTGACACCAAACACAAAAGCAGAAGCTGTGCTGGAAATTCCCAGCTCTTTATTCCCAACCAGTTAAGTCAAATCGTGAAACGGGAACAGAACTGACTTGGATGAAATCATCTTCCCCCAGAGGGACTGGGCACTGCCCAGGCTCCCCAGGGAATGGGCACGGCCCCGAGGCTGCCAGAGCCCCAGGAGCATTTGGACAGCACTGCCAGGGATGCATGCACAGGGATGCATGCACAGGGTGTGATTGTTGGGGTGCCTGGGCAGGGCCAGGGGCTGGACTCCATGACCCCTCAGGGTCCATTTCAGCCAAGGATATTCTATGATAGCCTGGAGCATCCACAGGTCTGGAAACCCTGGTCAGCTTAAACTTCCTGTGTATTCACCTCGTACCTGGTGAATTACACACCCCTGATTCTGCTCAGTGACAGCCTATCCTTGGAAATTATAACAGCACTAATAAAACAAGAAGATGCTGCAGATAATGGAAAAATTGTGTTTCTCTTGTTCTGGCACAAGGGAAGAATGGGCATGTAGAATAGGCCCATGTATACTGATCACAAACAGTCCTCGTAAATATTGCACAGATTCTGGAGAATGAATAGCCAGCTTCACAAACATGTTCAATGCTTCACTTGGCTCCTTATCGTATCCCTTGTAAAGCACAAATCAAGTTGTACACATGAGAAAAAGTACTCAACTAATTATTTAAAAAAACACCAAACAATTGAATTATTTGAAGTCAGGAAACAAATAAAGCTGTTAGAGCATCCTCCCCTTAAAATAGGTGTGCAAATAAACAGTCGGCATATTTGGCAAACTGACATTCTGCAGAGCTGTGGGAAGGGAACAAAGCCACTTTGGGTACATGTCCTCACATGGTAGTCATCCGTGTGCCAGCTCCAAACCTCATCTGACCCCCACAGCCAGGAATGATGGAGAGGACGGTGTGCAGCCAGCATGGAACCCACAGCTCATGTGAAGTAAAGGCCAGTACTGGGCATGGGTTAGAAGCCACTGCAGACTCCAGCTCACAGATACAACATACAGTAATTTCACGATTATAAGCTGCACCATTTTGACTAAAATTTTGGTCCGAACCCAAAGTGCGGCTTATAATCAGGTGCGGCTTATATATGGACAAAGAACAAAAAGTTGCTGTTTTAGTTTGGAGGACAGGTGTCTACTGAGAAAGGCAGGAACTTCTCTTTGAAATGGAGAATGTAAACCCCCTCCCTCCAAATTATTATAATTTTGAAATCAAGGGGCTTTCAGGCAAAAATATGGAAATTAGGAATAACAGTTCTTTTCTAGGGAAATCAAAATAGAAATACAGTACTACAAAGAAACAAACTCCAAACCCTGACAAAGTCAGAGTACAACCTGACACCCTGTCAGGCAGGGTGTTGGTAGCAGTCCCATTAAATGGTGGCTGCATCCTCCTGCAGTGACAGATGTGGCTCAGTTGGAGCAGTGCTCCTGTACAAGGTGCAGTTTCCCTCTGGAGGTCCAGTGGTGATGTGGAGAAATCCGGTTTTCCACTGGAGTCCAGTGGAGAAAGGGGCTACCTTAGTGTCCCAAAGCCTCTGTTTTTACCTTGGTAAGAAATGTTGGGCTCTTCCCCCTGGCTGGAGCAACTTTCAATGGGATGCAGTAATTTTATCAGTCACACAGTGGGGCTCAGTGGGCCATTAGCAGAAAATGACTCCCTGGAGGAAGGATGGGTTGTGAAAAGATAAAGAACAATGCCCCGCCTGGTTTCAATGGATGGCCCATTAGCAGATTATCTGCCATTGAGATAAGGATCACTGTCCCCACCCTCAATAGATGATGATAGAATAGATAGATTGTATCACACTCTGTATTGTAATGTAGGGCTTATAATCAGGTGCGGCTTATATATGGACAAAAAACCAAAAAGTTGCTGAAACCCAGATGTGTGGCTTATACTCAGTGCGGCTTATAATCGTGAAATTACTGTATGTCCTGTGGGAAACTGTGAGCAGTGTACAAGCCATCAGTCTCACAAAATACACAAGGAAATGCAAGTGCTCTGTAGCAGAAATAGGAGTTTGAATCCAGCTGGAACCACTGGCCAGCACACATTTAAGGGTTACAAAGTTTCAAATGTCTATTTTAGAGTCTCAGCTGCTTTCATCTCCTTCCTGCACAGCACTTATTTCCCTTCTGACAATATGTTATGTTTCCATGAGCAATAAAGCTAACTCCAGGGGGTGCAGCCATCAGAACTAAGCACAGTCCCAGAGCAAGCCGAGCCAAAAATCTTATACAAACAGTTTGGGTGTTGCTTCCTTACCTTGGTGTAACTTTGCTGCCCAAATAAATGATAGTCATGTAGTGCTTTGGCACAGGGACAGTGAATGTACCTACCTTCTGGGGTGCTCCCCATGGCTGCCAGCATCCTTGGCAGCTCAAGGGTGCACTTTGTCCCCTTTGACATTACAGAGCTTCACCTCGTGCAAAACAGGAGCCAAGCTGTCTGCTCACACAAAGTGCTGACCCAAACATCCCAACAGGGAATTTATTTCACTTGCAGTCATATTATTGCATTTTAAAGCCACCTAATAAAATTAAAACACCAGGGAACTAAATAATGGAATTCAGTGAACATAATCATAGAGATGGAAAGAGGAAGAAAATTCAAAAGAGCTGCAGAGAGACAGGATCAAGGATACCTTGGTCACCCTTCACACATGTACCTTAAGCATAACATTGCCAGTAGGACAGAACACCTCCCTCCCATGCCTATAACTCTTTTTAATCCTTGGTTGAGATGCTTCTTCTTTGTGAAGGAATTGTTTAACTATTTGTTCTACACTTCTGGGGATCAGAGAAACCCTTCCATTCTGGTACTTTTGAGGTTCTCTCCCCTTATTAAAGTTCGATTTGTCCTTTTCCCATCTTCTAAGGGCCAGGCCCTCAATACCCTCAAAAGAGACAAAACAAGAAAAAACCCCACCGTGTTTCCTCACATGATGAACAGATTAACAATACACAAACAAAGGCAAAGAAGGCAGGCTTTCAAAAGCTACCTCGGCCCTTTATTTAGAGGTCTTACAAGGACAATGCTGCAGCAATCCTGAGCTGGATGCTCCAGAAAGGCTGCACTGCTGTCCCCACCTACACACCAGCTGCTCTGGCACTGGGACACCTGCAGAAGTTGCAGGAGGTCACTGGTGGGAGCCCATGGTGTGCCACAGCATGACACCACATCCCTTCATGCACCATCTCCTCTCCCACAGGCTGGCAGACCTGCAGATGGGCCTTTGCTGCACCCAGTCTCACATGGTCTCTAAACACAGAGCAGATGAATTAAAGACCTTCCTGATACAAAACAATGGGGCAGTTAATTAAAACTTTTTTTTTTTGTACTTCTGTCATGCTACTTTGTAAAAATAAGGGGGACTTTTCTTTCTGAAATTCTTACAAAACCCACTGGTTCAGAGAAGATTAGAATCTGAGAGTGCATAATTATTATCAGCAACTTCGTATGAGGCATATATGCAAACTGGGTACCACCTCTCTAGCTGTGCAGAAGGACATCATGCTTTTGCCATGGTCACACTGCACAGCACACTGCAGAGAACAGCTCCGGATTGACAGCCCCAACATTTATACCTTTATTTTTATCAGACCTTGAAGCATTTCTGTTAAATAACCATCTTGGAATATAGAAAACTTACAATTCACATGAATAATGAATTTTCTATGTTGTCTTTAAGGCACATATTTCTATC
Organism: Catharus ustulatus; assembly: GCF_009819885.2. Taxonomy (NCBI): domain Eukaryota; kingdom Metazoa; phylum Chordata; class Aves; order Passeriformes; family Turdidae; genus Catharus; species Catharus ustulatus. The sequence goes on along the minus strand of NC_046233.1, from coordinate 20,130,534 downwards.
AAAATCTCATTTTGGTCCAGAGAACCAGCTGCATTTCAGACACCAGCTATCCAGGTATCTGGCACGTTGGTTTGTTGTAACTATCCTTATGACTGTAGACTTCTACAATGTGTATGGAGTTCACCATCTGCAGCGCAGTGTTGTGTCTTGGTACTGTGTGTGTCCCAAGTGCACCACTGCTCTTGTCTACCCTCAGCAGGTGACTGTTGTCTTTGCAACACCCAGGAACTACAACATCCCGAGCCCACTCTTCCTGGGACCTGTAAGCACAAAGGGAAAAGTTATTTCTGTTTCATTAATCCTGGTGAAGGTACAGAATTTATGCATTTTATTGGTACATCAGGCAAATGACTTGTGCTGTAACATAATTAATCACTTCTCTCAGCATCAGAACCAGTTGGTAGCAGTGGGGCAAATAATTGCATCTCTGTAAAAGCCTCAACAAGACCTCAAGGACCTTTTTTCTGGATACCAACTGAGCACTGAGCACCCCTGTGACCCGCCATCAGGGAATAGAAGCTACACTGCACACCTCACTGCCAAAAGAAAATCTTCTGAGATACTTGCTATTGTGCATTTATTTATTTTTTATAGTATAAGGAACTCAGTTCCATCTTCTTGAGGTGGTAGTCAAAGGTCAAAATAAAAATCAAATCAAAGCAGCACATACACAGAGAAGGACTGGAATTAAATTTTGCATGGGCCAGCAAAACAATCTTTGAAAAAAAAAGTCTTTGCACATTGCCCTGCCAGGATTATAGCTCAAGCCTAGGTATTCTGGTTATAGAGCAACAAATGCAGTTCACTGGGCAGAAGTCATCCCACTCCAATGTTTTCCCCTATAAAGCTCCATGTTGTGAAACACTGCAATTACCCACAGTCACCAACTCAGGAACCCAAACCAGCTAAAACTGTACTTGGAGAAGAAATGTACTCCTGGCTTAGCAACCAGTTTCTCCCATTTCAGGAACTATTAGACTTTGACATCTGCCAGCACAGGGTGCTCAAAGGAGCTGGGCTGCTCCTGGATCCCTGGCAGTGTCCAAGGCCAGATTGGACATAGGGGCTTGGAGCAGTCTGGGACAGTGGAAGGTGTCCCAGCCCGTGGCAAAGGGTGGAATGAACAGTTTTTAAGGACCCTTTCCATCCAAACCATTTCATGATGATGTGATTCTATAAGTGTAGGATGAGACAGTAGGCACCTCTCTTCCCTTCAACAGATCAAACCCTGAGGACATCAGAGGGACAGTGAAGGCAGTGGGTTTCACCTCAGCACAGGATGGGAAGAGCTATTTAGAGGGTTGCAGTGTCACAAGGGATAACTGTGCATGCAGTGGGCTTTGCTCTGTGTGCATGGCCTTCGGTCATAGTCCTCAGTCTGCTCTCTCATCCTTGGTACTTGTCCTGAATTAGTGTGACTGTTTTCTCAAGCACTTCAACTTTCTTTAATTCCAGCTCTCAACTGGGCTACTTCAAAGCATCACAGCAAAAGGATCAGAATGTCTCTCTGCACCCTTACCTGGAAATATAATCCTGCCCTGGGTGCTACACAGACAAATGCATGATGCATTTGACAAGTACAGCCTCTATTTGACAGATAAAATCTGGAGCTCCCATCAGGGGAGAAGAATAGCCATCACAGCATTTGTCAATGGGATTTAGAGGATTCATAAGAATATTTTTCTGTGTGAGAGCTGTTCCTTGCTGGAGGGAAAACACTGTTAACAGGACATTTGAGATGTGTGAGAACGCAGCCACAAGGCTGCCTGGTGCTGGCACTGGCTCTCAAAATAGCTTTTATACTAGAGGATGGGAGGGGATTTTTTTGTTGCTGTATGCCTGGTGGCTTTGTACAGGACCGTGGGGTAATCAGGGAAGCATTATGAAAACAATAATAGCAGCCCTATTGAAAGCACATGTTGCTGTACATGGCCCCTTCAAGCTCTTGTGATGACAATTAAGATTGAAATTCAGAAATGGGTGCAACTTAAAAGCCATTTTATCCTTCTCTTCTAACAGGGCCCCAAGGTGAAACCACAGTTCACTTCCCCTGTCTCAGCCTTCTTTAAAACTTGCATGTCAAAAGGTACTGAGAAGATCTAAGCCTCTAAAAGGTGGTGGGTGGTGGGGAACACAGAGCACAGGAAAAACAAGAGGAAAAAAAAGAACTCTATTAATAGAGAAGCTCAAGGCAGGACCAGTCACAGGGAAAAGCAGGAAAATGCAAGGAAACCCAGGGAAAGGAAATTACAGTAAATTCACGAATACAAGCCGCACTGAGTATAAGCCGCATCTCTGGGTGTTGGCAAATATTTCGGTTTTTGTCCATAAATAAGCCGCACCCGAATATAAGCCGCTCTGTCGTTCGCAGCGAGGACCCGCGTGCAATTAGTAACAGAACCGCGGGAGGGCGGGGTTTACTGGCTGAGCTAAGGCTGTGCCGGCTCGGCCCGCTAGGGGCTGCTGACGGGGCCAGGTGGCCCAGCCCGGTGCTGCCGCTCGGGGCCACCCGCCGCTGCCACTGGGCTCAGTCACCCCGGATCGGCGCTGCCCCGCGGTGGCAGGCAGGGACGGAGCTTCCCCTGCTCCTACGGCAGCGGCAGTGGGCGGGGACGGAGCTTTCCCGCGCCCGTGGCGCCAGCGGCGGGCGCGGACAAAGCACCCCGCCTCCTCCCCGAGACGCGGCAATGGCGGCGCGCACTTCCTCTCCCCTCCCTGGGCCGCGGCAATGGCGGCACGCACTTCCCCTCCCCTCCCCGGGCCGCGGCAATGGCTGCGCGGGGCTCCCATCGGCTCCCGGAGCCGTGGCAATGGCGGCGCGCCCCCCCCCCCCCGTCCTCCCCGAACCGCGGCAATGGCGGCGCGGCTCCCCCCCTCCTCCCCGGGCCGCGGCAATGGCTGCGCGGGGCTCCCGTCGGCTCCCGGAGCCGCGGCAATGGTGGCGCACCCCCCCCGTCCTCCCCGGCTTGTATTCGTGAAATTACTGTACCCGCCTCCTATGCTGGGTCTCCTTCCCTCCAGTCCTTGGTTCCATGCAATCAAACATTTTGTGTAGGGAACTGTATAAATTCCATACAATTGTATCAAACAGGTCATTTGCCCTTTGCAGCCCTTTCATTGGAAGCTCTATGTGACAAAGTATTAAAACACCACTTAAACTTCAGTGATGTTGAAAATGCTGAGCCACCTCTCCTAATAGCATGCTGGCTTTGGGATTTTGTACAAAACCTTTTCAGTTGCAATTCTTTGTTGTTGGATTGCCCTTATTTGCTTTTTGCCAGGTACAATGGCAAAGCATCTGGTAGTCAGAAAGGTCTCTGGTACAAAAATTTCAGCTTCTAAAAATATCTTCTGTGGGAGAACATACCAGCCTCCTTCTCTTCAGAAGGATTTTTTCTTCTTGGTAATATGCTCCAGCTGTGTGAATAGCTGAAAGGAGGACTTTAAGCCTGCTGAGACATGGGCTTTTCCATTTGACTCAGTCCTGCAGTAGATCAGCTACTTCATAGAGAATGTTTTATAACTTGACTTAGAGCTGTGAAAAATAATTCACCTCTAAACAATTTGAATCTGGAATGCCCAACTTCTTCCAAATGCTTCGACACTAGACAAAAAACCACACCAAATTTCTTTGATTCTCTTTAGACTGCATTTTTGAGCTGGACTACTTTTTTTTTGGTTGTCATCTTAGCTGACAGAGAATGAAAAGGAGTTAGTGTACAGCTACATTCAGTTCTCCCAAGTGTGGAAAATGCTGGATCATCAATTCTCCCTTACAAAAAAATCAGCACATCCCCTGAATCAAGGAAGTATCTATTCCAGGACAGGTTACAGGACTTTAACACTGAAAAGCAAAGTAACAGAGCCAAGGTGTGGCTATTTCTGACCATCACTAGGAAACTCAAATGAGCTTTCTCAGCATTTTCTTTACACTGGCTTTCTGTGCTGCTCCTGGGACAGTATCTTCTACACAAGCTGATATGTAAAGAGGAGTGCCTGACTTTTTAATGTCTCTTCATGCCAGAAGTGTTTGCTGTTTGCTCTCACAATGTTACACTAGGTTGTGTGTATTTTGCCAGACCAAAAGTGGTTCCAATTGGATTCAGGCTCCCATTTCTGGCATAGGACACTTGCACTTCCTTGTGTTTTTTATGGAACTGATGGGTTCACTTACAGAACAAGTGAAATTGCTACAAACTACTTAAAACAAGCACAAGACAGCCCCCTTCCTGCATGGATGCATAAAATTTAATTGATGTACATTACAGCAGGACAGGATAATTCCTTATAGATTTAAAAACTGGCAATGATGTTTATCGGAGCAATTGCTTATTTGCCTTTCCTCATCCAGTATTTTAAACCTGCTTTCCTAGAGCAGCAGCTCTGCTGAAGCTGTTAATTAGTTTTGATGTGAAGCTTTGCCTACTTGCTGAAAACTGAAAGCACTTTTTAAGCTCTGTCAGTTTGGGTGAGGTTTAGGTTGCATATTGGGAAAAAATTCTTCACAGGAAGAGTTGTCAAGCCCTGGAGCACCTTCACCTGGGGAGCAGCAACAACCGGCCCTGAGCAGTGGGTGAGCACAGCCCCTGCTGGCGTTAAGCTGACCCCAGTCTTCTTTTGGACACCCATTTCTTTAACATAACATCTCAGTGACGTTCACCTCCATCTCTCAAACACTACCCGCAGCTGGCACAGAGGAAGGACAGCTGCCATTAAATTTTTCTTTGCTGATATTTTACCCTGCGCCTGTCTCAGGGCTGAAGACAACCTGCCTTCTCTGGCAGCTGCCTGATCCTAGCTCTCCCATGTGGCTGCTTGCTGGCAGGGCAGAGCACTGTTTGTCTCCAGTGCTGGGTGCCCAAGCAAGTGCTGCAGAGAAGAGCTACTGCAGGGTCAGGTATTATTCTTCATCAGAAAATAATTGATTCAAAAGTGATATATCCTGGTACATCTCACAGTCAGGCTGTGAGAGCCATTCCCAACATGCTGACAAGCCCTCTGCCTAGCAGTCTCCTGGGGACTGCTTTGGAGGCTCATGGACATTGTTCTCCTCTAACTCTGTGGCCGAGGGTTGCAGCTAATCTCCTTTCCCTAGACACAGAGCCTTGTTTTCAGCTAATCTGGCTCAAACCTTTTCACCACAGAGAAAACTGCTATCTCTGCTGCTCTGAATTTCTGAGAAGCAACGTTGGGGGAACTCCTCTCTCCCAGCAGCACCATGATCTGTAACTTGTTTTTCCCTGCTCAACATTATTTAGTGTTTTCAATAATATAAGAGGGCAAATATGCTGAAAATACTTGCAGCTCATGCATATATGACCTTCTGCTAAAAATTGGTGTGTTCATCCTCATTATGATTCTTTATATCCAAATGAAAAAAGGGGCATCTGGAGTGACTGCACTCTATAGTTAATGATCCTGGGTATTTGTACACATATTTCTTATAATTTTAAAGCTATTTGTTCAATCAGCAAAGCAGTCAGAATGAGGCTCATTATAATTAAAGTAGTTGCCACTAAAATTCAATGTTTCCCTGCAAAACTACATATTCATGATGTTTGTTCTATGCTTCAAACATGAGGGGGAAAAGTTCTCATTTTGTGGCAGCCAGGTCCAGAACAGCATGGTGGAGTCCCTACTGTCACACAGCTGGGCTTCTCTGTTATTTATAACTTCTACATATTAGCATTCTGCACCCACATTGTGTCACCTCATTGCAGTCAAAATTATCTTGTCAGCATATTAAGGTACCGCTTTAACTGAGTAGTGTTTTAATCCTAAATTTGTCTGTAAACCTTAACAAATACCTTACCTGCCTGAGAGAATTGAATGTTGATTTTATATTGCTTTACCTGAAAGAACTGGCTTTTTATTTTATCTGTTCTTACAGTATTTTGATCCTAAAGTACTGAATCAAAACATTAATCTCTAAATCTATTCAATTATGTCTGAAAAGTAGCATGACCGACATGCTTTTCTCATCAAAAATAAATTGAGATATATTCAAGAGAGTCTTCTTCAAGGGTGGAGGAGTTCTTACTCTTCCAGATACTTAATATGCTACAAGAAGTAGCAGAATAGTTTTCTTTAAGAAAGGAGAAAGCTATCGTAAAAATGACTGAATTTATCAGGCCTCCAGCCACTCCCTTGTCAGACATGGGCAGCACTCATCTCAACTCCCCCTTCTAAGTGAGCTGCAGAGACACTTCCCATGGCTGGGTTGCAGAAAACAGCATGTACCACAGCCCTGGAAAAGGCAGGGAGGAAAGGATTCATCCCCTGTGCTTCTTTGGACAGCTCCTGCCTAGGAAAACCAAGTAGGATTGCTGCTGTGCTTGGAGAACTCGTGATGCATTGGGCAACTCCTCCAAATGTCTGAAACCTTAACGTAAGAATGGGATAGGGTAGGGTAGGATAGAATAGGGTACAGTAGACTAGACTAGAGTGAAATATTTCAGTTGAAAAGGACTCACAAGGATCATTGGGTCCAACTGCCTGACCCCCTCAGGGCTGACCAGAAAAATAAATCTCCTTATTAAGGGCATTGTCCAAATGCCGCTTGAGCAATGCCAGTTTTGGCTACCAACACCGACCCCCTCTACAGGACCCTGCTCCAGGGTCTGACCACCCTCTTGGTACACAAATGCTTACTTGTGTCAAGCCTGAGCCTTCCCTGAGGAGTCTTGGCTAAATTCTCTTTTGGTTTATTCTTGACCATGGATATTCAGAAATATACGGAATTTCTTTTGGGACTGCCTGCCCTCCGTTTTGCTGCTGTTTTCCAACCATGCCACATGTGTGTATTTATTTCTTTGGTCAATTAGTGCTGTAACAGCTTCACCACTGCAGCAACACCCACAGGTTTAGAGATTTCCTCCAGGCACTGCTGCCAACATTCCCACCTCACACTGGAGGGGAAATGGTACCCCAGCAATCACCCAGACAGGGAATGTGTCCTTTCATGCTGGTCCTCCTAGCACAGCCCAGCTCCATGTTTGCACCTCCTCTGTGCCTGCACTGTCCTTCTGCCCCCAGTAAGTCAGATGAACACCAGGTGAGGAAGCTTAGCCCAATCTGCCACACACAAAAAATACGCCTTGCAAATGAAATACAAAGCTGACAGGCCATTTGTTGTCTTCATGAAATCTGTTAGCAGAATTCCCACATGTCACTTTGCATTCTATTCATTTTACCGAATTAAAGAACCATAATCAGCATCTTTTGCTAATTATTTGATTAAACAGCTCTTATTTCAGTGGAAAAAGGGAACAAGGTATAAATAAGGAAGGGTCACATCTGTTCTAAGAGCAATTCCAGGACAGTTTCATTCAGAATCACCTTTAATGACACTTCCGTCTCCAATTAGAAGCAGTGCCCATTCTCCATATGCAAAACAGTCAGATTTTTGGCTTAGGGCGCGCAGGTAGATACACCTGCTCTCACAGTTGCGTTTAGCTCTGGTTAGTGGTTAGCCAGGATCCCATCACTTCATTCAAACCTACTATATTTTAACAGCCTTACCTGTAGAAGCCTTGGTTATCATATGCCATGTTAGTCACATCACCAAATACAGACGTATTCCTGAGTTTCTTATTGTTGCTATTGTTTCTTCCCTTAAAACCAAAGTAAGCAGCTTGCATGTGCTGTAGTTCTTCAGTCCTTAGCTGGTACCACAGCTGCATTTCTCTGTGAATATACCAAGCAGTACAAACAGCATTGCAATATGTGGCTGTACAGCTGAGCTGTTGTCTGACCACAGACTTGACTCTCTAGAGTTTAAATCTCACTCCAGGTTTACTGAAGAAAGCACTTAAATATGTGCTGAACTTGATGTGTAAGCCAAACTTGCAGAGATTTAAATAACACCCTAAGACAGAGACTTCTTCAACAGCATAAATATTATTGTGTAAAATACTGCTATTTTAAGTACAGTAAATTCACGAATACAAGCCGCACTGAGTATTAGCCGCATCGCCGGGTGTTGGCAAACATTTTGTTTTTTGTCCATAAATAAGCCGCACCTGAGTATAAGCCGCTCTGTCATTTGCAGCGAGGACCCGCGTGCAACAAAGTTGCCAAACAGTAACAGAACCGCAGCAGGGCGGGGTTTACTGGCTCGGCTCGGGTCATGACGGCTCGGGGCTGCCGATAGGGCTGGGTGGCCCAGCTCGGCGCTGCCGCTCGGCAGGACCGCTTGGGGCTGGCCGCCGCCACCGCTGGGCTGGGTCACCCCTGCCTGGCGCTGCCCCACGGCGGCAGGGGGGACACAGAGCCCACCGGCACCTGTGGCGGCGATGGGAGCTGGGGATGGAGCTGCCCCGCTCCTGCGGCGGCGGCACACGGGGACGGGAGCCTCCCGAGCTGCAGGGCCAAGCAGGAGAGAGCTGCCCCTGCTTCCCCTGAGCCACGGGGCCAGCAGGAGAGAGCTGCCCCGCCTTCTCCACCCCCTGTGCTGCCTGCACAGAGCAGCTCCATCCGCCGCACAACAGAGTAACCAATTTGTAACAACCGCGTAAATGCAGGGTTTTACTGGCAGGAGCTTGACTTTGCAGTTTGCACTGACTTGGTTTGCACTCCCAGGGTTGAAAATGTCAGAAAATTATTCACATATTGGCTGCACCTGAATATTAGCCGCATTCCCGGTATGGGAGCAAAATTTTGGTCAAAACAGTGCGGCTTGTATTCGTGAAATTACTGTACTGTCCAGCACTCCTCAAAAACAAGCAAACAAACAAGAAAATGAGAGCAATTTTCTTATGAGCCCCAGTGGATAGTTCAAAGGAACAAACCTCTAAGAACTATGTCCATATGATTCAGTGTTTTTCTAGACAACATGTATTAAGAAAAGTCATATAAGGTGGGATGATGTGCCAGTGTTCTCATGGACCTTCATCAGTAACATCAGACCACATCCTGTTGTGTGTGAAAAGACTTCATCTCCATCTTATGGGATAAATTATTTCAGGAAAAAAAAAATTATTTTCTGTTACCTTTTGCATCACTGTTTTTCTTAGTTTCCAAAATCATCAGGCAGGTTGAAAAGATATTGACTTAAAAATGAGGGGACAGACAATGCTGGCTTTGTTAAGTGCAAGGCATATTCCCTCACTATCAGAATCCTCTTTGGAAATGCTCAGGGCTGTTTTTATGCTGCTCTCTGCAACTCTGAGGCAAGAAACAAAATGCGCAATTTCTTTTCTTGTTTTTAAAAGGAATCTAAGGCTCACAGAATCACAGACACTCTCACTGGCTGATGGGACACGATCAAACTGCGAGAACTGGCAACGCAGATTTTGGTGCCATTTCTGTCTTCTTGGGATGCAATCCTGCTCTTTCCAAAGAAAACAGCAGACACCCTCCCTCAGTGGGACAAGATCTGCGAGGAGACTGAATGGTGGGAAGACTTTCAGCAGCCTTTGTCCCTTTTCTCTTCAAAACGTGGATGTGGTAGTTTAGTTGTGAACATGGTGATAGTGCTGTGTTGACAGTTCAACTAAAGGGTCTTTTCCAATCCTAATGATTCTATGACTCTATTAAACACAAGATGGCACTTCAAAGATCATTAGACACCGTGCAAGGCAGATCTGCAGGCAGAGGTGATCTCTCAGGTAACCAACTAAGAGCCAAAAGAAGTAGACAGGCAGACATCAGAACTACAGGCAAGGTGAAGACATCCTCTCTGTTTCATAGGTACAGACTACCTCATCTTTCAGATATAGTCTAAGAGACATTTCACAATTTTTCCCCCAAGAGTTCTCATTTTGTATTAAGTTGCCAAGCCTGAAGCTTTTTGTCAGATTAATGCTTTGTGCATCCATAAGTCGATCCACTTTTTCACTTCCATCAGCAATAGAGATGGTGTCACTGCACCTGACAGGTTTCACACAGGGTTATGTTACTTTTTCTCCCGTGACATGGACAGTTTGTATATGACTTCAACTCTTTCTGACAGAAGGGATAAGACACACAATGCTTGCATTGCCCCAGGTTTCTCCTTTGAGCTGAGCTCTGCTGCCAGTGGGACGGAGTAGCTCCTTCAAAAGACGGGGAAAGGTGCACAGGGGCAGCAGGGAACTGAGAAGGTCTCAGCAAAAGGAATAATTTTACAGCCTGATGAAAGAATCAGGTCATGATGTCCAGTGTGAAGGGCTTTTCTTTTGTAAGAGAAAAACATCACATCATCACAATAATGGGAATGGCTAGCTTTTACAAAACTTCATTTAAAATAAATGAAAAACAAGGACTCTGATATGAATAGTCTTCTCAAAAAAAAAAAAAAGCGGCAGTTCCAAAAATGTCAATTAACCTTGTATTTCAAAGCAACTTATTTCATGCTACCATTAAAAACCTAGTATTATGACTGACACTAAAGACTTTCATTTTTTGACACAAAAAATCTTTCAAGAGGAACAGAAAATCTCTATTTTGGCTACATTTGGATTTCAAATGACAGAAGTTCCCCCTTCAGCTGCTTCCCATGCAGCTTCAGATAAACCACAGCTCAGCACAGAAACCTTCACTACTGTCTTCCCCAGTCTCCCTCCACTCCACTGGAGGGCCCGATGGGAATAACCAGCAAGAAAAGTGAGAGGGAAACCAAGCTCCCATGGAAAGTTTTTTGCAGCAGATAGATGCTCTTGTGGGCAACAAGGGCTCTAGCCTATAGGTAAATGTGCTGCTGCTCACACTATCTGCTCTGAGACCTTATAATGGATTGGATTGAAAATTTGACTTCTTCCTGTTCCAGCTTATAATCCACTGATTTGTGCTCCAAGGCAGAAGACAAAATCCTCCATCCTTCCAGATCCATGCTGGGACAGCTTTGAGGATGCTCTGCAAATGGTGAGGACTTGGATGGTTCTGACACAGGGAGATTCCACTTCCCATCGGTGTTCAAAGAAAGAAAGGAAAACATGAAAGAAATAGAGAAGGGGAAACTGCCAGTCTTCAGTAACTTGAGGATAGAAATGCTGTGCCAGAAAATAAGACTTGTGTGTTCAGCTTCTGCATAGTCCTGGGTAAACCCAGATCTGCCCAGGCCTGTTGAAGTTACCTGATATTAACAGGCATCAGGTATTTAAACACTCTGGAATTCCAAGTCTTTCTGTGCCTGCAGCCTGATCTACAAATTAAGTATTTTAAGTAATTAACATCATTGCAGTGCTGCAAGCAGCAAATCCTTTGAAGCACTTGCTATCACAGAATGGGGTCCATAAGATGTACACTCTTACACTGCTATTAAAAAGTCTTCTTGACATACCTTTGAGTTCCCCTCCTCTCACTTTTCTTCACACACTTGATCAGACAGCAAGTTAAGAAAGCCATGGACATCAGAAGAATGACAGCACAGCTCACAATGGAGGCAATCACTGCGACCTTAAAGCCAAAAGTCTCGTATTTTGATATGGCTGCAGCAAAGCAAACACAGAAATGTTTCTAAGATCAGTCCACAAATTTATCTTTTACATTTTCATTAAACCATGCTGACACCTACCCACTCCACACTTCTGCTCAGTGAGGACTTTCACATTAGTATGTGTCAAAACACCAGAGTACCTTGGCTTCAGCTTAGACCTATGCAAGCCTCAAACTGGACTATGTAAAAATATCCTGTTTGTAAGTTACTAAGGAATTGTTCACAAGTATTTCACCACTGCAATTAATTAAACACAGGGTCCTTAGCACTGCAGTAGCTTAAAAGCACAACTCTTTGGACAGATCAAATGAAGATGAGCTGCAGACTCCTTTATTAACAAGGAACGAAGCTTCAAAAACTAATACTAACAGGGATGAATGGGCTTAAAGAAGACATTTAGAACAAGGACAGTTCCATGTAATTACAACCTCCTTGGCAGGCATCAAACAACAGATCTTCCTCTGTTTGGGGAAGGATGCAGTATGGAAGAAGTGACCTGCAGGGCTAAGTGCTTGCAGGGATCTGATGCTGGAAGTGAGTGATTCAAACAAAAGGAGGAGTGGGAATGTGGCGTGGCACAGCTAACTCAGATCTCTGCCAACTCACTTGGAGCACTAAGCATGTTCTTCTTCAAAACTCATCTAGTTCTCCCAGTGTCACAATAACCAGCATCACAAGTGGTTCAGCTGAGCTCCATACAGAGCATTATATTTCTGCAGCCCCTGGGGTGTGTGTTAAGTTCTGACAGTCCAATATCTAGGATTTATTTACCATTTCTCCTGTGCCATGTGGGCAGTCTATTTGCCAATAAATGGTTAGGGGTTTTTTCCACTTTTATCCACTAGCATTCATTTCGTATTGGTGGAAAGGGACTGCTGGAACCCTGTTTTTTTAGAGGAAACACTCATTCCAGAGTGTTTTTCTCCTAAACTTGTCTCTAAACTGAGACACCCAGACATTCTCTAAAGAAGCATATCGCTTTTAGCTAGAACCACAGTTATTCCAGGTGCTACCAGTGACATGAGATCAGGGATGAATCCAACAAAGTCTTTTCTGTGTCGTGACAATGGCATGTCAGAACATATATGCAGTGGTATTACCATCAGAGGGGCAACCTTGAAAAAAATTGAATTTGTCTCTGCACAGGTATCTACAACGAATCCTAACGTTGCAGGATAGGCAGGACAAAACGAACACACTGCATCCCAGAGTGAGAAGCATGGCTTGGGAAGAACCTTACGCTTGCAGGAGGGCACTTCAGCTGTCCACTGCGTGCTGTTCCCTTTCCAAACGCAGGCGACAATGCTTGGTCCCTGCAGTTGGTGCTCAGCGGAGCACTGGAATGTGACCACGGTTCCCACTTCGGTGCCGTTGCCATGAAGGACCTGGAGAGAGCCGAGTTGGGGCGGGAAGAGGTGGCTGCACTGCCCTGCAGAGCAAACACAGACACAATACAGGGCCACTGCCAATAGTGACGGTCCACGTGAAGGTCCACGGACGTGTTTTATTGACACCAGGCTGTAAATCAGTCACAGTTAATGTTCAAAACAAATACCAGACCTCGTGGTGGCTGATACTGGCTGCTCTGCCAGGCACCAGCCCACGGCCACCCTCCATCAGAGCCATTCAACAGCTCCTCTGCCCTCACCCCCAGCACAAAGTAACTGCTGTTGTGACATTATCTGCTCAGACTGGTACACGTTGAACACTAAAAAAAGTCATTTTTGAGTGTCACGGTCCCCTATGGATCCCTGTGTTGTTGGATTCTGATTAATTTAGTACTCGGCTGGCTGGGAGTACTCATTACGTGTCTTCCCCCATGCAAATTTCCAGGATCCACTGGGCTGATGCAGTTCAGCCTCCTTGGTGGCATCTTGGCATGATCTGACCTAAACTTCTTTACAAGCACTGCACCTCTGTTGGCTTGGCTGAAAGGGGCCAAGGGGGTCAAAACCACAGGGAGGAGCATAGAAAGACATACACATATAACTTACCTCCCTTTCCAAGTGCCAAACTCTGCTTTACAGTAAATCATTAATTTTTAATAAATTTTTGTTCTTTCGGCCTTTCTACTACTTTGTTGTTTATACAGCTGCTCTTTGAGCTGTGGAGCTGTTCTGCCTTTGGCCACCTAATTTTAGCCACTAACTTCATACACTAAGTTTTATTATCACAACATTCCTTATTCACAGTCATTTCAAACAAAACTTTCAAAGTCAGGTCATTAAGACAACATATAACGTCTACATAACTTCAAAGGTAACAAATACTTTTTCTGGATTGGTACATGTACATTGACAGAATCTAGAAACTCAGAGGCATAGTGCTGCAAGCATTATGATGACACACACAAAAATATTAAAAGAGGAAAATATATTTTCCACATCTACAGGCAAAAAGAAATTACAGTCTCCATGAGAACATCCCGACAGAACCACATGTTGTCAGCAAATCTATTTTAATGCTAAAACTCCCCTCATGTCACTAATTGTTGTTAAGCCCCTAGATCATACCACAGCAGGCAAGCATGGGCCCCTTCACCCGGCAGCCATGGGCTCCCTGGACTGCCTTGACCCGGCAGGGGCGGAGCCTGGGCCCGCCTCCAGCTGGCTGCCGTGGCACTTCTGGCTCCCCCCCACACGGCTCACAGCTCACACTTCCGATTTGGCAAATTTCGCAACTTTGTACATCAGATAAGGCGCACCGGACTACAAGGCGCACTTCCGGGTTCGAGGGAAAATTTTAGTCAAAAGGGTGCGCCTTGTAGTTGTGAAATTACTGTATTTTCAGGCTTTGCCCTGGGCTGCAACAGCATCACAGATCACACCCAGATGATCATTCCCATTTGAATGTAATTGGGGCCAGACCCACAGAGGTGCCTCTCAATGAGATCTACACCTCCAAAACCTTCTGTACCTGAGTTGAAAGTGCATCAACAACTTCATGTACCTGCACTTGTGCAGAGGAGAAATGCTGTTCTTTCAGGAGCTTCTCAATGTCATTTCTTCTCACTAACGCAAAAAACTTAAATGTGTCACTGCTTTTTGCTTTTCACAAATGCCTTTATTTAAATGCCCAGATGAAGTTTTGCCAGAACGATTTTTTTTAATTTCATCCTAGCTGAAATTTAGCTTCTCTGCATAAAATTTGCCCTAATTTTAATCATCCATTGTCTTCCAAAAATGCATTTGGAAAACTTTCCCGCATGCTCTAGTGTCCTTCACTATTGAATCTGTAATGTTTTCACAGTTAGCCATGGCATTCATTTTTTTGCTGGGTTAACTTTACCCTTACATCTCCAAAGAATCATGTTTAAATAAGCTTCCATCCTTATATAAGCAGATACTCCATACAGACTTCTCTTTTGAATACTCTTCAGGCATGTTTATCAGACTACATCTACTACAATCAAGAATTTTATTATTGTTTTTATTAATATAATTATTTTATTTTTGTTTTCAACTGAGACTGGTATCTGAGGCTGCACTGCCACCTGGTAAAGCACAAACATTTGTGCTGACCAGACTTACATTTTGATTTCTATTTTATAAATATCTAGAAAACGTCATATTCAGGTCTTGGTTTGCATAACCATTGGCACCCAGAAGTGTAAAAACAAAAAACTGAAAAATGGAATAAATCCCCTAATTAGAGAGCTGTAGGCCCTCTGCTCTGAAGACAGGATGGAAGCACTGGCATTATTCAGCCTGGAGAAGGCTCTAGAGAGACCTTAGAGCCCCTTCCAGGGCCTAAACAGACTACAAGAGAGCTGCAGAGGTACTTTGGACAAGGGCTGGAGGGACAGGACACAGCCAATTGCTGAAGCAGGGTAGGTTTAGATGGGATATTAGGAAGAAATTCCTGGGTGTGAGGGCGGGCAGGGCTGGCACAGGGTGCCCAGAGCAGCTGTGGCTGCCCCTGCATCCCTGTCAGTGTCCAAGGCCAGGTTGGGCACTGGGGCTTGGGGCAGTCTGGGACAGTAGAAGGTGTCCCTGCCCATGGCACGGCTGGCACCGGATGGGTTTACGGTTCCTTCCAACCCAAAAGCTCCTGTGATTCTACAATTCTATGATTCCGGTTTCTGCAGCTATTTCTGCAGTTTTATGTAGAGCAGGAGCTGATTTATACAAATGCAATTCTCAGCTTGGCCTCACACTGAGAGGCTATCCAGTGTTCAGAAAATCTCTGAATCTGATGCTGCTGTCTGGCAGTGCAGAATGGCACTGGCTACAACAAACAGGTCATTGCATATGGCAAATAATTGTCCTCAAAGTAAAGACAGACACTAAAGCGCAGTGTCCTCCATAAACTCTTAGTTCACCCCAACCTCTGGGTTCAGAAATAAACACATGCATAATTTCCAGGCAGTGAAAAATAGAGAGTAATGCAAGAATTAAAATAATCCAAAATATTTCTTCTCATGGAAGCTGGGATTATCTGTATTGCAAAATTGATTCATCAAAAGTAGGAACCATATGGTTTCACTGTCTGCAAGCTGTGGGTTTATGTTTTGCTGATAAAAAAGAAACGAGAGAGCAAAGCAGGCATGCCCGCCTGGTAAACATTTCCTGTGCTCTTTCCACAGCAAAACAGTGACTAAAAATCAAATACATTGCATAAATATCCACCAAAATGATCTAAACTACAGAAATAATTACCTGGAAGCATGTTAACAAGGGTGCCACGTGGTGTCTGTGCAGAAAGAGAGCGATCTGCGCCTTCACCTCATTATTCCCAGACACATAAAGGTCGCCCCTTTGCATTGCTTATTGCTGGCGATTTAATATCACTAAAACATGCTGGAATAACTAGATGCCAGAAAGCAAGGGAACACTAGGCTCTATCAACCCTGTTGTCTTGGCTTGCAAAGCAGGATATAACCAAAAGTATGTATTCTATCATCATCTGTTGAAACCAGGTGGGACAGTGTTCTTCATCTTCTCCAGAACCCATCCTTCCTCCAGGGAGGTGTCTTCTGTCAATGAGCCACTGAGTCCCAGTGCATGACTGATAAAATCACATCATCCCATTCTGATGGATGGAGAGGAGCCAAGCATTTCCTACCTAGATAAAATCTGAGATTTGGAACATCAGAGCAGCTTTTTTGCACTGGATTTTGGAGGAAAACTGCAGCCTTCTACAGGACCAGTGCTTCAACAGAACCCCATCTGGCACTCCAGGAGGACTGCAACCACCATTTAACGGGTTAGCAACACCCTGACTGACGGGATGTCAGGTTGGATTCTGATGGTCAGTATTTGGGGATTTTGGTTTTGTTTTTCGGTTTATTTGTTTGTTTGGGGCGAGGGTGTTTGTTTTTTGGGTTTTTTTTATTACTGTATTTTTATTTAAACTTTTCCTAGTAAAGAACTGTTATTCTTATTCCCATATCTTTGCCTGAGAGTCCCTTATTTTCAAAATTACAATGATTTGAAGAAAGAGGGTTTACATTGTCCATATCAAGAGAGACTCTCCTCCTTTCATAACAAACACCTGTCTTTCAAACCAAGACATCTGTAGAAAATAAACACACTGATATTATTGCTGCAAGTCTTTTTTCCTACAGACTTACACCTCAGAAATTGTCCTTGAAAATCACAAGGATATTAAGCATCCACAGCAATCTTACAGAAGTGCTCTGAGAAGAGCTGTGTCATAAAGCAAAAGAAAAGCAGCTAGAAGTGAAACATGAAATAAAGCAGATGTAGCAAAGCATCGTGTATAGAGTGAAACCAGCCCTGGCACTGGTCTCTTCACCACCATGCCTTTGCTTTCTTGCAGAGTTGGCCTCGAGTGCTGCCAGGGCTGGGCTTTTAAACCAACAAATGTCCAAGATCGATCCTCCCACAAGGAAATCCAGGTGCTGGCATGGATTTTAAAGAAATTAGTATTAAACATGACACTAGACCTACAGTAAAAGAGCAGGATGAGCCCCAGGCTATGGAAGCTGCAGAGATTAAGCAAGGTCCCCAGCTGTGCTCCTGCAGTCCCCGGGAAGCTGCTGTGGAGATGCCGGAAAGCTCTTACAGACTTGTCTGCTTTCCAACACACAGGTATGGTTCTATGAAGCTACTCCCTCGAGAAAGCTTTGGAGGTTCAGTTGTGGCACAAACCATGAGCACCAAAACACAATCCTCTGCACACCCATCACTGCAAGGACCACCTCAGAAGCAGGGCCAGGCTTGGCCACCACTGCTACAGCAGCTTCACACTCCACATTCTGATGGTGACCTGCAAGAACTGAACAGCAGCGACAGGACTGTTCCTCTGGGTCAGTCACAATAAAGGAACATCTGGACAACAGCACAGGGTAAACTGGCAGATACCTAAGGAACACATCTGTCACAGGACATTACCTGACAAAAGACATGCAGTTTGGTAATGTGTGGTTCTGGCACCTGCCTCCTATCAGCCTTTCTAAATGAAAATATTCCTCATAAAACATTCTGTGCTTCTACTGATAAAATCATTCTTTAAAGTGTGATAGAGGGAACCCAATGTCTGATGATTCTTACAGGCCACCATTAAATATTCATAAAAATACTTTTTCAAAAAAGCTCATTCTCCCATTAATACATAATTTCTACGCAATTAAGGAGAGCAAAAAGGTAATTGAAGAGATACACATCCATTTACACATCTGTGCTCAAATAAGCTCTCTGCTCCCACCTCTGTTATAAGAGATACCTCAGGCTCACTCCTACCCACTTCCTTTATTTTATTTTATTCTGTGATCTTTTTTGTAGGTAAAACTGATTTTTCAGCACATGTAATTTACAACATGCAAGGATTCAGGTGCTGAGACTTCCACACCCATCACATTTTGGGCAGCATTGCTTTCATGGAATTACAGAATGGTTTGGGCTGGAAGGACCCTTTAAGCTCATCCCATTCCATCCCCTGCCATAGGCAGGGACACCTTCCACTAACCCACATTACTTCAGACCCTATCCAGCTGGCCTTGGGCACTTCCAGGAATCCAGTGGCAGCCACAGCTTCTTGGGCATCCTCTGCCATGGCTCCACCATTCTCTCAGGTCACCATGGAACCTGCAACATGGAAATCCCAGGACAATAGTGCACTTTCCCTCTGCCACCAGGTCCCTCTGTTCTAAGACAGATTTTGGTGGGCACATCCTTGCTGGTGTCCTTCACTGGGCCAATGAAGTCTGTATGTTTATAATTTCAACTTTCACCACTATTTTTTCCCAGTAGTCATGAATAATCTCTCATTCATTAAACAATTGTAACATTTCTGCAGAGGGTGCAAAGTGATCCACTAGTGTGAAAGCCAGCCACAGGAGAAGCCAAAAGAAACCCCACAGGTATTTCCACAGGGACAGTACATGTCTGTTAGGAGCCATGGATTGAGGAAGGATGGAGGATGCCCCACCAGAAAAGTGGACAGGACAGAGGCTGTGGGCTGCCCCATGGGAAGCTTTCTGCAGCATCCCTGGAGGAAGGGCAGCATCCCTGCATGCCCACTGCCCACCCTCAGCATGTTCCACTCTCCTCCACTGCTCCGGGTGCTGCAGGACACAGAGCTCAGCCCGGCTGCATATCTGCCTTGCCTGGTACTGGGTTATCTGCCTGCACCAGCTCTTTGATCTGGTTTGTGCAGTGACTGAACGGGGCTGATAAGAGCAGATGTGCCTGCACTATGTGGTCGGTGGCCTCTCGCTTACGCACAACACTTGCCACTCCGGGCACACAACCTCTATGGATGTCAGAAATCCCCACTGCTAGGGCCACATTGCACTCACCTACCTCAACCAAAAAAATTCTCAAGGAGGAAGAGTCCAGTGCTGAACAAAAAACACTTCAGTCATTAAAAAAATCCACCCCCAATGTGAAATTTTAGGTGGACCAGACCTGCACGCTACTTGATGATTATATATTATTTTTTGCCAAAATGCTTAAAACATAGAAATTGCATCTCCACAAAGAACTGATTAGTAAAGAAGATAGAAAAGATAGAAACTTTTCAACCTTTTCTCTTTGAAACCATTTTCCTGTTTTAAAACAGATGATGGAAAACAGGTTTTTTAATTTTCCTAGGGAATTTCCAACCACTCTGTTAAGCAAAACCAGTCTGAATGCTACAGACATTTTACCTGCATTCCCTCCCCCTGGCCCCCTCAGTTTCCCTAAGTCTTTCCCAAGAGCAATCTGAAGCTGCTTCTGTCCTTGGTTTGCTGCGTTTAGCTGTGAAATGCACACCATGGAGCTGTGATCTGGCATCCACAACTGTCAGCAAGAATTTCTGTGCATAATTGATTTAGACAGCAGTCTGAAAAAGTTAGCAATGCCTTTTATTATGGTGATAGAAGTCATTCTGGCTGAGAAGCCAACAGCCAGATTTAAAACCCTTCTCTGTAGTTTTATCACTTTTTATTTTTCTTATCTCCTGGTTGGTTCTTTTCCTGACAGAGTTTGGCTTTCCTATTCTGGGCTTCATGAAGAGGGAGGTGCAGCCAGCAGCCTGGCCAGAGCAACCAGCAAACTGCTCAGTGAGAGCCAGGCAGTATCCTACCAGGAACCACTCGGGCACAGCAATGATTAACAGCACAAGTCAATAAACACATCTGCTTTTGGCCTCCCTGCACACAGGAATTGGTGCAAGATGGCATGAAGATTGACAGGAATGCCAGTATAAGGACAGGGAACCAGTGCATTGTGTTTGCTTTTTCCCGTTTAAAAAGTCAATGATTGCAGGTGAGTTGTGCACAGAATGACAAGCAGCTCGGGAGAGCAGAGCAGATGTGTCCCCATGTTCTTGCCCTTCCTTTGCTCGTGGCTAGGGCTCAGGGCTGCACCTGAGAATTCAGCTTCTGGGCCAAAACAGATTAAAAGGAATGAAAACCTTAGTCTTAATCTAAATTTCTGCAAGTATTAACAATAATGGGCCAAACACCAGAGCTCTCTTGCCTGTGCAAAACTGCCCCCAATTTTGTGGGGCACCACTTCCTAGAGCAAAGCAGAACCTCTGTGTCCAGTCCAGATGCCTCTTTTGACCCAATCAGCTAGCAAAGGTCTTGGAAATAACTGTGGTTGTAAGCAGAAACCTTCCTGATTTTACACAACAAATTCTGCTTTTACACAACAGCACAAATTTCTGCTCTTCTGAACAAGAAAAATCCAACCCCAAAACTTGCCCTTTGCACCTCTCTGAGCTCCCACAGGCCACGCCATCCTCCCACACACTGTTCCCAGCCCACACATACACTCAGGGAATTTTGTACACCACTCCATTACCCTACTCAACTTCTGTCCGTATTTTCACCTCTCCTAAAATCCATTCCAAATCAAAGCTACTCTGCTTAGGAGTCTAGAATACATAAGCAGCATTTTGACTGGCTTTATTTCATCCCAGAAATAATAATGGAATCATCTCTCCCAGGTCTGTTGGAGGAAAGGCAAACAGTTAACCCATCCCTTTCCTCAATGTTGCTTCTACCAGCCACCACCACTCCAATTTGGGCTGAGGCTCCAAGTGCCGACCGCCCCAGCAGCTACAGACTTCCCCTAAGGATGCTGCTGGGCCACAGGGGCTCTGCTCTGCTGCAAAGGCTCGTTTGTAACCCAGCCACCAGCTCAACCCACAGGAATTGATTTATTTTGGGGAGCAGTTGCTCATTCTGCAACTTCTGCATTTCTCTCTGTCATCTGACAACCAAATGAGAGGCAGACGTTCCACGGAGACTGCAAAATCACCCCTCTGCCAATCCTGATCACTCAGTCAGTCAAAACTGTTCTTTAGAAAAACACACTTGCTCATCTGCAGCTGCATTTCAAAGACAGTATGTCAATAAAATGCCTAAATGAAAACTAACAATTGTCCTATGTGTTAGCTTTTCCCCATCACAATATTGAAGGCAAGACTCTACAGTGCACATAAAAAGTCAGTGGCAATCATGATTAATAAGCAAAATCGTGCCAATTCCAGCCTAGTTACAAATCTCTTCACTGTAGAATTGCAGAGATGCCTGGAGATGTTCTGCTTTTCCAGAGGAAAGGTCCAAGGATCTCCTCACTCTGCCACAGTGGGAACAGCAAAACTGGCAGTGGTTTTGCCCTTTAAAATATACCACACCACACCATCCAGAAAATGCTGGGTTAACCACTGTCATTGGGGGTGCTTCTGTGTTTAAGACTGACTTGTGATTTTTTAGATTTCAGTGTTTTGGATCCAAAGCATTCAGCTCATCTCATTCATTAGCTGAAATTCAGAAGTCTACTTATATTCTGTCTCTCTATCCTAGGTAATTTCAGAGTAGGTAGGATGAAGCATTGGAGAATACAACAGGGAACAATCTTGCACTGTGGAGGACTCAGAAAACCCAGTTAAAAAAAAAAAAAAAACCAAACAAACTTCTTTCTCTATTTTGTACTGTTCTAGAGCTTTAATGGCACAAAAATCCTTCCCTCAAAGCAGTATCAATGCCTGGTGCAAATGCCTAACCACCCAGATTAACACCTTGCAGTACAGGAGATAAAGCCAATTAGCTGACATTCTGCAACTGTCACTTCTTTTACATTGTTTAATACAGGCTTTGACTTTGAACTCACGGGAGAACAAGAAAGGAGAAACAACCCTGGAGAAATTACAAGCCCATATATTCCAAATTGTATCACCTTCTGCCCCGTGGAAATGGAAATCTGGGATCCATGTTCTCTTCTGCCTAAAAACTGAACCACATCTGAGGATCGCAGGCACAAGGTGATAAAATTGCTTGCATTCGTTCTGCAGAGCAGCAGTGCTCCTGGCTTTGAAGAACAACTTAGTTTTTTCTGTCCTAAAAGAGCAACTATAAGTTCTTAGTAACATAATTTCAGTTTCTGCACTGCCAGGGAAACTCATCTCAGAAAAATGAAGTTGTTCACAACAGAAGACCAGACAACTTAAGCCACACCTAAGCTACATCCAACCTGATACCAGCATCCCACCATGGCCACCAACATTCAGGCTACAACTGAGCCAATACGTGCTGTCTCTCCTATCCTTCAGCAAACTGCAACTTTTATCTGTTCTAAGCCAGAGACCCCATCCCTTTCTTTCAGTGGTGTCTGCTAGATAATTCCTTCCACAACTAGGTCTGAATGGAGCATTCACTGAAGCCTGCAGCACTTACCACCTCACCAAACCTCTCTCCCCTTCCTTGGTCTGGAAGGTGGAGGGAGGATAAGGCAGAACCACAATTACAGACAACAGCCCAGCAGTGAGACCTACCAATTTATAACCTGTCATAATGAGTGTTTCTGCATTTATTGTCCCTCTGTCTATGGCTGCACTGATGTACTTGTCGATGCATTTCTATGTTGACAGAAGTATGTGCTGCCTGGTCTGAAAGAGCCACAGGAGGGTATTGAGGAGTTAGAGGAAGCACAGCAAAAAAAAAGGTACCACCCTGGATAACCAGAGGGCCAGAGCCTCTCACTTCAGCAACATAAGGACTAAAAATACTGATATGCCTTTGTGCTCCTTCCTCTTTTTCCTGTTTCTCCCAGCATAATCTGGGCAGCTTCAGAGGCACCAGTACCTCAGTGGCACGGGCTGACAACAGCACCCTGCTCCCTGGCGATCCCCATAGGGCAGTACAGCGCTCAGGACACCTGACACAAGCCTTTCAGAATCTCAGAGGCTTTTCCGGAGAATTTACCGAGCCGGGCAAGCGCTGGTCGATGAGTGTCCACAGAACACCACCGCAGCACGTCAGTACCACTGTAAATGCCGCTGTGACAGCACAACAGCACAGTACAGGAGGCTTTTTCTCAGCTCCAGACATTCGCTATGCTCTTCCCATCCCATGCTCCTGCCCTGCACATTTGCTGGCCTTCTCTCGAGGTAAGCCAGGCTCCCACAGCTCCTCAGGGAAGCACACTGCTGACCCTCCCCAAATACAGGGTGGGATCGTTCTCCCTGCTCCTGTCAGTCCTTCAAAAGACCAGGAAAAGCACAGGGTGTTTGAATCTCACAGCTGTGTCTCAGGAAGCTCTAAGACCCTCAAGTACTACAGGCATCAGGGCTGTACTAAGGAACTTCCTTTAATTTCTCTCTCATTCATGCATTAATTCAAATGGAAATCCTGCCACATCTTTTTTTCATCCTCTCAAAAGGAACATGTGAGGGAGTTTATCTGCGCAAATCTTAATTACCACCCTATTGCTCATGGTCTGAAATAATGTAAGGGGGCACTTGGCATCAAAAAGGATTACACGACGTCATGAAAGATACTGCATACATACTGTATAACAACTGACAGCAAACATTGATGTATAAATAACACAGTCACATTTAAATGAACAAGAGTTTAATTTAAAATTATAAAAGTAGCCATCATTTTAGCTATCTAAACTGCTTAGGGCTGCCAGCAGTACATCCACCTGACTCAATACGTTCATACTTCCAAGCGGATGCTCATGAAGGTGGAATTGCACCATGGCAAAGCCCCATTAAGTAGCAGAGAGGGTGAAGAGCATGAAGAGCATGAAGAGCATGAAGAGCATGAAGAGCAGACACCCAGCTAAGGTCTGGCAAAGCCCGTGGGCACAAGCATCACTGCTGGTCCTACAGCCAATGCAGCAGCTCCGTGCAGCATAGCCAAGCCCTGACTAAACGTATTCCAGTTTAGCACCTTACTGAGAACCCCTGCTCCACACTTTTGGTGTAGCTGGCTTGGAAAAAATGGTCTTTGTTGTTCTGGTTGGAGACATGGCTGAGAGGAGCCAGGTCTATAGATATCCAAGGGGTTAACTGAGGCTAGATTTCTAATTTGAACACCAAATATTTTTTGGCAGATTGGCATTTCAAGCTGTTTTGCCACAGATCTACACAGGGTAAAATTAATCTATACAGAATCAGAAAGGCTGAGTGTAACACAGGACATGCCACTCCCAAAAACTCCTTTTAGCGTGGACAAACCCAGCTCCACAAGACTTTGACTCAACATATAAAAGCAGCCAAATATACATAATTTTTAAAAAGAAAAAAGTCAATAATTAGCAACACTATCAGGCTAGAGCAACAGGGTCTACACTTGGGTTTGAGTTAATTCTCTAAGCAGCTTCCCCAGAACTTGTTTCGCATTTTCCAATTAACTGCTCTATTAAATTCAAATTAAACAGTCAAGCTCATTCAGAAGATACAATTTAAAGCATTGCTTTGCTAGTAGTCCAAACACATTTGCCAATTTCTATAGGCACAACAAAATCAGATCATTAATGAAGTTTGTTAGAACTTCACAAGCCAAATAAATCGCAAGGATATGACAGGATGGGCTGCACTTGAGAAGGAGGTCCCTGGATTTCAGGACCACTCAGCCCTGCTTGCACTAAAGCCAGGGAAAAGTCCATCTGCCCTGTGATCTGAAGAACAGAGGAAGAAATCCTGGCAAGCAGCAGGTCACCACAGCTGCACCAAGCTCCAGATTTCTTCCATCTCACCTTGCTCCCAGACTCCAGAAGGTGGCTATGGCTGGGAGCAAGCATCTCCGGCTGGCTGGGCCAGCAGGTCCAGACCATGACTCTGCTCCCTCCAGGCCCAGACACTCACCAACACCACAGCCCTGTGCAGTGGATATGTCCCACCAGTTCAGACCCTTTGTCACCTCGCATTACCTGCAAATTATTGAACCTGCTTAAGCCAAAGAGGTTTTGAAAGTATGTTATGGTCTATGCAATCTAATTGAGTAACAAAACTCAAGGGAAGATAAGAAGGAAAAGTTTTGATTGGTTTCTCATTCTACCCCTCAATGTATTACCATATTTCATATCTTCATTTCCTTCCCAGCCCGATGACATGTGCCCAGGAGCGATGTCTCTGAGAACCAGCACCTTCCATCCTTGACAGACACTCCCCTCTGCCCGCATGCACTCGTCCTGCGTGCCCGCGGCGACTGAAAACCAAACTTCTATCATTCATCGCAGCGCCTCCTCTCTGGGAGCAATCACGCTGGCCAGGGCTCCAGAAGCCCCCGGGCGAGCCGCTCGGACGGCTCTGGAGTGGGGCTGCTGTGTGCAGCCCTGAGGGAGCTCGGCGCCTCCGACCGCGCCGCAGTCCAGGGCTGGCCCCGCTCGGCACCCCTAGTGCAGCCCCGGCAGAACTGTCCCAGGGTCTCAGGGACCCGCCGGGACACCCCCCGTGCCCGGGGTGGCTCCGGGACGGCTCCGGGACGGCTCCGGGACACCCGGAGAGCCCGAGAACTGCGGGGTGTGGAGCACTGTCCCCTCTGCGCTCCGCGGTGCAGGGACCGGCCGGAGGCGGCACGGACGGGGACGGGAGGGGCCCCTGCCCGGCGCGGGGGTCCGGAACTGGGTGAGAAGGTAACGCAGCCCGGGCGGGGCTCTCCTGCGCCCCTTTCCCGGGGCACATACACCTCCTCTGGCCGGGGTACTGCATCCTCCCCCGGTCACCCCGCAACCCTGCGCGGGAGGGATCCTGCACCCTGACCGGGCTCTGGCGCTACCACGCCGGCATACTCCCTTCCCTCCGATACGACGCAGGAGGGAACTTGTGCGAGGAACAATGCGAGACCACGCTCGTACCTGTGTATCCGCGGGGGCTGCCGCTGTCCCGCCCTAGCGCGGAGGTGCGCGGCGCGTCCAGCCCGGACGCGGCGGCTGAGGACATGGCTCCGCTGAGCGCCGCCGGGCCGAGCCGAGGCGAGCCGAGGCGAGCCGCCCGGCAGGTGCGCCGCGCCCGCACGCGTGTCCGAGGGGCCGGGCCGGGGAAGCAGCACGTCTAGCCACGGCCCGCCCCGGGGAGCCCCGCCGGGCGCCCGCCCGCGGCCCCGCGCGACACCCGAGGCGGGGCGGGGAAGGAGGGGCAGCGGGGCGAGAGGAGGGGCCACTCGGGGCTGGCGCAGCGAGGTTTCGGGCACGGGATAGCGCCGTACCCTGATAGCCCCGGGTTCGACCCGGCCCGGCCCTTCCCCACCCCGCGCGGCGTCCCACGAGCGGCCAGGCCGGGATGGGCCAGCGCTCGGCCCCACTGTCCCTCCCTGCCCTGCCCTGCCCCCTGCCCTGCCCGCTGCCTGTCCTCCTCTGCTGCCTGCCGTCAGTCCCCGATGCAGCCAGGCTGGTGCTCACAGCCTGCAGAGCCTCAGGTACCTTCAGGTACCCCAGTCTGGCTCTCATGGGTCTGGTCTTCCAAACACAGGCTACTGCTCTTCATGCGGTTATATTCCAGGAGCAGAATCTCTCGCATACATGCGAAGTTGTGTTTGTTTTCACTGGGAACTGCAGCTAAACCCACTGGATGGTTCCCAGATCCATCATCCTATCCGGAGCTGGGTGGCACACACCAACATGCACAGGTTACTTGATGAAACCCAGGTACCTTGCACACACTGCGTGTGTCATTTTGTGCTTTTCACATCCTGGCCATGTCACCCCCTGCCATTTACTGCCCTGGCAGCACTACCAAGGTGAGTCTGGGTCTCAGCAGTGTTTGCTGAGATCCTTGATTTGCTGACACTGACAGTGGATCAAAAAAAGCCAGTTGTTCCTCCTCTTGTTTTCTGTGGACATACGATAGGACCATTAAAGGCCTTTTCTTGAAACGTCAAATGTGGCAGGATGATGCCTACATGTAATGGTGACACAGCTCAGTGTGCTGCTGGCCACAGCACTCTTTCCTGTGAGCTTATCTGGCAGGGAGGCCATAGGAATATTGCAGGTATAAGGGACTGTTATTTCCATCTCTACAGCTAAACCACATTCAAAAAGCAAATGCTTGGTCACATTATAGCAGCACTCCAGTATTTTTGAAAAAGCTACAGCTTACGAGTTAGTTTAATATTTCTAGTAATGCCAGATATTAATCAATCTAATTAAAGTCAACAAGAACTATAGCTCCTCCAGTCAAATCCAGTGAAACCAGAGGAATACCAAAGCCAGAGAAGTAGTTTTTTCTCTAAGCCACTACCCCTGCAGCTGCTGTTACACAATTCAAATTGAACACAAGTGTGTTGCAAGTCAAATCTTTCCTTACAGGCACTCACAGAAGCAAATTAAGCAGCAGCACCTGAATTCCACTCACCTCATGGTAGCATTCAGATTTGGTTTGTAAGGGAATGTACAACCCGACAATAGTGGTTTTGCTCCACATGTCCTGGAACACAAGAGGCAGCCCTGTGATGTGACCCCCTAGAACATCACTCACCTCTCAGGCTGCAGGTGAGTGCTTTCATAATTTTTAAGGCCTCTGGTTTCACCTTCAGCATCAGGGGAAGCCATGCAGCCCCAGTCAGACACTTGCTGCTTTTGCTTAGGGATTGTTTAACTGTTGGATTTCACTAAGCTGCCCTAAGGCATTGCCATTCTTTTAATCCTTGTTATTAGAGCTGGCTCCAGGCATGCCAAGGGCACAAGACTGCTGAAGTGACAGTTCCCAGCAAAACTGCCTGGGC
The DNA here is from genome assembly GCF_009819885.2 of Catharus ustulatus. Taxonomy (NCBI): domain Eukaryota; kingdom Metazoa; phylum Chordata; class Aves; order Passeriformes; family Turdidae; genus Catharus; species Catharus ustulatus. The sequence continues at coordinate 20,102,710 of NC_046233.1, read as the reverse complement.
AGCTGCAGGGCTTGCCTGGCCACAAGCAGGGACATGTTCCCAAGTACCAGCCCTGCGATGGCAGCTTTCCAGCCCTCCAGCAGCAGCAAGCTGATCCCCTTTCTCCTCTCCTGGCTGACCCTGCTGCCACTCCCTTCTTCCCTGAGCCTCAGGAGCTGAGGCTGGCTCAACTGAGCATCAGCCCCTCAGCCCCACACAGTGACTCGGGTTTGCCTGCTCAGAGCCTCAGGGAGACCCTGTTGCTTGTTCTGTAACTCTTTAAAAGGAGAATAGTAGCTCTCAGCCTCAGCTTCTGTTTAGTCAGATCACCTATGCACAGGTGTGACAGCTAAAAACTCAGCGATTAAATTCCTGAAAAAAAAAATGTGACCCTCAGAAGTGACATGAAATGATTTGTTGGGTTGTCAGAGCTGTTCCCATTCCCCAGACTGCTGGATCAGTGGTGTGCTATTGCCCCAGGGAAGTGGTTTCACTCTGTTCCCTGACTTTTCCTCCTCTGCCAGCTATAGGCTTCACTCACAGAATCACCTACCTAGGTTGGAAAGACCTTTGAGATGACCGAGTCCAACCTATGACCTAACACCACCTTGTCAACCACACCATTCACTGAGTGGTACATCCAGTCTTTTCTTAAACATCTCCAGGAACAGTGACTCCATCACCTTCCTGGGCAGCCCATTCCAATGCCACTCTTTCTGTGAAGAATCTTTTCCTTATGTTAAGCCTAAACTTCCTCTAGTGCAGCTTAAGGCTGTGTCCTCTTGTCCTCTTGTTGATTGCTTGGGAGACTGATCCCCACCTGGCTTCACCCTCCTGTCAGGGAGTTGTAGAGGGTCATGAGGTCTCCCCTGAGCCTCCTCTTCTCCAGGGTAAACAATCCCAGCTCCCTCAAATGCTCCTCACAGGACTTGTGTTCCAGACCTTTCACCAGCCTTGTTGCCCTTATCTGGACACGCTGCAGCATCTCAACATCCTTCCTAAATCGAGGGGCCCAGAACTGGACACAGCATTCAAGGCAGGGAGTGGAATGAGATGGGCTTTAAGGTTACTGCCAACCCAAACCATTCTGTGATTCTATGATAGATGTGGGAATAAAGTATTGCTTCTCTCACCAGGGAGGAGTAATGCTGGGAACTCCTCAGTGTGGAAGAAACCAACCTGTACCAAGGAATAGTGCATGCAGGAACCTGAAGAGTCCTTTCTGCAAGGACCCACTGTATGCCCACACCCAGCTCCATTTTGGCTTCTCCAGTGGCTCCCCTGGGCTATCAGTGGCACAGAGCTCTGCCATGCTCGTGTAAAGGTGGCTCATGGCTGATAACAAGTGACCTGCTTGCCTGCTGCAAACTCCAGTGTATTTTCGTGTTTTCTAGTAAGTGTTAAGGAGGTGGTGGATTCAGCTTGGGGCCACAGCTCAGGAACTATTTTCTTGTATTACCATTAAGTGCAGTCCAGTGCCACAGTATAGAAAAACACAGCAGAACACAGCTACAGATATCCCATTGGAGCCTGAAAATGCTAAGCTAATTTGAAGAGGGAACATTTTTGTTACTTCCTTTATAGAAATGAATAAATACAGTGTGACAGGCCAAATGGCATCAATACACATCCTGTTTGTCAGTAGCTTGGAAAAACAAACACTCTGAGAACAACCATTTGTGTCTTCAATCCAAGATAAAATGTTGCTGTGAACACACATGGCCTGTCTCCTCCAACATTGTTTGGGGCTAATCAGCACAATTCCAGTTAAGCAGACATGGCCTTGCAAATTCATTTATTAATTTCCTTCTCCTAATGTCTACTTTTTACAAATGTCAGGATATTTATTCTATATCTGGTCATCTTCTACCAGAGATGAGCTCTATACTTTATAAGCCTCAAGTAAACATAGAAGCAGAATGGTTAAGGGACCTTAAAATCCATCCAGTTCCACCCCCTGCCATGGGCAGAGATCTTTCCTTATCCCAGGTTGCTCTGAGACCCATCCAATCTGGCCTTGGACACTCCCAGGGAGCCAGGGGCAGCCTGTGCCAGGGCCTCCCCACCCTTCTAGTAAAGAATTTATTCCTAATATCCAGTCTAGCACTGCCCTCCTTCAGCTTACCGTTGTTTCCCCTTGTCCTATCACTCTATGCCCTTGTGAGTATCAAGTAAATTCCCCTCATTTCAGAGAAACACCACTCATTTGGTGGAGCCTGCTCCAAACCTGTCCAGAACCACGGTGCCAGGGTAAGGTTTGTGTGATGAAGCTGGCACACGTGCCAAGCTCCCAGGTCAAACAAATCCTGGGGATTTGATCTGCATAACTCAGAAGAGGATTGAGCCCATGTGACACCAGCAACTGCTTTAGACCCTTGCATGAGATGCATATTGGATTTGCTTTTATCCCTTCAAAACAGCAACAGGAAGCAATCTCTAAGGTGCATAGTAAAGCGTTAGTGTGCTGTTCCTGATTGATGACTTCATTACAGACTTACAGAAATGCTTTATTATCCTAAGACTACTGCATACTTCAGAAATCAGGGAAGAATTACTAATGTGCCACAAATTTGACACAAAAAACAATTAGCAGCTATTGGAATAATACCGTAGTGTCATGTTTTCTCTATGCTAGGAGAAATGGGGGGAAATTCACTGTAAAGGGAGAACATTAACTATTTGCAAGTGAAGATGAATGAAAATCTGCAGAGCCCTTGTCTCCAAATTACTCTACGTGAAGTGCTCAAGTCTCCTGTGCATCTAGGGACAGTAAATCACTGATTACCTAAGGCTTGGCAGGAAGCAGAAATGCTTAAAGATCAAACAAAGCTATATGGTCAGATCCTCAGCTAATTTAACAGACAGTTGTAACTAAATCCATCTATTTATACCAGCCAAGGAGCTGCCTGGTGTCTGTTCTAGCAAATAAAAATTTCTTTTATTTTATGGTGGATGCTCAGTGCTTTTCACAGTTCTGCATTTCCCCTGTGCAGTTTTAAATGGATTGTTGCAATTTTATTAAGCTATTTTTAACATTTTCCGCTTTTCCATTCACATAATGGATTTGTCACAGTCTCTAAGTGGTACAAATATAATTGTTCAGATGCTCTGCAGCATTGTCAGTTTGCTCATTTAGCAAGGACCAGTGATTGAAGGATATGCATGTACATGTCTAGCATCAACTTCAAAACAGACTGAGCTGATATTGGTTAATATTTCTTCTTCCAGCTGGCTTACTGGTTTACTTTCTTTCAGCTGTTTACTGAACAAGGGAAATATTGCCCACCAGCAAAGTCCTCACACATCACTACTGTTCAAGACAGTCAAAATTACACAAGATGTTGAAGAGATGCTGAATATTCAAATATTCTTTGCGCCAAACATAAACAGTCTGAGACAGAAATATGAAAAAAATAAATTCCCTGCACCAGCATCTGCCCTTGACCCACCTCATGTCCTGTGCTGTCAAAGAAAGGAGATTCGGGGTGAGGAAGCAAATGTGATCAGAGCTATCCAGCATGAAACAAAGAAACAGTCCAGACTCTTTATGTACAGAAAGAGACACCTGCGAAGACCCAGGAGACTTCTGTGCAACCTCGGGGTCCTGAGGAAGGTTAAGTGGAGGTGTTCAGTGCTGCTCCCCAGGCACCTGGAAGTTGCCAGCACTACAGCTTCAAAAAAAGGTAAGAAACTTTCTAGCCAAGGTGGGGTTTAGCTACAGAATTCTTTGACACAGAATACTGTGGATATTAATAATTTTTCAAAATTACAGTGAAAAAAATAATCAGTTAAGTTCTAGGTCAAAAATCATCTAGGGGGTTATTAAAGGCTGAGTACCATCTTTAGCTCAGGATATCTTTGAGCATCAGGCAGCTGACAGTCACACATCCATACGTGTTCCTTCACATCTGCTTTGGCCATGGCTGGAGACAGGTTCCTCACCTGGCTATGCTGTGTGCTCTGGGCAGGTACAGGTGCTCACCTCCCAAATCCACCAGCATCCTCCACATCACTCCTGGAGAAGGGAGATGGGCATACACACGGTCCCAATGTGCTCCAGCACAATGATTACTTTGATCATCTCTAAAAGATGCTTACAATGGACATAAAAACATATTCCTCATTTTCACTCCTCTACTGTATTTTATCTCTCTGAACAGCTCCAGTATCAAACAAGAAACTCAAAGCTTTGTCATCTTTCTGAAGAAACTGTGAGCAACTGTCAGTGACAAGGAATTCCACGAGAAGAGAAAAACAGATCTGGGATTCACATTGCCTCCCCTGCATCACCTTTAGAAGCAGTTTTACATACACATATATGATTGTGCTCATCTTGTGGGGACTCACGGGGTTCAGATTTAAGAAATAAATTAATTCTTCCCTGTGAGGGTGATGAGAGCCTAGCACAGGGTGCCCAGAAAAGCTGTGGTTGCCCCATCCCTGAAGAGTCCAAGGCCACGTTGGACAGGGCTTTGGAACACCCTGGAATAGTGGAAGGTGTCCCTGCCCATGGCAGGGGGTGGAACAAGATGATCTTAAGGTCCCTTCCAATCCAAACGATATTGTGATTCTGTGACTTAGCAAAAACCCTCATTTGATCACAACAAGGCATTGATATGGTGGCACTAGTTCTCCTAAACCCTCAGTCAATGAACCCTGTGTAACCCATCATAGCCAACACAGAGGCTAGAGAATGAGAAAACCAAATGAGCACACTGAAGTCTAGCCTTTTTATAAGAAATCAAGGTTAATAATAAAGAGTTCATCTGAATGGATCAGTCCCATTTGCCTCTGTGAGATCTGGTCCCAATTCCCTGGTGCTGATGGTCCGCAGCAGACACAGCAGGTAAGGGCCATCCATTTCACAGTTTTCCTGTTTCTCAGCAGATTTGTCCATGCCAACTTTGCCCCTGATGGACCCTGGATACAATATCCATGATCCTTTGAATACTCAATCTGGGGCCAGTAAAAGGTCACACATCATTTAGCAAAAACACAACTTCTGCCCTGATAATTTTACATTCCCTCTTTATAATTTTGAGTAGAGACATTGATTTCAAATAAAACCTCTTCACTGACTGGTTTAGTGTTGACAGCGAGTCTTGTCCAAACTCCCAAGATCACAGCAGCAGAACTCAGGTATTGCTTGTACAGTACCAAAAGGCTCAGAAGTAGGTGGAGAAGATGTAGGTGGATCAACTGGATCCAGACAATTTCTGTAATGCTGTGTCTGTCTGAGTCATAGTTCTGTGTTGTTCCTCATCCTGATCACCACACTCGCTCACCACCTGCAAAATGAGCCACCCACCAACATGCATCCCACCTCTAGGTAAGAAATAAATAATTGGAGACTGGCCTCATATGTCTGCTCTGTCACTGCCTTTTTCCCTTGCCCTTGCCAGTTCTTTGTATTTTTGTCTTTGCCAGCTCTTCCTTCTGAGGGCATAACAACACATTTTAAAAGAATAGGAAAATTAATAAATAAGAACTCATAATGAAAAATGTGTGGGAATGAGATTAAATACAGCTAACTGATTTGTTAATGAAATCTTCCTGAAACAAATCCAGGGTTGCTCAAACCCTTAATCTATGATTGCCAATTTACAGAAAAAAATAAAGAAAAAAAAGACAGACATCAGTTTAATTCAGGCAAGAGATGGACATCTTGGAGAGAGACAGCAGCTCCTGGAGAAGCAAAGGAAAGGTTATCCAGCTGTTGGCTCTCACAGATTTGTGAGGTTTAGCTCCCAAACACAGCAGAATTTTGGGATCCTGCAGTGCCTGAGAGCCCAGAGCACCACAGCTTGGTTTAATTCTGCCCCAGGCATGCTCAGAGCAGGAGTATTCTGGCTATGAGGCAGGTAGGATCTGGTGCCTTGACCTGACAGGCAGAGTCACAAAGACTTGGTGTGTTTTACTTCATGGTTGCAAGCAGCAAAGTGAAGAGGATTGGTTGGCACAGCTCCACAGCCACATTCCTCATGCACAGAGAAGGTTCTTGGCTTATTGTGAGATTCTGGCATCTTTTATGAAATGTGCTGATGTCAGGACACTGCAGCTATGGGTATTGTACTTTTAATCCGCACTTCATCAAAATTCAGTCCCCTGGTTAAACTTAACCGCTGCTGCCACAACTAAATTTTCTTCTCTGGTCTTATCATGGTCAGCATATACAATACAGCTCTGTGCAGAGGTAGAAAGGGGCTATTAGAGGCTAAAATCTTATTTATGCACTAATACGAAGGCATAAGTAGGATTTTGGGGATGCTTAATCCCTGTGCTAACACTCTGCACAGAAGCAGGCTGAGCTCAAAAGAACAGCTTTTATGACAAGGAAAGTCTAAAGCTTACAGCTTTTATGACAAATAGTGTCAGCAATGCCTATTTCTTCAGCTTTGGGAGTTCCCACTTCCTTCCAAAGGAGAGAAGATGAGGAAGGAGAATGAAACAAAGGTCCTAACCCTCTAGCCCCTGATGTGCTGCAAACTTAGGACAAACCTTCAGAGACATGTAGTGATTTCTCAGAGGGCTTGATTGTGATTTCACTGCAGCACTGTATTGTGGGATCTTGTGTTGGTCAGCCAATGCAGATCAAGAGAGACTCTCCTACAATAGTGTTCTGTAGCCTGTGGCTGTTCTCTGAGGGTGCTTTGCTCTTGCATTACGGCATGTTGGTTTGTTAATGTGTTCACTAAGCACATTTCCCCTGATATGCTTAGAATCATAGAATGAGAGAATGTTAATACAAACAAACAAACAAAAACTCTACCTCCAAACCAGAAATGTTACTAAATGAGTAAATTTTCAAGGCAAGTACTCTACATCATTATATTTTCAAGGAAGCTTGGGAGAAGAAATAACACACACTGTAAATAATTCCTTTTCATGGTAAAACTCTTCAAGAAATCCTTTCTGTGTAGACTGCTGAGAGAGGGTGAGTAGGGAGGAGAGGAAGAAAATTTCCAGTAGATAATCAAATACATGGCCTCTCATTTTTTATCATCATGGACTTCAGATATACGATTTATTCACCAATGTAAAAAATAAACCAAACCCCAAAGAAGGATAAGTGCTTTTCTGTAGGTCCAAAAAATATTCACTGATTCAGATCACTAATTTTCAACAATCTTAAAAAACTCTGCCTGTATGGAGCATTTCTTCCTCTCTATCAATATCAGAAAATGTAGAAGGCTAAGGAGGAAACAAAAGTTAAACCAAACCATTTAAAAATACAGTACTGTGACAGATTTTATTTCATTTTGATTGATACTACATGCTTACTACCACTAGGAACAGACATACCTTTTTTGTTTGTTTGTTTTGGACTTCTATGTATTTTTTTTAACCTATATTAAATGTTGACCTAAACTTTGCTGTGCCTTGGAAATCTGGCTCCAGAGTTAACTGCAGGAATTTTTATTTAAATAGATAAGCATTTATGTTTGAAAATAAGACAAAAACAAGTAAACAGGAAAATTAAATTACAAATTCAGTTCATACAAATATCTCTTAACTACGCACTAAATCCTGTTAATTAGCTGAGGTCTTTTAAAAATTCTTAAAATACTTATGAAACATTATTTACAAAATATATAAATAAAATCTAGGCCACTTAAATTAACCAATACAACAAAAAAAAGCCACCTTTTTGTATGGTGTATACTAAAAATGTTCTTGTTTATTGATCATAACCCAGTCTGCAGTATAAAATGTTGGTTCACTTACATGAAAATGGGCTCCAATATAAGGAAGGGAGGTATTGGTTCCAGAAGAAAGCAATCAATATAATATATGCTTAAAATCAATGAGGCTTCTTAATGTTCTGTTGCACCATTTGCAGTCATTTTTAGAAGTCCCTTCTACAGTATTTGTCATTTGAACAGGTCATCTCAAAATAGCAGAGACATCGTTTTAGCAATGGGAAAATACTCAGTACACTGCTCACACATCACAAAGACCTTACCAGGAGAGTGAGGCAGAGAATGGAATGTCAGTGGCCAGCACAAGCCTTTACAACACTTAACTTAAAAGGCAGCATTTATAGAACTAATCACAGACTATACACATCCTGCACTCAACAGCAACCAAAAGGACTGGAAAATATACATTTAGGAAAACAAAAGACCGATGGTTTTCCATTGCCTTTGTTAAAATTAATGCTTTGCTCTTTGTCTTTTGTTTTAAAACCAACATTGACACCACCACCAACTATAACTACTTTTTCATTTAACATAATATATGGCAGGTAACTACTGTACGTGAAAAATGTACAATAAAAAGTGAGAAACCACTGAATTTCCTATGCAGACACATGAAAATATAAAGCCATACAGATTCCAAAGTGCCGTGAATACCAAATCCAAGTGATGGTTTATAGCATGTAGGAGAGAAATGAAATGAAACTTGCTCTATGGGTTGCTGAGCCCTTCAGCTGTATCCTCAGTCTCCCCTTTGGCAGCTTTGGTGAGAACTTCCATCCATTTAATCTGCAGCTCTTCATCTTCTGCACTGAAATAGAGAGTTTGATGGGACTGGCAAAGCTTAAAAACATGCTTCACATCAAACTTCTCACCAGAACCTGGTAAGCTGACTTCGTAGCCAGGCAGAGGGATGGGACGTGGGCTTCGTCCATCCTAAAGGAGAGAGAACAAGTGTAAGAATTCAGGAGCAAAGGCAGTTTGAGGTGGGAGGGGTGGCACACTGCATGGAGCCGGCAGGCACACACTGCGGGGAGCACACGGACACAGTCCCAGGCTCTGCAGCGGAGGAAGCAGGGACGAGGCAGTACCAAATGCTCAGCTTAAACCAGCAAAAAGCAATGCCTTACTGGTGCTTTATTCTTACTTCACTGATTTCCTTTCACAGTATATATGGCCATGGATTTTCATATAATTTCATGTAACTTATGCATGTGACTTTGACAAAATTTCCTCTGCATTAGATACAGGCAATGGGATCCAGCTGAGAAGAGATTGGTGTTGTCCCTTTTGAACATCATGGAATATTTTGCAGGATTTGTTAAAAAGAAGCAAATAAACAAAGCTAGACCCTGAGAGACAACAAGGTAACTAAAGGGCAAAGAAAAATTCTTTGAAAGAAAAGACAGTTTTTGATTTTTAGTCATTTATGATGCCTTTGAGAGTTCTCAAGGAAGCCAATGCTGAAATTCTTCACCATCCTTTAAAAGCCAGATCTAAGGAGCAAGACAGCTCTCTAACACTCACATCTTCAGCATCAACCAACTCCTCTCCTAAGCTCTCAAGAAAGACATATTTTATCAAGGCAGGGTGTGCCATGGCCAAGTCATCTCTTCAACTGCTCCCAGCAAAGTGTTTCTAAAGATGAGTCCCCAAACTGAAGTCTGAATCACACAGGCATCAAGGCATCTGTACAAAGCTGTCACCTTTTGCAGCAGCTGCTTGTGTTGCAACCCTATACTAAAGCTAATTAAGCATCCTACAGAGAAGTGGCAAAGTCATTCTTTTGTCAGCCCGAAACAAATGCAGATGACTTGGTAAATCTGGCAGAGGACCAAAACTCTGAAAACAATGGCCAAAAAAAGCGCCTGCTTTTCCAACACTTTGTCTAAAGTAAGTCAAGTATCAAAACTGCTCACATCAATGCAAACACATACATTAACTAAATGGGCAAGAAATACACAGTCAAAGATGTATGACAGTTTATTAAATTGAAACTGGCTCCTTGATTTATTCATCTATTGCTCGTTATTGTCATGCAAAAATGTCAGAGTCCAACTGCTTGATGACCAAGCACTATTCAATGAGATTTAAGGCAGCTTTAGGCCAAACAATGAAGTTACACTCAGTTCCCATTTGAGTGTAACTAGCTGACCTAAATACAGCACAGTTTCTATTCCCTGACACCACAGCCACATCCTTATAAACAGGAAGGTCTTGCCCATGCAGAAGAATTGGCATGTACAGAGCAGCTCCTGCACACGTGGCACTGCTCAAGCAAGCAAACATGGGACTGATGAACACAAATGCACAAGAGCACATGCAAGCTCAACCATGCCTGTTTCACTGGTCTTGGTTTGGAAGAGTAGACATTTAGACTTGTCAAATGGAAAATTGTAGGTTGCCCATGACAATGACAAATGATGTCGTTTGTAGCCACAAAGTGCACCATAAGAGCAAACTGATGTTTGAGTTATATGTGTTGCACCTACCCAACATGTGCAGACACAGGCAAATTAAGCAGTCTGCCTTTGGTCTCGCATCCTCCCTTATTATTCTGCCTTTGGCATTTTGTCTGTACCTGCCTGATCCAAAAGGAAGGGATTTACATTATCTCTGAAAAGCTGTACTGCTGACAGGTAAAGGTGAAGCACTTGGCCTTGAGAAATACCCCACCCCAATCCAGACTTCTCTTTGGGATCAGCAGCATCTGTCGTTGCCATATATTGCTGCTAAGCCCTTCCCTCCTACCTGAAGCCCAGCAAATCCAGGGGCTACTATGCATCCATGAGGAATTCCACCCTATACTGAGCATGCAAGTAGGATTTACAGGCCTTATATGAGAGATGAAATTCATGTTTTAGTTTTAAGAGCCTACCGATTTTGCTGGTTGGACTGTATTTTTTAAAAATATTTCTGTGTGCAACATAGTATGACTGCATGCTACTGGTATTTCATCACACCAAAATACCAGAACTTCACTTTAGGGCTGATCACAATAATTTTCCTCTGATAGTGAGTGAGTGATAGAAAAAAATCTAGTGGATGTGTAATACTGTAAGCAACCACAAGTACTGTGCACTCATCCTGACTCTCAGCAGTACAACACAAATGGGTTATTTATCTAGGTCATTACAGCAGCATGTATTTATCACTCTGTTACAGTCATTGCAACACCCAGGGTTTAAGATCTGGGAACAGACAACTCAGTTCCACCACACAGGCAGTTCTGTTTCAGGCACCCCTGCCTACAGACATGCCTCTTGCACTACACAGTTCTTTGCCGTGTATAAGCACTCCTAGATAACAGTGACCCACCAATGTCATTTTCCCTCTCCTACTTCTGAGTGGGCTTAGATAACCTCTGTTTTTTTCTACCTAAACTCCACTCTTTATCAACTCAAACTCCAACCTAACAGAAGTCATTGAGAGACTCATGTGATACAAAGATCTTCAGGACCAAAAAAAGGGCAGGCAGAGTTTTGTGCAGGGCCAGGTAAAGCTTCTACTAAATAAGATCAACAGGCAAGCCAAAAGAAAAATATTACTTCTCAAAAATCCTGAGCTCAATTGGGAACTCAGCTTCTCCCTTATTTTCTAAAAGTAAATGACATTTACATGATGAATGGAAGATTTTTCTTCTTTGTAAAACAAATTTTTGTCTTGGATCAAGCTTGATCTGATATATACATAATTACATACATAGTTTTACCTTTAATATTTCTCCAAAATCCATTACTTTTCTAGCTAGCCTGGAAGCCTTAACTTTGCACTCAGGTAAGTTCAGGTCAGAGCTTTGAAAGCAGCTGTGTATTTCACAAGGCCAACAGGGGCAAAAGATCCAGGTGGAGGCCTTGAAAAGACAAGACTAATTTATCTTAAAACTGCTGCTCCTTACACTTGGTCTTTGCTTATAAATAAACTCTTCTAATTTCACTGAGATAAATACGACAAACAGCTGTACTAACTGTGATTCCATGTGAGGACCAATTAAACTGGTATGATTTCCAAACCTAAATAAGCTGGGAATCCTCGTGCACAAAGCCTTACGCAAGACTTGAACTGCAAACATTCAGGGGATAAATTCATTCTCCTGGAACAAGGGTCTAAAGCAAAAGAGCAGGTTTTTTTCCTATTTTAAATCTGTGAGTCATGTTTCTACCTGCACTAGCATCCCTTCTTTGGCATGAGGGCCAGGGGTGCAGAGGAAGAAGCTTTCACTGTATTCAAAGCTCCAGATTCAGCTTGGTTTGCTTCTTCCCAAGAGGCAGCTGTTCTTTCTGTTCTTTCTTAACAATAATCCCCTAACTTTCAAACTTCTAAAGTCATGCTTTACTCCATGTTTCAAGATCTTTAAGACTATTGTTGGCAATATTATTCCCAAAAGACATATCTCAGGCACTGAAATGCTTCTTTGCAGGTCTAAAGAGGTCTGTGAGATCCACAGAGGTGGTTGTGCATAACAACCTGGGAAAAGAATATTTAAGCACGAGTGGCTCCCAACTGATTCCAGACATTCAGACTGAATGAAGCCCTGAAAGAGATTTTCCTCAGAAGTCTAGTGTATCCTATGTAAACCAGAATTAACAAGAATGTTGGATTAATATCAAGAAATAAGACTTGCCTCTAAATTTTTTTCCTGTAGTTGGATGCAAATTGAAGTACAGTAATTTCACAATTATAAGCCGCACCATTTTGACTAAAATTTTGGTCCGAACCCAAAGTGCGGCTTATAATCAGGTGCGGCTTATATATGGATAAAGAACAAAAAGTTGCTGTGTTAGTTTGGAGGACAGGTGTCTGCTGAGAAAGGCAGGAGCTTCTCTTTGAAAATGGAGAATGTAATCCCCCTCCCTCCAAATTATTATAATTTTGAAATCAAGGGCCTTTCAGGCAAAGATATGGGAATTAGGAATAACAGTTCTTTTCTAGGGAAATTAAAATAGACATACAATACTACAAAGAAACAAACTCCAAACCCTGACAAGTCAGAGTACAACCTGACACCCTGTCAGGCAGGGTGTTGGTAGCAGTCCCATTAATTGGTGGCTGCATCCTCCTGCAGTGACAGATGTGATTCAGTTGAAGCAGTCCTCCTGTAGAAGGTGCAGTTTCCTTCCGGAGGTCTAGTGGTGATGTGGAGAAATCCGGTTTTCCTCTGGAGTCCAGTGGAGAAAGGGGCTACCTTAGTGTCCCAAAACCTCTGTTTTTATCTTGGTAAGAAATGTTGGGCTCTTCCCCCTGGCTGGAGCAACTTCCAATGGGATGCAGTAATTTTATCAGTCCCACAGTGGGACTCAATGGTCATTAGCAGAAAATGACTCTCTGGAGAAAGGGTGGGTTGTGAAAAGATAAAGAACAATGCCCTGCCTGGTTTCAATGGATGGCCCATTAGCAGAATATCTCCCACGGAGATAAGGATCACTCTCCCCACCCTCAACAGATGGTGATAGAATAAATACCTATTATCACGCTCTGTATCGTAACGTGCGGCTTATAATCAGGTGCGGTTTATGTATGGACAAAGAGCGAAAAGTTGTCCACACCCAGAAGTGCGGCTTATACTCAGGTGCAGCTTATAATTGTGAAATTACTGTATACAAATGGGAATGGCAGGCCCTGGAATAAAGGGGCCTAATTTTTATTGATTTTAGTCTCATTCTTGACAGTAAATCCTGGTTTTGGACTGTAAGATAAATAACCTTGTTCTTTTGCTTTCTTGACACTTTATTAGGAGATTTATCTCACTCCTGAAATAGTTGAGGACGCTAACCACTAAATTTAACTGTCATAAAATTGACAATTAGTGCCAGAGGCACCCTTTTCACCTAAAAAAAAAAAAAAAAAGGATCTTATTAATAATATCAGTAGAGGATCAAGATCAAATTTGGCAGGACATGGACAAAATACACAGCAACTGAGGCAGAGAAACTCCTCCAGCTTCCATCTATGGCTTTGCATGTCTGTCAGGTGGGGCCTGAAGAATCAAGCATCATTAAGTTTGCACTGAATGCAGTTGAATTATGTCCATGGATTATTATTTGTGCAGTACTGCAACCATCAGTTAGGCAGTAGGAGAAATTCTTAATCATACTGTGTAAGGGGTGTTACTTCCTCTCAACTTCTCACCCCTGCCATCTTTCAGATGCTTCTGAGTGAGGAAGGCAAAAGAATTTAAACTTCTCTCCCTCTGCTCCCACTGTCCCTACCCAAGTGTGAGACAATCTGGCTTGGTTTGTGTGGAATGCAATGGCCATTGTCTGAGGCACAGCTTGTTCATCAGTTGAAAAGTTCTGCGGGTGAAGCTTTTCTCTCTGCTTGGCTTTTAAAGCATCGTTCCTTTCCCCAGACCCTGACTCCAGACAGAGCCAAAGACTGGATTTGTTGCCTTCGTTTTAGTGCCTTGTCTGAGGCTGTTTGCTATTCCAGTGTGTCATTTCAGCCACACATGTCCGCTGACTAGGAGGGAAACCAGGCAGCTCGCTGCCTGCAGGATGAATTGGATGCTTACTCAGAGTAGGGTTGGAACCACAAATGGAGCCAAGGCAGCTTAAGCTCCAAATTCAAGCTTTCAGCCTTTTTGAGTACTATGTTTAAAACATCACACAAACTTGCTTAAAGCCAGAGGTGCCCCTGCTGACAAGGTGCGAAATGAACACAACTCTAACAAGGTTAGATTTGTTGTTAGATACTACAAGGTAGTACTACAAGGTAGTATTTGTTGATCAGATACAGGGTGAGCTTTACTCTGAAATGCTTTATAAAATCACAGGGAAAATTGATTTCCTTGACTGTTCCTAGCCACAAACAGATGCTAATAAAAAGAAAACCTTCTTATCATTACAACTACAGCAGGGTAATTCCTGGCTGAATTCTGTTCCATTCCTTCTTCCATCCCACACTGGAGATAAAACAAAGCTGTGTATAAATATGTCAAATGCCAAATGCAAAACTGGATATGGGGCATCTCCTTTCAGCACTGTCATTCTTCAATGCTAGGGAAGCATGACAGATATTTCTGGTTTGGATATAGACGTTTCTATCCTCTGACTTTCATCACACACAAATGCTAGTTAGCTTAAATACTACATTTAGAGACAAAAAACTCTTATGAATGTAAGTATTTCAAGCAAAGATAAAACCCCACAATGCTATGAAAAGGACCTTTTCCAGGCTGAAGAACATCTACCTTTTCACAAATTCCTCTATCCCATCAACCCAGAACTAGCTTTAAAAAAAAAAAACTTGAACCAGCAATTCCAGCAATATCCAGCCTCCTTTGCTGTTCTACATATTTAACAGGAAAGTGCTCGTCCTAATGAAAGAGTAATAAAACCCTTGACTACACCTGTCTGAAACCTTAAAAAAGCTAAAGGATAACCTAATCATCCTTGTTTTGTCCCCTTTTTTCTTCTAAAAATTTGAATGAAAAAGCAATGAGCTTTAACATTTGCTCACAACTGTATCAGCAGTAAGTACAGGTAACAAGACAATCTAAACTCTGAGGCTTTATTCCATATTTAGAATAGGTAATTCAGTTCTGTTGTTTTAAACAAGCCAAATCCTTTGACCCATTTCTCAGCTTGACATATTTAAACTTACGCTTTTCTTTTCCTGTGTGTTAACCCTAGTGAATGCCATCTTACCTGGCTGCTTCCTTGCAGATACAGAACAAGAGGTTCACTCTTGGGGATGGTCACCCACATTTTGTACCAAGTCTTCCCTTTTTCAAGGAACTGGAGGTAGCTGCTGAAGAGGCTGTTTTCAGCTGCAAGGATGCTTTGCTTCTGGATGAAGGAAAAAGAAAAACAACTAGAGCTGCTTCTATTTATATTTAGGTGTGCAAAACACTTAGAATTTAATACAAATTACTCAAGTGGTGCAGAGTCAAATAACACTTGAGGGCAAATGCTGGATAGGCCATAACCAAATAAAAATTAATAATTATTATATACAATTAAGAAATAGTATAATTCCATGTAACAGAGGCAGAGGCTGAACCACCATCCCCAGTGGACATGAAGCTAAATTCAACTTCCACCCAGTAAGTTGAGAATGGTAATTAAGATTATGCAGCTCATTTCTTACTTAGCAAAGTAGGCTGTGAGATTATTTCAAATTAATGCAAAAGGTTTATTAACAGATCCTCTTGTGCATGGATGAAGCCAAATCAGAGTCCAAAAAAAGATTGGAAGAAATTGTTGTGTTCTGATTGAAAGCAAAGAAAATCAGAATTCCTGTTTGCATTTGGATTTGCACAGAAGTCTCCTGAAGATTTCTGGCAGCTGCTAATAACATTTGTTAAGTGGCAATCTCCTCAACTGCTACTAAGCTTGTTAAAAAAGTTTAATGTAAATAGAAGGGAAAGAAAAAGCCTGACTGGTATTTTCTTTCCATACACTGGCTTTCTTGCATTTTACCTCATCCTTTGAAGATTTAACAAAAAAACTAGCAGCTGAGTGGAAGAGGGAAAAAAATGACACTTTTCCTTGGGTTTTTTGCTTTAATCTGTTTTCTGAAGTGAGGCCATGGGTCACATTTCACTGGTTAGCCTCTCGGCTTTTCAGATGGACAGGGCTCTCTCTTCCCTGTGTAGGTGCAGGTTTGCACCTGAAACTTTTCCTACTGAAACAGTGCTGCAAAGTTGGTCATGAGATACCATAGACGATACTGGCATCCATGAAGAGCTGTAGGCACAGCTGGAGCAAGTATCACAGAATGGTGTGGGTCAGAAGGGATGGTAAAAACCATCTCATTACAACCCCCTGCTGCAGAGGGGAATATCTGATACCATATGTACAGGTTTTGATGGGGTCAGGTTCCAGGTTCAGAACTTCCTCTGCACTCTGCAGACCTGGCAGCTCAGGGCAGGGTAAGGTGGACCTGCAGTTTTACCCCACTCTGTTGCTGAGGTCTTGGACATGTTTGGGTACAAAGCTGACAAAGCCCCCAAGCAACAGAATGGATACAGGGAATTAAAAGTGAAAAAACAGATCTTATTTTTTGAATAGCTACTGTGCGCAGAACAAGATTAGAAACACACCATAATAAAAACAAGTCAGAGGGTTTTCCTTCTTTTTTGTGAGTTTGGAAGCTGAAGCTTAGCTGCCAAAGCTGTGTGCATCCCTGTGTGATGCATACTATGATGAATGCTCACCATCTACAAACAGCAATCAGGCTGCAGGCATGTTCAATGAGAGTTATAGGTCAGAGGATTAAATACCATGGTGGGATAGAAAAGAAAACCAATTTGATTAGTTTTTAATAAATATACTAAAGAAAGAGAAAGCCTCACAAAGCTTCTTAGCCAAAGTCTGTACCTCTGCAGCTAGTCTTTTCTTCTGCTCCCCAGCTGCTTCCACCCCAGGGCTGCAGGGGCTTGCTGGGAGCTGCAGGAAGCACTCTTTACACACTCGATTATGGCGGCTGTTATCTGCAAGTGGCTTAAACTCAGAGCATTTTGCACAGATCACCTGTAACAGACAGATGGTGTTTAATTAGCCATGTTTAAAACACAACCCTTAATCAAAGAAATTGACTTGCAGAATGGTTGTTAGTAAAGCAAAACTCTATGAAAGCTAATGTAAATGCACAATAGAGAGACCAATATAATATTCACTATATCTACCTCCATTAATAATTAATGTGCTTGTGATCCCATGCCATATACCAAAATAACAAATTAAAGAAAACGTATGTCTTTAGGGAAATACTGTATGACTAATATCATGCAAGTTTGCTTTTCTTGTCTTTTCTTAAAAGCTTTCATAAGTAAAAAACAGTTTAAGAAGCAATTAATGCTTTCTAATGGTCTAAGAAGGACTGATTTTCAGAGTGAAAGTAGCTGACATCCTCATCGATCAAGGACATCCTGGAGAACTGAGGAATCCAGAAAGCATCAACTATTTTAAGAACATAGTCCAATATATTATCCATTAAGAATTATTTGTCTGCCTCAGCTGCCAAGAGCATGCAGTGGCACATTGGGCCCAAGGAACCAGTGCTTGGAAAGAATGCTGGATCTATAGCTCCAGAAGTTTTCATGCTAAAAAATTTGTCTCTAATACACCTGCTCCAGGGAGAGAAATTGTCACCAGGGTGTCAGCCTGATGGATATCCATTCTGAATTTCTGTGCAATAATGACCACAAACCTGCAGCACACATATATGTTCTTACATGGTTCACTGTAAGACTTGAATTACTATATGAAGAGAACTGTCTTAATTAAGGAATTGTTACTCAAAAAAAAGCAAGACAGCATTTTTAGCAACATGATAGTCTTTCCTTGAGACAAATTGACTTCTTTAATTTGAATGCTATTGCCACAAGGCATTGCACAACAAACAATAGTCTAACAATAAATTATTAACAATGTAATTCTTGTTATCTCTCTGTTCCTGGGGGAAAGCCATTATTTAATTTCTTTAGTTACACTGACTTTGCAATGGGATATTTTAAACCCTGAGAAATGTATTTTATGATTAAAGCAATTATTAATAAAAACAAACCCAGAAGGCTGAAAATCCCAACTCCAGGGTAAAAATGCCTCCTCCACAGCAGTTTAATTTCAATTGCTGGGACTGAGGTTTCTTTAAATATCTTAACTATACATTTAGATCTCTCTGCAGCTGAAAATTTATTTCAAATGACTAATGTTATTTAAATAACATTACTCTTAGTTACATTAGGAACACTGAATGACGTTTCAAGTCATCTCGCAGCAATCTCATCTTGGCCATGGTTATGATTTGCAGGAAAAAAAAGGGAATTCAGTCATCAATAAATGGCTCTAGGGCAAGTGGCTAAGGGCCTTCAGTAAGCCAGCCTTGCCTCTCTGGGATGAATTTTCTTTGGTTTTTCAAGCAAGAGGAAACCACTTTTGCACAACCTTTCTTTAGGGAAAAGAGCACAGAATCACAGAATATGCTGAGTGGGAAGGAAACAGCAAGGATCACCAAGTCCAGCTCCTGGCCCCACACAGGGCATCCCCAAGAGTGTCCTGTGTGCATCCCCTGTGCCTGAGAGTGCTATCCAAACTCTCCTGGAGCTTGGCAAGTTTGGTGCTGTGACTGCTCCCCTGGGGAGCCTGTTCCAGTGCCTGACCACTCTCTGAGGGAAGAACCTCTTTCTAATATCCAACCTAAACCTCCCCTGACACAACTTGAGGCCATTCCCTCGGGTCCTAGAAAGAGATCAGAGTCTGCCCCTCCTCATTCCCTCAGAGGAAGTTTGTTAACCCCAGTGAGTCTCCCCCTCAGTTTCCTGTCCTCCAGGCTGAAGAAAAGAAGTGCCCCCAGCTGCTCCTCACATGGCTTCACTTTGACATCTTTGTTGCACTCGTTTGGATGCTCTCTTAATAGCTTAATCCCACCTTTAATATTGCATGTTCAGCTCTGCATTTTAGAAGAGCTGCTGTCTGGGTGAAGTGAAGCTGTCTTAAGGCCATTGCTTCCATAAACAAACTACAACCCCTTCCCCAGACACACACCCACCCACAGGAAAAGCACCACCTTTCTTTCTGTCCACTGAGACACTGAATTTGCCATTAAACCAGCACAAACTAGGACCCTTGCACCAGTTTTGCTCTTTTTCCCCCTGATACCCAGAGAGTAAAGCAAATGGAAAAACCTGATCATAGCACTTGCCATGAACCAGAATGTCTTTTAGTCCCTGCACTGAAAAAGATAAAAAAATTGTCTTCAATGGTCTCTGCAGAAGAAAATCAAGAGCTGAGTGTGCTGGGATACTTACTGCCCCACACTGCTTACAGTGGTGCCGCCTCTTTGTGATGGAGTTAAAGCTCTCGCTGCAGCTCTTACAAGATTGTTTCTCCTTGTCTCGCTTGGATTTGGAAGATTTCCTACAGGAATCACTCTGAAATTAAAAGTACAAGTATTTGATTTAATAATAATAATAACAATAATAATAATTGCAAAATTGTTAATAGAGTTCTACTGACAAAGATTCTCTTTGGGGTTCACAACATTTTAGGAAAGAATCTGCATGACTCTGCTGCTTGTCTCAGCTGGAGGGCTGGCTCAACCATCAGGGGCCATGGGGGGACATTATGTGGTCTGAGCCCCTCTCTGACCACTCACCTCCTGACCACCATGGAGCAATCTCGTCTCCCTGTCTGTTAGTGAGGAGGTGGAGGAATGGTCCTCAAGTTAAGCCTCTCAAGAAAAGCTTCCCTTCCAGCACTCAACTCTTCCTTTTTCAAGGTACAGGTTGAATTTGTGAGTGTGTCGTAAACTTCACTCCCTTGGTGGGGAGGAGATACGAAGATTTTCGGGAAAATGGCTTGACTGAAGAAGTGAATGGTTTGGGAGTGGACTTTGCACCACCCAAGTACAAACACTTAATTTGGAGTTTTCTTAGGCTCCCTCCCAGCGCAAGATGAAGCATAAAGCTCCTCAGGAAGGCAGAGACACCCACAACCAGGGACCTGCACTATCTGCTGTCTAGGTGGCCAGGCTAAATCCAAGCCAGTCCCTAAAGTCACTCAGCAAACCCTATTGCACAATTTCATGATAAATTGAATAGCATTACTGGATGTAGCATCAACTGGACTTCCCACACCTGGAGGTGTTCAAGGCCAGGTTGGATTCAGCTCTGAGCAACCTGGTCCAGTGAAAGCTGTCTCTGCTCATGGTGGGGGTTGGAGCGAGATAATCTTTAGGGTACCTTTCATCCCAAACCATTCCATGATTCTATGATTAACATGCCAACATGCAGATCACAAAAATACAAGGTGCTGTATATATGTCTTTTAAGTGTTGGATGAATGCCAGCAATATTTCACAGTATTTGTCAACATTGTTGGAATACAGTGAGAACATGAGAGTTTGAAACATTGCTATTGTAGCTGCAGAAAAGATAATAAAAATGAAAATTTCAGTGAGCTATTAAAGACTATTTCAATAATATGTTATTTAACTGCTGACACTGAAAAAGAATTTTTAAAAATTGCTTTCCATTCCTGTGAAAACAAGGAGACCATCCTGCACTGGCAGTGCCCTCATTCCACCCAGCGATGGCTCAGGTGAGCTCACCACATACTCTTAACATGTCATCTGAACAGAGAGGTTTTTGTAGCAAACAAGGACATGCATTGTAACTCACCTTGTTCATCCTAGATAAATTTAATGGTCACTTTGCAACTGTGTCCTTTATTACACAAGCTACTTTATTTACTGCTGATGCCTTTTAAAAGGGGTGCTAACACAGAGCTGCCCTCGCTTCAGCATCCTGATAATGATGAGCTTGAATAATTGCCACGTTACTCATCTTTCTCAATATACCCAACTCTGTTTTGAAGCTGCTGAGTGTGACAGGAAAAAACACTTACATAAAATCTGTTCAGAGCCATGATCTAATTTCAGACTAGGCTGTTTTGACTGCTAATTTGCTTTTACTCTACTGCATTTAACTCTCTAAATCCTGAGAGTTCCCTCTATTTTTAAAATTTTGGTGGAAAGATAGCATATATCCCAGCAAGAGGTACAACTTATGTGACTGCAAGATGAAAGCCTGTGGCTGGTCTTAGGTGAGCAGAGATCTGAACTTAGTGAACTATGCAGCTTCTATTTGCTTCTTAAATGCAGGGAAGAATCACCAAAAAGTTGGTAGGAACAGCAAGAAAACCAGCGGACTTAGGAGACTGCTGTGACCATTATTTATTACTTGCTATATAGCTGGAGAATCACGCAGTCCCAGAATGGTTTGGGGTGGAAGTGACCTCAAAGCCCATCCAGTGCCACCCCTGCCATGGGCAGGGACACCTTCCACTGTCCCAGGCTGTTCCAAGCCCCAATGTCCAACCTGGCCTTGGACACTGCCAGGGACCCAGGGGCAGCCACAGCTGCTCTGGGCCAGGTATTTTGCTCTGTCTAGGCCAGCAGGTAGAAATTCAGGCCCAATATTGTTGATGTAACTCATAAATACAGTCTGATGAGACTTTAATGAGCAGACACATGACCTACAAAGCAGTTTCAATTATTTTCCTTCTCATTCTGCTTTTAAAGGTGTATTTTCCATTTATAAATTAACTACTTGGAGCAACCCACAATGGGGTAGAACATCAGCAAGTGCTTCTGGAAATGCTTACTATAAGTGAAAAATTTTAAATTACATAGCAAATGTTGTATTTTGTAATGTTTTAGTTTGTTTCATGCCAACATTATACATGCAAGACTACATGTAAGATATTTTCCACAGGCTCATATTTCCTCCTGCACACAGAAGTCTGAACATAAACTGTACTACCAGTGCAAAGCAGCAAGACAATTCAGCAAAGAGGTACCATGATGCTTTAAACAAGCACATGATCCTTCCTGCAGTAGTATTTCACTGCCTGGTTATGCAAACGCTGAAGAAAATCCCAGAAGCCTCTCAAGCAGGCTGGGGAAGCACAGGAAGGTGCTTCCAGTTTGCTGGTCACCACTACCACCAAGTGGTTTGCATGTGAAGCTGTTGAGCACATGATATATTGCTTGTGCTCTCACTGAGCTGTTACTAAAGGGATGTCAGCATTAAAAATTAATATTTTCTGAGGCTGAAACTAACATTTTTATTCATTATTCTCATTTATATTATCAATTTTTAGGAAAATTAGAGCTCAGAATCAGTACTACACAATTTTGGGTATTTTAAACTTTGTGTTTTTGATCAACTCCATTTTTATTTCTATCTCAGGAATTAAATTTTTCTTTAAATACATGATTTAAGGAAAATTACTTAACATATCAAGATATGTTATGCAAAATCACTGACACAACTATTCATAATCAACTAAAAAGATACAAGTTTTTTATTTAATTCAAAATAAAATATACATTTCCCAAAGATACTTAAGACCAACCAAGATTTTAATGTAGTTTTGGGTTTTTTTAATACTATTAAACATCGGGGGTTTCTTTAAGTAACTCACTAAATACAGTTTCTGTAACTCAAGGCACAAAACACCAAACACAAAATCGACTATAAAAAAAGAAAAAATTGTTGTATTTCTTTATAAATAAAGAAATAATAGTTAAATATGAAGTGAGAACAAAAAAAGAAACAGAAAGGAGCACTCTAATCACACACACTTATAACTTGCTTTTTTTATAGGTCAGGCTGCTGGCTTAACAGTTTTGCATTGACACTGTGCACTCTAGCAGAAGGTTCCAAGCTTGGCCAGTGGTCTGGAGGAGCTGCTAAACGGCTCCTTTGTTATAAAATCATCATGTTAATACAGAACATCCTACAGCACTCTCCAGGTAAGGGTATTTTTGGTGGCTGCTTGTTCTTGTTGAGGCTAACTTTCTGTAAATTCAACTGACCCTAGGCATTTCCTGAAAATCTTTTAATCTAGAAGAGAGAGATAAGAATGATAAAAAATAGACCTTGTTAAGGACTCAAACACTTGTGTTTGACTCAGCAGCAGTCACAGCTGTTTTACTGAGCAAAATGAATAATACCTTTGAAAGTATATTTTGCTTCTGTGGCAGCCAATGTTCTACAGGTCAGAGACATAAGAAAGTATTATCATCTCTTCCTCATCACTATCACTATGGAAAACATACTGTGGAAGAAGTGTTACTCCAAATTTGTTTCTGGAAATAAAATCCTGAGTTACACAATGCAACAGCATTAATCAGATTTCTTTATATGTTTTTGCCCTTCTCCCTTCAAGCAATCAGTGTAGCTTCCTATCACAATTCAAATACATGCACACAAAACCAACCATCCAATCAAACAAAAAAAACCCTCCAAAAATCCCAACAAAAAAACAAACAAAAAAGCCAACACAAACCTCCCCCTCTCCAAACCCAGTGCTACAAATTGAGGAACCAGCTCTGATGCACATGCAGAATATATCTGCTACTGAATAAGTTATGGTGCTTTAAGAAGTCTGTGCACGCTTTAAGGAAAAAACCCCATACATCCAGCACTGTTAATAAAGTAATGTCAGCTCTCTAACCCAGCAAACTGGTTGGAGAGTTTATTTCCTGGTTTTTGTGACATCTGAGCAGGATTCAAATTCTCTGATGCTGCAAATGACAAGTAGCTACAGGTATAACTTAGCCAGGAAACTAATGAAGTTGAGGCTACAGCAGGACAGAAACCCTACAGACCTACATTGAAGTATGATTATTTTTTCCTGCTACATAAGAAATGCAACCCACCTCCCAACACTGTTCTGACTAAAGCATTAGCTTCAAATTACTCACCCCTCCTAATGCACCACCACCATCTGCTCCCGGCATTGATTCCACTGAGCTGGTGCTGGCTATCTGAGGAGAAACAAAATGACATGTAACAGTATCAGCATGGACATTCTTCCTCAAATATATTAAACTGAAAAGAAAACAAACAAACAAAAAAAAAGAAAAACAAGGGGAGGGCAGGAGAAGAGGGAAGAGAGTTTGCTTTCAGTCCCTCAGCTCTTTGCTTGTGAGCACGCTTTAATTAATAAAATCAGATCACAGAATCATAGAATGGTCTGAGTTGAAAGGGACCTTAAAGTTCATCTTGTTCCAGCCTCCTGCCATGAGCAGGGACACCTTCCTGATGTGGATCATTTGACAGATGGCACTGAATTGCCAACCTGCCTTTGGGTGCAACCTGTGCCTGTCTCCCATATGGTTGCAGAAAGCCAGTGCCATGGTTTGAAGGACACTTCCCTATTAGAGCCTGCCAGCCAGACCAGCAAGGGCTCTGTGAAGGCCCTTGATTCTGAGAGGAAGGAAATTTACTCCATCAAAATACCACTCAGTTAAGTTTCTCTTCTTCACAATACATCTCAATCCTAAATAAATGCAAAGTGACATCTCCATTTATTCAGTTATAGAGATGTATACGTATTATATACACATAGATGTTTGTATATCTATATATATTCCTATAGAGTTCATATATAATATTAATATATATATATGTACACCACAGATATAGATAAGTATTCAATAGTATTCAATACATATAGAGGGCAAATAACAAGCTCTGTACATTGAGCACCAAAATCACAGTACACATTCTAAAGAGGAAGGAAAACCACCTTATCTGCAATTACAGTAATTTCACGATTATAAGCCGCACATCCGGGTGTCAGCAACATTTAGGTCTTTGTCCACATACAAGCCGCACTTTCATTCGCAGCGAGGATGCTTGCACAACTTCCACAAAGTTGTCAATTAGTAATAGAATCACGGGATTGTGTAGTTTACTGGCGCGGCTCAGGGCCAGGCGGGCTTGGATTGGCCCTGTTTTTCCCCTGCCAGGGCCAGGTGGGCTCAGATCAGCCCTGCTTTTCCCCTGCGAGGGCCAAGTGGGCTTGGATCGGCCCTGCCGCCCCCCCCCACCAGGGCCGTGCAGGCTCAGATCGGCCCCGCTTTTCCCCCACCGAGGCTGTGCGGGCTCCGGCTCGGTTCGGGGCTGTGCAGGCTCGAACTTCCGGGCTGGCAAATTTGTGAACCTTATCAATATACTGGCTGCACCCGATTATAAGCCGCACTTCTGGGTTTGGACAAAAATTTTAGTCAAAATGGTGCAGCTTATAATCGTGAAATTACGGTTTTACAGGGAGTTTGCAGGTTTACACTGGGTTCTCAAACTATTAGATTCTTTATAATAAATTCTCTTGTTATTCCCATAGATCATTCTTCCTTTGCCAGTCAGACAACAGCTCTTATTTTGAGATTATCCAAATGGCCAGTGCGTTTGGCACTCTGGCTTCATTTTATTTTAAAGCAAGAAGGTTGAATCTCTGTTTAAGTGGCCAAATTCAAGAGCTATTCATCCTGATGGCTCACTGGATCTATTTATATTCTAATACAATCAATCAACTCTTTAAAACAAGGAAAGGAGCAAATGCATCCCCTGAGGCCAGGGCTTCGTCAACCTAGAGCACTTCCCGAAGGAATTCGATCACTTTAAGGGAAGCATCACTACTCAGCTCTAATCAGCTATTTCTGCCTCTTTAAAAACCCAGCAACCCTAAGGTGTTCACATCATCTGTTCCTCAGTCCTCTGCAAAGGGGGTTCTTTTCACCGGAATCCGAATCAACCCAGGGTTTTACTCTGCCTAGTAAAAGGACCTATGTGTGATGTGATGGGACTTGGAAAAAGAAAAATGTGGAGAAAAAACAGGGTTTGAAGAAGAGCTCTAGAAAACCCCCAGCAAATTTAGTGAAACGAGTAAATTTCTTCAGTTGCCTATTCAGATCCTCATGTCTGTTTGTTTGTTTGGAATAATGGGCTAAAAATCAAATACCCTCTACTCTTACCTGGAAAATATTTCAAAAAGGCTTCTCCCTGTTACATTACCATTACCATTCACAGTGTCTCAGACTGGGTAAGAATACAGTTATTGACATGTTTGTCAGAACCACCCCAGATCTATGGGGAAAGAAACAGCAGAGGGAAATAATGATGATTCAGCACCTAGCATTCATGGCTTAACTAACAGAAGCATTCTCAATCTCAAATCATAGGGTTGCCACTTCCACAAAGCTCAGCTCTCTGCAGCACTTTTCCTTGTCAGCCTTCCAAGACTGCACAAACTGGGTCCATCACCACACCAGGAGCCTCCAATTCTTCTGAGATGAAGCAGTGGTGAAAGAGGTCCTTTTCCCTGGGAACATTTTTAGATGGCTTTAAAAACACCTTTCACACAGCCTGGAAATGCTGGAGGTGAAAATGGAGGAGCTAAACCACAAAGGAAACTGAAAGCTTTCTAAAAATACTTTTTTTTAAAAGACATTACCCTGCCTAGCACTGATTTGCAATGACACTGGATATTCCCCTCCCGACAGGTGAGAGTTCATTAAAAGTAAGTAATATTTCAGATCTCTGCACCTCCCAGAAACTTCAAGTTCTTCTCTAGGCAGATTTCAGGCTGATACCAACCCAAAATGGTAGTATGAACTCATAAGTCAGCAGGGAAACACAAGCACGGTCAGAGTTGCATGCACTGGTCATGAACTGCAACCAGTCCTAAGCACTGTAACTAAGAAAGTGTAAGGCCAAAGATGGGAAAAAAATAATTAGACTTTTTTTACAGGCTAATTTCTAGTAGCTGTTAGAGATCCAGTCAGGAATCCATGAGTGCATATCTATTTCTTGACTAATGAGAAAAAAAAAGGGTCACTATTTCCTCTAAAGTTGCTGCCCAATATTCCGTAGATTATGTCTGGTGGATATTACCCAGCTCAGTGTATTCAGTTACAATATTCTCAGTGTTTGTCCAGTTTTCCTTTCAGAAATACATCCAGCTCATTTTAATGGACATCAATTTCTGTCACATTTAGCTGTGACATCAGTTTCAAAGCTGATTATCTAGCTAAACTAATCTCCTAAAAATGCAAGTTAGTATTCTGGCATTAAAGAAATAGTGGTATAGACTGCATTAATATCACAGCCAAGGATAAACCAGACTCCTGCTCTGCTTGGTTTTTATGAAGAGTAGAGTATAAATATGTGGCTACACCATGAACACATAAGAAAAATCAAACTGAATTTACAAAGCAAGATAATAATAATAATAATGAACTTGACCAGATGCTGTGTCTTAATTACATAGACAGAAGAGTGCTTACTAGTTTGCTTATTAGCAAAAGATTTTTTTCCATCAAAGCATCCTGGCTCTGAATGCAGCCATGAGTTAACTGAAAAAATATAGGCACGAATTGATTCTTTTCTATTTTTTCTCCAGGTATTTTTAGCTGATGAATAGTTCAGGATAACTATAATAGTTCAGGATATGCCAGATTCTGAAAATGGCTCATTGCTGGCTGCTATCAGTAGCAGGATTCTAGACTCAATGGAGTGTTGAGAAGATCTTCACTGTCAATCTGATTATGCTGGGATGAAAGGCATATCCAACATCTCTCCTGAGGTCCCTGGGAAATCAGGCAGATAAAAAATCCAAATTATTGAGTCACCAAATCAGTCCTGAATCTTCAAGGAGAGATGTCAAAAATGGTTAGGTACAAAATCAAAAAAACCCTAAACAGTTTAGGAGGCAGGAGAGGGGGAAGATAAAAAGCTCTTGAAGTTCAATCTCTGCAGATGGACCTTCTCTCCCTCTGCTCCAAGATCTACCATGTCTGAAGTCATAAAGTCACAGGCAGCACTGTATGATATTCCTAAATATTTCGCTCTCCCAGGCCCCATTCCTCTTTAGTTTGCAGGAAATGCTGTGGTTAAGGTTATCACCATCAAGTCAAATGGAGAGATGATGTGAATACTTCTAAAACAAAATTCCTAGCACACACAACACAGTGATACCTTATGGCTGTAGAGAAACAATAAACTTTCAAGACTGTTTTACATGTTTAGTTGAAGAATATTTTTCTGAAATATATTTACTATCTATAAGACAGTATTTTAAGATCCTTTTAAAATGCATAATTTTCCTCCCTGTCTTTAAGATATTTTAAATAATAATAAAATAACATCAAATAAATAATCCCAAAAGGAAAAGCAATGAACAAAATCTCCCAGGGACACAAATAACATTCCAGACTGCCAAGCACTTATAACATTGAGGAATTATACCTATTCTGCTAAAAAAAGCCAGCAGCCTGGAAAGTATGCCTGATGGGTCTCTGGCATTGAATTGTCCTGGTAATTTATTCTGTACCTGCATGGCTGAGTAACTGTGACTGATACACATTTGAGAGCCAGAGAAATGGAGATGGTTGTCCTGTAGTCATATAAAAATCCAGAAAAAGACTCTACTATTTTAAAGTTAGCTGTGTAAGTCTTAACTGTTGGTAAAACTGTTCTGGCAAAGGAGAACAAAGCACTGGTACTTACTGAGGAATCAGGAAGATGCTCCTCCTCTTGTGAAAAAGAGCTATTAAAAGCTCTGAAGGTCTCACTGTTCTGTTTATGCTTTTCTATTGTGGCTTGAATGACCTGAGACAAAGATGTCAGCACAGATAAGCATCACCAAAAAAATTCTCTCATGGGAAGATGGGGAGGATTATCATTTGGTGAAAAACCCTTACACTTGTACAAATGAAAGGGAAACTTAAAAACCTTCAGTGGTGGTGTTAAAGCTATTATTGTTTAAGTTAAAAACTAACTGCCATCTGACTGCCATCAGATAGTGTCTCTACAAGTCAAACTGGAAGAATATACATGGTCTGATGCCTCAGTCTCTTCTCATACTGGGCTTATGGAATGCAGGAAATGGGAGCCCATCTGGAGTCCCCAGATACTTTCTGGGGCCACCTGGTCAGCACTGGGACCCTAACTGAGCTCCATACTTCTCCATGAGCAGTTCCACTAGACTGGCCCACCCAGCTTCCCTGTACAGCCCCAGAACCCCAAAATGATAATTTTAAATGCTGCCTGCATGGTGATTGCCCTCCTAATCACTGGTGATTTGTACTAACATGAATCCATTCCCTCTTCTCCTCTTCTGTCCTGTTAAAACATAAGAAAAATAGAGAAAACATAATCATTCTACTTACAATATTTTCAACAAATTAAATTCACAGCTCCACAGTTTTATATGCATTAGATTTTATATTTGCTATCCACATTATATATTTATATGTTTTTATAAACATTATTGATAACTATTGACAGTAATTATTACCAAGTGCCAAAAATACTTGAATTGTTGACACAGTGAGCCCTACAAGCACTACTATAAACACTGTAAGCATTCTATAATGCAATCAACACACTTTGACTTAGGACCAACATTCTCTTACATATCTAAGTTACCCACCTCTGCTGCTCACCTTGTGATTTAAAGCTCTGTCACACTAACACAGCCTGTAGATAAATTTCTCCACACATATTCACAAACCTTCAAAGACAGAACA
The DNA here is from genome assembly GCF_009819885.2 of Catharus ustulatus. Classification (NCBI taxonomy): domain Eukaryota; kingdom Metazoa; phylum Chordata; class Aves; order Passeriformes; family Turdidae; genus Catharus; species Catharus ustulatus. The sequence goes on along the minus strand of NC_046233.1, from coordinate 20,073,209 downwards.
AGTACCATACCTGGCTTGTAGTTCCAATGATCTCTTTTTCCCTGTTATGGAAAATGTATGAGCCACATTTTGCTTGGCAATTTCTTGGACCTATAAAAAGCACATCAGCTTTTTACTCATTGACCTTGTCTTTCCAATATTTTTAATGACTTACAAATACAGACATTCTTTAAAATGCTTAGTCGAAAGGATCATTTGGAATAAAGTATAGAAGTAGAAAAAATAAGGGACTGTTTCCATAGTTACCTATCTGGCTACAAAACTTGTGGGTCTGTATCACCAAGCAGACTCCTACAGCAGTAGGGGGAGAAGGTGGCTCCTGTGCCAGCCAGGGGACAAGGTAGGGCTCTCAATCCAAACATGTCACACAGCCACCATTATTCTGCTCCCCTTCGAATGATTCTTATAAAAATTTTAAAAACCAACTGTAGGAGACTGAAATGTTATAATCTAAGTCTTAAACATCCTTATAAAAGACTTTTACCTGTTACATCAAATCTGTACAAAAGCAGAAGAGAAAACCACCAAAACCTGAATGGAGCCCTACACTGCTCATTGAGGAAGATAAGATAAAGTACTCAGGGAAGAAGAATACATTCACAGAGGGATCAAGCTTAGCACCTTCGGGGTGGAGGCCACAGCCCCGGGGCTATCAGCTGCCAGGCTCGAACAGACCTCACACCAAAGGGTGGGGGTGAAGAGGTTATGGGTGTGTGATGAGAAGGCTCTGGTCCAAGCAGTGACCATCCTTCGCTCTACAGAGGAGCTCAGCTGTGGTCCTGTCACCCTGGGAAAAGTCGCATCCACACGAAGGACAGCACATTCATGGCCCATCAAAGACCTCCCAAAGGGATCCCCAGACCCTGCACCAGAGATGATGCAACAGATCCATAGTTGCAAGGTACAGTGTCAAACTTGCCCTATGCAGAGGAGGCACGTGGGCACTCCCACCTGGCACAAACCATTTTATTCATCCACTGGATTCCATACTTTTCGATGATGGGTGGCAGGGGGACCCTCACCACGAAGAAGAGCAGATGGAGGGGAGCAACGAGAAGTTGTTGGGATCCTGGGGAGGGTGATATGCTTCCACCTAACCCCCTGTCACCCTCTCCCTCTCCTCCCACCCATGCACACCTCTTTTTCTATTTCTTTCCTTCTTTTTCTTTCTCTTTGCCTCTTTTACTATTAAATAAAATATATCACTATTTTGGCACCAACATCTAACCTCATTTGGTTTTAATCAAGTTTTGGGGTATATTTCAAACCTTTCTGGATTCAATCCATTTTAGTCACAGAGGCTTAGTTTCCTTTGGTCTTTTGCGTTGAACCAGTTTGTAACACCAACCAACCAAAAAAAACCCCAAAAAGAGATAGGATCATAGAATCATTAAAGCTGGGAAAGACCTTTAAGATCCTCAAGTCCAACCATCAAAAGAGCACCATCACAATCACCACAAAACTATGTTCTTAAGTGCCACATCCACATGCTTTTTGAACACCTCAGGAGGTTCACCTTGACTTCACCACTTCCCTGGGCAGCCCCTGCCAGGGCTGAACAAACATTTCAGTGAAGAAATATTCCCTAATATCCAACCTAAACCTCCCTTGGTGCAACTTGAGGCCACTTCCTTTCATCCTGTCACCCTTGAGAAGAGGCCAACCCTCACCTGGCTACATCCACCTTTCAGGCAGTTGTAGAAAGTGAGAAGGTCTCACTCCTGTCTCCAGACAGAATCTCCCCAGCTCCCTCATCAAATTTGTGCTCCAGACCCTTCCCCAGTTCTGTTGTGCTTCTCTAGACACACTCCAGCACCTTAAGGTCTTTCTTGTAGTGGAAAAACTTCATTGATCCAAAGTGATCCAAAGCCAGGTTTTAGAATTTTATTCTATTTTTACATTCATGTAATGTTATGTGTTTGGATCCAAAGTTGTGAAGAAGCATTAAAAAAATGGAAGAGATGCAAACCTGCAGTCCTGCAATGTCCATCTTCTCTCGGACACTGAATTTCTGGCCGATCAGCCTCAGTTTTGGTACGCAGTACAGGACCATGCTGTTAAACTGCAACGAGGCAAGAGTTTAATTTAGGAAGTCACATGCTGGACACAGCCTGCACTGCGAAAGTTTAGGGCTCTGATGTGTTTTAATCTAAGAGATAGTTCTCAAGAGATTTAAGGTGAAAGCGAGGCTGATGGATCATTACCGAAAGAAGTGGGCAGACAGAAACACTTCAGCCAATCACTCCTCCCTTCTGCCCCTCCTGCTGAATCTGACTGCCTTGAAAGCCCAAGAGCTCTTCTCCCAGCCAGAGTAGGCCATCTCCTGCAGGAAGGTGGTTTGGCTAGAAACCACCTCCTGTGGCACTCTGCAAAAACTCAGCCTCTGAGGAAGGAGAAGGAAAAGACCCCTTTGGGCCTGATTAGGCATCAGCAAAGGCACAGCATGGAAGAAAGAAGGAAATGCTTGAGGAAAAAGCTCCAAGAGAAAACTACTGCTCAGGAGTAGCTGGGCTCAGCTGGTGAATGCTTTTTGTGTTCAAGCCTAGGAAGATGAAAACATACCAAAAATCATACATTCAAAGGACGGTTTGGGTTGGAAGGGACCTTAAAGCCTATCTCATTCCACCCCCTCCTGTGAGAAGGGACCCCTTCCACTAGCCCAGTATGGTCTAAGGCCCATCCAACCTGAGCACAACCCTGAAAATAAAAGAGCAGCTAAAACACTCACCAGGAATAAATACCTATCCTGTGCTGTGCCATTCTTTGCTGAAAGTTTCTGAATGTGTCCCTCTTTAATGAGCTCATTGGCTGGATTAACAATATCCTCTTCACCACCCAGGCGCTCATAGACTTCCAAAAGCTTGTGCATCTTTTCCTGCAGGTACAAACCCACAGCAATTTAAATTAAAAAAAAAATATATATATTCCATGTGGTCTATTGCCCACTGTTTAATTTCTGCGGTAAATGTATGTAAGTTGAATGAAAACAGTCTTTCACTTCTGCTATAGCTTTGCATTTATATTAAAACCTGTTGCATACTCTTCAGTGCTATTCCCCACTCTGGATTAGTCATACCGGATTAGTTATACTTAGATTGTAACCATTTAATGACATTTTGAGATAAATTCATTTGATACTTTTAGACAATTATTATTCAACAATAAATACGTATCATAGAATCATTAAGGCTGAAATAGATCTCTAAGATCATCAAATCCAAATGTTCATCTTTGGAACTTTAGAAGCAATGTCCAATAAAATCAATGGCCAAGTTGGAGACTTGTACGTTACCAAATAATGGAAGCATTATTTATTTCTTCTACTGTACCACAACAGAAGTAAGCAGCCAACAATTAACTCAACCCTAAAGCACTCACTTTCCTCTCAGTCTGGCTTGGACCTCACACAGCAAAATTATTATAGTAGCTTTTTTCAATGAGTTCTTGTGTACTAACAGAAAAAGCAACCGACACAGAAACCAATGAGCCAGCAAGTTATTTCATATTGATATTTGCAGAGATACTGTACACAGCCTCCAGAAGAAGAGTTGTTAGAGGCCCCAAACCAGAAAAATATATCCTTACCAAGAGAACATGCCAGACTCAAATAGAAACAGAGGGTTTCCTAACTCTGTTTTCAGACATACGGACAGTATGCAAACATCAGCAGGCTGCTTCCCCACAGCAGCCACAGGAAACATGGTTACATGGTGTCCCCACCAGCTGGGGGAGGAAGTAATGGTCTGAAGGAAGTGAATATAAACCTTGCACCCTAAAATGCTCAATGGGTGCTAAGCCATATACAGAGCATTTCAGGTCCGTTCGATACAAGATGTCCTGAGACACCTGGGTGCACCAAAGGGATAACATCTGCAGCTATAAGGCCCATTTATTTTTTATGGCAATGCACTACTTCTTCTATATGTAAAACATGTGTTAATGTCCAAGATCTCCACAGTACTGCGCCTAGCTTTTGAAGCACAGCTTTTTGAAGCTACTGATACAGGCAAGATGCACATTCTGTGCGCTTAAGATGAGCCAAAACCAAATCAAAGCAACTTTCATTCTCTTAAAGAACTGTAGGACTAAAAATCCAGTGTGAAAATCTGCAAGGACACCTTGTGAATGGGCCTAATTGGAATACTTTCAACACTCTACAAGGAAAAGCAAATAACAAGTTTTATAAAGACTTCCTTTTTCAACTCATTGGGTCTTTGAGAATCAGGGAAGTGGAATTTAAGCTCAACATCCCAAAGAAACTGCATGTACAATAAAAAGAACTCAGACATCCAACACATATTTAAAGCCTGACTGACAACCAGATATTCCTCTCTAGTTACTGTACTAAGCCTGTTGCAAAGGGAGGTTCTCAGTATAGCCAAATGTTTCAGTCAGATCACAATTCCATTCTGGAATTGCTACTCACCATCTTCCGGATGGCTGCATTGGAATGGTTTGCTGCTGTTGATATCAGTTCCAGTGACTCTGCAATAAAGGTACCAATAGTTATGCATTCTCTAGATTATATCTTCTAATAGCAACTTGGGGGATGGGTTTGCCTGTCTGAGTATTATTTTTCCTTCAAAACTGATGATACATAAGCAATTACAGACACAATCACTTCTGCCTGTTCAGCTGATCTATGTTTCATCTTTCTCTCCTAAAAATCTGATGAGACAAAGCAGACAGTGACAAGGAACCCTCACCTTCTAGAAATCACCTATTAAAAGTGAGACTTAAGTCTTCCTAAGCATATTTTTAAGACCGTTTTCCTAAAACAGGGTTTGCCTGCTTATGGTAATACGGACCCTATTCTGGTTGAGATCAAAAACTTCTCATGATCAGGAGAAGTCCATTTCCCCTGTTTCATCATATAAACAGAGTATCTAGCTTTCTTGGCAAGAAATACAGATTTAAATACAACACAAATTTAAAACCATTCTTCCTTTTTTCCTCTGGTTACTGCAAGGATGTCCTTCTGTCTTTGTCCTTAGCTACAAAATGGATCAAACAAAAATATTAGATGTTCTACAACAGCAAACTTCAATATACTGTCACTGTTTATTTGCCAAAGCTGTTTTCATTCCTAGAGTAGGTGTTGCAAAACTTTTCTTCTCAACTCCAAAAGCATTCAAAATCCCTTTGTTTGGTAATAATTTGATTACAGTAATTTCACGATTATAAGTCACACCTAATTATAAACTGCACATTACAATACAGAGTGTGATAAAAGGTATTTATTCCATCACCATCTGTTGAGGGTGGGGGCAGTGATCCTTATCTCCATGGCAGATATTCTGCTAACGGGCCATCCATTGAAACCAGGCAGGTCATTGTTCTTTCACAAGCCATCCTTCCTCCAGCGAGTCATTTTCTGCTAATGGTCATTGAGTCCCACTGTGGGATTGATAAAATTACTGCATCCCATTGGGAGTTGCTCCAGCCAGGGGGAAGAGCCCAACATTTCTTACCAAGATAAAAAAAGAGGTTTTGGGACACTTACAGAGCCCCTTTCTCCACTGGACTCCAGAGGAAAACCCGATTTCTCCACATCACCACTGGACCTTTAGAGGAAAACTGCACCTTCTACAGGAGCACTGCTTCAACTAAATCATACCTGTCACTGAGGAATGACTGCAATCACCATTTAATCAAACCGCTACCAACACCCTGCCTGACGGGGTGTCAGGTTGTACTCTGACTTTGTCAGGGTTTAGAGTTTCTTTCTTTAAAGTACTGTATTTCTATTTTAATTTCCCTAGGAAAGAACTGTTATTCCTAATTCCCATATCTTTGCCTGAAAGCCCCTTGATTTCAAAATTATAATAATTTGGAGGGAGGGGGTTTACATTCTCCATTTCAAAGAGAAGCTCCTGCCTTTCTTAGCAGACACCTGTCCTCCAAACTAAAACAGCAACTTTTTGTTCTTTGTCCATATATAAGCCACACTTTGGGTTCGGACCAAAATTTTAGTCAAAATGGTGCAGCTTATAATCATGAAATTACTGTAATTCAAATCTCCATTTCTACCATAGTCCTGATTCTAAGTATCTGAACACGTGAAGAAAAAACTGCCCAAGATTTCACTGTGCTTTTAGACAGAGAGAAGTTTACATGTACTTTCAGCATCTTTCCTGTCTGGGGATTCTTCCGGAAGTTTCTTTAAATAGTCCTTTAAGAGAAGCTCATAACGAGGAATCCTTTGCACTGGTTCAAGCATGTGATGCTGCAAAGTCAGGTTTCCACACACCTCCTGTTTCTGTAATGGAGAGAAAACAAGAAAAGGAGGGTTTGTTTTTTTTCTGCCTTTGGTGTTTAACAGCAATGAAAAATGACTATTCACATACAGCTAGAGGAGCGTACAGGAGCTTCTTAAGCTATTATGGATCAACACAGTCATTAGGTTGGAAAAGACCCTTGAGATGATCAAGTCCAAACATAAACCTAACACTGCCAATGCTATGATTAAAGCCCACAAGTGCCACATCTGCATGTCTTTTAAATCCCTCTAGGGATGGTGATTCCATCACTGCCTTGGGCCGCCTGTGCCAGGGCTGGGCAACCCTTTCCATCAAGAAATTTTCCCAAGTATCCAATCTAAACCTTCCCCTGGCCAAGCCTGAGGCCGTTCCCTCTCTGTCCCTGTTCCCTGGGAGCAGAGCCCAACCCCTCTGGCTGTCCCCTCTTGTTCAGGGAGTTGTGCAGAGCCAGGAGGGCCCCCCTGAGCCTCCTTTTCTCCAGGCTGAGCCCCTTCCCCAGCTCTGTTCCCTTCTCTGGACATGCTCCAGCCCCTCAAGCTCTTTCTTGTTGTGAGGGGCCCAGAACTTACCCCAGGATTTGAGGTGAGGTCTCAGCAGTGCCAGCACAGGGGATGGGCACTGCCCTGGTCCTGCTGCCACACCAGGGCTGAACAGGCCAAGGTGCCCTGGTCCTTCTTGCCCACCTGGACTCCTGTTCAGCCACTGCCACCAGCACCTCCAGGGCATTTCCTGCCAGGCCCTTTCCAGCCCCTCTGGCTCAGCCTGGAGCTGCAGGGGCTCTTGTGACCCAAGGACAGGACCTGGCACTTGATCTTGTTCAATCTCGGACCACTGGCCTCGGACCCAGCCTCTCCAGATAAAACCTATGGAGCCTCCCTGCTTGACAGCAGAGATCAGAGCTGGTGGGTATTATGTGAATCTTCATCCCGTGTCCAGCATTTTCTGCCAATATGCAACTACCTTCTTTCAGAAGGCTCAGAAAAACTCTTCCCCATCCACAGCCTTGTACAGCGTTGTTCTCTCAACTACACAAAATCAGAACACCCCCAGGGATATATTGCTTGCCAGACCTCACTGTATAAGCAGCAGAAACACTGCTCACACACCAGCTTTGAAAGGCAGAGCTCTCTCAAATTCTACTTCTTTTTCACTTGGCCAAGAAAGGGAAGAGGTTTGAGTCTAAACATCATCCTATAAGGCATTGATGTGCTCTGCATACAACGGCACTGAGTATTACAGTGTACCTCTTTTCACAGGATACTGTGAAGCAAAAGAACATTTCTATTTAACATAGGAGAGATGAGAATCTCAGTAAGAACCAGTAACTTGCTTTAAAACACACAGGAAATTTCTGCTAGTGATGTAATCTGACTCCATAGCAGCATGTTAACCACAGACACAGACAAGCTCTTCTACACAGCATTATTCTTACATCAGCCCACTAATGTGGTCTGTTCTAGTGTAAACAGTCTCTCTACAACCACGTTAATTTCTCTGTGCATTTCTCACAGAAAGGAACTTCTTTCAAGTATCTGCAATTTCCTCATAAATATTCCAGCCCATAGCACACTGCTGACTCGCTTCATTCTCACAGCAAGGCTGGAGATAACGGGATGAATGTCTGAGAGAAAAATATTAGCTATCCTTCCAGAAATTCAAAGGATTAAACTTGACAAGTCACAGTCATTAACTTATTAGTAACACTTGATTTTTTCTGCTTTCCCTAATTTAACATAATTAGTAACAGTGGATGCCTTAAGCGATCTATTATATATATAACACTTCAACTGGTATGTTGAAAACTTATCAGTGGCTTTTGATAGTACAAGAGATATGTCAGATGAGTGGACTAAGCATTCTGGGTCCAATCTCTACCTCCTGCAGCTATGACCACTGAGCAATGGAGCAAAAGGTGCTGTGTAGGTGTGACTAAATAACCCACAGTACAATTCTGTCATCAGCAGGCTTCTGAGGTGCATCTCCTGCCTGCATTGCCAGAGCCCTACTGCCTGGCAAGGGCTCTGCTCCAGCAACAGCAGAGCTGCCCATGGTCTGGAACCACTGCATACCGACAGGTAACACACATAATTTGTGTTGGGAGCTTGTTGGTGGGAAGAGACAGGTGAATTTTTGCCTGTGCTATAGGGCAAAGAGTCCCAAATGGATTTACGCTGCAGAAAGTCATGGTTTGTCACAGGCTGAGGACAGCAAAACACAATGCTGGTGTGCATGCCCTTAGTGGAAGCAGGATGGGTGCAGGCAGAAAAGGGTAAGAAAAGGCCATACGGAGCAGCAGTATGGCAGGAAAGGATCTCCCCTAGTCCTTGCTTCTCCAAACTTCTGTCTGAGTCTCTGATGTGGCCCTAAACCTCCAAAAACAGGGCCTCTCCTCTCCCAGCTTGCTAGGGGACTACTTGATTCCCAACAGCTGGCCCAGCAACAGTTCTCCCAATTTAGGGGAGGCAGCTGTGCTCCCTGCTCAGCTTAACCCACTCCTTGCCAGCCCTCCCCTCCCAAAAGACACTATCTGCTTTCCCAGGACTGACACAGGGATACTCATGAGTGTGCTGCAGCCTGCATCCCCTCAGCTGGCCCAGGGGACAAGTGGGATGGAGCAGTTCTATGGATACAACAGCATAACCAGAGCTTTTCCCCTCTCCCTGCACAGCTTTCTGTGCAATTATCAGAAAACACATGAAAATCCTTGTTAAGCATCCTCCTGTGGAGGTCAGATTCCAAGAACTGTGTGCCACTTTGGAAACCCGAGGAAAATCAGACAAACAGCAGATGCTGTCAGTGGCATATCTAAACTTTAGCACACTCACCTCAGAATGAATATGTATTTATTAAAAAAAAAATAAAATTAGAAATGAGGAAGACAAATCCAAAAGTATCAGAATTGCTGGGCCAAGGGTGAAGTTTCATTCTGTGACTTCTGACACTTCTCTTAAACCACAGAATCATGGAATGGTTTGGGTTGGAAAGTGCCTTGAAGACCATCCAGTCCAACCCCCGTCCATTGCCCCAGATTGCTCCAAGCCCCACCCAGCCTGGTATTGAAAACTTCCAGGGCTAGGGGCAGCCACAGCTTCTCCAGGTACCCGTGTCACACCAGCCTCACGGGGAAGAATTACAGTAATTTCACGACCACAAAGCGCACCAGATTATAAGGCGCACTTCCGGGTGTTGGTAAATTTCTGAACTTTGTCCATATATAAGGCGCACTGGACTATAAGGCGCACTTTTTTTTGCAGCGAGGATTCACGCGCAACAAAGTAATGAATTAGTAACGGAATCGCAAGATCACGGGGTTTACTGGCAGGTGTTCAATTTGCAAACATTTTTCATGGATTGGTGTAGCCTTTAAAGGCAGCCCCAGGCGCCCTTCCCATGTTGCGTGCCCCGGCACTCCGGCCCGCCCCCGGCACTGGCTGGCGTGGTTCGTGGCTTGGTTCCTGTGGCACAGCCCCCTGCCCACCGCACCTCGGTTCGCAGCTCGCACTTCCGGGTTGGCAAATTTCCGAACTTTGTCCATATATAAGGTGCACCGGACTATAAGGCGCACTTCTGGGTTCGGACCAAAATTTTAGTCAAAAGGGTGCGCCTTAGAGTCGTGAAATTATTGTACTTTCCAATATCCCAACAAACTCTGCCCTGTGTTAGTTTAAAGCTGTATGAAAAAAAAAAAAAGGTGGAAAAAAAGCTATGTGAGAAATCTGTGTACCAGCAAAAGAGAAGAAAAGAATGACACTAAAACTATGTTTAATATTAGTGTCTTATTATTTTCACAACATGTGTAATGAACTGGGAAACAAATAAACACACTTAAGTGAGAATCTCTCACTCCTGGTTCTGGTCAGCAGAGAGTTAATTTTTTCCAGTAGCCAGGAGGGGTTGTGGCAAGGGCCTCAGTGTTACTGGATAACACCTCAGGTCATTGCCAGCCTGGAAGAGAGGGTCTCATTTCAGAGGAGAAGGTTCCTTATGGTGGAGCAAATGTGGGACATGGAGCAGTTTGGGTGATGCTGGCCCTGTTTGGAGGGAGTGGTTTGGATAATGTGGCTGCAGCTAGACTGAGCTCTGCATTCTCTCTTTATTTACATTTTTATTTTTATTATTAATATTGTTGCTCTTACTGTTTGTTTCCTTATCTCATTGGTGTTTCCAGTAAATTTTTCTTACCTCAACCCATGATTTTTGCCTTTTGTGCCTCCAGCTCCCCTCTTCAGATGCTCCAGGGGGAGGGAAAAAGGGCAGAGGAGGGAAGCAAAGGAGTGGCAGTGTGATTTTGCAGTCTCTAAATTGAGGAATATCATTCCTAAACAATTACAGTCTCCAAGTCCCATTATGCCAATTAACAACATACCTGTATATTCTGAACAACGTCTTTGAAGGGAGAGGACCGCTGCATACATGTGTTCACTATGTCCATTGCCCTGTCAAAGTTCTTTACATATTCTCCATACATTTTCAGAAAAGGAGCAAGTTTCTGCAGGATGTCTCCTAGCCGTGGGTTGACACTCCTATGGTAAAGAGACAGATAAGTACTGAAATCTCTGGAAATCCATGGTATCTTCAGAGAGAAGACAGAGCTGTAAGATTTCCACAGTTGTCTCCCACATGCAAAAGCACTTACACATATGTGCAATCAAGACAGGCTAAGTTTAGTTTAAGGTAATCTATACAATATCCTAGATGAAACTTCAAACATGAATCCCGATGTACAAGGTCCCACATGAACACATAGTGAACATGATCTTTCTGCCCTCACTATCTTAAGAGTAGATTGACTACATATCAATTAAAGCAACACCTATATATCTCTTCTGCCCAGCACAAAATCTTGTGGGAAACTTTTACTTATTAAAATAATCCTTTTCACCACTGCCAAATATCTGGATTGGTTTTAATGCAAAGAGATGGTTTAGTTGAGCTGGGTAATCCCTAGGGGCCAGTAACCCCAGGTTGGAGCAGCAGTAGCTACACATGTCTCTCCTCCAAAGTCATGGCCAGGAAGAGAGCTAGCCATTCTTCCCCAGTCTGCCTGTGTAAGACCCTCTTTAGCCAGCTGACAAGCTTCTATCCTCTTCTGACTCCCAGACTCTGCAGTTTTCCTCCCTTTTGTTGCAGCTGTCTCTGCAAGCGTACATCTGGCACAGAGGTGCTGAGATTCATTAATTCCTTCTGGTCACTGATGAATGTGTGAAGACTGGACTCAGCCAAGAGAGAGGCAAGCCCTGGTCTTGTTTTGGTCAGTCAGGGTACTTGAAAGGGTCAGCACAATCTGCACCTGCCATTGCAGGACACTGTACACCAATGTGTCCCCTCAAATCAGGTTTCCTAGGTCTGACTTAACCTTTCTACCTATCACTGCATTTCTGCCTTATCTACAACTTACAGAATCAAAATCATTAGTGTTGGAAAGGACCTCTAAAATCACTGAGTCCTACCTTCAAATGATTATAGTAGCTAAATTTTAACTGGTATTTGAAAATATTTATTTCAGCTATGGTGCCAAAACAAGTAATTTCATTCCTTCCTAGTACTGTAATTTCATAATTGCAATAATAGGTGAGTGGGAATGCAGTAAGCAAAACAGCTCTGGCAATACTTTGAACTGAAAAGATGCTCACAATATATTCTGGAAATCTTGAGTGCTCAGGCCTACTCCTTACGTCAGAAATGTCTGAGACTTCATATTAACATATTAAATAACTAACATAACTACCGCATTAAACAATTTTTTAAAATGGAATTTTTTAAGGACTAGGCCTTATGGTTGCTACAATTTCTTGAAAATGTATTTTTAAAATAATTGTAATGTCAGCTACCTACCATTCTTGTGTAATTCTTGCTTTGAGCTCAGGGAGAAGAAATTGTCCATGGAAACAATAGATGGAAGAAATATTTGAGAAGATGCCTGTTATCACTTCAGATGAAATCCCTGCTTCAGACAATTTAGTGCAAAAAACCTGGAGAAGGTAACAAGACAGTACCAACATTTTTTAATGGAAAACACTCCTAGACATACTGATTTTAGATTGCAATTTTGCAAAGCTGACTGCTTAGAACAGAGATGCAGATTTTAATCCCTGGTAGCCAGTCCTTGGAGTCTTCAGGAGGTTCACAAAACCTAAGCCCATGTCACCCAGGGTTAGACATATCACTATAGGCTATAGAAAAAACCAGGAAAGTCTGAGCTGTAATTCAAAAAAGATTGAAATAACCGAGAAGATCAGACATCTCATATTTGGGAGCGCAAGCTGCAAAGAACATCCAGTCCCTGAAAAGCAAAATAAACCATGTGATTAGGTTTTTCTCAGTAGGAAAAATTACACTAGACTGAACAAAAGGGAAATACATTCCCTAGATTTCTATGGTCTAGAAACAGTCTCTGTTCATCTAATACAAACACTGCAAGTCTTCCATTGAGCTCCAAGAGTTGTAGGGTGAAGGGTTCTCCAAGTTACAGCTTCTAACAACATTTCTAACCAGATGACAGTTTTCTATTTTTATTTTTCCTCTATTCATTTTTAAAAAGCACTTGTCTAGCAATGTTTCTCGCCTCATTTTTATTTCCTGCATATTCACGGGTTTTTTCCTTTGATGTAATTATAGAAAGGCCTGACTTGTGTAGTGTCAACTCAAAGTCTGTGGGGAAGGAAGTTCAGACTCATCACATCAATTTCACTTCATCCCAATGTGTAAACATGATGGACAACAATGACAAAACACAGTGGTAAAAAAGCAGTTTGCTGACAGGGCACAGGGCTGACACATGTGGCCTGATTTTAGTAAAACTTCAACTTCCTGCACATCAAAGAGCAATCACAGATTTCATCATTTCTAAGTGCCTTCGCTGTCCCTGTGATTTCCTCTCCTAATACACCCAGGGAGGAACCAAATGCTGGCCTTCACTGTCCCTGTGATTTCCTCTACTCATACACCCAGGGAGGAACCAAATGCTGGCAGTGTCTGTGTCTTGGACTGCTGATTTCCCATTTCCCTTTCTGCCATCCCCATCCTCTGGCTCCTTCTCAGAGAATCCTCTCGCCCAAAGTTCGACTCTGGGACCCATGGCACACAGCAAACTCCATTGTCCACCTACATACAATGTTTGTACTAAGCTACAGCTTAGGCAATGGACAGGAGATATCATTGCTGCTCACTGAAAAGAGAGTTAATTCAAGATGGAATTACCTGGTCCAAGAGATGGAGTCTTTTAACATACGCTTCTTCCGTGTGGAGCAGCTCATTGGCGATGTTGAATAGCTTTTGGGGCTCTGTACACTGAAAAAAAAGTTATAAATTACACAATCCATGTTACCTCCATACTTAAGTTCCACTAAATGTTCTGCTTTTCATTTTGTCAGTGGCCAAAATCCCTACCAGCAGAGGAGTCTGGAGTGAAAGAGATTAATGCATTTCAGAATCCACTCGACATCTCTCAAAAGATCACTTTGCTCCAGAGACATTTCTAATGCTGTTCTCTGAAAGAGCAATTAGTAATGCAATCAGTGGCTGGTCAGGACATCACTTGAGTTCATTATGGCTTTATAAAAAGAACCAGAAACACTCTCTAAACCTGGAAATAAGTCTAGTCTATTTGAAAAACAAGGCAGTAGGCTGTAAATCAACTGTTCTCCTTTTTGGACTCAGGTCATGTAACTAAAATGAAAACCAGAAACCAGGCTGTTCAGCCAGATTTCTACCCTTGCCAGTACAGCATTACTCTCTATGGTATATTTTTAAGATTTTTGTGCAGCTTAAACATGGGCCAGTTCCCTGGAAAGAATCTTCAGCTAGGTAACCCTAATCACTTAGTGAAGCCTTTCATTAAGCTCATTAAAAAAAATTAGAAAGGACTACACTAATATCACGACTATAAGCTGCACTTCCAGGTGTCAGCCACTTTACGTTCTTTGTCCATATATAAGCCGCACCTGATAATAAGCTGCACATTACAATACAGAGTGTGATAAAAGGTCTATTCTATCACCATCTGTTGAGGGTGGGGGCAGTGATCCTTATCTCTGTGGGACATATTATCTGCTAATGGGCCATCCATTGAAACCAGGCAGGGCATTGTTCTTTATCTTTTCACAACCCACCCTTCCTCCAGTGAGTCATTTTCTGCTAAGGCCCATTGAGTCCCACTGTGGGACTGTAATTTTCAGTAATTTCACGACCATAAGGCGCACCGGACTATAAGGCGCACCCCCCGGGAGCTGGCACATTTCGCAACTTTGTAGATCACATAAGGCACACCAGACTATAAGGTGCACCTTTTTTTTTTTCCAGTGAGGAGCGCATGGCGCGCAACAAAGTAACGAATTGCTGGCAGGTGCTCAATTTGCAAACATTTTTCAAAGATCGGTGTAGCCTTTAAATGTAGCCCCAGGCACCCTCCCCGTGCAGCGTGCCCCGGCACTCCCGCCCGCAACCTGGCGCCGGCTGGCACGGCTCACGGCACCCGGCTCCCACTGCGCGGCCGTGCTGCGTCCCGGCCTCCCTGCGGCGGTTCTCGTTGCTTCCCCGGGGCTGCGCCACTTGTCGCTGCTTTTCGGCGGCCGCAGGGGCTCTGCTGGCGCCGCGATTCAGCAGCCACGAGGGGCTCGACCGGCGCTGCTTCGCTGTCGCCAATTTTTGGTGGCTGCAGGGGCTTCCCCGCCGCCGCTTCTTGGCGGCCACAGGGGCTCGGCCGGCGCCGCGATTCGGCAGCCGCAAAGGGCTTCCCCGCTGCCGCGATTCGGTGGCCGCAAGGGGCTTCCCTACCGCCGCGATTTGGCGGCCGCAGCAGCTCCGCCAGAGCCGCGATTCGGCGGCCGCAAGGGGTTCGACTGCTGCCGCTTTTTGGCAGCCGCAGGGGCTCCGCTGGCGCCGCGATTCGGCGGCCGCAGGGGCTCGGCCAGTGCCACGATTCGGTGGCTGCAAGGGGCTTCCCCGCCGCCGAAATTCGGTGGTCGAAGGGGCTCTGTCTGCGCCGCGATTCGGCGGCTGTGGGGGCTCCGCCAGCGCCGTGACTTGGTGGCTGCGGGGGCCCCACCGGCGCCGCTTTTTGGTGGTCGCGGGGGCTCCGCCGGCACTGTTTTTTGGCGGCCACGGGGACTCCGCTGGCGCCATGATTCGGCGGCTGCAAGGGGCTTCCCCGCCGCTGCTTTTTGGCGGCCGTGGCTGCTCGGCCAGCACCGCCTTTTGGTGGCCGCAGGGCCTTTGCCGCCGCTGCTCCGATGCTGCCGCTGGGTGGGCTCTGCTCGGGGTTGTTGCGGGCTTGTACTTCTCGTTCCCTCCGCATCCGGGCCAAGACCGCCTGGATTCTCGTTTCCCCCTCACCCGGGCCGGGGCCGGCACCGCCAGGCTTCTCGTTCCCCCCGCATCCGTGGTGGCGCCGCCTGGCTTCTTGTTCTGCCTGGGCCAGGGTCGGTGCTGGCTCCCTCCCTCGCCTCGTGGCTCCTGTCGGCTGCGGTCGCCCGCTCCCGCTCCCCCCTCGCGACTCGGTGCTCCCGTGGCACCAGCCCCCCATCGCGGCTCGCACTTCCAGTTTGGTAAATTTTGCAACTTTGTCCATCAGATAAGGCGCACCGGACTATAAGGCGCACTTCCGGGTTCGGGGAAAAAATTTAGTCAAAAGGGTGCGTCTTATAGTCATGAAATTACTGTACTTCATCCCATTGGAAGTTGCTCCAGCCAGGGGGAAGAGCCCAACATTTCTTACCAAGATAAAAAAAGAGGTTTTGGGACACTAACAGAGCCCCTTTCTCCACTGGACTCCAGAGGAAAACCTGATTTCTCCACATCACCACTGGACCTTTAGAGGAAAACTGCACCTTCTACAGGAGCACTGCTTCAACTGAATCACATCTGTCACTGCAGGAGGATGCAGCCACCATGGAACGGGACTGCTACCAACACCCTGCCTGACAGGGTGTCAGGTTGTATTCTGACTTTGTCAGGGTTTGGAGTGTCTTTCTTTGTAGTACTGTATTTCTATTTTAATTTCCCTAGGAAAGAACTGTTATTCCTAATTCCTATATCTTTGCCTGAAAACCCCTTGATTTCAAAATTATAATAATTTGGAGGGAGGGGGTTTACATTCTCCATTTCAAAGAGAAGCTCCTCAGACACCTGTCCTGCAAACTAAAACAGCAACTTTTCATTCTTTGTCCATATATAAGCCACATCTGATTATAAGCCGCACTTTGGGTTCGGACCAAAATTTTAGTCAAAATGGTGCGGCTTATAATCGTGAAATTACTTACTTGAAAACTCTAAATGCAGCTATAAAGCACTGACTTTAGGCACAGCTCAGCCAAAAGCTACATAGACCCTTCGCTCACTAAGTGCTTAAAAATATCTGAATTACTAGAATACAGGCTTGAGCTTTCCAACCATCTTTTAAAGTGTTAGACTTTAAACACTGTGCCTATGTATGATGAAACCAGTGCAGAACAGAGCATTAGCTGGCTTGTGTTCAGGAACACAAGCACAGAAAATGGGCAGCAAGGATGATCAAATGTAGGGAAACTATACTGGGCTGGATCAAAAAAAAAAAAGACAAATGCAATGAAAGTAAGAAGTGCATTAATGATTCCTGGAACAGAGAATATTGGCTGGGTGCAATTAATCACTATTTCTATGGGAAAACTGAAAGGCATCAAAAACCAAGGTGCAACTTCAGGGGCTACTTCCTCATGCAACAACACTGCTGGCAGCAACTTTCACACAGGCTCACAAAAGAACCAAGAAATATCCATACAGGAAAAATTCAGCTGAAGTCTGTTAAACACATGGGGCAATTTCCAGTTCAGGAAGTACCTGGGCTTGCCACCAGTAGCAGAGCTCCATCCCAAATGCCTGTCTCTGGTGCTCGCATTTAGGGCAAGGACTTGTATATACAACCCTGTGGGCCACCATCAGACTGTTCAAAAATATCAAATACAGGCTCTCTTTAAGCTTTTTCAATATCACCTTATTTTGTTTCCAGATAAAGTTGATGAGAACACTCACCCTCCACACACATTCAGACAAACTGTAGTACAACTGGAAACCTCAAAGGCTTTTCATAGCAAGCCATGAACTTCAACAAATCAGACCCATGTAGTTATCCTACCCATGTAGTTATCTTATATGGAATGAGGTGCCACTTGGCATGAAGTAGCCACAGCTCCATGAAGCAAGTATTATTGAAGGAAAAAGAATAGTTTTTCTTTATTTGAAGCAATCCCTCTTTTTCCAGGCATAAATCTGAAGATAGGCAAACATGCCATGAGTGCATGTTTGACATGAACTCTCTCTCAAATTATTCCAAGTCAGTTCAAATACTCTTTTAAGCTCTTTCAACATGCTACACAATATCCTTCTCTATTCAATATGTATTATTATTTAGGGGAAGAGAAAAAAAAATCACAGCACAATAAGGTTTTAAATTGTTCCAAGTAAATACATCTTACTACAATTTACACTGAAGTGCATTGCTGGTAAGTCAAACCCAGTAACTACAAGGATCTCTCACTGAGAAAGAGTTTATCTGCTGGTTTTGCTGGGCACAAAGGAGCGCTCAAATGAAAGGCACTGATGTAACCAGATGGCATGCCAGCCACCAAGAGCATCCTTCAAGTTGTTTGAATTCAGAATTGGAAAAATACTTCTTTCCAACCAAATACATTTGTACTCAGAAGTAAATCTTTACATAGCACAGGCGCTTTTTAACCTCCTGACCTTCACCATCTGCAATTCAGTTTATATTTCAAGAAAACTTGCTGACATCTGCTTAAATACCAAACAAGGGCTTAATAGACTCAGCTTGAGCTCAGTTTTACAGAGTGACTCTATCTTCAGTTGCTTTCTCTGCTAGGCAGAGAGACAGGCACATTTTTCAGACCAATTTGCAACATATTTGCCTTTCAATTGACATAACATTTTAAATTAAATTGTAGATTAATTAAATGTGAGGCAGTCCCATTCTTCTAACTTCCTTTAGTGCCATGGCAGGATAGCTTTAACAAAGCCTGAGTAATCATTCAGTTCACTAGGAATGAGACATTTCATGGTCTGTGTTTCCAATGGAAAAGTAAAATAAATCTGCAAACTGAGATTATGCTCTGCTTTGCACAATGCTCTTGCTGGGTGACTGCTGCCACAGCCACAGCATCTCCTGCGCAGTCATTCCCTGGAACCTTATACCTAATGCAGACGCTGGATAGAACAGTGTGGCTGATGGGGTGACAAGAAAGATGAGAAAACTGAAGAAGGAGGTTTTTCCTTCACAACACAGAAAGTTCACTCTGGTGCTCAAAGCAGCATGATGCACTTTCACTTCTTTGTGGAAAATTCAAAAATTCATTATCATCTGCAACTGTCCATTAAACATTTTAAATAAAAGGAAACAACAGCCTGAAATCAAACAGAACCAGTTTCTCATGAAGGTCAGAGTCACACTTGTAATGTATTTGCACCTCAAATCTTGCAGCAATCATTTTTCATACAACGGATGTGCACAACTATTTTCAGTCAGCATCTGCTCCAACAGGGCTTTCAGCAAATCTTGCAAGAGAGCTGCTGGGATACAGCTTAGGTTAAAATCATACAAGATTATACTTCAAAACCCCATCAGTCAGTCCTGTAAAGAACACAAAAAGTCCCAGAAAGATTATGGACCACTTCCTAGTCGACAATGCTGAAAACAATACAGAAAAGTTATCCTGTGAGTAGGATATCCTTGGTCGTCTTTGTTGCACTGAAGTCATATTTTCCTTAAGATACTTAAACCAAATATGACTATGATGATGATGGCATATCTGAATTTTCTCAACCAACATTATGACTAAAATATTGACATACAGACTTTTTTTTTTCAGAATATACGTGGAGATAATCTCACCCAAAGGTCTGAGTAGCAGGGCTGCAGGCCAAATTTTACAACATGCACTGGACAATGAAATCAGATGGGAAATTCCAGCCACCTACAGGCAGAATAGAAGCATGTGTCTATGAATGCATGAGACCCATGTGGGACTCCATTGTTACTATTCACACAACAGGAAGCAGGACAGAGGGAGAAAAGCATTTTTTGGTTATTACAAATGAGCATATATTACTCTTAGTGAAAAAATACCTAAATAAAATCTATGAAGCACTGACACCCCTCCCAGAAGCATTACTCAGACTCTCAGGCAGTTAGCATAAGTCTTGGGACTTTGGAGCATGACTATCCCTCAGTCTTGTTTTCACGTAACTTCTTTTCCTTGTAACCATCTTTTGACTATCCAGGTTAATGTGCATTACTTCCTGGAGTTCCTGACATTTTCTGAGAAATTATCAAAACTAATAAGCTCCCCTTGGTTCATTTTAATTTTGATAAAAAATAACTGGAAATCACAGTAAGCCACTCCTGAGGTTTTAAAATTTGTGCTAACAGTGAGTCCTGTGACTGCTGCAGACTCCTAAAGAAAGTCACATCTGTATAGCTAAACCTAGACTAAATAGAACAATATCAGTCACATATCAGGCAAGGTTATCTTCCCCAGTCATGGGTTGTGTCAAAGTTTGGGTGGAAGACGGAGAGATAACTGAAGTAGAAAAGAACAGTTATTCATGAGCTTTACTTATGCTGATATCATAGGAGTTACTGAGCCATCATTAAATCACTCTGCAGCTGTACTTATGCATTCTTCTCCAACTATAACCATTTTAATATTTAATGATACCACTGGTTACCTTCATGGTGCAGCTGCAAAGCCTGGTACTAGGGTTAGGAGGGGGAATGCAGGAAAAAGACACTGTCTCCCAACTTAAGGTTTTCTGAAGGAGATGAGGTCTCCCCAGCTCCCAAGCCAGCAGCTGATGCCAACTGAATTCTCCTCTCTTCCTCCAAGCAGGAAAATTATCAGTTTTGTCAAGGGTGATGTGAAATTCCAGCCTAAGAATAACCATGAAACAAGTCAACTTTGAATCACATTAGCTCTCCTTCTTCACTCTAGCCCTGAGTCCGTAGTGCCCCATATCTGCAACAGAATCAAAGAGGGGAGCAGGAAATGACCTCCAGTTGTGCCAGGGGAAGTTTAGCTTGGATATTAGGAAAATGTTTCTTCACTGAAGGGTCAGGCATTGGAAGAGGCTGCCTAGGGAAGTGATGGAGTCACCACCCCTGTAAGTGTTCAAAAAACAGGTATATGTGGTGCTTAGAGACACAGTGAAGTGGTGGACCTGACAGTGTTAGGGTAGTGATTGGACTCAATAATCTTAAAGGCCTTTTCCAACCATAATGATTCTGTGATTCTATGTGGACACTTGACACAGAAATCGGTTTCACCCAATGTGTCCCCAGAAGAGGGCACAATCTTTACACTGAAGAAGAGGCAGCTACTCTCTCAGCCTTCCTCCTCTATGTGACTGCAAAAACAAGGTGACTTAGTGTGGCTTGGTGAGCCTCACAACTGCCTTTTGGAACGGGAAATCAACTCAAACTGCAAGAGAAAACCTGCAGCGCATCACATAAATGCACATCAGGAAGAACGGTAATACAAAAAGCCCAAAACACAAGTTTTCTCCTGGAGATACCTCTCTCATAAACTCATCAGGTAAGCTCCAAAGAACTACGACCTCATAACTCTGTGTTTTTTCATCCTTATTTCCTACTATATGGACACAATCTAAGGAACACGACTTAAGAGCAGCCATCAAATCATCAAAGCCTTACAAAACATTGGTATTTGTCAACAAAGCACTTCATAATCATATGGCAAAGCGTTCAGTTGTGGTTGTCACAGTTGGTTTGATACAGCATTGCTAGTCTAGTCTGTAAATTTAATTCCCAGATTAAAGACTTTTTTGTGTAATGTATTACTTTCCAGGAGTTGGACTTTGATGATTGTTATGGGTTCCCTCCAGCTCAGGAAATTCTATGATTCTATGGTTTCTTGGTGGCTGCTGCAACTAATAATGTATCTTTTAAACAGTATTTCCGTGGCACACGTGCACATATATACACATTATGACTACAAAATAATTAAAGTATGTCACAGTGTATGTGTATGTATAAAGACACTCGCCAAGCTCTGAGGTATAGAACTTGCATGCCATTTTCATAATTCTTTTACAGTCACCAGGTGATTGACCAGGAAACTAAGAAATGCATTCTAACGTCCACATTTCTGAATGGGCAAGCCCTTGACAGACACAAATCACAATACACTTGGTGATTTCAACAGAATCACACAATTTGTACAGACTGAAGTGTGGATGCTGCACTTCAATAGCTGTAGATCGTTAGGTGCAGCTGCTCATCATACTCTTTAAAACACAAAAAATCAGTAAAAATCTCACATATTAACTTTACTGCCATCATGGCTTGGGGGAAAAAACCTAACAAACCCAAACACCCCCAAATACAAACAAAAAGAGCCATCAAACAAAAACTGGAACATTTTGTAGATATTTTGCAATATTCTGTTTTGGTCTTTTGGAAAAATCTAATCCCTTTTAGCAGCACTATTTCTAAAAAGAACTGTTTTGATAAGCTGATAATCAAAGGAATCTGTCATTAATCTTACACAGCTGCTGCAAATACACAACAGCATGGACTACATTAGTCTGGAATCAAAGAAAAAAAAAAATCTCTTTTCCAGCTACAGTTTCCTGAAGAGTAATTTGACATAACTACCATTAAAACAACTTATTTGGACTCAAGAAGTGGTCACACCAACAAAAGCACGGGTTTCTGTTAAAATTTTGTGTGAGACAAGATTCTGATCCTGCCCATTCTACTCAGACACAAGGTCCTGACCCATGCACTATCCAATTAACTCTCTGAATAACACAAATCTCCACGGAAAACAACATACTCTAACAAGCTGAACCTAGACAAACCCAAACATCAAACACAAGTTGGGAGTCTTGACCTACAAAAGTATTTGAATTTTAACAGCTTACCTCTGGCTGTGATGGATTCTCTTATACGAAACCTTTCAAAGCAAGCTGGGAACCTTTTTTAAAAACTATCTAGGTCAGGAAAAAGTTAGGACCTACATAAAGCAGGAAATAATACTGGCTATGATGATGTGTTGATGAAAAACCAACCAAACAAATAATCCAAACAATGTATGAAAGTGATGCAAAAAGACTTCTTGCCATTGTCAGCAACTGGTTTCTGAGCACTCAATGGCAATAAAGAAATTCCCTTACCTTGTTTACATCCAAATACTCTAACTTTGGGACTTCTGCTATCTCTTGCTCTTCACTGCTTCCTTCATCAATGTCACTGTCTTCGTCCTGCGTGGAGTCTCTCTTCTGCTCCACAGAGGAAGGTTTGGTGCTCTTTCTGTCACGTTCCATCTCTCCTGGATTCCCAGTCATGCTGGGTTTCTTCTGCTCTGCCCCTTCTTCATTGGGGAACGTTTCCCCAGCCACACTACAAGAAGGACTGTCAATGCCACTATCTCTGTTGGGAATTTTACCACTCCCATTCAGTTCTGCAGTTGAGTCTTTATTGCCAAGTTCTTCTTGGGGGTCTTTGTTCACAGTCACAGCAGTACAGACTTCATGGCTTTTGTTATTACCTATGCTCAGATCTTTAATTTTCATTATGTCTGTGTTAGTTAGATCCATGGTGCACGGTACGTTGGGCTCAGCTTCATCCAATTCAGTTTTGTCGTTTGCAGAAGAGCCACTGGAAGCCACTGTGTCACAGTCACACAGACTCATCTGCTTAGATGAGTCCAGGCCAGGTTCCATCTTAAGAGTTAAATTTAACTGGTTTCTTTGAAGAATATGTACAGGTTGCCTGTGGGTGAAGAGAAGCACTACGGTCATATTAACACTCTGGTTTCACAAGTGCCCTGAAAGAGAGGGTCTGAGTGGCATTTGATTCAGGTTGTATTTCTTGCGCCCCCACTGACAACCCCAGAAGGCAAGAGTGTGCACATTGCAATAATAATGATCACCCAACAACATCCAACGAAAAAACATCACCCCTACATTCTACTGAAATGGCACCACCAGAATCCTGGGCTGTTAGTGCTTTCCATGTTACCTCGAAGAACAGTCTGGTTTGAAGGTTTAGAGAAGAAGGAATCGCCTTTAAAAAGAAGCAATTGGTTCTGAGCTCGTTTAAACAGGAACTCTCATTCTTCAACAGAACCAAGTGTTTGTGGCAAGGTGCTTTCTTCAGCGAGGATGCATTGAAGTGTGAGAAGTCACTACTGTTCCTTTTTGAAAGGCACCAGGTTCACCCAGGTGATAATATTCCAAGGTACAGTACAGTGCCTGTCTCCCTCTCCCTCTTTGTGAAAAAAGCCCCCCCACTTAGCTCCATCAGGCAGATTTGTTCTTCAGGGAAACCTTTTATATGTTTGTAAAATGATCCGGTTTTACAGCAAAATACATATATTTTATCAAATCTAGTGTCTTTCACATACGAAGTTTAAGAACAGCTGCTGTTCTACATGACATTGTTTCACGGTACCCTATGCCCTTCCCTGCCTCCAAGAACCAAGACCTGATGTTTATTGTATCTTTTTGACAGAAAACTCAATAATTTCATATCATAACAATCAAGTTCCTATTACGCAATTCCCACATCAAGTCAACTTACTGAAAGCAAAGTGTGGGCTACTTGTCTCTGCTAGAATCTTACTAAATTCAGCAGGTCTTAAACTCCTTAAGCTTAACTGTATGCTACAAACTAAAGCTCACAGCTTTTATTAAAAAGATACTTTGTCCTCAGTGAAGCTTTGCACCTTCAGCAGAAAACATCCCAAGAGGACTTTCCATGTGATCATTACAGTTAATGCTTTCTATTATATCCTAAGTTAAAAATGCAGAAAAGGGAGAAGAGAGAAGAGAGTAGATCTCAAAAATAGCCATATTTACCTAATATTTTCAAATTTCTCAATAAGTGTGTTGACTCCTGCTGATATTGTTATTTCTTCCTCTCCAGGTGCTAAGTTCCTTGATGACTTGGGATCAGCTGGCAAAGGCCGAGATGGTGCAGGAGGAATTCTTTCCTGCCCAGGTTTAAGATGGACAGGCTTAGGAGGTACTAAAAAAAGAGAAGGGAAAAAACAGGAGGATAAATCTCCATCTCCTTTATCCTAAACTGGAAACAAACTCCAGACTGAGACGTATGCATTCTTTCTTCATTCTTTATAAACAGCACAAGTGCAGCGCTGAAGTATTGCTTACAACAAAGCAAGCTGCTAAAGAAAAATGACGGGTTTCTATTCTGCGTTTCTCCTGCTAGCTTAGCCGTGCTAACAAACCGAGCGGCTTGCAGCACTGCACTGCTTCCTCATTACCAAACAGGATGCACAGCTTACGCTTCAGTTTGCAAGTTTGCTTGCCATCTCAATCACACTAATGAGTTTCCCCCTTCATGACTTCTCAAAATTCTGGCAACCCATTGAATCTCTTGGGAAAAAAGGGGCAGAGGGATGAAACAAATCCCAAAATAAACCATCAAAACCCAACCCCAGCATAGATTTCACTGTCTTGTGTTTGCTTGGTCCAAAATTCCACAGGCTGAACATAATGGCTTTTCTTCCTCTCATTCTCCCTCCCCCCTCTCTTCTGTGGTGTAGTAGTCTTCACAAATTTCCTTCCTCTTTTGGTTCTATGTTGAGTTGCATATGGTATAAATAAAACAAGTATTGTAAGAACCTTCACATTCCACTTCAGGGCTCACAAGGATGCCAAGGTACAAAGTTTAACATAGTATTTTAAAAAAATGGCATAAAAATGTAATGTCATTTAAAAAAAAAATATTCAGATCTTCCATTGATCGCAGAGTAAATTATTTATCATACACAGGCACTAAATCATGGCAATAGGTTCCCATGCTGTCATGGTTTCATACAGGGAAAGCAACTCCCATATTGAGAACTGACATTGGAAGGTAGGAAACCTCACTGTGGGATTGTTTCCAAAGCACACACTGCATGGATAGCACTGCCAAGTGTGCCCTCCAATCCAGATTATCTCATGAATTGACACATTAAATGAGGAAATTCTAACTACACGTTGTATTAGAAAACATTTTTGAGAACAGTTTCTTTCAACCATTTCTGACTGATCATCGATTTGGCACATATGATCAGCATTGTAATGGGGCTTGAGTTAACAACTGTTCTGAATGTACCTCCAGGATTACAGTAATTTCACAACCATAAGGCGCACCGGACTATAAGACGCACCCCCCGGGAGTCGGCAAAATTCGCAACTTTGTAGATCAGATAAGGCGCACCAGACTATTGGGCACACTTTGTTTTTGCAGCGAGGCTCCGCCCCCAGCTCCCTCCGCACGGTTGCTGGTTGAGGCTCCGCCTCAAGCCAGCAGCCACTGGCCTCGGGGTCCGCCTGTACCTGGCAGGGGTGGTGCTGCGGGCCCCCAGGCCCGCCTCTATCCAGCGGGGCCGGGGCATGGCCGCCGCCCCTCTGTGCCGCCTGCATGGGGCCGGGGGGTGCCTCTGTACGGGCCGTGCCGCCTGTACGGGGCTCGGGCGTGCCTGTGTAGGGGCCGTGCTGCCTGCACGGGGCCGAGGGGTGCCTCTGTAGGGGCTGTGATGCCTGCACGGGGCCAGGGGGTGCCTCTAGAGGAGCCATCCCACCTGCACGGGGCCGGGGGCTGCCTGTGTAGGGGCGGCTCCGCCTCCACAGGGCCAGGGCGTGCCTCTGGAGGGGCGGCTCCGCCTCCATGGGGCCGGGGCATGCCCGCCGCTGCTCCACCCCGCCTCCATCTGGCAGCCATGGCCCTGCCGGCTCCCCCCGTGGCTCGCAGCTCTCACTTCCGGGAAGACAAATTTTTTGAAGTTGGTCCATCAGATAAGGCGCACCGGACTATAAGGTGCACTTCCGGGTTCCAGGGAAAATTTTAGTCAAAAGGGTGCACCTTATAGTCGTGAAATTACTGTACTTGTTTTAGGAGGATAAACAGAGGCATATGCCCCCAAAAAGGACAATTCCAATTGTCCCTTCCTTGGAGAAGGTTCTGTATCTGTTCTAAGATCCATATCAGCCTAGATGTCTGCCCTGCTCCAGCAGATGGGCGACTGCCATCGTAGTCCATAGCCTAAGGTCAGTGATGAAGAGCTGTTAAAGCATTTTGGAGTTCTGAATACAGGTCAGATTTTAAACTTCTTGCATTATTTGGTTTATTTCAGAATGAAAGAATAAAATCAAAATTTCTAAGGATCTGAGTTTAGGAGGACACTTCCCATAAGAGGACTGATTTGCCCAGTCTCCAAAACCATCTGAAATTCCTATCCTAAAATAAAGGATAGGAACTTGTTAAAGTCCAATTTTGAAAAGACCTCTACAGCCCTATCTTATGCAGGAATATTAGGGAAACAGGAAAAGAACATCTTCTTGCATATGAATGGGATGGTGAAGATCTGATTTTTGTTCATTAGGTTTTCACGTGCACACCATGCAACCAGTGAAAGTCTGGCCATGTCTCTCCTTGTAAAAATAAAACACAACTAAAAACAAGTATCCACATAACCATCTGATCCATCTAGCCAAAGACGAGCTCTGTGTTCCTTACAGAGGGTGCAAAGTTCAGCAGCAGGCATGTCAGAACCTGCCCTACATACCCCATCAGGCCTTCAAAGCTGGCCCTGATCCATAACACCCAAAGGTTTTACAGAAACATCAAAGCATTTACACTGGGTCTCACTGCTGTCCATATAAACGTTTGATGTCTTTCCTGTTAGTGGATTCATCTAAATCACCTCAGATAACACACTCTGGACCGGAACAAAAGGAAGTAGGAAAGCACTTTTGTTCATTCTGAATTTTACCTACTGAAGTAATGTTTAGAAATGGAGACATCAGCCTGGAGGTAAAGCCACTAACCCTACTAAGGACTGTTTTGCAAGCAAAATTTCAGCCACACCAGATGTGGTTCAAGGCCAAGTGCACCTGGGTCAGGGCAATCCCAGATGCAGACTGGGCGGAGAATGGGTCAAGACTACTGAACAGACACTTTTACTATTCCTTTTTTTTGTCAGTATAAACAACATTAATGGAACAACCACTAATTAAACTTGGACTACCAAGACCTCTAGGTGAAAGCTCCATAAAGACACAGACCTTGTCAGATGTTTCAAGCATGAAGTAGTATAATAATTTAATGTTTAAGGTTTACTTCCAGAAACATAAAATACAATGCTTTCTTTGCTGTTTAACCCTGAATTCCTTTTGTATAGATATTTTAATTGGGAGGGGGTAGTGGTACAATGGCTCAGTGTGTACAACACCAAAATGCCTTCTTTTTCGGATGACAATCACCATCTATCACATGGACCCATATCTTCTAAACATTTTGGTTTATGAACTTAGTATCTCCTTGAAGTTTAGCTTCCTTTGTTCCAAACACCTCTCAAGCTCCATGATTTTCGCATCTTCAATTCCCTTGAGACAAGCATGCATTACATACATAAGGTGTAATCAATTCTACAAAGCATGAGGTGATGAGAGGAGAGCTTTTCGCACACTGGCATTACAAAGAGAGACTACACGTCATTTTGCTGATGAAGAACCATGAAAACAATTTATACTCTTTCAAGAAATTTCCTGCCTTTTTTTTTTTTTTTTTTTTTTTGTAGAATATAGAAGCTTGGGGAGACCAGAAGAACAGCTTGGGACCAGCTGGAACACACTTCTTCCTGGCTCCTCTTCCATCATACTTTGGGATTGCCACCCATTTGACTAATAGCAGATAGTTCTGTGGAAGTACCACAGCCCACAGGTGATTGGTTTAGCTCCAACGTCATATTTTCAAAATGCATTTGTTCCATTTAGGCATTTCCTGTTGCCATACATAGTTCTTACAATAAACGGAAAACAGACCAGGTTTAAAGAGTTAAGATATTATTACCTAAAATACTTCTAAGAAATTTATCAAAAATACAAACAATATTGTTAAATTCAACTTACACATCACACAGCTGCATGAGGTATAACAACAGGACGAAATATAAAGTGACAAGTTAGGTAACTGGTTACTGCTGAATCAATTTCTTCTTGAAGGTTTCTCTAACATTGGAAAACTAAGATAGCAAAACCTTACCAGCTATACATTACAACGTAAAAGTAGCTGGTTTGCTGTGACTCAAATTGGAACAATAATTTAAAAATATTATACTTCCTGTACAATAGCAGCTTGTACAATCTCTAGAAGGTCAAAGCCACTTGCCTTGGGGTTTCTGCAGGGGATGCATTTTGGCCAGTGCAGTTTTGGTTTTGGGTTTCCTTCCAGCCTGATGGAGACATTGCGCTGAGTTGATGTGCTGCAGTTCCCCACATGCTTCCAACACGGGATTGGAGTCAATGTGACACTTGATTTGAATAGGAGAACAAGGGCAACCTGAGGGAAGGAAGGAAAGAAGCCAGTATTTATTTTGTTCTACTGATCCTGAAGAAAATATGTGCTACTTCTGGAAGTATATCACTCATCCAAGTTCCTGAGGAAGGGAAGAGGGGCAGGAGAGGGGTGAGCCATTCACTCACAAGTTATTCCAACCAATACACCCAGCCTTAATTATCCTGTTAAACTGCCTGACTGATAAGAAAGGCAGAATTTCAGCAATCCTGTCTTTAATTAATTACTTACTTCTTTACCACAGATACTCAAAATAACAGAGTAAATATAAAAATCAAAAACCACGTCAAAAGGATTTCTCTGAACAGAAATACCAGTGCTGTAGCATATAATGTTATGTTACTTGATAAAATACATCTGTATTAGGATGATTCAGAAATACATTCCATGTGGCGGTTACGATACAAGTGCAATTTCTTCGGATTTAATCACTCACATTGCATTTTATTCCTGTTTATTAATCCTCCTTATATAAAATATTAACATGCCTGCAAAAGGCTCCAGTGTGGAAGATGCCATTAAGATACAATTCAGTGTCAACACTGAGAAAGAAGTGATTAATATGATAGTTGGTCTTTAGTTTTACATTCTTGATTCACTTCAGTGAAGACTTGGAAAACAAACCATCATGGACCCTGCAGTATTTGATTTGGAGTTTTTTGAACTTGTGGCAAGCCTACATAAAACCCTTACCTCTGTTTTCCTAGTGTGCCAGGAGAAGGTTAAAAAAACTTAAAAGGAATGTGGTTTAAAGTTGCTGCATATAAATATATAAATATATAGGGTTCTGGCAGTACTCAGAAATGAGAAATACATCAAATTTAGAAATTTGAACACAAATGCACTAAAAAAAGGCAAAGAAAACATGACATTCTTTCCCTACTACTGTTTTGAAATGGACTAGCTGAATTTACCAGACTCTCACCAGAGCGGAGGTGGCCTGCATCATATAGAAAGGATTCACCTAAAGGTGAAAAACCTTTCTCTGATGTCTTCAACAATATGGCTTTAACTTCAAAAATGCAATCTACTTTCAGCCAGATTCCTATTAAGATCAAAAACCTGAAATGAAAAGCACTCCTATTCACAACAACTAAATTATCCTGGATTTATATTAATGTATTAAATCAGGATGTGACCTTTTTAATAAAGCCCCTGGAGTCTGAACTATGGACACTGCAGATTTTGTTGTCAAAAATAGATTCAGTTGGCACAAACCTACTTACTTATCTCTGCCACCCAAATATACAATCCCTGAATTCCCCATGTATGGTTGCCAGTTGTTACTGTTTGAAGCTTCATTAGTATTTCTACCACAAAAATATTCTTTTCAGCAGATTTGAGAGCAGCTATTAAGACATCCTTCCAGCTAAAATCAGGAAATGATAAGTACTAGGTTCTATTCAAATATAATTTCATTTAACAGAAAAATGCATTGAAAACAGAGAAGATTATTAGAACAGATTAATAGGTTAATGCAAGCATATTATCACTGACAGAATTCATGCTGATGGCTCAGCTCTGGGTACCAAAAGCTCCCTGTGACAGCAGCAGTGCTGCCACAGGGCAGCTTTTAAGGGGAAGGAATAGGACTCCTTCCTTATGAATAGTAGCTCAACACAGCCAGAAATTAAAACAGTGTGCAAGGGAAAAGCCTGAATTCAAGAAAATTAAAAGGGTAGCATGCAGAAAACAGAGTCCAGTGTTAAGGCAGGTATTCACCAGCAGGTGACTGGACTGCAATCTAGCAATGTTGCATTTTCTTAAAAATTGCTTCAGTGATCCAATTCTTCAGTGGACAAATCTCTGCACCTACCACAGCTCTAGAAAATATGAGAAGAGCCCTCTAACCCATGCTGTGTTGTCTGATGACACAAACATGGCACCTGGTAGACGTCTGACACATCCATAGTCCCCTACAGCAGCTGAAGGAGGAGAACCACAGTTTCTCCTGCCCTCAGGCACCACATCCCTAGGGGATCCCCAACTGGACATCCTAAGCCGAGCCCAGCTACCGCATGCTTACTTGGGATAAAGTACCAGTTACCCTAAGCATTCCCCATTTTTCTCCAACCACTGCAACAAAAAAAAAGGTCTATCCTGTTGGTATCATTTTGTGAAGTTTCAAAAGGAATTAAAACCCAATTCCTTCTTCTTTCCTCCTGGGATTCATTGCTGTGAGGTACCTTACTTTTCTTACTAAAAACAAAAGCTAGTGGTTCCTTCACTGCTTTCAAAAGGGTGGCACCACCTGACACCCCTTTTGTCTAGGCTAGAACTTCTTATGAGCTACTTACGGTACTGCAAAGTAGGGTGTTTTGATGCTTATCTTATAAATTCACACATAAATTCTTCCTCTTATGCCTGTTTTATTAACTCCAGCATTTTCCTTTCACTTAAAGCTCAACTCTTCCTCCTGTCCACAGCCCAGCTGAGACCTCAGCAGTGTGTACTGAGGCTGTACAGCCCTGCTATAGAACCCAACTCAGCAACACTGACAACAATTAGCTTACATTTTTCTGGCATTCCAAAACATAAAATTCAGCAAAAAGAGTGACAGCAAAGTTACCACCATAAGCTTTCAAAAAAAGATGCAATCAAGCAAACATTATGCTCCAAATCAAGCAAGAATCTGGCATGGCCTGCAATTCCTCACTAAAAGAGAGGCATATCACTTACTTGTGCTTGAGCAGAGACTCACACATTTTTCTTACTTGCTTAAGCTGTAGGACAACCGAAAAGAAGGAAGAACAGCTCCTGCTGCAGCTTTCATTTCATGGCGTAAATGCCATGTTCACAGGAACTGGCCTCTCCCAGCTCACTTCCG
This sequence comes from Catharus ustulatus, assembly GCF_009819885.2. Lineage (NCBI taxonomy): Eukaryota > Metazoa > Chordata > Aves > Passeriformes > Turdidae > Catharus > Catharus ustulatus. The sequence continues at coordinate 20,041,747 of NC_046233.1, read as the reverse complement.
ACCACCACTGTGGTTGGTGACTCAAAGTACATATGGCAAATGCCCGTGGAGGAGCTGTGCTAAGCACAAGATTACAAGATTGGGAGATTACTGCTGAGTTTGAGTTTCAAACCATCTGAAAGGCAATACAAAGGATGTGGATGGTTTAGAAGCCTGAATCTTCTGAAACAGAAAAGAGAAACCTAGATTGTGGAATCCTAGATTCTCAGAACTGTTTGGAGTGGAAGGCACCTTAAACAAAAATCACCTTGCTCCAAACCCCTTCCACTAGACCAGGTTGCTAAGAGTCCCATCCAGCCTGGTCTTGGACACTTCCAGGGATGGAGCAGCCAGAGCTTCTCTGGGCAACCTGTGCCAGGACTACACCAACCTCACAGAGAAGAATTTCTTCCTAGCACTCAACCTAAACCAAAGCTCTTTTAGTTTGAAGACATTTCCCCTTCTTCTATCACTACATACCCTTGTAAAAAGTCCCTCTCCAGCTCTCTTGTAGGACTCCTTCATATTTTTATAGAGCTTTTTTCTTAGATATAGTTTGATATTAATGCAAGAACAGTCAGAAACAGCAGTAACATCATGGAAACCAACAAGAACACAGTTCTCAGCATGCAAACTCTCAGTCTGCTTCACAGTCTGAAAAGGCAAAGGAGGGACCACAAAAAGTGGCAATAATGAGCGGCCACAAAAGTGACAATAAATGCACTTCTACTAGCATGGGATGGAGCTTGCCAAAAGATTTACATCAAATGTCCTGAAAACATTCAAAGCTGCTTCTTCCCCTATCCTGCTCTCCCATCAGAATCTACATGGGAAATGATAAAGGATGAATCTAAATCTAAAAATTTTGAATGAATGCTGCATTTTAGGGCAGGCTCAGTCTCTGAGGAGCCACAGAGGAGTTGCTACTTTGGGTGCCCACAAAAAACACAAATTGCTTAGTCTGAGTAGGGCTACCAGAAATCTGGTATATTCAGTTTACCTCACACCACCACTGAAATATAGACACAAAAAAGTTTTTCACAGAAAGAATCACATCGCTAAAATTAACATATTTGTGCATGTAAAGCACAAGAAGGAACAATAGTTTCCCTAGACCTATAATGCTAGTATTTGGAATTTTGAGATTTTGTGTACTTTTATCCTGTTTCGGCCAATTTAAACTGCCTTGGTGAGGATGCTTTCTCTACCAGATGTTTCATAGCATCTCAAGTGTGACTACTGAACATCATTGTCATTGTATCTTCCATAAACCTGCATCAAAATATCCCACCTTCATTCTCATTAGATTCTCCTAAGGTACATTCCTGCAAGCTTGTCTTGGTTTGCAACACAGGATGCAACCAAAAGTATGTATTCTCCCACCATCTGCTGAAACCAGATAACTCCAGGGGAAATATCTTCTGTTAATGGATCACCTATTAAAACAAGGTGGGACAGTGTTATCTTTTCCACAACCCATCCTTCCTCCAGGGAGATACAGCCTGTTAATGGGCCATTGAGTCCCACTGCATGACTGATAAAATTACATCATCCCATTGGGAGATGCTCCAGCCAGGGGGAGGAGCCAAGCATTTACTACCTAGATAAAACCTGTGATTTAGAACACCAGAGCAGCCTTTTCCCACTGGATTTTGGAGGAAAACTGCACCCTTCTACAGGACCAGTGCTTCAAGTGAAACAATCTATCACTCCAGGAGGATGCAGCCACCCTTTAATGGGACTGCTACCAACACCTTGACGGAAGGGATGTCAGGTTGGATTCTGACTCTGTCAGTGTTTTGGTTTTTTGTATTACTGCATTTTTATTTTAATTTTCCTAGTAAAGAACTGTTATTCCTATTCCCATATTCTTGCCTGAGAGCTCTCTAATTTCAAAATTACAATAATTTGGAGGGAGATGGTTTACATTTTCCACTTCAAGAGGGTCTCCTGCCTTCCTTAGCAGACACCTGTCTTTCTAACCAAGACAGCAGCTAATCCAGAGAAAGGCTGTGCTTTACCAGCACTGGCACACACCCTATATCTTTTATCATCTGAATCACAACAGGCATATTCTGGAAAAAGGTCAACTCTGACCTGTGTTCTTCTTGAACAGATTTTTACATACAATGAGTAAAAACCTCTTTTACACACTCATTTCAATGCAGTCTCTGTATCTGTCATTGCGATCTTTTTTTTATTGCCCTATCCAGAACAACACCTAATCCAGGTGCCTGTGCAAAGCTCTTCCAACATTCTTCTACCTCTGGGACATTTCATACTTGATTCTGCAGCCAGGGATTTCTCCACAACTGCTTTAAAGAAACCATTACAGAATTTTAATTACTCATTTAATCTGGTATATTTTCATTTAAAGAATTAGCTTTACAACAGACCTACATCAGCCCTTTCCTCACAACAATAAAGCACACTCCTTGTCCCACTCAGTGTTTCCCAGACAGGGTACTAGAGCACAGTTCTCATTTTCTAGACTGCATATAAATGTAAAAACTTCACACTCCAGACCCACATTTGTCCAGCCAGAAACACTGCTGGCACTGTTAGTTCTACATGAAGCAGGAATGCACTGTCAGGACAGGCTCTCTGCCCCCCACCATTGCAGGGGCAGCTTGGGCACTGGGGCCTTTACTTCAGACATGGGTTAGCTGGCAAGTTGCTAATAAAAACTGGCTATAAAAGTCATTCCTAAGTGTTTACTTTACATTTATATAATTACAATGGTCAGGAGAAGGTTTCTGAGAGACAGAAATGAGGAGCTTCAAGTACTGCAGCACTACTTAACACAGATGTGTAAACCAAACTGCTGACAAAGTCTTCATACTTACCCAATGACAAGGTAAAGAAAAGGCAAAAATACAAGCACGTCTCAGAAATCCTGCTGCAAGAAAGTCATTACATACAACTTACACTGGGGCAAGGAAAAAAAAACCAGACAAAAAATCAAGCAGGTACATTTAGGCATTTTATGTTGCTCTGAGTACAGCTGGCCACCACATTCCCCACAGACAGCACAAAGCAAGGATCCTTCTAAAGCCAGTCAAATACACCCCATCATTTCCACCAGAATAGCAATGATAACATCTTTTGAGATGTAATACAGGATCAATTCAACTTGCCACTAGCAGAGAAAATTTAAACTCCTTTCCAGGACAAAAAATCAGTATCTATAATTAACTATATGGAAGGTCATCTTTACCTAGTAAAGAAGAAAAGTGGTATTTATTTTATTTTGTAGTAGGTTGCCAAGCAAATTCTGACCAAAAATGAATGAAAGGGAAAAACACATCAGTTGAATGGGAAGAAGGACCAGCTTCCAAACCTGGAAATTCCAAAGGGGCCTGAGAAGTGGAAGTAACAACCAGAAAAGCCATACTGAGGACAGAATAAATTCACTCAAAAGGAAAATAAGAAAAAAACCAAAGTAAAGCACACAGAATATATTATCCTCCAGGACTAACAACAAGTATAATAAAGCCCTGAAACAAAAATATTTTTATTTCCTGTACGAAACAGGATGTGGTACTGCAGTTAGCGAGCACTTACCTCCAGCTCCTGGAGCTATTGGTACAAAGTTGAAAAGAAAGGTTGCGTGTTTTTACTGACTGTGTTTGAATTGAGCCCTCCACTAACATCCACACAGAGGAGACGCCATCTGCTGCACAGTCCCAGCCTCCCTTCAGTCACAGGAGTCAGCCCCAAATGACAGGGTTGCACTGAAACCTCTCTATAAGGCACCCAACTCATCCAGCTGGCTCTCCAGGAACAAGTCCAGCTTCACCATCTCCTGCAGAGGAGGAGGGACTGTGGGGAAGCAGCTCCTCACTGTGTATCACTTTATCAAAGCACTGGACAGATTCAAGTCCCAAGACTCCACATGTACAGTAACTTCATGACTATAAGGCGCACCCTTTTGCCTAAAATTTTCCCTTGAATCCGGAAGTGCGCCTTATAGTCCGGTGCGCCTTATCTGATGTACAAAGTTGTGAAAATTTGCCAAACCGGAAGTGTGAGCTGTGAGCTGTGGGGGGAGCCAGCAGTGCCATGGCAGCGGCTGGGGGTGGGCCCGGAGACCCGCGGCACCGCCCCTGCCGGGTGGAGGCGGGCCAGGGGGCCTGCAGCACCACCCCTCTCAGGTCCAGGAAGTCCCGGGGGCCCATGGTTGCCTGGTGAAGGTGGCCAGAGGGCCCGCGGCACCGCCCCTTCCTGGGTCCAGGCAGTCCCGGGGGTCCATGGCTGCCAGGTGAATGCCGCCCAGGGGACCCGCGGCACCCCCCCCTTCCCGGAAGCAGGCAGTCCCGGGAGCCCATGGCTGCCGGGTCCAGGGGGGCCCGGTGGCTTGCAGCACCGCCCTTGCCGGGTGGAGGCGGGCCCCAGGGCCAATGGCTGCCGGGTTGAGGCGGGGCCTCAGCCAGCAACCGCATGGGGTGAGCTGGGGGCGGAGCCTCGCTGCAAAAAAAAGTGCGCCTTATAGTCCGGTGTGCCTTATTTGATCTACAAAGTTGCGAATTTTGCCGACTCCTGGGGGGTGCGCCTTATAGTCCAGTGCGCCTTATGGTTGTGAAATTACTGTAATTATTTCTTTGCTAATAAAATTCTAAGTGATTATTATTTAAACTGATGGATTTTGGGGGGCTTGGGAGATTTTTTACGTAGTCATATATGTTCTCTCATGTGGTTTAATGTACAGCAATTTCACTACTATAAGCCACACCGTTTTGACTAAAATTTTGCTCCTAACACGGAAGTGCGGCTACACTCAGGAGCAGCCAGTATATGAACAAATTCCAGAAATTTCCCAACCTGGAAGTTCAAGCCCACAGCAGCCCAGCCCTGAGCCGAGCTGGAGCCTGCCCGGGCCCAGGCAGTGAGGCAGCAGCAGCAGCACTGCCCAGCCCTGGGGAGCGCGGCAGCGGCCGGGCACACCGCACCCCTGCTTCCCAGCAACATGGGCTGGGCATGCCACTCTCCCGCTTTCCGGCGACATGGGCCAGGCACGCCGCTCTCCTGCTTCCCAGCGACATGGGCCGGGCACGCCGCATCCCCGCTTCCCGGCGGCATGGACCGGGGACGCCACTCTCCCTCTTCCCGGCAGCACCAGCCAGGCACGTCCCTCTCCCTGTTCCCAGCAGCAGCGCCCAGGTATGCCGCACTCCCGCTTCCCGGTGGTATGGGCTGGGGACGCCGCTCTCCCGCTTCCTGGTGCCAGCGGCGAGCAGGGCCAGGGTCGCTCCCTGGCGGCCGCCCCGAGCGGGGCTGAGCCAGTAAACCCCGTGATCACGCGATTCTGTTACTAATTGGTAACTTTGTAAAAGTTGCATGCGGATCCTTGCTGCGAACAAAAGTGCGGCTTATAATCCGGTGTGGTTGATATATGGACAAAGACCTAAATGTTGCCGACATTTGGAGCTGCAGCTTATAATCAGGTGCGGCTTATAATCGTGAAATTACTGCAAATACTGTAATTTCTAGATCTGTGCCTGCCGTGCTGCTGAGTGTGATAATGAACTACACAGTCAATGTCCTGAACCAATACCAACATTTTGTGCTTCTCCACAGTATCACAGGATCATAGAATGGCAAAGATTGGAAAAGATCTCAAAGATCATCGGGTTGAACCATCAATCCCCCTACCACCTGCACGTTCACCATTAAACCATGTCCCCAAGTGTCACCTCCACGCATTTTGAACACTTACACATTTTGAACACTCCACCACTATGCTGGGAAGCTTGTGCTGGGCTTGACCACCTTTTCAGTAAGGACTTTTTCCCTAAAATCCAACCTAAACCTCCCCTGTGACAAACTTGTACCAAAATTATTCTTTCTTATTTTGCTTATATTTGTATCCCTTTGGAGAGTATCAGTCTGGCCTAAGGTTTCACCTCTCAGTTGACTTTGACACAGGTGCCCACCAGTAACTTCTGCATCAGCATTTCTATCACACCTCAGCATTTGGGCATAACTTCACAGATCTGGTCCAGACTTTGGCATTATGATTTCAAGCCTCCAGCGACATTCCCACAAGGCACACAGGAAACAGATTTCCAATTTGAAAAAACACGTTTTATTTCTCTGTCTAGGGCTGGAGATTGTTCATTGGTAAGCAAATTCCTGTATTTAGCCATAGTCATCTCAATATTTACATTTGGTCTGCTCTCCATATTGACATACAGAGAATAGATGTTAGGGGATACTAAACATCAAATCCCCCCAATGGAAGGCAGTTATAAATTTTTATGATATAACAAAGTATAACAAAGAGGTTTCTGGAGGAAGCATTTAGCTGACTTTCCCCCTCAAACTGCATGGTTTGATTAGGCTAAAATAATCACCACAGTAACCTTCTGTGACACAAGATCGAAGGTAGAAGAGAAAAACTCCTGAGACTCTTTCACGTATTAAGAAAAGCAGGTTAGATGACATAAAAAGACTGAGGCATAAAGAGTGACAAAGTGAAGGAGGAGCCTGGGGTAGGTGTCAGTCAGCCTGACATTGCAGGCGACAAAAGCCCTGCCAGAACACTGCTCACAGCACACATCAGGAGATTCAGCCATCACACAGGGCTGTCAGGTGCTCTTCCTTTACTAGAGAAAGGAGGCAAGAAGGGATGAGAAGTCAGACTAATTTCTCTGGTGCATACAAGTCTTGTCCTACTTTTGTGTGATGAAATGCAAAGCAACTTACTAAACTTCAGCATTAGATTTCAAGACTTAATTCCTGCACTGGCCAAGGTCAAGATATCAAAGTCCATCTTAAATTGTTGCAGGTGCCTAATTTAAAAGGGGAAAGGAGAATTGGTTTTCATTCATAAATTTGATTACAATTAACCTGAAACCCAGAATTCATTAATTCATAAAACTGTTTTTTACTTTGCTTTTGTCTTTTGCAAAAGGATTCCTTGAAGAAGGAAGATAATTCCTCCACAACACAGGGGTGCTAATCCATGGACAACTTCTGATCTCCCAGAGGGGAACACCCCATACAAAACTGATCCCTCTACAGTGTCCTCAGAGATCAGCCAAAGGCAGCTAAGCATGAGGTGCAGTGTGTAGCTGCATCTATAAATGCATTTTCACCACGATCTCCCAAGCTGAAGCTATCATTTTGCCTGATAGCCTCAGAGTCCTCACTGATGTCAGACGTCTGTATCACTTTTAAGATGCCCACACTGGATGACTCTCCTCTAAGATGCACACACCTGATCCCAATGAACAGATGCAGGCAGAATCTTTATTCAGCATTCCTGAGACTTCCTCTTAGATGAGCAGAGAGTTTGCTTTTTTCTTCTCCTCCTGACACATGAAAGGTTTTTCATTATGATGAAAGAGTCCTAATTTATAAAAATTACACTGATTGCGCAAATCAAACAACAATTTCAGACTAATAATACACCTGCAACTTCACATCTGTACTACTTTAACACAGGAATTGCATCACCAGAGCAACCCATTACGTGAAAACCTAAAGAAATTTATTCTACAAACAAATTGCTGCAGCCAAGTCATCTCAATTTATTCCTTTCAGGTTACCTGAATCTGGGTGATTTACTGTCTTTGGGATTCTCTCCCAAGAACAATGAGAAAGAGGGCAGATCTCTAATTCCCAGAGCTGGTGAGTTGTGGGAAGAGGGGAGAACAGAGAAAAGGATTACACTGTCCACCTTCCAGTGATTTAAAAAACACAATGAAGAGAAACAGTCTGTTCGAGTCCTATGAGCAAATTCCAGCCTTCATTCAAAACCATGTAAAAAAATGCTTCATTTCTTCTTGCACTAAAAGCTTATTAAATTGTTATTCCTAATGACAAAAGCAGCATGCAAGGATCTCTCTCTGCTCAGTTGATGGGCCTGTGCATCTTCTTAATGCCACACATTGCAACGTGTAAGATCTCATTTAACCAGCAAGATAAGTAAAAATTATCCTCCACTTAAGATTTAATGACAATATAATTCATCTCCAACAGTATCCCAACCAGCTGGCTTTCTCTTTATAATCCTGAATTGTTTTATTAGTTTTATTAAACCAACAACTAGGCTTTGCTGATTTAAAAGTCTATTTAGGTACTAAATAAAAGTAGGTAAAACTGAGCTCAGGTCCTTTGCTACAGAGGCGAGCTTTGCTGGGCAGGACTAGCTTTTTTTGTGTGATCACAATGTGCTGTCACTCCACACTGCAGAAATTAAGAAAATTCAACTTCATTATTGAAAAGCACTGTTTTGACACTATTTTGACAACAAAGCTGCATATTTCAAAATCCAGAACAATTTCACAATAATCACTAAAAGAAAACACATTTCAGCTTTCAGTGTGACTCAGTAACACCCTACTTGAAGTTTAAAGCTTTGACAGAAAATGGCCCAGCCACAGAGTCTTTGAGGTTGGAAGTGGCTTGAGGAGATCACCCAGTCCAGCCCCTCTGCTCAAAGCAAGCCACACAGAGCAGGCTGCTCAGGACCCGGTTTGACTAGTTTCAACCATGGACACACGTATTACTATGTGACACCTATAACAATATTTTTGTCCCTTTTAAAACAAGTGTAACAAAATAACAATGTAAATTATCAATAAATAATGTTCTCAAAAAATAAGCACTTTATTGAGAAAAGGGCACAGAAGAAAACATTTCTGACTGATGAGTTGAACATGGGCAGCAACTGGAGAGAAGCAAACAGGTCGCTGTGGTGCCTCTGCTGTGGACTGGATGACTGAGTGCCACAAGTGGGCTCACAAAAGCAGCCACAGTTCAGAAGAATCCTTAAGAGCCTGGACAGCACTGAGAGGCTAAAAGCAAAATCATCCCATGCCTCTTCCTCACATCTATACTTCTGACAAAGCAATCCCACACAGTGACTGCAAATCCAGCACAAGGAAAACCTTGGAGGGGTCTAGCCACTGTGAGTCTCTGCTTTTTGGAGACTTGGAGCAGCCTATGATGTTGACCAAAGGTTTCTCAGCTGACTAGAGAACACGATCTTTACCCTTTTCTGCAGCCTCAGGCTCTGCACCCTGCTCCTACAAAGACCTACACACCCAGGGTATCCCAGAGCTGCTCCTGAGGTCAAATTCCACGTGTCTTCCAGCTGCGGAGGGACACACAAACTTGTTCTGTACACTGCAGATGGAGGAACCAAGAGCAAAGAGCATTCTTTCCCTTGCATGACCATCTCCTTAGCTTAGATCAATGCTTCCTCACTCTACGATCCAATATGAGAGCATGAAAAAGAACCTGGGAAAGATTAAGTGTGTCCATGGTAACAATGCACAGATAAATAAAGTGGAAGAGACCAAAAAACACTGAACCAGCTCCAGTATTTTGGATCCCAGTCACAGGAGAGCATAAAGCATCCTTTATTTCAGCCTGACAAGCTCCAAAGAAAGTAACACCAGATCAAAGGCCTCTAAGATAGAATACAGAGAAAAACCAGAGTAAAAGGAATTAATATGAGTTTTCCCAACAAAACTTCAGTTAATTGATTGTATCTATAGCAGCTATTTAGTCTCTCCCGTTATCTACAACTGTACTTTCATCCAATCCATAGCCACTACAATGTGAAACCCAAGGACATTTTGCAAGAACCCAAGTTGTCATTTGGGACATCAGTTATAAATCACAAACAATAATACCCTTGTCAATACCCTTGTAAATGACTGCTAAATCTTCATTCTAAAGTAAAAAACAACACACTTTATCTCCAAATTGAACTACAACTCCGTCAGAAATTATTTTAAAAGAAATTTTTAAAAGAAATTGGAAGTTCAAGCTGAACAGAAACAGGTAACAATTTCAGAATGAGACCATTAATCCAAAATACATATTCAAATTATTATTGTGAGAACAGCATACATTCTCTCTTGCTTAGTTGATAGCTTTCAGTTCTGAAGTAAACTTAGAGTGTGGTCTATCATTATAGGCAACTGGCATTTTCCAATATATATGTATAGCTAACATGGATAATTATAAACTATGCCACTTGCACAGGGTATCTGAATATTTGTGTTTAAAATTATATTGCATAAAACAGCACATACTGCATGGCAGCCACTATTTCAATAATTACTGGTTTCCATATAATTTCTGCATCATTATTTCATATTATTCTTTCATTAATGAGAAATCTCCGTAAATACAATGTATGCTTGTTGGCAAAGCTGCATTATTAAGAAAGGATGACTGAAGGGATTTAAAAATAAAAGCTGTTACAGAAATTTAGATGCGATTAAGAAAAATGAAAAGAATTTTCACTGTAGAAGAAAAACAGTAGAAGAAAAGATCATTACAAGATTATTTCAGATAAGTGACTCTTGTAATGAATTTACAATTTTGAGCTCTTATAATAATTGACTGTGAAAGTGTAATTTAGTAACAACATCATAATCCTACCAGTCGCTTAGAATGGGCTGTGGATAAATAATTTTTGTTTGGTTGGAGTTTTTTCGCATCTACTATGGCATACTTGATTCAGAGAGCTTTAACTGCTGCTGACTTCACAAGGAGAAGAACAAGACACCTTTCAGAGCAATATCTTTCCATGTAAAGTGAGGATCTGAGTTAGCATCCATCAATAAAAAACAAAGCAGTAACATTAATCCATCTTGAAATTGCCTAGGACACTTCCTGCTTCCTTGATAGAATGCTGGTGTCAGCAAACACCACTGAGCCCTCCATAGCCCTTCCAAAAAAGAAAAACAAAAACCACCAAGCACACGCATACACCAATTGCGACAAGGTCTGATTATGCCCTGGCCACCCTGCTCCACTCTGGGAATGATTGATATACACCAACTCATTGACTGTCATTGATCATGACACCAACTGGCCACACAGTCCTTAGCCACATTCCCCTCTGGCACTGAGATCAGCTTCTGCATATGACGGGCAGACCCTCAAAACACTGTGATGATTTTACCACACAAAGATACTGCTCAAAAAGCATCTTAAGCCATGCTGTCCTAGCTCATAAATAAACTGAGGCTAATCGAGAGATGCTTAGAGTCACAGGTATCATCTCCCCATATCCAAATCTGGCATTCATAAATATATGCAAAGTCTGCACCAGCCATATCTCCCCATCTGTCCTGCCCAGGAAGGACAGGTCTCCTCAGAGAAGCCAAACAGGATGGCTGTAGCTCTGGCAATTTCTAAGTTAGTCCAAGCGCACAGCCTGCTGTGCACAGCTCAGCACACGGCCCTGTTGTTCCCCCACCCTCACTCCGACGGGGCCACTACACCAATGTGCCATGGGACCATCCCTCTTCTGTGTTCCTGCCTTACCTCTCAGCCTTCCTGCAGACACTCCATAGGGACACACTCAGAGGGACCAGTGACCACTGGCTAAAGCTGTGTTCTCAGAACAGGAACACTCTGGTCAGGTTCTGTGATGTACTGTGGCAAAGGGAAAATCAGACCTGTCAAGCAAAATAATTGCTTCAAGGTGGTTTTTAATTGAAAAGCTCATTTGAAGTAATGGTCAGGTACAATCAGGTATTTTGTTTCCTGCAGGATGCACAGTTACAGAATCACAGAACGATGTAGGTCAGAGGGGACCTTGAAGATCATCTCGTTCCAACACATGCCACAGGCAAGGACACCTTCCACTAGACTAGGTTGGTCAGAACCTCATCCAATCTGGTCTTATGAAAAAACAACCACAATAAAACTAAAAACAAATTGAAAATCCTAGGTAATCTCTCCAATTTTCTGGTCACAGATCAAAGAGGATTTCTTATTTCTCACCATGGTACACCTTCTCTTCCTACCCAGATACTTGAATGCAACTCCTACAGCATTCCCAATGTAGTAGCTACAAAAAACATTATTGGACTGAACAGATCCCTCTTCCTCTCCACAGAGCAGCCAGATTGGAATTCTCGGATGCACAAAAAGGCAACATCACCTGCTACAGATACATGTTGGGAAAGGCACAGAGCACAAGATGCATTCTACTGAGGACTACTATACTCATCTTCTACTAATCTTCCACAAGGAGATACATTTGATAACAGGAACATGTGACTGGCTTAGTACAACAAATATTAAATCTGTTAACCTCCAGTTCTTTTTGCATTTAATACAAGCGGCTACCCAATACACGCTGTAGCAATCTTACAATTCTGTACCTGTCACTTAAAAACATTAAATAACATTTGAATGCCAGAGTGCATAGGATACACAAAGCACGGGCAGTTTGCAGAATAAGCGACCCAACCAGGGATGTTCTCCAAATACGTCAGTTCAGTGACCTCATCTGATGATGGAATTACAGCAGCTAGATTACAGTTCCATCAGAGAATTCATTATAGCCATGAAAACTCTACGAATTTCTTCATAGCAAGTAAAATTCAATTTATCACACATTCTAAACTATATTATACACTAGGATTCCTCCTTCTTCTGTGCAGTAAGATATGTTTTATTTCAAAACATTTTCAGAATTAAAAATATAAAAGCTATATAAAAGCCAAAACAATATACTGGTTTCTTTAACTAATGAACTTTAATTGCAATAACATTTAACAGCATAAAATTCCAATCCACTCTTGGAAATACACATGATAATGTTAAACTAAAATTATTGGGGTTTGATATTTGAAAAAAAAAAAAAAGGCAAACAAATTGTTACATTTGTTAAATTTGATTGTTTATTCTCCTGAAAGCAGAAAAGGTTTCAAGCAGTTTTGGTGTTCAAAAGGATGCAAACAAGCCTTTTAAGAGTCACCACCATCTGGGCATCAGGGACAGCAGACAGGAGTTGCTTCTCTCCCCAGGGACATACACACACTGTGAGCTCATCATTACCATTCTTATGTAGATCACACCATGGATGTTCAATGACATTTTGCAGACAGATAAGACTAGAAAGCCCTGCCCTTAGGAACCAAAGCCTTCGAGGACAGGGCAAAGCTTGTATACCACACTTTTCAAACTGGAACTATCCATGTCACTGAGAAGTGATTCATGGGTCAGAGACTTGCAAAAAGTCAGTGAGACATTTTGTAACCATTTCCTCAGAAAAGGCAACCAATTACCTGAAGATTAAAGGCAATCTTCAAAATATCTTCGATTACTAGGAATTCATCTCTGACTAGTGCTGCAGGACATGATGAAAGACACAAGTAATGGTTCTAGAAAGCCCATTTACAGACTTATTGAACGCTTCACCTCTTGCAAAGCAACTGCAATACAACTAAGAACATAAACACAACAGGAAGGACAATTACAAAGTCAAAATCTGGTGCTATGACTTGAGAGAAGATATTCCCCAGTCCATTACCAACAGAAATCCCCTGGCTGTCAGTAATGTTCTGACTTTCTCCAGTCTCAGTCCTCCATGACCTAAATATTCACTGATTAGTACTTCTGTGTATTTAACTCTTTGAGGGCCCAGTCCTGAAACCCTTCATAATTTTCCATCCAGGCTGGTCAGAAGAAACACAAGAGCACTGGGCAGCTCCTCTGGAAGGGAAACTCAGCACCCGGTAAGACCAGCACATGAGCACCACTACCATTCCACGTTTTGTATCTATTGTCATTCTGCTTCTCATAATAGCATTTCCAAAAAAGGTCATTTTAACAAACCAGACCAAACAGTCAATAGCAGAAAGAAATCCTGGGCTAAAGGGGACAGAATTTAACACAGATGCAAGATACAGGTGGTGGGACTAATGTGGTGGTTTTATACTACACTTAACACCCTCCCACTGAGAAAGTCTTCCTGTCCTGCTCCCTCAACCACAGACACTACATTATTCTTATTTAAAAGGTTTGACCCAACTCAGAATTGATTGTGCTGATCCCATGCACAGGGCAGTGGTGTGAAAGCAGTGCTTGGGGTGGAAGCAAGTAAGACGACAGGCAGCAGAAAGAGGAATTTGGCTTGGAGGCATCTTCTACAGTGGTACCACAAGCAGGGCTGCTGTTGTAACAGGTCCTACACTCTGTAGAAGCCTGGGAATGACATGGTTTACTGCAACTCTACTGGCCAGCCAACAGAAACACTTCATTTCAATTATTGCTACCTAATGGCATGGAAAAAATATATTGAAACCTTTTGTTCTGCAACAAAATACTTTTTCACTGGGAATCAGAAGTATTCAAAGAAGTTTTCAAAACCAGATACCGTTCATTCCCCTTAAAAGCAAAGTCAAGTTTACAAGGAAAGTAACTCTACAGCTTGATCTTTCCACCTTCCCAGACCATGGCATTTTTACCACTCCTCCACTGAATATAACCCAAGTTAAACCAGTTTGCCTTTTATAACCAAAGAGGTCAAGACCTTGAGCTTTTTAGTGTGTTTTCCAGACCTCTACAATTTTTGTTGCAAGGGTTTTTTTTATTGCCATATCATATTTATAGAGGAAATTAAACTTCAACTGATCCCATGCTGAAGTGAAAAGGCTCAGTTTTGGTTTCCTGGTGGAACTTGCATATGTAGAAACTTCTTTTTTTGGGGGGGGAGTAGGGGGGTGAAGCAAGGAACAATAGCTCTATTAAAAACAAGATTCAAATTTAATGTTGAATTGTGAATTCATCTACCATGATGAAATCTTCCCTTTTTTGAAGGGGTGATAAGTGGGACTCTGTAAATTGGAAAGAATTTTTAAACTTTTGGATGCAGTTCTTCATGGTGGTCCACACACCCACACTCCTCATGTACTGGGAAGGGACAAGAAACAGGATTACACTGCAAGCTAGTGCCAGTCTCTGGCACACAGCAAATCAAGGTTGTTCCTAATAAAATCCTGCAAATTCATTTAATCATATTCTGTAGGACTGAAACCAAGAATTTTCTTTCCCCACTTAAAAATGAACACAATTAATAAGAAAAAAAATACAGATGCCTTGGTTTCATGTGATTGTCAAGAGCTTTCTTTTGTTTTTTGTGGTGGGGTTTTTTTGGCAGGGAAAGGAAGGGCAGGTTTATGTTTGTTTTGTTTTTTTAGCTACTCCTAAATTCAAGACTTTCAAGTTTTTGCCTCTAGCATTATGATATGTATCCTAACTGAAAGAATCTTGAAAGCAAAGTATGTAACCACAAAATTCTGTATAATTCCACCAGCCTCTTGCTCTTACTTGTTCTTTTAAAAATGGATTTATCTCATTATTTGAGCCTCTGGCTCAAAAAAAAAATCTTTTCTCAGATACTTGAGATGAATTTCTGAAGGACTAAATTTTCTGCATATTTTCTATATTCAAAATTATAACATCAGGTAACTTCAAGAAAAAGGGAAAATAGGCTACACCACACAGACATGCAGTTCTTCAAAGGAGATAATACTACCCATCTGCAGAAAATTTCTTTTAAGCATTACTTGAAAATTTAGCTCCAGCATAAGACAGAACTCAAAATTTTTCCAAATTAAAAGATGCCATTTTATTGTTCATTTGGCATCAAATAAAACATTCAACTAACGGGTGTCAAGAGGAAAATGCGTGGTTCTTCACATTCTCAAGTCAAGATGCAGTGTAATAATACAAGGTGAAAGTCAGTCATGTTGTACTTACTTTTCAGTTGCCTCAATACTGAAACATACAGCCCTGCCACAGGGCAAGTAAATCCACGCATTCTCAGAAAACATCATAGAAATACTTTCCCTCCAAGTTGTAGATGGGCACAAGTGACAACTGCAATGATATTTACTTTCATTTACCCAAATTACAGTGGGGTTTTCTCCATCAAGAAGTATGATGATAACTGAGATGTATGTAATTACCCTGCTCTACTGACACTGAAATGTCACCTCGACAGAACGTCTAGTACTACTCATTATTCCACCAAATTCACTATCAATTACACAAGTTGCTGCTGCAGGTATGAAACAAACACCTCTCCAACCCTAGAAGGAGGAGGCAGAATACAGTGCCAGGGAGAGATCTCCAGGTAAGATGTCTACTCCCCAAATCAAATACTCTTCTAGAAGATTCCTAAGCTGGATCACCCCAAAATATTAACCACAAAATAAGCATATCTAATTCCACACATGTGCCCACAGCTGTGGCAGTGGAGACCAGAAATCAAATGTTGCTCCTCCACAACTCCCCATGAAAGCCTCTTACTGTCCTGCAGCTATTGCCTTCCCTGTACACCCTCTCTCTCTAACCTTCTGAAAAGTGCCAGGGCCTCAAGAGGGCTCAGAACGCCCTGTATGGTTCAACTCCTCACACTTTGTGTTCACCACTCCAAAATGTGTAAGTGGTGAAATCTGAATGCCTCAGATGAAGAAAGGAACTGAACACAAACCTTACTCCCCTCGGGCAGCATGACTTCACTGTGTCCCAACGAGTGCAGAGGAACAGTCAGCAACACATCTCGTGAAACCCTCTTCCTCCCTAAGAGGACACCTCAGCACCCCTTAGCAAAGAAGGGTGGAAGAATTGTTTTTCCCTCGAACACCTCAGGGAATGCCTAAATAACAAATACTTTAAAACAACAAAACAGCAGAAGCATGGAGGGAAAGTCTGATCCAGGTCCCCATGTTGTCATGGTGACTTCTCAGTCATTTATGTACTCCAGACACATTTAGAAAAAAGCTACATTTTACCCTTCTCAACCAAGTAATGTAAGAAAGGGAAAAAAATCCTGCCAGCTTGTCCCAAGCCAACCAAAGGACAACTGGATCCTTTGATCAAGCAGCACCCCTGAAATATTTTAACCAATACTTTTCCTGCACTGTGAATCAGGTACCCAGACAACATGGAAACAGACATCAGCAGAAAATTCAAATTAATAATCCATCCAATCCCTTTGTCATATAAGATTCTGACCACACTTGGACCAGACAGGTTTCTGCTTTCAGATTATTTAAAAAATAATTACTTAACAACATCATTTCATTCATCCCCATTTGCAGACACTGTTTGCAAGCAATTGGTTTTCTTTTACCAAGTACTGTGCATTCCACATGCTCTTGTTATCATACAGAGCAATCAAACAGCCTTAGCCGGCTCAAAAAGAATAAAATCCTCTCAACATTTACATGCAAATGCTGCATAAATACGGATTGAAAAAAGCATAAAATCAATACAGCTCATTATGGAGCTGCATGGAAAGAGCAAATGTTTCACTAACAGCTCTAAATTGCTCGCACTCAGCAAGCACTGCCCAACATTGCCAAACACACCCCCCCCCCCCCCACTTCTACACCAGGAAAAGGCTAATGCATAACACAGCCAAGGAGCACGCATCTAGTAAGACACCATTTTCTACATGATACCTGAAAAAGCATCACAGGCTCCACAAGAAAGCACTATTTGAACAGATCACAGCATGCACGCTTACCGGCAGCTCACCACTCAGCCCGGCCAGCCATTTGCCCCTTGCCCGCCCACCTCCCAGCATCCAGGAAATCACAGACAGACCATTCTGATGACCCCCACCCTCCCCGTTAATCAATTAACGAAGCAAGACTGCTTTTTCCTTACTTAGCAATGCAGGGACACTAGGTCACTTGAAGGTTGCCTGTTCCTTCCTGCTGCAGGGCCTCCTAAATAAAAATTGCCCAGCCAAATTCAGGCTTTCTCTTTTTTTTTTATATTCATTCAAAGCTGTAGGAATACACTCAGCCCTTGACAATGCCGGCTTGCATGATGAAAGAGCAAAAGTAGTTTTGAGGCTGCAGAATGCCTTCTCCGGGTTACCATGGAAATAAATGTGGGAAGGGGAGGGGGCTTCGCTGATGGCAATTGCTGCTACTCGGTGGAGATGTTTGAAAGCCAGACTGCGTGGGAGTGCAGTCCAGGGGAAGAAAATGTGTTTTACTATTACTACTATAATTTTACCTGCACTTCCTTTCATTTCACATCGTTGAAAAGCATGAAACTTCCCTGATATGCTGAGCGGACACTGTTTGAAACAAGTACAATGTAAGACCCCTCCAATGGGGAGCTGAACAAACTTTATTTACGTATTGGAATTTAATTAATGCTCAATTGCAATTACAACTTGGTTGACAAAGATGAACCTGTTGCAGAGCTGAGGCTGTAGCAAGGAAGACTAGTTTCAGGAAGGCTTGATAAGGAGCATCACCTTATCATTAAAACACAGGGTAGTCTTTCTCTTACAAACAATTCTCACACATAGCATGAAGCAGATCACCTTGAGGATTTTGATGTCCCTTGCAGAACTGAGGAAAAGTTCATCAACAAAAGCAGGATGGCCACTGTGATACACTGCTCCATAGTGCTTCTTCACGAGATCCTGACTCACACCACTGCCACCCTCCCCCTCCTCGGGTCTTGTCAGGGTCGCCATGGAAAGTCACCCAAAATAATCCATGTGAGGTAGAAGCCTGGCACCAAAATCCCAGTGAGAACAGCCAATACAATTTCATCAAACTAATTATGTTTTACACAAATTTAATTATCATTTTTAGGATATTAATAGTATTTTAGGATATTATTCTTAGTATTTTTTGGGTATTAAGAAAAAGTCTTTCATTGAAACAGAATGGTTAAATGTTAGAATAGGCTACCCAGAGCAGTGGCTGAGTCACTGTCCCTGGAAGCGTTCAGAAAAGAAGCAGACATGGTGTTAGGTGACATAATTTAGTGGTCATCATAGGATTCAGTTAAAGGTTGGACTTGATGATCTTGGAGGTCTTTTCCAGCCTCAGAAAGATTTAAGAGCTGCTAACTACAGTGACATTACCACAATGCTCCAACCAAAGTGCAATACTCACTGTCCAATATTTGCCACAAACACAGCAACTTCCACAGTCATCAGTTTATCACTATTACCAATGTAATTTAATTTTGCACATCATAAAATTCTCCAAACACTGTCTCTGAACACACAGAAGAAGGTTTTTAACAACAATTAATTAATAGAGAGCTCTACCTTGGCACACTAGCCAGACCTCCTCCCTCCTCAGCTGCTCTATAGAAGACACCAAGAAGCCTTCACCAACACAAGAACCACT
Organism: Catharus ustulatus; assembly: GCF_009819885.2. Taxonomy (NCBI): domain Eukaryota; kingdom Metazoa; phylum Chordata; class Aves; order Passeriformes; family Turdidae; genus Catharus; species Catharus ustulatus. The sequence goes on along the minus strand of NC_046233.1, from coordinate 20,022,833 downwards.
TTGATTTACAAGCACCGCAGCTAATGGTGATCCACCATTAAATCAAAATCCACCATTTACTTACTTATCATTTCCAATGGGCTTGTTTAGAAAGTTAAGCAAAAGAGAGAGGAGGTAAGCAAGTTGTGGGCCATATAAAAGGATAGAGTAAAGCTGGGGTGGAGACACTGTGGGAAAAATTACAAACCAGCCGGGCACAAGGCTGGAAAAAACCTGCCAGGCTTTGGAGTTTCTTCTGAAAACCCCAGTGCTGGGTGCTCCACAGCTGCTCCAGCCAGTCCTCATGCAGCTGCCTTCTCCCTGGAGCTCCTTTATCTCTCCAGTCCCACATCAGAGAAGAGGAGACACCACCAAGGTTCCAGTGCCCCAAGAGAAGTGGCTGGTATCTTCTACCCAAGGGGGACCAGGGGAGAACTGGTGAGAGAAGTAACCTAGGTCAGGTCTCTTTCTCACTTCTCTCTCACTTGCAGCAATTTCTGCCCCAAACTGAATTGAGAGAAAGGAAAAAGTATGAAAACATGGTTTTTGCAACATGTCACAGCAGTAAGATCAACTAATACATTACATTTACACATATAAAATCCCTAGAAGACACACTGCTGGCCCAGGAGTGGAGAAACCCCTAAGGGAAGGCCCATCTCCCTGTGAAGCAGACAGCAAACAGTCCAAGCCATTTATTTCCACCTGTTTTCCTTCTCAGTCAAATACAAGTTCAACATTTCTTTACAAGACCACACATCAAAACCCCTAATACAAACAAAACACAAATCCGATTTTATGGTATCACAATAAAAATCAGTTTTGCTGATCACACATGAGCCAGATCACACAGTACAACTCTCTATGCTTTCCCAAGTTCCTACAGGTGGCCTCACCAGCATGTCTTCTTAACTACCAACAGCAAAACTTCACTCCCAGCAAAATCTCACTTCATACACAAAGTCAAGGAAGAGCAGAATTAAATCTGCCAATGCAAACACAGCAAAGCACTATAAAATACTAGCGGTACACACAAGCAATGGGGAAGGGCTGAAAGGGCTTAACAATCCAAATAGCTGGAACCAGAGCAACCCAAAACCATGGAGCAGCTCTGCAGGGCTCACCTGGCATGGGCTTACATGTTTCTGGCCACATCCCCTCACACCAGGCCAGCTTTTCAGTGTGCCCCTCTCCCAGCTCCAGCAGGCACCAACCAGTACAGGATGGGGCTAGTCCAGAGCAACTCAAATGTCCACTGTCCATCCTGATGCTTCTGCCCACTTGTCTCCTCTCTAGGGACCGCTCTATCTGGCTAATAAATTTTGGAAAAACAGAAAGGAAAAGGGAAAAAAATATTGTATAGCTCCTTACTCCTTTTATTGGCGCCTCTGAAACGAGCTGGAGGAGCAAGAAGAGACAGAAAGCACAATGCATAAACCTCACTTACTCAGAAAACCACATCATCAACTACCAGGAAAGCTCAACAAGACCAGGGAGCAGCTCAGATTGATTATTCTTTTCTTTAAAAGGCAGCTGCCAGGGAGAGACAAAAGTAAACAGTGAGGCTGAGCCAAAGGTCAAGAAACTGCAGGGAGAGCATATATTGATTATTAGAAGTCAAGAATATATTTATTTCTACATGTATACAAAAATCATACATATCCAGGTATGTCTGGAAAGGACAGTCAGATTTCTTTGAAGCCTCCCTGAACAACCAAAAAAAATCAATGTTTTAGACTTTGTAACAGCTAAATAGCAACAGACTGACCAGCCAACATTCCTGTGATTACGTGGCTAAAACCACTGTGTTTCAGGAGAGAAACATACATATCATACAAACCATACCTTGTCTCCTAGTAACAAGGCAAGGTATCAGATGTGCAAAGCTGAAGGGAAAAACAGATTTTAATCCTTTATTGCAAAAAAAAAAAAAGGAACAAAACTGTCAAATGACTGGCTATTAATTATTACATGATCCTCCTGTGATCTTCTTGAAGCTTTTTATCAGAACTTTGCATGTGCAAAGAAACGACGAGTTAATCTCATGGTTGGTGGTAGCTTGTAGATGACTGATACTCTTATTGGAAGAAGAGATAAAATTACCAAAAAAACCCCAAACAAGCAAACAAAAAAACCAAAACCAAAAACCAAAAAGAAGACGTTGTTAAGGACCAACTATCATTTCAAATCATGCACTCAGCAAAACAGGGAACAAGTTGATATCTATTATTTGTTTACCCCATGTTTTATGTTCTGACAACTACATTCACCTACCAATGAAACAGAGGAAAAGTCAGCTTGCCTGACTGCAACACTGATATCTGGTGCAGACACGTACATTGCTGTATATTCATACCATCACTAGTTGCATGCACCAAAACTAAATTTAAAAAAACAACAAAAAACCCAAAACAAAACCAAAACCAAAACTAAGACGATGCAATGAATCAGTCAAGCCACAGTGCAGCAAGCAAAAGAGCCTTGTTTTTAGGAATGGCATAATATCTTTTGAATAACCAACAAAAATATGTACAATTACTAATATGTCTGAGAGCTGCACAAGTGTATTATGTTATCTGGTATATACCACCCTAAAGGTGAAATGGTACACCCACCCATGGAAATGGAGATTTACAGATGTCCCCATTACATCTGGGGACACTGTGATTTGCAATATGTATTTTTACAGTTTTCTCCTGTGCAGAGCTAACACGTTAGGAAGGCAGAACACTCAGGGTACTTCGTGAGCCATACAGGTTTGCCATATATTTCAAACTAGTCCAAGTCACCTGAAAGGAAACTGAAGCGATTTTTTTAAAAGATGACTTTTCACAATCCTCTAAGTTTTCAACATTTTAAACCCCATCTCTGGTAACATCCAGCATTTCCTTCTCATATAGCAGCAGAAAAATTCCCCATATGCACTAATAACACATATAGGTGTTCCTCTACAGACTTGGGCTGCTGTAAAATATCAATTTTACAAAGCTATATGAAACAGTGTTCAATAATTATTACTTCCCCCTGCATGTGCAATCACTACAGGGGCACTGCAACTTTAAAGCTTGATCATTCCAATCCACTAGGAGTTGCCTTAAAGGCATTAAGATAGCAAGGGGGTTTTGTCATGTTCTGTTGCAAGAGAAACTTTTGAAAACCAAGTACAGTCATTTCACGACCATGAGGCGCACCAGACTATAAGGCGCACCCCCCGGGAGTCGGCAAAATTCGCAACTCTGTAGATCAGATAAGGCGCACCGGAATATAGGGTGCACTTTTTTTTTGCAGCGAGGCTCCGCCCCCAGCTCCCTCTGTGTGGTTGCTGGATGAGGCCCCGCCTCAACCCGGTGGCCATTGGCCCCGGGGCTCGCCTGTACCCGGCAGGGGTGGTGCCGTGGGCCCCTAGGCCCGCCTGTATCCAGCAGGGCCGGGGCATGGCCGCCACTGCTCCATGCCGCCTCTCTGGGGCTAGGCTGTGGCCGCCGCCACTCCGTGCCGCCTTCACGGGGCCAGGGTGTGCCTCTGGAGGGGCCGTGCCACCTCCACGGGGCCAGGGCGTGCCTCTGGAAAGGCCGTGCCGCCTCCATGGGGCTGGAGGGTGCCTGTGTAGGGGCTGTCCCGCCTGCACGGGGCCCGGGCGTGCCTCTGGAGGGGCAGCTCTGCCTCCACGGGGCCAGGGCGTGCCTCTGGAAAGGCCGTGCCGCCTCCACGGGGCTGGGGGGTGCCTGTGTAGGGGCCGTGCCACCTCCACGGGGCCGGGGGACGCCTGTGTAGGGGCCGTGCCACCTCCACGGGGCCGGAGAGCACCTCGGGAGGGAGCGTCCCGCCACCACGGGGCCAGGGCGTGCCTCTAGAGGGGCGGCTCCACCTCCACAGGGCCAGGGCGTGCCTGCCACCACTCCGCCCCGCCTCCACCTGGCAGCCATGGCCCTGCCGGTTTCCCCCACGGCTCGCAGCTCTCACTTGCGGGTAGGCAAATTTTTTGAACTTTGTCCATCAGATAAGGCGCACTGGACTATAAGGCGCACTTCCGGGTTCCGGGGAAAATTTTAGTCAAAATGGTGCACCTTATAGTCGTGAAATTGCTGTAACTTTTGAGAAAGTAGCTCTGCTGTCAATCACATCTACTGCCATAATACATTCCTTTAAGAACTCGGCATCTTTGCTTTTTTAGTCTTAAACAAACCAAACAAATTTTTGCCCTAGTCATACAAATTTCTGAAACTTATTTTAGAAACTCCCCCCATTAAGACCTGCAGTAAAAACAACAAGAGAGGTTTAAATCACTTGCATCGTTTAAATGGTGGCCAAAAAAAGGTTAAATACCCAAATAACTTCACCTACTTAAACTGGGTGATATTTCTACTAAAACAACCAAAAAAAAAATACTCCTGAAAAAAGCTAGATGAATGGGTCTTTAGAGACCTTTGATCCAGCATTTCATACCACATGTTCAATAAGTGCATTAAAATTGACTGTACTAATAATAGGTTATATTTACTATTATCATCATCGACAACAGACAGGCAGTGCTGACCATTCCTTTAAGCACAAACACTTCTGAGTTTCATCATCGGGCTGCACGTCCCCAGAGTGTTCTGCTCTGGAACATACCAGGAGAAAACCCAGAATGGAGCCAGCATGATGTGGAAAACGGGGGGAGCTGGAAGTTCAACTCAATGAAATCTATTAGAAAGAAATATGAAAGGGGTGAAGTGCCTTTTTCCACTTTCATTTTATTTTCATAGTGCAAAAATGCTTTGAAAGTAAATAGAACTTATTTGTATGAGGTCACTGATGGGAGGTTCATATTTCTTCCAAAACATTTAGAAAAGAGGAAAAAAACTCAAAAACTGAAACCATAAACTCTGACCTGCATATTTATTTACAGCTGACTTTGCAAGTTCCAGTTTGGTTTTTATAAGGACAAAAGCTCATGGTCTCATTTCCTTCAGTTTCCAGTGAACTTCATTATTAAAACACAGGGTTTAAAATAGACCATGACTTCACCCAAAAAACAAAGGTAGTCTTTGTGCAAGGGGAACCACAGTTGTATGCACTGAATGGCGCATAACACTGCACAGCTTTAGCTAGAACATGAGCCAGGCCAATTCTTTTAAATTTTTTATATGTAATTCTTAATTTTTAATATATATGTGCATCCATACATTATACACATAGATGTACACATATACACATTGACAATGACTCCCTTTAATAACTTCAAACTTAAGGGGATATAGTTTGCTTGCATTACAGTAATTGTTCATTTTAATTTTATAAATATAATAATTTATATTTATATATTTATATTTATTTATAAATATAATAAATATAATAATTACTTTTATGCACTATCTCTTTAAGAAAAATATTATAAATCTATCTGCAAATAACATCACTGAACAATTTTCTTCCCAAAAATCTGTATCACTGCTCCCAGAGCAGAAGGGCACAAGAGAAGCACACTGTGCCCAGGTCTGTGACATTCTGAAGTCATCAGCGAGCAGAATGAATCTCTGCAATTCGCTGAATACATGTGTGTGCATAATGTAGGCAACTTGCCAGCTGCATTTCCAGGGATTTCACAGTTTTTTGGAAGCTCAGGGATGTGGAACACCAGGGCTTGCTCTTGGTGAGAGTACTTTGATAGCAGCTTGTTGGATCAATCACTAGTTTTAGTTTTATTATTCCTACAAAGGCACCAAACAATCCCAAAGGAAAGCAGAGCCCATCGAGATAGGCACTGTACAAATACTTACTAAAAACAGATTTTGTTCACAGTTCAAACAAAGAATGCTTAAAAATGAAAGGAAATTTTTTTAAAAAGGAAAGTGTTGCCAAGGTTTCACAGCAGGAACAGAACTGTGGCATGGACTCCTGGCAAGCGTCCTACCCGGCTCCTGGGACAGGGCTAACTCCCTTCTGCACCAGTTAGCGAGCTGGTAGTATTGTTTCAAAGAAAAAGAAATAAATAGGAGCCTTTGTTCTCCCACCCCACAAAGTAAATAACTGAAGTATATGTATTCTTGGTGCCCACAACTCCTCCACATGGCAGGAGAGAGGCAGGGGAATTCTCGTGGGAATCCCCAACTAAAAAACTGGCAGAACATCACTGGCACTACAGAAAGCGAATCTGTACATTATTCACAGCCCAATGCAAACAGAATGCACAATTCTGCAGTGAAAGAAAAAGTGAAGAAGCATGCAGAGACTGACACCCTGCAAGAAGTTAGTATCATAACAGCATTTCATGCAAGAAGCAGTAAAAAGAACAGAGTATTATCCCATATGGATTCAGCTGCACTGAGCAGTAAGTGTATTTGAAAGAAATTGGGTTTAAATCAAGGTTTAAATCAAAACCTGTTTTTCAAAGAATGTAAATCCTCCTCATGGCATGATGAAACAGGGTCATCCCACTGCTGCCATACAAGGTTTAACAGATCAAAGATTTTTTCTTCCACATGTAGAAGAGCCTTGGATTGATTTTCACAAGCCCATTAAAAATTGTTTTTAAAGATCCTTGTTAGCACATGCAAAGAGGCAGATGCGCTCATATAAAGATTTCTATCAAAGTAACACTATCTGGAACAGAAACCATATTTTCGTAAGGATCTATAATGTAAATATGAGATGTCCAAAACAAGCACCAATTTCCATCAAAATTCCATAATACAGCAGCCTTAGACATAATAAAGTGGAAGGTTTCATTGAATTAACATCTATTTTTCATTATTAAAGGTGACAGAACTCTGCAATAGAATCATAGAATCATTAAGGCGGCAAAAGACCTGGAAACCATCAAGTCCAACCACCAACCCAGCACCATCATGTTCATCATCAAACCATGTCCTCAAGTGCCACAGTAATAATTTTTGGAAGACTTCCAAGGGAGTGTGACTCCTCCACTGCCCTGGGCAGCCTGTCCAATGCTTTACTTTCAGTGAAGGAAGTTTTCCTTAACAGCCAGGGTAAATCTTCCTTGGTGGGAAAGCGATATTTTCCTGTAGTCCTGTCCCTTGTTCCCTGGGAGTAGATCATGATCCCCCTCTGGCTGCCCCCTCCTGTCAGGGAGTTGTGGAGAGAGACAAAGTCTCCCCTGACCCTTCTTTTCTCCAGGCTGAGCCTCCCCAGCCACTCCTGGTGCTGCAGACCTTCCCCAGCTCTTCTCTTTCCTGGACACACACCAGACCCTCAAGGTCCTTCTTATCATGAGGGGCCCAAAACTGAACCTAGAATTTGACGCACAGCCTCATCAGTGCCCAGCACAGGGGAAAAATAGAAGTCTTCCCCTCCAGGCTTCTTCTGGGCTCAGTGCAGGCAGAATGCTACACTGCTTTCCTCTACTTAAACATCCAACTGGACCACTAGAGGTCTTCTTTCTATTACTTAGTTTCCAAATTACAGTAATTTCAAGAATATAAGCCGCACCATTTTGACTAAAATTTTGGTCCCAACCCGGAAGTGTGGCTTATAATCAGATGAGGCCAATATATGAACAAAGTTCAGAAATTTGCCAACCCGGAAATACGAGCAACACCAAGCGGTGGCAGGCATAGCCTGGCCCCGGAGGGTGGTGCCGAGCGGCAGTAGGCATAGCCCGGCCCCGGAGGGGCGGTGCGGGGCAGCAGCAGGCATAGCTCGGTCCTGGAGGGGCAGTGCCGAGCAGCAGCAGGCATAGCCCAGCCCCGGAGGGGCGGTGCGAGGCGGCGGCAGGCATAGCACAGCCCCGGAGGGGCGGCCGCGAGCCGGGTCCACCTGGGCCCGAGCCAGTAAACCCGGTGATCCCACAATTCTGTTACTAATTGGCAACTTGTGAAAGCTGCACGCGGATCCTCACTGCGAACAAAAGTGCGGCTAATAATCCGGTGCGGCTTATTTATGGACAAAGAACGAAATGTTGCCAAAACCCGGACATGTGGCTTATAATTAGGTGCGGCTTGTAATCGTGAAATTACTGTAATTCAGAAACACCAAAAATGGTGCTAAGAAAATTTACTCTGCAGAAATTTGCACAGTAACAAAGAGCTTGTGATTATATCAGCAATTTTCACATGGACTACTGCTCTACTTCCAATTTATGAAAAAAGCTTTAACATCCAAGGCTCCATTCTGCAGCTTTTGTAATTAGCTGTACATATGCACACTTTCATGAAAAACAAAGCAAAAGTATCTTTGTTTAATTTTGCCTTTCAACTTATCCTTTGCTGTAAAGAAAAATATTACAATTCACTCAATTACTCATTTATCTACCAGGCCTAAGAGGTACAAATGATCTCATTTCCTCGCCAGGAACCAGCAGCAGCCCACTTGCTTGACATGGCAAATCCATGCATCTCACTCCATACCAAAGGAAAAGCTAAAGCTTTATAGATACAAATTTAAAAAATTTTTAAAAATTAAAAAAAAAAAATCCTACTAATTTCAATATTGCATCAATCCAAAATCAGTGCCTGTACAAAGATCTGCAAAATTCAAATCAACTCAAGCCTGTAGTTTCTAGAGCCCTCATGCAGGATTTTGGAATGTGTTCAATCTTAATTAACCAGGCTTAATAATAATCTTATTATACAAAAGGTGTTTTTCAAAACCCCCCAAAAATCCCAAAGCACTTCATGAAGCAACATTTCCATTCACATGAAACAATATATCAATTACAGGCATTCAAACATCTCCTAGCTGAGATTTTTTGCTGAAGGGACCCAGACAAAGAACTACAAATCAAGCGAACTCAGTTCTTCTAATTTTGCCAGCTGCTGTTTTGGGTGCTGAGCATGGCAATTCGGAGAGCACTGCTCTGTGACCAGAGCCTGGCCTGAGATGCTTTGCAGCCAGAACTAGCTCAGTAGATGCAGAAGGAGGATTTCCTTTCGTCCTTTGATTTTTTCTAACAGTCATGAAACTGAAGCCTGGCTTGAGAAACAAAGTTACAATTCACTTGTCTTGCACTAACTTGACTGCTCTATGGCATCTATGGCTTCTGGTTTGAATGCTGTTCTTTTAAGCACAGTCTCTCATATGGGTTTAAACAGTTGGCACGAGACAGTCCAAAAAGCTCTTTGTTGTAGCTTGCTGCCAAGAGGTTTTGATTTGGGCTGGTTATCATTTGTTCCCTTCATACTAATGACATCCTTTAGACAAACATTTGGCAATGCACTCTTGGCTCAAAAAAACCTGCATTTTCTCAAGGAAACGTCCTTCCATGTTGTTAAATTAATACAAAAAATAGGATCTCTGTATGAAAAAGGTGGAAAACTACTGATCATGAAACAAAGCAAAATGTGGACCTGTTGGACTACAGAAAAAAAAGTAGAGCACAAGAGGAGATAATAAAGGGCAGAACACCACTTTCAAAAAATTCCCAAGTTTCCCACTGTGAGAAAATGTGTATAAATGCAGTCAAACAAACCACCCATGCCCTCAATTAACGCAAACAGCACTAAAACAGAGCCGCACTGAACCACCCCCTGACTGATGTCCCACTCCACTCCTCCCCAACCTGTAAAACATGATTTTCCACACAAGTAATTTCACATTCATATTAAGGTAAATATTTTGCTGCCCTTGGAACATTGCAGTCTTCTGCCTGCCTTCAAGAGCTGTTCAGATCCTCTTTAATCCAAAAGAAAATAATTTTTATGCATCTTTTGCCTCCTTCAGTAGTACACCCTGAGAATACTCCAGATCTTTTTTTTTTATTTTTTTAGTTCTTTCCTAGGGAAATTAAAATAGAAATACAGTACTACAAAGAAACAAACTCCAAACCCTGACAAAGTCAGAGTACAACCTGACACCCCGTCAGGCAGGGTGTTGGTAGCAGTCCCATTAAATGGTGGCTGTAGTCCTTTTGTAGTGACAGATGTGATTCAGTTGGAGCAGTGCTCCTGTACAAGGTGTAGTTTCCCTCCGGAGGTCCAGTGGTGATGTGGGGAAATTCAGCTTCCCTCTGGAGTCCAGTGGAGAAGGGAGTTACCTTAGTGTCCCAAAACCTCTGTTTTTATCTTGGTAAGAAATGTTGGGCTCTTCCCCCTGGCTGGAGCAACTTCCAATAGGATGAAGTAATTTTATCAGTCCCACAGTGGGACTCAATGGCCATTAGCAGAAAATTACTCACTGGAGGAAGGATGGGTTGTGAAAAGATAAAGAACAACCTGGTTTCAATGGGTGGCCCATTAGCAGAATATCTCCCACGGAGATAAGGATCACTGCCCCCACCCTCAACAGATGGTGATAGAATAGACACCTTTTATCACACCCTGTATTGTAACCCAAAACATAGTAAAACAAGTTAATCTTAAGAAGGACAATTTCCTGGACACTTGCAGCAAGCCTTCCAATGTGGACAGAGCCCCAGGATTGCTGGGACTGGTCCTGCAAACACACCACAACACAGCTTCTCCAGAGTTCCACAGGAACTGCATCTGAGGCAGCAATAATCTGCTGTCACTTACTAAGTTGAGCTTCAACAGATGTTTAAACAGGACTGAGGTTTATCATCAATAAATCTGTCATGCTTACTTAGCTTTGCCTCTAATTAGGGATGCAAAACACCCTCTTGTTCAATTTCAAATTTCTTTTGAACACAGTTTAAAAGCTCAGCTTGTGTCAGTTACTGCTTTAAGGTTTTGGTCTAATTCTTTTATGGGATTTTGAGACAAAATTGAAGTGGAACAAAAGAGCTGACCATGAACATTATAAGAAAAGTTGTGAAAAAAGAGTGAAAGTAAAAAATAAAGGATTTGGGGAATAGATGATAAGGGAAGATGGAGGGCAGCAAAGAACATGACAAATGCGTACCGTGGCCTGTAAACAATTTCATCCCAGCTTGGAGGATTTGTAATTGCTGTCAATATTGTGGTAGAACCTGCAAAGGCACCAGAGATCCACCACACAAATGTTGCCTTCTGATGAGTTTAACAGGGTAAGAACACACCCTTCTGAGGGTCTTTGCTCCCACCAGTAACCTCTCATTACAAGAGTATAGAATCGTAGAAGGACCCTCAAGGCTCATCTCATCCCTTACCCTGCCATGGGCAGGGACACCTTCCACTATCCCAGTCTGCTCCAAGCCCAATCCAGCCTGGCCTTGAACACTCCCAGGAATGGAGAGTATCATTTGTACACACCCCTCAAATTTACAAGCATCACATGAAAACACTCTGGAAATAAGATGTTCTGAATTTTTTCCTAAGTCAACATAAGAATACAGAATTTTTCATGCGGGACCACTCATATTTTAATCCTCAAGCATCAAGTGTCATCTGGTGGATTGACACAGAACTGCACCAAAGAATGTCTCACAAAAAATTTTACTAGGGAGGCAAAAATAAATGAACTAAACAGAGACAGTATTTACCTATGGCCTCAGAGATGAAAAGAACAGAAACCCAAACCTCTGCCAGGTGCAGGTATTTAGAAGAGGATCAGCCATAAGATTCTTATAACACATCCAGGGATTTGGTAGACTTACCTCTCTGAAATTTGGGAAATGCAAGTTTTTTGTAACTTACTGTCTCAAAGCTACTAAAAAGCTGTATGCCTCCAACAAAGACATTGAAAAATCTCAATCAAATATTTTATTATTTTTTTAAATCTAATCTGAGATTCATAAGTAACTACCTGAATTTGGAACTGGAGCTTTAAAGGAAAAGTGTCAGTTTGAGTGAAATATCAAGCTGTTTTCCCTCATGAAGAAAAAAAAATCATAAAAGGAATAAAGAATCAGATGCCTTAATCAAGGTCAAAAGGGATGCTGCAAACCTTTAAATAAAAAAATCAAATATTTAACTAGAAATCAAACTTCCTATTTCTTTCTGTGCCTTTGAAACATACATCCTGCACTTCTCTCTCAACCAACATTAATCAGCTCTGATATGATTTTAAAATACAGACATCTCTTTTTTATCACTAAAGAGAAGTAAGAGACTAAGCCAAGAAGAAAAAGATATATTACAAGAAAATACTACTAATGAAGCCTCCTGGAGACAAATAATAATAACATTTTAAAAACATAACAAAACAAAGACAAACCCACACAAAACAAAAAAACTAAAATGAGCCATTGCCAGGATCATGACAAAATTATTATTTTCTATCAGTTTTAATGGTTCAATTTGAAAAGTAATCCCCCCTCCAATGAACATATTACTTTAAAGTCACTGATTTTGAAACATATTTTGCAATCTTGATAAGCAAACGATGCGGCACATACCTCCAGGAAACACTTCAGTTTATAGGACGAAGACAAGTGTTGATCAACTTACAAAGCAGAAAAAAACAGCAGCATCTTCCTGGCCCTTCAAACAATTTCACTGCTTATTGTGGAAGGTCATGGTCATAGCTACTGATGGCACTAAAGCAAGTTTCAATTGTTTGAAATCACAGCAAAAGCAAATTGCCAGAGAAGGCAGCCCAGCCTCCACAGCATGGCTTTATTTGTCAAGGTCCTAGAATGATTTGGGCTCGATGGCATTTTAAAGATTGTCTCATTTCAGCAAGATGTTCCTGCCATGGCTAGGGACATCTCCCACTGTCCTAGGCTGCTCCAAGCCCTGGCCTTAGGCACTGCCAGGTATGGGGCAGCCACAACTTTGGGCACCCTGTGCCCAGGGCCTCATCACTCTCACAGCCAAGAATTTCTTCCTAAAATCCAATCTAACCCTACCCTCTGGCAGTGGGAAGCCATTCCCCTTCTCCTGTCACTCCAGGCCCTTGTCCAAAGTCCTACTCTAAATTCCTTAGAGACTCTTTAGGCACTGCAAGGGGCTCTAAGGTCTCCCAAGAGCCTTCTCTTCTCCAGATTAAGCACCCCCAGCTCTCTCAGCCTAGCTCCAGCCACAGCTGGTACAATCACAGGACCACACGCTTTTAACTCCACTTGTTTATTTCCCATTAATGTGTACAGAGGAATTTAAGCCAGGTCCTAATGAAGCCAATCTACTGGCTGGAGTGGTTGGAATTGTTTTTCACTGTCCTTAAGGTGCTCTCCTGCTGACCTGTGATCCCTCTTCCAGGCTCTGAGCATCTCTTGCTGTCCCTGCTATCAAACCAGGAGTGGGATGGATGGATTTTAGTTTTGGAGTTTAGTGTCTGAGTTCTGTGTTAGACAGGGTTGTTCTCAAAGTCAATTTGATGAGCAAAGGACACCTTACAGACATAGAATTAATCTGCTCTCTGACATTTCCTTCCTGTGTGGGACCAAAGAGAAGAGGGGCCACGGCTTAGTTTGAGCTTTGGGCCATGGCCCCACCAAGCTGCCGGTAAAACTCCACTGTGCAGGTTTTCCAGGGGCTGACAAAGGATGTGTCACCAAGTGCTAGCAAGAGAGCCCCTTTGAAGCCATCTCCCACTTTGCTTCATACTAGTCTGTTTTGGTTTGTAGCCAACTACAGTCTCAGAGCATATGATCTGCTCTCTCAAGAGGAGAGGCATTCAGTGAGTGTGTCAAGCACACAATGGTAGCTAACAGACACATGGTCTTTTAGGGCCTACCATGAGCTGATGCAATGTAGAAACCCTTCATACTAACACCCAGGGCAGATGGTGATCCTCAATACCAACTTCCTTCCAAAGATCCAATTCCATAGGCTGCAGTAACTACTGATGTAGACATAGCAAATACAAGGTATTCTTCCTTTCTTTAATATTTTTAACCACAAAGTAAATGACTTAACTAAGCAAAATCTACCACCAAATACTAAAATTAAGAATACATTCTAAGCAGAACAATGTCAACTAGAACTGTTCCCATTCCTGAATCAGAAACAGAAATACTACAAGAATTGTTTATACTCCTCCCTTATAAGCCAAATCCAGTCTTCCCCCAAACCTGATGCAAGAGAGAAGGCAACCACAAAGTCCAGTCTATCCAGGGATTGCTACCAGGCAGCACCCACTGAGAAAAGGTTTGTAAGAGATTAACAATCTCTGCATCTCAAGTCACAGTTGCCAGTAATAAATGCTGAAGCTGCAGATGGAGAGCAGATGCATCCACTGCAAGGGAGACCATGTATATGTGCACTCTGAAAAAGCTCAAACCTTAAACATTTTCCAAAACACCACCAGTTCTACATGCAAAGACCTCTCTTGCTGGTAACACATTAGCCTAGATCTAGCCCAAGTTTTTGGGCAGCCTTAAAGCTGAACCAAGTCCAACAGGGTTTTCCAGACAGCTTGAAGAACCTAATCCTATTTTTTACAGACTCCAAGTAAAGTCCTCAACTGACCAAGATGAAGTATGGAAGAGACAAAAAGCTTCAGGAGGCCAGAGGAAACAAAGCCAATCTTCTTCTTGACTTTCTCAACTGCTGCCAGAGGTCCAGCTGAGCTGACAAAGACCAAAAATCATTACCTCAAAGCTCAATTCAGAAGTAGCTGATTCAGTCAAAGGGTAAGCACTGTATGCTAACATTAAAAGGTCAGTTGTGTCAATTACACAGTGTAAGTCAAGTACTTAAAACAGGACAAGTTTCTGATTCTCCTGATTGGAAACTGTCATGAAACCAAGTACAAAATATGGCCTGCCTAACTGCAGAGAAAGCTAGAACTCTAGAGCAGCACCTTACCTCTCAGTAACCTCCTAGTTCCATGCCCAGTTGTTTTAGGTGAAATCTAAAAACACTCTAGGTAGCTAAAGAGGTTAATACAGTTATTAAAATTTTTAAAAATAAAATCAGATACTGCAATAGACCATGCATTTACCCCTGGTGCTCCAAGGTAAAGACATGATCTTGCTATTAGTCTTAGATATAAAAAAAAAGCTCCAAACTCTTCACATATAATAAGAGGAGACCTCTTCCACAAACAGCAGGGCAGCAACAGTGCCAAAATTAAGTTGTGTTCCAACTCAAGGCACCAGAATGTCTTACCACAGTGCCAAGAAAAGCCACTTCAGTGAGAAGTCCTCATGCCCCATTGGGGATTGCAAACCCTGTGTTTAGGAGCATGGAAAGAAGCTGAGAGATTTACAAGAATTAGCAGGACCACATCTTGAGTTTCCTACAACATCCACTTTTTCCAGTGAAGGAGATCTGTGGTACTCTGAGGACTCAACCAAATGCCACTTTATCCAAAACAAAAAGATGTAACATGACACCAGCTTCTAATTAAAGGAATCTTTTCCTGACATACATCTTAGAAAGTTCTTAAACATTCATCTTTCTAGTTTTGCCTTTGGTGTTAGTGCCAACACTGCTGGCTGCCAGCACAGTAGCAACTCAAGGAGGGAAGGGGGCAGGGGACCAATTCTGCTAATATTAGCAATTAGGAGTTTCCTGTAACAGCAGCAGAGCACTCACTGGTGAACAGGTCAGAAATGCAGAAATTTACTTTCTTCTTTTAGACCTGATCAGCCATTATAAGATGCCAAGACAACCTTTATTACCACTGTGACTGCCGGCAGGACTCCCAGAACTGCTGCAGAGCCAACAGTTTAGACTATTACCCAATGAACAAGATCATCCAAAGCTTTCTTTGGCAGAACCCAAATTCCTCCACTTTTGAGCATCCCACTTTTCCCCTGTCCTCATGTAACCACCTGAGCCACTGATCACTAAACATATTTACTTCAAGAATGACAGGTGTTTTTCTTTGACTGCTGCAATTTTTCCTAATCTCCCAAACTGAAAGAAATCTAGTCTTTCCAGATGAACCCATGTACTCCACAAGCTGAAGCACAAAAGGAACTTCTTCAATCAATTTCTACTGTAACAAACACATTCCCTCTGACAAAGAGGAAAATGAAGGAACGAAAAACAAGATTTTGTTCTTACTTTTATTTTCCCACTGGAACAGAGGGATGTAACAGGCAGTAAACTTTTTTTTTTTCTGTCACTTCCTGCTCTTATGGACCAAAGTCTTTCATGCCATATAAACAATAAAACTCCTATCAAGCCTGTAAATAGAGTGGAAGAGATAACAGAAAAAACTATTTAGAATAACCTGGGCTTTTCCCTAATGATATTGACATGCTGAAGACAAACCTCAGTTGTTAAGCACCCCAGATCTTAAACTAAGATTACTTTACAATCTGTGTCCTCAAATCTAACTGCAAAGGAATATACTGAACCCCCATGAACTGAGAAGAACATTTTTTCCCCTAACAAGACACTGGTCAGTATTTTTCCTCTGTTGTACTGTGGGTCTGCTTAGTATTGCAGGTTGACTACAGTGCTACAGTGTTTGTTTCTGAAGTGTCATCCCAAAAAACATGTGTCCTGTTTCCACATGGGTTAATTTTTACTTTCATTTTACCCAGGTTATTCTGTATCACTTCACATAATTTTCCAGGAAGTGGGGAGGGGTCCCTTGCAGGTGGCACAGCATGGCATGGTCAGGTCTTTTCAGGGGTTCTGTGTCGTGATGAGCACGTGAATCATCGGCCTCTCTCCTGTTCATTCTGTATTACTATTGCTGCCCTTAATGTTAATTTTCTTACCTCATTGCTGTTTTCAGTAAATTTATTTTCTCTCAACTCAGGATCTTTTTCTGCTGTGCCTCCAATTCTCCTATCCAGCTGCCATCAGGGAGAGAGCAAGTGGAGCATGGTTTGGAGAGTCTTGGTGAGAACACTTCATTGGGGAGTACCATTCCCAAACCATGACACTATGAAATTAAGCATGATGATAAAGAGCAGAAAACACATCACTGTTTATAATAATCCTTGCTACATGATATGAAACTATGGTGTGCCTATATTTACAAACACTGCAAGCCAACTTTTAATAGTGGGTTAGCCTACTGGAACTCAGAAGACAATGCTTCTTCTCCAGTGGAAAATCCATCCAAGGATCCAATAACATATAATGCAAACTAAGACTGAGCTTGTACTGCCAAGGATCTGCTGTTTGCCTCCACTGGGATGAAGCTATTCCAGCAGGTATACAGCACATGTTAGTTTTGAAAGTCTTCTTAAAAACCAAACACACACAAAAAAACCCAAATGAAACAAAACAAACAAAATAAAAACCCCCAAACAAAAAATAAAACCAAGCACAGCATCCCTCCTCCCACAAAAAAACTCCACTAATCCCCCAACAAAAACAAAACAAAAAAACCCAAAAAAAACCCCCCACCCCCAAAGCAGTACTTGTAACAAAGATTTCGGTATCTTCCCAGGCAGAAGACCCTTAGCCATGTTGGCCAGACCTCAGCTGAGTTTACATGGACAGCCCCAAAAAGGCAGCAGCTGACTACCTGCAAGTTGTTTTAGCAGCAGAGAGCTTAAAGAGTGCTCCAAATTTGGAGACTAGCACAGGGAAACTAATCAAATCTAAATATAAATAGCTCTTTTTACATGGTCAGTATGAGATAAGCTGAGGGAAGGAAGAAACTGGAGGTGTTTCCATTAACTTTCTGGAATAGTTAGTGCACTGGCAATGTATCAGAAGCAGGTCTGCCTGACAGAGTGTGGATGTCAGCTCAGGTCTAACATTTAGGAAACAACTGACAGCAGTGAAAAACACTGGAAAGAAGAAGTCATACTCCTGATTTCTCTCAAAAAGCAATTAGTTAAAACAAAAAAATCCTAACACTACAAGACAAAACCCAAGCCAAAAAACCACATTAGATTTAATATCACTAATCAACAAAATCAGAAAATCCATTTAATTCAATTTTTGCCCTTGCATTCAGACTACACAGAGAACAGATGCAATGGGTGGGATTGACAGAGAGCAGCAATGCTGATCTATCAAGGTCAGCTCCAAGTAACAGACCAGAGATGTCAATATTTTTAGTGAATATGCTACAAATTTCAGCCAGACCAAAGAACCAAACACTGTCACTACCTAGCCTCTACAAACATTTATTTCTAAGCTATCTATAAACTACTGTAGAAATCCACAGCTGAGCTGAACTTCATATCCTGCATAAATCAGCCTCTATCATGACTGTCATGAAGTAAATGTAAAAATAACAGGGTGGAAAAGATACAGACTTCCAGTTTTTGTGGGCTTTTTGTTTAAACAAACTAGTTCAAATCCTGCAATTGTGGCATCTAGCTCTTAAAAATGCATTTCAGGTATTCCAAAAGGAAGAGAGAAAAAAAAAATTGGACACTATAGTTTAATCAAGTTTACCAGCAAGTTGAAATGAAGACTCTACACCACATCTTGAATAGGCCAGCTGGGTGCAAGGAGAGAGGACAAATTCAGAGTCAGCTGAAGAGTCAGCTAAAAGACACAGTAACACATTTTCATCACTGAAAAACCAAACCCACTACAAGTCAGAGCCAAAACAAGGAAGTGTAACAATCTACATCCAGTTTCTGCCTATTCATAGAATTATAGAATCACACATGGTTTGCATTGGAAGTGACCTTAATGACCACTACATTCCAACCCCCCATCATAGGCAGAGACACTTTCCACTAGACCAGGTTGCTAACAAAGAAAAGACAAACCTATTTGATAAATTCAGTCCTTATGAAGAAAAATCTTGTTCATTACATTTTTTTTATTCTGGACATTATGAAGAAAAATCTTGTTAATTACATTTCTTTTATTCTGGACATTAATTACACATTCATTCAGTAGACACATTTATACAAGTCTATTACCCAGCTGTAACACCACCTAGAAATACATATAATTAAGAAGCATCATTTTAAGCAGAACTCTCATTATAAATCCAACACTAAACTGAACATTACCACCATATTTCCAGTTCAGGCTCCCTTTTGGATAAATATTTTTCCAACAGATTCCCTTTCTCTGGGAAACTCTGGGCATGCAATCTGACTGATCAGCTCTAGTCCTGTACTGACATTAGAAGACATCCAAGAAGCAATACCCAGGTAAAACACTGCCTGCTCTGTTTAGATAAGGCCTTATCTTGCTCCAGCCTGTGTTTATCTCTGAAGGTGTGACCTCCCTCCAATATATTTATCTGGCAGCAGAATCATCAGGAGAAAACTATAAAATTTCTTTGGGTCACATCTTTTAATACCAAAGTTGCTGAAAAGCATACTCTGCTTCTAAGTGAAATAAAGGAGAGCAATCATCACCACACCAGACTGAAAAATAAGAATTTGGATTTGAAGGTCTGCCACAAGCCTTCTCAGCAAGGGCACACCACTGCAATCCCCAGCATCAACTTAAAAAATCCTTAAAGCACCATCTGATTTTCAAGTGTTAAAAAATAAACAAACAAAACCAAAATGGAAGTTACAGAATCACACTTGAACTACTCCCCCTTCTATAACTGTGCTCCCTTTGAAAACTCTTACTAATATTTAAAAAGAAAAAACAATTTTATTTCATAAAAAAGTATTTTAAGGCCTTTACTGCAAATTATGATTCTGCAGTATTTTTAGAAACTAAAGGCACATGTCATTTAAATATCTTTAATGCATTTCAAAAGACAGATCAATATACTGATTTACTAATCAAACAGATATTAGATTAAGTCTCATTTTATTTTCCCCACTACCTAGCGAAATAAAAAATCAGGTTTTAGTGCCAAGCACCTTCTCAGAAGGTGCCTATGGGATGTATGGCACTAAGGAATGACAATGATGATGGATTTTGTTATTTATCCTATCACCACACCCAGAATTCTGCAAGCTAAACCAAGTGATTATATGTTCAAAAGTCTCATTTAGTATGTAAGATCACTTCTTCCATCACAAGATAGAGTAACATAAATTCCGTGGGGGGTGGGGATTAAATTAAATAAAATTAAAAAATCAGAGAAATGGCAGCACAAAGTTATCATAACTCCACAAACACAACCTATGTAAACCTCAATGTTCTGGATATAAAACCAAAAGTTATAGAGGGCTGAAAGTAATGCACAAAAATGCAAAAATGGTCTCTAGAAGGATCTGTAGATCTAGGCTAAGTTCAGTTCAAATTGCAGTAACTCAGGGTTTATTAATTTTTAGTAGTCAGCCAAGCAGATGTCACAGCACAAACATCTTGGGCAAAGATATCATCAGGAATATCCTGGAGCTTCCACAGAAGTGGAATATGTCAGAGGGAAGTGACCAAGAACAGTTGGAAATGAGAAGAGAGAAGAAGAGGGGGGAGAAAAAAAAAAAAGGCAGTAGGTTGATGCTGAGCCACATCAGTAGTACTCATGGATTCCCCAGGCACTGTGAAATGGGACAAACAGATAACCAGGACTCAACAGGAGTTTGATGTTCATCCAATAAAGCTGATGGAACAGATCAGTAAACAGGAGACAGGATAATCTAATACATTTAGCAGATTTGGAATATACTCTTAGCATACAATACCTTTGTGGCTGGGAGACCCAAGCAGTACAGGTGCAAAAGCAGGTGTAGGGGAATCAAACAGCCAAGTTTAAAACCAGTGTTCTCAAGGTTTAAGATTTTTATGAGCATTTCACCAAACCTCTCCCAGATTACAGGCACCACCTACTTCCGATCCTCCATCGAAGAGAGATGAAACCTCCACCCTATAGAGGCTCTGCTGTCATCAAAAATCATTCAGCAAGATCCTGCTCAATTCTCCATGGTGAAAGCTAATCCAACCAAGAGGGAGGAGAGAAAAGGGAGCAATAAAACAGTGCACACTGTGCAATTGGAGGCAACTCACCTGCAGCTCCTTACAGCTTCCAATGGAACAGCTCAAACCCAAAATGCAACACTTTGCACAGAGGAGTGGAGTGGAACATCCACCCTCATAATACAGTGTCATGATACAACATTTTAACACTTCAAACATACAAGTAAAACAGTCGCACAACTCCGTATATAGTTTCTGAACTAGAAATTCTGTTACTTGCCATAAGAAAATTTCTATTTCCATGGAGGTCATGAATTCTGTGAGTTGATGAACCCTCCAGCTTTAAGATACAATGGAATTTTTAAACAACTGAGTGGAGGGGAAAGAAAAGAAATAATAAAACCACCTCTTGCTGCCAGCTATTCCATAACCATTTGCTACAAAGGTTTTCAGTCTGTGACCAGAGCCCCGAAGTAGATGGACAAGTAAGAGAGTAGCTCTCCTATGCTCAAAATTTGCTTTGTCAGTTTCTTTGTCCTAAGAAGAGGATTAGTTTTAAAAATAACTTTTTGGACTTGCATGGTCTGGGAAATACCAACAAAACACCAGACTATCCTTTCAAGTGAATAAGAAAAGCATATGTTCTGCATTCCAAGTGAGGCAACCTTTTCGACTGCACAGCCATCAAGATCAAGCAGCCATAAGTTCAACCAAACACCCAGTTCCAACAACTCCACACAGTACGGATAAGACAGAATTTAAAAAAATTATTATTTTTATTTTACTATTTTGAGGAAATCTTACTCTCTTACTCTCTGTGAACACTTGCACTTTTACCAGTAAATTAGGAATGGTAAAGCAAGGCATGTATTTGCATAAGATGAAAAAAAATTTAAGAAATGCATTTCTCAACCGCACAATAATTAGAGGGGGACTTCTCCCCCCACTGTTGATATTTGGCTCTGCATTTCTACAGTCAAGAAACAGGCTGTGAGAATTTCAATAGCAATTAGTAAAACAGATCTGAGAGCGCTCAGCAGGCAGCACTGTTTGTTCCTCCACGGGAAACTTCACTCTGCATGAATGACTCCCACAGCCAGTGAGAGCGATTCACAGAGGTGGAACACCTGGCTCCAGCAGGAAATTGGAATGGCTGAGGTTTTCCTCCAGGCAAAATCCATCTACCCCCAGCCAGACGCTTTGCAGATACTCAACAAACAAGGGGAAAACAGGGAAAAATTTAAATAGAAAAACCGTACATGTTACTTCAACACAAACCTCTGAGAGTTCCAAGATGCAGCTGTACACTCCTACAGGCTGGGCCTCGATAATTGTCAGTTTATGTAGGTTCAGCCACAGCTCCAGTACAACTATGCCAACCAACGGCACCATTTTACCTATGGGGGCACAATCCCCTTTCCCATCCAATTTAAGAGTGAACACAATGCCCAGCTTGTACTGGGTTATGTGTTCAGCTATCTCACGTGGGTGCACACACCTTGCTCTCCTGGCAGCTCACTGGCAGCAGCATGGAGCTGCAGTGGTCGACCCAAAGGTCAGACCACTACCCAATCCCTGGGGCTCTGAGCACATCTCCAAAGGTGTGGCCAAGGTGGGCTTGTGCGAGAAAGCTCCATCCTCCCCTGAGAGCCTCCATGAGGAACCTTGCATATTTCTCCCCAAAGGGCGTGAGAACTGAGCACACTCATCCCCCGTCTTTCCCAGAAACACGGCAGCCAACACAGGGCATGATGTGGGATTGTGACAAAATTTAGGAAAAAAACCAAACCCATGGGAAGCTGCGACCAGGTGGTATTTCTATTCACTGGTCTGCAGAGAGATCACTCCTTCCTTTATTCAGTTCTCTGTTGGTGTTACCCTGGAGAACTTCTCCCTTACTTCTGCAGTGCCCACATGTTAATCTCTCAGAGCAGTTTGTACAGGTTTCCTCTTCTACAAATTTCAGATTACTTACTAATTTTGACTTAAAAACCCTCTTTCTTCAAAATCTCATCGGATGCCTCTACCAGGATTTTTTGCACTGTCCTCACTTTTTCCTTCTTTTCTATTTCCGTATTCTCTTCTACTACTTTGTTCCCTTCAGTTTTTACACAAATATTTTTATTCCGTTTTTTCAAGTTGTGGGTGAAATTCAAATCACAAGCCTCCATCAGACACATAGGGCCAGTGGCAGAAAACACTGTGTCTCTGTCGATCTCATTCTGGAAGTGACAACCAAATTACACTTAGTAAGTGATTCATATCAAACATGGCAAATCCGTGTTTGGAGGTTTCTTTGGTCTTCCTTTCACACTTCCTTGCCCCAATGTTTAGTACATTAACTTTCACCCTGTTCCAACCTAAAGGCTCAAAATGATTACTGAAGTAGCAAGAATCTCATGAATGTAAATATTTGGTCAGGGTTAAATTACCAAGAGAGAATTTCTGCTCAGAGCCTGTAAACCCAAAAAGAAAGAATAAAAAGAAGCCAAGAGTTTAAGAAAACTAGAGCCCAGTGTTAAATTCCTTCATTATAATCAGACACCTGCCTGTTTTTCAGAAATATAAAACACTGCCTGCTTTTCAGAAGCATAAAATAAAGAGGAGAAACCTTTAACATTCAAGTGATATTTAGATGTCACTGTCTTTCAAAAAACACTGTGACTACTGGGTTCTTCGGACTTTTAGAAATTATATTCTTTAATATCAAGACTGGTATCCTCCAAAAAGCTCCATCCAGACTGCCATGATGCCACGTACAGATGTATATGCTGCTTGCACACACTGTATCCAAATGCTCCATCCCAAGGATAGAGGCTGAGCTTCCAATAACAGGTTGACATCTAACCAGTGTCAACTCTGGATCTGTGTTAATGTTTTAGCCATTCACATTAATGAACCAGCTCAGTGAATATCAGAAATTAACCATAAAGGTACTACACTTTTAGCAGTGATTCTGTATATTTCAGTGGAGATTATTCAAAATACTTGAAGAGAGAAAAATGGCAAATACCATGCACAATTGATTTATTTAATAGTTCAGCATAAAAACGCTCTTTCCTTTAAATAAAAGAATTTAAATAAAAGAATTTAAATAAAAGAAATTAAATAAAAGAATTTATATGAAGCAGCATAAAGTTAGATGAATAAAGAAGAAATAAAGAACTAGAACAATCTTTCAAAAGGGGACATTTCAGGATTTTAAAATGCAATTACAGTAAAGCAATTGCTCATGGCCATGCTGAAATGCACGAGGACCTACATTCATACCTTCAGAGCTCCTCACCTCTCACAGCAATGGCCAGTGATCTGCTCTGTCCCTGTTAGTACCTTGAAGGTTCTGTCATCCCAAAAGATGCATTTTTCCTATGACTAACAACAGATACGAAGACCATTAATTCCACATGACTCTATTCACTGCTCAATGACTGCTTCTGACCCAATCTCAAGAGTGCCCTCTGAACAAGTATCATTAACATTTAAACATTTATGGTAAACATTTAAACATTTAAATTTCAGAGGTCTATGAAATTTTAAAATTAAGAAATGGTTATTCCAGACTTTAGTAACTCTGAGTTCTCTAAAAAGTCACCGGCATTTGAAACACCAAAGCTGGTAACACTTGACATATTCCTTTAAGACACAAAACATCCTTCTCAGTCCAGCACCAGTACAGAGAGGGACCAACAATGCCTCTTGGGGATGCCATGTGACAATAAAGCCAGATTTACTAGCCATCAGGCAGTACCAACTTCTCAACAAAGGAGAAAAATCCCATTATAGCACTCCTGCAACTTTTTAATACTGATGGTTAACTGTGAAAGAGCTATTGGTTTTTAGAGTTCATAACCACAAAATTAATTATACTAAGAGGAAGAGAAGAAAAGACTGAACAACAAAAGTATCGTACCAATATCTGAAAGGTTATTTAAATGGCCTGGCTTCAAGGTAGGAATTGCATCCCTCTGTTAATGGAGGGACTACAGATGAAGAGTTGATTAACTCACTTTGCGGAGCCCCTCAAGTATCCTGCAGAATCCATGACTGAGATTATGCTATGTCAATACCTCCTCCTCAGAGTCTTCCTCCTCAATTCTTCACCAAGCCCTCTCACAGCAGTTAAGCCATTGGCTTTGTGTTCTACACAAGAGTGTTAATCCCAGGCAAATAGCAAGAAAAGTGCAACCCAGAAAACAAGGAAGCAGGTAATACCAATAAATTCTTTCACAGAAAGAGAAAAATATCAACTATAGTCAGCAAAACCAGAAGAAAAGGTACTGAGAACAGCATTTTGTGAGGCAGTGATCAGGGACCACAGAGACAACATGCTTTAAATAATGCCACTTAAACTCAACGAGTTAACCCTGAAAAGCCACAACTGCAGACCTCAGTATTTCTTATAGAAGGACATGGTGACCACTGCCAGAAAAAGCAACAGCCACACCACCGAGGGAGCAGAGATGAGTATGAGGTTGTCACTCCAATTAGCATCACCAGCAGGGATACCATGCACTTGTTGGGTACTCAGGTAAAAGCAAACACTTGGTATTGTAGTATCAGGAACTCCCAACAACAGGTAGCATAGATAGAATGAACAGCCACAAACTTTGAAATAAAACCCAAAGACCCATAAAATTTTGAGACACTGTAAAGTGTAGAATGCAAGACTACTTATAATAACCCTTGCTTTTAGGAGTTGGCTGGAAATGGGAGGAGGGAGAGTAGAGGGAGGGGAAAAAACGTTCCCCTGGAAGCACTTTCCAGTGTACCTCACTATTGTTCCACCAGCAAAGGCATCTCAAATTTCACCACTCATAACCTCCAAACCAGTCAGGGTTCCATGCTATGACTTGACTGCCTCCCAAATGCTCCAGAGAATGCAACACTGAGCTGCAGACGTCTATTTTCAATTTCACATGGATTTTCACCATGGAGTTCTGGAATCCTGTGCTCAGGGGTGCCAGGCTCAGTTCTCAGTAGGGTGTTCAAAGGGGTCAGCAGAGGACAAAAAATATGAGAGCCCTGAGAGCTGGTGATGGGCACACAGCGTGGCTTGAGAGCTGTCACATCATGGAAAAGAGCTCAACAATACTCCCTCCTATTTTCTCTCTCCTCTCACTCATGTCCAAGTCCATCTTAGCTCAGGCTATGTCATGTACTCTGTTCCCACATCTGAGAAATATGCGAAGTCATGTTATTTTTTACTCAAAAGGAACTTGCAGCTAGTTCAGAGATTTTGGAACAAGAGACATATTTTCAAAAGAGCATCAATATTCATAATTATGTAAGAATCGCAAGCCATTGTCAGTGAAAAGTCATTCAGTTCTCTCGAATGAAACATCAAATTTCACATTAAAATTTGATAATGTCAATACAAATGGATAACAAGTAGTTATTACTGCCTTTAATCTGCCACTGTTCACTCAACTCAAACAAGTTAACATCTACACAATCAATGGCTCAAAATCTAACAAAATGTCTGTATCCAGGGAGCTAGAAATATCATTACTTAGGTTTTATCAGTCATCTCTTTTAGTTTCAAATTGAGTTTTCAGTAAATGAAAAATTTAAATTTAAAAATTAAAATGTAATTTTTAACAAAATAGCTTGAAGAAGAAAATTAATATTACTCAAAAGCATTTAACGATTTTGTAGCTTTAGTAGAAACCATTGCACAGTCAGAGGAACTAAAGCATTAATCACATCATTGCTGCATGTACATTCCCTGCCCTTTCAATTCTCACACACGCCACTGGGTCACACTCCACGACCAAAGCAGGACCTTTATTGATCCCCAATAATCTTATCAAGATCCCTAAAAAAAAGAAAGGACCAGACAATCTGGAAAAAGCCCCATAGATCCATAACTATTGAGCTTGGTCAGCAGGAACAGACATGCTTCAGACAGGAACATTCAGTATTCTTTGAGCTTACAGACACATGGGAAGACAAAGCTGTTCTCAAAACATCCTGCAGAAGTCAGCTGTACATTTTTCATTGAAAACCAGTAGGAAACAGTTCGACTTTAGGTTGTATTTCAGTGGGCAGCATTGCCCACATCACTCCATCTCACATAGTTTGTTTGAGAACAAACCTTTCTCGAAACCAAACACATTGAACCCGACCAGGGAATACTTTGGAAATACTTTGGAAAACCCAGCCACAAAAACTGAGTTGAAAACACTGCAGTGCAAACAACGCATGAGTGAAAAATCATCACCTGGGATTCTGACTTCCCAAGTCTGTCACTCCTGGTGTCACAAGGTTGCAACATCCCACTTCCATCACTACTGACCTAAGGCAGTCTTCCTCATTTTAGATCACACTATAGGAGCTCATCCCACACAAAAAGGCACGAGGACCATCATCACTATGATTGTACTGTTTTTATTGTTTTGAATATAATAGTCTCTCTTGCACCTCTGAGACGCTCCAAGACCAAATACATTCTGCAGTCCCAACTTTGTCCTACATCATCACCTCAGCCAATGTTGGGAGGTGGGCAGAGACCCACAAGAACTGTGTTGGTCAATATTTCTGTACCATTCGTATAGTACACTGGATTTCCTTAAGGAAAGGGCAACCTAATATCAACTTCATCCTTCTTCCCTGCCTCTGTGGAATATACCTGCTAGGCCCTAGATCTGCACACTCGGCCAGAGACAAAGGTCTTTAAGTCCGGCTTCACTTTCAGCAGTTTTAGACACACATTTAAATGCAAGAAGCTGCGCCAAATGAGACCGGACAACAGCAATTCCAGCCCCATTCAAGAATGATTCCAGACAGGACTGTGCAAGCAGGGCACATCAGAACCACAAGAGCAAGAAAGATCTACAGATTTCCTAACAGAGCAGGGGGCGGCAAACATGGGCATATCAACTACTGCAGGCTCCAAGCCATGTGGGAGGACCAGTCTCTAAAAATTAATGTATTGAAGACTGGTACCTAAGGAGGTGCCAGAAGTCAAATTGCCTGGATATCTCTGGATCCAGGGCAGGTGGGGAACTTCAGCAGCTCTGCAACGCACCATAATCTTTTCTAGGTTGCTCAGCTTTTACCTACCCAAGAAGCAGGGCAGAAAACTTCCGTTATTTAAAAATAAGAATTTATTTCTTTAAAAATAAGGAGTTTCTTCAAAAATAAAAGGAGTTCCTTCAAACTCAGTCTCATTTTTATTATTTTTCTTTAGTGTCATTTAGGTAAGAACACATACAATATAAAGGACTGGGTCACAAGTGAGTTAAATGAGGAACAACCCAGCTTGTTTAGTTCAAGGGATATTATAAACACAGATCTGGTAGAGAGAATATGAACTCTAAAACATCCTCCCAGCATTGTGAAAAACAGCTTTCTATAAAAGATAAACTTCTAAAGAATGCAAGAATACTTCTATCAGTGTATTGGTTACCATACATAACCCCTTCCATTCTGCATGCTTCTCAAAAAAACCAGCTCTGGTCATTAACAATTGCCAATAGTCTCTCTCATTCCTTGGTGCTGCTGCGTATCAGGCACTGCAAGATTCTTTTATGTTGCAGAGCTATTTTCCTTTGTGTTAAAATTCCCTAATGCTTGCAATGGAACTAAGGTAGACTATATCCCTTTAACATAGTTAAACCACTCCTAATATTTGGAATGGAAAATGTGACATAGGTACTGAGGTTTAAAAAACAGCTACGATGCATGTGACCAGTTTTCTAAACATGAATCTCATAAGGGGTTTTAGGGCTTCCCCACCCCCTTTTTTTTTTTTTGTTTTGTTTTGTTTTTCCCTTCTTCCCCACCCCCCAATGAGAATTTTTTTTACAGAGTTTTACAGAGACAGCCAGCTAAACACAACAGACCATTATGGTTAAGAGATTTCCTAATTTGCAACTGGAAATCGTTTACATTTTGAGTACTAAGAGTTCCAAAAGGTCTTTAAAAAGAAGAGAGGAAAAAAACCTCAGCATTTCATAAGTGCCTAAATATGGATTGGAAGGAAATAAATTTAATCTAATACAGAAAATAGCAGTTATACTGAAATGAATGTTTAACAGAACTGGTTTTGTGTGGTTTTCGGAGAACTAAAAATATATTTACACAACGCAGTGCTGCATTTACTCAAACATGGATTCCCGGGCCATTGTGAGCCGCACAGGGACGCCAGGTCCGGGCTGGGTGTGCGGGGACAGCTCGGGGTGAGCCCGCAGCTGGCGCTTGGGAGGCCGTGAGGAGCGCAGCCAGCGCCGCTGCGGGTCCAGCCTGAGGAGGGCGGGCCGGCCCCGCGGGCGATGGGTTTGCATCAGAACCGCTCCACCCGCTCGCGGGGGCAGAGAACGAAAAGAAAAAAAATCAGTTAAAGAAAGAAAGTTAGTTGATGGCGCCCTTCGGTCCGTGCAGGCTGCTCCGCTGCGCCCCCCGCTTCCCCCGGCGGAGCAGCCCGACCCCCGGGCTCCCGCCGAGGCGCGGGCGGAGCGGGGCCCTGGCCCCAGCAGAGCCGGCGGGACCGCGCGAGGCAGCGCCCGCCCGCCGGCCGGCGGCTGGAGGGCAGAGCAGGGGAGGGAAGCGGCGGCGGGGCCCCGCACACCTGGAGCGGAGCAGGCCCGGGACCCAGCCCCGCTCGCACCGCAGAGACCCCACGGCCCGCCGGGACCCCCGCGCCGCCTCGCTCCCGGCCCGGCTCCCCGCGGCTGCCGCAACCTCCACCGACAGCTCGGCGGGCCAGCGCAAGGCTGTCTCGGAATTGCGGCCAGGGTGCGGGGGGCTGGGCGTAGCCTTACCCTCCGGCTCCATCTGCTCCCGCCGCCGCGCTCCGGCGCTCCCTGAGCCGCTGCGCGCTGAGCTGGGCCGGGCGGTTACAAAGGAGGCCGCCGTGCGAGGGGGGTGGGTTTCCTCTCCCTCCCACTGCAGCTGCATCGCGCCATGAGGCGCCGCCAGCGGGACGCGGCGCCCCTGAAGGCGGCGGAGACGGGATGTGCCCCCGCCCCGGCCGGCCCAGGCGGCAGCGGGACACGACGGAGGGGCCGCCCCGGCTGCCGGGGGACCAGGTGCTGCTCCAGGCCGGGGGAAAAAAGGGCGCACCCGCCGGGGCTGGCCCCTCCCAAGGGCCGGGAGCGGGGGCCAAGGGGAGGGGGAGCACACCTTTCCTGCCTCCTGCCCGCCGGGCCCTGGGCAAGCAGCGCCTGCCCTGGCTCCCGGGCAGTGCTACGAAGAGCTCCCGCTGAGCCAGGCAGCTCCTCGGCTCACCGCCGGCATCCCACTCCCCTGAGCGAACCGCTGGGCTCCAGCATGCAGCTGCAGGGAGCAAGGGCCGCCCAAGCTCATCACCTTCCGCATGCCATAGAGAAGGTGTTTACGGGTCCCTTCGGTAAGAAAGAGGACGAACCCAGGGCAAAGCTCAAAATCACGTCACA
Source organism: Catharus ustulatus (assembly GCF_009819885.2). Taxonomy (NCBI): domain Eukaryota; kingdom Metazoa; phylum Chordata; class Aves; order Passeriformes; family Turdidae; genus Catharus; species Catharus ustulatus. The sequence continues at coordinate 19,992,991 of NC_046233.1, read as the reverse complement.
AGCAATAGAAAGGGACACCTTAAGGCTACAGACTCTACACCGGCTGCTGCCCCTGGAGCCAAAAGCTTCTCAGTGCAGCTGCTGGGGGCGGCTGAGGCCCAGGAGAGATCCCGGGCTGTGCATGGCTTCTCTGACTGACCTGTTCTTCCATGTACGTGTCAAAGAGCAATTCAGATATGAATTTTGTCTGAGGGGACTAAACCCTGCCAGCCTCTTCCCACCTCTCAGAACCATTCCAAGAAACAAGAGCTTCTTAAATAGTCAGACCCGAAGGCCCACCTGACCCACTGCTCTGTGCCTGGACAGGGAGTAGGACGCTGTAGGTGGGAGGGATTGCAGCAGAGCTGGAGGGTGATGCTCTCTTTTGTAGCCTTCGTGAAGTGCTCCTTCCACAGAGGTAAAACACTGAGGTGAGGCACATGTTTAAAGGAGAGCTTTCTGAGATTTAAGATCCCAGCTTCTCATCACAAGGAGTAAATATACAGAAAAAACCAGAAGTACCTATCAAGCAATCCATATTTGAAAGCACAAAGACACGTAAAATGGTCTTCACAAAGGCATTTACGTTCAGGAAAAAACAGCAAAACAATAAAGTGATAAGTTATCTGTGTTGGGCTTTAGTCTATTTTTTATTACCCAGTAGTTCATCATTGCTCTTTACCTTCCCTCTGAAATATCCAGTGTTGATGCAGGCATCAGTGTGGAAATATACCATGGAGCACTTCAATAGTGTGGTGGAGTGGAAACGCTGTTTTGCAGTGACATTCCCAAAATTAATTTTTGTGGACTAATCATTCAGAATAAAAGAAGTAGCTGTTCATGTATTCATGGATCAACTCCATGAATAGGGTCTAGATAAACCAGAGTAAGAAAGGAGATTTATCAGTGATGAACCAATCTGGATTTCTTGTCACTTTGAAAATCCAACCTGTTACTTTCAAAATCCTACCTTAAAGCATGAATATACATACACAAATTCAATACACAATGAATGATTTCAGACATTTATTGCTGTAAAAATGGATATGACTCTCTTAGATTAGTCCTGTCCTTTAGGACAATGAGGTGGGTCTTCTCTACAGCATTTTCACCGGAACAGATCCAAGCTCACCAGTTATTGCTGCATGGTTATCAGGTATAAGGGAGATTCAGCAGCAGAAACAAACTTACAAATTTTTGGAAATTTCCCAGTTTCTTTGCTCTCATGAAAGCAAGGTGCATACTATATAAAGTGTGAAGCAGAGTCAAGCTTTATTTTAAGCATTTAAACTTGTTAAATATAGTGCCAGAACACCAAATAACCAGCATCTATTTATTTCCTGTCCAGTTCTTTCCCATCCTAGCCAGCATTTTGGTTTGGTTTTTTAGGTTGTTTTTTTTCTAGAGAACTGGACCATTTTTCATTTTAGGCACTCAGTATCTACAGTCTGGTCATCTGCAGCATTTAGTTTGTGTCTGAGCAGAATCAGTTAAGTTATTCTGGAGTGAGTTAACAATTTAAGCAAGTTGTAGCTTTTGACCAACAAAATTGGAACAGAGGGCCAGTGTCAGTTTCTTTACATCTGGGAAATAAGCCATGTCCCCAGCCAAGGTAAATCCTGTGCAGTCAAAGAGAAGTTTCAGCAGAGAAGCAACAAATCAAAAGAAGGGTTCTGCTTTGCAGCTCTGCTAGGGATTGGAAGGAATAAAAGCTAAGAAAAGGTGGTCTGACACTACCAGCAAAAGAGCAAAACAGTGTAGATTTGGGAAGACAAAAGAAATTACTGGGGCACCCCTGAATAATGGAACTTTCTTCCCACCTGAATTGAGAGGCATGCAATCCTTTTTAAAACTATGAGGAACAAAATGATCCTGGAATCATTTACAGCACAGTTTGTGACTCTTGAGTAACAAGAATGGGATGCCACCTTTCAATGAGTTGCAGGCAGTAGATATATATCCAACTCTGCAAAAGCCCTTTTCTAATAACCTCAGGTACCTGAGTTGTTTCCCTTCATGTGTTATGAAGGAAGCCATAAAAGAAACAAGTCAGCCTTGTCAATATTTCTGTCATTTCTAGCATTCACAGTGTGTCTCAAAGAAGTTGAAGAAGATTAGAAACTGGTTGGAAACCTGCGATGAGCTGGACCTTGCTGAGCACCTGAAGGTCTTCATTTTATTAAATCTTAGCTGTGAATTCTACTTTGTGCCCAGTAGAATTAACTACTTTAAGCTTTGAAGCACTGGGCAATGTCCATTAAACATGGTCATTATCTTGGGCTGGTTTTAATTGTTTTCACTCCCTTGGTATCTAATGCACATGTGTGCAAGGGTAAGAGTAAAGGGCCAATAAATGCAGTGTGAGTGGTTAGCAGAGTTCATACAAATATTCTTTCTCTCCAAAAATAAAGAAGTTGCCTGTCATATTGCATTAAAATTCTATTACGAGATGAGCTCTTTCAATACAAAGTAATTCTCCTTCATGGTAGGCTTTGCAGTTCAATGAGGACTACCACTACAGGTCCAGGAAAGATAGATTTAATGAGGGTAAGAATAACACCTTCTAGATTTAATGAGACATTGGAGACCAAAAAGCCAAGGCTTTGCAAATACATGGGGTTTGTCGGACAGGCTTTTCCTGTAGGAGATGCATGTCATATTTTGTTCCGGATCACGTAATCCTTGGGGTGACCCTCATGTGCTTTTGCCATCATATGACACTCTATGGCATACACAGAGTTCCTTTGTGCACAGAGTTCTTATTTATAAATCTTGGAATTTTGAATGGAGATTTTTCCTTTCTGAAAAGACTACAGTAATTTTACAATTATAAGCCGCGCTGACTATAAGCCGCATCTCCAGGTGTTGGCAACTTTTCATTCTTTGTCCATACATAAGCCGCACCTGATTATAAGACACACATTACAATACAGAGTGTGATAAAAGGTGTCTATTCTATCACCATCTGTTGAGGGTGGGGCAGTGATCCTTATCTCAACGGCAGATACTCTGCTAATGGGCCATCCATTGAAACCAGGCGGGGCATTGTTCTTTATCTTTTCACAACCCATCCTTCCTCCAGGGAGGCATTTTCTGCTAATGGCCCATTGAGTCCCACTGTGGGACTGATAAAATTACTGCATCCCATTGGAAGTTGCTCCAGCCAGGGGGAAGAGCCCAACATTTCATACCAAAATAGAAACAGAGGTTTTGGGACACTAAGGGAGCCCCTTTCTCCACCGGACTCAAGAGGAAAACTGGATTTCTCCACATCACCACTGAACCTCCAGAGGGAAACAACACCTTCTACAGGAGCACTGCTCCAACTGAATCACATCTGTCACTGCAAGAGGATGCAGCCACCATTTAATGGGACTGCTACCAACAACCTGCCTGACGGGGTGTCAGGTTGTACTCTGACTTTGTCAGGGTTTGGAGTTTGTTTCTTTGTAGTACTCTATTTCTATTTTAATTTTCCTAGAAAAGAACTGTTATTCCTAATTCCCATATTTTTGCCTGAGAGCCCCTTGATTTCAAAATTATAATAATTTGGAAGGAGGGGGTTTACATTCTCCGTTTCAAAGAGAAGCTCCTGCCTTTCTCAGCAGACACCTGTCCTCCAAACTAAAACAGCAACTTTTCATTCTTTGTCCATATATAAGCCGCACCTGATTATAAGCCGTACGTCTGGGTTTGGACCAAAATTTTAGTCAAAATGATGCGGCTTATAATCGTGAAATTAGTGTTTTCATGTGAAAAGGAAGACTTAAAGATTACTGTGACATCTTCTGAGTATTTGTCCAATCTCATTCTCATGAATTTGTAGCTGGGCTTTTGCACTTGCAGATAAAGCAGAACTGCTTTATTTCTCATTCACAATGAGATTAAACCAGCAAATGCAATAAAAACAAATTTTATGGCAGCAATGAAATTTATTCTGTTGTTTTTAAATTTGGAAAAAAAAAAGGTCAGAAAGAAATGATTGATCAAAGGTAGTTTTTAAAGGCAAAACCATACGGTGTTGGGAGTGGGGGAGGTGGTTTAAATTACAATAATTTCACGACTATAAGGTGCACCTTAAATTCTAAAATTTGATCAAAACCCGGAAGTGCACCTTATAATCACATGCGCCTTATATATGGAAAAAGTTTGGAAATCTACCATTAACTGACACTGCGCCGCACCTTTCCCAAGCAAAAATGGGTTGAAATTTATTTGCCTACGCTGTTTAGACTACGGGATTGTTTGGGTGTGGCGATTTAGACGAATCGCATATTTCTGACCACGATAAACCAGAGAAAAGCTTCTTGCCTACCCATGGGTGAAGGCGTTACTGATGGTGGGTGTTAACGGGGAGAGTGACTTTGAAATGGCTCCACAAAGCAGACTTTCTTACTGTGCAGATTTTAAATTGGAAGCAATCAACCATACAAAAGAACATGGAAATAGATCTGCAGCTAGAGAATTCAACATTAATGAGTCCATGGTGCGCAAGTGGAGAAAGCAAGATGACCTCCGTCTTGCAAAGAAGATGAAGAAAGGTTTCCACGGCAATAAAGCAAGATGGACACAACTAGAAGACAGACTCGACCATTGGATTTCCAAACAAAGAGCAGCTGGCAGAAGCTTCTTAACTGTTGCTATTCGGATAAAAGCCAAAGTGATGGCAAATGAAATGGATATCAATGACTTTAAAGCAGGGCCTTCTGGGTGCTTCTGTTTCATGAAACGACAGCAGCTCTCTATCCATACACAGGCAACGGTTTCTCAGCAGTTGCCAGCGGATTATGAAGAAAAGTTGGCCAACTTCCGGAGTTACTGCAAAAGCAAGATCTCTGAAAAAAATATACAGCCAGACCACATCATCAACATGGATGAAGTCCCCCTCACCTTTGATATGCCACTGAACCGAACTGTCGAGAGTACCGAAACTGATGACTCTGACCATGAAGATACGGGCAATACGGGTTCGGGTTTGCTGGATGTCGCCACAGCCCAATTGATGATTTCCGATACGGGGGATGAAGAGTTCGAAGGTTTCATGGAAGATGAATAGAGCCGACTGAAAAATAAAGCTGTTTAAAAGTTTAATAAAAGTGAGTGATTTTTCTCTGTATTGTTTTTAGTGTTTTGATTCTTTTTAGGCTATGTTTAAAGGCTACACTGACCCGTGAAAAATGTTTGCAAATTGAGCACCTGCCAGTAAACCCCGCGATCACGCAATTCCATTAGTAATTTGTTTGTTTGTGAAAGTTGCGCGCGAATCCTCATTGCAAAAAAGAAGTGCACCTTATAATCTGGTGTGCCTTATATATGGAAAAAGTTTGGAAATTCACCGTTAACTGACACTGCACCTTATAATCCGGTACACTTTACAGTCATGAAATTACTGTATATCTTAGGCAAAAGCAAGTCTACTCCATATTCACCAATCCCACTTACCACAGCAGCTAAGAATCCAGAGGGAAAAAACCCATAGAACAATATACAGAAATAAGGAACTGCAGATGAAGGTAAACCAGCCCTTTATTTGGGACACAGGTCCTGTGGCAGCTTTTAAACTCTGGCATGAGATTTTTATAGCAGAGTGGAGTAGTATTTTAGTTGCATATAATGAAGTAGTTGAACTTAAATATTTACGTGATCCTGTGGTTCTGTTACTAATTGGCAACTTTGTGAAAGTTGCACGCGGATCCTCGCTGCGAACGGAAGTGCGGCTTAATAATCTGGTGCGGCTTTTTTATGGACAAAGAACGAAGTGTTGCCGACACCCAGACCTGTGGCTTATAATCAGGTGCGTCTTGTAATTGTGAAATTACTGTAATCGTCTTGCCATCGCTTAAAACAAACAAACAAAACAAAAAAACCCTGCAAGGGTGGTGGTTTCATTTACTTCCATCTCTGGGGTATAAAATGAGGGTGGATCATTAAGGGACTCTTAATATGCTGACCAGAAAGGCTACACTTGATGTGTGACTGTCTATCCTCACCAGAGAGGATGATGAGGAGAAGATGTTGCTGACCACTAGCTAACAGCCAACATGTGTGACAGATAGCAGAATCCTCACCTGAGAGTGGCTGTCTCTCTGTTTACTGGCTGTTATCAGAATACCAGGGCAGAAGTCATGACAGAGCACAGTACTGTTACAGAAACCTCTGTGTATAGATTAGGCTCTGTTTACTGTGGGTTTGCATTTATATTTTTAGATTAATTAAAGCTTTAGACTTGTCAGATGTGCGCATTAATTTGCAGAAGTGGGGGTGAACAGTGACCCAGAAGATCCTCTCAGCTTCCATGTTCATAATTTATTCTTGTACCGTATTATAAAGTAAATGAGGAGCTACAGGTTGTCACCATTCAATTAAACACTTTTAAACAACACTGACTTTTGCATTACCTTCAAAAAGAAGATGTGTTTTATCAATTGAATCATGTATCAGGGGTGATGCACTTCACAATCAATGACTTTCAGGAATCCCATTATTCAAAAGGAAAAATCACAGAGGTACCCAAGTGCTTTTAAAAATGAGCAGGATTAGAGTTAAGTCCTTTCAGAAATTAAATAATCTAAAGAGCATTGCAGATTTTACCCAAGATTTTCAGTACCCTGCAATGGGCCAAACAGAGATTGTCAGATTGCTGCTTTGATTAGAAAGGTATAAAAACTGGAATCTCTGTCAAACAGGAGAGGGAAATACTGTTTTTTCCTGGGCACCACTAGATTAGAAATTTAGTCCAGAAATGTTGACTTCTAATACGTGCCACAATGGTCTGGCAGACATAAGGTATCGCTTTTAAACCGAAAGAGGGAATTCCAGCACCTGATTTTTGTCATCTTTGTCATTGTTAATCTGGGTTCAGAAACAAACATTGACTCATTTTGAATCCTGGTAAAAGAGTTCTCATCTTCTTTTTTTTTTTTTTTTTTTTTTTTTTTTTTTTTTTTTTTTTTGGTCATTCCACATACATTTCATCAACTATGGAATTACTCCATTACTTAAGGGTGACTCAGCAAATTAGCTAAAGCCCAAATATTTAGTAAAACTTTACTCTGAAAAAAAAACAAAACAAAATGGTTAGTACAGTATTTCTGCAATCTATTATTAAATTATCCAGAATACAGATGTATGTTTTTTAAAAACAGATTCTCTGTGACTCTTCATGAAACTACAGTAAATTCATGAATACAAGCCGCACTGAGTATAAGCCGCATCTCTGGGTGTTGGCAAATATTTCGGGTTTTGTCCATAGATAAGCCGCACACGAATATAAGCCGCTCTGTCGTTCGCAGCGAGGACCCGCGTGAAATTAGTAACAGAACCGCGGGAGGGCAGGGTTTACTGGCTGAGCTAAGGCTGTGCAGGCTCGGCCCGCTAGGGGCCGCTGACGGGGCCAGGTGGCCCAGCCCGGTGCTGCCGCTCGGGGCCGGCCGCCGCTGCCCCTGGGCTCGGTCACCCCGGGTCGGCGCTGCCCCGCGGTGGCAGGCAGGGACGGAGCTTCCCCTGCTCCTACGGCAGCGGCGGCGGGCAGGGACGGAGCTTTCCCGCGCCCGTGGCGCCGGCGGCGGGCGCGGACAAAGCACCCCGCCTCCTCCCCGAGCCGCGGCAATGGCGGTGCGCGCTTCCCGCCCCCCCCCAAGCCGCGGCAATGGCGGCGCGGGGCTCCCGCCGGCTCCCCGAGCCGCGGCAATGGCGGCGCGCACTTCCCTCCCCCTCCCCGGGCCGCAGAAATGGCGGCGCGGGGCTCCCGCCGGCTCCCCGAGCCGCAGCAATGGCGGCGCGCGCTTCCCGCCCCCCCCGGGCCGCAGCAATGGCGGCGCGGCCCCCCCGCGTCCTCCCCGAGCCGCGGCAATGGCGGCGCGGCCCCCCCGCGTCCTCCCCGAGCCGCGGCAATGGCGGCGCGGCCCCCCCGCGTCCTCCCCGAGCCGCAGCAATGGCGGCGCGGCTCCCCCCCTCCTCCCCGGGCCGCGGCAATGGTGGCGCCCCCCCCCCCTCCTCCCCTGGGCTGCAGCAGAGGAGGAAAGAGAGCTCTCCCGCCTCTCTCCCCGCCCCCCCGTGCTGCCTGCAGGGAGCCAGGGCAACACGGTAACACTGTAACAATTGCGAAATGCTGGCTTTTACTGGCCGGTGCTTGGCTCGGCACTCTGGCTGGCACGTCTGGGGTTGTAAATGTCAGAAAATTATTAATATATTAGCCGCACCCGACTATTAGCCGCACTTCCGGGTTTCCACCAAAATTTTTGTCAAATTGCTGCGGCTTGTATTCGTGAAATTACTGTACTCAAAGGTTCTCATAAAGTTTCACATGAGCTATCATCAATTGCTCTACGCACAGACCTGGATGGTCTATGTGTTACCAGGATCTTGGCAATTGCAAGAGTGTCATGAGTTACTCCTGTAGCCCTCAGAGCTTCCCTTGCAGTCACATGTGCTACAGCCCAGGGTGGTCATCACAGTCCTGCCCAGCCTGAGCTGGGCTTAGCAGAGTCATAAAGCAGATGAAAAGGGAAAGGTCTACATACAGCTCCTGCCCTGCAATGACATGCCTGTTTTCTGTCACATGAGAGATCTCATGTCACATCTATACTCAGGAAAGCAGGTAAGTAAACCTCATTTATTAAAGCACAGGCAGTTTGCATCGCCCGTCTTCAAGGAGTCAGTGAGCCAACCCTTGCACAGAATGTATTGGGTATGATGGATCAGCAAAAACACCTCAGGCAACTTTTTCCAAAAAAGGTTTTTAAAATCACAGAATTATAGAATGGTTTGCATCAGAAATAATCTTAAAGATCATCTAATTCCAACCCCCATAAATATATATATATTTATATACACACACACATATAATTATATAAAGCCTGAACTTCCTTGAAAGTCAGAATCTGAGTGGCTTTTTAACCAAAGCACTTTTATTTCTAGATATTTATCCCCTGAAATATATACTAGATTTAGTTTTTACCTTGTGCAGACATTTTGGATATACTTAACAGGTAGGAGATGTTAAACTACTTGTTTGTCTTCATACCTGTATTTTATTAGCTGTCGCTATGATGAGCAAAGGCACGCTTTAAGTAGTGTGGTCTTAACTAGCAATCCATTTGTGAGGCTTAAATACTTTTCCACCAGAAGCAACTGTTTCACCACATGATTTCGCTCACAAGTTAAAAAATACAATTGGAGATGAACTGCAGATTCAAGAGTGGAGTTTCTGGTGGAGTACCTTCAAATCTCTGACAGAAATCAAATCTTTCCAGGAGTGCTATTAGCCTTTAATCGCTGATTAATTAATATAATTATTTACTACTTTTCACATAGCAGGTTGATCTGCTTGTGAGAAATTACACCAATTTTAGCAGGTATGCCACTGGGACTAATTACTGTAGTTTCCACATCAGCTCTTGGCAGCAAAACTTCCTAAACTAATGAAACTAGACATGTATGTGGCATCTATGTGGCCATGCTATCCATTACATGAGATTTTTGATTTATTGCAGTAGTTTTACCTTTGTTCCTCTCTGTGCAACAGGATGATGTTTGCTGCATGACCCTTGGCACTGCCTGCCAAGTTTCTTACCTTTCACAAAGCCCTCCTGCAAACTGGCAGTGCCAGTGAGTGGTGAGCTGAGAATGTGCAGAAGTACTTACAGGTAGCCACATCTCCCAGGCTGGCCACTGGCTGCTGGACTCAGCTGGGATGAAACCTTGGCCATGCTGATTTGAAGCAGTGCTCTCAGACTCAGGGTTATGGATGGGGAAAGGTGCAGACCAAACTCTGGCTGATTGCCAACCACTCTGTCAAATCTGTGACATAGCACACACCTGAAGACAGCTTTTGCTGCCCCAACCCGTTCCTGCTAGGCATTGAAATAAACAAGCAGGGCAAGTTCTATGCACAACAGATCCTGCACAAGCCCAGAATAGTTATGTGACACACAGACAAGTCAGGAAGTGAACTGCATTACCAGGGCAAACAAAAAAAAAAGGGGAAAAATAAAAACTTCACAATTGTGGTTCCATTTATTGCCTGTCACGTGACTCAGGGTAATCACTTGCAGCACTGGTAGCCATTCATAAAGCTTCATACTCCTGAGCTGCCAAGCCAGTGACTCACTGAAAGAGCAAGAAATACATTCAAGGTGAGTTGTACAAAACCATGGGTAACTATGGCAAATCTGAACAAAAGGGAGAAGTGCAGGGGTGAAGGGGAGAATTCTTGAGACAAGTCAAATATTTTATTGTGGAAGAAGTGTGACCAGCTTTGATCTGCTCTCAGCTCCCATATTCCTTGAAGCAGCAGAGGGTCCTGTGAGCTGATGAGCCCTGCTGCCTGGCTTTGTCTGGCCCTGTTTGGCCCTGCCTGGCTCTGTCTGGCCATTTGGCTCTGTCAGGCCCTGCCAGGCTTTGTCTGGCCCTCCCTGGCTCTGTCTGGCAGTGCCATCTTGTGTTCTCTGCCAGAACTGTTCCCTGATCACACACAGCTGCCAGTAACTGTATTCTGCATGTTCTGGCATAAGGGTCATATCCCTTTTACGTTTCTTATTATTTTTCAACTCCCACCATGGATTCTCCTCCCTTCATGTAGACCACAGTCAATGTTATTTCTCCGAGCTGACCTCCAAAGGGAGTTGCTCTGGACATTCAGCAATTATGTGTACTGGTGAGAGCTGGTAGCTGGGAATTCTGTCCCTATGGAGAAAGACAAAAACACAAGGAACTTACAGTAATTTCACGATTATAAGCTGCACCATTTTGACTAAAATTTTGGTCCGAACCCAAAGTGCGGCTTATAATCAGGTGCGGCTTATACATGGACAAAGAATGAAAAGTTGCTGTTTTAGTTTGGAGGACAGGTGTCTGCTGAGAAAGGCAGGAACTTCTCTTTGAAATGGAGAATGTAAACCCCCTCCCTCCAAATTATTATAATTTGGAAATCAAGGGGCTTTCAGGCAAAAATATGGGAATTAGGAATAACAGTTCTTTTATAGGGAAATCAAAATAGAAATAGAGTACTACAAAGAAACAAACTCCAAACCCTGACAAAATCAGAGTACAACCTGACACCCCGTCAGGCAGGTTGTTGGTAGCAGTCCCATTCAATGGTGGTTGCATCCTCCTGCAGTGACAGATGTGGCTCAGTTGGAGCAGTGCTCCTGTACAAGGTGCAGTTTCCCTCCACAGGTCCAGTGGTGACGTGGAGAAATTCGGTTTTCCACTGGAGTCCAGTGGAGAAAGGGGCTCCCTTAGTGTCCCAAAACCTCTGTTTTTATCTTGGTAAGAAATGTTGGGCTCTTCCCCCTGGCTGGAGCAACTTCCAATGAGATGCAGTAATTTTATCAGTCCCACAGTGGGACTCAATGGGCCATTAGCAGAAAATGCCTCCCTGGAGGAAGGATGGTTTGTGAAAAGATAAAGAACAATGGCCCGCCTGGTTTCAATGGATGGCCCATTAGCAGATTATCTGCCATTGAGATAAAGATCACTGTCCCCACCCTCAACAGATGGTGATCAATATAATTAGAAATAACTGTCATAGTTAGGAGCAGTCTCACCACCAGAAATTAAGGGGAAAATGTTCGTTAGTACGGAATTGCCAAATTGAATGTTTTCCCTAAATTTGAGTTAGCATATATCTGAATGATGAGACAATGTTGAACTGAAAATTTTGTATAAAAAATACGGAGTAAGGTTTTGTGAAGATATAGAAGAAACTACATCAAGCAATATGAAGAAGTCTATAGTTAAATGTATTGTTTCTTATTCTTTCCTTAAACTTAATAATAGAGAATTGTAATTCCTCAAATAGATGACCATTTGAAAAGTAGAAATGATCAATTAAAAAAAAAAGATTAAAAAATGCTATTATTGAGAATGGATCATATAATTGCTAGTGAGAATCTATTTTTAAGAGTTTTGCTCTTTTAACTTTTTTTCCTCTTATGATTGCTTTAAAACCATATACTAAATCATCAGGATGACAGCTTCTCCTGCCTGTTAAGCCTGCTACAATATTTTAGCCCAGGACATTCACAGCCCAAATGTCTAACGGCTGACATTTATTTTAAAAATAACATCAGAGATGCTTCAAACATATAAAATTGTTCAAAACTCTTGCAACATAAAGAGAATCAGACAGGTACATGTTTGGCCTACACAGAGTGTCCTTCTCATGACACTTGATTCAGCCAAAAGCCACAGTATTTGGGGATTCTGCTCTGAAAGTAATTTTCAGCTTAATTAAATTCTTATTCTCATGAGACTGGTGGAGGTCTGGACAGGCACTAACTCACTTCAGCCTGCCTGAAACTCACCTCATCTACATGTACCCAACTCAAGTTTTGCCCAGGTATGTAACTTTCACCTGCAAGTAACACATTACATACATTGTCCTAGTTAGGTATTAGTATAGATTTGGTCTAAATTTTAATTTTTTTCTCAGATTTTCTCCAGCACAGTCACAAAACTGAGCTTTCATTACACTGTTCCCACTCAGTTCCCACCTTTGCTACAGAAGTACTCTAATATCTAGAACCAGATTCAGCTTCTTAGTTGGTTTTCATGGGTTTTTTGAGTTTTTTTAAACAGTTTCTGGACCTAGGGCATTTTACAACCCCTTCACTTGATAACTATTGAACCAGATGGCTTAGTTTAGGAGCAGCACATCCCAAAGTCACAGGGCTGGGTAAGAATGAGGAAAAACATTCCTTCTCCAGCTGTGACAGTTCCTTCTTGGAGAAATTTGCATTCACACTGGGAAGCAGCATCCTCCCCTCCTTTCCTGGCAAAAGACAGATGAAGCTATCTTTTGAGTGGTTTGTATATGAGTGATTTTCCCAATGACGAACGAATGTTTGCTTGAAGCTTTTATAGATAAATACTCAAAGTAACTCTCAAAAATAATAATATACTCAGAATAATCACATTGACTAGCTGCTTTGCTTGGCTATGAGCTCCCAGAGGTGATCTTTACCTTTTAATTGTTTCTTCAAATTTCTGGATGCAAAAATACCTTTTCCTGTAGATCCATCCACTACATCAGCCTTTAAAAATCACAAGAATGTGAAACTCTAACTACTGTAAATATTTGTCTAGCTGAATTTTACCATGTTATCTAGTGGGATCTCCAAAAAGTACCTCTGTCTGAATTTTCATTGCCTTCATCCCCCAAAACCAGGTACTTGGAAACTTCCAGATCTCTGATCTTGAGGCATCTCAGTACATCCAGAAATCCGCCCTGTTCCTTTTTTGGGAAGTGAGCAACTTGTTTTCAAGCCTCACTTCAAGAAACAAAAGATCACTGCTGGACTATTGACTCCATAGCAAGCAGGAGTGTGACATTTGCTGGCGGATTCCTCTCCCAGAGACTTAACTTCAGCACGTCTGCAGCTGTAATGCTGAATCCACCCTCCATCTCTGCAGAGGCAACATTTCCCCCAGGGCTTAGGGAGGGGATTTTTCTACACAGAAAAGAGTCAAAGAAATGAATGTTTCTATTAATTGCCATTCACTAGACAAGCTTTAAATGTAAATACTTTCCTTTGACTGTTTCCTCATTTTCTTTCTTACCAAAGCATTCTTGAATCGCCCTGTTTGTTTTACTGTTTTCTGCTCTCATGCAGTGCATACAGATGGATTTACATGTTTCTTCTGTAGATCATCCTGAAGGTAAAGTTCCTGTTAGAGAAAATGCAGACCTCTACAAGCAGGGCAAGTGTCCCAGCACACATGCTCTGCTAGTTCACTGCATACCCCTGAGCAAGTGTTTTCAACGCCCAAGGAAAAACTGGCATCTTGCGCTCCAGCTGTAAGTTGCTTTGATGAGCTGGTGTCATACAGCTGACAGCTACCAGATAGAGAAACAATCAGCAGAATGGTTCTACCTTGGGGCACAAGAGTTGTTAAACTTGAGTATAAAACCATATTTAATGTTTCCAGGGGACAATATGAAGTAATCAATCCAGGAACATATTTGTATTGATGGGACAAACCTCAGCCTTGCCCTCAGAGTTTTAGCATTCTGTTTCATGGGCTTTTTGTGAGTTTGTTTGCTAATTCTACTGGACAAGCATCAACTTAATGCATTTTCCCCAAATCCCTGACTGGTTGGAAAGGGCTTTCAAAACCACCTTGTTCCACGCCCCTGCCATGAGTTGGGACATCTCCTATGAGACCAGGGTGCTCAGTATTTCCTGCCAAGCCAGGAAATACTTCCAGGGAAGTTTTCAGGGCCAGGCTGGATGGGACCCTAAGAGTACATGAGTATTTTGGAGAGTATACAAAAAATTAAGATGCAATTTCAGGATAATTTGTCACCACTGACCCCATAGCCTTAGGCCTACCTTTACTTTCCCTGTATCAGTACAAGTGTTTGCAAGGCTATTCAGCAACACACATTAAACCAGTCTGATCCAGGACACAACTAATCCATGAATATATCATGGGATAGGACAGGATGGTGCTCCCTGAACGTGAGCACTAATTAATTTACTAGTTCTGCAGAAAACTTCATGTGACGTATTCAGTTTCTTTCAGATAAAAATTAGTATTTATTTGGCCCCCAGCTGGAAATCCCTTCAGCAGACTACTTAAACCAGCACCTTCTTAAAGCACAAAACCAACAGGTCAAACACACAATTCCTTTTTCTCTTTTATTGCTCCTGCCAATGTGATTACCTTTACACAGGCACATTGCTTTCCTAGATTAACAGCTATTTTATTAATCTGGAAGCAGTGTTTTGACCTCCACCCCTCCTCCTAAGGTAATCCAATTAACACACAGTTATTCTTTTCAGAAGTTTAACTTTTTTGTTTTCCAGATCTGTGTAAAGGTTACTTGGCAAGAATACATGCACAGGACGTTAAATGGAGACCAACCCACCACTAAAAGGTAATGCACATAGAACATAATACAGTACTTAGACATAATTTCAAATAAATACCCACATACAAATGTAGTAATTTTAAATGCAACAATATTTCTTATGAATCAATACTGTAACAGAAGATGGAAGTGTAAGTCCCCACGTCTAGGAATAATAATGTTTTTTCCAGCAAACAGAAATCTTTACTGCACTGTCAATATTAGTTCAATTTGTACTTTTATTGAGAAGTGGGGGGGCTCCCCTCCAGCAAGTATCAATTTAATCATCCACATTAGCCTCACCAAACCTGGCATGGCTTGTTGATGCACTTCTCTGTTTCTGTTTGCTGAAATCACAATTAGAGACAAACATGCAAAGGAGATCACATCTGAACACAGCGCCGTAGCTCCTGCCCCCCACCACCCACAGACAGCGACATTCCTGACGCATTCCCGGACTGATACCATAAATGTGGTCATACACTGCTCATCTGTTCAACATGAGTCCATTTGGTTCCCAAAGTGTAGTCAGGTTTGTTCAGGCTGTGATTTTGATTCTTTTCCCGTCTATACCCTTGTATTTGCAAGGATGTGCATGATGAAATATCATTGACTAACAGAATTTTTTACAATTTCTTGAATATATAAACTCTATAGTAAGCCTACCATTAAAAATGTGCGAAATGGGAGTTCACTTTGCACTTATTGCTCCACATCTTTAACAAATTCTAAACCAGCCATTCTATTCCTAAGTGACAGGACTTAGCCTATGCTACTCTAAGAGTCTCCCTTCAAATGATCAAAGGCACTACTGGCAATAATGAGTGACAGAAGGCGCTGACAGATAACACCCTATCACTGACCACTTTAGAATTTTTCTTTCTAAATGTACCATAATTTGGCACAATAAAATGAAAAAGTAACAAAACAATTCCAATTTGGAATTTAACTGGTATAGTTGTATAAAATTCTGTTAATCGATAATACTTCACCTTCCTAAAACCCAGGAATTCTGGAATTTATATGTAATACTACTTATTTAATATCTTTCAAGTGCCTATTACTGTTATAACCAGAGCAAAGTCAAGTTTTCTTCTTGTTACATTGAACTATTCCTAAGAATAATAATACGATATGAAAAAAACCCCAGAATTTGAATACCCTGGATTTCTTAATGAACATGGCAGTAAAAAAAAAAAAAAAAAAAAAAAATCAGTAATTTAAACATATAAAGCATAACATTTTAATAAAAAAAGATGCTGAAGCACAGCACATAGTTTAGCAGAGCTTCTGCTTTTTGCTGAAACTAATTTCTAATCACAATCTAGACCCTCCCCCCAAAATCTCTGCCACATGCTGATATATAATTCATAAGTCATAAGTTTCAAATTGGAGAGAGACTATGAGCACAAACCACTGCATTTATATAAACTCTTCTACATAAGGAATTAAAGAAGCTAAAGAAAAATATCCAAAGTGCACAGGTTTAGCAATCAGGTAAAAAATTAGCATCTGCAATGAAGTAAATTCCCCCATCCAACATTTGTAGGAGAGCACAGACTAATATGGTGAGCATTACATTTGAAGTAGGTTTCTTCAGCACTTGTAAGGTTTCTTACTGCAGCAGCACTTATAGGTAAAGCTTGTTTGTTTTATAGCTTCAGACAGAAAGGGAAGGTTTCAGGTAGTATATAGGAAAAGGTGTTTTCAAAAGTTAGGATCAGGTCAGTGGTTTCCATTCTGTGTGCAATGGGCTACCACTTTGAACCAGAGTCAGGAGGGCTAAGAAATGCTGTTGCACTGTTGGAAGGGCCTTCTCCAGGGACTACTCTACAGCTGAAAAATGGAAAAATAAAATAGTATTAGGAAAAAAAAAAAAAAAAATCAGTGTTTATTTCTCAATCAACTGAAAACGTAACCCCATCCATGTGCTGCACAGGCAGGTTAGTTGGCTGAGGGTCTGTTAGCTAGCATGGGAAACAGCAGCCACTCCAGCTCGCAGATGCCTTCCCACTGAGTGAACAAGGCTTTGTGGGCTCAGCCTGGAAGCAACAGCTTTGCAGGAAGAAGGATTCTTACAAGTACTGAATAAAGCTTTGCTCTTCAAGCATAAGTTAAAAGCAGTGAGTGTGCAAGAAATGTTTTCAGTGAAGCTTTAGGTTCTCCAGAAACATGCAGGTCAGTTTATCATGCAGGCCTATGCAGAGAATCATTCAGAAGAGCCTGCTTGCAGAGGTAGGTGATGGCTTAAGGAATTTTCCATGCTTCACCCCAACCCATTGAGATTAATATGAAAGACTTACAGCAAGTGAACATCAAGAAATTGTTAATCAAAAATTAAGACTCAGTCTTAAATATTACCCAAAAATACAAAAGGCAGGATCAAGACACTTTACACTATTCCTCAGTTCTTTTTCTGACAGGATAAACCCTAATGGTGATAGACTCAAACAGCAGTCAGGTTGGCTCTCAGGGTGTTTTAATTATTTGCAGAAATGACTGAAGATCACTAAGGCTATTGGGTTAATAGCAAAATTTCTCATACTCAGAAATGAAAGAATGAGCCAAACCTGAAAGCAATAGTGACTGTCTGGTAGCACCAGAATTATTACAGAAAATTCCAACTAACTTGGAAAAAAACCCTAACGACGCATTAAATTACTTACTCCAGTTTACCTTTTTGCCATAAGTATTTCACTAAAGTACTGTCCCTAGAGACAGGGAAGCAGTGAAAACTGTGTTAAAGCTCCCTACTATGGTAGGAGCAGAATTGTTACTGAGCCTATTAGAGCAGAGAAAATTAGCACTCAAAAGCCTGCTTTCACCATGTATTTTTAAATTGTACTTATTGTAGGAATGAGAAGAATAAAGGCCTTTTGGAAGATTGTGCAGCAAAGAGAAAAGCAGGATTGAAAATTATAAAAGATGTCTCTTCTAAAATATCAAGCCTGCTATTTAGCAATATTAAAGCTCAAATTCAGGAGAATTCAGTATTTTCTAGAGATACACGACCTAGTTTCTAAAACCAGAATTGAAACTTGTTTAAACCCCAAGCAGTCATGTTTTAGTAACGTATTAGAATTGAATCACTTGAAGTTTTTTTCTTCCTCTCAAGATCAATAAATGCAATTCTGGCTCTGGGCTGCAGCATTTCCATGGTTCCCAGCTTTGTAGCAAAGTTCCATTTGTTTAAAATCTCACTGTATTAATTCAGAAGACTTCACCCCAACATGCCTAAAAATATCTGGGAAGCCGAAATCTCCTATGGTTTCCCCTCAGAAGGAACCAGCCTTGCTCTTATTAGCTTCTGTCAGCACTGGGATATCTCCTGAGCGTGCACGGGTAGCGCACAGAGCAAGCTGAGCATCAACAGGGACAAACGGGCAGGGGAGCACAACCACAGCACAGGGTCAGAATGGCTTTGGGAACCACGCTAACAAGCACTCACGGCAAAGGCTCACCTTTCTTTTAGTAACACTACAGGCATACAGAAGTACAAAATGAACAGGGCTTTACATTAAAATAAAGTCTGAGGCTAGGCACTTCAAACTCCAGGTTAAGCAAAGAACTGTGCCTTTCAGTGCTCCACAAGTCTTCCACAATTTTAGAAGCAACATTTTCAATCTTTTTCTCTTATGTAGGCACCAATTAGAAAGTACACTTTTATACTATCAAATGTATTGTAATTAAGTGGGTATAAAGGCCCCTTAAAAGTTCAATATCAGACAAAGGTTTATTTATTTTTAATGATTAGAATGTGCACTAAGCTACTTCATAAATCATTATTAGCTGGATGATCTGGATCAATTTCCTGTGCCTCTAATGTAGAGCCCTGTGAAACACATGGCTTGCATATGGAATGCAGTATCTTCCATGTACTTAAAAAAATGATCAGAGCTCTGAAAGACTATCTATTTAGGTTAATACTGAGAGCTGAGAAAAACTGTTTGTGACCAACAATGCTAGACCATAGTCACATTAATTCTACACATACAAAATGTGTGGCTACTTTCCTGTAAAGCGTATCTCAGATGGGCTCTTTTCAAAGTGTTATGCTTGCAAGGAGCAACATAAGACCACACAGATCCTTTCAGGACATAATTTCTTAAAGAGGAACTGTCTAGCAAACAGAATCCCAATTCTTAACATTTTAAATTTTGTATCAGATGTAGTTAATATTGCATATTTTTAATATAAATGTGCAAGTTTCTTCTGATTATCCCACTGAAAAGAGGGATGCAGAGCGTAAATAATGTACCAAGTTTTCTTCTAGTTTTTATAGCCTATAAAAGCTTTACAACCTTGGTTAGTGGTGATATAACAGCAAGTATTTAACATCTGCTACAATAGGCAAATTAAGTTTGACTCCAGTTTCCAAACGCCCTGCATTCCCAAGACCTAACTCTAATTTTAACCTTTGCTTTTCACCACTTAAGCCACAGTAACAAGGAAGGTTCTCTGTTTGTTTCTGCCTATGAAAGCATTTATTGATACATGTTGCAACCCTGGAGAAAGGATCACATTTGTGCTATACAAACTACAGTAAGTAACACCAGATATATACTTTATCAGGCGTACTCTTAACACTTACCATAAACAGCAAACCCCAGACATGTTAATTGTGGAAAAAACTAATTGCTTTCCACTATTAACTTGTTAATAGCATCCCCATACTTATGCATTAGTTACAGTTAAGAACACTGTAATACAATCTGTATTACCTGGTTCAACAACATACTAGTACGAGTCAACTCACTGTGACGTTAGATAGTGGGGATTTACGCTGACAGTTACAGCATAAAATAAGATGCAGAATATGGTTTTTCTAGACATGGGTTCTAATCACAATAAATTTTGTATTTCTCACTACAAAACACCTGGTTGTTCAGGACAGATCCTTCAGACCTGTCTCCACAGGACCGAATGTGACTTACACTGGGATTACTGCCCTTGGCTTTGGAGGCAGACTTTGTGCGCACCCTTTTGGACTGCTCATGGTCCAGTTCCAAATGTTCCAGGCGCTGAGTCAAGGCCAGTTTCTGTTGGATAGCCATCCGAAGCAAGGAGTTCAGAGTCTTCTTCTCATCCTCAGCTGCTGCAAGTTGCCGCTGCATTTCATCCAGCTGTGTGACATATTCATCGCATCTGCAATGACATACATCAATCTTTAGCAATTCTGGTTCCATTATAAACACATTCCAATATAAACCCTTGTGTCCAGCATATAAAGCAATGATAGCTTTGCAGCTCCTTACACACACACACACGCTCTTAAACAAGAACTACAACTAAACTTGTAGAAAACCACAACTACGTCTTACTGGGGTTCTTAAAATCCTATACTCAGCACTTCATGCTTGTGCCTTTCAAGATGCTGTATAGTAACAGCCTCCTTGGAGAGCACAAGTGTGGAGCTCGATAGAACTGTACTCATGTCTGAATGTCGATGAGATATCCTCCCACAGCAAGTAGACCTCATGCAGTCATATTACTTTTGTCTCTGCTTACAGAGATCACAGTGGTTCTAAGCTTCAGGTTGGAAAGGGTCTGAGGGCAGCAACACGAGCATTGTGAAATGGCCACCTGAATTGCGCCATTTGTTACTTTACACAAAGTCCAAGGAACAAATCTCCACTGGTGACTGAACAGCAAAACCAAGCATCTTTCAGAGTTCTACTTTAATCTACTCCAATTATATGATAAATAGTAGCTGTCTTCTCAATAGCAAGAGGTCTTTATTTAATTGTTCTCACCATCAAAATCAATTTTAAAACAATTAAAGGAACTGAGTAAGTCGGAAGGCTGTTGTAAAGCTGTCTGAATGCCTCAAGGTGTTCCATCTACAGTCATTGTCTCTGAGCCTGGAAGTTGCTTAACTTGCACCATGAACAACTTTAAAAATTAAAGTCTACATGTACGTGCATATTTACTGCACAGAGACAACATTTATGCATATGGATAGAGAAGTAAATATTCATAGGTACCAGCTGGAATTTACCATCTGCAAAATACAGCTTCTTCATAAAAACAAAAATATCAGCAGTGAAATGTCTGTAAATTTTGAAATGGAAAACCCCCTGACTTTATGGGAAATTTATCATTAGGTAATATAAAGCAGACTGGCAAAAACCCACCACAAAACAAAACCACATTGATATGCAGATTCATCAGCTGTGCTTATACTATCAATCCTCAAATTCTACTCTCTTAGACTTTAAATAGCAGGATTAAGCCTATATTCCTAGTTAGATTTGTTTGGGAATAGAAACAGGACAAAGAAAAAAACCCCAGATTTTAATTTTTGAATACACAGAGAGATTAAACAGTAACTCAGAAATATAAATATAAAACTGCATGAACTATAACTGTACTGCAGCTTTAAGGACCAGGAAGTTGGGGTGAATTTGGGGCCCCCACATGCACAGGAATCCGTCCCCTTGCATCTCTGGGTATCCTGCTCCAGAGTTCCTCACAGTCTTTCCTACACTGTGAAGCCCAGGAGAAACCAGTATGTGAGGGATCTTTCTTTGAAAAAAAAAACAAACCCAGGAACCTTAAACTTGTTGGAAAACCAACACCTGCCCTTCTCAGTATGGTTAGATGGACCTACACCAACTGCTACACTCCAAGGAGTGGAAGCCAGACTCAGGGCCATTAACCCATTTTAGCTTTAGAGATGAACAGAGATTGAAATAGCCCTAGGAAGTCTGAAAATACTAAAATAATCTTGAAAGCGTAAGAGTCCTCCCCTCTGAGGGAAGGCATCACCAGCTCCAGGAGGAGGATGTGGTCACAAAACTGAACAGTTCCCAGCATCCTACAGACCCTGTGCCCTGCTGCTCCAGGGTGTCAGAGGTGTTTTCTTCCCCTGGGGGTAGGAGCAAGAAAAAGGCTAAAGATTTCTGGAAGATCAGAGAGGTTGTGGGGTTTACCCCCAGCTTTCAAACACACTCATGACATCTGAGGTGAAAAGCAAGGTCTGGTTATATCAGAAGTGACCTTTCTGCTTTCTTTTCTGTGCACACCTCAAACCTGATTCCTCTAAAGCTCCACTACCGCAAACCACAGAGATGTCCAGAAAAGCCTTACCAATTCCTTCAGGACTGGAGTATGATTGCTTCAGCAAAATATGATCTGGCACTGGAGTGACTTCTCCCTGTTGCCCTTGTTTCATGCTCAGTATTATTCTTCCAAAAGATTTGGGCAACGTAAAAATGCAGGGAGGTTCCCTCCTGCCCTTTTCCAGCTTCCTTCTTGTGAATCAAAACATATCCACATTTTTATACGGAACACTAAGTTAATGTAGCCCCAAAACTTTCAGCTCAGTGAAACAGCATCAAGATTGCTGTTGTCTTGGTTTGACATGCAGCAGAGGAATGTTTATCCAGGCCAGCCAAAGCACGGAAGGCAGATCTCTTCACCCCCATCCCATTTGGAACAAAAAGAGATATGGAAAACAAAACCATTGCAGTAAAGCAGAGCAGGGACTTCCCACACCGTCTTACTCGTGTTCTGGTATCACTCCTGCCTCTTGACCAAGCACAGCCAGTTGTGCCAAAGTCAATGGCTGACTGGTGAGACAGATGCCTGGCACAGTCTAGAAAGCAGTGAAGTCTTTCCCATGTGAGCCAAGCTGTAATTAAAGCCAGGATTTTGACTCCAAAAGATTATTGTAGCAAGACATTATCTCATAAAGCTTCCTGTCAGCACCAAATTTTACAACATCAACCGACTGTCCTTAGAAATTACAAGGTATTCACTATTTCAAATACCTAAAGTGGTTGCTTGGTTTTTTGTTTTCCATAGAATTCTATTCAGGGAGTTCTTCCTTTCTTCCCCACAAACGGGAAGTATTGTCAGCAGCATATATGCAGCATCTGCAGTTTTTAACTGTACCTGAGTCCCTGTTCCCCCCTACAGAAGAGACGACTGGGGAGAGGCAGAAGTGTTAACTACTCTGTCTGCATGCCATCCTGAATCCCTAATCTGCTTTCCTGATTCTTTAATCCAAAAGGAATCATATAGCCTCAAACTCAAAACTTATCCTGTTGCAAGCATGGCTGTCCCACGTCAAGGAACATCACACTGTACAAAGCAGAGCAATCGTTTACTGGAATAAAGGGGGTGAGAATTTCCTAGAAGTAGCTGCAGATGTTGCACCCACAGGTGGACTGGGATTTGCCCCACTTTCTTCCTTCATGCTGCTCACTGACTCTCAATTTAATTTTCTCAAAAAACCCGAAATCAGAGCCGAGCAATGTTGCCTCCCTAACCATCTAGGATGACACAGGCTCTCTCAATCTGCTTTAGCTGGCAGCAGCAGCTCTGGCAGCATATCTTTCTGTTCTATATATTTTTACTGCTTTGTTTGACAGAACAATAAAGGCTCCTTCCCTTTTACAATTCCATTTGTCATGTGCTAGGCTACTTCCCAGTTATATATTCAGTACAATCAGAATAGAAGATGTCTTTCTCTTAAAAACACCTTTGAAAGAAAATAATTTAGCTTTCACACTTTTAGGAGGAATATGATATTAGTATAAGCCTGTTGTACTTTCACGCATTTACAGCTTTAAGTAGATAGTGAACACAAGGCTTTGATGCTGCCCATTTTCTTACTACTGGTAATTAACAACAAAAAAAGAGGTTTAAGGGAACAACTAGATTTTTAAAAACAACACTAGCTATAGACAAATATCTGGTGTTGTATATACACAGAGAAAATAAATATCCTGAGTGTTAATTATAATGATGACAAATAAAAACTAATTCTTCTGAAACGCTCTGAAGCCAAATTATTGAAAAACATAACTTGGCATTTTCCAAAGCTGCATAACACTGCTTCCCACAAACACTGATTTGGCCTTAGTTCTACAGATCAGTTTATGTAAGGGTCAGCATGTAATAGTTTTAATACCATTTATAGGTAAATCCACTAGTAAATCAAGCTCTACTCCAGAAAAAAAAAAGTGATGTAACCAAATGCACCTGGGCATACCCATATTTTTTCCCCTCTTCCCTGCAATCAGTGAGTACCATGTGACAACTTCCAAAGAAACAAGACAGGTGATTCAACAGTGACTGAAGGAGGCACTAGACAGAAGCATTAACTACTTCTACCTTGAGAGATTGTCAACCCACTATGGAAATTCAAATATGCAGGATTAAAATCATAATTTCTCATCTTTATTAAAAACTGGGAAATGTATTAGCAGAGACACAGTTAAAATTAGATGTAAATGAGCACTGACTGCATTCAGCTGTAAGAGATCAGATACCTGCTGTTTCTAACTCAATCTTTATATTAGAAATTAATACTAAAGATAGATTTTTAACACCCTCCCTCAGCTTTTCCTTACCCCAGGATCTAATTCCAATCTCTTCAGCTTTCTCCACCCCACACTACCCAAGCTATGCATGTGCTTTGCTTACAAGCAGTGACACTTTATATGACTATCAAACAAAACCAGGATTTGTCAATCTAAAACACCATGGAGACAACCGTGGCTGCAGTAATCTCTGATATTTTAAAGTAACTCACTTTCCACTTTGATTAAAACCAAAAGGACAGACAAACTGCCAAACAAGACCTGGCACAGTATACTGTGAGGAACTCTCTGCACTACTAGTATTTTACAGGAATGCATCCTTCGGTTCAATCTCCTTAGCAGCAGTGTTCACATGGGAAGGTGGTGTGGAAATAGACACTCCATAGACACTCCAATAGACACTCCAACAAATCCTCGAAGAATACTGTTACAACCCAGGTCCAGGGCCTATCTACAGGAGGCACCTTTACCAAGGTTGAATCTCAACCTATGCAGCATTACATTTTAGTTCTCAGAGAGAACAAAAGTATGTATTCTATCACCATCTGTTGAAACCAGGTGGGACAGTGTTCCATATCTTCTCCACAACCCATCCTTCCTCCAGGGAGGTGTCTTCTGTTAATGGGCCATTGAGTCCCAATGCATGACTGATAAAATCACATCATCCCATTGGGAGATTTTCCACCCAGAGGGAGGAGCCAAGAATTTCCTACCTAGATAAAATCTGAGATTTGGAACATCAGAGCAGCCTTTTTCAACTGGATTGCAGAGGAACACTGTACCCTTCTACAGGACCAGTGCTTCAACAGAACCCCATCTGGCACTCCAGGGAGCCAGCATTTAATCAGACTGTTAGCAACACCCTGACTGACAGGGTGTCAAGCTGTATTCTGACTCTCTCGGTGCTCAGTTGTTTTGTATTACTGTATTTTTATTTCATTTTATTTTTAATTTTCCTAGTAAAGAACTGTTATTCCTATTCCCGTATCTTGCCTGAGAGCTCCTTAATTTCAAAATTTTAATAATTTGGAGGAAGGGGGTTTACATTTTCCATTTCAAGAGAGCTACAGCCATTCTTAGCAGACACCTGTGTTTCAAACCAAGACAGAAGCCCAGACTTTTTTTGACCCTAGATGCCTTTCACCACCTCTAGATCTAGCACCAGGAATAGGAGGTAAGTGCTGTTATTCCCATCTGGGAATCCCTTTCTGGAAATGCTCAAAGTAACACCTTCTGTGCCTGGGTCTTCTGAGCATTAATGAGGAACAGCTAAGGGAGCTGGGTTTATTTAGTCCTGACAAGAAGAAACTCAGGGGGGATCTCATCACTCTACAACTGCCTGAAAGGCTGGTAGTGAGGTGGGGCCAGTTCCTTCTGCTCTGCCTGCAGTGAGAGGATCACAGGAAATGGCCTTAAGCAGAAACAAGGGAGATTTAGAGTAGATATTAAAAAATGTTTTCACTGTTCAGGTGGCCAGACATTGGAATAGGTTTCCCAGGAAGGTAGTGGAGTCACCCTTCCTGGAGGTGTTCAAAAAGTATCTGGATCCAGTTCTGGGTGATGTGGGTTAGAGGTTAAGTGGCAGTGCTGGGCTGACAGCTGGACTTGATGATCTTAAAGATCTTTTCCAAACTTGATGATTAAGTGATTCCATGTGTCAACAGGGTTTTATGTCTGTTAACACCACAAAGCACAACTAAGACATAGAAGCAAGGTCCAAAGACAAAACAATCAAATCAGCTGACACAGGTCAATGAAATGACAGATACCAACTGTAGGATGGACAACCTAAGAGTACCAGGATGTTTGCAACAGCTTTACCTTTTTCTAGATCAAGGTAAAGCAGAGTTCCATCTTCAGCGTACAATAAATCTTGCATTGTTTAATGTCACTCCTTCTCAGAGCTAATGGCTTCAAGAATCATTAGCTCTGAGAATAGGTAATCTCCCAGCCAACTTGAATAAATTCTGCCACGACAGCTTTATGTTTTGTAGCAGCACACTATATCCACACATGCTCCTCATCAATAGGAGCATATCACAGACACACTGCAAGAAATGATCTTGGGGAAAAAACACTACTGCTCCACTCTCTGCAGGGGGAATGGGAAGGATGTTCAACTCTTCCCCACACAAGCAAGGAATTTAACTTTGTAGAGTTCATGATATTCTTTACCTTGTAGCAAACATAGCTCTAAGGGAAGAGAAGGTGGCAGCATCTTCTTTCAAAGCCTTCAGCTCATTTCGCAGCTTCATCATGGTCTCCGTAACCATTGCCTTCTCATTCTCATACTTGCTTTTTAAGTTGGCAAGGGCTACTTCTGCAGTCTGTTGGTTACCAGGGAGAACAGAAACATAACATTTAATGAAACTCTTCATCAAATGGCTGGCTAAAAGATTTTTAATCACTATTTACATAATGAAACATTTACTTTGTACTGGAATGTTAAACTTGTGGTCAACTTATCTTTTACAGATAAAATAAAATTTCATTTCTGAACAGTGGGAACAGACATAGCCGCCTCCTACTCCCATTAACCATGCAGCAGCAGCATCAAGGAAGTTACAGAACACAGATGTAGTGAAACCTATCTACTAGCAACACAAAGGAACAAAACAATCCACTTAGTATCTCAATACTTAAATGCATTTGTCAATCACTAGCACAGTTCTCTAAACCTTATAGCATTTTATCTATTTTACATTTGGGACATCTTTATTCAAATGTGCAAAAGAAAACTTAATGTGCTTATTTCATTCTTAAACAACACTATACTATTTTTTAAAATTCAATTTAACCATAGAGAAGAAGACAAAGCATATCATGTGCTGCTTAAATGGCAGTTATTTTCACCTACTGCTCTGCTAAAGTTACTGAATATCCAGTCCCTAAAGACTAATTTTTCCTTTCACCTTTGTTATTTTAACCACACTCTTATATCACATTCTCATATTGGAAGGCTTTTATTTTGCAGTTTGAGAGAGAACAATACTTAAATTTCAGAACTCTTTTAAAAGTAACTACTAGAATTCTTTCAAGTGGAAAAACAGGATTATCTCTTCATTTTAGGTGTCCTACATTAAATATAACCGGATCTAATTCAGACAAACAGTAGATTGAGGCTACTTTAACCTTAATGAAGTCTCAGGAGTACGTGAGAAACTGAAGTCAGTTATAGCCCCAGTGCTTGTCTTCTAAGTGGGACAGCTGGGTGCCTCAAATGGAACAGCCAGCTTCAGCCTCAGACTAGCCAAATACCAGCAACGAAAGCCCCACAGAGCTGAGGGAATGACAGAATGATCTCAAAGATAAATTCTCTTGTGTTTACGACCTAATTCCCTGACACTGTAACCTTCAAACCTCTAAGACATGGTTACCTGTTTGTTGGCTTTCAGCACAGTTCTCAGAGTTGCTATCTGTTCCCTCTTGGTGCTCAGCAAGGACTTCAGCTTCAGGATTTCTTCCATGAGAGCTTCCTTGTCTTTATCCACCACTGGCCCAAGTTCCTGAGTAGCAACGCGCTGCCTGGACAGCTCGGTTGTTCTGTCCACAGCAGCTTGCAGGTGTTTGATCTGATCCCGAATTATTGCAATCAAGTTGTAAATGTTCATCGGTTCCCTCCGAGGATCTGACACAGGGGATGGCAGAGATGACGCCAGGGATGGGCTGCTGTCACCACTTCCATTCTCTGCCTTTCCCAGCTCAATAGTTAACAGCCCTTTAGAAAGAAGAACGGGAGACCTTCTTCCCTTGGTCTCTGGACTACTGCGTCCACCTTTACCTTCCTTGTAGTAGTCCAGCATCACTCTGTTTGGAGTTTCATTGTTGCACATGCAGACGTGGTGGTACAAATTGGCCAGCTCTTCACTGAAGGTAACTAGTTCATCTTGGGCCACGCTGAGGCTGCCCTGTGTTTCTCCAGCAACATCACTGACTTTCTTCAGCTCCTTCTCCAGCCTGGCCATCTGTTCTCTATCATGCCTACTGGACTTTTCCAGTGAGGTGATCTTTTCAGTGAGAGCTTGGCTCTCAGTCTCGTATCTACTCTTCTCTTCCTCATACTTCGATTCACATTCTTCGTATTTTGCCTTCAAATTTTTGAGTTCTTCTTTCAGGTCAGTAATTTCCGCCACAGCCACTTTGTACTTGCACTCCAGGATCTCTGGCCCATTGATGTCAACTTCATAATAGTCTCCATCCTCATGGCTATCTCGGTCCTTTTCATTGTCAAGGGCTGACTGACGCTCCTTACTGGCCTGGAGCTTCTTCATGGCGTTCAGATTTTCAGTGAGCCTGCCAATTTTCTCATGCTGCTCTGAGAGGGCCCCCCGTGTATTTTCCAGCTGCTTCTGAGATTCCTGCAGTGTTGTTAACAAGTTAACCTTTTCTCTTTCCATCTGAAATGTAGGAACACAGACATCTATGTTAAAGGAACTGTACCACTTAAATGGTTTTAACTCTAAGAGACAGCAACTTAGCAAATGGTCCATATGGTTACAGAAATCCAATCACTTGTACATTATGGGAAAGGCTCTACAATGCATTCTAAAATTATCTCAAGTACAGTGTTCACTGCCAATTCCTTCTTATCTCCTCTTCAAAATGCACATATTTATTCTCTAGCTGGTGGTCTAATTGTGAAAACTTCCTTTCCACTATTGACAAGCTAAAGTTCATTGCTATCTTCTAAGTTATCGAGTAAATTCTAGAAAACACACAGTTACTCTATGGTGAAAGCTTGGAACTTCATGAAAAACTTAGAAATACCAAAACTATTTCAAGTTTCTCCTCTTAAATTTCTCATTTTTAAAAATTCTGACAGTTTTTTCCAAAAGGGCTTTTCTTACAGAAGATAATTTAAAACATGCTTGACAAAATACTAGCAGGAAACAGAAATGTGCACCTTGTTCTAAACTCTCCAACCTCCTAATTGCACAAATATACCACAGAAATGCTTGGTGCTGATTAGGACTTCATGCTCTTTGAATTAATTACAGAAAATGTAAGTACAAAACTCCTTTTGATGAAGATGATTGGAGTAGCTTTCAATTTTGAAACAAATCACTATTGCTCTTGCTAGTGACAAGGAGATGCTTTAGAACTTCCCACCAAGGAAAGGACATGACTGCTAATGCCATTGCACTAAAAAAAAAAAGAAGGAAGAAAGAAGAGGAAAGAAAGAAGAGGAAAGAAAGAAAAAAGAAGAAGCTGTGTTTTTTCACTGACATTTAGCACCCTCAAATTCTAAATCAATCGAAGCCCTTAAAAAAACACTACAAACAGTACCATGTGAGATACCGAAAAGACTGAAATTACATTCCAAGCAAACCTTAGGAGCTATTTTGAAGCACACAGCTCCTTAGGAAACCCATTTACCTGCACAAGCTGCTGTTTCAGCTTCTGGATTTCAGAAATGTTTAATTCACTCAGAAGATCTGAAACCAGACTGGGGGCTGGAGGGAAGCTTTCATTTTTCTTGGGTGTTGAAGTACTGTTCTTGCCATTGCTGAGTTTGCTGAGACAGTTTTGCTCAAATCCATTAATGATTTCATCATTATTGGGCTCTGTGGCTTCATCACTGAACTTCAGCCCATCCAAAGAGATGTTTAAGTGGCTGTTGTACATGGAATCATTGATGTTCATGTAGTGAGACAGCTCCTTCCGAAGGTTGTTCTTCTGCTCCCGTTCTGTCTTCAGTGTCTCCAAGGCCTCCTCAAGCTGGCGTTCAGAGATCTCCTTCAGCCGGATGGCATCTTCTAGCTGGCTATTGAGAAACTCAGTTTCCTCTTCCAGCCTTTTGATTTCATGTTTCAAGCCTTCAAACTCCACCTGGAGATATACAAATGGGGGGGAAAATCTCTAATGAAAATGTCTCCCTGCCAAGGTACGAAGTCATTTTCATTTTGAATGTTTGATGTTACTTAAATATTATAGTAATAGAACACTTTTTTTAGTTCTGGAGTCTAGTTTTAGCAGTATGACAGTAAACATGGCTTATGTAATTTACCTTCACAGAGACCACAGAATAAATTCACTAAGCAAACTGTCAAATGAGCTCATCTCTTCCAACTCGATCAGTACAAGTGGGAGATACAGTGTGCCTGATTACAGAAGCATCCCAAAACAGTCTTTTCTAGCACTGCATGCAAACATTTGTTTGATTAACAAATTCCTTAGCCAGCCCTCTCACAAAGTTAAGCTTCACATTTCCAAAACCCGGAAAGGTTTTGAAAAGGTGACAAAGGTACACTTTGACACTCTGCTTCACTGCCATTTGAATATACCACTGGGTTAAAACTGCTTTTATACATTCAAAATAAAATGCTTTAGCGTTTCTCTCATCATTTCAGCACATCTTTAAAGGGTTACAATTCAGACTCTACACTTGACACTCACATTGTTGAATTTGATGGCATGCTATCTATTATCTATTATCTAATATCTATCTATTATCTCTAAATGCTTCACTTTTTTAAACCTCTCTTGCACTGAAATAATGTACACAAACAACTCACATAAAATTTTTAATTACTTGGGGGAAGCAAGGAGGAAGCAAAAAAATATTTCTCCTCACCCTGAAAGAAAGGAACTCACTGCATATGATATGTCACATTATTTATTTTTTGCTAATTGCTAAATAAATTTTAGATGTCAACATGGATCAGCCTGGGAGTGCTGAACCACACCCAACGTACAAACCAGGAATCAAGCATATTAATTCAGTGTTGCCTGGGAAAACTTGACAGCTGCTTCTAGTTACATCAGTAACTAGAATTAAAAACTAGAATAATTACAAGTTCATGAAGTAGGATTAGGATAAGGTAGAAAATTAAATATTCCACTGCCATGAAAAGAACAAGCTCTTGGCTCTATATTCTTCCACTGAGATAAAATATTTCAGATTGTAGTCTATTTTCAAAGTTTCCAGAATAAAAATACAGCAGTCAATAACTATTAGCAAGTATAGAGATAGCATCTGAGGTTCAATTTGGCTCAGGCTAGAATGGCAGCATTCTCCAGTACTGTTATTCTAGAATGTGAACATGGAACTGGGAAACTTCGCCTGCTGGTCTGAAAATGATGAATGAGAAAAAAAATAGGTAAAACCCAAAAGTAACTA
This sequence comes from Catharus ustulatus, assembly GCF_009819885.2. Lineage (NCBI taxonomy): Eukaryota > Metazoa > Chordata > Aves > Passeriformes > Turdidae > Catharus > Catharus ustulatus. Next base: position 19,961,706 of record NC_046233.1, on the reverse strand, counting down.
ACTACATAAGTTTGATTTTACCAGTCCCCTCTCTCTTTCAGCCTGTTTCTAGAGCACAACAGCCCCTTTTGTCCCACTACAGGATGTCAGGGCACCTAAAACTGCAAAATTAGACCAAATATATGCAGATGAGAACAACCTGGAACCCCATTTTGGGGGTGAGGCCCAAAGTAATAAACACTAATACAGAGTTTCACTTGGACACAAATAAATACATTTGATATCCCACATATCTAGCTTGGCAGGGCAGCTTTTGCTCAGAACACTGAAGATGCTCTGCAGCAAATCCTAAAGAGATTTTACTATGTACTGACTACAACACATGGTATTGAGTTTTCTAAAGAACTTTAACTTTTTTGTAGAATTGAAGAACTGTAGAATCAGAGAATAGTGTGGGCAGGGAGGGACCTTAAAGTTCATCTCATTCCTCCTCCTGCCATGGGTAGGAACACCTTCCTCTAGACCAAGTTGCTCCAAGCTCTGTCCAACCTGGCCTTTAACATTTCCAGAGATGGGGCAGCTACAGCTGGTCTGGACAGCCTGTGACACAGCCTTACCACCCTCACAGCCAAAAATTTCTACATAATTAATTTCTACATCTATCCCTGCCCTCTGGCAGTGGGAAGCCATTCTCCCTTGTCCAAGGTACCTTTCCAGCTTTCTTGGTACCAGAAGGTCTCCCTGGAGCCTTCTCTTCTTCACGCTGAACACCCCCAGCTCTCTCAACCTGTCTTCAAAGTAGAGGGGCTCCAGCCCTCACAGCATCTTTGTTGTCTATGTCCTTCACTTTCCCAACTGAGCTTTATTTATGCAATGAGCCTGACAGCTACCTGAAGAATAAAAATAGCAAGTCCCACACTGATACATGAAGATAAGTGAACCATGCCAAAGACCACATCTAATCCAATTAGCTCCCCAAATGGCAAATCAGGTAAGTTCTTAAGAAGTTCCAAGAATGCAGTTTTCAAAAACTACAGAAATAGCTGGAACTGCACAATTACATATGACCTTTCAGACAAGCAGTTGCATAGATGTGACAGTGTAGAGTAACTGTAACAGCACCCCAAGTATATTGAAAGTAGCTAGAATAGAAGAGGAGCACAAAAATGGAGACAGAAGGCAAGGATTACAGTAGTTTCACGAATACAAGCCGCACCATTTTGACGAAAATTTTGTTCCCACACCGGAAATGCGGCTTATACGCAGGAGTGGCTAATATGTGAATAATTTTCTGACATTTACAACCTCAGAAGTGCCAGCCAGGGTGCCGAGCAGAACACCTGCTAGTAAAAGCCGGCATTTTGCAATTGTTACAAATTGTTACTCTGTTGCGCCGCAGGTGGAGCCTGGCTCCCTGCAGGCAGCACAGGGGGCGGGGAGAGAGGAGGGAGAGCTCTCTCCTTCCCTCCTCTGCTGCAGCCCAGGGGAGAGACGGGGGGGCCCGTGCTGCCATTGCCGCAGCCCAGGGAGGTGGCGGGGGCCCCGTGCCGCCATGGCTGCGTCTCGGGGAGGCGGCGGGGGGCTCTGTCCCCGCCCGCCTCCACCGCCACGGGAGCTGGGGGGGGCTCCGTCCCTGCCTGCCACCACGGGGCAGCGCCGGGCCAGGGTGACCGAGCCCAGTGGTAGCGGCGGCCGGCCCTGAGCGGCCCCGCCGGGCTCAGCCACCTGGCCCCGTCGGCAGCCCCGAGCAGGCTGAGCCTGCACAGCCCGAGCCGAGCCAGTAAACGCCCCGCCATGCCGCGGTTCTGTTACTAATTGGCAACTTTGTTGCACGCGAGTCCTCGCTGTGAACGACAGAGCGGCTTATACTCAGGTGCGGCTTATTTATGGACAAAAAACAAAATGTTTGCCAACACCCGGCGATGCGGCTTATACTCAGTGCGGCTTGTATTCATGAATTTATTGTAAGTAGCAATAAAAAGATATGTTTCAGAAAGACCCCCATTTGCAGGTGCTGTAGAAGGGGATGGATGGATGGAGGGCATTGTAAAGAGATACTGAAAAACTACTGTAGTAAAAGGACTAAATCAAGTAACAGAACAGAGTGACAGAGACTTTTCTTCCATCAGAGAAAGAGAAGGCAATGGAAGGACTTGGAAGTCAAAGTAGAAGCAATGAAGTATTATGACTGTGCATAAATAGAGTCAGAAAGGACAAGTCTTGGTGCTAAAATATAGAGCTTATAGTCTCAAAAGCAATACAAAGGTAGAAAATAAATAGTTGGATGTTCAAATGAGGCAAAACCATACTGTAACACAGGAATTAACTGGTGCTACCAAAGCAATGCTCACTGGTTTAAAAACTTGCCTGGCTTTGCTTCAGGACAGACACTTGTTTCTGGAGACAGATGTTTTCCTCTTCAAGTTCAGTATAGTCTTGCAGCAAACGTGCTTCTCGGAATTTATATTCCTTAATATCATCTCGCAGCCGGGCCCTTTGGATCTCCACATTCTGGTTGACCTAGAAAAACAAAACAACTCCCAATGATGGCAACTGGATCCGCTACAATCAAATTCCAAAATTTTATATATTTACATATTTTCATGTGCACTAATTAACTGAATTATATTGAAATAGGAACTCTTCACCCCCTGAAATTACAGAAAACCAAGTCATTTGCACAATAATTAGATTTTGTATTCCTGCTTTTCTTACAAGTGCTCACTGTTGACTCAGAAAAAAGTCAAGAAACAAGCATGGAAAGCAGCATTCACACCTGTGTTTCACTGATTGTTTCACTGATTGTAGTAACCAGCAAAAGTTTTCCAGACCAGAAGTCAGTGCCCAAATCTGTTTTCACTTTAAAAACAAGGGCCTTTTCACAAGAGAAAGACAAATTCAGATGACTCCAGATGTTCTTATTTGCTGCTGCTTTTCAACAGACATTTTCTTCATAATCAGAGCAATAAGTTGAAAATATAATACAATCAATCCTTTTGGAGAGAGACAAAGAGTTAAAACTCATGAAATCTAAGATCTCAGGTAGAAAATAACAGAAACTAGTTGACATAAAATACTCCCTTCGCTCAGCCCCAAGACTTACGCAGGACTTAATGAAAAACTTCAAAGAAAACATTACCATTGTTTTGAAATAGGTAAGTAAAAAGCAATATATTGGTGTAGTATAATCTTGGGGTCTTTCATGAATATACACAGACAATTGAATAAATCAAGCTGGAACATATACAGCTATAGTAATGGCTCACGGTACTTAGTTTGTATGTTTTCCAATATTATTTTCCTTCAAACAACTTATAGAAAGTGAAAGGTATGTTCTAAAACATTCACAGAATTAGCTTCAGATATAGGCAAACGTGGAATACAGTTGCTTAGCAAAATAGTATTTTTGCAGCCATACCCATGATGCAATAGGGTGGTTTTCCATTCGAATTCAAAACTCCTGCTAGCTGCTGACAGAGGCAGCCTGTCACTTCAGCTGGCGTATCAGACCTGCTGCCTGATGTCATCTGTCCTGCAGCCCAGCCAAGCAAGCTTCAGCCTCAGACCCACAAACTCAGATATCCTCCAAGTTCTCCATTCGCGGCCAGACATAGGCATGTCAGTGATGACTATATACAGTCTCAGCCCTTGAGAGCATGCAGCAGAGGTCCACTGAGTGACCACACGGGTACCAACAGGCACACACAGTACGCTGACATAAGGGAAATATTTGCAGCTGGAGCACGTATCAAGACTTGAATCTGGCATGTTCTGAACACAAATGCTCAATCACCTGCAACTGTTAAGACTAATAAATTTAAATTACAATTCCCTCACACATCAGGTAAAGATTAGACTATATAAAATTGTCTGCTTGTGTTTTAGCCACAAGGAGAGCATAACTTCACAGTACACCAAGAAATCAAAACTGCTGCAATCAGACACTACAGTACACCAACGCAAATCACAAGTTGTTATATCCCATATTCCATACCTAAGTAAGTGTTGTCTCTCTATCTTTGTATAAATCCAGGGCCACAGGGATAGCTGAGGGCTGACAAGAATTCACATTTCTATGTCTGCTTAAAAGTGACTGGTATGTGGCAGTATCTGGAAAGAAAGAATCGCCTCCAGTTGCAGTGATACTGGAAGAAAACTGAAAATCTGCCGCTCAGCGCACTTTGAGAAGTGACCAGAATCCTTCACAGACACCGTGCTACCTCTGGAGTGGGCAGCTTTTCCATTAAGCTAGTCTTAAAGGCTGGGAAATAGGGTTGTGTCTGCATTTCTAGGAACTGCTTCCCTGTCTAAAGACAAGGCTTGATTCCAAGTCTGTTCCACAAAGTTAAAAGAGAAGTTGACTGGACTGTTTGATCACTTGTGACCACTTGTACCGCAAATCTCTGTCATACTCCAACAAGAAGCACCAGTGAATTCCCACATCTCCAGAGAAGTAACATTTCCTCATAGATTTTACTACCAAATATTATCCACATATTAGTTACTACGTCCTAAAGAAATTATATGAGACACTTGCAACTAAGGTCACATGGAGTAAGTTGAGATTCAGATGTGGGCTCTTGGACAACCTTTCCTCCTGGCAGGGGAGGCCAGTTGAGTAGCTTAGGACAAGACAAGACTAGTCCTCAGTGCTTCAAAGAAAGGTGCAAGAAAGCTCAGGAGTAATAACTGATGATAGTTTTATCCATCCATCTGTAGCTTACAGTTTCTCTAGTTTTACTAGTCTGAATTTAAGCAATGGTTTGAGCTTTCAAAACAGTAATTTCTGCACTCATGCCACAAAGACTTATGCTGAGCTACAGATTTTGTAGTAATTAAACTCTTTAAGTAACTTTTCAGCAATTATTTCCCTTTGAAAATATGTGGTTTCAATAATAAAACAATAAAAGGTCAATGCTATTATGTTAGGCAACCTACACAAATGTAAAAGCTACCACTTCATGACAGAAAACACAAGACTATAACCTTTACTATTTCTCTCTTTGTGCAGTTCAGTGTTTTGTTATAATCCCACACCTTCAGAAATTACAGGGGAAAAAGGGATAAAAAGGGAAATTATGCCAAAAATATTTTGCAGCAAGAAAATGTGCATAGGGTCTCTGTGCTTGGCCTAAACAGGTTCCTCTGCTTTTTAAGGAAGCAATTCTGGAACTGAGGGGACTGATATGCAGTACCCACAGGACCAGCATGGCTGAACATATAGCTACAAGCCTGTCAAATCACCTTTCAGCTCAAGAATCATCCCTTTTTTTGGTTACATAGCACTAGAAAATGTAACAAATCCAAGCTCCAGGGCACCCTGAGTATCTTCACTCACCTCCTTCAGTTCCTGTGCAACAGAATTAAGGCGATCGTTTTCAGACTGTGTGTTGGTAAGGACATTTCTTATCTGCTTCAGTTCTGTTTGCAACTCCATAACCTTCTTCATGTAGTATTCTTCTTTGGTAGCTGACTCTTGAATCAAGGTTTCCTCTCTGCTCTCTCCATCTGCTGCTACCTTCTTGTGGTTGGTATGGGCCTGTCCAAAAGCCTAGGACAGTCAGAAAACACATCTTTTATCAGTAAACCTATAATTCTGCATAAGTAACTCCAATTTTAAATAGTTGAAAACATTCAGCCTCATATTTCTTCAAGGCAAAGGAACATAACCTTTTCTTACACCCTCCAATTCTGGGGTCAGATTTACAAATGCTAATAAGTGGCCAACACTGCGCTCTTGAAAGTAAATCACAGCAGTATTTTGTGATGCAGAATGCTTAAGTAGAACCTCATATAAACTCTTGTGGGAGGGAACAACAACGTAGTTACTCGAATCTGCTGTTAAAACATGACTGGCTTTCAGCCAGATGACAGCAAGATGACCAGACACTGCTGCACATACATATTCTCTATAGTGGGATTGGATTCACTTCTGCAACACCAGATTCACTGAGAACACGTGTGGCATTAGCAGCCTGCTCCCTTTCCCAGGCTGAGAGCTCCCAGCAGCTGCTCCTGGCTGGGAGATTACAATCCTCTTCCCTGGGCTTGGTGACATCGGCAGGGCTGCTCCAGATCCAAGCTAAGCCAGTGGGGTCACACTGGCTGAAGTAGGTCAGCGGACAATCCCCCCCAGCCAGCTCGAGACATCAATACCCAGCAGTGTGCCAGCAAAGGCACTCAGAGGCAGGTCAGAAATCCAACCCACTCAGCACAGCCTGCCTCTGGCTAGTCCTGACATTGGCATTACTTTGCCTCCTCACATCTCTTTTTGGGAGGTGTTCATTTTGCTTGAAACCCTTCCAGGTGATGGGCCCTGTGATAGTGTTCTCACAGGTGCCCCCAGCCCACACAGACACTCCAGCTGCTGCAGTATGGAACAGCCTGCAGCTGCCACTGGCACACACTGGAGAGCAGAGTTGGCCACTTCCAGTAGTTATATTTGTAAGACACGGCCTGGCAGATCAGCCATATCCAACGAGATTAAAAATGACATCTTCTAAGCATTGCACGCGCTTGCACCACAATCCAAGGCATATTTGGAGTTTTCAGGTGCCACAATATCTTTTTGGGATGCCAAAACATGGCAGATTTTCCTAGTCAACATTGATATCAGATCAAGTCAAGGATAGAGAAGCATCTCACGAAACTCCTTATCTAGTCATGCATTTTCAATTTATCATATTTTGCCAGTTCTTCAGAAAAATACTGTCAGAGAAGAAAAGAATCTGCTTTGAAGAGAAACAGATTTCAGTGTTTTATTACTTCTGTATATTAAAGCAGGCACATTAATAGCACAGAAACTAGTAACTATACCAGGACTGAAACAGGTGATCAAGTATGCTAGCTCTGCCTATGATTAAAGGCACACAGATATTGCTCCTATCTGACTAAATTTTATTTCAGGTAAGCAAGTCAGAGATACAGGAGACAAATATCCATTGCAGAAAATCCAGCCAGATTCATCAAGATAACCTAAGGGAAATTAAAAAGCGCCATATTTCAGACAAAAAGCACCATCTGTGCAAGTCCTTGTCAAATGAATTTCAACAAAGCTGCTTAGAAGCCTAATACCCAAGATCTCCATAAATGTTAAAGGGATCACAAAAAGCACACCAGCTCCTCAAGTACACTATTTTTTTTCCCGTTATAAATTAAGATCTACCTTTTATAGACCAGCATGTATGACAGATCTCTGGCACAGAGAAAGGGACAATGGGTATCTCTTTGCCCAGTGAAGTAGCACCATTGATGGATGCCAAAACAGCAAATGGAAGTTCAGGACACTTAAAGCCACAGCTGATCAGCCAGACCTCAGAGTCCAGCCATGATTCCATCAAGGAGCTCAGTAATGTCGCTGAGGTAGGGATTCTTAAGAATGATGACTGATTTGCTCATGAAACTTCCAAGGCAGATGCTAGGTCTTGGGTTTCTTTAACATCTAGAAAGAAATTTTCATAATTTCACTCAAGTCACAACAGACAGGGAGTATTTAAACACAGAAGCTGCCATAGAGGATGAGACTTTTAATCCAATATCCTGTCTTCTACAGAGGCTAATGCCAGATGCTTCAGAGAAAGGTGCAAGAAACCACATAATCCCTTCAAGCCTTAAGCCTCGAAGGAGGATGCCTAATGTAAATTTGGAAGAGCTACTAAAATTGAGTTAACCACGTAAAATACCTCTATTTTTTCAGAGGTTTATGTATTTTTTGGCCTCAGTAAAATCCTAAAACAATGAATTCTATATAAAAAAGTCTTACTCTCACGTGATAGTTTTTCATGAGTTTATGAGTTCCCCACATTTCCATAAAAGAATGCATATCTTTGTTCAGAGGCTTAAAGGTGTGTTGTTAATTCCACAGTCAACTGTCAATCATTCCCTATTTTTTGAGACCTCAATCACAACTCTCTATTCTCTGGTGATGGCAAGGTGGAGGTCAGTAATTTATCACTACTTTTATGTCTGAGAGGTTTTTTCGTTCACAATCAGACTCTTTTTCCAGAAACTGCCTTTTACTATGGCTTGTCCCAGCTAGCACAGCTGACCCAAACAAACAGGAACTGCTCACACACACTACGAGCTCATGGTCACTCCTACCGAAGGATGCTGCTGTTCTCTGTGGGCTCCAGTTAATTCTGCACAGTAAGGCTGTTACTTGCTCTCAGCCAGCACGGTTGCAAAGTGTCAGCAGAAACCCTGCCGTTAGCTTGAGTATTACTGTCTGGAGAACAGAGTTGTGAATAAACAGACTCTGACACATACAGAACACGAGAAACTCCTTGAGAGTCATGGTCATCGGGACAGGCAGCCTGGAACAATTCAAGCTGCATTTATAAGACAAAATTTGAAAAGCACTTCCATTCCAACCGAGCTTTGTCATCTCTCTTGTAAGTACTCAGAAACAACCTCAGACATCACTTGTAACACAAGCCATTTTCATAATCCCAGTGCAGAACAGGAAATGCAACTTTAAACAAAATTGTACAAAATTACAGGGCAATGCATTTACTTGCCACAGCTACAGCCCAGACCTGTCTTAAATCAAGCTAGTAAAAGGAAAACTGACTTTTTACTGCTATGCATGAAACCCCTAAACCTTCATACATCCTGGATTCCAGTATCTGCCCATCTACTTTTGCTTTAACTTTATCTAAAACACAGAAACAGAAGTCAAAGTTACCCTGCTCTTCCTCCTGTTCCGAAAGTTTTATTTCAAGCTACTAGGGAAGAAAATTGTTCAGTTATATTGAAATGATAGACTTTGGAGTATCTCTTCAGAAAATAAAAGTTTCTGACATGAGGGCTGCAAAACATCATGTGCTGCTCAACAGCTGCCTCTAGGAATTACAAGACTCTCATGTCAAGAGATTATCAAAGTTCTTATCTTCCAAATTCCCAAGATCAGGGCAAAAGCAAAATCAGACTTCATGAACCAATATGCTGTCTTGCTATTTGCTCAGCTGCACTTGTCAGTGCATTGGAAAGCACTTTTCTGGACAAAGGTACAATTTACCCACAACTATCTCTTCAGAAAGCTGCACGGGACACACATCAGAAGCCCTCCTTGGGTTTAACATCATCTGAGACCAACATAAATGTACCTCTACCCCCCAACACACAGGCAAACATGAAACACTTCCCAGCAAGGGACTTGCAGTTATGTAGCGCAAAGACAGAGAGCTTAGAGTAGTGCAGTAAATCATTCTGATGCTAATTTTTGGATCTTGCTCATAACCTGCTGCCAAAGCTGTAAATAACTGAAACCCTGACAGGTTTCCTTTGCTCAAGCTGCCATGCCCTACCAGCCATATCAGTCCATGAGGTCCTTCTCCTCTCTTCTTTCAAATACACTAGACAGTGTTGCGCAAAGGCCAATTAGAACACCTCTGAAACACATGGAAAATTTACCATAATTTGTTAGTGAAGATTTACCAAAATTAGTACTGAAAATGCTTTTAAATGCTATTAAATCAATTTTCATGTTTGCAGAATTACTTACATCAGCAGACTCAAGGCATGTAGAAAATACATGCTATCATATTCTTAAGTAGTCCAGAAAATATTTGCTAAATGAAGGAGATTACTACAAATTTAAGGTGATGATGTCTTAAATCTCAAGAATTCAAAGCTCCCCACAACAATTATGAATGGAAAAAAGAATCTGGACTGCAAACGAATGAGGCAGGTTCATCCAAAAACTGCAATGTTGTATAAAATGGTCAAACCCAACTCACTTCAAATGAACCCCTGGATCAAACTACATTTAGATTGAGTTTAAAGTACATATTTCCAAAAGACAGACTTAATAAAATGTGAAGCTTCCTCTAGGTTTGATGATAACACAGATTCATCTGTTTATATTGCAGGAAGAGCAAGATCTCAATCATGCAGATGCAGATAGTTGTTTGCATGAATCCCAGAACACTGAAGGATGCTTTCATAGAAAACTCCAAGCTTTGAAAAGAAAGTTTTTCCAATTCTGTGAAGTTTAGCATACTGCTAAGATACCAAGCTCTTAAGAACATTGCTAAAATTTTAAGCATGATCTTTTGAATAAAGCTCTTTATCACAGTGCAGCTGTTCATGGAACACATGAAAATGTGAAGAATCTCTGAAACATGCTTCTTGGAGAATTCCAAATGCTTCTCTCAGAACAGCTGCTGTGATATGGGAGATGCACAGAATTGATCTCAGTCATGCTCAAAAGCAAGACTCTCAGGCCTTCAGGAAAATCAGAACAGTTCTGCCTTACTTGACTCTATGATCTTTCACTCCAGACCTCTACTTAGCATGAAAGTCATCCAAAGTATGCTGGTTATGCTTCCATATTTTCTGGAATCCTGAACCAGACTGCTAAAAACAAGAGTAACACAAAATATCATATAAAACCCCCCAAAGAGACACTGGAAAGAGCTTTTTCTGAACAAACCCAGTATTATCTCCAACCCTCTACTAACCTCTGCAAAGACCTGATGTCTCTAAATGCCTGTCAAGAGCTGATCAGAATCCAGGTGCTGCACAGGGATTGCTAAAGGTTTTGGGAGCTACCCTGCACTGTCTCCAGGACACTATCTTCACTCTGTCTTCTTACACACATTGAACCACAGCAATTAGGAAAAGACTCTCATATCTGCTTAAAGCAGATATACTGACAAGGAAAGTCACAGCCCACTGCCCTGAAATGACACAGATGAACAAACAGAGGAAGTGACATCCCTCTGACACTCAGTCAAAATGACAGGAAGGTTCCTGTGCCATGCAGAAACACATCCAAGCAAACAGAAAATAAAAAAATTTCAGTGAAAGAGTTTCATAAAGTAAATTGCTTAAAAATTCATTTATCATCTAAAACCGAACTTGTGTTCTCCATTTAAAGAAGTAGGGAGGGGGCAGAGAGAAACAATTGCTTATACATGAGCTGAAAAAATAAGCAAGAGGGAGGAAAATCATTAAAGTGCATAGAACTCCACAATACAGATCAACCTCTGAACATCATTGATCCCTATGCTCGTTTCTTCTCAAATGAAGCCTCCCTCACCTGTGCATGTCCTCATTTTTTCCATTTTCCAAGCTGCGCATCCAGTCACACAGGATGCTGAAATGTCAAGCAAAAGGGGTAGCCTTTAGTAAATGTCACACAGGCCTATTCTCTGCTGTGAAACACTGCTATATGATGCTAACCATCCTCAACAGATGAAATAGCATGAGGCAATAACCCTTTCCTTCACTCACACAGTGATATTTAAGAGATGCTTCAGCCCTTCTTACTATCACAGTCACATTAACACGGCTGCTGCACCAAAACAAGCAGACCAGAACATGCATACGTTCTTCAAGAAGCAAGTTAGAAAGAAGAGGAATTAATTTCAAACTCATTGACAAGAAAAGCTGACATAAATACAAATACAGGATAAAGGCAATAAAGGAGAGCTTGTCTGAAAGGAGTCCCTTGCCTTTCTCAATCAAGTTTGAAAAACAGAGTGATACCCATGAGCATGCAGGCACCAGAAGGGCAATACCATCACCAGAGGAAACACAGAGATGCCTGTGCACCTTCGTAGTGAGGTTTGACAGCACTCCAATAGATGTGTTTCTGTTGTGCTAAAGATCACGAAGGATTTGCAGAAACTGCTCCTTTTAGAAGGCTACCATTAGCTACTTTTGTAGTGAAAGAATGGTTTACCCATAAAAATTAAACAGAACCCAAGCTCCCAATAAAAAAGGTGCCATTAATCAAGACGTCCTTTTTATTTAAAATAAGGATAAAAGTCATGAGACTAAACATCACACAGGACATTTTCCTTCAGTTGTTTTCTACCACTAGTTAAGAGAGATTAAAGTCTTTTTTCAGGAGGCGTTCTACTAACAGATCAGCATCCATCCTCCCCTCCTTCAGCAGCAGGTACCAAACTGTGATCAAGGTACACATGCTCTCTCCCTTTGTCGTAAGAGAGCAAAGCCCTGCCAGGACACATTACTGCCCACTCTGACTTCCAAGAGAGGTCCTGGAAAGCTTGGAGTTAAAAGTCAAGGACATTAGTCACAAGGAACTTCATTCACCACTGTCATTCATCACTGCTGTAAAAGACAGTGGGCATCGCTGCTCTTGAAAATGTGAATGCTACTTTTGTTCCAAAGCTCATGCTACAAATTAGCTAAATACATATCCTCCCAAAATGTGGTCTTTATCACTTACAAACACATGACTACTGACATCAAAAGTACATTTCCTGACAGTTGTGGAGCATTTCTTCATCCTCAGTGTCCTGCTCTGGAGACAGTGGGAAGGATGGCATCCCCGCATGGCCACCTCAAAACCTGCTGCTGCCTTCATCATTAGTCACCTTCTCAAGAAAGTCACACAGCCAGCAGCCCCCTGCACAGCCCACCAGCAAGTCCAGTTGTTCTCAGTGACTGCAACGGGCACTCAGCCAAAGCCTGGGGTTTTGGTTGGGGTGTTTTTGTAAGAAAAATTCCTACAACTGTAACAGGGAAGGAGAATTAAAAAGGACTCAATTGCATTCTACTGAGTTTGAACCAGAGAGGAATGGAAGGCTTGGTGAGCATACATTTCTGCTTTCTTATAAACAAAGAAAAGATGCATGTGAGTGGAGAAAGGTGAGGTAGAATGACACACAAGTCACCAGAAAAAAGTACTCAATTTGGGATAACTTTAGATCTGATGGGGTAAGGAGGAACATAAAACAACCTATCCTGAGGTCTCTTTCTCTGCTGTGCATCATAACAGATCAATTAACTGCAGCCAGCAACATCTACACAGCTCCAAACCAAGCCTCAAAGGAAAGAAAGATGGAAAGGTGTAGGAGGAGTTAATGCTGGTGAACATCAGCACTGATCAGCAGCTAGACAGCAGAGGAAACTAGAGATTTCTGCTTACAAGCGCAAAGGGTGCCCTTAACTACCTACTGTGGTATCAAAACACAGTTCAAACGCACTCTTCCCAGAAGTAACACTGCAGGAAATTTGATCATCAATTGCTGATTTTTAAACCCTTCTGCTAAATTTGATGGAATTATTTATTTGTATGGGCCAGTTCACAACATCAGCTGATCCTGTTAAGTAGGTCATTGGGTCATCTTGCCCTGCATATGAAATAAGAAGTGACTGCAAATGGACTCTGCACAGTAGTGTCCTGCTAAGAATGTCACTCCTCTGCAGGCACTCGACCTAAGTACCCATCAGGACATGCATTACAAATGATTGTGCAGAAACTTGATGTAGGTAGTATCTATAATTAAATAATTTTTAGAAACTAAAAACCAGGAGCAGTGATCTGTAAGTATTACACTAGATCTCTAGCAGCTCACCTCAAAGAATAATTTTACTAAAGCCCACAGTTAGTCCTAAGAAGATATGTTATGAACCTTCAAAGAGTGCAGTGGACACTAGAAACTTAGAAGCAGCCTGTTCCTTCTTAAACTGTTCCTTCTTAGCCCTTTACTTAAAACTCAACAAGATCTTACTGAAATTACACGTTTCATAAAGGACAGTGCAGGGTTATCCTAAGTACGTGCCTCACACAGCCTTTATTGTAATAATTAATAGAAGAAAAGACTTTCATCTAGTGTTACTAATCAAATTATACCCACTGTTGTTCAGTAAGTGATCAATAAACCACTGGAAACTGAGCAAATGTATCATTGGAGTAACTCTGCTGGCATCACTGCCTTCCTTAGCATCTTCACCTTTGATAATTATAGTAGACTATAGCAATACTTCTTTTCCTCTTGTCAAATTAAGGGAACAACATAACCTTGCAGAAATAGGTAAGGCTGACAAGACAAAAGAGATGCTAAACAAATATATTGTACTTCCTCAAAAGCAGGGGCTGAAAAACAGCCACCTAAAAAGGACACTAGAAATTGAAGACCACCAAAGAAGACCCCAAAGAACATGTAAGGACTTCCAATAAGGGGGGCAACTATGTAAAATACAGTAATTCATACACATCAAGTAAACATGGAAAGCTAATGACAAAGAAATCAGCATATATGATAAAACCTCTGTTTACCAGAGCACTCCATTAGAGGAGGGATCCTCCAAGTGACCAGTGCTGCAATAAAGAATGCCTGCTTTCAAACACTCAAAACCATGTTAGAAAGTTTCTATCTGACCAATTCTGGTACCCCCTTAACCCACGCTGTGGCTGTGTGGGGCTTGGATGCTGGATGGAGTTAAAACACAACATTATCAAACTAAAAGATCCTGCAGCAGCAGGAAAGAAAAATCAAATGAGATCTCAGTCCTCTAAACATGTATGTGGCTGTACTTGAAGTTAAGGAGTTATACCTACCAAAGACAACTTATAAGCTTATTAAAACCAACTTATACTTAATAAAGCCAGTATATGCATTCTGTCCTTCACATCAGACCAAAATGGAAATAGTTTAACTGCCCCACATACGACTTGTAAGCAAAATCTTTCTTTTTCTATTTGAAGACAAAGGTTTGCCTGTAGTCAGTCAGGCATATGCACTGGAAATGTGTGTGGCCTTGCAAGCAGCAGGTGTTCCTCATGGCAACTTTGGATCTCCAGCCCAGCACCACCACCTCCTTCATCCACAGCCCCAGCCCACACTCAGCCTGTGGCCAACCACCACTTGAGTGCCAGTACAGCCACACAGATCTCAGCTCCTTCTTTGCACCTCACCATGGCAAAACCTCTCACATTTCCACGAGTTTGGGAGTAGGCTCTTTCTCCCACACTCCAATATCCCCAGGAGCCAAACACAAATCTTAACTAAGCAGCAGGTGTAGATTCACAAACAACAGCTCACATGAGGTCTGGTACCTTCAGGGAAGTTGTGAGGCTTTTCAAAACACTACATCACTTCCCACCATGTCAGCTCACTCCATAATGACATCAAGCATCTTCCAAAAGGTCATGTAGCAATGAAGATTTGTGCACACTCCAGGAAACAGTCCAGTCCTTGATCTGGCATTCATTTTGCTAAAATAATGGTTCACACTTTCTTTGGAGAAAGGCCAGTTAACACAAAATAATTCTAGACTGCCTTCCATAAAATGTTGTGCGAGTTGGACAAGAATTACCCTCCAGAGTATCCCTGCTGTTGAACCCTACAGCAGAGCTCACCCTTAGGTGCCTTTGAAGTAATACACTGTAATGAAACAAAGTGACATTGCAGAAATTTGGAGTATCAGGTGGCTCACCTACAGCTGTAAAAGCTGCAGAGTGTGCCTCAACGTGATTAAGTCCAGAATTAAGAGAAATCGATGCAGAATTATGAACTACTTTTCTATAAAAGGAACATAAAAATAAAGCACAGGATATAACATCCTTGTTCCCACACAAGAAAGATTGCTTACTACGTATGAGCACAATCCACTTACACAACCAACGCCTAAGTGCAGGCTTCTACAAGGTCAACCAAGAGTTTAAGTTGGCACCACAGGAATTGCTCCCTGGCTCAGCAGCCAGTCCCCACGAAATTAGGTTTAACCTCTCTCTCACCTCCTCTGCCCCAACCCAGCTCTTGAAATTAGAAAACCGAGAAGATAATTGTTTCTACTAAGAGCAAGATTGAGAGGTTCGGGATGAGAGACACAGCTGCCACTCACTCTTTAATTATTGGTAACCAAAGGACCACACACACACACAGTGGTGATAGAAAACACTTTTCATTCTCTTCACTGGTTTTGCTCCCCAACCAAGGACGTTTTATCTGTATGAGTAACAGTAAGCATGAAATCCTCCAGTGATACTCAAGTAAATGTTTTTTTTTTCTTTTTTTAAAATACAATAGCTAATAGCATTGGCATCTTATTGCATGAGGACTCCTCCTAAGAACAAGGCCTGCCTGCTGTGCAGCCACACCCACTCTAGAAATAACACAAGGAAGTAGGTTGCATCCTGAAAACATATATAATGTACAGCTTATTACACTGCTGCTTGTTTACCAGCATAGTGGCTTCCTCCGGTGTGGCAATAATAGAGGAACAAACCCTGCTTTACAAGGAGTCACAAATATGGCTGCATAAACCCAGCCCAGTACATATAAATACCTACTAGTTGTTGGTAACAGAATGAACACTTTGGGGAAAAATAAAATAATTTTTTAAAATCTCAGACCAATTATGTAAAATACCTAAGCAGATTTTTAATCACCGAAGTATTAAAGGAGACTAATGCTAAGTGTGGAATCACATCCTGCATAAATCAAAGTTACTTGTGCTCACGTGAGTTCTGTTGTTCATGTACCTTTACACTAAGAGCTTTATAAAAACCAAAACTACTAGTCAGGCTTTCTGATTTTAGTGGTCCTCAATCACATGCACAACTGCATGAGGCATTTCATCAAATGTACTATTGGTAGCTAGTTCTGCATGGCAAAAGCAGACATTTTCCTGTTATCTAATTGCCTTTTCATTAAGAATTCATTACACCTGAATAATAAACTTATTTTCCCCCTAGAACCTAAGCAAAGGTCCAGAGATTTTAACCTAAATACAACTGCATAATCTTTTGTGTCCTACTAGCATAATATTTACAACAAACTCCAGAGGAGTCTCTCGATTCCCTCTGATGTGTTCTGCTTGCAGCCTACATCCACGCTTCACACTAAGCTACAGCATGTTCACTTACCATTGCCCATCATGGTTGTGTGTTGCTTAAAAAAATAAACATTAGACATATTTGAGCCTCTATTTTAAGGTTTGGGTTAAAAGGTAAGAAGGGAGAGGAACAAAATTCAGACTTCTCCTCGTAATGCAATTTCTACAAACACCCTGTAGAGAGCAACTGCCAGCTGCACCAGCCACGTGGCCAAGTCACTGGTGTGCACCAGTTAATCTGGAGCACACAGTTCAATCGATACTCAGTGGCTGATGAGGTGCTGCCCAGCGCCCTCAGACGTCTGTGTGCCAGTGGTGTCAGTGTCAGAAACAATTCAAAGACAGGGTTTTAACATCACTTAAGAAAGGGAGGACAAGTGCATTGGTCTCTGCTCAACTCCATGAGTAAAGGAGAGGATTAGGAAAGAGAAAACTTCAAAATACAGGAGGAAGTGAAGCCCTGGTGCATGACTTAAACACTGGTAAACAGGAAGCAGACGCTTCCCTTAGGGCCCCATCCCCGGAGAGGTCCCAGCAGCACTGCACAGGAAGGGAGAAAGGTCCTCAGCACAAGACAGCACAAGCACATTGGCAGCTATTTTAACAGGGCCCTGTCAGGATTGCAGCAGTCACAGTTCATTTTGGAGCAGAATACCTGTCAAAAGAGAGCAATAACAGGCACTGTCCTTGCTGGCAAAAGCAAGAGTTTTGGCTAAATTGGACAGCACAACAGAGAGACCTGCACACCATCACATACATGCTGAAGATGTTATGAATCCTGCTCCTTTGTTCAAGACCATTCTAGCAGCATCCAGCACACCTAATGAGACTGCAGATTATCCTGGGACGTGTCACTGTTCCATGGTCATCTGAGAGATCCTATATATCACCATGACACTATCAGCTGCAAAGAAAGTGCCTCTTCTCTCTAAACATTCAAATACAGTAATTTCACGATTATAAGTCGCACTGAGTATAAGCTGCACTTCCGGGTGTCAGCGACTTTCCATTCTTTGTCCATACATAAGCCGCACCTGATTATAAGCCGCACATTACAATACAGAGTGTGATAAAAGGTATCTATTCCATCATCATCTGTTGAGGGTGGGGGCAGTGATCCTTATCTCAACGGCAGATATTCTCCTAATGGGCCATCCATTGAAACCAGGTGGGGCAGTGTTCTTCATCTTTTCACAACCCATCCTTCCTCCAGCAAGTCGTTTTCTGCTAATGGCCCATTGAGTCCCACTGTGGGACTGATAAAATTACTGCATCTCATTGGAAGTTGCTCCAGCCAGGGGGAAGAGCCCAACAATTCTTACCAAGATAAAAATAGAGGTTTTGGAACACTAATGGAGCCCCTTTCTCCACTGGACTCCAGAGGAAAACCGGATTTCTCCACATCACCACTGGACCTCTAGAGGAAAACTGCACCTTCTACAGAACCACTGCTTCAACTGAATCACATCTGTCACTGCAGGAGGATGCAGCCACCATTTAATGGGACTGCTACCAACACCCTGCCTGACAGGGTGTCAGGTTGTACTCTGACTTTGTCTGGGTTTGGAGTTTGTTTCTTTGTAGTACTGTATTTCTATTTTAATTTCCCTAGCAAAGAACTGTTATTCCTAATTCCCATATTTTTGCCTGAAAGCCCCTTGATTTCAAAATTATAATAATTTGGAAGGAGGGGTTTACAGTCTCCATTTCAAAGAGAAGTTCCTGCCTTTCTCAGCAAACCCCTGTCCTCCAAACTAAAATAGCAACTTTTCGTTCTTTGTCCATATATAAGCCACACCTGATTATAAGCCGCACTTTGGGTTCGAACCAAAATTTTAGTCAAAATGGTGCGGCTTATAATCGTGAAATTACTCTTCTCATTGTTTCAGTTTTGTTTTCTACCTTATGAGCAAACTCACAGTCTCCAAAGTATAGGCCCTGATGATTACCACAGGAAGTAAATGAGTCTCAGTGCTTGCAAGACAGAGCTGCTAATTTCAAAAGGAGACCTTACCTCAGCAAGGCCCAATGTCCAAAACTAATGTGAACTTGAGAATTCTCTAAATTGGATGCAATCTGAGAAACCCAAAGATAGCTTATGAACACAATCTGCTCCTGACTTCAGAAAACTCATAGAAACTATCATTAAAAATTAAAAATAAAAATTTTAAAAATCCCCACCAAAAACCAAAATGGGGCTTCAGAAAACACCCAGACAAAGACCACAATGTTCTGTCCTTGCCAGAAATGCAGCAGTCAGCAAGCAACAGCAAAGGGTCAAGAAAAAGTTGTCTTCAGATTTCAAATTACAGTAATTTCACGAATACAAGCCGCAGTAATTAGACAAAAATTTTGGTGGAAACCTGGAAGTGCGGCTAATATTTGGGTGCAGCTAATCTATGAACAAAAATGTGATATCTGCCCTTACCTAGTATCATACCAGTCCAGTCCCGAGCTGAAACAGTTTGAAATCCACGGTTTCCCGTTGTTCCGACGATGAACCAATCAGAGAACAGTTTATTGCCTGCCTGTGGATGGCGGCGTTACTGAGGGGCGGGGGTTGTTATCGGGGTGAGTTACCTCGGCGAGTTACCTCGGCAGTTCGATAAAAGTGTGTGATATTTCTCTGTACTTTTTAAAGTGTTTTCAGTCTTGTGCGGCTACGGGGCTGGCGGGGCTCGCAGGGAGAGGGCTGGGGGAGCCTCTCTCCCCACAAGGAGAGGGATGAAGTGGGCGATCGGCTCGCAGGGAGAGGGCTGGGGGAGCCGCTCAGCCCGCAGAGAGAGGGGTAGAGCGGCCGCTCGCCCCGCGGGGCTGCGAGGGCTACAACGGCCGCTCGCCCCGCGGGGCTGCGAGGGCTACAACGGCCGCTCGCCCCGCGGGGCTGCGAGGGCTACAACGGCCGCTCGCCCCGCGGGGCTGCGAGGGCTACAACGGCTGCTCGCCCCGCGGGCCGCGAGGGCTACAACGGCTGCTCGCCCCGTGGGCCGCGAGGGCTACAACGGCCGCTCCCCCCGCGGGGCTGCGAGGGCCAGAGTGGCCGCTCCTGTGCCAGCACGGAGATGTGGCTCCGCTCGGAGCTCAGCTGCCTGCCCGCATGGCTGAGCGGCTGTTTAAAGGCAACGCGGATCCATTGGGAATGCTCGCAAAATGACCACACTATTGTTCCTGTCTTTTTCGGCTTGTAAATAAAGGGTGTGTCTTTTTTCACTTGGAAACAATGTTTCCAAGGTCGGCAGTAGCCAGTAAGCCCCGGCGATCCCGCGATTGTGTTACTAAATGACGACTTTGTGAAAGTTCGCAGCGAACTAAAGTGCGGCTAATATTCCGGGTGCGGCTTATTTATTGACAAAGACATCAATGTTGCCAACACACCGGATATGCGGCTTATACTCCGTGCGGCTTGTATTCGTGAATTTACTGTAATCAAACACAATTGCTGACTACTGAAAAGAGAGCAGAATTAGTTAAAATAAATGATGGAATAATAACACAAGAGCCTGATTATTACTGGACATGGCAAAGGGTGGTCTTTTTTGTTAATTAGAAGACTGTAAAGAGAAGTTATGTAGATTTTTCAATTATTGGTTGAACTGGAAAGTATCTTGTCAGAGAAAAAAAACATATAAAAAATTTTTCCAAGTTAAAAGATGCATCAAATCTCGCAGGATTCAACATAGAAAAAGATGGAATTACCAAGCTTCAGAAAATTGCTCAAGCATTAATTACACAAAAAGAGCAGTTAACTACAGTTAGAAATTAACAAAAATGGACCATTACGAGTTCCAAAGGATGTCTTGAAAAAGACATCTGTCTTGGGAGTCCGAGACCAAGGTCTGAAATCTGAAATTATAATAGTGCTTCAGAGGATCCAGTGAAAAACAAGGAAGAGTTGAAACAGCATCATGGATTCACACATAGTGAGAAACTGCCAAAACCATTACAAAGCAAATCTGTTCAAGATTGTCAAAGACGTGAAACTTGAAAATATATTCATTCAACATTAAATTGAATTAATAACTTGAATAATCTGCATTCTTATTTTATCTGAAGGCCTTGGACATGCAGAATTAAAAGGCAACAAATCAAGGCTGTGGTTTTTGGAGACTTCAAAAGCAGATCACAGAGCTCCTAAAATAGCTTTACATGGCTTAGTCAAACCACAAATAAATCTTGTATTTCATTAAATAATTAATTTCCAACTAATAATATTGAGATTTTGTAGGTATACATGATGGGGTGTGATTCTCTCCCCTCTCCAGACAAATGAAAAATAATTACACGTTCTTCATCATTTCAGGGGACAACCATCTCCATGGTTATTTGCTTCTAACTGCAAACCCAGGCATGAAGTGCTACTGATGCAGGTCCCATATGATTTCACACCCTCTGTGTAAAGGTGTGCAGAACTATGCAGTTTGTGTGGTAGGCAATAAATACAGCCACCAGGAGAAACACAAAATCCTGATCACAAATAGTAGATCCCAAATTGCAACACCGCAAGACAGAATTGCATACACAGAGATAAGGGCTAAGTTCAGATTCTCTTTTTATAAGGAGTACTAATGAAGAGACAATAACATATTACTCAAAAATAAAAAGGAAGTATTTTTCTTCCAAATAATGGATCTAATTTTATAAGTTCATCACACCCCTAATTTCAGCAGGGCAGGACACTGCAGCAAAGCAGAGCTGAGCAGCAGGAAGCAGGAGGAATGTTTACATTCCTGAGCAGTGCTCTCACTGCCAGATCCACTGAAAAGAAATCAATGTCATTATCATCTTTTAAAAAAATTTCATTTGGGATTTTGGACATGTAAAGCACCATCACTCTTTAACTGTTCCAAGGATTAATTCAAAGGCCACTGTCTGGTCAGCTCTTCTGTTTTGCCTATGTTTTTGTTTTCTTAGATGGGGAATGTCTGTGACAGATTCATTCATGTCTGTCACCATCCTCCAGCCAGTGGCCCCTCATGCATTTGTTAACTGAGAACGCATCCTAAAACAAATAAACATATCTTGACTTATGTTCTGACCTCATGTTCAGTAGGAACACAATGCAGGTTTTGTTGCCTCTAATAATAATTTAAACATCTCTATAAAGGTTCAGTTGCCCAAGGTCTCCTCATCTAAGGAGGTGATACTTGTGAACCCCTCCGCCAGCATCCATCCAGAACCACTCACTCTTGCACTTCGCTGAGGACCAGATTATTCAGGAGCCATCTGCTCCTGAGCCACAGACAGATCAAGGCCCACACCAGGTCTGATCTTTGTAGTAATGCTACAGACACTGCTATACAGAATCATAAGTGAATAGGATGGAAAAAACTGTCTTACATATGAAGGATTTTATATAATAGTATATTTCAGACCCTACTGCTAGAATTATCCCACTGAAGTTCTCCAAATTACTTTTTTCCCCTCAAGGAACTTGTGTAAAAACATGGAAATCAAAGCAAGCTTCTGGATGTTTCACTGATGAGCTGCCCACAAACTTGCGGCCCCATTACTGCTCCCTCCCTCCATCCCATTTGACTGCATTTTCTTTAAACAAATCCACATATTTATAAGCAAATAACACTTTGACTGCATCTTGCTCTACAGACACAGTAGTTGCCCTAAGGAGAGGCATAAAAGTCTAGTCTTAACAAGGGCTCAAAAGGCAGTCTCCTCCCATCCCCATGGGTGAAATTTGTTCTTTATTAATACAGATCAGCAATTCCAAGAGCAGTGAAAAATTACCCCCCCTCGTTGATTCATGTTGTGGCAGTAGTCTTATGTAACAACAATTTAAACTACAGTTTTATGCACACAGCTGCCTTGATTAAAACAAGCCTATCCAGACTACCAGGACTGTTTGGTTTGATGCAACACTAACATAGCACATGGCTGGTGGCCAGTGAGTGGACAGTTAACAGCATGGACCCAGCACCCACAGTCACAGGCAGTCGTTTTCCATCATCACAGCATCTAAGGTAAGGACTTCAGAACATGAAACATTCTCCCAAGTTTCATATGGTATGAACCATACAAAGAAGTGGTAAATAACGCCTCTATTTCTCCATACGCATCTTAGGGGACTTTAGAGTTGGATCTACAGGCAGACCGATCAAAAAGTGTGAGTCCTCTCCACGGACAAGCCATCCAGGACCATTGTTGTACAGGTCGGTTGAACAGTGGCCCAAACAATAAGCTGTTTTCAGAAAACCAGGGATTCATCCTCTTATGTGGCATGAGGGAGGGATTAAGCCTTAATTTAGCACCATTTAGAAAAGATTACCCTTTAATTGCAATAGGAGTTGGCAGACACTGGCAGCAATGAAAAGCCTTTATCCTGCAAAGCTTCCAAGCGGTCAGTGACAGCTCCCAGGCCAGCAGCAGAGATCCAGCCCATGCTGTCCCCAGCCAAGCGCTCAAGGCCACTGGACTGATGGGACGGAATGCGGGCTCACACAGCTGCAGAGACAAACCCCTCATTCACTGGCATTCAGATTGCATAGGGCATGCGGGACTGCCACAGTGCACTGAGGAGTCAAAGCCTTCAGAAGGGCTCAGCTGCCAGTACCACCCAGAGCTCTGCCTGGCAGGATCCAGCTGGTCTGGGCAACGATCCACCACTGGGGATATGCCCACTTCCTGCCTTTTGGTATCAGTCTGACCCAGTCAGCAGAGGAAGCTCCCCACTCACCTCAGTTCTGCCATTCTCTGGTGACAGGGTAAGAGAGGTATCATGCTGTATTTTCTGGCACCAAAAATCTGCTACAGCAGATGCATGACATGTCTCAGGTGGAAGGTTGCCAGATCCCTGCCAAGGGTTCCCAGCAGCCCATTGCCACTCAGGAGCCTGTTACAAATGTCTTCTAATTCAGAGCAAAGCTAAATGCTCTTCCAGTTTGGCACCCAGGAAAATACAATTCTTGTTCAAATAGATTTTGCTGCAGCAGTAATGTCTGTTTACATCTGCAAGTTTAGGTTGGCAAAGGACATTCCAAAGCCTACTGCAGTTTAACTCAACCTAGCTTTATTTTTAAAAGTTCAATGAAGAGTAGTAATTTCTACGCATAGACAAGGTCTTAAACAAAGGTTTAACTCCCTCTCTACTTCTTACCCATGTCTGTCAGTGCCTGGCATTTCTGACAGCGTCAGGCTAGAAAAATGAAGCCACTGCCCAGCTGGCTGAGCCATCTTAGCTTACTGGGAACCAGTGAGGGGAGAAAGAACTCTGCGGCAAGCAGTCTGGGAGTCAGAGGAGAAAACTGTCAGAAAGAGATTGATTAGATGAGGAGCCATGAGAAGTACTAGTGTCAAGGGAGAAAGGAGGAGGAGGCAAAGAGCATGTGTCCAAGGGAAAACATAAGAGATGACAGTCAAGACAGTGGCACAGGCTAACAGAGGCAGCAGGATGATCAGCGTCTGCAATGGAAATCAGCAGGAAACCGAGGAAGAGGAACAAAACCAAGTGCAGGATGAAGTAAGAGTGGGAAGAAGAATCATGAGCCTGTAGCTGCTTATCCACTCCAGGTATGAATGAGCAGCCTAATCCTCTTTGTGCCCTAACTGCTTCCAGTTTCCTAGTATAAGAATGAAGTTTGTCTCCTACCCTGGAAGAAAACCTGACCAGCAATTGTGTCATTTGCTCAGGGCATTCTTTCAAAAAAATTCTAAGTTTTGGAAGTTCAACAACAAGTAGTCTGGCACTGCACTCAAAAATACCTTAGAAGAAACTTTAGAGTGTATTATTAGTTATTCTTGGACATTATTACACTTCCTTGCATTCACTGCCACTGATACCCTTGCTGCTCATTCTCAAATTAAACACTGGGTAGATCTATACAGGACTGATGTCTAAAGCACAATTAATTCAAAATAAAATTATGATCCAAACATACAACCGAGAGTCACATCTTGTACTCAATGACACACTGAAGTAGACCAGTTTTACATTTTAAGACCACAAGGAATAATTCTCTGTCTCTCCAGAAGTTCATTTCATATTTAGAGTTTGAATTTGAGCAAGTTTATTTGTTGCATTATAAACAGACACTAGTTTCATGCATATGAAGGCCACAAAGTTAAAGAAAAAAAATGAAAGAAACTGAGTAAGAGGAACTCTAGCCATCCCCACAGATGTTATTCAAATTCCTCAAACATAACTTTTTCATTATTACTGAACTGCAAAAAGAAAGAGAAACAGACATATACCCATTATCTACAGACCTGAAATTTCAAGACACTAGATCAGTAACCCAAAAGGAAAACATGACAACTACACTCTGCTGCAGCACCAGCTCCAAAGGAAGCATTAAGAGAGATCTTAAAACACAAGAAGAGGAGTTAAACAATTCAACAGTTAAACAATCTAAGCCTGAGCACTGGAAAGCATTCCTGGGTACACAGACACCAAGTACTGGGCTGTTCCTGATAGTTCTGAAATCCTTTAGAAGTAAATTCTAGCTTTAGAGCTAAGAGACTGAACTAAGAGGTACTGGAACAAAACTTGGATCTGCATGAACTCCAAATCTCGTGGAGGCTCTGTTCCCTTGTACAGCAGTGCCTACTGAAGATTAAGGCCACATTCTTCATACAAAGCCTAACATTATGTGCAGTAAGACAAAGCTAACATGTGACTAACACAGCATGGTACCAGGCAACAAATGGAGCCCAGGGCAAGAAAAATACTTCCATCAAATTAATCACTTTCTATGGAGATGACCCTTGCCACAGAGAACAATGATAACAAAACAAGAAAATACACTTCTCGTAAAGCACACATAGAAATATAGTATCGCCCTTAATGCTCTTTCAGGTCTATTGTGGGAAAAACGGCATACACAGCCACATCGAGACCGGTAGACCACAGGTCTGATGGCCTCTTTGAGGCCAGTTCTCGCAATTCCCAGAGCCAAGAACCTTAAAAGCAAACAGATGCCTCACAGGGGCTCTGCCAGCCCCAAAAGGCTCCCTGGATGAGCCAGATTCCCAGATGTTCCCCAGCTGCAGTTCCTCACACTGAGGAGCATGAAAGGAATTAATGCCTTACTATGCTCCCCAAAAACCCTAACAATAGGAAGGTCAAAGGGAACAGCAGATCAATTTTAATGTTTACAGGCTTTGTGTCACATTAAAAGGGTTCATTTGCTTTAGTCCCAATAAAGCATTTATATTTTAGGGTACTCGGCCACAAAGGCTACATTAGAACAACCACCTACAAACCAGTGGAGTGGTTATTTTATATATATGTGTGTGTATGTGTGTCTGCATATACTAGCAGCTCTCTCGCACCATATTCCTTTACAGTACTCGTATTGTTTGGTTTTTACCTGTTTCCCAGGTAGAGCAGGCACGAGAAATGAGAAGGCACTTCTCCTTGTCTCCTTCTACAGAGAAGATAAGAACAAGCTGATTTATTATTAAGTGCTCAGGTGAAGAGCTGTTTGAAACATGACGCTGCCAGGAAAGCTGTGCTCACCCTTTGCACGTGAGCCTGGAAAACAGAATATTTCAATGGGAAAGTTTTCCTCCAAACTTCCAGGACAGACAGTGCTCAAGTTCACTATCCCAGCACAAAATGTCTACAACCCAGCCCTCAGAGGGTCTCTCTACTGCCTAAAATCCTCCCAGATTTCAGAAAGGAGAGATCACAAGATATGTACCTAAAAGCCTCAGTGAAGCCATGAAGAGTCCTAGCTACAGTTTTCCTCCAATTCACTACTGTGCTTACCTCCACTGTGAACCCAGGAGAGGAAAGTATAATGGCTCACATGAGTGAAAATTAATCCTGGAATACAGGATTTTTCCCACCCCAGAACCCCAAAGAAGTTAAAGGCAACCACAATTCATTCACATTGTTTAAGCAGTTACATTAGCAGTTTACAAGTATAGATAATTGAATGATGCAGAATGTAGGGGTGAGAGGAAAGCTTCAAAACTGCCAAACATCAGAGTGATTAGTAGGATCACTGCAAAAGCCTATATGCAGGAATAAAACTATAAAACCTGTGAAATTCTAACAATAACAGATGATTAACTCCTCTCTGCATTCCTTTCTTAAGGGGTAACACTGCAAGTGTCACAGTAGCCAGCATTCCTTCAGAACTCCTGAAATCCAGACAATCAACTAATACACCTCACAGGCTCCACTTGGTAAAATGCAGATTCAATCCTTCAGTGTGTATTCACTGACTAAATAGAGCTAGAGGAGGCAAACCATAAAAATTAGTTCAAACTTCAGAATTTAAATTATGGGGTATATTTTCAAGCACAGTATGTAAAAAACATATATATGTAAAAAACAAAGGAACAGAACTGTAGAATTCTTTATACTGAAGACTGGAAGGGAACTCTAGAGGTCATTTATTCCAACCTTCCTGCTTAAAGCAGGGTCACCACCAAATATGTGCTCAGGACATTGTCCAGTTGGGATGCCAGTGACTCCCAAGATGAAGGCCACATAACCTATGGGCAAGGAATAGAAAGTAAGTTCCACATGGCACATCATGTTTTTGGCTACTTATGTATGTGCCAGGGCTCAGTCTTCAGTTTTTATGGGCTGCTCTGTAGCAACACAAATAATACTGGAGGCTAGAGCTGAACCAACTCCATAGCCTGATTTATTCCAAGTGATTCAAATCTGTTCTTAAAATATTTCTATGATTACTGAATGATCTTAGAACAAGACTTTGTTGTATTCAGTGGGGGAGGGGAAAATGTTTTAAAACAATCCTACTCCCCAAACACTGCTTCAATTTAGCCATTAAGTGCAAGTGGTCTTGTTTCCCAGGTTAATGTTTGGATATTTTGGCTTCAGCCCGCCTTTAAGTAGCTTCCTGGACTGGACTCAATTAGTAGAGAACATACATGCAAAAAAGGAGGTATTAATAACTCCCTTAAAGAAGAAATTTGCAAAAATGCCTTATATTTTGCATTTTGTGTCTGAGTCAAATGTGTCTGAAATGCAACCTGACAGAGCTTCAGGTGGAAGCAGATGTTATACTCAACCCTGTAAACTGCACCAAGAGCCAGAAGTGTCTAGTGTATCCATATGAATCTTTCTACCAGCAGATGCTCTTCATCAACATGTCCAGATCCTTTTTCATCCATGTCAACTACTGTAATGTGAATCTCACTCTCAGTCAAAAAATACAAACTCTCATCAGTTTCTAAGTCAGCTATGTGCTGCAGTGTGGCACCTTCCCACGGAACTTCCCATCTCTTCTGCACACCCTCACAGCACCTAGCATGCTTGCCCTGATAAACCACCTTGAACAAGAAAAGACAAATACCAAGCTATTAACAAGCAAATTTGGTGTAAGACCACCATCAGCTCTCCATCATTGACAGACTTAACTTATCCGTCTGCAAAGACAAACTTTCCTGTGAAGCTGGCTAGCCATTTCTTGGTTAAAACCACACACTTTCCAAAAGCATCCCCAAAAGGGAGACAAGTGGGATTGCTTTGGAGAAGCACTGTTGAACACGGTGAACCAAGATACAAGTTAGACAGAAGCTTTTACTCACATAGATACAAGTCTCAAAGTTACTGTATTAAACTGAGCCAGAGAAAAATTCAAATCAGGACCACTGCTGCATAATTTCTGCTGAATTGGAGACCTACACTTATTAGGGAAGTATGTTTTGGCAAGATGACCTTTCTTCATTTGATAGTATATACCAAAGCTGAGAGCACATGCTACATGACATGCTTGTTACTGTTCATGACCTGTTGGGGACAGTCACACTCACCCAACAACAGCCAATTTCTATTTCAAAGGCCAAGTGCTCTCTCCAAATGACAGGGTAGAAAACCACTAAATAATTATATACGGACTGCTTGGAAATGCATTCTTTCCATTTCATTCCTAGTGTCACATTGTTGAGAAGTTTCACCCACAGTTTCCAAGAACCAGAGGGCTGAGTGGACTACATGCATCACAACCAAATTTCTCCCTCAAAATACACACAAGTCTTGTGCAGCAAGATGAGAGAAAATCCCTTCTGGTTTAGAGTCACCCATTCATACAACAGAACAAGCTCCAAACAACCATCATCCTTGATCATCAGCAAATGCAGTGAATTCTGCCTTGGAGACTAAAATCAGATGTAACAAGCTCTCTGTGTACATGTTTGGTTTTGGTTTGGGCAGGTTAGAAGCCAGTTATGGTATACTTCTCTGCCTTGGAGCCACAGCAGAACTACAGACCCAGTTCCGTCCAGCACTGACACTCAACAGGCAGAAGGACTTCCTAATGAATTTAAATACTGTCTCACTGCCTGCAGCACAGAGCTCCGCACGATGCTGGGAGCTTGCCAAGCTCCACACTGCACACTGACAATGATTGAGAGGTGAAAAAAACCCAAAACATTAAGGAGACCAAGGACTACAGGATGTCTGGGCCATCCAGCACAACAACTCAGCACCCCACCAGACAAACCACTTGTTTCAGTAAGAGTTGCACGAGTCTTCATACGGCACAGCTGCTTCCCGAACATGGACACAGGATTGCAGAGAATCCATATCCATTCCCACACTGAGCTTCAGCTCTGCTGGGGCCAAACATTCCAGATTAGCCCCATGTCCCTGTCTGCCCAGAGCCCCAGTGGCAAACCAGTCTGTTTGTGGGCAAGACAGACCATACCTTTTAGCAGACCCCTCAGGCAAGTCCCCACTCCAAAGTGAGGTGAGCTTGGTATCAGCTGCCTGGTGTGTATTTCAGCCAGATTAGTGAAAACAGCTGAGAAGAGAGGAGGGGGAGGAAAGCAGGAGGTAGAAAGAAGGAACATGGCTGAAGAATGGGGAAACTAAGAAAAAAAGCCACAGTTTGCAGCTATTATACCTAGAACTTCCGCTCTTTTCTGAAATGGAGGTTCCTCCATTCATTTGGATGGCAAAGTTGATCTATGTCATTTCCCTCTGCTGAGGTTTTGTAGATCATATTTCAAACCCACACTATATTCCTCCGTTGCTGGGTTACCAGATCTGAACAAACAATTCTCTGCAGTCTGCCAAAAGCAGAGAAAGAAAGCAAATGAATGCCTGGAGTATGCATCACCCTCTGGAAGTCATCTTACGGCCCAAAGCTGCTACAGATTAGTCACAAGCTCACATACGATAGAGCGAAAGAGGAAATGGTGAACCTATTAAGTTTGGGGTAGTGTATAGACTTGAGAACTGCTGTACCCACCCTCCTGCCCCTTCTAGTAAAATCAGACAATTTTCCAAGTCATTAGAATTCTCTT
The DNA here is from genome assembly GCF_009819885.2 of Catharus ustulatus. Taxonomy (NCBI): domain Eukaryota; kingdom Metazoa; phylum Chordata; class Aves; order Passeriformes; family Turdidae; genus Catharus; species Catharus ustulatus. The sequence goes on along the minus strand of NC_046233.1, from coordinate 19,931,934 downwards.
GCAGACTTGAAGAAATATGGTCCTAGTTCAAAGGGATAAATTTGGTATTAACACCCTTGAAACTAGCAAGCATGCTCCCATAGATTTTGAAAGGATGGATCAAGATTTGAAATGAGGAAACCACAACAACCCATGTGACAAAACAACACCAGTAACTGTAGGTTTGAGACTTTCAGTTTCCAGGCAGGACATCTGCCACATCAGGGGCTGCACAAACTTCCGCTTCAGGGATGTGGGAACACCCAGATGCCCCCCCACTGTGAAGCCCTCTGAGTGAGCCCTCCAGCCCTCAGCAATATTGCTTGGAAAGAACCTCAGCACGTCTGCAGAGAAATCACCAGCGTGTCGCATTTGGTCTGGTGTTTCTTATGTGAAGATGGTCTGCCCCTGTTCTCTGAACACTCAAGCAGTCTGCCATCCCACCTTCAAGCTCAGCTCCCAGGTACCCTCATCTGGGACTGCACACTGAAGGATGCTAAATGGAAAGCTGTAATGAACAATTTGTGTAAACACAAGAAATTCTGCAAGAAAGACTACATCCCAGGACAGACCTCAAACAAAGCCACCAGCCTGACAATAGCACTGCCGCTGCAGCATCCACAGGCCTGTTAATTCCCAGCAGCCAGACCAGACGGGCCATGCTTGCTGTGCAGCTGCTGTCTATGCTGCTCAGGCAGTAGCTTCACCACCAATCTCAGCAGAAAGACTAGCTGAAGATGCTCCTCTCATTCCTTGTCTGCTGCTCCTTTAACATGCTCTAGGTGTGGTGGTATCTGCACAACCACAATACAACATGCCTGTGACCCCAACTGAGGCGCTGACCTAATACAATAACAAAATCAAAAGAAAGAAAAATAACGAAGGAAATCTGGCTCAGTTCCACAGCGTAGTTTTACTATAACCCCTCCACAGAACAGCAAGCACTCTGTACTGCCACGCTTCCAGGGAAAAAATAGGTAGCAAATTGCACTGCTACTGCCGAACATCGAAACCTTGGCTTCAACTTAATGTAGAAACTTAGAAACAAATTATCTAATCTTGCTGGAGGTCAGGGACAGCCCTCATTTTGAGCCTAGGCACAGACAAACACTACAAACCAAAAGTAAAACACGACGTTTCCCCAAGACACAGCTCCCAGTTGAGACTACAGCAGTTTAGGGAAAACCACTTCTGTAGATACATGAGGGTTTTTTAAATAATTCCTCCTGAAGGTCCTTACTATTCAACCAAATATTTATGGATGTTCTAAAGTGTCATTAATTTTATCAGAAAAAGACCAAGAACATCCAGCAATTTCATAAAATAATCTGAAATCATCACTTCAAGAATACTATTTATTATTTTTAAGAAAGGCAGCTCAAGGAACACTGGCAAAGAAAATCAATTTAGTAACATGAAACATTACAGGTTACTATTTCTAGTACACCAGGAAGAACTGGAACATTTGTCACATTTTGGTCTTTTTCCTAAATAAGAGTATGTGAGAAAAGTGCCTTTTCCAAAACACAGTACTAAATGTCTATATCACTGCAAACTTCAGATTAATATAGGGGGTGCCTCTATTCTTCATATAAAGCAACAATGATTTATCAAAATAGAAAAGGTTTAATTTACACAGAAATATTTTGCTTACCCCACACAGAGTTTCCAGTCTGATTTGACAGTAGAGACAGCAACTTTTGTTCTAACATTTCAAAAGTAGGAGGTGTTGAAGTCCAAATAACAATCACCATTAAGTCCCCAAGACAGATTCACAAAAGTACAACCATTTTCTAGTGGTATGTGCAAAATCAGTATCAGTTTCCTAAATTCAATTTGCAGGTGTACTTTTCCTACTCTAGATTTACATCTGTATAACCAGAATTAAATTTTACCTAAACTGGTCTATTTAAAGAAACATTTATCTTATGCATTAGACCCTTTGATTTTAACAGTGCTTCAAAGTTAGAGGTTATCTCAAATAACATTAACGACCTTTCCTTTCAGCAGGAATCAATATGTCACTTGAATATTTATTAGGAAGAGGCTACAAAGGTGTACTGAGGCCATAGAGGAATTGCAACTGAACATCATTATTTACACCATGATTAAATAGAAAGACTTGGTCAATCCAGAGTTGATTCATGAGCACAGAGGGTCTAACCTCAGTCTGTCATGGGTTTGTTAGGTAACTTTATACTAGCCGTTTCTTCCCTCTTTGCCTTTACGCCCTTACACACAAAATGAGCACAGCAGTACAAACTGGCAAAATGCTTTGATAAATCCAGTGGGGAAAATCACTGCTACTTCAGCAAGCAGTTTACAATGTCTTTCTACAAGGTACACAGCACTACATGAGGTAGAGAGGAAAAGAAATAATTTCTCCTTCATTTCTGAAGATGCACCATTAAATTTTACATTAATAACATGTAACATAATTAAATGTTAAACCAGCCTGGATGAAATATAATGTACTCAATTAACTAGTACATATGTAAGCTAACTAAGCAAAGTAAAACTTTGGTCAGTGATCACAGATCCTGTACACTTCGCCTCAATATAAACTCAAACAGTACAAATATTACAGCCCAGGACACATCACCTCACCTCAGCTACACCATATGCCCCACTTGGGCTTCATGGGAAATGAAGCAGCAGGGTGTTACCTGCATGTTTTTCAAAGTCAGCTTGCAAATTTACCCAGGAATCATCTACAGAGAAGCCATAAAATGGCATTAAAGTCAATACATGATTTTTAAAGGCAAAAAAACAGAAACAAGAGCCACTGTTACCATACAAAGAAATTAAAAGCCCTGTGGAGATGATTGCAAGTATTCTTGTAAGCTTGTTTCCCCCGTAAAAACCACAAACCATATACATTACACTGACTGTGACATACTGGCATGTGCTTTTAGACTTTAAGGACAGACATAGTCCACTTACAAATTTTTGCATTTTTACAGAAATAATCATAACACTCATGTTTTCCAAGGGTTTAAACACAATTCTACCACCACCAATAGAACATAAACACCTAATCAGAAAGGAGCTTTGGACAGCAGCCAGTTTCATAACTGAGCTAGTAGTTGGTTATAAATCTGACATCTCAAAGCAACTCTGAAGTACTGAACGAAGCAGATAACCTCTTCTTCAAGCAAACCTTCCATGCCACATTCCCCCACAAATCATCAGGAAAGCAATAACCAAATCCTCAGACAATCACTTTCGTGAACTGGAGTGCATGAAGGCGTGATCCTGTGTATCATCCACGTAAGAAAAATATCTCAGATGAGGCAGGTAGTCAGCCCTGTCATTTATACAATTAGCACTATCACAAAGGCTTGCAGGGTGACTTACCAGCTGAAACATAGCCTACAGAAAAAAAACTTAGTTACTTCATCTCCTAGAGGGAGTAAAAAATTAACAAAATTATATGTTCACAACACAATATAGTATTTCACTACTAGAAAACCAGTATCTTATTTCTCTGAACTAGGGAAAACATCATAATCTTTAGAACAGTTTGAAATTAATTCCCTTTTACAAAAGCAAAGGTGGCACTGCAAAAAACAGTAAGTCCACCTGGGAAGACACCTGGTATTTCAGTTTTGTTCTGTAAAATACAATGACAGAAGAATTGCAGCAGAAAGTACCTTAAAAGATACGTGTGATCAAGTCAGCACATATACGAGTAAAAGAACAATTTTAGAGAAGACCTGATCCCAGTTAAAAAGGGGCTGGTATGGAGGCTCAGCAGTGCAAGGACAGAGCAGTTCCCCATTTTCACCAGGACAACTTGGATTGCAAATACTGAGAGTATACAGATATCTTTACAAAATAGGGTACAGCTCTGACAATGCCACTCCCACTCAAAGGGACACAACAGTGGAGGTTAAGGCTCTGAATTTCTGCCACATTGGGGACTGGGTGGCAGGGAGGAGAATCTGGCCAGAAAGATCCGATGACTACAGCAGAAAAGCCCATACTTTCAACAAACCGCATTACAAAGTTTCCATGCTCGGAACCTATTTATCTATGGTATGAATAGGGCCATGACACAGGAATGCTTCATAATATTAAACAAATTGAAGCATATCCAAATCTACAATACCCAGCAGGACAGAAAACCACTGCATGCTTGCCCCACACCCTGCCTATCATGTGTCACTTAGCTCTCTCAACATATATGAACAAAGTAAGATCTATAGAGCCTAAAAGGGCTATATCTTAAAAGGCTGCATGAAGTCACAGTTAAGCAGCAAGAGATAGGCAGCAATCCTGTTCTAGTTTGACATCAATTTCCCATATTCCCCAAGAACAACTTAAGTAACCCATGGTGGAATCCCTTTGGGTTGGAGCATTACATGTAGTAAGTCTTGTATGCAGCGCTCCTTTAGTTGAGTATGGGGAAAAAAAAGAAGTTGCATAAAACAGCAAAGATTATAAACTTCTTCTCTGAGCATATGCTTCATACAACTGATAAAGGTTTACAAGATTGTCAGCAGACCAGATTCCTGCACAGCACCACAAGAAAGCTAGAGGAGCAATGCTCTTTCCTTGTGTAGGCTATTAAGAGTCCTCAAGCTGTTCCCAGAATTGTCTGCCTCCCAGGTTATGACTTAATTAGAGTGGGACATGCACACACAAAGCAAATCCTACAAAATGTAAAAAGCAAAAAGGTGAATCATTGCTGATTCTGCCTTTTTTTTTTAATCTCTTTTACAAGCGTCTCAATTGTTACAGCTCTAAAAGAATGAAAAGACAGTATCATCAAGCTTTTTTTCCATCTGCAAGTCGAACCATGTAATGCCCAAACACACACAGCACAGCCCAGTGACTAAAGCACTACCTGTGATTCAGGCTCCCACTGGCATGTCGGGCACTGCCTTGCTGAATGAGGTTGGGCCAGTCCCTTCACCTCTCCATGCTATGTTTCACAACCCACCTACCAAATGGGTTTACTGACTTTACTCTCCCTTGAGCTCAATTCTACAGCTGCCTCTGGTCTTGACTTCCAGGTTTCTGCTCCTGTATACTGCTGTGCTGGTCTCAAGTGGCTTTAGGAACAGCAGCATATCAGTTCAGCTTGCATATTTAGTTAACAAGTTTATAGCCATGTAATTCAAAGTAATTAACCTCTTTGCTTATGCTTGTTTAACACCAAAAAAAGCAAAATAAAGCTTTATTTACAAGACTAAAAGATACGTAGTATGCAGGAAGAGGGGGCATTCAACTGATTCAGCTGATTTTGTACCAGTCTGTTACAAGGATTTACTTTTCCTTTGAAATACTGTATTCTGATTTTACTTAAAATCCATTTCCAACTGAATAAATTAAAGCTGAGTCCCAATGGATACAATTTGTACAGGTCAAATCCACCTATATTCACCTCTTAGGCTGCATCAGGTGTTTTGCTATCAAGGCAAGGCCTAAATCAAAGCAGCAAAAAGGTTTGCCGGCATGCCAAATCACAGAACCAAACAAAGCTATATGCAAACAAGTTCCCATGGGCCATGCTCTACAGTGGGCTGCTGGGATCAGCTCATAAGGAGTGCAAAACACCACTGTGCATTCTCTGACTGTTCCTCCGACAGTTCCCCTTACCCGCATTCTACACCTAGGGGAGATCTTGTACGAGAAAAACTTAATGTGCAAATTGCCTAATACAGCATTTCTATTGACAAATTTTACTCTCCTGGTCAGATTATATATATTTTTTATATTTTTTTTAATTATATAAAATAACAAAAAAATATGCCAACGGCAGGACCTGCACCAAAACAAAGCTGTGTGAACTGAAGTCTGCTGTATTATTTTCGTGGTGGCCCCCTCTGCGGAAGTGATTAACACCAATGTAAGATTTCTCCTTCCACACAAAAGCAGACATATGACAGCATCGCCACCGCATCCTTGTCCCGGCCCACGATCCCCGCCGCCTGCTTGGCTTTCTCCCGGGGACGCGGTGGCGGCAGCCCCAAACCCGGGGAGGGGTAACCCCGGCCCGGCTTCTCGCCCTACAGCAACCCTGGGGCGGGCCACTTACCGGATCCCAAGGCGAAACGGAAAGGAACGGGATGGGAATAGAAAGAAAACCGTTTACCCGCCTCCCTCCCACATCTCCCTTAACAGCGGCGGGGGTCGGGGCATGAAAGGCCTTTTTTTTCCCATCCCTTCCCTCTCCTGGGCCGGCCTGCAGACAGGCGCCTCGGAGCTGTCATTTTGGAGAGGGGTGCAACCGCCCTGCCGGAGCCAGGCCGGAGCCAGGCCGGAGCCTGGGAAGCCGCCGGTCACCTCACAGCAGCCCCTCACTCAACCTGCCGCCCCAGGACTCCAAACCGGCTCCTCTCCCACCGCTCCGCGCTGCCTTCGCCCTTCCACCCGCCACGGCCGCGCTTGGGCCCAGGCCACCCACCTGCGGCCGCCCCCGCCTTACCTCCTTCAGCTGCTCCATCTCGGTGCGGATGGTCTCGTACTCCAGCTCCAGCTCCTCATACTGCTGTTTCAGCTGCTGCTTCTCCTCCAGCACTGCCAGCCCGTACTCCGCCGCCTGGATCTTCTCCCGGGTGGTCTCGCCCAGCTCCTGGAAGAGACGCTTGATCTCGCTCCGCAGCCACTCGGGCTCCGACTCCATCACCAGTCGGGCGTACTCCTCCTCCTCCATGGCCAACGACATGTCGGCGGAGGGGCCGCCGACCGCCGAGGCGGATGGGCGAAGGGGCGAACGCGCAGCCCGTCTGCCACTCCTAACAACGGCACGGCCCGCAGGCGGCCACGGCAGGGCCCGCTGGGGCCGCCATCGACGGGCCAGGCGCGCGCTGCTCCCGTCGCAGATCCTCCCTGGATCCCGCCCGCCGCCGCCGCCGCCGTACTCGCCGCAAGCGCCGAGCGCAGTGAAATCATTCAAAAGGCACGGCGGGGCCGGCGCCGCGCGGGGCGCTGGGAGCGGGAGTCTTCGGCACTCGCCGCCCTGCGCGCCGCACAGCTCGCCGGACTGCAGCTCCCGGCAAGCACCGCGACGGGCAAGGGTGATGGCGGCCGAGGAGGAGAGCGATCTCTGCCGGCCGGAGCGGGTAGCGCGGCAGCGAGAGCGGAGGGCCGCGGTGCTTGGGGGCGGCCTGGCCCGACGGCGAACGCACCCGGCACCCGCAGTGACCCCGGACACAAATTCGGGCACAGGCCCCGTGAACACAGCCCATATATACACTCTGGCGGCCCAGACCCCCTTCAATAGGGCTTCTAGGGCGGGTTTGAGAATGTGACAGGATCGGCTGGATATGAAGAATGAGGGCCCTGCACCAGGGCGTGCGCAGGCGGAGACGTTCTGGTGCGGCGGGTGGTGCCACGGCAGCACGGAGAGGACAGAAGGTCACAGGAGAAGGGGCACCAGCCCCACGCCATACCGAGAGCTGCCAGCATCTCCCTGTTCCCGCTGTTCTGCGTCGAGAGGTGGAATTCCCTCTACAAGGCGTTCTCCTCCCACCGACGGGGACCAAACCGTGTGCCCCCAGTCATCCTGAGGATGACCCCGGCCACGTGCCAAGGCGTTCTCATGGCTGAGCTATGTGATGAAAGGAGGGTTTAGGTTGCATCAAGACCCAATACTGTGACCAGCCGTGGGACAGGGACACTTGGGCAGCTGTACTGTGCTGCCTGAAAAGGATTTGTCAGCTTGTGAGGAAAATGCCATCAATCTTTGCCCCAGGTTACACCTGTTAGGTATGTTTGGTGGCAAAGGCACAGGGATTGGGACGCTCATTGGGACACCATGAGTCCAACTAATTTCTAAAGCATAGTGAAGATTGAACAAACCTCTACTAGTTGGACCATTGCAATTTTTAAGCAGCTCCATAAAGGTGGAATGTGTGTGTGTGTGTGTCCCTGTGGGGTGAGGAGATGTTTCACTCTCATGCTCAGAAGAGCCCTACAGCTTCATACAGCAAGTGCAGCTTGGACTTTGTTCCAGTGTCAAAAAGAATCACTAATGAACTGGTGAGTAAATAGCAAGCATAATAAAAACAATTACATGTTTTAGCACTCCACATGGTCTCAAACATAAAGAAACTTACTTGCTCACAGCTGCAGGGTTTTTTCAAGCTACTTTGAACTTCTGCCTGTGCACATATCCCTTATGCCTTTAATAAGCTGTGTTATGGCTAAATGCTGCCTGTTAGTCATGAAGCTGCCTTGGACAAATTTTCTTCAGGCCCCTGACACTGCCTGGAGCTCCCTGTGCATCAAGTGCAGGTATGTGTTTGTCCCGTGAGAACTGATGTGACAGTCACCCAGACTATAAAAGTAGCAAATAATTGTCCTCAGCCTAGAGTGTGCATGTAAAATTACTTTAGTTTTTTATTTTCAGAATTCTCAGTAGAAGGCATTTTCACTCGCATGTGCCTCTGTACCATCATGACTGTCACAGAATGTTTTTAGGGGATTTAAACATTCTGATTCTTTTAAAAAGATAAGTGAGGAAAATAACAGCATTATCTCTCCTCCACACTCCGTTTTTCACTATTAGAATTTCTTCAAGGCCTTTTATGTTTTTCTTTGGTCTGCCCAAGTAGGTAGCTGTCTTGGTTTGAAGGACAGGTGTTTGCTAGGGAAGGCAGGGTTCTCCCTTGAAATGGAGCATGTAAACTCCCTCCCTCTGAATTATTATAATTTTGAAATTTAGGGGGTTTCAGGCAAAGGTATGGGGATAGGAACAGCAGGATTTTTACTAGGATGTATAACAAGGCAAACAGAACAACAACAATGGAATTAATACCAGACAGAGCAGGAATCCCGTTCCAGCCCCCTCGGCCGCGGGCCCTTTCCCCTTGGTGCAGTTCCCGTCACGGCCGGCAGGGAGCGCTGGCGGTCCCGGTGGGCGGGGCAGGTGCGATGATTCCCCCGCGGCGGCAGGGGGCGCTGTGGCCGCGCCCGGGGAACACGCGGTGATGGCGGCCGTGTCCCAGGCGGGAAGGGATGGCAAAGAGAGGCTTTGCTCACGAACCCTGGGGCGTGTCGGGCCCGGTGCTACAGCAGGACGCTCGGAAACAGCAAACCGAAGCGGCAGGGTGTTCTGGGAGGGCGGGGTGCGTGCGGGTCCAGCAGCAGAAGAAGAGGCGGTTTCTGGCTGGGCTATGGAGATGGTGGCGGTGCCCCTCCGAAGCCGAGAGCGAGCGAACTGCACCCCTCTCCTTTTACCTGCTGCTGGTCTCGCAGTGTCTCTGTCCCTCCCTCCGAGAGAAACTCCCAAAAGCCAGGTTGGCTCCCCCTCCCCTGTCTCAATAGCCATCAATGCTTCTTTAGCAAGTCAATGGGAAAAATTCCACAGGCAACAGGTAAAAGAAAAACCGACCCCCAACAGTAGCATTGCTAGTCCCACCCACTCACGACTGACTCATCATTAAGATGTTTTTGATAATAAACACTGGTTTGTTTTCTTTCCCCTCATACTTTCTGAGCCTTCTTTGCAGGTTTTCTCTGCAACTATGGACTCCAGCACCTTAGCTACGCTTTGGTGCTCCTCCCTCTGCTAAACGAAACCTGCATGTCACGACTTGCTCTCAGGGCACAGAGCTTCAGTTCACACCCTGAATATTTCTGGAATTACAAGTGAATTGTGAGATCTGACTAGTTTTGGGGCTCAATAGAGATGAGCTGATAACTCATCATAGCACAAGGGACTTCACTGGGTAATTTGTTCTCTAGGTCATATCTAGAACTATTGTTTGGTTTTAGGTTTCAAACTTTGTTATTTTGTAAATTGCCCGAGATGCAAAGGCAGAAATTATAAATACTGCAATAGCTAATTCAAAAGTAGTCCCGCCCAGTTTCAGAAAACTGGAGTCACTCATTAAAGTTAAGATTTCCCTCATCCTTCAAGCTAATGATGCAGGATAATAAAAGCTTGTATGAGGAATGGCAGAGTACAGCTAGGCCAGTGCCCATTGCCTGCTCCTGAGCACAGCCAGAGACCACTGCCCATTTCCCCAGGTCACTGTCCCCAAACTCCATCAATGCAAAGCTTAGCTGCCACCCCACTGATTCAAGGTGTCATGGCCAAGTGTATTTTGGTGATTATAGACTTACACAACAGCTGGAGATTGTTGCTCTCCTTTTCCTGTTGAGATTTTTAAGTTATCCATTGAGAACAAAGTGGTAGAATTATACAGGAACCACCTTGAATGCTAAAATAAATTTGGGTAGTGTTTCTTCTTGTGGAAATTAACCCACAGAAAATTTTTTCCCTAGTGGAAAAGTCACAGCAAAGGCAAAACCGTGCAATGCTAGTTTTATTTAACCTGAGTCCAAATCGCAAAGCAGGTAGGCACTATAATCCAATGCTGCAAAACATTCAGGTATCTGAATGTGTAAACCAACCTAACCTGTGCTTAAAGTTGGGGTCATTGCAGACAGGAAACTCCTTCTAGACATCTTTCTTTTCATATAATACTTTGGGTAAGTTCAAGTGTACCACAATTAGGATGATACAGCATGTTATAATTTCAATCTCTTCTTATCCACTGCATTTGTGTACAGCTCAGCTATAACAAACACCAGAACAAGAAAGTCTTTAAATTTACACTGAAACAGCCGTAAGAAACCCTAGCAAGCTGTTCCAGATTTCTCCTCTTACTTTCTATTAAAAAAACCCCCAACTTTAGTTATCGGATCACTTAGATGTTTGGTAAAGGTATGGTAATGACCCTAGGTGAAAATAAACTTAAAATCCTCTAGACTGTTCAGTATGTGTAGCCTATGTCAGAGAAAAAAAACACAAAAACCCCACATTATTTTTCAAAGTACTAAAACGAATTCTGGAGAAAAAAAAAAAAGGAACCACATGATAACCTTGGAAATACCCAGAGGGGGTTTTAGGAGAAGGAAAGTTTTTTCCTTCTCTTTTACACAAGTAAATTCCAGAGAAATAGTCTGTCATCACCAATATACATAATGAAGATTACTATAATGATTTGAATGCTCTTTTCCTGTTTATCACAGCTATGAGGATTATAATTTAACAGACTATTGTTCAGTACAGTATGTATTTCTCTTTGTTTGAAGTCTTTATACACAGATTGTCAAAAGAAAATTTTAAAAACACCAAAACACACAAAAAACCCCAAAATAAAAATCCACCCCACCAAAAACAAATAGCATGAAGGAAATCAGATCCCAGTACCAAAAGGGAGTTGATATCTCCAACCTCAGGCTGTTGTCATAGGGACTCTGTTGACTTAAGGTGACCTCTGTCATCTGCAACAAAATTTCCTAGCAAAGAGCTGAATCCGTTGATGAATTGGCACAAATGCTCATATCACTTTGGCTGGCAGGAGAGGGAGAAAGGAGAGAGGAAAGAGAGAGAGAGAGAGAGAGAGAGAGAGAGATCTTAAGATTTCAGCTTTATTCTGATATTCAAGTCCGTATGTGTTGCCCTCAAAATTACAGTTGCTAGAGCTGCTACTGCCTTCAATTTTGCTCACTGCCAGTTGAAATGCTGCTCTTCCCTTCACAGCCGACCATTGCTCTTGCCAGCAGCCTGAGACAAATAGGCAAAGGAAAAGCAATTTCCAGGTCGCAAACTGTCACCTCCAGTGGCAAGAGACCTTGGTCCCAGGTTTCCATGGCAGAACTGCTGTCCTCCATCTCTCTGCCATTCCACACCATGCTGCCTTTAGGTCTGGGGAAAAAAACCCTTTAAAACACCAGACACTTGCACAAGCACAGATTCACAGGAACAACAGTCCCAGTACAGACCATTGTGAGTGGGTATAAAATGTGAAGCTAAAATAAGCTGTAGTCAGGGAAACATTCCAAGAGAGCTGTATGGACCATGGACATAGGTCTGAACTGGTGGAAGGTGATAGGGCGTATGGGGCTGAGTGATTCTAGCTGCTATGTAAAATAAGCATGCTACTGGTTCAGACACGTGGGCTGAACAGAAAAAAACCCAAAACAATACAAACAAAACCACCAGAAAAAGGGCTAAACTAAAGGGCTAAATAAATAGTAGTGGCAAAGGATTAATAGGATCCACATGGATTCATGGCCCTTCTTTCTCTGGTACATGTGATGATTTTCTGGAAAGTTGCTGTGGCCTTGAACACAGAGTTTAAGAGCTTTTTATTTTACCTTCAGGAAAGCACAAGAGGGCAATTAGAGCAATTGGGGATCAAGCTGGCTGGAATAATTTGCTGCATGTTTCTAGTGTGTTTACCCCAATTTCTATAGTGGAGAGAGAAAAAGGAAGAGTGCCTATCTAGTCTCTGTCTTCAAGAGAGAAATTATCTCTTGTCCAATTTTGAGATGATTATTAAAATTTGAAGCATGTTTACAAAAGCAAAAATCTGGAACAAGTAATTTTGCAGCATGACTGAAACAGTTCCTGCATCCTTTCCCAGTCACTCAGTTCTGGGATCATGCTGCAGGCAGCTCACATGAGCAGCAAGCATCAGCCCTGCAGCTATTAGAGGAATTTCAAGAGGACAAGAAATAACAAAATAGAGAAGATAATAAAGAGATGCGTAATTAGCCAAGGATGGATGTGCTTCCAAAATTCAGGCCAGAATTAATTAAATTCAGATTATTTGTAGGAAGCAAATGACAGAGAGATGGCTCTCTCTCCTTATCTAAATGTGTTTGCTCCAAACAGGAAGTATCTTGGAAAGAACAATTTAGGTTTCTCTGTCATAAATTGTGGATGCAAATGCACTTTCCGCTTTGCTGAACTACTGTGGAAAGCATGGAAGGGAAGTTGGTAATTCATTTTTGCAGACCAGTAAGAAGGTAGGCATTGCTGAAGAAGGTGATGGAGAAATTGCCTAAGATAGAAAAGCTTAACAAGCAGGTCTGGAGGAGCTGGCATCAGGTAAAAAGGTTAATACCTTGCTGGCAGAGATGCACATGGTGTCTCTCCCATATAAGGAGTAGTAGGGGTGTCACCTACATCCTTCCATGTACTCTGAAAAACCGTATCAGTTTATTTGACCAGAGCATGCAAAATGAGGGAAGATTGACCCTTCTCCCTTTCCCTTAGCTCCTTCTCTCTAAAATGGGGGTCCATATATTCCCTCCCTCCACAGGGCTAAAAAAAGATGCTATGAAATTTGTGCTGTGTGCCATAACCAGAAGGATTTGCTAATTTTTAGCAGTTACCATGGATTCAAGAGGTAAGACTTGAGTTGCCCACTACAAGTGAAAAGAAAGTAATTTATTGACCACTTAGTCACGATTGCTCTTTGCTGTTTACTTGGTTCAGCTGAAGGAAGTCCTGAGAAAACATTTATTCTAAGAAAAGTTACCAAAGCTGACAGTCTTCATCTGCATTGTAACTTCCTCTGGAACATTGAGAGAGGGATCTGGAACGTCTATGCAGTCCTGAGATCAGGAGGTTTTTAATGGCTAATGCATTTTCTGCAAATGTACAAAGTGTCACCTGATATATGTATACTCCACATGGATCTTATTTCCCAGTAATTGGAGTGTAACTGATAGGCTGCTGTGCCTCTTGGAAAGTGTGTGCCTTGATTGGAAAGTATTGGGGTCTTCACTGCCTTTAAGGGGGAATAGAAAACTTGTGTCTATGGCAATGATATTACCATTGTGGTGTTAATTAGGCATTAGGAATTTAGGCAGGAAAGCATTTTTTGGGGATTAGTGACCATCTGGGAGAAACCAATGGCCTAAAAAACCCTATTTATTAGTGTATAGGACTTGTTCTTACTCAAAGTGATTAGTAGGGCTGTAGAGTATGGCTGGATCAGAGTCCAAATGTCTGTTCAAAGGTGCCCTCCGACCCCTGAGGAGTTTATGCCTGGTTTGCAGCCAGCTGCAAATAAACTGGTACTGGTAGTTTATTTTACAATAAGGGCTTTACCCTGGAGCTCATTAGGAGCAGTTTTGCTTGTGTCAGTCCCCAAAGATGATACCTTGGTGTCTCAGATTTCTGCCTAGCATACCCACTAGTTTCTCAAAAGAGATGTTTCTCAAAAGAAGTGGGAGTTGCAGAACAACCCACCCAAACAGGAAGATTTTATTTCTTTGGTATGAAATTTGAGAGTTTAAATTTTAAGTAGTTTTATATACACACTTTGTGTACATACGCATAGGTATGTGCACACAGAAAGAGGGAAACAATGTGATGACAATGAGGTCCACAGAGCTCTAATCAATGATTTTCTGGCTCAAATGGTTGGATTATTTCACCGTGTCATTTCTCTCTGGCTCCCCCAGACACGTCATGCAGCACAGCTTTGGGTTTTTAAGCAGGCCTGACAATTGCAAACATCTTCCTGGTTTTTTGCCTTTATCTTGAAATGTGGAGCTGAGGCAGGAAACTCCTTGGGCTCATCCTTGGCTCTTCAGTGGAGACTGAGGGCTGGGCTCACGCAGAATCGGCAGGAAGCCACAGCGAGTGCTTGGAAGCCCAGGCCCAGGTTTGGATGGGCCAAGGGCAGCGGGGTCCGGCTCAGTCCCACCACACCCGATTGGTGACCCGCCCGGTGCTGGAGAAACACGAATGGCATTGGCGAATGGGCTGTGGCATAGCCAATGGAGATGTGAGGCGGGCGGGCAGCAGCGCCAGGATCTATTGGGCACCAGGTGACACTGGGTGCATCACTGGGTCACCATTGGCAGCTCGCTCAGGCACAGTCCGGCAGGGACCCTGCTGGCTCCAGGCCACTGAGCACAGATGATGCCCAAGCAGCCTGTGGGGAAGACTGTGGGGAAACAGCTGTCCTGCTGCAGCCCATGAAGGTCCACACCTACAGAGATCCACCTGCAGCCTTTGGAGGAGCCCAATGCCATAGAAGGTGGGTGTGCCCGAGAGAGACTCTGACTCTGTGGAGACACAGGGAGCAGGTTCCTGCAGAACCTGTGGCCCTGAGGAGAGAACTTACACTGGAGCAGCCTTTTCCTGAAGGAGTGACCCCATAGAAAGGACCCATGCTGGAGCTGTTTGTGAAGAACTGCAGACCATGGAAAGGATCCATGCTGGAGACGTTTGTGGAAGACTGTCTCCTGTGCGTGGGTCTCCACACTGGAGCAGGGTGAGGAGGAAGGAGCGATGATAAACTGATGATAATGCTCATTCCACATCCTGCTCCGGGGTATGTTGCTCAGAGTCTCCCAGAGCCTCAGCATGGTTCTTTCATGGCTGTCAGGCATAGTGGAAGGGTGACAATCCCCCATCCTTCCAACTTTTACTGAGACTAGAGGCAGGCATGGGGGCAGGATTCAGAAGTGGAGGAATCCTGATGTAAAACCATTCTGGTCTGAGGCTGAGATCAGCCCTGGAGATGGAGCAGCTCAATGTGCTCAAAATGTGTCAGGGATGTCAGGGGGTGTCACTTGGGTCCTCCCTTCCCCTTCTTTCCCCAGTGAAAGAGCTCCCTGGTTTGTGGCCTGCTCCATCCCACATCTCACTTGGCAGCCCCACAGTGGTCTGGCCTTGGGTTGTAAGTGCCCTGTCAGGAACAGACACTGGCATGGAGAGATGTGGGAGAGGCTGTCAGAGGACTGGCTTCTCCTGACATGCCAGCTGGAGACAACTAGAGTCCAGAAAAAGGAAGTCTCTGTCTGCAATGTGGAGTCTCTGTAGTGCGCTGAGCAGTTTCCTGAGAAAAGCTCCTGAGGGGGAAGAAGAGCGAGAGACACAGGAGCCACATGCATCAGGGGAAGTTTGTAGCAGTTTAATGCAGTGGTTTTCCAGAACAAAGCTGTGTTGCTGCTGATGGATCAGGGGTGGGACATGAAGTAAGGAGAGCAAGCAGTTGTTGCTGTGTGGACAACCAGGCCTCAAATGATGAATCCTTGGTCCTCCCATGTAGCCTCGTTACCTTTCCTGCAAAGGGTATGAATGTGTGAGCTGTGCTGACAGTCAGGGAGTTCACCCCTATAGAGCTGCTGCTGCTGCAACCCCTGGACTGATCTACAGGCCCATAAATCTTACAGCAGGTGATGGGAGGGAGAGCTCACCTGTGCTTCCACCACCAAAATCCCCCAGCAGAGGCGGTGGCCACAAGAAGCAGCACTGCAATTGTGATGCTGATGGTTGGAGCTTTGCTGCCATTTTCTGGGACAGGGAGAGAAGAGAGCAACTGTGTGAGGGTGGCAGTGCCTGTCAGGAGCTGCCTCTCACAGGGTCCGTGTCTACTATCTGCAGCCTGCACCACATTCCCATGGGTGGCACCTACCCCACGGGATGAGAAGGCTGCGGGTGCCCAGGCTCTGGTGGCGCACACGGCAGACATAGCTGTGCCCATCATGAGGGACCACGGCCAGGACGCTGCGGAGCTGGTAGGTGAGGTCAGCGTTGGGCAGGATGGTGCTGGTGTTGAGCGCTGGGCCCGGAGGCACCTCCTGGCCATCCCGCAGCCAGGCCACGCTGATGGGCCGGGGGTAGAAGCCAGTGACATGGCAAACAAGCAGCAGCTGGTCTAGGCTGGGGGTGTGGGCGAAGACCGTGGCCACAGGCAGCTCTGGGGAATGAGAGCAAAGGGGTGGGGAAAGCCCCAGTGGGGCATAGCTGGGCCCCAGTATTGGAGGCTTTGGGGTGGCTGTTGCAGGGTCAGGGTGGTCTCACCTTGTCTCTCCAGAATTTCCCTCCCATACCTCTTCACAGTTTCAAAGTTGTTGCGGCACACCCAGATGGTGAGAAGGTACTCCAGGAGCACTCCGACAGACTTTTGCCTGTTGATGCTCTTGCTGACCAGCTCTGCCACCTGGGATGTCTGCCGGGCTTCCCAGCGTTGTTTATCTACCTCAAAAGCCATGAGGTCTCTGCCACCCCAGCCAGCATTCAGGAAGGCGTGTCTTGTCTCATTGGGGTACAGCACACAGCCTGCGCGGAACTGGACCACCAATGGGTCTGTCAAGGGCAAAGCCAGTGGAGAGGTCCCCTGAGTGTGTGGAACATGCATGGCATGAGGTGGGATGTGGCTGAGGGCACATACAGGAATGCAGTGGAAAACAGGGTGCAGTGGGCGGGGGGCGGGGGTAAGGCCATACTTCAGGTGACCACAGACCTTCAGGTGACCTGCAAGTCCTCAGGCCCTTTGGAAGAATGGGGGTGCATGGGGTGCTTGCTTAAAAAGAATTCTGTCCCCCAAAACATTTGTCTGCAGTTTTCTCTCTCATGATCTTTTTGGTGTTAATCCTGCAGCTCCAGTAAATTTGGTGGCAGCTTCCTGGCATACAGATGGGTTCCTTGTGCCAGATGGCAGAAGCCCCAAGGGGTATTTTTGGTCTGCTGCCCTACCCACTCCTGCTAGCCATATACCTCAGCAGCTGCAGTGTTTCAGGGGCTGTTGCACCCTGTGAGACCCCCACCAAATGCCATCTTGGTGGGGAGGAGGCCATAGCCAGAAACTGGGGAGAAAGACTAGGGCTCAGTCAGGACTCATTCCTGTACTCACAGTGCTGTTTTGTCTGCTGAGCTGTCTCGTGCACAAATCGGATCATATTGCGCAGACCAATTTTGTACTGGGACATTATCTTTTCCCCATCTCCTTCAGCTGCAGCCTGGCGGACCCAGGGCCAGTGGAAGTGGATGCTCCAGTTGGCTGGATCCAGTGTAAAGACAGGTATGTCCCCCACAAGTGCCACACTTGACACCTCAGCAGAGCTGATGTTGGCAAAGAGGCCAGTCAGGAGTAACTGGATAACCTGTGGGTTTGCTAGGAGACAGGATGGAGACAGGAAAGGGTGCAGGAAGGAGATGAGTGGAGGTGCTAAAGGGGAAATGGGAAGCGGAGATGCTGGAGAGGGAACAGGGGATTCAGACTAGATAATAAAAAAGAAATTTTTTATGTGAGGAGTAGTGAGACACTGGTACATGTTACACAGACATCTGGTGGATGCCCCATCCTTGGAAACATTCAAGGCCAGGTTGCTTGGGGCTCTGACTGGATAACGTGTCCCTGCCCATGGCAGGAGGGTTGGACTGAATGGCCTTTAAAGGTTCTTTTTACCCCAAATCATTCTGCACTTCCATGATTCTATGCTCTTCATCCTGCTCAGGGTTGCTTTCCTGTCTGAACTTCCTCAGACTTCACTGCTCTTCTTCCTTCTCTATTTTACTTTCAACAAAGTGGTTGTCTCCTGCAGAGGATTTTAGGCATTTTATCCCCTCTGTTCCATGCCTCCCTCCTGGACAGAGCTACTGTCTGACTGTGCAGAGCAGATGAAGGGGCACCTTGCTGCTCATTTGGGGTGATGCTTCCATCCAGGAGAAGCACCTGTGCCAGGACCTGTATCTGCCAAAGACCTTGACACATTACAGAAGATATGGAGGATGGTTGATAGGAAAGGACATTTTGTCCAGGTTTGGGGCTCCATGTTAGGGCCAGGACACCAACCCAGCCCAGAGATCAAACCTGCCTTTCTGTGTCTGATGCTGCCTGCCCCAGAAGCATAAGGTCTCATGGGGTTGTGGTAAAACTCTCTGTGTAAAAGCAGTACCCGAAACACCCTCTGGCAGGTGCAGCTCCGCAACGAACAAGGGGCTGCTGGAAGGGGCCCTCAGCACCATTTCGAGCTGAGATCTGCCTGGCACCCATGGGCTCCCTGCAGGGGGAGGACGTCTCACAGGGAAACTCAACATCCGAGGCCTGGCTGGCGACCACTGTCTCTTCTGCTTGTGTGCCCAAGGCCCTGTGTTGGAGCTGGTGGGGCAGAAGTCCTGAGCTGGAGGCAGGAACAGAGAGGGTGGGCAGGGACAAAGCATGTTTGTGTGATGCAAGGTGAGAGGTGGCCCTCTGATGCTGGGAATCATCTGCACCCCCCCATACAGCACAGTGACCTGGCCATGCGTCCCCTGAGCAGAACTTGTGGGTCCTCTGACAGGGCAGGGGGGTGAGAGCAGTTGAGGTGAGTCAGGGTTCCCACTTACCCTCTGGGTCTGCCCACATCCCAGGGAGGAGGATCGGGAGAAAGAGGAAGAGGAGGAGGTGAGGGGACTGCATGGTGCATGCGGCAAGGCTGAAGAAGCAGCAGCAGTAACTGTGGGAGGAGGAAGAACCTGTGGGATCCCAAGCTTCACCGCAGCCCAGCAGTCACTGCGGTGGCTCCCCACCAATTGGAGAGTCAATGTGTCAGGGAGGGGCCCAGAGGTCCTAAGCTGAAGGCTGGGGACGCGTGGGAGGGACAAAAGCTGAAATAAGGTCTTGAGGAGGAAGTGCCGTGACATGCTAGGGCTGGGAAGAGCCCAGCCAGAAGGAGAAGGTAGGAAAAGAGAGTCCCAGGAAACAGCACTAGGATAAAAGATACTCAGACATCTAAGGTGGGTTTTCCTGACTCCCCCTCCCCACCAATACTGCATTGTCCTATCCCTGTTCTTGTGAGATGCATCAGCACAAATGCAGATGACAGTCTGACTTTTGGATTTCAGACCTGACTGGAGAAAGATGTTTGCTGTCCTCTCAACCTCTGCATAGGGAGAAGGAATACTTTGCTCCTGGCACCTCCAGCTCAGGCTGCTCCTGCATCACTTGTGTAATTCTGGAGATGGGGCTCCCAGAGAGGAGATGACAAACTGTACCACCTAGTCTCCAGCTGTAGCACACTGCTGGGGAGCCCCAACTCTGCTCTAAACACCTGGGGATGGGCCTAGCAACTCCCCTTTCTTTCCCACTAGCTTTGGTGTGGAATCCAGTCCGGCTCCCCAAAAGCCCCTTGTGCATGGGAACAGAAATGGTGGGAACCATTCCCTTGCTCTGTCCCCACTAGCAGCAGTGTTCAGTGCTGGAGGGATCATGGGGTGACCACAGTCAGCCTCTCCTCCACAATGTCCCCAGTCGACTGCTTGTCCCCGACTCCTCCCCTCAACATGCAGTTTCTCTTCCCCTTTTTTTGGATGGTGCCTGCACTGGGGGCAAAGGCAGAACCAAAATCACAACCAAGGGTAAGTCTGAGGGGTGCACCTTGGTAGCATCCAAACACTGAATACTTTTTCTTCCATGGAGCTGTCCCAGAGAGAAATAGGAATGCTGTGGCAGCCTGGTAGGCCCAGAAATGACAGCAACTTCCCCAGCAGCATGACGCAGGGGATGTCCAGCTATGCCACCACAAGGTCCACATCCCTCCCACTAGTCCTAGATCCAGAGGCTGTCAGGATGGCAAAGTGCAGCCATGGGGCAGCCATGGGGGGAAGAGACACAGGGGCTTTTGTCTCTGCGGTCCTGTGAGGTGATCACTTGTCCCCATGGTCTCCCCTGAGATGACCGCTGGTCACTTCTTGCTGAGCAGCTGAGAGGCCATTCACAGCCCTCTGTCCTGTGCAGGTGCATGTGACACTACCGGTGTCTGAGTTGCTCCTGGGACAGGACCAGGCACCTGGCTTGTGTGGATGGTCACAATGTGTTCAGTCCCTTCGGAAATTCCTCCAGATGTCTCTCACTGTTGCAGTGGATCTGCTTTAAAGTTCCACTTCAGCCCTTCCACTTCTCTATTGAATGTACTTCTAATGTTTGGAGGTTTTTTCACTTCCTTTTTTCGCTCACAACTTCTTCCTCCTTCATATTGTCACATCTCTGTTCTGAAAATGACCCAAGGGGATAGGGGGCTGTTTGTCCACACAGACCATTGGTCCTCAGAGTCCTCTCAAGTGACCATGGTACTCAGAGTCACTCCCAGGTCCTCACAGTTCCTTCTGATGACATTGGTCCTTACAGTCCTCTCAAGTGATTACTGGTCCTCACTTTCCCCTGTCCTAGAGGACTATAGGACTTTAAAGTTCTCATGTGGCCACTGGTCCTCAAAGACCCCACAGATGACATTGGTCCGTACAATCTGTGATGAGGGGCCTTAAGAACCCTCTAAAAATACCTAGGTAGGTTCTGTTATTGTAAGGTCTCTAAGGGGATGTGAGAAAACACTTGCAGACAC
The DNA here is from genome assembly GCF_009819885.2 of Catharus ustulatus. Classification (NCBI taxonomy): domain Eukaryota; kingdom Metazoa; phylum Chordata; class Aves; order Passeriformes; family Turdidae; genus Catharus; species Catharus ustulatus. Next base: position 19,911,081 of record NC_046233.1, on the reverse strand, counting down.
CCCCCTGGTACCAGGTGTTTGTGGATGTGGTACTGTAGGGTCTCTTGGGAGGTCATTCACATGAACAGCTTTCCTCAACAGGTTTCCTCACTGGCTACACCAGCTCTTCAGGTCTGCCCAATCTCATGAGTGCTTCAGGATGTTCCACTTTGCTTGGGAGAGGAATTGCCCCGTTTGCCCGGTGGGTGCCAAGGCTGCAGGGAGGCATGCCCACACCTAAGAGTTTCATCTGTCTGTCCCAAGTCAGCAGGGGCTGGGAGAGGCTTGGTGTCACTCCTCTTGCAGAGAGGTCCTTGAGCCCTGTGATGCCAGCAGATGACTCTGGCTGCTAGGGAAACACAGTCCTCACCCCAGCAATGTGGTTTCCAGGTTCTGGCCAGGGGACAACAAACACCATTGAATTTGTGGTGGATATGGCCACAAGCCAGTCAGGTTTTTTGGATTGCATACAGCTGCCAGACTTATCCTGGGAAACTTTGCAGGAAGTTGTCCAGTGAAACCAAACCTTTTGAAGCTATATGTTTAAGTTGATTTGGATCATGAGCTACATGCCTTCCTGTGTGTGAACTCTGCTCTTTTTGATGGGGCATGAGCTTCTTTTTTCTCCTTTATTAGGAGCCTTGAGTTGACTTTACCCCCATATACACAGTTGCTTATTTCCATGAAATATGTGAGAACATGTTCATATATGCACAGGCACACATGTACTTTTTCTTCCCATGCCTTGGTGCTTTCTACAAGTAGTGCAAATAATTCAGCAGTGTTTCAGGTTCCATACATAGCCCTCTTCAAGCCCATTCAAACTGCTAAGGAAAGGCACGTGATCTTAGTGAAAATATGAATGGTTTATTTGAATTTCATACACATCTGCAGCTCCTACACCAGAGTTTCAGTGTTATCAGCACTTTGTAGAGCCATTTTCTGGCCAGGTTCTGTTAGTCTATATGGAACAGTTCAGTCTCAGCACAAATATTTCTGGAATATGGTTAATAAAGGTAATTTTTAGGAATGAAAAAAACCCAAACAAAACAGAAAGTCATAGTAGAAGGGGACGGCTTTCCACCTTATGTCAAAACTGTTACTGAAGAATTTGCCATTGGGCATTGAGGTGCCCTAGAGCATCAGTGGGTGGACTGGCCAGTGCCACAAGCTAAGAGATGATCATGTGTAACAAGTGGGGGGGGTCTTAGACTTGCATTGTGTCTGTTAGAAAATTCCAGGTTTCTCTTGTGCATCTCTGAATTGAGTTAGTCTTGCAATTGCAATGCCCAGAACTTAGGTGAAGCAGAAGAAGGTAGTTCCTGTTGCTGTAAAGACAGTGGGAGGAAATGGGGACTGTTGGCTCCCTTCTGAGCTAAGCTGCTTTGCTCAGGATGGAGTTCCTGGACTCTGATTCCTCCATCTGTTGGTGCTTTCTGAAATAAGAGGGGGATAGCTGGATGCTCCATGGCAGAGACCTTGTAGGAGTGCAGACAGCATCTGGCAGGGCCAAAGCAAGAGCTTTGCTTGTCAGTGCAGAAATCCCCTGGGAATTTCCTCCCCTCCTCTCTCACTGCCTCTCCATGGGGCAGACAGGGACTCACCTTTTTCTCCACACCCAAAGCACTGACATGGCAGCTATAGCCATGGCTGCAAGCAGCCCGGCCATGAGCCCTGTGATCAGCACCACTTCCGAGTTCCCTGGAAAACATAAGGAGAAGCTGCAATGAGCTTTCTGGGTTTTGCTCCATCTTGTGGGGCAGGGTGGCTCAGGACACCCATTTCATCCCCATGGGTGGCACCTACCCCACGGGATGAGAAGGCTGCGGGTGCCCAGGCTCTGGTGGCGCACACGGCAGACATAGCTGTGCCCATCATGAGGGACCACGGCCAGGACGCTGCGGAGCTGGTAGGTGAGGTCAGCGTTGGGCAGGATGGTGCTGGTGTTGAGCGCTGGGCCCGGAGGCACCTCCTGGCCATCCCGCAGCCAGGCCACGCTGATGGGCCGGGGGTAGAAGCCAGTGACATGGCAAACAAGCAGCAGCTGGTCTAGGCTGGGGGTGCGGGCGAAGACCGTGGCCACAGGCAGCTCTGGGGAATGAGAGCAAAGGGGTGGGGAAAGCCCCGGTGGGGCATAGCTGGGCCCCAGTGTTGGAGGCTTTGGGGTGGCTGTTGCAGGGTCAGGGTGGTCTCACCTTGTCTCTCCAAAGCTGGCTTTCCATACTGCAGGATCACCTCAAGTTCATCGGCACAAGTATCATTGAAAAGAATTTCCACCAGTTCATTCAAGGCGGTGTAGTTCTGGAGAAATGACTGGACATACCTTGACAACTTGGTGTCCTGGGAGAGGGTCCAGGTGACATTCTCCGTGTCAAGCTGAGGAAATCCTGGCCATTGTAACCCACGTATGCAAAAGGCCTGGGAGGTTCTGTTGGGGTACAGCACGCAGCCTGCTGTGCACTGAACCACAAAGGGGTCTGGTGGGCAAAGAGGGGAGAGAGGTTGCATGAGGGGCTAGGATTGCCTTCCTGCAGACAAGGTCAGTGTCTCCTATACAGTGCCAGCACTATCAGATCCTTCCCACTTCCCAGCTGATTTCAGAAAGGGGATGCAATAAAGACTGGGCACTCACAGGGGACATCCCTTTGCATGGCCTCTTCGTTAATCAGATGCTCGAACTTCTGCAAATAGACCTTAAGCAGGTTGTGAATGGTCTCCCAGTCAGCGTGGGGCAGGGCTGGGCGCACCCAGGGCTGGCAGAAGTGGATGGACCATGTATGTTTTTCAAGAAAACCAAGTTCGATGTCTTCCAGCAGGCCCAGTCCCTCCGTGTCAGTAAATGAGGTGTTTTGGAAGGTGGTGGTCTGGAGCAGCCGTAGAGTGAAAGCCCCTTCATGAGATAAAGGTTGACAGGGAGGAGATGGACTGGGAAAACAGGGCTGAGGAAAAGTAGAGGAGCTGATACATGGGTCCTTGAGCTTGCAGGGGATCAGTGGGTCCCCCCATAAGGCCCCTTACAGCCTTTGCAGCCCCAGTTCTCATCCCCCGCACCCACCTGTCGTGGCTGCATCCCTGCTGGGGAAGAGGTATGGAGCCCAGGGGACAAGGAGGAGTGAGGAATCAAGTGCCCAAGGTGGGTGGGGAGCAGGAAGCCTCTCCCCTATGGAGTCCCATGAACCTAGATGTGTATGAATCAGAGGTCCCACTTACCCTCCAGGTTGCCCATGTCCCAGAGAGGAGGAGGAGGTAGAGGAGGAGGGAGAGAAGGCAGCAGCGAGGGGACTGCATGGTTCCAGCAGTGAGGCCCAGAGTGTGCAGCAGTGGGTGAGCAGCAGGAAGAATAGGCTGTTGAGAGATGTGGCCTCAGATGTCTCCTTAGGCTGGCTCTGCCTGGCAGCTCTGCTGGTGCTGATGGCCCTGGCAACCAATGGGCTGGCACTGAGGTTTAGGGGAGGGCTCTGAGGTTTCCCACTTGGAGTGAGCTGGAGTATCTGAGTATGGCTGTGGGTGGTGGGGGAACTTGACTGTGAGCAAGGTCATTCCATTGCAAGCAGGAGCAGTCCCTCCTGGCTGCAGCAGCACCTTGACAATCAGGGGTGATATGGGTAAACTGAGGCCTCTGTTCTACCCCTCCTTCAGGTGTATGTGTCACTTGGCCATGCACTGCATCCATTGCCCCCATAGGAATGTCCCTTACTTGTGCCTGACATATCTGGTCCTGCATAGAACAGACATTGCCACCTGCTCTGTGCTGCCAGGTGGGTTCACAACAACATGGCTGTTTTTCCCACCATAGGGCTTCATGCCTGGGCTGTCTGTGCCCCAGGCTGTGCACTGGTCCCATGCCTCTTTGTCACCTCCCAGCCATACCACAGCCAGGCTACGCTGATGGGCCACAGGTATATAAGCCAATGATGTGGCAAACTTGCAGGAGAGCTGAGCCATGCCCTTGGAAAGCTCTGAGGGGTAAGAGAGTGAAGGAGAAAAAGCTGATGGTAATATCCCTTGACCCCTCAGCACTGCTGGTCTTATCCTAGGGAAGGGACTTCCAGAGTTGAGGTGATGAGCACTTCCAGCCTTGGACCACAGCTGTGGAGTCAGGGATGGCTGCAGAAACAGCTGGAGGGAGCAGTCCTCCAGGAGCTCTTCTTCAGGTGCAAGAAATGAAGGAACTAGAGCAGCTATAGTGTGGTGGTCCCCAAGGGGAAAGATAGGCTGCAGGGCCTGGAAAGGACTGTTTGCACTGACAATCGTCAGACTCCTGGAGCAGTGGCAGTTGGCTGGACAGGATCTTCAGGCTGGGATGGGACCCCCACCATCAAGCCCATTCCAGGGAGTTGCAGTGGATATGCAGCTTCCCCCCTTTCCACAGAGTTCTATCTGTGCCATAGGACCTGGAAGCTGCCTCTCTGCTTCCCTGCACCCCACTGTGTAGGGAAGCCTGAACTGTGCCCTAAACACCCTGACAGGGGAGGGCCTGAGGATCAGTTGGAGTCTGGCAACTCTCCTTTCCTTACCACCAGCTTTGGTGAGGAATCCAGTCCCCTTCCCCAAGAGCCTCTGTGCATGGAAACAGAAATGGGATGGTAGGAGCCATCCCCCCACCCCATCCAAATCGGCAGCAGTGTCCAGTGCTGGAGGTACAGTGTGGTGACCAGAGCCAGTCTCACCCCACAATGTCTCATATCCACTGCTCCTCCCTCACCTGCAGTTTCTCTCTCCCTTTCCTGGGGCTGCCCATATTTAGGGTAAAGGCAGAGCTGAAACCACAGCTGAGGGGAAGTCTGAGGTGGGGTGCCCTGATAACAACCAAACACAACAGGGGCAGAGGTATCCATGTTGGTATGTGACCCCTCCAAGGACAACTGGGATCAGGTATCACCACTCCATGTTACCATTTTTGGCGTCTCCACTGTAGGGAGATGGGGGAGGCCCATATGGGGCTGTTGCAGGCTGAGCTCTAGCACCCCATGACACTGAGTCAGACATGGGGACAAAAGGACACCAAACCCCTTCCCTTCCATGGAGCTGTCCCAGAGAGAAATAGGAATGCTGGGGCAGCCTGGAGGCCCAGAAATGACACCAACTTCCCCAGCAGCATGACGCAGGGGATGTCCAGCTATGCCACCACAAGGTCCACATCCCTCCCACTAGTCCTAGACCCAGAGGAGCATGCCTGGCTGTCAGGATGGCAAAACACAGCCATGGGGCAGCCACGGGGGGAAGAGACAAGGGGGCTTTTGTCTCTGCAGTCCTGTGAGGTGATCACTTGTCCCCATGGTCTCCCCTGAGATGACCGCTGGTCACTTCTTGCTGAGCAGCTGAAAGGCCATTCACAGCCCTCTGTCCTGTGCAGGTGCATGTGACAAAACTCAAAAAACATGCAGCTGCCTGCATGTCGAGATGAGGTCCAGTGTACACAATCCACTTATATCTACTCATATTTCATTTCTCCTTACTAGTGGAAATAATCACTAGGTATAAAATTGCTAAATCCCACAAACTCCACAGGAACAAAGACAAACTCAAAATGGAGGAGTACTCCCCCCTTTCAAGATGGCATCCACCACGGCAACCATGTTTAGTGAGACAAAGGGAAAATAAGAGTCAGCCTTCCACCCTGCTTATCTCTCCATCAGCAAAGGTACTGGCACATTCCAGCAGGTGATACTCAGCAAATAGCTAGAACTCATGGAGAGACTTTGCCTTCCTTGTGGCAGAGAACAGCAAGGCAAAGCAGCTGGGCTGGGGTGACTTGGTGCCTGCTTGCCTCAGCTGGGGCACTGCTGGCAAGCTATGGGCTCAGACTGAAGCAAGGCCTCTCTCTTCTTTCTGGCACAGTACTACTGACAGCCACTCCTGGAATCTGCCTTCAGTCAGATGCAAGAGAGGAACAAGATGCAAGAGAGGAACAAAAGGGAGGGGGAAAAAAAGAAAAAAACAACAGAAAAGCCCAAAGCAAAGATTCTACCTTGAGCAAAGACCTCAAGGCAAGAGGGGTTGTCTGAAAGACCCCTGACTTTGAAAAGGAACCCCAGCAACCCCTGTCCCTCATGAGTCAACTTCCAGCCAAGCACACGGTCTGTTAACAGTGTGGCCTCTTGCTTTGCTTGTGCTCCCCCCTGCTTCTCTCCAGATTGCAGTCCCTTCAGGGGTGGGAGGGGGTGGCCCTGGCTGGCAGGTGACTCCCCCATCCTGCTGTTCACACACTCCCTCAGGGGGACAGGAGAGAGTGTCACAATGGCAAATGTGAGAAAACACTCATGAGTCAAGGTAAGACAATTTAACAAGTGAAACTCTCTCAGGAAGCACTTCACATCACACTGTGGCCAAGGCTGGCAGGGAACTCTAGAGGCCACTGGCTCAAGCCCTTGCCCAAGCAGAGTCACCTACAGCCAGCTGCCCAGCTCAGGGGGTGGTTCAAGAATGATAGATCATTTATAAAGCGTAAGTATGGCAGTAAAAAGCTACCTGAGTGTGGCCTTGGCATGTCAGAAATACTAAATTCCAACCTCATCCCATTAGATATTGAGTACATAAATAATTACCTAAGTTGTAGTGTAGTGGCATGCAAAATATTTATCCATAATTTTGACCTTTTTAATGCTGTGAAGCGTAGTACCGGAGTCCATCTAATACTAGGAACCTCTGCTTCTTCTTGGAGGGAAAGAGTATTTTCTGTATGGTAAGTCTGATTGAAATAACACACAGTCCCAAGCTGATGCTTGTTTTATTAGAATACACATAATGTGGAATTCACAATTTATGACACTTAAGGATCAACATCTGAAAGTTTCTTGCTCTATTCCAAAACCTCTAAGATGTGAAGAAAAACCCAACATGTTCCAACCCAACATCTTCAGAATGTTACTTTGAAAACATTAGCAAAGTAAAATTTAATTTAAATAGCTGAGACAAACAATGTGAAAAGTTGAATTACAGAAGAAACAGTGCAACTCAATATTCATACTACAAATCTACCTTTCCACAACAATTAGTACTTCCAGGTCACTTCTTTCCACCAAAAAGATGTTGTAGTGGCGAAAAGATGATGCTGGGGAAACAATAACAACGTGAAAAGCACATCAGATTTAAAATACTTCTCTGAAAATAGGGAAAAAGCTAATTTCTGTCCAATAGAAAGACACAATGCCAGTACAAAACAATACAGAGGGAAACTGAAAAAACAGAGGAAACAATTAATAACTTGTGCACTAATGGTCTGGTCTCAGTCATTAAAGGAATAGCACACATTACAATTAACAAGGAGTTTTATTTTTTTAAAAAACTAACAAAAAACAGCAGCTGCCAATATCCAGCTGGTGTTTTGCAGTGATGGATGGCACTCACAGGATCCAGCCTCGGCAGCATGGGAGAACTCCTTTGTGCAGCCAGCAGGTGTCTACACAGTGACACTGATTTCCATGTTAAATGGTGCCTTTGGGAGTCACAGTTACAATGTCCAGATTTGCTCAGTGCCCAAATAAAGGTCACATGCATCTTAATGGGGCTGAAGGTGATCCAGGAAGATCCTTTCAGTTGGCACTTCTCAGCTGAGAAAAGCTACTTTGTCTAAGGGCTGTGATGGAGGTTCAGTGACCCTCTCTCATCAGCAGCTTTTCCCCCCAAAGACAGCTCAGAAGAGGAACATTTAGTGGGAATGCTGCCCTTAAGCACAAGATAAAATGACATCCCTTTTTTTTGCCTTGGGACATTTTGGTTTAATGACATCCCTTTTTTTTGCCTTGGGACATTTTGGTTTAATGACATCCCTTTTTTTTGCCTTGGGACATTTTGGTTTAACCACAGAAAAGATGTCTCCTTCAAAATTACAGAGAACAACCTGGCACTGCCCAGAATCAGCCTTTGACATAGGCTTGGATGGAGCCAGGACTGCCTCTGCTCATCAGTGCAGGATTGGTACCTTCTCCAGAAGTGTGAAAGACCTCTTCCTTCTGACTTCATGTTTCCTTTCTTTCCTGTTTGGTCTATTTGCTGCAGCAGCTGCACTGCACCCTCAGCCTGACTGACTACTCTTTTTTGTTCAAGGGAAAATTCCACAGGTCCCCCTGTAAGAAACAGCAGCAAGAACAAAACCACAACCTTGCTCTCTACACACTCCCTGCATACCCAGAGGAATGAAACTCAGTGGAATCCAGGAATTCCTTACTTACAGAAACTCAGTTGGTCATAGTCTTTAGTAAGGGATGCTGGGCTAAACTCAAGCTCATTTGCTTTGGAAGAATTCTAAAAGGAAAAGGAACCCGAGAACTGTTACATAATGCTATATTCTATTGTACAGAGATTTTTGTTAGCCTGCTTCCTGAAAGTATTAAAAAGCAGGGTCTACACTTTTTGTGGTGTGGTTTCATCTCGGTATTTTTTCCTGCTATGATAAGGACTTTCTTCACCAAGATATTTTTACACCTCCCTTGTCAGGACATAGCACAAAGGTGTAAGTCATCTAGAAGACTTTAGCATACCAGATAGTGAACTAACAGTAGCTATGGAATAGGCAGAGATTTCAAAAAGCATGAGCAGAAGAGCTGTGGAAAACAACAGCCCCTGGACAGTGCAGGCCCTGGACATTAGCCCTTCTAAGACACAGTCCTGGGACACAAACTTAACTTGGAAGGGACAAAAATTGAAAGTACCAGAAGCAAGAGTTGGGCCAGGAATACCCATCAGGAAGGTGATAAACAATACAAAGTACCAGGAAAAACAAAATAAGCATATAAAAACACAACAAAATCAGCAAGTAAGCTTCTGTAAGAGAGTAAACCCTAAAACAATGACAGGTCCTGATGGTGTTTCTCTTGCACTAATCTCAGAACCATTTAGGTTGGGGAAAGCCCTGTAAGATTGAGTCCAACTGCTAACCCGGCAGTGCAAGACCATCACTAAACGTGTCCCCAAACGCCACATCTAAGCTCAGGTTAACACAAAATTCCAAACCTCTGATGGCCTGAGATCTTGACAGTTTAGTCTCAGAGCATTAACTAAGTTAGGAAAATTCTCTGGATGACAGGCTGAGTATCTCTTTCTTTCTTTGACTTTCACTGGCGCACTGTGTAAGTGGAAAGACATGCAGGTTTGACCACATTCATCCTGACCAGATGTCACCATCACAGGCCTGGGAGACATCTGGATGACAGCTGAAAATGCAATCCATTGAACAGTCATGTGCCTGTGGCACTTCTTTGCTCCTCATTCTGAATCCAACATCCCAAAGTCAATCCCACACGTACCATGTAGACAGATTTCCTTCCTGTTTAACGAGACCCTTCCTTTCCTGAGAAGCATTATAAAATACCGTGTGGTATTTTACTACACTACTGATAAACTACATTACTGATAAACTGAGAAAGACCCTTGGAAGAATGACCAGAAAAATTGCAATAAAGTACAGGAGCTACTGACATGTTTTTATCCTAAATCAAATCTTTCTTCTCATCCTGAATTAAAAGAAAAGAAACAAACAAACAAAAAAAAAAAAAAAAAAAACCAAAGGGAAAGCATGTCACAGAAATACTTGGCTTTCATCTTCGAAAAATGCATGTTAGGAAGAGGACTTCTGCCCATGACAGCATACAGTACAGTAATTTCATGACTATAAGGCGCACCCTTTTGACTAAAATTTTCCCCGGAACCCGGAAGTGCGCCTTATAGTCCGGTGCACCTTATCTGATGGACAAAGTTCAAAAAATTTGCCTACCCGCAAGTGAGAGCTGCGAGCCACGGGGGGAGCCAGCAGGGCTATGGCTGCCAGGTGGAGGCGGGGCAGAGCAGCAGCGGGCATGCCCCAGCCCCGTGGAGGCGGAGCCGCCCCTCCAGAGGCACACCCGGGCCCCGTGGAGGTGGAGCCGCCTCTCCAGAGGCACGCCCAGGCCCCGTGGAGGCGGAGCCGCCCCTCCAGAGGCACGCCCTGGTCCCGTGGAGGCGGAGCCACCCCTACACAGGCACCCCCCGGCCCCGTGCAGGCAGCACGGCCCCTCTAGAGGCACCCCCCGGCCCCATGTAGGCGGGACAGCCCCCTACACAGGCACCCCCCGGCCTCATGCAGGCAGCACGGCCCCTACACAGGCACCCCTCGGCCCCGTGGAGGTGGCACGGAGGGACGGCGGCCACAGCCCGGCCCCGGAGAGGCAGCATGGAGGGGTGGCGGCCATGCCCCGGCCCCGCCAGATACAGGCGGGCCTGGGGGCCCGCGGCACCGCCCCTGCTGGGTACAGGCGGGCCCCGGGGCCAATGGCTGCCAGGTTGAGGCAGAGCCTCGGCCAGCAACCATGCGGAGGGAGCTGGGGGCGGAGCCTCGCTGCAAAAAAAAAGTGCGCCCTATAGTCCGGTGCGCCTTATCTGATCTACAAAGTTGCGAATTTTGCCGACTCCCGGGGGGTGCGCCTTATAGTCCGGTGCGCCTCATGGTCGTGAAATTACTGTACTCATGACACCTGATCTGGTGATAACCAACAGAACAGTTTGTGTCCAGACATCCCTCTAAGGGTAACAGTGCCTTGACTAGTGCAATTTTGAGGACAAGTCGATGTTAGAAGCAGCTGTTCCAGAGAAGGTTATTTGCACCTGAGTTGGTATTTGCTGAGTTGATTTTTGTATCACAGTTCTAGTTTACCTGAGAAGTGCTCAAGACATGCCCTCCCACATTAGTTAACACAAGAGGAACTTACAGTGATCTCTGCCATCTGTCATACTGTTGCTCAGGGTTCAAGCTGCTAACCTGGAGCTCCAGCTTTCAAGGATTCTAATGTCTTGAAAACCGTACAAACAACACAGGAATTCTGGAGGTACCAGTTATAGCAAAGTGGGGAATAAAAAGCCATCTTTCAGAAGATGACCCTTATCTCACCAATAGAGTGTTTGGAGTACCCGAGGAAAGAAGCCAGAGAGGGCATTTGTAGAGACCTGTCACTAATACTTCAAAGGTAAGCGGGGCCAGGGGGAAAAAAGGATACAAGTTTTAGAGACAAATAAACCTGCTTGTTTTAGAGAAGTTATTCTTTACTGAATGCTCCCAAAGAGTTACCAGGCAATCGTCTTCCTATCCTGCAAATCCAACAAACCTGTAAAAAAACCCCATTCTGAAAATTTTGGGCTTCCTTTGTGGGCAAACCCAAGAAATGTGTTTGCCTACTTGGAAAAAACTCTCTTCCAAAGAGTTAGAGAGGGGGAAAAAGCCAGGAGGGTGATAGTGTGGTAGGGATTTGAATTAAATTTTGAATGGGTATCCAGAAAATAGACAAAGTGCATTTGGGAGGATGTGCAACAGCCAGGAGGACACAGGCATTAGGGTGTGCCTAAGAGCAGCTCTATCAGAGCAGCCTTGGAGCCTGTGGGCTAGGAAGAGAAAGAATCTTCTCCTCCTGAGCTATGGATAACAGTGGGTTTAGAGAGCAACAGCCAATCCCTCTGCAACAATCCTGTCATGAATCTGCCTTCTGATGCCATAGTGAGAAAAGACACGGCACTTTTTCAGTAAAAGGGTGATGCCTGCATGGCCATCAGCAGAGAGAGAGACACTGGTGGGGAGTGGCACAGCAAAGACACAGACACAGCAAAGCCAGTGTCAAGATGCTAGTACCCACTGTTGGCCCTTTGTGGACTTCTCCATAAAGGGCTATGTGAGATGACAGAGGACTGGAGTCCTGGAGAAAAGGCAGGGCATCCCTCAGGCTCGCCTCTCAGAGGCTGAGCTTACACCCAAGCTTGTAGCTTGACAGTCAGAGAAGTTAGTGTCATCTCAAAAAAATGTAACTCATCCCTTTGCTAAGTCTGGTGAAGAGTCAAAAATTATGAGGGTGATGCAGGGAAAAGGGGACAAATTACTTGCAGGCATTTTTATGCTTGCCATTATAAAGATCCAGGATTAAATAGTGCTGTTGTCTCTTTCTGAATATTCTGTAGCTTACCTTTTCAATTCCATGCTCTGCTTTACTCATCTGGTGAACACAGTCAGCTCCAGTTTCTGAAGATAAGTAAGTAAAACTGAGTTTACAAAAAGTCACAAAAAGCAAGCAGCTACTCCAAGCACTTTCACTAAAAACCACGACTTTAGTAGGACTCTACTCAACAAGATATATAGCCTTAATCTATATTGGTACTCATGTTTCAAAGTCTTCCTTAAAAATTAAAATATGCACTCATTCTGCTTTTCTATGAGAACAAACAAGCAGTTAAAAGTCTTACATCTTAAAGAGGAATGAGCAGATATCTGAGAAAGCTTGTGAATCCTACAAGGTCACAAGGGCAGGTAGCAAAGAAGCACAGAAAGATCTTGCAAGACTTGGTCATGGAGCAATTAAAATGGCAGAGGACATTCCATATGGGGAAGCATGAAGGGATGCATGTGCAGAAAATCATTCTGGCTTCACTTGATGTGATCAGAATCACTGGGAGTGCCACTTGGAGATTCTGATATCTCAACAGTCAGTAGCACCCCAAGAAAACCCAAACACCAAAGAATTTAGGAGCAAAAAAGCTTGTCCAGAAAGAAGAGAAGACAAAGAGCTGGTCTTACTACAGCAACTGCACTCCTTCCTGGGTCAGGGAAGATGCTCAGCCTGAATGAGCTCTTCAGTCTCTAACAGTGTAACTGGAAAAAATGACAGAAGGCTTGAAGCTAGTGCTCGCCAATTTGAGTTTGAATTCAAGTATACACTTAAGAATTACAGATTGTTCTAATCATAACTGCTGTGGCAACATACAGGACTAGACAGAACTGCCAGACTGGATCATGAAATAGGTCTTTTTCTGACCTTGTATTTTATTAATCTGCAACTTGTTTCTTTGGTTAAAGAAATAAAAAAGCATTCTGATCTTGGGCTCATTCCTCCTCATCTGCAACACTTATACTGTGAGTATAAACAAGGCAAGGGGATGGGGGTGGGATTAAAAGACTACATTTGCATGAGCACGAGAACTGCCTTCAGACTTTTTTAATACCTCTGCATGAAACACATTTGGGAATTGGGCAGGATATAAGGCAACAAGGTAGATAATTCGATATAGCCTGTACATGGAGGGGAAAGGTGCACATAAACACTTGTGACCGCTGATGGATCCAGGACTTGTTTGCCACATACTTGTGAGGATTCAGTACAGATATAGATTTTCTTCTTTCAAAAAAATGCACTCTAAAAAGAAAGAAGCCTACCAGCCTGTAAGTAATACTGGGTTGGATATTAGGAAAAAGTTTCTCATGGAAAAAAAAATAAAGTACTGGAATGGTCTGCTTGGGGAGGTGATGGAGTCACCATCCTGGATGTGTTTAAAAAAAGACTGGATATGGCACTCAGTGTCATTGTTTAGTGGAGGTGTTAAGGGCATGGGTTGGACTACATGATCTTGAAGGTCTCTCCAGCTTTGTGATTCTGTGATTCTGCGATTCTGCGAGTGACTCTCCATAGCTGGGGTGGTTCCACCCTCAGAGTCTACTCAAGACCTCAGGGAACTTGCTTTGGATGACCCTGCTCGAGCAGGAGGGGCTGAACTTGGTATGAAAGGGCCTGTCCAACCTCACACCATTCTGTAAAATCCATAGATAGAGATCTATTTGGGAATGACCATGAGAAGTTTAGCTACCAAATAAACATGGTGAAGCTGTGTGAGAATACTAATGCGTATGCACAAGATGTGCAATTTCATCAGACTTTAAAGCACTTGAAAGAGAGCAAGTTTCAAGGTCTTGAGCCAAGACGGCGGCATTTCATCATCTGGCCTCAATGGAGCAGGCTGGAAGGCAGGTGGAAAACTGGTTCCTATTGTTCCCTTGCTGTCCTAGACTCAGGTGTGCAAGACAGTGCACTGTTCTGTCTGGTCGCTGAGCTATCACCTCACTGTGATTCAAAGGTGACGTGAACACAGAGGAGGTTAAACAGACAGAGCTCTGGCCAATGGTATGGGAACTTGGAAAATACAGGAACCACTTTTTTCCCGATATGAGCAATGATGCTTAGACTCCATGGAAGAAAAAGAAGAAAAATGGGGCAAAGGATTGCACAGAAATGAAAGATGAGGAAGGTACAAAGAGGACATTAAAAATACTAATACATATCCTGGAAGACTCTTTAGGGAGTCAGCTGACCTGCCATATATGATTGTGGGCATGAGGCATCATCTCTGACTTCCACTCTTCTCCTCTTCACTGATTCTTCCATTGCAGTACTTTTCTGGCACTCGTTTCTTCTCCTGACCTTCAAAACATTACAAATTTGATATTGGTAACAATTTATTTTGACTTTTCTATTTTAGAAGAAAATTCATAGTTAATGTACATTCATATTTTGCAAAAATTGTTCCTGCTTATACATTGAAAACCAAAAAAGGATTCAGGATTAAACAAGCATTAGGAGGTCAGCCAGAGAATTATGCTCAACAGTTTTGAACGAAGTACTTCGTTCTTAGGACATCCTAGTTCCTCCATTTTCAGAGACTGTCAAGAAATGAAAGTAGCAGGAATGCAGAGATAGAAAAATTCCTTAGGGGAATTTGGATTTTAATTATTCTTCATTAATTTCAGGACACTTACCTACATGGAAAATAAATGTAGCGTCAGCTGTCATTACACAAAAACTTCTCAAATAAGTATAACTTTGTTGTTTACGACATAGTACCTAGGGAACTACTTAATTACTCAGCAATATCAACCTCAGAGATTCTTCCAGTGAAGAAAACACCGGACAGTTCACTCAGGCTTGTAGAAATCCATGGAACTGAAGGAAGCAGCTCTCAGGTTCTAATAGAGGACTGCTTTCCAAACCCAGCAGAACTGCCAGAAGAACTTCTCTCCCCTTGGATGTTCTAGGTGAGAATTCCATGCCACTTCACACTGACCGACTAACTCCTAGTGGTAGGAGAACTCTAGCATTGCCTAAAGGCATATATTCTGCTTCTCAAGAATACTTAGAACATAAACAACAAAACCAAACCAACGCACAACTTACAAGCTCATCTCTGCCCTTGTTTACTTCTTTACCTGCACAGAAGTATAAAAATTGGGAATATTTAGACTGGACTTTCTTTAGCCAACTGAAAAGTATATCTTTGCACTGCAATTCCTATTCCAGAAGCAAGATAAACTACTGTGAAACAGTCTGGACCTGCATATGACATAGAAATAGAAATGTTCAAGTACAGCTCTTTCTGAACCAGTAATTCCTGGCTATAACACCAGATATTAATGGGATGGGACAATTGCTTTGTCTTAAAGATGTCAAGGTGTCTTCAGAAGAGAAGGGCCTGAAGAATAGTTAGCATCTCACTGTGCTGTTGGGTACCAGATGAAGATGCAAGGACATCTGGAACACAGCCTCTAGAGAATACTGGCCAGCTGTAGGATGTACACACATATTTCCCTGAAGAAAATCCCCACCAGGAGAAACGTGAATATCAAGTCTGAAAATAACAGTGCCTTACACTGTTTCTAATTTTAGAATAGCAATGCTGTACACTATCTGGATAGGGCAATTAAATACTGGAGCAAGGGTACAGGGAAGTGAGTGAACTCTCCATGGTCAGAAGTTTTTACATCCAAAAATGGGATATTTGACAGAGAATGCAAATAGGTGAGACTAAGAAATTACTAGTTGGCCATTTTATAAAGATCACATTATCTGCCTAAGCAGTCATTAAAAAAAAACAGTAACTTTTTTTTAGAGCCTGATAATCAGAACAGGAAATAGTAAGAAACACTCAATTTTCACAACAGGGCAGTTTAAATGCAGAGTCCCATGGAGCCTTAGCTGTGGCCTGAGGTTGTTCAGAGATTCACAGAAAAACCTGGAAAATGAGACACTATTGAGGTGAAAATGTTTGCTAATTATACAAAATACATTATTGCCTTGATTGCCATCATTAATTTTTTTATAAAAATCCATTCTTTCTTTAGGAAAATAGCAACAAAGAGTGTGATGTTCTATGTAAACAAATGTAGTCAAGCACAAGGAGGAAAAATGTGTCCCATATACACGTATGTGCTGGCTCCAGCCCAATGACTGACATTTAAAAAATGAAGGTTGGGAGCCACTGGGCACTGCTTCATAAAAATACCAGCTAAAGAGTCAATGGTGGTTGGAAAGACAAAGGGGAATTCCAGGGACTTTTAGAAAAGCAATACAAGACAATAAAGAACACCCTGTTATGCACTATTTCAAACTCAAGGTACAGTCATCCCACATGCAGTTTTGCTCTCTCTGATTCAGATATACAGTAGGTGAAGGAAAAGAGAAAAGCAAGACATAGATCATAGATATTTTCCAGAAATTACCCAAACATAATCACAGTGACTTACCACAAGATATGTTTTGCTGAAATGAGTTCAATTCTAGATACAATGTACAAATGTAGGGATAAGGCAGGAGATGGACATTCTCGTGTTTGAATTTAACCTTTGATACTTGCTCCCACTTACTCAAATCTGAGAAGAATGGTAAGACTTAAAAACACAACACTAACATTTCAAAGGAACACAAGTCCTGACAATGTCTTCTAAAGCTTCAAAAGTTACAGCACACTCCACATGTGCACAAGGGGAGCAAATACAACCTGTTACAATGAACTTGTGAAAACTACACCAGTAACACACTACAGGAAACACTTATCCAGGTTTACTTATCCACTCTGCCCCATCAGTCAACCTGTATTAATAGTGTTCTGTTCCCTTAACTGCTTTTGCCTTCAGTACTGACATCCACAAAAAAACATGCCAGGCTCTTCCAAGCTTATGAATAAAAAAAAACCCCTCAACAGTTTTCGTAATTAAATTATTTAAAATTTGAAAACTATCTGGATTCAGAGAAGCAGCATCATTAAATTTACTTCACAGTTCAAAATAGGGGGGAAAAGATAATGGCCATGACAACCACCAGTTACAGTCAGTCCTTCATATGATTGCAGTTCTGACATCCAGGAGCTTCTGCCTGAAGAACAAATGGTGCTGAACGTAAGTATCCTCACTTACCTCTGATCTCAGGGAGAAACAGGTGAAATGAATACTGTTAGTCCACACTCACTAGCAGAAACTAACATCCCGGGGACAGAAGATGATGAAACAAAGACACAAAAGTT
Organism: Catharus ustulatus; assembly: GCF_009819885.2. Taxonomy (NCBI): domain Eukaryota; kingdom Metazoa; phylum Chordata; class Aves; order Passeriformes; family Turdidae; genus Catharus; species Catharus ustulatus. The sequence continues at coordinate 19,894,023 of NC_046233.1, read as the reverse complement.
CCTTAAGGACTGAAATTGCCTGGTTTTTGTTGTGGAGCTAAGACAGAGAGTACTGTGGATTTAATTAGCATGTGCAGTTTGATAACCAAGATGCCTTGGCAAGAGCAAACAGAGCTTTGAAGATTACAGGAACATTGAACTACACAGAAATGTAAAGTTTGTCCGTGTGATGCTTAACCCAATGAATGTAGTAAAAACTACCAGCCTTCCTAAAAATGGTGTATAAGCATATGTAGCTCACAGTAATTCAGACTCTGATCACCAGTCAGTAGTCCCTGTCTCTCTCTCAATCATCAATAGAAGGACTCATAGCTGGTGATTAACAGCCACACTACAGAGAGGAGCCCGACACACCAACTGCAAGACAATTCCTCATGCCAGGCGTCTGAGCTCACAGTTCTCTTCCAGTGCTGGCTGAGGATGTGATGGACTCACAAGTTCTATAAATGCAAGTCTGTGAACCAAAACACCCCTCAACACACAGGCAGAACTAGCTGAGCTTTAGAGAAGCAAACCAATAATGTTGGCTGTGTTGGGGTATCTTCTGCATAATGATGCTCTTGACTTATCTTCTTGACTATTAACAGGAATAAGCTGCTGTCATATGGACCTGCTTTGGACAGAAAAAGAGCATGGCCTCATTCCTGCCTGCTGTTAGGAGGGCGTAATGCAGTCTTCTGCATTATGCAGAAAGGGAATATGCATAATACAGGAGGGGAATGCCTTGGAGGTGTTCATTACTCCTGGACACTCGGAATCACAGGAGGTGATACCAGATCTGATCCAAAAGCTGACACACCTTTAGGACTGGAAAACACTAACATTTAACTGAATTATTTTATCATTCAACGAGCCTCAGGAGAATACTTCTTAACTCATTACACAACAGCAACTACAACAGAAATATTAATGGTTACTATCTCTTTTTGTCAAATAATTATTTAAGCTAGTTCATTAATGTCAATTTAAATTAATAATCTGCAGAATATGTAGCAGACATGACTAAATTCTCTCCAGTTGCACAAGCCAGAAGAAAAAAAATGAAGGCTAGTCTTGGTGCATTCTGATGAAAAAAACAACTAGAAAGTGGAGGAGCCTGTAGTACAGCTGCTAGCTAGAATAATCCAATGCCTCAAATGCCTCAGCACTTCCATATCAAAACTGAAATCCAGGAAACAACACTCCTCAAAACCGGTGCATGCCAATATTCAAGTATCAGCTTTTACACAACTATGCAATTGCACAGAGCTTTTACAGCACTGTCTGTGGACAGCAGGCCAGACTGACAGCATCTCAATGCCTCTGCAAACTTTAGGGAAGATGGAAAAGATCAGCTGATTGGTCTCACAGGAGTGAGGGGCATGAGCACAGTAAGGTGAATGACACAGTAAGGTGCAGATGACATTTGCTTCACATTAGCTTCAAAGATGTACACTGAAGAGAGGACCAGGATAACTGGACGACAAATCCTGCAGGCTTTGTGTGTTCAAAAGCTTGTCTGGACTGCCAGTTATCTTAGCTCAACTACTGCTCCTTGTAAAGCTCACTCTGTGAGGTATTTTTTTGCTTCCCTCAGCCACCTCTGTGGAGACACGAGCATAGGCTCACACTTGCTCCCACCTTCCCATCCCCAAAGGTTCGTGGTGGTTTAACCTTGAGGTACCTCAAAAGAACAGCACTGTGAGTTTCCCTGCCTGTGGGCCAGCATTGCTGGGCCTGTAAGGAGTGCTTTACATTCTACAAACCTTTGGGAACAATGCACCGGGGTGCTTATAAGCACATGAGGTGAGCTTCCTGACACTTTATATACATCTTCATTTGCTCTGGCTAAACCTAATTCGGAATGCAGGGCTTGTGTGGATGAAAACACTGCAAACACTCTGGTAACATCAGTTCTCTGGTGAAGGCAACACCCTGAGGTGTCCCACAATACCTTCAGCCAATGTCAAACTGCAAAGATCGAAGTAATAGTACTACTCCAGCTAAAGATCTGCACGCTCCTACACATAAATATTGACTTACACAATGCCCAACAGATACAATTAATTTAATCTTTTCTTTATGAGTAGGAAAGAAAGGATACATGGAAAGACAGTAAAGTGGTCTGTAGAAATGGATGTAAATTGTCAAGATTTCCAAGGATCACTCGAATCACTTCCTGGAGAGGCAAAAAAAATAAACAAAGGAAAAGTATTTAAAACATAGTCACAATTCCACTGTCAACTGCATGTTCAAGGCTTGGGAAAAAATTAACCTTACTTTACAGCTTGCATGAATCATGGAAGTCCAGGTTCTAGATATTCTACTTCTCCTTCTCCTCTTCATCTCCCCACTCCCTCCCACCATTTTAGAGTGCACTGCATGGACAGACTCATAGAAATTTAGGTGAATGAGTATCTTTATCTTGAATTAACATAGAAGAATGACTATGGAAATGGAGGTGTGCTTTTAAATTTAAGAAGTTTTAAATTTAAGGAGCATCACTTTATTTTACCAGCAAAACACACATATAGCATTTACCTACTCCTCTTTCTCTGAATATTGGCCCAAATCAGTTACAAAGGAAACTGCAGTTAAGCCCCCAACAAACTCCTCCTCTGCAACACAATTTTTTTCTAATAATATCTTTCACTATTTTCAAAAGTGAAAAAATAAAATTAATTCTTAATATAAATTAAAATCAGCACATTTTCTTCAGTAAGGTTTTTAATGCTATTACTGTATTCTGAAGACTTTTAGAAATTAAGTAATAGGAAGGAGCATTTTAAGCAGGCAGTCTCAATTTTCTCAATTTCTTAGTAATGGCAGGGGCCATGACAGGGAAGATGACAACAATATAACTCATCAGTTGTGACCATCAATTTGTGCTTGTACACAAAGCAACAGCATCATTAAAAGAACACCACTGGTTCCACAGCTGCCAAGGAAAGCACGTGCACCTTTAGCATTAGATTAGCCTCCATTAAGCTGGCTTACCAGTACTGCCACAGTTCCTGAAAACCAAGAATCAAGCCTGACAACTTGAAAGTATTGTGGTCAGTTTTGAGGTTGAGATTGAAATCTGGGAAAGAGCTCCTGCAAGAATGACTCTGAAGACTAATCAGACAGGAACTGGCTGCGACTAGCTCAACAAACAGGAGTTTCCATTTTGTCCAATTTTACAGTCCAGTAGCTTCTATGGAATATTTCAAACAAAAGCATGACTCTTCTACACCAAATTTTGCCTGTTGAGGAACATTTTTCATTTATGTCTTTTTTTTCTGCTCAGACTCTCCAGGGAGGTTCCCCGTCACTCACACTAGAAATGCTACACTAGACAAAATGTTCTCAGTCCTGTAACAAGTATATGATTGTTCAGTCTAACACCCATCTGAGAACCTATGGACCTGCCTCAGCTCCTACCTCTGACTCCTTGGCAGCACTTTCAGTGAGACCAGATTGGGAGAGGCTGTGAAACAAGAGAGAGTTGGAAAACCATCCCAGTCAAAAACGCCAATGAAGCTACATTTCATGTAAGAGTTTAAACAGCAACAAAACAATTCTCACTGAACAGGGAAAATACTTAGCGAGCAGATTAAATGCTAGTCTACAACTCTTGAGAAACATCCCTTATTTACAAGGATTGTTCCATGTGAACTTTCTACCCACCTGTGTTTCAAGTTTTAAGGTCTTGTATTAACTCACGGCCACATGCAGTCACAAACACGCACGCTGACTTCCAGGCTTTAACACACATACCTGTTAAAGTTGCCATACCGGAGTTTAAATTTGTACACATGCCTGCCAGCATGAAGAAATCTTGTTTCGGGCAATGGGTAGGTGAATGGTTTCAACGACATCTCTCTCTCCTGAACGCCAGACTAGGAAAGCAGGAGAGTCAAACGTTAATTCCTAAAACCCCTCACCACATCTCGTTCTGTCACATGAAAAGATTACATGCAGTTTTTCTTCCAGGGCACATTTGCAGAGAGAACTCTCCTACCAGTCAGCAAACGGCTGCTCTGAGTGTCCGCTTTTAATAGTGTTTGTGAGCAGGATGCGAAGACAGGACCTGGAGCGTCGGCCACCTCGTCTTCAGCTGCGCTGCCCTGCTGTCTCTGCCGAGGGCCCGGGAGCTTCTCTGACCTCCTGCGCCAAAGCTGGCAACCACCTACGCAGAGCCCTGTGGGGCCCGCGACCGGCACGGATGCGAGAGAGACCCCGGCTACTGCGGAGCCCGGCACCCTCCGCGCCTGGCCCGCAACAACTCGCTGCTCCCCACCCGCAGTGCCCCCGGCCGCCGCCGCAGCCACCAGCGGCGACCAGTGCCGGCTGTCCCCGGGCTGGGGCGGAGAGCCCAGGCCCGCCGGGCAAGGCCGGGGCCCCAGCGGACACCGCCCTGCTTCTGGCCTGCCGGGACGCGAGAATGTCGCTCCCTTCCCAGAGCGGGGAGGCCTGAAAGGCCTCCGGACAGCTCTGGCGCCTACCAAGCCGGGCCGGGGCTGCAGACTGAGCGGGGCCGAGAGGAGCGGAGTGGAGCGCGTGGCGCTCAGCCGAGCATAGCCGCAGCCGAGCCGAGGCCAACCTAATCCCGCCGAGCCCAGCTGCAGGTAGGAAGCGGGGATACGGCCAGCGCGGGTCCGCAGCTCTGCAGCCCTTTCCCCTGACGGTGGCGGGCAGGACGTGCTGGAGTTGGCCGGGCTGGACTGCTGAGGGAGCATCTCAGAGGAGGCACAGGCTCCAGGAGGCAACTGGACCTGCCGCGAGAGGGACTAGGGGGTCGATCGTTAGCCACTAACAACACCTCTTTCTTTTCCCTTTCTGATTCACACAGCTCCCTGTCCACTTCTGCTGCAGCCCCTGTTGACCTCCCTTTTTATAGATGGAACATTTTATATACTACATCTCTTTAAGAAGACTGGAATTGAAAGATCTTTCCTTTCCCCACAGTGTTAATATCCAGGGACTGATAGAGCATCCCGGTATGAGTGAGATGAAGTCCAGTTTCTATAAGAGGCTGCATGATGGTGCCCCTCAAGCACTGGTAAGACGTGATATAGAGAGTAATCAGCAGCTGCTGAACAATTTTGGATTGATTTGTCTTTTGGTTTAAAAAAAAAAGTAAAATAAGCTTAGGGAGTCAGGAAATAAATTGATGCATTGATTTCATGCACAAGCAGTGTGCTTTAGTGACTATGGGGAAATGATGTTCAAGCAAGCCGATAACACAGTGGAAAACTCTAACCAACACTAACAACTCTAACCTTCATTAGCAACGCTGACCCCAGCTTTCTGGGGGCATCTCAGCAAGAAGGGCTATGTCCTGTTTGAGCTACTCTTCATGTGGGAGGCTCTAAGTTGGTTCTACAGTAGAACAGCACCTTCAGGAATACTGCACTACTGCCAGATAAAGTGACCTCAAAATAAGTGTCTTAGAACTACTGCGCTTCCTGATATCCTCTGGTCATGCCTGAAACACTATGTACCTCCCTCTCTAAGCCATACTAGAGAGAATGCTGAGGGAGGAAGGCTTGTAGATGTAGTACCCACAGCCATCCTTAATGATGTATGCCTGAATTTCCAACATTTTCATGACCAATACATTTAATGCACTATGATCTTGTGCTCAATATCTATTGATAGGAATAAACGAGGAAAAAAACTCATTCCATTCCCCTTCTCTGAGAAAATTATCATATGGTTTCTTACAGCTGTACTCTACCGAACTAAGATATTTCATATGTGCCATGCAAAACTGTTCAAATTAATGCCTAAGATGTTGAAGCACTTAAGAATTTTATTCCATTTTGTGTTTCAAAACAATTCCAGTAAACCACTTTACATATTTTTGGTTTATGTAAAATACACCTGTAAGCTCTTAAGGTGAGTTTTGGGCATAGGAAGTTGGCTGAGATTGCTTTTTTGTGACAGTGATGTGGCAATGCTCTCTGGTGAGCAATTATAATTCTCTAAGTCCTGGCTGCTTCTGAGGACAATCTGTGCCAAGGCAGGGAAAGGGAAGGTACTTAGGCACTCTGAATATTTGTTTGTGTATGCTCTGAAAAACGCATTAAATCAACTTGAACATAATACTTGAAAAACAATGAATATTGCTATGCGATAATTTTAACAGTGCGATCGTATTTTTAATTTTTTTAAAAAAATTGTTTTTCAGCACTTTTTAGGGGATTATTATGAATGTCCTCTAGTCAGGCAGTAACACCTTGCTCTGCCTTGGTAAGAAAACCCTGTGTTCTTCAGTCAATTTTGCTTTCATGGCCTACTGTTAGAAAAATAATATGTTTCTTTTCAATATTTGTCAGATTTTTTCTTCCTTCTCCTGCTGTTATATACTAGATGGTGACTTGTTTGAATGTGTTACCAGTAATTTTCCTGGTAGATCTTTCCTTTCTGCAGGATTTCTATGGAGGAAAAAAGCCTCAGATGAGGAATGCTTGAAGATCTACAAAAACATCTCAACATTGGGCAGAAAATGCTCCAACAGAAACTACTGTTCATACCAAAGGCAGGCAGATGATTACTATAATTTCTGTCTGAGAGGAAAATTCATTCAGGTAAGCTTTTAGTTTCTTGTATTTTTTCAGTATGTAGCTGAAAAGACCAGAATTAGGTTGTTATCTTAATCCATATCATAATCCCATATCAAAATACTGAAATATATGCAGCAGACTAGAGACACTATTTGGAAGAATTTAGTAATGAAACAAATATTTGCAAATATTTGTTCTTGTACTATATGCACTCTAGAAACTGGATACATCAAATTGTGTTTTAGCAGCAGTACAGTAATGGAAATTTGCTGTATTCACAGACACATAAAAACAATTACCAAATAGATTTTGATACATTTTGGTATTTGATAGTGTTCTGTATATATATTGCAAGAATATAATTTTAATGTTAATGCCATTATGTTGTCACAGTTATTTTATTTTGAGGAGTAATAGGTTAAAATTGTGAATTTATCAGGGGTTTTACAGTTAGGAGCTGGTAATTTCACCAGAAGTGTGATAGTAAACAGATAGATCCCAAGTTGCGTGTTATTGGCTTATTATTAGTTTTCTTTGAATAGCAGATTATGAGACATACTTGTTTGTGTTATATATTGCCATTCAAAATATCCTAGTATTAAATAGATAGTAAAGTTATTACTGTCACACTATGCTTGTGCAACTGTGGACATCATCAGACCTTAAATAAATACAGAATTTCCTGCTCATACTCATTTATGTATTAAACTGTAAAGTTCTCATGTTTGTATATAGAGAAAAATAATATTGATTTGTCTATAACTTGTTTTTCAATAAAAATATATCTATTACATACAAGATTTAGAATATAAGAAATTTTACAGGATTTGGAAATACAAATGTAGCTTTCTATATTTTCTAAATTTAAAAATAAAAGGCTTGAAAAATGTAAGAAAATAGGATCTGTATGAAAGAAATGAAAACAATATGTGATTACCACACTGTCCTGCTCACTGCCCCTCATTTTCTCATTCTGGCCCAGTGTCCTCCCTGATACTCCTTCTGTTACTCTGTCCTTTTTATCTGTTTGTTTCTTCTTACCTGCTCTGTCCTTCCATCTGTCCTCCATGCCTCTCTCAGATCCCTCTTCCTTTTTATTCTATTGCTCTTTGTGGGCCCATTGTTTCTCACTGTATCTTTCTGTTCTGTTCCCTGCCCCTATGTCAATGTTGTGCTGCTGTCCCATTTTATTTTTTTCATCTTCATCCTCACCCTGTCCTTATTATACTTTGTCCTTTCTGCCTCTCCTCACTCTCCTGTGTTTTCAGGTGGGATTCCCCAAGGGGCTGGTGGCACTGCCTTCAAGTGTCCTGCTTTAGTGGTGGACTTGGCAGTGCTGGGTTAATGGTTGGACTGTGACAATCTCAAAGTTCTTTTCCAACCTAAATGATTCTGCTCCCTCCCCCTCCCACACCCCTTGCTGTTCTTCTCTCCTTCTTGTCCCTATCTTTTCTGTCATTCTCTGTCCCATTCCCAACCTTGTGCTTTCCCTGTACGCTCCCACCACCAAGCTGGCCTCTCTTCCCCTCCCTCTCCCTCTTTATTTCTCTCATCATGGGCCCTGCTGTTCATTTTGGTGGACTCCCTGCAGTCTCGCGGTGATCTCACTTTTTTGTGCTTTGTTTTTTTGGACTTTTTTTTTGCCTCTCTCATGTTCTGTTTTTATTGTCTGTGGCTCTGTGGTGCTCCTTGTGCCATTGTTTCCCTCAGGACTCCTTGTGTTCCATTGCTGTCCCTGTTTTTTTATAATCCCTTTCTGTGTGCTGCCCATCCAGTATCCCAGATTTTTTTAGGTTTTGTTTTTTCGTTGGTTTTTTTTTTTAACATTTCATCCTGCACCCTGATCTTGGTTTTCTTCCTGTGTCATGTCTGCTGCCACTCCTTCTTTCTGCCTCTTGTCACCTGTGTCTGCAGGGCTGGAGAGGAACTTCAAGCCTTCCGGGGGCTGCCCCCCCTTTCTTGTGTCAGCAGAGCCCCTTTTTGGGGGATGTACATGTGCAAAGGTTGGAATCAAGTGCTGTGCTGCTGCCCAGGGCAGTGTGGTCGTTCTGTGCCTTCTTTTGGGGGTGAAGAAAAAGGCTGAGGGGGCTCCAATGTCCCTGGGAGAAGAAGCCGTGCTGTGGGTCAGGGACAGGTGAGTGGGAATGGGGGGAGATCAATGCTGGGTGCCCTCCCCCAGAGGAACCCAATGGTGGCAGAAAATTCACAGGGAGGGGTGGGTGCAGAGTATATGAAAAATACAAGTATAAAAATATTTAAATATAGTTTTTAAATAAAAGTTTTATCGGTTTTTATTGGTAAGGGGCAGGGGTTTTTAATAAATAATAGAAATATAAAATATAAATAATATTTTAAAATAGAGATATGTATGTTTATTATATCAAATATAAAATATAAAAATTTATAAGTAATAGTTATATTGTATATAATAGAATTATTGAATATATTATAATACATAATGTATAAATCTAAATAATAAATATGGAAAATATGAATATAACAACTTTTAAAATCAAGGGGTTTTTGGGTTTTATTTGGTTCGATTCAAGTTTGTAGAATTAAATAATATAAATATAAATAAAATAACCTAAAATATAAAATATACAAATATATAATGAAAATATGCATTCTAGAATTATAAATATATAAGGAATGTATACATAGGTAAATAGAAATATAAACTAGAAATAGAAATAAGTAATACAAATGTATACTTATATGTAGTATGTACTATAAAATATTGTATATATATTATTATAGTATATGATTAATATATAATATATAAATATAGATTACAGATATAAATATGAAAAATATAATAGGAAATATATTTAAATAGCGTTTTCTGGCTTTTATTTGTATAGAGGCAGGACTTTATATAATATTAAAACTATAAATATACAAATATATAATAAATATTATAGATATGTACATAAAATAGAATAAATATTAGTAATATAAATATATACCTAATGATATAAATAATATTTTATATGTTACTATAATATAAATTATATATATATATAAATAATTACTATAAATAATTATGGAAAATAGATATAATTTCTTTAATATATGAAGGGGTTTTTTTGTTTTTATTTGGTTAGAGGCAGCGGTTTTTTTCCTTTTGTTGGATTTTTTTTGGGGGGGCATCAATTTTGGAGGGTTTTTTTGAAGAGTGTGGGACTTGTTCTTTTTTGTCACCCCTTCTCTGTCTGTCCCCAAAGTGCGCTGCAACCATGCCATGCCGGCAGAAGAAGTTACAGTTTTTGGCAAAATTTTTCATTTTGGGAAATAACTTACAGTAATTTCACGAATACAAGCCGCAGCAATTTGACAAAAATTTTGGTGGAAACTCGGAAGTGCGTCTAATAGTCGGGGGCGGCTAATATGTTAATAATTTTCTGACATTTACAACCCAGACGTGCCAGCCACAGTGTCGAGCCAAGCACCGGCCAGTAAAAGCCGGCATTTCGCAATTGTTACAGTGTTACCGTGTTGCCCTGGCTCCCTGCAGGCAGCACGGGGGGCGGGGAGAGAGGCGGGAGAGCTCTCTTTCCTCCTCTGCTGCAGCCCAGGGGAGGGGGGGGGGGGGGGCGCCGCCATTGCCGCGGCCCAGGGAAGAGGGGGTGGGGGGGGGGGGGGGGGGGGGGGGGGGGGGGGGGGGGGGGGGGGGGGGGGGGGGGGGGGGGGGCCCGCCATTGCCGCGGCTCCAGGAGCCGACGGGGGGGGGCGCCGCCATTGCCACGGCCCCAGGAGCCGACGGGGGGGGGCGCCGCCATTGCCTCGGCCCAGGGAGCCGACGGGGGGGCGCCGCCATTGCTGCGGCCCGGGGGGGGCGACGGGGGGGGGGCGCCGCCATTGCCGCGGCTCGGGGAGGAGGCGGGGTGCTTTGTCCGCGCCCGCCACCGGCGCCACGGGCGCAGGAAAGCTCCGTCCCCGCCCGCCGGCCGCCGAGCTGCCGTAGGAGCGGGGAAGCTCCGTCCCTGCCTGCCACCGCAGGGCAGCGCCGACCCGGGGTGACCGAGCCCAGTGGCAGCGGCGGCCGGCCCCGAGCGGCAGCACCGGGCTGGGCCATCCTGGCCCCGTCAGCGGCCCCTAGCGGGCCGAGCCTGCACAGCCTTAGCTCAGCCAGTAAACCCCGCCCTCCCGCGGTTCTGTTACTAATTGCACGCGGGTCCTCGCTGCGAACGACAGAGCGGCTTATATTCGTGTGCGGCTTATCTATGGACAAAAACCGAAATATTTGCCAACACCCAGAGATGCGGCTTATACTCAGTGCGGCTTGTATTCGTGAATTTACTGTAATTAGTTTTAAAAAGTTAAAAAATGGATTTTTGTTTTTTTCCTTTGGTTTCTGTCAGACAATATAGTTTGAGAGAATTTGGGGGAGGATGATAGAGAATGTCCTAATATAGTATCATTCTAGGACTTTTATTTTTTATTTTATATTATCAGCTTAATAAATAAGCTGATCATCACCTCAAATAATATGTTTTAATTATTATTTATATAAAGTTAGTTAATATAGATAGTGACAGTGCTATTTAATAAATAGTGGTATTTACTTTTGGCTTTTATTCAGTATTAAATTTTTTTGTGGTTTATAGAGTGTTATTTTTTGGTATTATTTACTATATGTAACTTTGTTTTTGAATGAAAGTAATGGATGACTTTGTATTTCAGGTAGAATTAATTTAAGTAGGTGTTTTTTTTTAATAGACTTTTGATAATATGATTGGGACTTTGGATAGGGTCATCTCTGGTGGAATTTGGGGTGTTAATTTATTAGATGACTTTGTTAGATGCAGTTTTTAATTTCTGAAAGTTTTTTTTACTTAGTGGTTTTAAGGTGGTTTATAATAATTGATTGTATAGTTTTATTTTGTTTTTAGATGGTATATGATAAGGGATATGTCTGTTCACTTAATGTTATATTTTTTGGTTTAGATGTTGATAAGGTTTTTTTTTAAATTGAGTTTTATTTTTAGATTTTTTTTGTGGGGGTATTATGTTTTTAAAGCATATGTTGTTTAAGGTTTACAAAGCTGTTATGGACCCTAGCATGAGGTATGGTGGATTTTATTATTGTGAGTAATGTAATGTTTGTTTTGGTGGCTTTGAGGTAGTATCAAGTAGTTAATTTGTTTAGTTTTTATTAATATTTATACTTGGACTGTTATTTATTATATCATAGGGAGTTTATTTGGTTTGTTTGATTGCAGTATATGTTTTATAGTTATGGTTATTTTTGCAGGTACTGTTCATGGTTAAATTTCTCTTTTGGTTTTGTTTTTATAGGTGGCATTTGTGTTTTGATGGTTTGAGGCATTATGGGTTTATTGAGTTAGGAAATTTTTTTTTGGTGTTGTTTATTTTGGTCTATTTGTGGTGGTTTTATTTTTGTAGTTTGATTTCTTTGTTGTTTTGTTGTTTTTTATTAGTTTTATTTTGGGGAATATGGGTATTTTTATGGTGGATTTTTTTTAGGTATTTTTTTTATTTGGGTAGTGATTTTAAAATTATTTTTAGTACTTAAGAATTTTTTTAATGTTGTTAATTAGTTTGGGGATTACGTGTTATTTTATAGAGTATTGGTTACTGTTTATAAGTTAGTGTAGAGGTAGAGTTTTGGGATTTTTTGGATAATGTTTAGGGCAGTTGCATAGTTTTGTGTTGGTAAGTTGGTTTATTTTTGTAAGTAATTTTTGTGATTTGTTGTGATTTGAGGGGCTTCCATATGGTTGTTTTTGATTTTTGTTTCATTTTTATGATGTGATAAGAATTGTTAGTGAAAAGAGTGTAGTGTGTTTTCTTTTTTACTGGTGGTGGATTGTATGATGAAGTTTTTTTAGTTTGTGCTATTTGGTTTTGGGTTTTTGTTAGTTTTGTTTTGTAGTAATTTTAAATTATTATTTGAGTTTTTTGAATTTTTGAAATATTTATTTTTAGAGGAAGTTTATGTTTAGAATGTATGAATTTTTGGGTTAGTTATAATGGGATTTTAAAATTTTATTCCTAGCTAGTTTTTTTAGGTTTTATTGTGGTTAAATTACAGTAAAGCAGAACTTAGGTATTGTGAAGAATTGATTAAAGCAGACCTGGGATTGAGAAATCAGCAAAGATCAAGTTCCTGGTTTTGGCCAGGACAAGCTGACCTGGGAAACTAGCCAAACCCCCACTGTGCCTGCCCAGAGATGGGGTTAAACAGCGGACACCTGAGGAAGATGTCTTTACTTGCCTCAGAAGACCCCTGCCCGCGACCACCAGAGGCATGGCACCACAGAACAATAATTATAACATGAACCAGAAGGAGGTGGAAGAAGGGGCAGGCATGGGAGGCGAGGGAGGTGTGGGTTTGTGGGATCTATATGTATTTAAACCTGAAACCTGTTTTGACCCAGAATGCATGTATGGTGGAACTATCCCCCAAGGGTCCCGGCTGGAAATAAAACATCCCACTTTACAATTCTCAATTGTAACGTCCTTGTTCCACAGCATGGTTTTGGTGCTGTGATCTGGATTCTCTTCGTCTAACTGCAAGATTGCCCAGGAAGTGAAGGTCTTGTGTGCACCCCGGGTCTTTTCTGGAGGAACTCTGCTCCCCAGAGTGCTCTCTGAGGGGGCAAACAAGAGCCTTCTATACAGTGGATAAGGTATGTTTGATCAGAATTACGGAGGTCCCAAGGTGCTCCTGTAAGACACTGGGGACGCCTGTGCCTGGCAGAGCCAGCGTGTCCGATGTCTGACATACAGCGCTGACTTTGTGAAAAGGTAATGGAAAGCTAGCAAAAGGGGGGTTTCTGCTGACCACAGGGGGTGGCTGCTAGCGAGCTTGATGGTAACTTGAGCAGAATCCAAGGTATTATCAGTATTTTCTGTGTCTTGCTGCTTTCATCCTTTCTGGTCAAAGGGGAATTTCTGCTGACCACATGGGGTGGCTGCTAGCGAGCTTGGGGGTAGCTCGAGCAGAAACCAAGGTGTTACTAGTATTTTCTATGATTTTGCTGCTTTTATGGTATTTTCTGTGATCTTGCTGGTATAATTCTTGCTGCCATAAATATTTTGTGTAAATTGTGCTCCTATTAATAGATGGTGGAATATATGGTGTTTTAAATTTACACTTTAATCTTTGATGGTGGAAAATTTGGTTAATTAAGTTTCTTTATGATTCTCTTGTTTGGCAAAAGAGTGATGATTTGGTGTTTGTATCCATTTTTGTGGTAACACTGGCCTCTCGTGTCAAAAGATATAATTACAAGAAGTCAGTAGCTTTCTGAGTTATCAAAAGTGGCTGAGACTCGAGCTCAAGCCCGGAGAGCCTGACAAACTAAGAGGGCTCTTGCTAGATGGTTTCAGCTTGAACTGGGCAAGTTTCTGAGTGATGAGGGACAGTAGACCCTTGTAAGGCAAGAGGAAGGAACAGAGAATTGGGTGTGCTTAGGAGCAATAGACTCAGTGGGTCATTATCTGGCTTTTGACTGGGAACAACCCCCAGTTGAGAGAGAACTGAGAAATAACCATTATACAGGGACAAAGGGAGTAAATCCCTGTTTTGTGTGTGGACTGACAATCTTTCATTGGGTATTGGGGTGGCATTCAGCCTGGGTCCTCCTCCAGTATAAACAGTGTAAAAAGAAGTGGTATTGTATATCTAATAGGTGAAAGCCTATATGCCCCAGGTCACCAGAAGGGTCACAACATTATAATCAGAACTTGGCTTATGCTGAATGTGAAATAGTGAACTTGATCTGTGGAAAGAGTCATTTACTCCTGAGGTTTGGGATATTTTTGAAGACGATTGGGAAGAAGTGAAAGATCACTGTAAGAAAGGTTTGGGTAGAAATTAAAGAAGAAATAGAGAGAGAAAAATAAGGAGGCAGACAATGAGAACACAACAGAGTAAGGAAGTCCCCAAAAGAAACCCTTTGGGATGTATACTAGCCCATTGGAAGGAAATTGTAGGGACAGGAGGAAGGGAGAGTATAAGTGCTTTGATTAAATATTGTGATCAGTGGTGGCCTCTGTATAAACTGGAGGATAGAGCAAAGTGGCCATTGGGAGGGACCACAGATCACAATACCATGTTGTAGTTAATGTTATTTTTGAGATGGAAAGGAAAACGGCATGAGGCATCACATGCAGATATGTTTTTCATGAAAGCATCCAGAGTGGCAAAGGGATTGTGATATTATTCCACCACAAGATCCTATGGTTCTAGCATTGGAAAGGAAAAAAAAAGGGTCTCACATAAATTAGGACAATGCTGCTCAGCCTGTAGTACTGGCCATCAGTGAGCTCAGAATGATAAGATATATAAGGAAGAAGATTCTGATTTGGATGATCTATATAGACCCCCTTCCCAATCACTGGAGTTGGGTGGGAACCCAGGGAGGAACCCAGACTGAGCCCCAACACCAACCCCCAGGAAACCCAGTGTCCTTCCATACAAGGATGAAGACTTAGGGAACAACCAGCCATCTTGCAAGCACCTCTTAGAGAAGCAGTAGGACCAGATGAGACAATGATGTTACTAAAGGTCCTTTTTAATACCAGTGATTTGGAAATATGGCAAAAGGATGTAAAGGACTACCAAAAGGATCCTTTAAGTATAGCTGGATATTTCCGGTTAATAATAAAACAATATAATTCTGATTGGAATGATATACAATTACTATTACATGCAATAAAGGGGGAAAGGAACAGGGGAGAGGAATCCCCCTGTGGTGGTGGCATGTGTGAATGAAGACTGACAAGAACCAGGGCAATCTACCCTAGCAGATCCACTAGTTACAGTAGAGCTGGGGGAAGGGAGAGAGCATAAAACAAGTAGAATTTTTAGTTGTTACAGGGGCAACATATTCGGTCTTAAACAAAGCTGTAACACCTGTCAGGGGGGTTTATGTTATGGTTAAAGGAGCCACTGGCCAAACTAAAAAGGCTTACAGTAAATTCACGAATACAAGCCGCACTGAGTATAAGCCGCATCTCTGGGTATTGGCAAATATTTCATTCTTTGTCCATAAATAAGCCGCACCTGAATATAAGCCGCTCTGTGGTTTGCAGCGAGGACCCGCGTGCAACAAAGTTGCCAAATACTAACAGAACTGTGGCATGGCGGGGGGTTTACTGGCTCAACTAAGGCTGTGCAGGCTCACTCCGCTCGGGGCTGCTGACGGGGCCAGGTGGCCCAGCCCGGCGCTGCTAGGTCTAAGGGGCACTGCTTGGCACAAAATTGCAGGAGGCAGAAATAGGAGCAACCAGAGCAAAGCCGTTGCTTGTGCAAATTGCAGAAGAAGAAGTTTTGCTACCCCATTTCTGTGCCAACAAACAGGCAAGGGTGGCATTTGCAGCAAGGGTACACCAGTGTTTTGGGGGACATCACTCTGTTGTCACCCATGAGCCCCCTGTCACTATCTGAATGACATTAATAAATCAAATTTCAAAGTACCACTTTAACATACACAAAAGAAATAAAATTAAATACTTGACCTTGGTTTCATGTTGAAGAGGCAATTTCCTATTTTCCTTAGTTGCAAAATATTTTTTCCTCAGACTTCTAATTCAACCAAACCAAAAAAAAAAAAAAAAGAAAATGTTCAAACTGTTACAAGCAAAGCTGGGAGGGAAGGTGGTCCTTAGTCTGAAAGGTTTGTGTCTCCATTAGTGCATGTACATGGCTCTTCTTAATTTCCAATGCTGTCCACATTCCCCAGGGACAATTCCTTCAGCAAGGAAAAAAGAAGGCCAAGAATAAGGATGTTCTCAGTTTATTTTGTCAGTAGGATTGTGTCTGTGCTGGTGGAGCCCTGGCTGGGATGTGACAGGCTTTTCAGAAGTCTTGCAGCTGTGAAATATTCCCAGCACTGGCAGGATATTCCTGGGTAAATGCACTGACTTTGAAACAGTGTAGCCAGGGCTTGAGATCTCTCAGAAAAGCTTGGATTAATCTCCCTACAGCAGAATTACGCACCAGGTTTATTCCAGGTTTATTAAAGTCTTACACTTTGCTGCTTGCCTCCCTCTGTCCTTGTTCCCTGCCTATTTGCTCTCTTTTGGTTTGGGGGATTTTGTTCATCATGATTACAGTTTCCAAAGGATGCTTCAAATGCATTTAAAAACAGGAAACTTGTAAATTAATTAAGTATAAATCTTTTGAGGTAAATACTATGTGGGATATGAATGATCTTAAGCTTTGATTTACATTAAAACCCCATCACTAAGGATCTAAGATCCATAGAATTTAGACCTGTACTGTCAATCCCTAAGGCTGGGCACTTGTTTTGAAGTATTAAAAGTAGTTTATGCTTAAATTGCAGCTCTCCAGCCTTACCAGTTAGGGCCCTGTTCCTGCAAGCAGCAGTATCTTGCATCAAACAAGTATTTTCTCCTAGTTAGGTGCACCTTGCTTATAATCCAAATCACCTCTGTATCGAATGTTGTTGTTTTAGAACAGAAAATTATTCATGCTGGAAAGGCAGCATTTATTCCTTCTCCTTCCAAGCAGCGGCAGCTTTTCCTGTGGCAGGTTCCCATGGACCAGCTAAATTAATGGATCTCTGTTTCCTGAGGGAACATGACTCCCAGGCAGAAATCACCAGGAAGGTAATTGATGCTTTGCTACCCCATGTCCTCAAGCCAAACCTTTATTCTATTAATGCATGTTTACCTGTCATTATATCCAGGGAAGAAACAGCAAGTAACCTCTCAAGAGACCAATGACTCAATGGGCAGAGCCCACAAAACAGCCTGAGCCCTCCAGTTTGTCTGGCCAGTGCCTGGAAGGCAGAGCTGAATCCTTCCGTTCTCTAAAGAAAGAAAAGGCAGAGCGGGGAGAAGGAGCAGCTCTACTTCTTACCATGAGAAAGGAGCAGCCAAAGCATCACCTTCTTTCATCCTTCCTCCCTGGCCAGCCATTTTCTGACCCGGGGAGTTCAATCAAAGCGTGCTGGTGGGGATGGAGTTGCAGGGAATACAGTAAATTCACGAATACAAGCCGCACTGAGTATAAGCCGCATCTCTGGGTGTTGGCAAATACAGTAAATTCACGAATACAAGCCGCACTGAGTATAAGCCGCATCTCTGGGTGTTGGCAAATATTTCGGTTTTTGTCCATAGATAAGCCGCACACGAATATAAGCCGCTCTGATGTTCCAGCGAGGACCCGCGTGCAATTAGTAACAGAACCGCGGGAGGGCGGGGTTTACTGGCTGAGCTAAGGCTGTGCAGGCTCGGCCCGCTAGGGGCCGCTGACGGGGCCAGGTGGCCCAGCCGGTGCTGCCGCTCGGGGCCGGCCCGCCGCTGCCCCTGGGCTCAGTCACCCCGGGTCGGCGCTGCCCCGCGGTGGCAGGCAGGGACGGAGCTTCCCCCGCTCCTACGGGCAGCGGCAGCGGGCAGGGGACGGAGCTTTCCCGCGCCCGTGGCGCCGGCGGCGGGCGAGGACAAAGCACCCCGCCTCCTCCCCGAGCCGCTGCAATGGCGGCGCGCACTTCCCCGCCCCCCCCCGGGCCGTGGCAATGGCGGCGCGGGGCTCCCGCCGGCTCCCCGAGACGCGGCAATGGCGGCGCACACTTTCCCCCCCCCCCCCGGGCCGCGGCAATGGCTGCGCAGGGCTCCCGTCGGCTCCGGAGCCGCGGCAATGGCGGCGCCCCCCCCCCGGTCGGCTCCCCGGGCCGCGGCAATGGCGGCGCGGCCCCCCCACGTCCTCCCCCGGGCCGCGGCAATGGCGGCGCGGCCCCCCCGCGTCCTCCCCGAGCCGCGGCAAATGGCGGCGCGCCCCCCCCGTCGGCTCCCGGGGCCGCGGCAATGGCGGCACCCCCCCCCGGTCGGCTTTCCGGGCCGCTGGCAATGGCGGCGCGGCCCCCCCGAGCCGCGGCAATGGCGGCACCCCCCCCCCCCCCGTCGGCTCCCCGGGCCGCGGCAATGGCAGCGCCCCCCCCCCCCACCTCTCCTCCCTGGGCCGCGGCAATGGCGGCGCCGCCCCCCCACCTCTCCTCCCCGGGCCGCGGCAATGGCGGCGCCCCCCCCCCTCCTCCCCTGGGCTGCAGCAGAGGAGGAAAGAGAGCTCTCCCGCCTCTCTCCCCGCCCCCCCGTGCTGGCCTGCAGGGAGCCAGGGCAACACGGTAACACTGTAACAATTGCGAAATGCCGGCTTTTTACTGGCCGGTGCTTGGCTCGACACTGTGGCTGGCACGTCTGGGGTTGTAAATGTCAGAAAATTATTAATATATTAGCCGCCCCCGACTATTAGCCGCACTTCCGGGTTTCCACCAAAATTTTTGTCAAATTGCTGCGGCTTGTATTCGTGAAATTACTGTATTTCGTTTTTTGTCCATAAATAAGCCGCACCCGAATATAAGCTGCTCTGTGGTTTGCAGCGAGGACACCGCGTGCAACAAAGTTGCCAAAGAGTAACAGAACGGCGGCAGGGCGGGGTTTACTGGCTCAGCTCGGGCTGTGCAGGCTCGGCCCGCTCGGGGCTGCTGACAGGGCCAGGTAGCCCAGCCCGGCGCTGCCGCTCGGCGGGGCCACTGGGGGCCAGCCACCGCTGCCAATGGGCTCGGTCACCACGGCCTGGCGCTGCCCTGTGGTGGCAGGCAGGGACGGAGGCCCCTGCCGCCTCCCCGAGCTGCGGCAGTGGCGGCCTGGGTCCCCCGCTGCCTCCCAGAGCGGCGGCAGTGGCGCCCCGGGTCCCCCCTCTCCTCCCTGGGCCGCGGCAATGGCGGCACGGGGCCCCCCCGTCTCTCCCCTGGGCTGTGGCAGAGGAGGGAAGGAGGGAGCTCTCCCGCCTCTCTCCGCGGCCCCCCATGCTGCCTGCAGGCAGCCAGGCTCCACGCGCGGTGCAACAGAGTAGCAATTTGTAACAATCGCAAAATGCCGACTTTGCAGCAGCTCGGCTTGACACTCTGGCTGGCTCTTCTGAGGTTGTAAATGTCCGAAAAATTATTCACATATTAGCCGCTCCTGAACATTGGCCGCATTTCCGGTTTAGGAGCAAAATCTTAGTCAAATTGGTGCGGCTTGTATTCGTGAAATTACTGTACTTGTGGGCAGTGGGGATGGACAGGTCCAGGCAGGCACAGTTCAGCTCTGGCTTCCTCCAGCTCATGGGGCAGAGGCTGCTGCCTGCCCGGCCACGGTGGGCAGAGAAATGCCTCCCTTCTCCAGCCCTTATCCCTGCTGGGGAGACTCCTGTGTGGAGAACAGCAGCAGCCAGGTGTGGATGTCACCTGTGCTCCAGGGGTGTCCTTGCCATGGGCACCTGAATCTCCTCAGGCAGCCTGCAGAGAGGCACTAGATGAAATCTAAGTTGCTAAGTTTGAGTTCTGTGTTTTAACTGCTCACAGTGGGCAAGATGAATGTGAGCTGGGAGAGCTGCTGCAGCACATCAAGAAAACCAGGCACTGCATTGTTTTCAAAGGCAGGTTTATGAACAATCCATCAGCTCAACATGCAGAGATCCAAGTTCACCTTCAGGGGTTTGTTATTTTGGTGAAGTTAAGCAAACCAATGCTCTTGGATTTCAGATTGCATTTTAACCAAGCTTAGACAAAAGTCCTCCCAGGACTCTGGGAACATATGCTGCCGTGCAAAGCTTTACAAAAAATGCTTCATTTGTTCCATTACATTAGAAGTGAAGCTGTAAACCCATGATCTGGCCCAGAATATAATATATAAAGTGCCAGGTCAGAGGTGAGTGCTATATGTGGCTTAGATTGTGTATCCTTAAACTTAAAGGGCTTCCCCTCCTTCCTCAATTAAACAAATTCACCTGCAGACACTGGTAAGTCATGTAGTGGTTGAAGTGCATTGCAAATGCATTCTAGATTTTATACTTTAGAAGATTAATTTGTGCTTAAAAAGCTGCACCCTGTCTGATATTAAACACCAGGATATATCAGATGTTTCTCATTAAACCCTGCAGAAGAGACTATCACTCAGAAAGGAGTCTGAACCAATCCCTGCAACTAACAGCAGTGAAGTTCCAGCTCAGTAATTTGATTCATACCTCCACTAAAAGTGAATTTGAATCACAAAGCTTGGATTCAGACCAGAATATCTGCTGAAGGGGAGAAGAATACTTAACTTTGACTTTATCCTATTTTCAACCACAACTGGTAATCTGCAAAGAAACATGTTTTGTTTTGGCTGTGTTTTAGTTGGAGACATCTGCTTTATATCACATGCTAAGGAAAGCTACAATATTGTGATTATCATTTGATTTTTAGGTGAAATAATACTGGAAATAAAGATTTTTTAAATGCTCAGTTAGTCAATGAAAAATCAGGATCAACTGTGAAGAATTGCAGAATGATCTTAGGACACTGAGTGATGGGATAGTGGCAGGTACCACATAAATGAAATCAGGTTCATTTTGGGGGTTAAAAACCAAAACCAATCCTGAACAACACTTTCAGCTTCAGTAATGAACAGACACAGTAATGAACTCGGAGATTTTTACAGCTGCTGAAGAATTATATCCTTGAGCTTTGTAACTGTAGGAATGTATCTGTTCAGTTATTAAGCTGCAGGGAGGAAAACAAATAAAATATTAAAATGTATTACAAAGGGAACGGAGCACAATACAAAGAAAGTAATTCTGCACATTAACAGAACACCTGTATCAGATCAAGAAAATTCATGATCTTTCCACTGAAACCAGTTAAACTGGAAGAGACCTAGAAAAGGCAACAAGTGTGGAAAAAGGCATGGAAATTATTAAATTTTAGCCACTTGCAGATGCGGAAGAGAGATAGTTTTAGAGACATGTGAAATGGATCTGTGAAATTTTCATCCAGAAGATGAATAGGGGAGAATTGTTCAGTGTCTCAGCACAGGAACTGTGCGATGAAAGCAGAGACAGGTGCAAAGCACACAGAAAACAAAATTATTCTCATCCAATGGGTCCCACAATCTTGGAGCACCTTCCTGCACAGTGCTGAGCTTGAGGAAAGGTTACACAGATTAAACAAGCAACTAAAATAACAATTGAAAAAAAAAACAAACCCAAAAACAAACCATTTAGCTGTTATTAAATAGAAAGATGACTCCACCTGAGTCACCATGGAAATTACTTAAATACTGGCAGTGAAAGGCCAGGGGAGGACTAAGGATGGACCTGATCCATGATGAGCAGGGGAAATGTATCCCTAGATATTGTCTTTGAGCCTTTAATATACATAAAATGACAAAATAAGAGTTTGAGTTTTGTCCTAGTTTGGAGGACAGGTGTCTGCTAAGAAAGACAGGAGCCTCTCTTTGAAATGGAAAATGTAAACCCCCTCCCTCCAAATTATAATTTTGAAATCAAGGGGCTCTCAGGCAAAGATATGGGAATTAGGAATAACAGTTCTTTACTAGGGAAATTAAAATAGAAATACAGTACTACAAAGAAACAAACACAAAACCCTGACAAAATCAGAATACAACCTGACACCTTGTCAGGCAGGGTGTTGGTAGCAGTCCCATTAAATGGTGGCTGCATCCTCCTGCAGTGACAGATGTGATTCAATTGAAGCAGTGCTCCTGTACAAGGTGCAGTTTCCTCTAAAGGTCCAGTGGTGATGTTGAGAAATCTAGTTTTCCTCTGGAGTCCAGTGGAGAAAGGACTCCCTTAGTGTCCCAAAACCTGTTTTTATCTTGGTAAGAATTGTTGGGCTCTTCCCCCTGGCTGGAGCAACTTCCAATGGGATGCAGTAATTTTATCAGTCCCACAGTGGGACTCAATGGGCCATTAGCAGAAAATTACTCTCTGGAGGAAGGATGGGTTGTGAAAAGATAAAGAACAATGCCCCACCTGGTTTCAGTGGATGGACCATTAGGAGAATATCTGCCGTGGAGATAAGGATCACTGCCCCCACCCTTAACAGATGGTGATAGAATAGATACCTTTTATCACACTCTGTATTGTAACCCAAGACAAGTTTCTAACATGACCTTGGCTTCATCTGCAGGAGTCCAAGGTCACAGCTCTGAGACTCAAACTCACTTCACACCTGTAATCTCAGAGGACTCTAAGCTGAGCCCTGTCTCACAGTCCAGACCACTGCTTTGGGTGTTGTCCCTCCACATCAATTTCCTCTTCTAAAAAGCGATTTTACAGTAATTTCACGAATACAAGCCGCACCAATTTGACCAAAATTTTGGTGGAAACCCGGAAGTGCGGCTAATATTCCGGGGCGGCTAATCTATTAACAAAATTCTAAAAGCTGCCAACACGGAAGTGAGAGCCCGCGGCAGCCCCAAGCCAAGCTGGAGCCCGGCCGGCCCCGGCTGAGGTGGGAAAGCCTGGCAGAGGCGGGGCCAGCAGTGTGGGGGCGGGCGGCAGAGCCTGAGCCAGCATGGCGGGGGAGCCCGGGAGAACTGGGGCTAGCAGTGCAGGGGAGCATGGCAGAAGCAGGAAGGCCGGCGGGTGGGGCTGCCTGGCAGCGGGGGAAGCCCAGCATAATCGGGGCCAGCAGCGTGGGGGAGCCCGGCGGTGCGGGGGCCTGCAGTGCCGGCCAGGGCGAGGAAACGCGGCGGCGGTGCAGACGGGAGGGGGCGGCCGGCGAGCCTGGTGGCGGCGGCGGCAGCCCTGCCGGCGGGGCGAGCGAAAGCGGCGCTCGCGAAGCGCCGCCGCCGCTCGCGGAAGCGCCGCCGCCGCGAGCGAAGCGCCGCCGCCGCGAGCGGAAGCGCCGCCGCCGCTCGCGAAGCGCCGCCGCCGCTCGTGAAGCGCCGCCGCCGCTCGCGGAAGCGCCGCCGCCGCGAGTGAAGCGCCGCCGCTCGCGGAAGCGCCGCCGCCGCGAGCGAAGCGCCGCCGCCGCGAGCGAAGCGCCGGCGCCGCTCGCGGAAGCGCCGCCGCCGCGAGCGAAGCGCCGCCGCCGCGAGCGAAGCGCCGGCGCCGCTCGCGGAAGCGCCGCCGCCGCGAGCGAAGCGCCGCCGCCGCGAGCGAAGCGCCGGCGCCGCGGGGCGGGCGCGGCGCTCGCGAGGCGCGGCGCTCGCGAGGCGCGGCGCAGGGCGAGCGAAAGCGGCAGCGGGGCGGGCGGCGAGCCCGGCGGCGGCAGCCCTGCCAGCCGGGCGAGCGAACGCGGCAGCGGGGCGGTGCTGACGGGAGAGGGGGGCCAGCGAGCCCGGCGGCGGCGGCAGCACCACCCGGCCAGCCCCGCCGAGCCGTGGCGCTGAGCTGGGCCACCCGGCCCCGTCGGCAACCATGAGCGGGCCGAGCCTTCCTGGCCCCGCTCCGAGCCAGTAAACCCCGCTATGCCGCGATCCTGTTACTAATTGGCCAATTTGTGAAAGCTGCGCACGGATTCTCGCTACGAACGAAAGTGCGGCTAATATTCGGGGTGCGGCTTATCTATTGACAAAGACAGCAACATTGTCGAGGCACCGGGGGTGCGGCTTATAATCCGTGTGGCTTGTATTCGTGAAACTACTGTAATCGCCACAGAAGGCAGCTATCACCCACATCAGTTACTGCTCCTACAGTCACCTTCAAGATGACCTCCAAGCTCAGAGATGCTGTTTAATTCTTTTCTAACAACCCCCTCTCATTCAGATGCACAAATATCACTGATAGTGGGAGATCAGCAGGATTTAAATGGATTAACTGTTCCTCTGTTATGGAGAATTTCTGAGCTGCATTGATAAATATGAGCTCAAATTTGGGAAAATCTCTCAGCTTTAGCCCAAACTTCCCCATTAGCAACCTCTCATAGATTTCTTGCACACCCTTCACAAGCTTCTCCTTGTAGGACATAATGAGTAGGATACAGGATTAGGTGCCTGAAGAGCCCAGCCCAAATCTGGTGTGACAAAACCCTGCACATGTCCCAGCCTTTAGGCCAGGCTTTCCCCTTCTGGCATGTCCTGGGGGT
This sequence comes from Catharus ustulatus, assembly GCF_009819885.2. Taxonomy (NCBI): domain Eukaryota; kingdom Metazoa; phylum Chordata; class Aves; order Passeriformes; family Turdidae; genus Catharus; species Catharus ustulatus. The sequence goes on along the minus strand of NC_046233.1, from coordinate 19,869,638 downwards.
GTCCATTGTCCAGCCTGCAATCACTGCTTTAATCTGCATTCAGAGCCCAGGAACTCCCTGCTGGGCTGGGAACCAGCACAGCCCATTCAATGGAGATGTCAGCCTTTGTGGCAGAGACAGCCACACCAATATTGCAAGGAGCCTTTTCATCCCTTCCTGCCTACAGCGAAATCTCTTCTGAAAAGCTATGCTTAGTGTTTCTGACATGCTGGCACAACAAATACTTCCCCACACAATTGAAAAACATAATTTGTAAGAGTGTTGGCCCAGAGGTTCTCAACATGGGCTGAGATATGGGAGCAAGCAGAGCATTTTCAGAGCACTGTGTGTTTATCAGAAATAGAATATGTGCTTTAGTATTTCCACTTGCTTGGCCTTGGTGCTGTTTGCAGCTGGCTGGCACAGACATGCACTGGTGTTTCTCTGTGCACATTTGCTCACTTCGCTCCAAGCTGCTTGGTATGTGCATTGTATAGTGAATCCAGTATTAAAGATTCTGTTCAATAATCTGTGTGAGATCATTCATATCCAAGTGCCTCACCTCTCTCTGCCCATAAAAGCAGCTCTGACTCGTTTCTCCCACCCTGTTTGGGACTGTCAGGGAGAGAAAATGGTGTTTATAAACCTGGAAAGAGGATTTTTTCTTATTTCTAGTCCAGGTAGTCCTGAGATAGAAATACAACATTTTATCTCATTGAAAAAAGGAATGAAGTATTAATGAGGAATCCTCTCTTCTTTTAAAACCTCTCTGAGGATATAAAAATAATCTGACTCCACAAATGGAGGAGTAACCAGACAGGAGAGCTGTGCTCTAAAACACAAAGCTTAAGCAGATGACACAAAAGGAGTTATTAACTGCAGGGCACACCCTGCATTATTCACTTCAACAGGAGCAAATCATCCCAAAGGCATCCCAAACCTCCCCCAGCAGCACTGCTTAGGAGCAAGGAGCTGCATTTTCAACAGTGTCTCACAGCAGTGGCTTTTACTGGTACATATTCTACAGCCACTCAAATTATACTATCAGATTATTTTAATCATTGTAATAGCTCATGTCACCAGAAAAATAACTGCTCGTTTAGGTGGCAAAATGAGAAAGAAACTTTGTGTAATAGATCTTATTACTTTGTACTGTCCAACCTTGGTCGGATAAGTTAGGAATATTTTGAATCTGACATTGAAGTTTGTTATTTCAGAAATCTGTTTTACAGAGGTTACACTGTTCTTGCCAGAACCATAGATATCAATTACAGGCTGTATCCTGAATATTTTAGTCCTAGAGAAATGTCCATATGATAAAGGAACATGATGAAATTATCTGGTTATATTATTCAGAAAAATCTCATTTAAAATGTCTCCACATGCATGCTTGTCTTGAGGAAGGCTGTGTGCTATGAATTCTGGAGAACTCCATCATGAATATCAAATACAGATGATTTAAAAAGCCAACACTGATTCAGAAGAGTTACACTGGACTAGTGGATGGCTGTCAGTCCCTTCCCACTGAACTGTTCCATTCTAGAAAAATAATTCATCAGGTTTTTAAACACAGCATTGTAGTTTTCCTCTTCAGGAAATTCATTTTATAAAAATTAAACCACATTCTATCAGATTTCAGAGTTGCAGGTCTAATCCCCACCAGAGGACAGGAAAAATTTTCCTTTACGGGCTGTTCTGAGCTTTTAATGTAAGGAACTTTTTTCTATTGTTATTGATGCTATGCTGGCACATAAGTACAAATACATAACTGTGTATGCTGTTCTACTAAAATTGATGTGGTTTTTTGGTAGGTTTTGTATATGATGCCAAAGTCAGTCATTAGAGCAGTTTCCAAGTGGCCACAGACCCATAGGGAATGGAAAAGTATTTGGTGAAAGTAGCCTAAATGTGGATTCCAGAGTGATTGCTCAGGAAATGACCCCCTGCACCAGCTGAGATGGGTCTGAAGGCAGGTTGAGGTGTGCAACTGGCAGGTTGTAAGATTTGATTTGGGTTTTATACATCTTGTAGAAGAAAGGTCAAATGTGTCACCTCAAAATGATGTTACTCTGACTTCAGCAGCTTTTATAGAGTTTAGGGAATCTCTTGGTGAACATTAGGGATAGTTTGGAGATGTTTCTATCACTCTCAGGTCCTGCTGACACCCGCCAGCCCTCGGGCACAAGAACAAGGATGGTCCCAGATTTCCATCAACCTCATCAGGGAAGTGAGGAAATCCAAGAGGTCCATGGAAGATGCACCTGCCAGAGGCCAGTACAACCGTTGTAATTATAATTTAAAGCTAAACAGGCAAAACCTAACAACTGTGAAAGTTGTAGGCACTAAATCTTTGGAAGGCTTGCAATGATCACACAGTAAATATCTTTCAAGTTGGCACCTCATGGATGTTGGGACTTTTCTACACTTTCCTTCTGCAATAATGTGGAAGTCAACGAGAGCAGCACCATCAATGTGAACTTTCTGCTCTGGTTTTGGAAACAATACAGTTCTTGCAGAATAACAGGCCCCAGAACTTCAGATGTGATGGCTTTGTTGGCTCACCAAGGAAGGGAAAGACATAGGGAAACAATCCTGCAATTGTCTCCATCTGTAGCCACGGGTTAGTCCCAACTAGCAGCACGGAGCACACAGAGGAGAGAAGCAGCTCTTGTTAACAGGCAATTGCATCAGGAAATTTAGAATATTCAACTGAATAAGAGCAGATTGTCCCCAGTCAAATTGCACATGGCCAGAAAAAAGTATTTCCTGGAATCTTGCTCAGTCTTGATGGGAAAACACAGCCACTGGAAGATCTCCACAGAATCCCATTGACTGGGCCTGACAGAAGGGCTGGATACAAGGAACTCCTGGGGAATAAAGGCAGGCCTGGAAGCTCTGCTGTAGGGCAAGGTTTTGTTTAAACCCTCTCCCAAATATCAGTGATACACTCTGGAGTCACCTTTGATCCTGCATGCACTTTCTAGGAGCTGAAGTAAACAGAGGTTTTAAGGGATATTGAGAACTTACATCTTATCTCTCCTACACCGAGGGCCTCAATTCCCATTATTCTGCTGAATGTGTTTGAATGACAATTCCTGAAGCAGGTGCCAGCACTCTCACCACCAGATACTCTCTGGTATACCTGGAGGCTGCGTGAGGCACTGGGGCATGACGTGGTGCAAAGTCATCTGAAACACATGTGCACGTGGAATATCTTGATTTCTGTCCATAATGATGTGTTTGAGTTTTAACTGGAGACCTGGGAATGATCTGGCATTTTAAACAAATGCTTCTGCTAGAAAATCAAATTTATGCACCAGTTGGGGTTTTTTTCCTGGCTTTGTCCCTTCATCAGATCTGGAGCCTGTCACTTCTCAAACCAGCATTAATAGTGGCCCTCACATCTGAAAGCAAAGGCCTTTCTGTTCCCAGAGGGATGAGAGCCCTGAAAAGAAGCTAGTATTTATCCCGACTCTCCCAGCTCTGGACAGGATCAGTGCAGTTCAGTGAGCCTTTGCTAATGCAAAGCAGACTCGTGCGTGCTCATGGGACGCTGTCATTAATCCTTGGGGGACACAAACCTGCGGCTGGCACAGTTCACTGCCAGCAGCTTTCTATAGTGACCCTCCAGATATACAGTGTTTAATGCACTGCTGCCCTCCTGGAGGCATTTCCAAGCCCAAAGGCAGGCAGAGCATGGTAAATGCCCCCTTCAGCTGTTCTTGCCAGGCTGATCACCTGAGGTGTGAAAATGTTCTCCCAGGGCACTGTTGGGGCTCCCTCAGCTCCTGAAGCCCATGGCACATCACAGGGCAGCAAACATTGCTGCAGTGAGGGATTGCACTGATTGGACTCACAGCAATCAGGAGCATTTTAGAGAGCCATTGAAACACTAATCTTAAAGAAACTAGGGTTTTAGTTAAAAGTTAAAAGAAACTGGGCTTGAGATAGTTACCTGAAACTTAAATAATTGATTGCCAGCCAATTTATGTTTGTTCAGCTGTGCTTGCAATGGGAAGGGATGAAACTAGTAGTTCGGTCCAAAGAACACAAACGATTGCAACCAGAAACTCATTCTTTGCAAAACTGGAGTTGCCCCAAAAGCCATTTGTATTGTCAGTAATAGAAAAGGTCAGGGCGAGGAAGACTCACCTTACTTCCTCCTTTTAAGACCCCTCCCCACAAAAACGATCCCAGACTTAATTCAAGGAGCCAACCACGCATTGCTTAATAGCCATTCAAGCTAATTACCATAGGAAGCAGGGGATGGGAGGGGCTTGGTATTATGGATATGTACAGTAGTTTCACGAATACAAGCCGCACGGATTATAAGCCGCACCCCCGGTGCCTCGACAATGTTGCTGTCTTTGTCAATAGATAAGCCGCACCCCGAATATTAGCCGCACTTTATTCGTTCGTAGCGAGAATCCGTGCGCAGCTTTCACAAATTGGCCAATTAGTAACAGGATCGCGGCATAGCGGGCTTTACTGCTCGGGGCGGGGCCAGGAAGGCTCGGCCCGCTCATGGTGGCCGACGGGGCCGGGTGGCCCAGCTCAGCGCCACGGCTCGGCGGGGCTGGCCGGGTGGTGCTGCTGCCGCCGCCGGGCTCGCTGGCCCCCCTCTCCCGTCAGCACCGCCCCGCTGCCCGCGTTCGCTAGCCCCGCCGGCGGGCTCGCCGGCCGCGGCGCGCCGCGTTCCCCAGCCCCGCCGGCGGGCTCGCCGGCCGTGGCGCGCCGCGTTCCCCAGCCCCCGCCGCCGGGCTCGTCGGCCGCGGCGTGCCGCGTTCCCCCAGCCCCGCCGCCGGGCTCGCCGGCCGCGGCGCGCCGCGTTCCCCAGCCCCGCCGGCGGGCTCGCCGGCCGCGGCGCGCTGCGTTCCCCAGCCCCGCCGCCGGGCTCGCCGGCCGCGGCGCGCCGCGTTCCCCAGCCCCGCCGCCGGGCTCGGCTCGGCCCGCGGCGCGCCGCGTTCCCCAGCCCCGCCGGCGGGCTCGCCGGCCGCGGCGCGCCGCGTTCCCTAGCCCCGCCGCCGGGCTCGCCGGCCGCCCCCTCCCGTCTGCACCACCGCCGCGTTTCCTCGCCCTGGCCGGCACTGCAGGCCCCCGCACCGCCAGGCTCCCCCACGCTGCTGGCCCCGATTCTGCTGGGCTTCCCCCGCTGCCAGGCAGCTCCACCCGTCGGCCTTCCTGCTTCTGCCATGCTCCCCTGCACTGCTAGCCCCAGTTCTCCCGGGCTCCCCCGCCCTGCTGGCTCAGGCTCTGCCGCCCCCCCTGCCCCGCCCTGCTGGCTCAGGCTCTGCCGCCCGCCCCCCACACTGCTGGCCCCGGCTTCTGCCAGGCTTTCCCACCTCAGCCGGGGCCGGCCGGGCTCCAGCTTGGCTTGGGGCTGCCACGGGCCTCTCACTTCCGTGTTGACAGCTTTTAGAATTTTGTCAATGTATTAGCCGCCCCGGAATATTGGCCGCACTTCCGGGTTTCCACCAAACTTTGGTCAAATTGGTGCGGCTTGTATTCGTTGAAAGTACTGTATTTCTTTAAACATTTTGGCAATAGATTCTGTGACCACCGGTAAATTCAAAGTGCATATTAGGGGGCTACCCCACGCTGCAGCCCAGCAGTGAATAAACATACCTTTTCTAACTTTAAATTTTTAGAGAGTCTTTTCTCCGTCACAGTTGAGTATGGTTATTAGACCAACTACTCATATATTGGTAAACCAATGCCAGGCACAGTCACAGGAGGTAATGGTTGTGCCTCTGGGCCTGAGCCCTGCTGAGCCTTGAGCTGCCGTCTCTGCTGCTTGGCAGTGCGGGCACAGCCCACACAAGACGGCAGAGTCCAGAGGAATCATCCCAAGCAGGCTCAGGCCACTCGGGTACTGCGCAGTCTTGCTGGACTCCCTCCGTGGGAGACACTGCACGAAACCTGGGAGGGGCTTGCAAGGGGTGCCCATGGTGGGGAAAGAGCAGAGGGGAGAGCAGGCTCCAGTGTGTCCTCATAGGGCCTGACTCTGTGCCCTTGGGCTGGGGGAGCTGTTCCAGAGGAAAGAGGGATGGAGAGAGAGAGGAAGGTTAGGCAGAAAGAGAGGGAGGGCAGGAGGAATTTTGGAAGACATGGCTGTGGCCCTGCTTGCTGCAGTTTTCCTCAATGCTTTAACAAGACCATCTGCTGTGGGAGTGAGAGACTCCAGTGGGCCCTGGGCTGCTTCAGCCTCCATGCAAGGCTATTGCAAAGGACCTGCAAAGAGTGGGCAGACCTGAACAGGAGACAGTCCAGAGCTCCCAGGCTCCTCTGGAGCTTTGGGCCATGTCCATTCACATCTGAATGGGGTCTTACGTGACCCCTTGCAGTGTCCACTTTTCTAAGGCAGAACGAGATCCCAGCACACCAGGAAAATGGTTCTGATCTGTGCTCCCTTCTAGGTGAGGTTCCTAGGAAGGCTTCTCGAGGAGTTTTGGTTGGAAGATGTTTAGACCTCTGGGAAGCTTCTGGCAGTAAGTTCTCAATTTCCCCTCATAGCGTAATCATTGACAACCTGGCAGGAACTGGGTCCAGAAAGCTTCTGTGGCTGTTGAGTCACAGGTGTGTCTGCAGGGGCACTTTCCCAGCTCCAGGGCTGGATGCTGTGTACAAACCCAGCCTCCTATCACAGTGGTGAGTAGTGTGTCCCCTGCTGACCCCACAATCTGAGCACTGCTTTTTGTGGGACCCAACCACATGAAGTGGATCTACTTTACTCTAAGGTCCTCCAAAAGGCAACACCCAAGACACTGAAGATGAGAAATCCCTGAAGGAAGCCAAACTTCTGGGTCAGATGCTGAGTGATCTGGAGAGACGCCCTGGTAAGTGCATTTCCCTCATCCCTCTCCTGAGACTCAGCAGCCGGAGGCTTTCTCTGCATGTCTGGGGATGCCGTGCCCAAACACAGCAGGAAGGGATCCATGGCAGCCTCGCTGTCCCACTGCTGCTGTCACACCCTGGAGTGCTGTTTCCCAGCCAGGCCTGGCTGCCAGCTTCTCCTCAGCCTCTGCAGGAAGGCATTTGGCATCAGCTGAGAGGGAGCCCAAACTGCCCCATGGACCATGCACAACCTTAGATTCCCTGAAATTTCTTGGTCTCCCGGCACATCCTGAGGGTCAGCTGTTTGGTGGAGGGAGGCCCTTGCCAGCCCCAATAACTTGGCCTTTCTCCTGATTCTTATCAATGTCTTTGACAAGCATTGCCTCCTGAAGATGGCACTTTCCCAACGGGGAACAAGTCCATCTGATCCAGCTGTCCCTTTTCCTTTCTCCAGAGATGGAAGGAGAGACTGTGCTGAAGAATGAGTTCCCAGAGGAAGCAGGGGCTCATTGGCAGCATCTGCTGCAGAAAGGGAGGTGATGCCAGGTACAGTCACAGGAGGTAATGGCTGTGTCTCTGGCCCTGAACCCTGCTGAGCCTTGAGCTGCCATGTCTGCTGCCTCCCTGCCAGAGATGTTGCACACGACCTGCACAGTGTGGAGAGATACCAGAGCCAGCCCAGTGCTCCCCAGGCCCCTCTGCAGCTTTGGCCATGTCCATTCACATCTGGCTCACACAGCCTTAGCTGACCTCCTTGCAGTGTCTAGTTCCCGAATGCAGAAGGGGATCGCAGCACACCATGGAAATGGTTCTGATCTGTGCTCCTTTCTAGGTTGGGATGATGTCATGGGTTATGTAGAAAAGCTGGGGAATGACAAGTTGAAGATTCTAGAGCATGGTGGTGGCAAGTTCTCATTGTTGTCCTTTCTGACTGAAAAATCTGTGTCACTGTGGCAAGAGCTCCCTCCTGTGATGTTTCCCTTTACATAATCTCAGGGTGGAGGGATTCTGGAAACCTTGCCCTGCTCCCTTCATGAGCCCCAGGTGGTACCACAGGATTGCAGTCAGTGGGAAGAAGGAGCATTTAGCTGAAATCTTCTTCCCATGTGCAATGCCCGTGTCTCCTTCCATATGCTCTGTGCAGCCACACAGAAGAGAAGAGTGGGAAGAGAAGGGGCCAGGGCTGTGCCTTGGGGCTCTGCCTTGCACGCCTCCTTTCTGGCCCCGGACAGCCTGAGCAGCTACCGCTGTCACTGCCAAGCCCTGGCCCTGGCCCTGGCCGGGGCTGGGTTCTGAAGCTGCTGGCAGCTCCAGGGTGTCCTTTCTCCTCTGACTGCCCCAAAATGGGCTGCTTCCATCCTAGTGTGGGGCCACTGCAGGCACATGCTCCCTCTGCCCCTGCTCCTGAGTGAAAGGCAGAGCTGGGGAATGCCTTGGGGCACTCACTGCACTCACTGCCACTGCAGCCTGAAGGACAAATGGAACTACTCTCCATTAAGGTCCTCCTGGATTGAAGAACCAAGACACAGAAGACCAGAAAACGCTGGAGGCATCCAAACATCTGGACCAGATGCTGAGTGATCTGGAGAGACGCCGTGGTGGGTGCATTTCCCTCATCCCTCTCCTGAGACTCAGCAGCTGGGGGCTTGCTCTGCACATCTGGACACGCTGTGGCCAGCACAGCAGGAAGGGATCCATGGCAGCGTCGCTGCCCTGCTGCTGCTGTCACACCCTGCAGGGCTGTTTCCCAGCCTGGCCTGGCTGCAACTTCTCCCCAGCACTGTAGGAAGGCATTTGGCAACAGCTGACAGGGGGCCTAAACTGCCCATGGGCCATGCATGCCCTGAGATCCCCTGAAATTTCCCAGTCTTGGGGAAGATCAGGAGAGGTGGTGGTTTTGGACAAGGGAGCTGTGTCACAGACCCAAGAGCCTGGACTCCTTGTCTTTGACACATCCTGACTCCTGACAAGGTCGCTTCCCTGATATGTAATGCTTCCATCTGATGCAACTGTACCTCTTCCTTTCTCAAGGGATGGACAGAGAGGCTTTATGGAAGGCAGCATTTCCTGAAGGAAGGGACACAATACCACACATAGGCACAGGCACAGGAGGTAATTGCTGTGCCAGGCTCAGCCCTTGGCAGGACTGTGTGGCAGCATCTCTTCCCCCAGGTCCTACCCTTGCACGGCCCGGCAGCAGTCAAAGCTGGAGGCACCTCAGCTTTAAGGCCTCTGGAGCTCATTCCCAGCCCCTGGGAAATGGGACTGGTGCACCAAGGTCCCTCCCGCTGCAGCTGCTGCCAGAGCTGCCCTCAGTGCCCAGAGGCCCAAGGCACAGGAGCAGCCCCAACCAGGAGCTCTGCTGTGAGCCCAGGGCCACAGCCAGCCCTGGCTCTCGACTGGGCAGGGGCTGCACAGGGTCCTGACAGGGCCTGACTCTGTTCCCTTGGGCTGGGGGAGCTGTCACAGGGCAGGGGAGAGTTGGGGCTGGCAGTGGCTGCTCAGGGATGGGTTTGGGCTCAGGTCCCTGGAAGGAGTGACTGCCCAATCAGCTGCGCTGTCCCCAGGCTCTCTTCCCTGCCGTCTGGGCTTGGGTGGGTAGCACAGCCGGTGCCAAAGGGTGCCCAGGTCCCTGCAGGCTCCAGCTCTGGGGGAAACAGAGAATGTCCTGGCTGTATCCAGCGAGCTGCCAGCTTAGCAGTGGAGCACAGCACAAACTCACGCTCCTCATTATTCCCACAGATGCAGCCTCAACACATGTTCCCGATTCTCAGAAGGATATTGGAAGCGGTTTCTGTCAGGGAGCATACTGCTGGCAAGAGTTCATATTAGGCATCGTTTTTTGGGGGCTTGTCTTCATTTCATGCTATGTTGGAATCTGGTATTGGTGCAAGAGAAATCGGTGAGTGTTTTGTTGCTCTCCCCCCTCAAACAGCTTCATTTGATGGCTGCTTGTAGACAGGAAACATTCCCAGTGAGGCTGCTGTGGAGTTGTGGATGGTCAGGGGTAGTCCACATAACTCAGCTGAGGGTTTCTGCTGCTGCCCAGTGCTTTAATTGGCCTCTTAATTGCTGGGCCTTGTCCTGGGGAACCCACTGGAGCTGCAACCAGTGCTGGCTCCCACTGAGGCTGCGTGCCCAAGAGCAGCCCCAGGAGCAGCACACAGAGGCAAAGCAAGGTGGGGAGGAGAAAGAGCAGGGACCACATTGCCCTTGAAAGGCAGAAGTGCTCTGGGGCCCGCTCCTGGCCAGGGACCCTGCCCAGAGCCATCCCCTGCTTGCCGGGGCCTTGAGGGACAGCTGTCCAACTGGGCCAAGGTGTACCAGCAGCTCCACCCGTGCAGGGAAGCCTTGTCAGCTCTGGGCCCTGCTGTGCAGGAGGGTCCCTGTGTGCCACCGGCAGCTGGGGCCTCAGGACACTCCTCTCTCCACAGGAACACCCCCTCCAGCCTCCCGACACCGGTCAAAGCCACCCATTGGAGACACCTTTACCGGTCATCAACCATCCCCAAGCCAGTGTCCTTCGTCCCTGTCAAAGCTGCCTTACCAATTTGTTGCCCTGGACATGTCACCACCACCCAGAACAGGACCCTCTGTCCCTAGAGGTGCCGGTTCTGCTGTCTGGCCAGGACTGAAGGTGGCCCTGTCCTGCCTGGAAACAGGCTTGAGTCCAGCAACACCTTTGGGCTTCAGCTCTGGTGTCTGGCTGGTACCACCAGCACTGGAAGAGCTCCTTGTCTGGAAACAGCCAGGGCTGGGCAGGCAGCAGTTGAACATGGGCACCATGTTTTCTTTCATTTTCATTTCTAGAAATGGGATCATTTTAGAAATATTAGATTTTTTTTTTTTTTGGTAGAAAGAAATCCCCAAATATTTATTGCCCTTTTCCACGATCATTTACGTTTTTTCAAAGTAGTTTTTTAATTCTAGATAATATTTACACTTCTAGAATAAAAAATAAAATTGCATGTAATTGGTGGTCTTTAGTCTAGGAAGAACTAAGACACCTAGCCTACTGCAGAGGCTTTTTTCCCACTGGAGAGTTGGACCTAGTCACAACCAAATTGCGTAAAACCTTTTCCCAGCTATATTCTCGGATTTCTGACAAGCTCATCTCTCAGCCTTCAGAGGTAAACTTTGAAGGCAAAGAGTGGGAATCTCTTGAAGTCACTGTCTTTGCTTCTGAAAGAACTCCCTCAGTTCTACAGGAGGGGTTTCTCTCAGCTTCCTGCTACCCCCAGACTCACGTCCCAACCTGCTGGGCTTTGTTGAGTGGCACAGCCTGTGCCAAGGGGTGCCAAGGTGCCTCAGGGCCCAACTCTGGGGGAAACAGAGAACATCCTGGCTGTATCCAGTGAGCTGCCAGCTCAGCAGGGGAGCACAGCACGGGCTCACGCTCCCCATTGCTCCCACAGATGCAGCTGGCACCTCAACACGTGTTCCCAATTCCCAGAAGGACATTGGAGAGGGTTTCTGTCAGGAAACACGCTGCTCGCTAGAGTTAATGGCAGGCCTGGCTATTCAATGGCACGCAGGTGATGGGGACCCCTGTAAGGCTGGCAGATGATTGGGGACCATCATGGGGCACACAGCCGACTGTGGAGTTTTCCAGTAAGACATGTGGGGTTTGGCTTCTTTGTCCGTGGTGCATGTGGCTGGGGTTCCTCATGAGGTTCTTAGGGGACTTGGGGTCCCTTCTATGGCGTACAGGTGACTGGAGACGGCTGTAAGGCTGGCGAAGGGTTGAGTTCCTCATGATTTACGTGGCGGTTTAGTGGTTGCCATCAAGGCCTGGAGAGGAGCTGAGTCCTTCCTATGGTGGGCAGGGGCTGGATTCTTTTGTGAGGCACACAGGGCTATTTTGGGCTCTCTGCTACGGTGTGCAGGGATCCCTCATGAGGTGTGCAGCAGGGTTAAAGTAGATGTGTCTCTTTAGGCTTCTCAGCACAGCAAAGGGCACTCTCGCTCGAGGTTTTGCGAAGTGGGTGCGAAGTTTCCTGCAGAGCCTTGGGCCCGGCGTGCGGGCCCAGAGGGCGGGCGGAGCGCATCCCTTGCGGGCCGAGCGGGGCCTCTGGAGCCGCCGCGCCCTGGTCGGGCCGGGTCCCGCGGCCGGGCCGGGCCGGCTCAGAGCCCCGGTGGGGAAGGGCTGCAGCTCCGGGCTCCGATGGGGCTGCCGAGCCGCGCCGGAGGCACAACAAGGACCTCGCTACGCCCTGGCCCTGTGCTGCAGCCAAAGACAGATTTACCACCATGACCGTTCCTGGGGCACAGGAGGCACCGGGCTTACAACTGAGGCGGTGGCTTCTCACACTGGGGACCTCCATGCAATGCCCAGTTGCCCGAAGCAGATATGGAATGCAGCACACCATGAAAACTTCTTTGATCTGTGCTCCTGTCTAGACTGGGATCCAGATATGGATTGACTGGAAGTCCTGGGAGGTCCCAGTGGGAAGATCATGGTGCATGCTGGAGGCAACTTCTAAATGTCCCTTTCCTGACAGAATAATCCCTGATTATTAATCCTGCCCAGAGGCAAAGCCATGTGGGGAGGAGAAAGAGCAGGGACCACATTGCCCTTGAAAGGCAGACGCACTCTGGGGCCCGCTCCTGGCCAGGGACCCTGCCCAGAGCCATCCCCTGCTTGCTGGGGCCTTAAGGGGCAGCTGTCCAACTGGGACAAGGTGTGCCCAGCAGCTCCAGCCGTGCAGGGAAGCCTTGTCAGCTCTGGGCCCTGCTGTGCAGGAGGATCCCTGTGTGCCACCGGCAGCTGGGGCCTCAGCCACTCCTCTCTCCACAGGTGCTCCTGTGCAGATTCAGAAGAGCAGACCAAGAGCTCAGGCAGTGAGAATTTGACTCATTCCAGTTCTTCACATCTGTCCTCATCTGCCCTGGCATGCCTACACCCCCGTCTTGAGCACATAGCATCACCCACACGTCCAAAACGCGAATCTCTGCCTCCGAACCCCCTGGCCCTTCTCCCCAGCCCGGAGTGAAGTTGGGCAGCCCCTGTCCTCCAGGGCAGACCCATATGTTATGTTCCAATACAGAGATTGAGTTGTCAAAGCTGTCTCCAGGTGGTACCATCAGCAAAGCCCATATGGCAGCAGTAGCACTGGAGCACTGGCTGAGCTCCATGTCCAGGAGTGGCCATGGATGCCCACGGTGCAGGAAGGCACACTCGACCATGCTGCTGCACTCGACACTGCAGCACCCTCCCCTCACACACACACTCTCTGGGAAGCACTGGACTTTGGTGTGCACAACCCAGTAGCTGCATGGGCCCATGTGTGCCCACCTGTGCCCTCATCTGTTGCAATGTGCCTGAGCATGGCCGAGTGCTCCTGTGCGGACAGCAGTGTGCAAGATTGTGATTGAGTACGCCAAGTGCACCTGATTGTGCCCGAGTGTTCCTGAATGTGTGTGAGTTTTGTCGAATGTGTCCGAGTGTATTTGAGTCTGTCCGAATGTTCCCCAGTGTGCCAGATTTTGCCTCAGCATGCTGGAGTGTATCTGAGTGTGTCAGATTTCACCCAAGTGCGTCTGAGTGTTTTCGAATGTGTCGGAGTTTTCCTGAATGAGTGTGAGTGTTGTTGATTGTGCCCGAGTGTATTTGAGTGTTGTCGATTGTGCCCGAATGTGTACAGGAGTTCCTGAGTGTGTGTGAGTATTGTGGAGTGTGTCGGAGGGTATTTGATTCTGCCCAAGGGTGTGCAACTGTGCCCGAGGGTGCCTGAGTTTGGTCGAGGGTGTGAGAATGTGACTGATTTCTCCTGAATGTTCTTGAATGTGTGTGAGTATTGTCGAGTGTGCCCGAGAGTATTTGAGTGTACCAGAGTCTGTGCGAGGGTGCCCCAGTGTTCCCCAGTGAGCCTGAGTGCTCCTCAGTATGCCTGAGAGTATCTCTGAGTATGTCTGATTCCGCCCGAGTTTGTCTGAGTGTCTTCGAAGGTGTTCGAGTTTGCCCGAGTGTTCCCTGGGGTGTGGGAGTGCTCCTCAGTATGCTTGAGTGTATCTGAGTGTGTCTGATTACACCCGATTGCGTCTGACAGCATTTGAAAGTGTCTTTTTTTCAGTCCTAAATTATCCTTTTCGGTCCCAAAGTTCCCATCTGGGCACCCAAATTTCACATTTTAGCCCCAAATTCTCCTTTTTTAGTCCCAAATTTTCCTTTTTGAACCCAAACTTTCCATCTGGACACCAAATTCTTCCTTTCTGGTCCCAAATTCTCCTTTTTTTGTCTAAAATTTCTTTTTTTTTGTCCCAAATTTCCTCATTTTTATGTCAAAATTTTCCTTTTTTTGGACCCAAATTTCCCTTTTTGATCTCAAATTCTCCTTTTTTATTCCCAACTTCTCCCTTCCAGGACCCAAATTCCCATTTTTAGGCCAAAATTCTCCTTGTTTTAGTCCCGAATTCCCCTTTTTAGACTCAAATTTCCCATTTCTAGGCCCAAATTTTTCCATGTTTGGGTCAAAATTCTCTTTTTTCACTCCTAAATTTTCCTTTTCAGTCCCAAACTTTCCATCTAGGCACCCAAATCACAATTTTGCGCCCTAAATTCTCCTTTTTAAATCCAAAATTTCTCTTTTCCAACCCCAACTTTCAATCTGGATGCCTAATTCTTCCATTTTCAGTCCCAAATTTTCCCTTCCTGCACCCAAATTCTCCTCTTTTGGTCCTAGTTTTCTCTTTTTTATCCCCAAATTTCCTATTTTAGGTCAAAATGCTCCTTTTTTTGGACCCAAATTTCCCTTTTCGAACCCGAATTTCCTATCTGGGCACCCAAATTCCCCATTTTTTGCCCTAAATTTCCCCCCAAAATTTCCCCATTTTTAGCCCCAAATTTTGTCTATTTTTGACGCAAATTTCTCTTCTTTGGATCCACACTCACCTCTTTCATCACAAATTTACCTTTTCATTCTCAAATTCTACTTTCTGGACCCAAATTCCAAATTTCCCTCTAAATTTCCCCAAAATTCCCAACCTTTACCCAAAAAATCTTCCCAAAATTCCCAAATTTCACCCCAAAATTCCCCATTTCCACTCCAAAACCCCCCAAAATCCCAATCTTCCCATTTTTCCTAAAATCCCGAATTTTCACCCAAATTTTCTCCAACAATCCACACTTTCCCTCCAAAATCCTCAAGAAATTCCCAATTTTCCCCAAAATTCCCATTTTTCCAAACAAAATTTCCATCTTCCCCAAAGAATCTCAATTTTCACCCCAGAATTCCCCATTTTCACTCCAAAATCCCCAAAAAATCCCCATCTTTCCCCAATTTTCCCCAACATTCCCAATTTTCCACCTCAATTTCACTAAAATTCCTACTTTCCACCCAAAGCACCACAAAATTCCCAATTTTCACTCCAAAATTCCCAATTTCCACTCCAAAACTCCCAAAAAATTCCCAATCTTTTCAAAACTTCCCCCAAAATCCCCTATTTTTCCCCAAATTTTTCCCCAACAATCCACACTTTCCACTAAAAATACTCAAAGAATTCCGAATTTGTCCTAAAATTCCCATTTTTCCAAACAAAATTCCCACCTTCCCCAAAGAATCTAAATTTTCACCCCAATACTCCCCATTTCTCTCACAAACCCCTAAAAATCCTAATCTTTCCCCAGTTTTTCCCCATATTCCCAATTTCCCCCCTAAATTTACCCCAAAATCCCAACTTTCTGCCCAAAAGCTCCCCAAAATTCCTATTTTCACCCCCAAATCTCCCATTTCCCATTCAAACCCCCAAAAATCCCAATTTTTTCCAAAATTTCCCTCAAAATCTCCAATTTTCCCTCAAATTTTCTCCAACAATCCACACTTCCCCAAAAAATCCTAAAAAAAATTCCCAATTTTGCCCAAAATTCCCATTTTTCCAAACAAAATTCCCACCTTCCCCAAAGAATCTCAATTTTCACCACAGTGCACCCCATTTCTCCCACAAACCCCTAAAAAATCCCAATCTTTCCCCAATTTTTCCCCAAATTCCAAATTTTTCCCCTAAATTTTGCCCAGAAATCCAAACTTGCCACCCAAAAGTTCCCCAAAATTGCTATCCTCACCCAAAAATCCCCATTTCCCCTCCAAAACCCCCAAAAATCTCAATCTTTCCAAACTTTTTCCCCAAACTCCCCATTTGCCCCCAAATTTTCTCCAACAATACACACTTTCCCCAAAAAATCCTCCAAAAATTTCCAATTTTACCCAAAATTCCCATTTTTCCAAACAAAATTTCCATCTTCCCCCGCAAAAAATCTCAATTTTCATCCCAAAATTCTGGTTCCCGAATGTGTAGGCAGTTCCCGAGTGTGTGTGAGTATTGTGGAGTGTGTCGGAGGGTATTTGATTCTGCCCAAGGGTGTGCAACTGTGCCCGAGCGTGCCTGAGTTTGGTCGAGAGTGTGAGAATGTAACTGATTTCTCCTGAATGTTCTTGAATGTGTGTGAGTATTGTCGAGTGTGCCCGAGAGTATTTGAGTGTACCAGAGTCTGTGCGAGGGTGCCCCAGTGTTCCCCAGTGTGCCTGAGTGCTCCTCAGTATGCCTGAGACTATCTGAGTATGTCCAATTCTGCCCGAGTTTGTCTGAGTGTCTTCGAAGGTGTTCGCATTTACCCGAGTGTTCCCTGGGGTGTGGGAGTGCCCCCTCAGTATGCTTGAGTGTATCTGAGTGTGTCTGATTACATCCGATTGTGTCTGAGAGCGTTCGAATGTGCCTGAGTGTTCCTGAATGTGTGTGAGTGTTGTTGAGGTTTCCCGAGTGTATTTGAGTGTTCCCAAGTTTGTGCGAGTTTGCCAGAGATTTCCTGTTAGGTGGCGTGTGCCCGAGTGTGTCTCTGTAATCTGGACAAGACGATTTCCTTCTGGTAGAGCGAAAACGCACCAGGACAAAAGAGGTAAAGGAGAACCCGCGGAGCAAGAGGCTTGTTTGGGCAGCGTACTGGCACCCCAGCATCGTGCTTAGCTGCTTCATTCTTTGCCCATCATATCCTGCTGCGTTTTCAATATGTCAGAGGTGAATGGTCTTCTCAAATACACTCGGACACACTCAAGAACACTCACACACATTCGGGAACACTCGGGCGCATTCACACACACTCAGACGCACGCGGGTGAAACCAGACACACTCAGATACACTCAAGCATCCTGAAGAGCACTCCGACACACTAGGGAGCACTCGCGCAAGATCGGACACATTCGAAGAAACGCAGACAAACTCGGGGAGCGTCAGAGACACTCGGTCACACTCGTCCAAACTCAGTCAGTCTCAGGAAAACTTGCACAAACTTGGGAACACTCCAATACACTCGGGAACGCTCAACAGAACTCACACACATTCGGGAAGACTTGGGAATATTTGAACACACTCAGACGCACTCGGGCGAAAACAGACACACTCAGATACTCTCAAGCATCCTGAGGAGCACTTGGACGCAGTAGGAAGCACTCGGGCACACTCGGACACACTTGAAGATGCTCAGACAAACTCGGGCAGAGTCAGACACATTCGATCGCACTCCACCAAATTCAGACAATGTTGGGCAAACTCACACGAACTTGGGAACACTCAAATACACTCGCGCACATTTGTACCAACTCGGGTGCTCTCGGACATACTCGCACACACTGGGGCATCATCAAATTCTGCAAGAACTTCCCATAACACTCACATAAATCCGGCAGCACTCGGGCAGACTCATAAAAGCTCGGGCACAGTCTGAAACTCTCAGCTGCACTCGACAATACTCACACACATTCGGAAACACTCGAACGCATTCACACACACTCTGACACACTCGGGTGAAATCAGATATTCTCAGATACACTCAAGCATACTGTGGCTCACTCAGGCACACTGGCGAACTCTTACTGACTCAAATACACTAGGGCACCCTCGACAACATTTACACACATTCAAGAAATTTCGGGCACACTCGCACACAGTTGGCAAACTCAGGTACACTTGGCAACACTCGACAACACTCACACATATTCAGGAACACTCAGGCACAATCAGGCACACTTGGCATGCTCAGTCAAAATCGTGCGCACTCGTGCCTACATAGGCACACTCGGCCATGCTGCTGCACCCGACACTGCAGCCCCCTCTCCCGAATATCTCCCCAGAACTGCCGCATAATGCCTTCAAAACTTCCCCAAATTATCCTATGAAGTGCCCCATATTCCCCAAAAATTCCCACAAGAATCGCCCCAAAATCCCCTCAGAATTTCCAAAAATTTTTAAAAAAATTTCTCACAGAAATTCCCACAAAATCACCCCAAAATTCCAACAAGATTCCCCAAGACCACAACAATATTCGCTGAAAATTCTCTCACAATTTCCCCCAAAATCACCCAAAACCACAACAAAATTCCCTCAAAATTGGCACAAAATCCCCTCCAAATTTTCACAAAATCTCCACAAATTCCCAACATAATCCCAAAAAAATTCTTTTAAAAATTTGCAAAAAAATCACCCAAAATTTCCCCTCAAAATGGCCCCAAAATCCCCTCAGATTTTCCACAAAATTGACCGAAAATTCCCACAAATCTTCCCCAAAATCACCACAAAATTCCCACAAAATTGCCCCAGGTTCCTCTCAGAATTTCCACAAAATCTCCACAAAATTACCCACAGAACTGCCTCCAAATCCCCTTCATTTCCCACCAAATTTCCCACAAAAACCGCTCAGAATCTACTCAGAATTTCCACAAAAATTCCACCAAATTCCCCACAAAATCCATGAAAATTCCCACAAAATTTCCCATAAAATCAACCGAAACTTCCCTAAGAATTCCCACAAAATACCTGAAAAATTCACCAAGAACGGCCCCAAAATCCCCCCTTTCCCTAAAAATCCTACAAAATCATCCTGAAGATCCCAAAAAAATTCTGCCAATGTCGCTACAAAACCCCAACAAAATTCCCACAAAAACTCCCACAAAATGGCACCAAATCCTCTCAAAATTTCCACAAATTAAAAAAAAATTATCACAAAAATTCCCACAAAATCGCCCCTAAGTTCCCACAAAATTCCAAAGACCACAACAATATTAGCTGAAAATTCCCACAAAAATTTTCCCAAAAATGACCCCAAACTTCCCTAAAATTCTCACAAAATCACCCTAAACTTCTCTCTCAATTTCCACAAAATTTCCACAAAATCCCCACAAAATTCCCCGCTGAACTGCAAAGAAATCCCAATAAATTCTCCAGAAATTTCCCCAAAATTCCCACAAAGTTACACAAAAATTTTCTTCAAATTCACACAAAATTGCCCCAAAACCCCCTCTGAATTTCCACAAAATCACCTCGAAATTCCCCAAAAAATTCCCACAAATCACCCCAAAATTCCCTCCAAATTTTCACAAAATCTCCACAAAAATCTCCACAAATTCCACAAAATCCCCAAAAAATCCCCATAAATTCTTAAAAAGATTTGCAAAAAATCACCCAAAAATTCCCACAAAATGGTCCCAAAATCCCCTCAGTTTTTCCACAAAATCGACTGAAAATTCCTACCAAAAAAAAAAAAAATTCACCTCAAAATTCCCCGAGATTCCCCTCACAATTTCCACAAAATCACCACAAAATTACCCACAGAACGGCCCCCAAATCCTCTGCATTTTCCACAAAAATTCTCGCAAAATCCCCTCAGAATCTACTCAGAATTCCCACAAAAATTCCATCAAATTCTTCACAAAATCCACCAAAAATTCCCACAAAATTTCCCACAAAATCAGCCCAAACTTCCCTAAGAATTTCCACAAAATCCCCCAAAATTCCCCAAGAACTGCCCCAAAATCCCCACCAATCTCTAAAAATTCTCACAAAATCACCCCAAGATTCCCACAAAATTACCCACAAAATGGCCCCAAAATCCCCTCAGACTTTCCACGAAATCCCTTAAAATTCCCACAAAAATTCCCACAAAATTCCCCCAGAATCCCCTCCAAATTTCCACAAAATCTCCAGGAAGGGAGAATTTGGGAATTAAAAAGAAGAATTTGAGATCAGAAAGGGAAATTTGGGTCTAAAAAAGGAGAATTTTGACTTAAAATTGGGATTTTGGGAATAAAGAAGGGACATTTTGGACAGAAAAAGGAGAAATTGGAAGCAAAAATTGGGAGTTGGGGTCCAAAAAGAGAAATTTGTGTCCAAAAATACATAATTTGGGGCTTAAAAAGGGGAAATTTGGGTTAAAAGGAGAATTTTGGGGCAACAAAAGGGCACTTTGGGTTCCCAGATGGGAAATTCGGGTCTGAAAAAGGGAAATTTGGGGACCAAAAAGGGAGAATTTAGAGCTAAAAATAGGAAATTTGGGGATAAGAATGAGAAATTTGGGACCAACAAAGGAGAACTTTGACCTAAAAATGCGAAATTCAGGGATAATAAAGTGAAATTTGGGATCAAAAAAGGAGCATTTGGGTCAAGGAAGGGAGAATTTGGGACTAAAAATGGAAGAATTTGGCACCCAGATGGAAAGTTTGGGTTCAAAAAGGGAAATTGGGGACTAAAAAAAGGAGAATCTGGGGCAAAAATGTGAAATTTGAGTGCCTAGATGGGAAATTTGGGACTGAAAAGGAAAATTTAGGACTGAAAAAAAGAGAATTTTGACCTGAAAATGGGAAATTTGGGGCTGAAAATGGGAAAACTGAGTCCAAAAAGGGGAGTTTGGGGATAAAAAAGGAGATTTTTTTGGCCCCAAAAAGGAGAAAATGGACCAAAAATGGGAATTTGGGTCCTGGAAGGGAGAATTTGGGAATAAAAAAGGAGAATTTGAGCTCAAAAAGGGAAATTTGGGTCCCAACCAGGTACTGCAGCCCCTGCACTCCCCTCAGGTCGTGCGGACCTCTGCTGGACACAGCCCAGTACTGCAGCCCCCAACCCCCTGGGCTGTGCTTTCCCCTCATTGACACAAAACTGGGTGGTGCCCTCAGCTCCAGGGTAACGCTGCCCCCTGCTGGACACAAACTGTTACTGTGTGCCCATTCTCCACGCGATGCTGCCCCCTTTTATGAGTTAACCCAATACTGCCCCACCCGGCCCCACCCCCCACTCCCTGGGCAGAGCTGCTGTCTGGTGGACACAACCCAGCACTGCAACCCACCCACCACCTGGATAGTTCTGCCCCCTCTGTAATACAACCCTGTATTACAGACCCCACTCCCGCAAGCTCTGTTGCCCCTGATGGACACAACCCAGTACTGGACCGCATACCTTGGGCAGTGCTGCTCCCTGGTGGACATAAACAGGTACTGCAGTCCCCCACCCCTCGGGCAGTGCTGCCCCTGGTGGACACAACCCATTACTGCGTGCCCCCCCGCCCTTTCCCCCGGCAGTGCTATCGTGTCCTGGACAGAATCCGGTATTGTGTCCAACAAACTCTCCTGGGTAGTGCTGCACCCTGGTTGAAGCAACTCACTACTGGACTCCCGCAGCTTGGGTAGTGCTGCACCCTGGTTGAAGCAACTCACTACTGGACTCCCGCAGCTTGGGCAGTGCTGCTCCATGGTGGACACAACTCACCTCTGCACCCCCAGCCCACGGGTAGTGCTGTCCCATGGGCAGCTTGGGGGTGCAGTGATGATCTTAAAGGAAATGGCACACAAGTGAACTCTTGCCATGGTGACATTACCTATGCTGTCAGGAAAGGTTCATTGAGAACTTGCCTCCAGCATTCTCCAAGAATTTCAAGCCATATTCCAGCAGGGTTTCCAGATAATCCATGTCGCGATCCCAATCTAGAAGGGAGCACAGATCAGAAGAATTTCCATGGTGTGCTGGGATCCCCTCCTGCCTTAGGGAGCTGGGCACTTCAGGGGGGTCGGGTAAGGCTGCGGGGCTTAGATGTGAATGGGCATGACCAAAGCTGCAGAGGGGCATGGGGAGCTTTGAGCTGCCTCCGGGCCACTCTCCACCCACTTTGAAGACCCTGTGCAACAGCTGTGGAGAGGATACTGAGGCAGCCCAGGGTCCACTGAGTGTTCTCTCTCTTCCACAGAGGAATCACTCCCTAAATCCCTGGGGGAAAAGCTGCAGTAGACAGTGCCACAGCCATGCCTCTCTCCTTCCTGCCTTCCCTCCCTCCTACACAACTTTCCTTTTCTCTCCCCTTTCCTCTTTTTCCATGGACTGCTCCACCAGCCCAAGGGGACAGAGTCAGGCCCTGCCAGGACACACTGGAGCCCTGCTCTCTCCCTCTGCTCTTTCCCCAACGTGGGTACCCCTGGCAGCCCCTCCCACATTTTGGGGCGGTGTCTCCCACACAGGGACCCCAGCGGGACTGCTCAGTACCCGAGTGACCTGAGCCTGCTCGGGATAATTCCTTTGGACTCTGCCCGTTTTGTCTGGGCTGTGCCCGCACTGCCAAGCAGCAGAGATGGCAGCTCAAGACTCAGCAGGGCTCAGGCCCAGAGGCACAGCAATTACCTCCTGTGACTGTGCCTGGCATGGCCTCGCTTCCTGCAATGGAGACTCCGGGAAATGCCGCCTTCAGCACCGCCTCTCCATCCACATCTGGAGGAAGGAAAAGGGACAGCTGGATGTGATGGAACCATTCCTCACTGGGGAGGTGGCACTTTTTAAGAGGCAACACTTATGAAAGACATTGATAAGGATCAGGAACACGCCCAGGGTCTTCAGGCTGGCCAGAGCACTCCCTCCTCCAAAATGCCACCCCTCCTGATCGACCTCGAGTCTGGGAAATTGCAGGGATCTCAGGGTGTTCATGGCTCGTGGGGCAGCCTAGGCTCCCAGTTGATGCCCAAGGCCTTCCTGCCAGACCAGGATGAGGAGAAGCTGCAGCCAGGCCAGGTTGGGAAACAGCCCTGCAGGCTATGACAGCAGGACCGGGACCGCGAGGCTGCCATGGATCCCTGCACGCTGTGCCAGGCACAGTGTGTCCAGATATGCAGATCAAGCCCCCGGCTGCTGAGTCTCAGGAGAGGGCTGAGGGAAATGCACTCACCTTGTTTTCCCTGCAGCATTTCCTTCAGCATTTGCCACGTGGTTACAGGTGATTCCGGGGATTTCTTGCCTTTCCGCCTCTCCTCCGTGTTTTCCGGTGCTCATCTTCTCCCCACCCTGTGCGTCAATGGTGTAACTGAGTTGGGGCCGTCCCCCTCCGTGGGGAAACCCCTCCCTGATGCGAACCCCATCCACCCCCCTCCTCCGGTAGCTCCGTCCCCATCGCCCAGCCCACCTCCGCTCCTGGTGTCGTGGGAACCGGAGGTGACCCGGGCCAGGACCGGAATGAAGCCACCTTGGCCTCCCCTGTCAACCACAGTCCGGTAGCTTCGGTCTGACCAAAAAGTCTCGCCCTGCGAGCAAGTGCTCCACATCTCCAGATGAGAGTAGCAGCTCCTCGGACTCGGATTCCCACCCCAAGTCCGGGGACTGCTGGGCTAAGACCCAAAGGGATGCCAACCGAGAGGGAGACTGGGAACGGGCAAGCAATATCACAGTCTTCCCGGTTATCCATAGAAAGGGGAAAAGGTCATTAGCATATGCGTCATGGGAGCCTCTGCCCTATGGTGTGGGAATACAGCTAGAGAGCAGAACTGCTAGTACTGCTCAGCTGGTCACTACCGATGTAGATCTGTTAGCCATAGTAGGCCACAAGCCTTGGCAGGAGTGAGTAGGCCCAAGCCTTGGCAGAAGAAAGCGGGATTTTGGAGATGGAATGCAAGGAGATAAGAAGGTGCTTGGTACAAAGTGCTTCGCCTGCAATTTCTAGGGGATTTATGAGAAATATTTTATCTACCTGGCTAGCTTAGATGAGGCCTAGATTGAGCAATGTTATCTAGTTACATGTAAGCAAAATACCTTAGTTACACGAATATTATTGGTGGGCTATTTTTAGTAACAATAGAAAAAGTATATAAACTTTGCTTTGTGAATCAGTAAATGGCTTCATGGCACCTTACAAATCATGAAGACCCTGTCCCTTCTTTTACACCGCCGTCACATGGTGCCCCGTGTGAGGACTGCAACTACCAGACGGTGGAGTCCCCAGTAG
Organism: Catharus ustulatus; assembly: GCF_009819885.2. Lineage (NCBI taxonomy): Eukaryota > Metazoa > Chordata > Aves > Passeriformes > Turdidae > Catharus > Catharus ustulatus. Next base: position 19,845,807 of record NC_046233.1, on the reverse strand, counting down.
GACGAGACTCCGCTCGGAAAAGCAGGAGGGAGGATACACTCGGAGAAGCGGGAGACGCTTGGGAGAAGCGGGAGACGCTGGCCAGCGACAAGTCTTCAACCCCTCTGCAAAAGAGGTGAGCCACAGGGGCTGGTTCCCCTGAATTCTAATTTGCTACAGGGAAACATGGGACAGGCAATGTCCAGAGATGAAAGGGACATTTTCGAAATTATGCTAAAACTGTTACAACAGCATGGCAGATATCTGCCTTCAAATCAGTTAAAAACTTTATTAAAATGGACATCATTAAAGCTGCCGGGAGTTTCCCAAACCACAATCTTTACAACAGATCTGTGGGATGAAGTGGGAGTGACACTTTGGAATGCTGTAACTAAGGGTGACAAAGCGGCTGCAAATATGATTCCCTCTTGGAGGGTCGTCTTTGAAACTTTATAAGCCCAAGAAAAATCACAGGCTCAAAATAAGGGGCATGCGCCCACCCCCTCTGCTGCAGATGCTCAGAGCTCTTCGCAATTCAAAGAGACAGGAGAGACTGTTCCACCTCTCTCTGCGCAACCCACGGCACCCCCTCTTGCAGCCCCCCCTCGACCAGCCGTAAGGGTGAAAGGCTTTTCACAAGCCATTGCGGCTTTCGCTGCTGCCTACGGCCAAGAGGACAGCGAAGAAGAAAGAGAGGAGGATCCCTTTGATCCTGGGACTGTTGATCCTGATGATGAGCCAAATTTATTTCCCCCTGGCCCTCACGAAAACTGGGTTCGTTTGAAACAATAAGCATTAATACAGGGGGATCTGGACATTGCTGAAAATATTGTCGCTCTGGTTGTTTATTTGGGAACGTGAAAGCGGATAGCCCAATGGGAGCCGCTTTCTTTCCAAGAAATTAAGGAGCTCCGACGGGCAATTACTGATCTTGGCATTGGCTCTCCATTTTTTCCGAGCATTCTGGAATCTGTGCTTGCTGCCCACACAATGACCCTGCGTGATTTCAGGATGCTTGCTCGGTTGCTGCTAACACCTGCCCAATTTGCTTTATGGGAGAAAGAGTGGGAGAGAGGTGTGCAGAATTTGCTTGTTACTTATGTGGGTCATGCTAATATGGCTCTGGCAAACCTCACAATCAGACAGCTCATGGGGATGGGGCCACACACTGATCCTGCTGCCCAAGCCCGAGACTGCCTGAGGGAAGCCTTAGATGGAACCTGGGAAGCAGCTCAGCAGGCGTTCTTTAAGGTCCCTGATACCAAAAGACCCCAGAAAGCTTTTACCTCCATCACTCAGGAGGCACAAGAGCCGTACATGCATTTTGTGTACCTCCTTAAGCAAGCACTCGAATGCCAAATTGAAAATGCAGAAGCTCGTGAAATCTTACTTTTGAAACTTGCTGTTGAAAATGCTAACACAGACTGCAAAAAACTCCTTAAGTCTTTGCCAAATCAAAACCCAGCTTTAACAGAAATGATTGAGGCATGTAATCGTATTGGCACTTTAGAACATCAATATAAAACTATGGCCAAAGCTCTTGCTGCCATAAGAGGTCCCTCTGAGTCTGCAGAAGTCTGTTAAAAACTGTTTGGCTCAGAAAAAAGCACCAACTTTGTGTCCACGATATCGAAAGTGATGGCACTTTGCTAACAAATGTCATTCTAAGTATGATTCTGAAGGTTGCCTGATCCAGGGAAACTGGTCCCACAGCGCGGGACGGCGCCGCCGCGCTCCGACAAAAATGTTCCGGTCGCCTCCACAGATGCCATCACAAGTGCCACCACCGCAGGTGTCCCACGTAGCGTCTCCTCAAGTCTTAAACCAGCAGCCACAAGTAGTGCCAGAATGGACTTGGCCACATCAGTCACAGTAACGTTACTTGATTCTTCTATTAATTTCCTCCCTACAGGAATCTCTGTATCACCTGGACCGCGAAAAGGCGTTTTGCTGATAGGTAAAGCTTCAAGTAAACCTGCAAGACCTTTTGTTCTCCCTGAAGTAATAGACTCTAACTATACTGGAGAAATAAAAATCATGGCATTTACATCCTTTCCCCCCTGTACTATCCCTAAGGGAACCTGCATTGCACAGTTAATCCCTTTCTCACATTATTCAGTGCTTGCTGCTGAGGAACAAAAAGGGGAGGTGGGGGGAGAATCTGATCCTATGGGAACTTCACAAATATTATGGGTACAGACAATTTCTGATAAGCGCCCCACTTGCAAATGCACCCTGTCACTACAGGGACAAAAAATAATAATCACTGGTATTATAGATACCGGGGCTGATGTAACTGTCATTTCTCGAGATAAATGGCCTTCTAATTGGCCCCTCACTGAAGAACCCCATGCCCTCACTGGAATTGGGGGAGTCAGCAAAACCTTTCAAAGCCGAAATCTCATTCAAATCACAGAACCAGAAGGTCTCATTGCTTCTGTTAAGCCATTTGTTTTGTCTGTACCTATGGTGTTATGGGGACATGATGTACTCTCTCAATGGGGTTTCAAAATTCAGTCTGATTTTTAGTTGGGGACATTGAGGTGCGCAACACCCTGAAACTAACCTGGAAAACCACAACACCCGTCTGGGTGGATCAATGGCCCCTGCCATTAGTTAAATTGTGCGCACTCACTGATCTCGTCCAAGAACAACTTCAAAAGGACACATAGTCCCATCCACCAGTCCCTGGAATTCCCCTGTGTTTGTAATTAAAAAACAATCTGGCAAGTGGCGTTTGCTCCAGGAACTCCATAAAATAAATTCTGTGATGGAGCAAATGGGGGCTTTGCAGCCCGGCCTTCCCTCCCCTACCATGATCCCTTAAATTGGCATTTAACAGTCATTGATTTAAAAGATTGCTTTTTTGATATTCCTTTACACCCTGATGATGCTCCTAAGTTTGCTTTTTCTGTACCTAGCGCTAACATGCAAGCTCCCTTGCAGCGATACCACTGGGTTGTGCTTCCACAAGGAATGAGAAACAGCCCTACTATTTGCCAGTGGTTTGTTGCAAAAGTCCTCAGTCCTGTTCGCCAAAAAATGCCTGCTGCTTTGTTTTATCACTACATGGATGACATTCTAATTGCAGCAGAAAAACAGGAGGTGATGGAGGAAACCCTAGCCCTTGTCATTGCTGCTGTGACGCAGGCAGGACTTAGTCTTGCCTCAGAAAAAATACAACAACTACCTCCTTGGAAATACCTCGGCTGGCGCATTAGGACCCAATCTATTTCTCCTCAGCCTTTGCAAATTCACACAAACATTCGCACTTTGCATGATGCTCAAAAACTTTTGGGAACAATTAATTGGGTTCGTTGCCTATTGGGAATTTCAAATGCAGACCTAAACCCCTTGTTTAATATGTTAAAGGGAGACTCAAATCTCCAGTCCCCTCGTCAGCTCACTCCAGAGGCTTGCTAGGCGCTGCAGAAAGTAACTGATGCTATCTCAAGCAGGCGAGCTGCCCGATGGGCCCCTGAGCTGCCTTTCTCTTTAATCATTCTAAATCCAGCTAAGCAACCACATGCTTTAATTTTTCAATGGGATCCTAAAGCACCAGACCCACTGTTGATTATTGAGTGGATTTTTCTGTCACATCAAATGTCCAAAACAATCAGTGCTCAGCATGAAATGATGGCATTACTTATTATCAAAGCTCGAGACAGGCTCACCACACTTGCAGGTGTGGATTTCAATCTAATCTGTCTACCTGTTACTAATGTTTATTTGCAGTGGCTACTGCAGCAGTCATATACGTTTCAAATGGCTCTTGCAAATTTTTCCGGACAGCTTTCTTCACATCCACCGAAGCACAAGCTCGTGACAGCATGCTTTAATCTCCTGATGCAGCCCAAAAGGAGTGAGGTTCTATTGCAAGCTTTAACTGTCTTCACAGACGGATCTGGCCGCACCCACAAATCAGTGTTACTTTGGTGGGATGATAACCTCAAACGATGGAACTCAGGTGTTACTACTGTTTCAGGTTCTCCCCAAATAGCTGAATTAGCAGCTGTTGTGCGGGTCTTTCAAAAATTTCCTACCCCTTTCAATTTAGTAACTGACTCTGCTTATGTTGCAGGAATTGTGGAGCAAGCTGAAGCTGCTGTACTTAAAGAAGTACCTAATGCAGAATTGTTTCAATGGTTGCAACAGCTTGTCTTTCTTTTAGATACTCGACGACATCCATCTTTTGTAATGCATGTTCGTTCTCACACAACGTTACCTGGTTTTATTGCAGAAGGGAATCGGCAAGCAGATTTACTTACTATGCCAGTTCAAACAACTCAGCCTGTATTACCAGACCGCTTTGCTCAAGCAAAACTCAGTCATTCATTTTTCCACCAAAATGCTGCTGCACTTGCACGCACCTTTGATTTGAGCACTTGCCAAACCTCCAGTATTGTGGCTGTGTGCCCAGACTGTCAGAGACATTCATTTCCCTCCCTTGCAGGAGATGTTAACCCTAGAGGTCTCCAAAGCCTTCAAATTTGGCAAACAGATGTTACTTATTTTCCTGAATTCCGTCGACTTAAATATATTCATTCTTCCATTGACACATTTTCAGGTGCCTTGTTTGCATCTTGCCACACTGGAGAATCTGCAAAAGATGTATGTCGCCACTTTGCGAATGCATTTGCAGTCTTGGGGATTCCCTCTGAAATTAAAACTGATAACGGCCCTGCATACGTTTCTCAAAGAATTGCAAGTTTCCTTGCTCTCTAGGGAGTGTCTCACAAAACAGGGATTCCTCATTCCCCCAGGGGCCAAGCTATCATTGAAAGAACTCACGGTTCACTTAAACGTCTTTTGTTACAACAGAAAGAGGGAATGGGGAATGCCACCCCAGCTGAAAGGTTGCAAAAAGCATTGTACGTCTTTAACTTTTTAAATTGCTCTCTAGTGGATCCTAATCCTCCAATTGTTAGGCATTTTGGCAACAATCCTCAGTTAGAGGTCAAACAGAAGGCTCCAGTCCTTATAAAGGACCCAGAAACAGGTAAGATCAGGGGACCCTATCCCCTTGTCACCTGGGGAAAAGGGTATGCTTGTGTTTCCACAGAGAACGGCCCGAGGTGGATCCCGGCCAAGAATGTGAGACCATTCCGAGAATCCTTGGAACTTCCTCAGAAAGAGGACCACTGTAGCCCTGGCATCTCACCGGAGATCCCGACCCAGCCATCCTCGGCTCCAGACCCAGATCCCGCCGGACCATTGTCTGGATCAGCTTCTCTTTGATACGAGAGGGCTCATCAACTTCACACTGCTCTTTGAATTTCGTGGTCATCTGACTCCAAATACAGTTGAAGACACCATTAAGATACAGATAACTCGTCGAGAATGACAACTGGAACAGCTACAGCGGGAACTTGGACTTGAATGCAACCCTATACCTTGTTTTATTTGTAAGGAGAGCTGGCATCAGGTGTGGGTTTTGTGCAGATGTCGTAAGTGCCACATACAGTGGTACTGTGTTGCCAGCCGCCACCGTGGTGATTGTCCTAAGTGTGATGCTTTGCGGTATTCCTTTGGAAGTTGTGCTGTCTTGAAATTTGTGTGTGGGCAAAACCATGGCTGGCTTCCGCATCAATATTTCTGGGAGCCGTATTCGACTCCTAAGGCTAGTCCTTATATTAGGACTTGGCCTTCACGAAGGACAAGTGGCGATACTGCCACCCCTTCCAGAACGTAATGTTTGGCTTACGCTTGCTGATGCTCTAAATGAATCTACACTGTGCCTTTCTATGACTTCTCCAGGTAATCCTTTTCAAACTTGCTTAATAGCTGTGCCTTTAGAAAAATATGAATGGGATGCTTTATATAATCTAACTATGCACAAAAATTGCGATGCTCCAGGTCAAATGGAACCCATATGGTGGTGTCAGGACAAACACAGAAAGAAAAAGGGTGAACTAGCTGGATGGTATTTAGCAAATGAGAGTTATTCAGGTGTGAACAAAATAGGAGACTTTTATCTTATACCCCTGCAGCCCCAAGAATTAGACATTTTTGGATCCATGCAATCTTTTGCATGTTTCTTTTTTGATTTTCCTGGTAGACCCTCTGCCCAACTAGGATTTGGCCTTGATGTCACAGGTACTGGAATTTACTCTAATGCTTCTGCTTGGTGTAATCACATTCTGCCTCAGCACATTTTACCTGGAAACAGTGCAATTGGATTAATTGATAACATCTTTTTAATATGTGGAAATAGAGCCTGGAAAGGAATTCCAGGAAAGGCTGTAGGAGGGCCTTGTACATATGGCTGGTTGACCATGTTTCATACCCTGCAACATAATCTGACAGCTCTGCACAGCTTAGTGCGAGCAAAGCGCAGCACCCACACCTACAGCCCAAATTGTGATAATGTAGAAGCTTGGAATCTGGGAGCTCGAATTTTTGCTTCAATTATCCCATCCATTAGAACTGCACATGCTTTGAAAATTTTAAATAATCTTGGCTGTTGGCTTGCAAAACAAACTAATGCCACTAGCTCTACTTTAACCGGCTTACTAACAGATGTTGATAGTGTAAGGCATGCTACACTTCAGAATAGAGCTGCTATTGATTTTTTGCTTTTAGCGCATGGGCATGGCTGTGAAGATTTTGAAAGTATGTGCTGCATGAATCTTTCTGATAACTCCCTGTCCATTCATGCTAGCATACAAGCTCTCCGAGACAGTGTTAACAAACTAAGAGTTGTAGATGGCAATGACTGGCTTGGCAACATACTCGGAGGGTGGGGACTTACTGGTTGGCTTAAGCACTTGGTAAAAACTGGATTTTATGTATTAGATATGCTGCTGCTTTTAGTTATATGTTTGCCCTGTATCTTGCAATGTGTGCAAAAACTGATTGATAAGTCAACAAAGAAAATCTTACTGGTAGAACAGAAAGGGGGAGATGTGGGAATACAGCTAGAGAGCAGAACTGCTAGTACTGCTCAGCTTGTCACTACCGATGCGGATCTGTTAGCCGTAGTAGGCCGCAAGCCTTGGCAGGAGTGAGTAGGTCCAAGCCTTGGCAGAAGAAAGCGGGATTTTGGGGATGGAATGCAAAAGATGAGAATGTGCTTGGTACAGTGTGCTTAGCCTGCAGTTTCTAAGGGATTTACGGGAAATATTTTATCTACCTGGCTAGCTTAGATGAGGTCTAGATTGAGCAATGTTATCTAGTTACATGTAAGCAATATACCTTAGTTACACGAATATTATTGGTGGGTTATTTTTAGTAACAACAGAAGAAGTATATAAACTTTGCTTTGTGAATCAATATACGGCTTCATGGCACCTTGTAAATCATGAAGACCCCGTCCCTTCTTTTACACCGCCGCCACTATAGGGAGCTCAAAGATCTTTGCAAAGCTGCTAGAGAACATGGTCAGAGTTCATTCTACTTTAAAAATCTTTTAGAAGCTACCTTCTCTGCCCATGTTCTGGTCCCCCATGACATCAAAAATATTATACACTGCCTCCTTACCCCGGTTGAATGCATGCTGTGGGAAAGACGTTGGAAAAAACACCTTATAGCATTATCTGACACCTACTCTAAAGACACAAACAGGCAAAATTTTACAATAGAACAATTGGCAGGAGAAAGTAACTTCCAGAAACCAACTGACCAAGCCCAGCTTCTACCAGAGGCTACATTACAGGATATTGCTATTGCAGCAAAAACTGCTTTGCTCCTCACCCCAGACAATTCCATACCAACACAAAATTTTGCAAACATCAAGGAAGGGGTAAAAGAGACATTTATAGAATTTGTGGACAGGCTGAAGCTTGCACTCGAAAAACAAATTGAAAGTACTGAGGGATGCAAAGAGGTGTTAAATAAAATTGCCATGGCAAATGTCAATCAAGAGTGCAGGGCAATTTTGAGGTCATTACCCCTAGACTCTGAGCCCACTATCGAACAAAGGGTTGAAGCCTGCACAAGGCACACCTCCACTGAAAACACAGTGGCACAAGCTGTTGCCAAGGGCATTGTAGATGGGGTATCAGGAACCTTCGCAGTGGTTGCTGCAAAAGACAACCAGCAATGTTTTTGCTGCAGGGAACTTGGTCATTTTCTAAAGGACTGTCCAGAAAGGCACTCAATAACAGATCATCGCTACTGGAACCCATGGCATCAACAGCAATCATCTTGCCAGCCGCGTCCGGGAAACTTCCAGCGGAGCGTGGAATGGCCCCGCGCAACGATATCAAATCGGAAGCTGTCTCGCTCAGTCCTACCCACCATCCAGGAACAACCAGGGAATCGGCCATCACCCTCATCAGTCTCAGAGATTCCGTCCCAGACCCAGCAGACCTCCTGTACTGAGCGATACAGGTGCGGAGTTGATGCCAGCTGGTAAGCGCACTGACCATCCATTTTGTTGATGAGTGTGTCTTTAGAACCCCGACTGGAAAGTATGGGCCACCACATGGTCCTCGAGACATGTTAATCACTGGGGACACTGTCAATGGACCTGATAATTTTCATGTCTTCCCAGAGGTGCAAATTGTAGGCCTCGACGACAAGATCCTGGTCTTTCTTTGCTGCATGGACACACCATTTCAGCTGTGCCAGGGAACCCCTATAGCCCAGGCCTTTCTCTTACCCAAGAACTATTCGGAACAAGTTCCTCTCAATCCAGTTATCATGTGGACATAAATTGTGGGCTCAAGCAAACCAGTAGTTGAATGCACCATACTTTGCAGAGGAGAAAAGATTCTCCACCCAGGACTGATGGACACTGGAGCGGATGTTACCATTATTGCCCGCTCCGAATGGCCTTCACACTGGGAGCTGCAACCGGTTGCGGGAAGGATTTTAGGAATAGGAGGGGTTGCCACTACAATGAGAAGCAAGCACAATATTATAATGGAGGGTCCAGAGGGAAAAATAGCTACCATCAGACCGTTTATAGCAAGAGTACCTATGACTCTTTGGGGCAGAGACCTTTTATCCCAATGGGGGGCTTCCATTCGTATTTCCAATACGGATTTTTAGTCGGGGCCACTGTGCAGTGCGCAACACCCACTATCCCCCGACTCACCTGGAAACAAGATCATCCGGTGTGGAGCGAGCAGTGGTCCCTTTCTAAGGAAAAATTGCATGCCTTGGAAGCCCTTGTAGAGGAGCAGCTTTCCAAGGGTCATATCATGGAAACTAATAGCCCTTGGAATTCCCCTGTCTTTGTCCTCAGAAAACCTGGCAAAGACAGATGGAGGCTCCTCCACAACCTCAGAAAAATCAATGAGGTCATTGAAGATATGGGTTCACTGCAATCTGATATGCCCTCTCCCTCCACCCTACCGAGAGATTGGAAGCTCGCCATTATTGATATCAAAGACTGCTTCTTCAACATCCCCCTCCATCCTCAAGACGCACCCAAGTTTGCATTTTCAGTTCCTTCCCTCAATAGACAAGCCCCTTGGAAACGTTACCACTGGCTTGTCGTACCACAAGGCATGAAAAATTCTCCAAACATATACCAGTGGTACGTGGTCCGCATTTTGTCACCTGTAAGGAAGCTGTTCCCGGAAGCGATCATTCTCCATTATGTGGATGACATCCATGTTTGCACACCTGAACAGACCTACCTTGACATCACACTAAAAAAGACTATTCAGGTCATCAAATCAGGCGGGCTTTGAAATCAGCAAAGAAAAAATCCAATTTGTAAGCCCATGGACCTACCTCGGACTACGAATTCGAGAACACACCATCGCACCCCAGCAGTTTGCCATCCAAGACGACCCGAAGACCCTGCGAGACCTCCACCAACTCTGCGGGTCCATCAGCTGGGTACGCCCCCTGCTGAGAATCACTACAGAAGACCTTGCCCCGTTGTTCAACCTCCTCCGTGGCAATGAAGACCTGGACTCACCACGCTCGCTCACCTCCGAAGCCCAGGAGTCCATCAAAAAGGTCCAAGAAGCCTTGTCATCACGCCAAGCCCACCGGTATGAACTGAGACTTCCCTTCCAGTTTGCCATTCTAGGTAAGGCCCCCTGGTTTCATGGACTCATTTTTCAGTGGGATACCGAATCCAAACATCCTTTAATCATCATAGAATGGGTATTCCCACATCACAAGCCAACCAAAAGTATAACTACACCCCAGGAGCTAATGGTAAATTTAATAAAAAAGGCTAGAGCTCGTCTCCGGTCTCTTGCAGGTTGTGAATTCACACGCATTATCCTACCATTGGCCACCACTGGGGATTTGGAGCATTTGCTTCAATTTAACGAGATCCTCCATTTCGCCTTAGATAGCTACCCAGGCCAAATTTCCATCCATCTGCCTGCTCATAGATTGTTTAAATCAGTCTTTAATTTGGCCCCTAAATTAATACAAAGTAAAACAGCTCTCATGGCCCTAACCATTTTTACTGATGGCTCTGGGTCTTCTCACAAGTCAGTAATGATTTGGAAAGATCCCAAGACTCAGAAGTGGGAGTCTGACGTCCAGATGCTCAAAGGGTCACCACAAATTGCTGAATTGGCAGCCATCGTTAGAGCCTTTGAAAGATTCAAACCCATAAATGTGGTCACGGATTCAGCCTGTGTTGCGGGTGTAGCTCTGAGAGCTGAACATTCTCTTTTAAAGGAGGTTTCCAATCAAAATTTATATAAGCTGCTTTCTAAGTTAATTTATCTCATCTCCCACAGAAAGCAGCCCTACCACATAATGCACGTGAGGTCACATACTGACCTCCCAGGAGCCATTGCCGATGGGAACAGGAGAGTGGACACCCTAGTCATGTTTAGAGAAACTGCAACCTTACCAGACACTTTTGCCCAAACAAAGATGTTCCATGCATTTTTCCATCAAAATGCCCCTGCTTTAATGAGAATGTTCCATCTTACAAGAGAGCAAGCCAGAGTCCATTGTAGCTACCTGTCCCAATTGCCAATCCTACCAGCTGCCTTCCTTAGGATCTGGGGTCAACCCCCGTAGGTTTAAATAGCTGCCAGTTATGGCAAACTGACATGACCCATTCCCAGCATTTGGGAGAACAAAATACTTCCATGTGTCGGTAGACACTTTCTCAGGCACAGTGTTTGCTTCTGCCCACACGGGAGAAGATGCTGCTCACACCATCAAGCACTTTCTGCTGGCGTTCACTACCTTAGGAGTCTCAAATGAAATAAAAACAGATAATGGGCCTGCTTACTCTTCCCGCAAATTAAGGGACTTTTTTAACCAATGGGGAGTTAAGCACACCACAGGTATTCCACATAATCCCGCAGGGCAATCAATTGTTGAAAGGACCCATGGTACTATCAAGCGGGTCCTCGACCAGCAGCGGGGAGGGACAGAGACCATGTCCCCAATTGAGAGACTCTGTTAGGCTCTGTATGTAAAAAATTTCCTAAATGGTTCCTCCACTGAGCCCACTGCCCGTATTCCAGCACTTCTCAATATTCAGCCCGAACCTAAGCTTGAAGAGAAGCCACTGGTGCTGATCAAGGACCCTGAAACCCAACAAATATTGGGACCTTTCCCACTGATAACCTGGGGAAGAGGGTATGCCTGTGTGTCAACTCCACCTGGCCCGAGATGGTTCCCAGGAAAATGTATTAAACTTTATTTAAGACCAGCAAACACCGCAACTGACAACATTAATAAAGTCTCTCCTAAGTCTAACACTACAGGATCTCAGCACCAGAAATGAAACGCCTGGACACGAAGACGCCGCCGAATGCTGAGCCAGCAACAGCACAATCGTCCTGTCACCAGGTCATAAACAAAGAAAGAAAGTGTCAAATTGGCACAAAGAATATGAGAAACCTCAAGCTAGGCATTTCCTAGCTACTGTTACTACCTCATTTTCCAATAATCCTTACCAAACCCCACTTACCATCCTGCCCCTCCTACCCCAAACCTTCCCATGTCCCTAATTCCCTTCCCCTCAACTACCTCACCAGAAAAAATATTCCTTCTTGTCAAATAACAATTTTGTTAATATTCCCTAGCCCAAACCCCATCCATAGCCAAGATGAAGGTCGCTCACCTCGCTGTTATCCTTGCAATTGTGTGGATGCTCTTCACCATACAGCGTGCACTTGGCTGGATCGTCCCGCAGCCCATTCAAAATGTGTGGGTCGCCCTGGCAAAGTCTCTCCAACAACAAGACCTGTGCCTGTCCATGGGCTCTGTCAACAACCCACTCTCAACCTGCCTGGTAGGGATCCCTTTCACATCCGGTGATGGCCTCTCTTTGGAGAAGTTGCCCAGAACAGCGGGCACCTGGGAACAGTGGCTTCACCCATCTGAACGAGGGAAAAAGTGGGCGAAAGTACTCCCACCCTCCCAGGGAGAGCCACAAGAACTGGATTTGCTGGGATCCGCAAATGCCAGTTACTGTGTTAACTTCTCTTTTTGGAATCCTTCTCCTGACCCCAGGACATCTACCCAACCAAAAATATCTATAATTCGACTAATTGGTGCAATCACATTTCAGAAACAGAGTCCAAAACTTCTGCCTCCTTCTGTCCCAGAACACTTCCCAAAGGTGTCTTCCTTATTTGTGGAGACCCAGCGTGGGCAGGAATTCCCTCACGTCTCAGAGGTGGTCCATGCACCCTTGGCCGGCTTACTACCCTCACCCCAAACACAACACTTCTCCAAAATTGGAAGGACAAGAGAGAATTTGCATGCCAAAAGAGATCACTCACACAATTTGATGAAAATTGTGGTTCCACAGTAGTGTACTGGTAAAAAGGCAAAAGATTTGCCGCTTCACTATTCCTTCCATGGGTGACAGCTGCAAAGGCTCTAGGTGAACTTAATCATATGGGGTGCTGGCTTAGTAAGCAGGCCAACACAACATCAAAGGTGCTTAGTGACCTCCTCCGAGACGAAGAAACCACCAGGCATGCCACCCTACAAAATCGAGCTGCAATTGATTTCCTCCTCTTAGCCCATGGACACGGCTGTCAAGAATTTGAAGGACTTTGCTGCTTCAATCTATCATTGCATGCAGAATCCATCTCTAAAAGCATCCAAGTGCTCAAGGAACAAGTCAAAGACATCCAAAATGAAGAAACAATCACCGATGGCTTTAATGACCTCCTTGGACAATGGGGAATTAAAGGGTGGGGACTATCCCTGGTTAAAAGTGTTTTATAGATTTTCGTTATCATCCTTGTTGTGTTATTCATGCTTTCCTGTTTTATGCACTGTATCAAAAGGGCAGCTGGGGAAGCCTTCTTAATAAATAAAGAAAGGGGAGTTGTGGAGGCCGATGGCCCACCAGGGACTGAAATTGCCCCACTCCCCTGGAGGGAAGGCCCTTAAGCACTCCCTCTTCATAGTGGTTATGGAAGAATTATCTCCAATATGCCCCTCTGTCATATGTTAATCTGTTGTACTCTATTGGACTCCCCACTTTGTACCGCCCCTGGACCATCAGTTTCATACCCTATATGAATCCCGTTCCCTTAGCCTCCCTGACCTCGTTCGTCCCTGGACCTCTCTGAGGAAGAAGACCAGTAAACTTCGCCTTGGAACTTCCAAATGTGGCTCCCATCTCTTTCTTCCACGTCAGCCGAAGTGGAGCCTCACAAAAGAGTTGGTCACCCCCGCCTGGGAGCGAGGACGTGCCTGTGGTTCACGGACGTCCTTCTAAGGACGCCTTCCTGGAGGAAATTGCGGCACCTCCCTGACAGCTCCACACCGCAACACATACCCTCATCTGTACGAATGGGCTGCCCTGATTGGAAATGTTTTGCTTCATCAATGGGCCATTGCTTAGCAAAACCTTTGTTTTGCCTGCTGACATTGCTGGTCAGGCTGTGTCCCTGGAAATGCTCTTGATGGTTTCCTGTAACAATGGGGCACAAAGAGACACATACCCGTTTCTGCATCCAATGAAGCTCACTTTTTTAGAGAAATCACCCCCTTTTTATACCTTTAATCTCAACCAGACAAAACAAAAACTTAACAGGAGATGGGCACCCATTGGCTGGCTCATCTGCAGTCTATCTACGCGTCTTTTCCCCCAGAATTCTTCCCATTCATATGCTGTCCTTGTGTTCCTCCTCATAACTGCCTCTCACCCCCAGCCAACTTCCAACTCTCCAGCGTGCCCCTGAGCCTTCCCCACAGGGCCTTCTGGTGAGCATAGTCCTTAAGAACTTTAACAAGTATAATCCCGTATGGCACAGCTTCCCTCTTTTGCTGGGCATGCCTCTGGAGGAGGTCCAGGCCCAGATGATGCCACTGAAGGAGATGTGCCCTCAGCCCCAGGGATGCTCAGCATGGGCTCCCCAAGCCCCTTCGGGCCCCCGTCGCTGCTCACAGCAGCCCCTGCCTGGCTCCTGCCTGCCTGCACCGTGGGCATCCATGGCCGCTCCTGGACATGGAACTCAGCCAGTGCTGGTGCCGTGTGGGCTTTGCTGGTGGTACCACCTGGACACTGGGCTGATATTTCCATCTCTTTATTGGCACAGAAGAATGGACCATTGCCTACCCTGTGGGGTGGTGGGGAGAGATCAACTTCAAGGTTGTTTAGAGGGCAGGGCCAGTGGGCTTAGGGGCAGAGGAAGGGTGGTGCTGGTCTCTGCTGGGGTTGGAAGGTGCTGGGCTGGTGCTGGGGTCTCTAGAAGAGCATGGGAATGGGTTGGGACAGCACAGAGGGAGATGAAAAAAGGGAGTGAAGGCAGTTTGGGGATATCCATGGGGAGAAGAGATGACAGTGGGATCTAGAGGATAATAGGAGGGGGCCTCGTAGATGGCTGATTTGGGGTCCTCTTCTCAGAGCTCTTGCGAGGGCTACGGCGGGAGAAGCGGCTCAAGTTGTCAGAGTGAGGTGTAGCCAACGTCTTTCTTCTGCTGTTCAGAGGTGCGACTGTGGAGAGAGGAGTGTCTGAGGCCCTAGCTGCCGGTGGCACACAGGGACCCTCCTGCACAGCAGGGCCCAGAGCTGACAAGGCTCCCCTGCACGCCTGGAGCTGCTGGCACACCTTGGCCCAGCTGGACAGCTGCCCCTCAAGGCCCCAGCGAGCAGGAACCAGGACTGACTGTGGCTGTGGCCCTGGCTGTGGCCCTGGGCAGAGGCTGCACTGGGTCCTGATAGGGTCTGACTCTGTTCCCTTGGGCTGGGGAGCTGTCACGGGGTAGGGAGAGTTGGGGCTGGCAGTGGCTGCTCAGGGATGGGTTTGGGCTCAGGTCCCTGGAAGGAGTGACTGCCCAATCAGCTGCGCTGTCCCCAGGCTCTGTTCTCTGCCTTCTGGGCTTTGTTGGGTGGAACAGCCTGTGCCAAAGGGTGCCAAGGTCCCTGCAGGCCCCAGCTCTGGGAGAAACAGAGAACGTCCTGGCTGTATCCAGCGAGCTGCCAGCTCAGCAGTGGAGCACAGCATAGGATCACGCTCCCCATTGCTCCCACAGATGCAGCCAGCACCCCAACACGTGTTCCCAGAAGGGCATTGGAAGCGGTTTCTGTCAGGGAACATGCTGTTTACTTGAGTTCATAGCCACTGTGGCTGGTGGGGAGCTTGTCTTCTTGTTGTGATGCAATCTGGTATTGCTAGAAGAGAAATCAGTGAGTGTTTTCTTGCTCTCCCCCTCAAACAGCTTCATTTGATGGTTGCTTATAGACAGGAAACATTCCCAATGAGTCTGCTGTGGAGTTGTGGATGGTCAGTGGTTGTCCACATAACTCAGCTGAGGGTTCTGCTGCTCCCCAGTGCTTTAATTACCCTCTTAATTGCTGGGCCTTGTCCTGGGGAACCCAATGGAGCTGCAACCAGTGCTGGCTCCCACTGAGGTTGCATGCCCAGGAGCAACCCCAGGAGCAGCACACAGAGGCAAAGCAAGGTGGGGAGGAGAAAAAGCAGGGACCACATTGCCTCTAAAAGGTAGATGCGCTCTGGGGCCCGCTCCTGGCCAGGGACCCTGCCCAGAGCCATCCCCTGCTCGCTGGGGCCTTGAGGGGCAGCTGTCCAGCTGGGCCAAGGTGTGCCAGCAGCTCCAGCCGTGGAGGGGAGCCTTGTCAGCTCTGGCCCCTGCTGTGCAGGAGGGTCCCTGTGTGCCACCGGCAGCTGGGGCCTCAGCCACTCCTCTCTCCACAGGTGCTCCTGTGCAGATTCAGAAGAGCAGCCCAAGAGCTCAAGCAGTGAGAATTTGACTCATTCCAGTTCTTCACATCCGTCCTCATCTGCCCTGGCATGGCTACACCCCCATCTTGAGCACATAACATCACCCACACCTCCGAAACAAGAACCTCTGCCCCCGAGCCCCCTGGCCCTTCTCCCCACCCCGGATTGAAGTTGGACAGCCCCTGTCCTCCAGGGCAGACCCATGTGTTATGTTCCAATACAGAGATTGAGTTGTCAAAACTACCTCCGGGTAGTACCACCACCAAAGCCCACACGACAGCATCAGCACTGGTTGAGCTCCATGTCCAGGAGCGGCCATGGATGCCCACGGTGCAGGCAGGCAGGAACCAGGCAGGGGCTGCTGTGAGCAGCGGCGGGGGCCCGAAGGGTCTGGGGGCGCCCATGCTGAGCATCCCTGGGACTGAGGGCACATCTCCTTCAGTGGCATCACCTGGGCCTGGACCTCCTGCAGGGGCATGCCCAGGAAAAGACAGAAGCAATCACTAAGTGCTTGCCTTGAGGAAAATGGAATGAGGCTGGGCTGTGCACCACAAGGAAGTCCTTCATAGACTGAGAGATGAGCTCAGAGACTGACAAGAGACTCGGCCTGTGGCACCCTGGGGGGACACAGGGAATATGACTCAGCTGTCTTGCTGCTACCTGAGTGTCATGTTTGGGTTCCTCCAAAGGCAGGAGATTTGGGTCACCCTTAAGTTGTGCAGGGATGTTGGGGGTTGGTTTGTTTTGGTTTTTTTTCCCTTTTCTCTCTGTGGAATTTTCCCCATTGTCATGTTAAGAGACTTGTTGGCTACACCCTAGCACGGATGGGTAGTGACAGGGCCATGGGAGAGACTCCCTGTCCTTTTGTTTTATTGTTGGTTTGTTTGAAAGTTTCTCTCTCAGGGTGGAGGGGGTGGGCAAAAGGGCAAACGCAGCCCGACCAGGGGGGCAGATAAAGGAGGTGGGGGCAACTGGGCGCTCTCTCCCTCTCTCGCTGCTGGAGTCAGAGGAAGACGGACCGTGCTGCTATCCAGCACCCCCGCCATCCCAACAACGGGAGCCACGTTCTCTGCTGTCTGACACCACACTGCTGCCTTCCCGCTTCAGCCTGCTACCTCCGGGCACCCAGCTGAGCACCACGACCGACACCGTGAGCGGGGGAGCCCCTCCTCCATCGCTCTCATACCTGGGCCGCCGCTGCTATCACTCTAGTCCTGCACAGCTGCACCTGCGCCCACCACCGGTAACTGAGCACAGGTGTCTGCGGCTGAAAAGGACTGGAACTGAGTTCTACTGCTCTGTTTTGTTGTCAATTTTCATAGCTGTTGTTGGTTTTGTTTGTCTTGTTAGATATATTAGCAAAGAACTAAAGTTATTACTATCCCCATATTTTTGCCTGAGAGCCTCTGATTCCAAAATTATAATAACCTGGAGGGAGAGGAGTTTGCACTCTCCACGTCAGGTATTTGCCCAGAAAGGCAGGAGCCCCCTTCTTAGCTTTCAAACCAGGAGAAAGAAATTTGGGATAACTCCAAAGGTGTGCAGGGGCCAAGGGAAAACTATTACAGTAATTTCACGAATAGAAGCCGCAGCAATTTGACAAAAATTTTGGTGGAAACCTGGAAGTGCGGCTAATAGTTGGGGGCGGCTAATATGTGAATAATTTTCTGACATTTACAACCCAGACGTGCCAGCCAGAGTGCCGAGCCAAGCACCTGCCAGTAAAAGCCGGCATTTCGCAATTGTTACAGTGTTACCGTGTTGCCCTGGCTCCCTGCAGGCAGCACGGGGGCGGGGAGAGAGGCGGGAGGGCTCTCTTCCCTCCTCTGCCGCAACCCAGGGGAGGGGGGGGGGGGGGCGCACCGCCATTGCCGCGGCCCAGGGAGCCGACGGGGGCCCTGCGCCGCCATTGCCGCGGCCCGGGGAGCCGACGGGGGCCCTGCGCCGCCATTGCCGCGACCCAGGGAGGAGGGGGGGGGGGTCGCGCCGTCATTGCCACGGCCCGGGGAGGACGGGGGACGGGGTGCACTTCCGTTGCCGCGGCTCCGGGAGCCGACGGGAACCCTGCACAACCATTGCCGCGGCCCGGGGAGGGGGAGGGAAGTGTGCACCGCCATTGCCGCGTCTCGGGGAGCCGAAGGGAGCCCCACGCAGCCATTGCTGTGGCCCGGGGAGGAGGCGGGGTGCTTTGTCCGCGCCCGCTGCCGGCGCCATGGGCACGGGAAAGCTCCGTCCCTGCCCGCCGCCACTGCCGTAGGAGCGGGGGAAGCTCCGTCCCTGCCTGCCACCGCGGGGCAGCGCCGACCCGGGGTGACCGAGCCCAGTGGCAGCAGTGGGTGGCCCCGAGCGGCAGCGCCGGGCTGGGCCACCTGGCCCCGTCAGCAGCCCCTAGCGGGCCGAGCCTGCACAGCCTTAGCTCAGCCAGTAAACCCCGCCCTCCCGCGGTTCTGTTACTAATTGCACGCAGGTCCTCGCTGCGAACGACAGAACGGCTTATATTCAGGTGCGGCTTATTTATGGACAAAAACCAAAATATTTGCCAACACCCAGAGATGCGGCTTATACTCAGTGCGGTTTGTATTCGTGAATTTACTGTAAGTTAAGCATGTGTCTGGGCTCCCTTGTGAGGCAAACAGGGGGGCTTTGGAGTGGCTGAGGACACCCATAAGATGTGCAGTGGGTTTGCGTCTCCCCTGAAGCATGCACCTATCCTGATGGCCAGTGTTGCATTGTTTTTATAAATTATAGCATCAAGTCCTTCACTTTATAAAGATGGGCCAAAGGCCAGCACAGTGCACAGCACAGACTCAGTGTCGGCATGGGGCTGGTGCTGCCTGCAATCATGGAGATCACCAATGTGAGTTGAATGTTGGACTTCACATTGCTCTTGCAGGTAGAAGCATGAAATCTATCACTTGGCCAATGTCATATAACTCAGCTCATGTGAAAAAACCAGATTGGATGCAGCTGCCTGGAGGGACCTACTCTCCTCACTGGAAGGGCAGCTCTTGAGATCCATGCCCACAAAATCCTGACCCAGCTTTGAGGTCACAGCAGGCTCTGGGGTGACAGCACGCTGAGGTCACAGCAGGCTCTGAGGTCACAGAGGTGCCAGAGCTCCATGGTTGCACAGCTGCACAACCACTGACCAGTCAGTCCCTGACCCCAACCGTTGCGGCTGCAGCGGTGGCAGTGGCAGTGGTGCTGACATTGGGACAGCTGTGTCAGGACAGCGGTAGCAGCAAGAGCTGCAGGACTGGCAGAGGGCAAGGCACCATGGCCCTTGCTCTGCGCCTCTTCCTCCTGCTCCTCCTGGCAGTGGCCCTGCCTGCCAGGGCTGCCCAGGCAGCTCCATGGCGAGCACAGGGAGCAGGTGAGTCTGCAGCCTGGCTCCCCTTTCCGGGGACAGCGCTCCCCTCTCCACAGGAAGCGCTGGGGATGGTTTCCCATAGGGCTTTAGAGATATTTTGCTCTGTTTGAGGGAGAGAACCCACAGGAGCCCTGGGCTGCTTGAGCCACCCATCCAGGGATATTGCACAGGGCATGGAAAGAATGTTCAGAGTGACCAGAGCCAGCCCAGAGCTCCCCAGGCCCCTGTTGTGCTTTGGCCATGCCAACTCACATCTGGGTCCCACAGTCTTATATGACCCATACACATGAAGTGGAACTATTTTCCTCTAAGGTCTTCCAAGAGCCCAGACCCAAGACATAGAAGAGAAGAAATCCATGGAGGAAGCCAAACTTCTAGGCCAGATTATAAGTGATATGGAGAGAGGTCGTGGTGGGTGCATTTCCCTGCCTTGCATTTCCCTAAGTCAGAAGGAGATCCCAGCACACCAGGGAAATGGTTCTGATCTGTGCTCCCTTCTAGGTGAGGTTCCTTGGAAGGTTTCTCAAGGAAGTTGGTTGGAAGATGGTTTGGACCTCTTGGGAGCTTCTGCAGGTAAATTCTCAACTTCCCTTCATAGCGTAATCATTGACAACCTGGCAGGAACTGGGTCACAGAAGCTTCTGTGGCTGTTGAGTTACAGGTGTGTCTGCAGGGGGCACTTTCCCAACTCCGGGGCTGGATGCTGTGTACCAACCCAGCTCCTATCACAGTGGTGAGTAGTGTGTCCCTGCTGACCCCACAAGCTCAGTCCAGCTTTTGTGGGATCCATCGACATGAAGCGGATCTACTTTGCTCTAAGGTCCTCCAACAGGCAACGCCCAGTACAGGCGAGACAAGAAATCCCTGGAGGCAGCCAAACATTTGGACCAGATGCTGAGTGATCTGGAGAGACGCCGTGGTGAGTGCATTTCCCTCAGCCTTCACCTCACACTCACCAGCCGGGGACTTGCTTTTCACATCTGGACACACCGTGGCTGGCACAGCAGGAGGGGATCCATGGCACCCTCGCTATCCCACTGCTGCTGTCACACCCTGCAGTGCTGTTTCCCAACCAGGTCTGGCTGCAGCTTCTCCTCAGCCTCTGCAGGAAGACATCTGGCAACATCGGACAGGGAACCCAAACTGCCCCGTGGGACATGCACACCCTGAGATCACCTGAAATTTCCCGGTCTTGGGGTGGATCAGAAAGGGAAACTATTTGGAGAAGAGAGGGCCCTGGCAAATCTCAAAAATTTATATGATTTCCTTATCCTTATCCATGACTTGGGCAAGCAATGCTTCCTGAATATGGTAGCTTCCACAATGGGGAACGATTCCATCTGATCCACTTCTTCCTGTCTCCAGTGATTGAAGGAAAGACTGTGCTGAACGCTCAGTTTCCCAAAGAAAGCAGTGGTTATGTTCCAGCCTCTGCTGCAGGATGGGAGGTGATGCCAGGCACAGTCACAGGAGGTAATGGCTGTGCCTCTGGGCCTGAGTCCTGCTGACCCTTGAGCAGCCATCTCTGCTACTTGGCAGTGTGGGCACAGCCCTGACAAGACAGGCAGAGTCCAGAGGAATTATCCCAAGCAGGCTCAGGTTACTGGGGTATTGAACAGTCCTGCTAGGCTCCCTCTGTGGTAGACACTGCCAAAACCTGAGAGGGGCTGCCAGGGGTGCCCATGGTGGGGAAAGAGCAGAGGGGGAGAGCAGGGCTCCAGTGTGTCCTGACAGGGCCTGACTCTTGGCCCTTGGGCTGGGTGAGCTGTCCCAGTAGAAGGAGGGAGGGAGGTGGGAGGAATTGTTGTGGCACTGCCTGCTGCAGTTTTCCCCAGGGATTTAGGGAGAGTTTCTGCTCTGGGACTGAAGGAAGCCCTAGTGGCCCTGGTATCTACCACTCCAGGGATTTTGGACAAGGCATAGAAAGAGTGTGGAGGGTGACCCTGAGCCAGTCCAGAGCTGCCCAGGCTCCTCTGGAGCTTTGGCCATGTCCATTCACATCTGGTTTATACAGCCTTACGTGACCCCCTTGCAGTGCCCACTTTTCTAAGGCAGAAGGAGATCCCAGCACACCAGGGAAATGGTTCTGATCTGTGCTCCCTTCTAGGTGAGGTTCCTAGGAAGGCTTCTCGAGGAGCTTGGTTGGAAGATGGTTTGGACCTCTTGGGAGCTTCTGCAGGTAAGTTCTCAATTTCCCCTCATAGCATAATCATTGACAACCTGGCAGGAACTGGGTCACAGAAGCTTCTGTGGCTGTTGAGTTACAGGTGTGTCTGCAGAGGGCACTTTTCCAGCTCCGGGGCTGGATGGTGTTTACAAACCCAGCTCCTATCACAATGGTGAGTAGTGTGTCCCTGCTGAGCCCACAAGCTGAGCACTGCTTTTGTGGGACCCAGCCACATGAAGTGGATCTACTTTGCTCTAAGGTCCTCCAACAGACAACACCCAAGACTCTGAAGATAAGAAATCCCTGGAGGAAGCCAAACTTCTGGGCCAGATGCTGAGTGATCTGGAGAGACGCCCTGGTGAGTGCATTTCCCTCATCCCTCTCCTGAGACTCAGCAGCCAGGGGCTTCCTCTGCACGTCTGGAGACGCCGTGCCCGACACAGCAGGAAGGGATCCATGGCAGCCTGACTGTCCCACTGCTGCTGTCACACCCTGGAGTGCTGTTTCCCAGCCAGGTCTGGCTGCAGCTTCTCCTCAGCCTCTGCAGGAAGGCATTTGGCATCAGCTGACAGGGAGCCCAAACTGCCCCATGGGCCATGCACAACCTTAGATTCCCTGAAATTTCCTGGTCTCCCGGCACATCCTGAGGGTCAGCTGTTTGGTGGAGGGAGGCCCTTGCCAGTCCCAATAACTTGGCCTTTCTCCTGATTCTTATCCATGTCTTTGACAAGCATTGCCTCCTGAAGATGGCACTTTCCCAATGGGGAATAAGTCCATCTGATCCAGCTGTCCCTTTTCCTTTCTCCAGAGATAGAAGGAGAGACTGTGCTGAAGAATGAGTTTCCCAGAGGAAGCAGGGGCTCATTGGCAGCATCTGCTGCAGGAAGGGAGGCCATGCCAGGTACAGTCACAGGAGGTAATGGCTGTGTCTCTGGGCCTGAGCCCTGCTGACCCTTGAGCTGCCGTCTCTGCTGCTTGGCAGTGCGGGCACAGCCCAGACAAGACGGGCAGAGTCCAGAGGAATTATCCCGAGCAGGCTCAGGCCACTGGGGTACTGAACAGTCCTGCTGGGCTCCCTCTGTGGTAGACACTGCCAAAACCTGAGAGGGGCTGCCAGGGGTGCCCATGGTGGGGAAAGAGCAGAGGGGGAGAGCAGGGCTCCAGTGTGTCCTGACAGGGCCTGACTCTTGGCCCTTGGGCTGGGTGAGCTGTCCCAGTAGAAGGAGGGAGGGAGGTGGGAGGAATTGTTGTGGCACTGCCTGCTGCAGTTTTCCCCAGGGATTTAGGGAGAGTTTCTGCTCTGGGACTGAAGGAAGCCCTAGTGGCCCTGATATCTACCACTCCAGGGATTTTGGACAAGGCATAGAAAGAGTGTGGAGGGTGACCCTGAGCCAGTCCAGAGCTGCCCAGGCTCCTCTGGAGCTTTGGCCATGTCCATTCACATCTGGTTTATACAGCCTTACGTGACCCCCTTGCAGTGCCCACTTTTCTAAGGCAGAAGGAGATCCCAGCACACCAGGGAAATGGTTCTGATCTGTGCTCCCTTCTAGGTGAGGTTCCTAGGAAGGCTTCTCGAGGAGCTTGGTTGGAAGATGGTTTGGACCTCTTGGGAGCTTCTGCAGGTAAGTTCTCAATTTCCCCTCATAGTGTAATCATTGACAACCTGGCAGGAACTGGGTCACAGAAGCTTCTGTGGCTGTTGAGTTACAGGTGTATCTGCAGAGGGCACTTTTCCAGCTCCGGGGCTGGATGGTGTTTACAAACCCAGCTCCTATCACAATGGTGAGTAGTGTGTCCCTGCTGAGCCCACAAGCTGAGCAATGCTTTTGTGGGACCCAGCCACATGAAGTGGATCTACTTTGCTCTAAGGTCCTCCAACAGACAACACCCAAGACTCTGAAGATAAGAAATCCCTGGAGGAAGCCAAACTTCTGGGCCAGATGCTGAGTGATCTGGAGAGACGCCCTGGTGAGTGCATTTCCCTCATCCCTCTCCTGAGACTCAGCAACCAGGGGCTTCCTCTGCACGTCTGGAGACGCCGTGCCCGACACAGCAGGAAGGGATCCATGGCAGCCTGACTGTCCCACTGCTGCTGTCACACCCTGGAGTGCTGTTTCCCAGCCAGGCCTGGCTGCAGCTTCTCCTCAGCCTCTGCAGGAAGGCATTTGGCATCAGCTGACAGGGAGCCCAAACTGCCCCATGGGCCATGCACAACCTTAGATTCCCTGAAATTTCCTGGTCTCCCGGCACATCCTGAGGGTCAGCTGTTTGGTGGAGGGAGGCCCTTGCCAGTCCCAATAACTTGGCCTTTCTCCTGATTCTTATCCATGTCTTTGACAAGCATTGCCTCCTGAAGATGGCACTTTCCCAATGGGGAATAAGTCCATCTGATCCAGCTGTCCCTTTTCCTTTCTCCAGAGATGGAAGGAGAGACTGTGCTGAAGAATGAGTTTCCCAGAGGAAGCAGGGGCTCATTGGCAGCATCTGCTGCAGGAAGGGAGGCCATGCCAGGTACAGTCACAGGAGGTAATGGCTGTGTCTCTGGGCCTGAGCCCTGCTGACCCTTGAGCTGCCGTCTCTGCTGCTTGGCAGTGCGGGCACAGCCCAGACAAGACGGGCAGAGTCCAGAGGAATTATCCCGAGCAGGCTCAGGCCACTGGGGTACTGAACAGTCCTGCTGGGCTCCCTCTGTGGTAGACACTGCCAAAACCTGAGAGGGGCTGCCAGGGGTGCCCATGGTGGGGAAAGAGCAGAGGGGGAGAGCAGGGCTCCAGTGTGTCCTGACAGGGCCTGACTCTTGGCCCTTGGGCTGGGTGAGCTGTCCCAGTAGAAGGAGGGAGGGAGGTGGGAGGAATTGTTGTGGCACTGCCTGCTGCAGTTTTCCCCAGGGATTTAGGGAGAGTTTCTGCTCTGGGACTGAAGGAAGCCCTAGTGGCCCTGATTTCTACCACTCCAGGGATTTTGGACAAGGCATAGAAAGAGTGTGGAGGGTGACCCTGAGCCAGTCCAGAGCTGCCCAGGCTCCTCTGGAGCTTTGGCCATGTCCATTCACATCTGGTTTATACAGCCTTACGTGACCCCCTTGCAGTGCCCACTTTTCTAAGGCAGAAGGAGATCCCAGCACACCAGGGAAATGGTTCTGATCTGTGCTCCCTTCTAGGTGAGGTTCCTAGGAAGGCTTCTCGAGGAGCTTGGTTGGAAGATGGTTTGGACCTCTTGGGAGCTTCTGCAGGTAAGTTCTCGATTTCCCCTCATAGTGTAATCATTGACAACCTGGCAGGAACTGGGTCACAGAAGCTTCTGTGGCTGTTGAGTTACAGGTGTATCTGCAGAGGGCACTTTTCCAGCTCCGGGGCTGGATGGTGTTTACAAACCCAGCTCCTATCACAATGGTGAGTTGTGTGTCCCTGCTGAGCCCACAAGCTGAGCACTGCTTTTGTGGGACCCAGCCACATGAAGTGGATCTACTTTGCTCTAAGGTCCTCCAACAGACAACACCCAAGACTCTGAAGATAAGAAATCCCTGGAGGAAGCCAAACTTCTGGGCCAGATGCTGAGTGATCTGGAGAGACGCCCTGGTGAGTGCATTTCCCTCATCCCTCTCCTGAGACTCAGCAACCAGGGGCTTCCTCTGCACGTCTGGAGACGCCGTGCCCGACACAGCAGGAAGGGATCCATGGCAGCCTGACTGTCCCACTGCTGCTGTCACACCCTGGAGTGCTGTTTCCCAGCCAGGCCTGGCTGCAGCTTCTCCTCAGCCTCTGCAGGAAGGCATTTGGCATCAGCTGACAGGGAGCCCAAACTGCCCCATGGGCCATGCACAACCTTAGATTCCCTGAAATTTCCTGGTCTCCCGGCACATCCTGAGGGTCAGCTGTTTGGTGGAGGGAGGCCCTTGCCAGTCCCAATAACTTGGCCTTTCTCCTGATTCTTATCCATGTCTTTGACAAGCATTGCCTCCTGAAGATGGCACTTTCCCAATGGGGAATAAGTCCATCTGATCCAGCTGTCCCTTTTCCTTTCTCCAGAGATGGAAGGAGAGACTGTGCTGAAGAATGAGTTTCCCAGAGGAAGCAGGGGCTCATTGGCAGCATCTGCTGCAGGAAGGGAGGCCATGCCAGGTACAGTCACAGGAGGTAATGGCTGTGTCTCTGGGCCTGAGCCCTGCTGACCCTTGAGCTGCCGTCTCTGCTGCTTGGCAGTGCGGGCACAGCCCAGACAAGACGGGCAGAGTCCAGAGGAATTATCCCGAGCAGGCTCAGGCCACTGGGGTACTGAACAGTCCTGCTGGGCTCCCTCTGTGGTAGACACTGCCAAAACCTGAGAGGGGCTGCCAGGGGTGCCCATGGTGGGGAAAGAGCAGAGGGGGAGAGCAGGGCTGCAGTGTGTCCTGACAGGTCCTGACTGTTGGCCCTTGGGCTGGGTGAGCTGTCCCAGTAGAAGGAGGGAGGGAGGTTGGGAGGAATTGTTGTGGCACTGCCTGCTGCAGTTTTCCCCAGGGATTTAGGGAGAGTTTCCTCTCTGGGACTGACAGAAGCCCTAGTGGCCCTGATTTCTACCACTCCAGGGATTTTGGACAAGGCATAGAAAGAGTGTGGAGGGTGACCCTGAGCCAGTCCAGAGCTGCCCAGGCTCCTCTGGAGCTTTGGCCATGTCCATTCACATCTGGTTTATACAGCCTTACGGGACCCCCTTGCAGTGCCCACTTTTCTAAGGCAGAAGGAGATCCCAGCACACCAGGGAAATGGTTCTGATCTGTGCTCCCTTCTAGGTGAGGTTCCTAGGAAGGCTTCTCGAGGAGCTTGGTTGGAAGATGGTTTGGACCTCTTGGGAGCTTCTGCAGGTAAGTTCTCAATTTCCCCTCATAGCGTAATCATTGACAACCTGGCAGGAACTGGGTCACAGAAGGTTCTGTGGCTGTTGAGTTACAGGTGTATCTGCAGGGGGCACTTTCCCTGCTCCGGGGCTGGATGGTGTTTACAAACCCAGCTCCTATCACAGTGGTGAGTAGTGTGTCCCTGCTGAGCCCACAAGCTGAGCACTGCTTTTGTGGGACCCAGCCACATGAAGTGGATCTACTTTGCTCTAAGGTCCTCCAACAGACAACACCCAAGACTCTGAAGATAAGAAATCCCTGGAGGAAGCCAAACTTCTGGGCCAGATGCTGAGTGATCTGGAGAGACGCCCTGGTGAGTGCATTTCCCTCATCCCTCTCCTGAGACTCAGCAGCCAGGGGCTTCCTCTGCACGTCTGGAGACGCCGTGCCCGACACAGCAGGAAGGGATCCATGGCAGCCTGACTGTCCCACTGCTGCTGTCACACCCTGGAGTGCTGTTTCCCAGCCAGGTCTGGCTGCAGCTTCTCCTCAGCCTCTGCAGGAAGGCATTTGGCATCAGCTGACAGGGAGCCCAAACTGCCCCATGGGCCATGCACAACCTTAGATTCCCTGAAATTTCCTGGTCTCCCGGCACATCCTGAGGGTCAGCTGTTTGGTGGAGGGAGGCCCTTGCCAGTCCCAATAACTTGGCCTTTCTCCTGATTCTTATCCATGTCTTTGACAAGCATTGCCTCCTGAAGATGGCACTTTCCCAATGGGGAATAAGTCCATCTGATCCAGCTGTCCCTTTTCCTTTCTCCAGAGATGGAAGGAGAGACTGTGCTGAAGAATGAATTTCCCAGAGGAAGCAGGGGCTCATTGGCAGCATCTGCTGCAGGAAGGGAGGCCATACCAAGTACAGTCACAGGAGGTAATGGCTATGTCTCTGGGCCTGAGCCCTGCTGACCCTTGAGCTGCCGTCTCTGCTGCTTGGCAGTGCGGGCACAGCCCTGACAAGACGGGCAGAGTCCAGAGGAATTATCCCAAGCAGGCTCAGGCCACTCGGGTACTGCGCAGTCTTGCTGGGCTCCCTTCGTGGGAGACACTGCACGAAACCTGGGAGGGGCTGTAAGGGTGCCCATGGTGGGGAAAGAGCAGAGGGGGAGAACAGAGCTCCAGTGTGTCCTCATAGGGCCTGACTCTGTGCCCTTGGGCTGGGGGAGCTGTTCCAGAGGAAAGAGGGATGGAGAGAGAGAGGAAGGTAGGCAGAAAGAGAGGGAGGGCAGGAGGAATTTTGGAAGACATGGCTGTGGCCCTGCTTGCTGCAGTTTTCCCCGATGCTTTAGCAAGACCATCTGCTGTGGGATTGAGAGACTCCAATGGGCCCTAGGCTGCTTCAGCCTCCATGCAAGGCTGTTGCAAAGGACCTGCAAAGAGTTGGCAGACTGAACAGGAGCCAGTCCAGAGCTGCCCAGGCTCCTCTGGAGCTTTGGCCATGTCCATTCACATCTGGTTTATACAGCCTTATGTGACCCCCTTGCAGTGTCCACTTTTCTAAGGCAGAAGGAGATCCCAGCACACCAGGGAAATGGTTCTGATCTGTGCTCCCTTCTAGGCGAGGTTCCTTGGAAGGCTTCTCGAGGAGCTTGGTTGGAAGATGGTTTGGACCTCTTGGGAGCTTCTGCAGGTAAGTTCTCAATTTCCTCTCATAGCGTAATCATTGACAACCTGGCAGGAACTGGGTCACAGAAACTTCTGTGGCTGTTGAGTTACAGGTGTGTCTGCAGGAGGCACTTTCCCAGCTCCGGGAGTGGATGCTGTGTACAAACCCAGCTCCTATCACAGTGGTGAGTAGTGTGTCCCTGCTGACCCCACAAGCTCAGTCCAGCTTTTGTGGGACCCAGCCACATGAAGTGGATCTACTTTGCTCTAAGGTCCTCCAACAGACAACACCCAAGACACTGAAGATAAGAAATCCCTGGAGGAAGCCAAACTTCTGGGCCAGATGCTGAGTGATCTGGAGAGACGCCCTGGTGAGTGCATTTCCCTCATCCCTCTCCTGAGACTCAGCAGCTGGGGGCTTCCTCTGCACGTCTGAAGACGCCGTGCCCGACACAGCAGGAAGGGATCCATGGCAGCCTGACTGTCCCACTGCTGCTGTCACACCCTGGAGTGCTGTTTCCCAGCCAGGCCTGGCTGCAGCTTCTCCTCAGCCTCTGCGGGAAGGCATTTGGCATCAGCTGACAGGGAGCCCAAACTGCCCCATGGGCCATGCACAACCTTAGATTCCCTGAAATTTCCTGGACTCCCGGCACATCCTGAGGGTCAGCTGTTTGGCGGAGGGAGACCCTTGCCAGTCCCAATAACTTGGCCTTTCTCCTGATTCTTATCAATGTCTTTGACAAGCATTGCCTTCTGAAGATGGCACTTTCCCAATGGGGAATAAGTCCATCTGATCCAGCTGTCCCTTTTCCTTTCTCCAGAGATGGAAGGAGAGACTGTGCTGAAGAATGAGTTTCCCAGAGGAAGCAGGGGCTCATTGGCAGCATCTGCTGCAGGAAGGGAGGCCATGCCAGGTACAGTCACAGGAGGTAATGGCTATGGCTCTGGGCCTGAGTCCTGCTGACCCTTGAGCTGCCGTCTCTGCTGCTTGGCAGTGCGGGCACAGCCCAGACAAGACGGGCAGAGTCCAGAGGAATTATCCCAAGCAGGCTCAGGCCACTCGGGTACTGCGCAGTCTTGCTGGGCTCCCTTCGTGGGAGACACTGCACGAAACCTGGGAGGGGCTGCAAGGGTGCCCATGGTGGGGAAAGAGCAGAGGGGGAGAGCAGAGCTCCAGTGTGTCCTCATAGGACCTGACTCTGTGCCCTTGGGCTGGGGGAGCTGTTCCAGAGGAAAGAGGGATGGAGAGAGAGAGGAAGGTAGGCAGAAAGAGAGGAAGGGCAGGAGGAATTTTGGAAGACATGGCTGTGGCCCTGCTTGCTGCAGTTTTCCCCGATGCTTTAGCAAGACCATCTGCTGTGGGATTGAGAGACTCCAATGGGCCCTAGGCTGCTTCAGCCTCCATGCAAGGCTGTTGCAAAGGACCTGCAAAGAGTGGGCAGACTGAACAGGAGCCAGTCCAGAGCTCCCCAGGCTCCTCTGGAGCTTTGGCCATGTCCATTCACATCTGGTTTATACAGCCTTATGTGACCCCCTTGCAGTGCCCACTTTTCTAAGGCAGAAGGAGATCCCAGCACACCAGGGAAATGGTTCTGATCTGTGCTCCCTTCTAGGTGAGGTTCCTAGGAAGGCTTCTCGAGGAGCTTGGTTGGAAGATGGTTTGGACCTCTTGGGAGCTTCTGCAGGTAAGTTCTCAATTTCCTCTCATAGCGTAATCATTGACAACCTGGCAGGAACTGGGTCACAGAAACTTCTGTGGCTGTTGAGTTACAGGTGTGTCTGCAGGAGGCACTTTCCCAGCTCCAGGAGTGGATGCTGTGTACAAACCCAGCTCCTATCACAGTGGTGAGTAGTGTGTCCCTGCTGACCCCACAAGCTCAGTCCAGCTTTTGTGGGACCCAGCCACATGAAGTGGATCTACTTTGCTCTAAGGTCCTCCAACAGACAACACCCAAGACACTGAAGATAAGAAATCCCTGGAAGAAGCCAAACTTCTGGGCCAGATGCTGAGTGATCTGGAGAGACGCCCTGGTGAGTGCATTTCCCTCATCCCTCTCCTGAGACTCAGCAGCTGGGGGCTTCCTCTGCACGTCTGAAGACGCCGTGCCCGACACAGCAGGAAGGGATCCATGGCAGCCTGACTGTCCCACTGCTGCTGTCACACCCTGGAGTGCTGTTTCCCAGCCAGGTCTGGCTGCAGCTTCTCCTCAGCCTCTGCGGGAAGGCATTTGGCATCAGCTGACAGGGAGCCCAAACTACCCCATGGGCCATGCACAACCTTAGATTCCCTGAAATTTCCTGGTCTCCCGGCACATCCTGAGGGTCAGCTGTTTGGTGGAGGGAGGCCCTTGCCTGCCCCAATAACTTGGCCTTTCTCCTGATTCTTGTCAATGTCTTTGACAAGCATTGCCTTCTGAAGATGGCACTTTCCCAATGGGGAATAAGTCCATCTGATCCAGCTGTCCCTTTTCCTTTCTCCAGAGATGGAAGGAGAGACTGTGCTGAAGAATGAGTTTCCCACAGGAAGCAGGGGCTCATTGGCAGCATCTGCTGCAGGAAGGGAGGCCATGCCAGGTACAGTCACAGGAGGTAATGGCTGTGCCTCTGGGCCTGAGCCCTGTTGAGCCTTGAGCTGCCATGTCTGCTGCCTCCCTGCCAGAGATGTTGCTCAGAGCCTGCACAGTGTGGAGAGATACCAGATGCAGCCCAGAGCTCCCCAGGCCTCTCTGTAGCTTTGGCCATGTCCATTCACATCTGGCTCACACAGCCTTAGCCAACCTCCTTGCAGTGCCTAGTTCCCGAATGCAGAAGGGGATCCCAGCACACCATGGAAATAGTTCTGATCTGTGCTCCTTTCTAGGTTGGGATGATGTCATGGTTTATGTAGAAAAGCTGGGGAATGACAAGTTGAAGATTCTAGAGCATGGTGGAGGCAAGTTCTCATTGCGTCCTTTCTGACTGAAAAATCTGTGTCACTGTGGCAAGAACTCTCCTGTGATGTTTCCCTTTACATAATCTCAGGGTGGAGGGATTCTGGAAACCTTGCCCTGCTCCCTTCATGAGCCCCAGGTGGTACCACAGGATTGCAGTCAGTGGGAAGAAGGGGCATTTAGCTGTAAATCTTCTTCCCATGTGCAATGCCAGTGTCTCCTTTAATGTAATCTGTGCAGCCACACAGAAGAGAAGAGAGGGAAGGGAAGGGGCCAGGGCTGTGCCTCGGGGCTCTGCCTTGCACGCCTCCTTTTCTGGCCCCAGACAGCCTGAGCAGCTCCTGGTGCCGCTGCCAAGCCCTGGCCCTGGCCCTGGCCCTTGCCAGGGCTGGGTTCAGAGCTGCTGGCAGCTCCAGGGAGTCCTTTCTCCCCTGACTGCCCCTCAATGGGTTCCTTCCATCCTAGTGTGGGGCCACTGCAGGCACGTGCTCCCCCTTCTGCCCCTGCTCCTGAGTGAAAGGCAGAGCTGGGGGAGTGCCTTGTGGCACTCACTGCACTCACTGCCACTGCAACCTGAAGGACAAATGGAACTACTCTCCATTAAGGTCCTCCTGGAGTGAAGAACCAAGACAGAGATGACCAGAAAACGCTGGAGGCATCCAAACATCTGGACCAGATGCTGAGTGATCTGGAGAGACGCCGTGGTGGGTGCATTTCCCTCAGCCCTCTCCTGAGACTCAGCAGCTGGGGGCTTGCTCTGCACATCTGGACACGCTGTGGCCAGCACAGCAGGAAGGAATCCATGGCATCGTCGCTGCCCCGCTGCTGCTGTCACACCCTGCAGGGCTGTTTCCCAGCCTGGCCTGGCTGCAACTTCTCCCCAGCACTGTAGGAAGGCATTTGACCACAACTGACAGGGTGCCTAAACTGCCCCATGGGCCATACACACCCTGAGATCCCCTGAAATTTCCCAGTCTCAGGGAAGATCAGGAGAGGTGGTGGTTTGGACAAGGGAGCTGTGTCACAGACCCAAGAGCCTGGGCTCCTTGTCTTTGACACATCCTGACTCCTGACGAGGTCACTTCCCTGATATGTAATGCTTCCATCTGATGCAGCTGTACCTCTTCCTTTCTCAAGGGATGGACAGAGAGGCTTTATGGAAGGCGGCATTTCCTGAAGGAAGGGACACAATGCCACGGCACAGGCACAACAGGTGATTGCTGTGCCAGGCTCAGGCCTTGGCATGGCTGTGTGGCAGCAGCTCTTCCCCCTGGGTCTGCCCTGTCTGAGAGGGCCTGACTGTTCTTTAGGCTGTCTGAGTTGTTCTAGCAGATAGATGCAAGGAGGGATGGTTGTAGCACTCCTGTTGCAAATTTCCCCATAACTTTAGGCTGGGGTTCCTGTGAGTGAGTCCACAGAGGCCCTGGGCTGCTCCAGCTGCCCTTGCAGTGATGTTGCACAGGGCATGGCAAGAGATGCAGAGAGACCAGAGCCAGTCCAGAGCTCCTCAGGCCCCTCTGCAGCTTTGGCCACGTCCATTCAAATCTGACTCCCACAGTCTTGCCCGACCTCCTTGCAGTGCCCAGTTCCCTAAGGCAGAAGGGCATCCCAGCACAGCAAGGAAATGGTTGTCATCTGTGCTCCCTTCTAGACTGGGATCATGACTTGGATTATCTGGAAGCATTTGCAGATGACAGTTGGAAATCCTTGGAGAATGCTGGAAGGCAAGTTCTCAATGTTCCTTTCCTGACAGAATAAGCAGGGTCATTGTAGCAAGACCTCACATATGTGCCATTTCCTTTAAGTTCTTCTGAAGGCTTATGGTTTCTGGAATCCTTGCCCTGATCCATTCTTGAGCCCTGATGATCCCACAGGATCACTGTCAGTGGGTGGAAGGAGCATTTAGATATCAATCTTCTTCCCATGTGCAATGTCTCCTTCTTTGTACTCTGTGCAGCCAATAAGAAGAGAGGGAAGGGAAGGGCACAGGACTATGCTTTTCCTGGCTCCTTTACTGGCCCCAGGCAGCCTGAGGATCTCCTGCAGTGCTGGGAGCTCTTCTGTCCTGCCTTTCTTTGCAGCTGAACCTGTTGGCGAAGATGATCTGGCCTACCAACCCACATTCAGGGAAGAGCCACTGGGAGATGGTGAGGGTAGGTCAAGACCTTTACCCCTGGAGGAGCTGCCAGCTCAGAGCCCAAACCTCAGCCGGAGGGCATGGATGCAGGTGCCAGGACAGAGCTGTGCATGTTTGTGCCCTCGCTCTGTGCAATCCTTTCACTGCTCCTGCAGCTGAGCCCTGGCAGCTGTTTGAGAATGAGGGCCCTGGCTCTGCACCAAAAGCCCAGAAGTTTTTTGAACCTCATCCATGACTTTTCCAAGCATTGCATCCTGAAGATGCCACCTCTACAATGGGGAATGTTTCCATCTGATCCTTTCCTTTTCCTTTCTCAAGTGATGGTCCAAAAGTCTGTGCAATTGGAGCCAATTCGTGGAGGAAGCAGTGGCACAGTGCAAGCCCCTACTGCAGGAGGGAAAGCAATGCCAGGCACAAGCACAGGCACAGAAGGTGATTGCTGTAGAAGGCTCAGTCCTTGGCAGGGCTGTGTGGCAGCAGCTCTTCCCCCAGGTCCTGCCCTTGCACGGTCCGGCAGCAGCCAAAGCTGGAGGTGCCTCAGCTACAAGGCCTCTGGAGCTCATTCCCAGCCCCTGGGAAATGGGACTGGTGCACCAAGGTCCCTCCCACTGCAGCTGCTGCCAGAGCTGCCCTCAGTGCCCAGAGGCCCAAGGCACAGGAGCAGCCCCAACCAGGAGCTCTGCTGTGAGCCCAGGGCCACAGCCAGCCCTGGCTCCCGACTGGGCAGGGGCTGCACTGGGTCCTGACAGGGCCTGACGCTGTTCCCTTGGGCTGGGGGAGCTGTCACGGGGTAGGGAGAGTTGGGGCTGGCAGTGGCTGCTCAGGGATGGGTTTGGGCTCAGGTCCCTGGAAGGAGTGACTGCCCAATCAGCTGCGCTGTCCCCAGGCTCTGTTCCCTGCCTTCTGGGCTTTGTTGGGTGGCACAACCTGTGCCAAAGGGTGCCAAGGTCCCTGCAGGCCCCAGCTCTGGGGGAAACAGAGAACGTCCTGGCTGTATCCAGCGAGCTGCGAGCTCAGCAGTGGAGCACAGCACAGGCTCACACTCCCCATTGCTCCCACAGATGCAGCCTCAACACATGTTCCCAATTCCCAGAAGGACATTGGAAGCGGTTTCTGTCAGGGAGCATACTGCTGGCAAGAGTTCATATCAGGCATCGTTTTTCTGGGGCTTGTCTTCATTTCATGCTATGTTGGAATCTGGTATTGGTGCAAGAGGAATCGGTGAGTGTTTTGTTGCTCTCCCCCTCAAACAGCTTCATTTGATGGCTGCTTGTAGACAGGAAACATTCCCAATGAGGCTGCTGTGGAGTTGTGGATGGTCAGTGGTTGTCCACATAACTCAGCTGAGGGTTCTGCTGCTGCCCAGTGCTTTAATTGCCCTCTTAATTGCTGGGCCTTGTCCTGGGGAACCCAATGGAGCTGCAGCCAGTGCTGGCTCCCACTGAGGCTGCGTGCCCAAGAGCAGCCCCAGGAGCAGCATACAGAGGCAAAGCAAGGTGGGGAGGAGAAAGAGCAGGGACCACATTGCCCTTGAAAGGCAGATGCGCTCTGGGGCCCGCTCCTGGCCAGGGACCCGGCCCAGAGCCATCCCCTGCTCGCCGGGGCCTTGAGGGGCAGCTGTCCAGCTGGGCCAAGGTGTGCCAGCAGCTCCAGGCGTGCAGGGGAGCCTTGTCAGCCTGGGCCCTGCTGTGCAGGAGGGTCCCTGTGTGCCACCGGCAGCTGGGGCCTCAGCCACTCCTCTCTCCACAGGAACACCCCTCCAGCTTCCCGACACCGGTCAGAGCCATCCGTTGGAGACACCTTTACCGGTCATCAACCATCCCAAAGCCAGTGTCCTTCGTCCCTGTCACAGCTGCCTTACCAATTTGTTGCCCTGGACATTCCACCACCACCCAGAACAGGACCCTCTGTCCCTAGAGGTGCCGGTTTTGCTGTCTGGCCAGGACTGAAGGTGGCCCCGTCCTACCTGGGACAGGCTTGAGTCCAGCGACACCTTTGGGCTTCAGCTCTGGTGTCTGGCTGGTACCACCAGCACTGGAAGAGCTCCTTGTCTGGGAACAGCCAGGGCTGGGCAGGCAGCAGTTGAACATGGGGCACCATGTTTTCTTTCATTTTAATTCCTAGAAATTGGATAATTTTAGAAATATTTAGATTTTTTTTTTTCGTAGAAAGAAATCCCCAAATATTTATTGCCCTTTTCCACAATCATTGTGTATTTTTCAAAGTAGTTTTTGAATTCTAGATAATATTTGCAATTCTAGAATAAAAATTAAAATTGCATGTAATTGGTAGTCTTTAGCCTAGGAAGAACTAAGACACCTAGCCTACCGCAGAGGCTTTTTTCCCACTGGAGAGTTGGACCTGGTCACAACCAAATTACGTAAAACCTTTTCCCAGCTATATTCTCGGATTTCTGACAAGCTCATCTCTCAGTCTTCAGAGGTAAACTTTGAAGGCAAAGAGTGGAAATCTCTTGAAGTCACTGTCTTTGCTTCTGAAAGAACTCCCTCAGTTCTACAGGAGGGCTTTCTCTCAGCTTCCTGCTGCCCCCAGACTCACGTCCCAGCCTGCTGGGCTTTGTTGAGTGGCACAGCCTGTGCCAAGGGGTTCCAAGGTGCCTCAGGGCCCAGCTCTGGGGGAAACAGAGAACGTCCTGGCTGTATCCAGTGAGCTGCCAGCTCAGCAGGGGAGCACAGCACAGGCTCAGGCTCCCCATTGCTCCCACAGATGCAGCCGGCACCTCAACACATGTTCCCAATTCCCAGAAGGACATTGGAGAGGGTTTCTGTCAGGAAACATGCTGCTGGCTAGAACTAATGGCAGGCCTGGCTATTCAATGGCACGCAGGTGATGGGGACCCCTGTAAGGCTGGCAGATGACTGGGGACCATCATGGGGCACACTGCAGGCTGTGGAGTTTTCCAGTAAGACATGTGGGCTTTGGGTTCTTTGTCCGTGGTGCATGTGGCTGGGGTTCCTCATGAGGTTCTTAGGGGACTTGGGGTCCCTTCTATGGCGTACAGGTGACTGGAGACGGCTGTAAGTCTCGTGAGGGGTTGAGTTCCTCATGATTTACGCGGTGGTTTAGTGGTTGCCATCAAGGCCTGGAGAGGAGCTGAGTCCTTCCTATGGTGGGCAGGGTCTGGATTCTTTTGTGAGGCACACAGGGCTATTTTGGGCTCTCTGCTACGGTGTGCAGGGATCCCTCATGAGGTGTGTAACAGGGTTAAAGTAGATGTGTCTCTTTAGGCTTCTCAGCACAGCAAAGGGCACTCTTGCTCAAGGTTTTGCGAAGTGGGTGCGAAGCTTCCTGCAGAACCTTGGGCCCGGCCTGCGGGCCCAGCGGGCAGGCGGAGCGCATCCCTTGCGGGCCGGGCGGGACCTCTGGAGCCGCCTCGCCCTGGTCAAACTGGGTCCCG
This sequence comes from Catharus ustulatus, assembly GCF_009819885.2. NCBI lineage: Eukaryota > Metazoa > Chordata > Aves > Passeriformes > Turdidae > Catharus > Catharus ustulatus. The sequence continues at coordinate 19,809,237 of NC_046233.1, read as the reverse complement.
CAGCCGGTCCGGGCCGGCTCAGAGCCCCGGCGGGGAAGACCTGCAGCTCCAGGCTCCGATGGGGCTGCCGAGCCGCGCCGGAGGCACAACAAAGGCCTTGCTACGCCCTGGCCCTGTGCTGCAACCAAAGATACATTTACAGCCACGGCTGTTCCTGGGGCACAGGAGGCACCGGGGTTACAACTGAGGCGGTGGCTTCTCACACTGGGGACCTGAAGGCAGTGCCCAGTTGCCCGAAGCAGATATGGAATGCAGCACACCATGAAAACTTCTTTGATCTCTGCTCCGGTCAAGACTGGGATCCCGATATGGATTGACTGGAAGTCCTGGGAGGTCCCAGTGTGAAGATCATGGTGCATGCTGGAGGCAACTTCTAAATGTCCCTTTCCTGACAGAATAATCCCTGATTATTAATCCTGCCCATGAGAGGTGGGCAGAGGCAATGCAAGTTGGGGAGGAGAAAGAGCAGGGACCACATTGCCCTTGAAAGGCAGACGTGCTCTGGGGCCCGCTCCTGGCCAGGGACCCTGCCCAGAGCCATTCCCTGCTCCCTGGGGCCTTGAGGGGCAGCTGTCCAGCTGGGCCAAGGTGTGCCAGCAGCTCCAGCCGTGCAGGTGTCCTGGTTTAAAGGGACAGTATTGCCAGGAAAAGGAAATTCAGGAACTCTCAGGCAAAAAAGGTATGGGTTGGGAATAACAGTTCTTTACTGATATATTTAGAAGACAAACAAAAACAGCATCAGCTATATGAAAGAAAAAAAACTTACAGAACAGAACGGAACTCAGTCCCAGTCCCTTTTTTCAGTCACCGATGCCCCTCCTCATCCGCACAGTGCGATGGAGCAGGACAGGGCAGCCTCTCAGTCGCGGCTGCTGCAGGAGCAGGGGAGCGAGGCGGCACCGGCCGTCCCAGGTAGAAGAAAGGGTGAGGAAAGAACTCTGCTCACCGTGGGCGTCCCAGTTCCCAGCTGTTCAGAGGAAGCAGGAAGCTTTAGCAGTCCCAGTCCAAAAGAGATCTCACCACGGAGAAAGCAACGTCTCTCCTCCGCCGGCGAGCTGCAAATGTCCTCCTACTCGCCGAAGGACAAAAGCAGGACTCCACCTTTCCCTAATGGAACCATCGGGCTGGTCCAGCCATTCCTTTGTCTTCAACTCTTAACGGCTAATAGGGGAGCCACCCCGGCTGGCTTAACATAATAATGGGAAAAATTTCTAAACCTCGCCAGCCCACAACAGCAGGGGAACCTTGTCAGCTCTGGGTCCTGCTGTGCAGGGCGGTCCCTGTGTGCCACCGGCAGCTGGGGCCTCAGACACTCCTCTCTCCACAGGAACATCCTTGCAGCTTCACAACACTGATCAAAGCCATCCGTTGGAGACACCTTTACCGGTCATCAACCATCCCCAAGCCAGTATCCTTCGTCCCTGTCACAACTGCCTTACCAATTTGTTGCCCTGGACATGCCACCACCACCCAGAACAGGACACTCTGTCCCTAGAGGTGCCGGTTCTGCTGTCTGGCCAGGACTGAAGGTGACCCCATCCTGCCTGACACAGGCTTGAGTCCAGCGACACCTTTGGGCTTCAGCTCTGGTGTCTGGCTGGTACCACCAGCAGTGGAAGAACTCCTTGTCTGGGAACAGCCAGGGCTGGGCAGGCAGCAGTTGAACATGGGGCACCATGTTTTCTTTCATTTTTGTGATATATGTTATAAGTCGTGTTTATATAAAAGTTTGTATGAAATAAAATAAAATAAAATAAAATAAAAAGAACCACTTAAACAACAAGCACCCAGGGACATAGACAACGGCCATAATTAGCACATCCACAGACCTAGCCCAGTGATCTCCACAACTGACGGGAAGCGATCATCAATAAAATACCTGCCAAAGTACCGATCACCTCCCATAAGGGAGAAGACATCACTTCATTACACATCAATATGGAGCAGACACAGCCTTCATCAGCATACAGGAACGACTTTGTCAAGGGGAGCACCAGAAAAAGGATTTAATTTAAATATGAGAATTTGCAGCAGAAACAAAGGAAACTTTTACCTCAGGCCAGAAAAAAGTGTATAAAGTTGGACACTCCGAAATAGCTGGGTGTGAACACAGGAGAGGATCTGATGCGATAGAGGTCAGATCAGCGTGTGTGTCCACCCATTGCCGACCCCGGGCTCGGCGCTGTCGTGTTTTCACTTGTGGCTTCCCAGGACCGTATTTTTGGTTGCAAAAATAAAAATTGCTGTTTTGCTATTTAATTCAACTTGATTGGTTATTATCTATAACAATCTGGTCACCCCGACGTGATCCTGATTTGGGGTTCGGGTGGGACCTGCTTTTCGTCCAGGAGGCGCCTCGCTGACTTCAGCAACCTGGCAGGCTCGGGAAACTCCCCAGCACCATTCAGGAACCCGAACTAAAACCAGAAGCCACAATCGAAAAGGGGGAAACGAGCCTAGAGCTCTCGGATAACCGCGGCAACTTTTCACTCATAAAACTCGACGTGCACGAAGAATCCATACAGGAAAAGGAACTGTAAGTATTGCGTGGGTGAGTGAGGTGTGACTGAGCGCGTGGGTGAGACGTGATTTGATCACGAAGCGATAGTGGACCCCGAAATTGCAGTTCCACCATCCCGCGAGGGATGTGGTTGGTTGAGGGGGAAGCGAACGTTATGTGTAAAAACTCTTTCTCGCGTGTCAAGCCTAAAACTGAGGGTGTTTTGGGGGTCAGTCATGGGGAGCATCGGGAGGAAGGTACGTTTCCTAGGATTTGGAAAACTGGTAAACTTCTCGGTCCAGGGCCTAGTTGAAGCCCAGGAAAAGAGAACTTGTCTCCTTTCGAAAAGCTCCACGGAACGGTTCTCTGTGTGAGGTGAGTAGATTGGAAAAATTGAAATGAATAAAGTTTAAAACTGCAGTTCAATACTTCTCAGATTCGGAAGGTCCCGGCGTAAAACACAGAAAAAGGTATAGTAAGATAGCTTGAGATTTTTTTGTTTGCAAAAGAAATGGGACAGAAAAAGAGCAAACCCCAGGGAAAAACCCTGGATAAACTGGAAAAGATAAAAAAAGGTAAGTTGCCCGAGATCCCACGAGACAGCCCGCTGGGTTGGATGATAGAACATTGGGAAAGGAGCCCCGATAGGAGAAATAAATCTAAGGAAAAGTTGATTCACTATTGCATGGAGGTTTGGGGGGGCAAGGAGATCAGGTAGCACGTAATGTGGCCCGTTTTTGGTACGTTTGAGAGATGGGTTTGCCTGGCCTTAATCAACCACGTGAGCGAAAAATACCCTCAGGTAAGAGAGGAGAGAGATTTTGCCAAATTATGGAAGCACACCAGTACTGGGTTATATCCAGTCAAAACTTGCAAGGATATTGCATCTCAAGGTAAGGTATGGGAACCCCTTGATAGTCTACCACCTCCATACCTAAATCCCCCATCCCAACCTCTCCCTGCCTCAGCACCCCAACCTCTCCCTGCCTCAGCACCCCAACCTCTCCCGGCTCCGGCACCTTTTCCCGCACCCATGGATTTCCTGTGCCAATCCGTGCCAGCTCAGGCAGCCCTGAGAGTCCTGCTCTCCCAGGAGCAGGCACCCTTGGCAGCACTCCCTCCCCCTCCTACCCCTCCTCCTCCTCCTCCCCCCGAACACAAAGGAACAATCCCTGCCGCGGGGAAAATCGGGTCCCCACCAGCCAGCAGGACAAGGCACCAAATGAGGAAGGTATGTAATGACGATAGTGAGGAAGAAGAAGACAGACGTAAAATCCTCCCTTTGAGGGAGGTACCTACCGCCCCAGGAATTATTGGGTTTGTGCATGTACCAATAAATACTGGAGATGTGAGAGCCTTTAAGAGAGAAGTGGGTAATTTGATGGATGACCCAATAGGGGTCGCTGACCGCTTGGACGAATTTTTAGGGACCGGCACATACACATATGATGATGTTAATGCCATATTAAGGTCGTTGTTTAGTATCAAGGAATGAGGAATGATTAGGCAAGCCGCAATTCGGGATTGGGAGCACAGAAACCCACTGGGAGGGCAAGGGGACCAGAGATGGCCCAGCATAAGACCGTCGTGGGACGCTCAGACGGAAGAAGGCAGACTAAGAATGATAGAGCTAGGAAGCACGGTGATACAAGGCGTGCGGGAGGCGATGCTGAAAGGGTAGAACTTGAGTAAAGCGCTGGGGGAATGTCAGAAGAGGGAGGAGTCCCCAGCTGAGTGGCTGGAGAGATTGAGAAAAAGTATCCGAATGTATTCAGGGACGGATCCTGACTCCCCTATAGGAGAAATCCTCCTGAAAACTCAGTTTGTTGCAAAATCGTGGGAGGATATACGGAGGAAGCTTGAGAAGATAGAGGGTTGGCAGGAGAAAGGGTTGCTGGAGTTATTACAGGAGGCCCAGAGGGTTTATATGAAAAGGGAAATAGAGCAACAGAAGACAAACACGAAAGTATTCGTGGCCGCAGTGAGAGAAGCCCAGAAAGAGGAGCAGACCCAAGGCAACCTGAGACTGGCGCCGAATCAGCAGTCCCAGAAGAAGCGAAGCCCCACCCAGAAGAAACAGGCAGCCTGAGTGCTTTTACTGCAAGAAAAGGGGGCATTTCAAAAGGGACTGTAAAAAGCAAATAAAAGATGAGAAGATGTTTCAGGAAGATTAGAGGTGTCAGGGGCTCTTTCACTTAGGGTCCAGAACATCCCGCGAACCCCTGGTAAAGCTAAGAATAGGACCCCAGAAAATAATTTTGGTATTTTTAGTAGACTCTGGTGCAGAGCGTAACACTGTTCAGCAGTTGCCTTCAGGATGTGTAAAAAGCAAAGAAACTGTGAAGGTTATTGGAGCAAAGGGGGAACCTTTTGAGGTGTCTGTCATTAAAGATGTTGACATAGAATCGGAAAATAGGTTTTGTTTAGGCAATCTGCTATTAGTAGAAGAAGTTGATTATAATTTATTGGGGAGGGATTTGATGGTATCATTAGAGATAAGCTTGATCGTGGAAGGTTCCAGGCTTATGGTGCGTTTATTTAGATTAACAATAAAAGATGAAAAAAAAATTGATTCAAAGGTTTGGCACAAACAAGGGGAGGCAGGGAAATTAGAAATGGAACCAATACACATAGAAATTGATAAACCAGAAGAGCCCATTAGAATCAAACAGTATCCCATCCCTATGGAAGGAAGAAAGGGGTTGAAACCTGTCATAGAGGACCTCCTAGACAAAGGAACTTTGGAACCTTGTATGTCCAGGCATAACACTCCTATCCTAGCAGTCTGGAAAGCTGATGGCAGCTACAGGTTAGTCCAAGATCTTAGAGCAGTAAACATGAGAACTAAGACCTTGTTTCCCACAGTCCCAAACCCATATACTCTATTAAATAAAGTTTCTCCAGAAGATGCCTGGTATAGCGTAGTAGATCTAAAGGATGCATTTTGGTCTTGTCCCCTGGCTGAGGACAGTAGGGACTATTTTGCCTTTCAATGGGAGGACCCAGACACCAATCGTAAGCAACAATACAGATGGACCTCCTTGCCTCAGGGATTTGTGGACTCACCCAACCTGTTTGGTCAGGTCCTGGAACAGCTACTAAGCCAGTTTGTGCCGGGGGAAGAGACTAAATTGCTGCAATATGTAGATGATTTACTGGTGGCCGGTCAAAAGGAAGAGGACGTCAGGACAACCTCCATAAAGCTGCTAAATTTTTTAGGAGAAAAAGGATTAAAGGTCTCTAAATCAAAACTACAGTTTGTTGAACCAGAGGTTAAATATTTAGGGCATTGGTTAGTAAAGGGAAGGAAGAAACTGGACCCAGAAAGGATAGCAGGGATTACATCTTTACCCTCTCCACGGACAAAAAGGGAGGTAAGGCAATTATTGGGACTCCTGGGCTATTGCAGGCAGTGGATTGAGGGATACAGTGAAAAAGTAAAGTTCTTATATGAGAAATTGACTACGGATAAGGTAAAGTGGACAGAACAAGATGAGGAGGAATTCGAAGAGGTGAAAAAAACTCTCCTAACTGCTCCCGTGTTAAACCTCCCAGATGTTAAAAGGCTATTTCAGTTGTTTGTGGATGTTAATAACCATACTGCCTATGGGGTTTTAACACAGGAGTGGGCAGGAGCTAGGAAGCCGGTGGGGTATGTGTCAAAGCTTCTGGACCCGGTGAGCAGGGGTTGGCCCACTTGCCTACAAACGATTGTAGCAGTAGCACTGTTAGTAGAAGAAGTGAAGAAAGTAACATTTGGGGCCTCACTGGTGGTGTATACTCCACATGATGTAAGGAGTATATTGCAACAAAAAAGCAGATAAATGGCTCACGGATGCTAGGCTGTTAAAATATGAGGCTATACTAATAAATTCACATGATTTAGAGCTACGGACAACCACTGTAGTAAATCCAGCACAATTTTTGTATGGGGAAGCATCGGAGGGACCAACCTGTAAGTGTGCTGAAATAGTAGAATTACAGACAAAAATCCGAACGGACTTAGAAGAAGAAGAACTCGAAGCGGGGGGAAAATGGTTTGTGGATGGTTCAGCAAGAGTGGTGGCAGGAAAAAGAAAATCAGGATATGCAATTATAGGCGGGAAAACAGGAGAAGTAGTTGAATCAGGACCCTTAAATGTGAGTTGGTCAGCTCAGGTATGTGAATTGTATGCAGTTTTATGAGCATTAAAAAGACTAAAAAGAAAGAGAGGAACAATATTTACAGATTCAAAATATGCCTTCGGGGTGGTACATACTTTCGGGAAATTTTGGGAAGAAAGAGGACTAATAAATACTCAGGGACGGGGACTGGTCCATGGAGAAATAATAAAACAAATCCTAGAGGCTGTCCGAGAACCAGAAGCAATTGCGGTCGTGCATGTGAAGGGACATCAAACAGGAATACAATTTCGGATTAGAGGAAACAATTTAGCAGATAAGGAAGCAAAAAGTGCAGCACTACTAACAGTAAGTACCCCAGAATTCGGGCAAAGTGGGACTCAGGGATATCCCCCTTGCCCCTCCCAAAAAGAGATTGAAGAATACAAAAAGATAGGAGGTATATTAGAAGAAGGTAAGTGGAAATTACCAAATGGAAGGGAATTAATATCTAAGGATTATACCAGAAAAATTCTAAAAAGACTACATTTGCAAACACATTGGGGATCACAGACTCTGGCAGAACAATTTCTGAGATTCTTCGGGTGTAAGGGGATTTATGAATTAGCTAAACAAGAAGTGCAGGGGTGCCTGATATGCAAAAAGATTAACAAAGCCAGGACAAGACAGGTAATTTGGGGTAGTCGCCCTATAGCCTATTGTCCATTTGAAAGAATCCAAGTGGATTTCACTGAATTACCAAAGATTGGGAGGTATAAATTCTTGCTAGTACTAGTAGACAAATTAGCTCATTGGGTAGAAGCTTACCCAAGCTCAAGGGCTACAGCCCAGACAGTATCTAAATTTCTTCTGGAAGAAATCATCCCCCCGTATGGTATAATCAACTATATAGACTCAGACCAAGGAACACATTTCACCTCAAAGGTTATTAAACAACTGGCTGAAGCCCTAGGAATTCGGTGGGAATATCATACACCATGACATCCCCAGAGTTCTGGACAAGTTGAGAGGATGAATCAGACTTTAAAGGCGCAACTATCAAAATTAATAATACAAACAAAAACGTCCTGGCCAAAATGCCTCCCCTTAGCATTATTAAATATTATGAAAATGCCTCACTCTGAGACAGGGCTATCTCCTTTTGAAATGTTATATGGGATGCCATATGATCATGGGATGCCAGTAGGACATCCAAAAATAGAAGATGGACAAATACAACCTAACCTAATAACAATAAATAAAAATTTGCAGGAACTGCGAAACCAGGGAATCGTCACACAAAATGCTCCTTTGGGGTTCTCCATACACAAAATACAGCCGGGAGATCGGGTCCTCATTAAAACCTGGAAAGAGGTTTCTCTCTCTCCTCACTGGGAAGGTCCTTTTCTTGTCCTTTTAACCACAGACACAGCAGTCCGGACAGCAGAGAAAGGGTGGACACATGCCTCCAGAGTGAAAAGGATAGAGACAACTGAGGAAACACCCAAGTGGAAAGTGGCTTCCTCCCCTGGAGACCTCAAGATAAAATTGCGCCCAACAAGCCGATAAGCAACCTAGATCAAATACGGTGTATAGCTTCCGGGTGCAGGTGTTTTTCTTTTGTTCATTTCAGGTGCCAGATCTGTCGTGAGGTTTGGGTTACACATTGTGTACAGGGGATCCAACCCGGAGGGCTCTGTGCTAAGTGTTTTGAAAAAGAGCTGTCTCTGACTGACCGAATTCTAGTACTTGCCACTGAACTGAATATCGTTGAACTAGATTCTGTAGAGCATTTTCTTTTATACCAACACGAGATTAGTGAGAAACTAAATTGCAGAACTGAAATTTTAAGAGTGTCGGAGAAAAAATAAGATGCCTTCTTGGATGGACACGATAAAATTATCAAGGTGGGATGTCTTTAAGAGGCAATATGCAGCTCGGACTTTGCATTGGTCCCCTGAAGAATACCTCTGCTGCCAAGAAGATGGTTTCCCTCACCGCTAGCAGCAAACTAGTGGGCGTAGGCAGAGGCAGAGGTACGCCTATGGGGAATCCTGGTGAGCCTGAGCCTAGTCATGTTCCCACCGAATAACGCATACTCAAGGAACTCTGCAAGCCCTGTGGCACAAAACCGTAACAATGAGTGTGGGGAATGCCCACTAATCAGCACCCTGACTCACTCTGTCCTGGCCAACTGTACCCATAAAGGAAAGCAGGAGCACTGTACCTTTAACAGCACTCAGTATGTGAAGTGTAAATGGGGAAAGAAAATGGTATGTTATGATCTCAAGGCAAGACAAGGGAAAGGGCAGTCAGAGACATTTGCTCACAATATCCAGAAGAAAAATGCCAATCAAACACCTCTTCCCACTTGTGGACAATGTAATCACTCGGTGTGGGTAGGGGGAAAACAAAAGTCAGTATTTGTGGCTTATTTTCAAGTGAATGAGTTATGCTATGACAATACCCGATTAGGTATGTGTGTCATGGAAGGGAAAACGTATTGGGTGGGCAAAAATCTTAAGTTTGAGAGTGGATTGATCTCAGACGGTAAACCTATGATCATCGACCTACTGGAAGAAAATGATGAAAGGGTTTGTGCCCAATTCGATAACACTTTTTGTTTCTCCAGAAATAAGGAAGGCATGGATCCTGAAAGCAAAATAGAACAAATTGCCTTAGAAATGAAAAGACAGGAGTCAGAAATGAGAAAGAGGAGACTAGAACAGGAAAGATTAAGAACTTTAGGTGAGCAATATGATTTACTTGAAAAACAGTACGACAATTTTGGTCTGCCAAGAGCGGACAAAAATTTGTTTATTGATTTGATGCAAGAAATCGCAACTGAATTAGGATTGTCCAACTGCTGGATTTGTGGAGGACTCAAGTCAGCAGAAAAATGACCCTGGAAAGGTGAGAGTTTAACTTCAGAACAGCTCCTAAGGTGGGACAAAATGCAAATCTCAAAGTCACTCTGAAGACCTGAGTGTTTGGTCTTAAATAAAAGAGTAATTGGGACCATTTGTGTCAGTTGGGAAGGCAAGGAATATACAGAGGTGGTGGGATACACCCTGTGCATCTCCACTGTAGCAGTAAACTCAAACAACAAAAGCAAAACTTGGCAACCAGACACCCCTGTTGGATACTGGAGTTTAGAAATGGAGTAAATGGAGTGACAAAACTAGACTTTGTTGGAACAAAGGCTCTGGAGCTAACCCTTACCAATCACTAGGGGAATTAAGTACTTACTGGACCAAACCAGAAAGCACAGAGATCACCTGGAAAGCTCCAGATGGGATATACTGGGTATGTGGAAAGAAAGCATACAGTGAATTACCACAAAGGTGGAAGGGGTCATGTACTTTGGGGATAATTCAGCCCTGTTTTCTTTACCTTGCCAAAGTCTGACAGTGGAATGTTGGGGGCACCCCTATATGAGACACTGAAACGGGAAAAAAGAGAATTGAAAAAGATACTCTCTAATGTGGGTGGTAGCCAAACTTGGGGAGGGGAAGAGTGGCCAGCTGAGAGAATAATATAGTATTACGGTCCTGCAACTTGGGCACAGGATGGTAGTTGGGGATATCGGACTCCAGTGTACCTGCTAAATAGGCTAATAAGGCTGCAGACAGTGGTGGAAATTTTATCCAATTATATTTCAGATGCTCTCGAATTATTGGCTAAACAGCACTCCCAGATGAGAGCTTTGGTGTATCAAAATAGAATAGCCCTGGACTACTTGTTAGCCGAGGAAGGAGGGGCTTGTGGCAAGTTTAATAAATCCAAATGTTGTGTGGAAATTGATGACTGTGCAGAAACTATAAGGGATCTTGCTACAGAGATAAAAAGGGTAGCACATGTCCCTGTCCAGAAGTGGAATTCCATTCTCCAGGCATCTTGGTGGGAACAGTTATTCTCGGGAGCATGGTGGAAAAAGGTTGTGTTCTTTATCCTGTGCTCAGTAGCTGGAGTCATCTTCCTACCATGCTTGATACCTTGTTTCAGCAGATTAATACACTCAGTAGTACAGGGCATGCAAATAGCCGCTATGCCCATGGACCCAGAACCTGCATCTGGGAGAGCAAATGGTAAGGCATACTAATTACTGAAATTGGGAGAACGGGAGGTAGATACTAGTGCAGCAGAGGCACTTGCAAAATTTGAAGAGCAAATGGGGAAAAATAAATGCCCTTACATAGACTATCAAGAAGAGTCAATAGAGGAATGGGATAGCAGTGATAAGTCTGAAGAAAACTGAGAACGAAACACAAATTAATTTGGTTATATAGAAGGGGAGGGATTGTGATATATGTTATAATTCGTGTTCATATAAAAGGTTGTATGAAAAAAAATAAAATAAAATAAAAAGAACCACTTAAACAACAAGCACCCGGGGACATAGACAACGGCCGTAATTAGCATATCCACAGACCTAGCCCAGCGATCTCGACAACAATAGGCGGGAAGAGATCATCGATAAAATACCTGCCAAAGTACCGATCACCTCCCATAATCGAGAAGACAGCACTTCATTACACATCAATATGGAGCAGACACAACCTTCATCAGCATACAGGAAGGACTTTGTCAAGGGGAGCACCAGAAAAAGGATTTAATTTAAATATGAGAATTAGCAGCAGAAACAAAGGAAACTCTTGCCTCAGGTCAGAAAAAACTGTATAAAGCTGGACACTCCGAAATGCAGGGTGTGAACACAGGGGGGTATCTGACGCAATAGAGGTCAGATCAGCGTGTGTGTCCACCCATTGCCGACCCCGGGTTCGGCGCTGTGGGGTTTTTGCTTGTGGCTTCCCAGGACTGAATTTTCGGTCACAAAAATAAAAATTGCTGTTTTGCTATTTATTTCTACTTGATTTGGTTATTATCTATAACAATCTTCATTTCTAGAAATTGGATAATTTTAGAAATATTTAGATTTTTTTTTTTTTTTGGTAGAAAGAAATCCCCAAATATTTATTGCCCTTTTCCACAATCATTTGTGTTTTTTCAAAGTAGTTTTTTAATTCTAGATAATATTTACACTTCTAGAATAAAAAATAAAATTGCATGTAATTGGTAGTCTTTAGTCTAGGAAGAACTAAGACACCTAGCCTACTGCAGAGGCTTTTTTCCCACTGGAGAGTTGGACCTGGTCACAACCAAATTGCGTAAAACCTTTCCCCAGCTATATTCTCGGATTTCTGACAAGCTCATCTCTCAGTCTTCAGAGGTAAACTTTGAAGGCAAAGAGTGGGAATCTCTTGAAGTCACTGTCTTTGCTTCTGAAAGAACCCCCCCAGTTCTAGAGAAGGGCTTTCTCTCAGCTTCCTGCTGCCCCCAGACTCACGTCCCAGCCTGCTGGGCTTTGTTGAGTGGCACAGCCTGTGCCAAGGGGTTCCAAGGTGCCTCAGGGCCCAACTCTGGGGGAAACAGAGAACGTCCTGGCTGTATCCAGTGAGCTGCCAGCTCAGCAGGGGAGCACAGCACGGGCTCACGCTCCCCATTGCTCCCACAGATGCAGCTGGCACCTCAACACGTGTTCCCAATTCCCAGAAGGACATTGGAAAGGGTTTCTGTCAGGAAACACGCTGCTGGTTAGAGTTAATGGCAGACCTGGCTATTCAATGGCACGCAGGTGATGGGGACCCCTGTAAGGCTGGCAGATGATTGGGGACCATCATGGGGCACACTGCAGGCTGTGGAGTTTTCCAGTAAGACATGTGGGCTTTGGGTTCTTTGTCCGTGGTGCATGTGGCTGGGGTTCCTCATGAGGTTCTTAGGGGACTTGGGGTCCCTTCTATGGCGTACAGGTGACTGGAGACGGCTGTAAGGCTGGCGGGGAATTGAGTTCCTCATGATTTACGCAGTGGTTTAGTGGTTGCCATCAAGGCCTGGAGAGGAGCTGAGTCCTTCCTATGGTGGACAGGGGCTGGATTCTTTTGTGAGGCACACAGGGCTATTTTGGGCTCTCTGCTACGGTGTGCACGGATCCCTCATGAGGTGTGCAGCAGGGTTAAAGTAGATGTGTCTCTTTAGGCTTCTCAGCACAGCAAAGGGCACTCTCGCTGGAGGTTTTGCTAAGTGGGTGCAAAGCTTCCTGCAGAACCTTGGGCCTGGCCTGCGGGCCCAGCGGGCGGGTGGAGCGCATCCCTTGCGGGCCGGGCGGGGCCTCTGCAGCCGCCGCGCCCTGGTCGAACCGGGTCCTGCGGCCGGGCCGGGCCAGCTCAGAGCCCTGGCGGGGAAGGGCTGCGGCTCCGGGCTCCGATGGGGTTGCCAAGCCATGCAGGAGGCACAACAAGGACCTCGCTATGCCCTGACCCTGTGCTGCAGCCAAAGACACATTTACAACCACGGCCGTTCCTGGGGCACAGGAGGCACCGGGGTTACAACTGAGGCGGTGGCTTCTCACACTGGGGACCTCGAGGCAGTGCCCAGTTGCCCGAAGCAGGTATGGAATGCAGTACACCATGAAAACTTCTTTGATCTGTGCTCCGGTCTAGACTGGAATCCAGATATGGATTGACTGTGTTACAGATAATAACCGAATCAAGCCAAATTAAATAGTGAAACAGGAGTTTTTATTCTTGCGACCGAAAATATGGTCTTGGGAAGCCACAAACCAAAACAGGACACCGCTGAGCCCAGGGTTGGCGCTGGGTGGACACATACGCTGATCTGACCTGAATCGCATCAGATCTCCCTGTGTTCACACGGCCATCCTGGGGAGCCCAGGTTTTATACAGTTTTTCTGGCCTGATGTGAAAGTTTCCTTTGTTTCTGCTGCAGATTCTCATATTTACATTAAATCCTTTTTCTGGTACTGCCCTGGACAAAGGTCCTTCCTGCGTGCTGATGAAGACTGTGTCTACTCCTCATTGATGTGTAATTTTCCTTGGGAGTGCTGTCTCTTGTTTACGGAACCAGCCGAGGTGATCGGCTGTCTGATATGTAGTACTTGACAAGTTCTTTATCGATGATCTTTTCCCTTCCATTGTTGTCGAGATGGTCGGACTAGGTCTGTTGATATGCTAATTATGACCCTTGTCTATGGCCCTGGGTGCTTGGTTGTTTAAGAGGTTCTTTTTTTTTTATTTTATTTCATACAACCTTCTTATATAATATAAACACGAATTATAACAGCATATATTACAACTGGAAGTCCTGGGAGGCCCCAGTGTGAAGATCATGGTGCATGCTGGAGGCAACTTCTAAATGTCCCTTTCCTGACAGAATAATCTCTGATTATTAATCCTGCCCACGAGCAGCACACAGAGGCAAAGCAAGGTGGGGAGGAGAAAGAGCAGGGACCACATTGCCCTTGAAAGGCAGATGCGCTCTGGGGCCTGCTCAAGGCCAGGGACCCTCCCAGAGCCATCCCCTGCTCGCCGGGGCCTTGAGGGGCAGCTGTCCAGCTGGGACAAGGTGTGCCAGCAGCTCCAGCCGTGGAGGGGAGCCTTGTCAGCTCTGGGCCCTGCTGTGCAGGAGGGTCCCTGTGTGCCACCAGCAGCTGGGGCCTCAGCCACTCCTCTCTCCACAGGTGTTCCTGTGCAGATTCAGAAGAGCAGCCCAAGAGCTCAGGCAGTGAGAATTTGACTCATTCCACTTATTCACATCCATCCCCATCTGCCCTGGCATGGCTACACCCCCATCTTGAGCACATAACATCACCCACACGTCCAAAATGATAACCTCTGCCCCTGAGCCCCCTGGCCCTTGTCCCCAGCCCAGACTGAATTTGGGCAGCCCCTGTCCTCCAGGGCAGACCCATGTGTTATGTTCCAATACAGAAATGGAGTTGTCAAAGCTACCTCCGGGTGGTACCAGCAGCAAAGCTCACATGGCAGCAGCAGCGCTGGCTGAGCTCCATGTCCAGGAGCAGCCATGGATGCCCATGGTGCAGGCAGGCAGGAGCCAGGCAGGGGCTGCTGTGAGCAACGGCGGGGGCCCGAAGGGGCTGGAGGAGCCTGTGCTGAGCATCCCTAGGGCTGAGGGTACATTTCCTTCAGTGGCATCATCTGGGCCTGAACCTCCTCCAGGGGCATGCCCAGGAAAAGACAGAAGCAATCACTAAGTGCTTGCCTTGAGGAAAATGGAATGAGGCTGGGCTGTGCACCACAAGGAAGTCCTTCATTATAGGTTTCTCTCTTTTTCGGTCCCTGGTGGATTTCAATGGGACCGGCGAGTGCTAACATGTAGCTATCTCTCAGAAACCCATATTTCATCAGCTGAGAAAGACCAGAGGCCACGCTTGACAATTTCCACACGAGTTTATTTCATGTGAAAGGGGGTCAGGCAGGATTCTCTCAGAACAAAGGGCAGACACCTATATTTATAGGTTCAGGAAGGATCCAACTACAACCAATAGAAGCTTATACACAGAACAGAAACTGACCAATTAAACATCCTAATTTCTAACCAATTATGTTCCGAAGTGTTAGGAGAGTGACCAAATTCTTAAGGAATCTGGGTCAGCCTTGGTATCTAGGATACCTTATCTATTACAGCAAGTTCCAAGGGCCAGGGGAAGATGGCTTTGGAGAAATTGTATCATCCACAATTCCTCTCTCTGTATTTACTAAAAAGATGCTTTTTGTAACTTTCTTGAAGCATTGAGCAAAGTATGCAAACATAACTAACACAGCAACAACTACAATCAAAATCCACAAAATTCCCTTGACCAAAGATGCAGCCCATCCCGTCAGTCCCCATTGACTAAAAAGGTCATGGACCCAGTCAGGGGTGGTTTCTTTTTTCACGTCCTTTACGAGTTCGTGCAGCTTCTGGATGTTGGCATGGATGGATGTGGAGCGGGATGAGAGGTTGAGGCAGTACATCCCTTCAAAGTCTTGGCAGCCATGTCCATGGGCGAGCAGCAGGAAATCGATTGCAGCACGGTTTTGCAGAGAGCCATGTCTTGTGGTTTCTTCGTCTTTCAAGAGGTCACTCAGGGTAGCAGATGTAGCATTGGCCTGCTTACTAAGCCAGCACCCCAAATGATCAATTTCGCCAAGGGCTTTTGCTGCTGCTACCCAGGGTAGAAACAGGGAGACAGCAACTCTTTTGAGTTTGTTCCAATTGTACAATTTTGGGTCGCAACTTTCATCATATTCAGTGTAGGATCTTTTTTCGCGTTTTGATTCACTATCTTTTCTCCAATTGTGCAACAGAGTGATGTTTGGGGTGAGGGTAGAAAGTCTGCCAAGGTTACAGGGTCCTCCCTGAAGGCGGGAGGGAATTCCAGCCCAAACTCAATCACCACAGATAAGAAACATTCCTCGGGGCAAGGTTTTGGGATGGAGAGAAGATTCTGAAAGTGTGTGGGCAGTGTAATTGCACCAATCCGGGGAATTGTAAGCTTTGTTAATGGGGGAGATATCTTTTCGGTATGTGTTTTTTGTCAAATCCAAATCGGCAAAATTTTGTCTTGGGCGTCTAAAGTAAAATTTGACACAAAATGTTGCCCTGGAGGACCCCAGCAAGTCTAATTCTTGGGGCTCCTCCTGCACATTTGGCAGCATTTTTGTCCACTCATCCCAGTTGTCCACTGGATTGGGTCTCTTACCTGTAGTGCGAAGGAGTTCTGAGTTATAAACTGACCAATCATCTGCAACCAAAGGAATTCCTACTAAACCGGTGGAAAGTGGGTTATCAAGGTTGCCCATGGATAAACACAGATTATCTTGATTTAGCATCTTTGCTAAAGTCACCCAGACACTTTGTTTGGGCTGCAGGGCGATCCAGCCACAGGCATGCGGTGCAGTGAGAAGCATCCAGGCAGCAGTGAGGGCAACACCAACGAAGATGCTTTTCATCTTTGGACAAGGGTGTGGCTTCTGATGGGAACACAAGCAAAATTTGTTAACTTTTTAAATTGGGAGAGGAGGAATAGGGTCTTTTCCGTCCCTATCTCCCCCCACCCCCCCTTTTTTGACTTAACTCTAAGGAAAGGGGAGCAGGTATAGGGTTAGGGGTTTGCTAAGTGTTATAAGGAAGAAGCAATGGGGTTTTCAGCAGGGTTAACAGCGTCTAAGCATCTGTTCTGTTGCCAGGCTAAGTCTGGTCTACAATTTGGCTGAAACAGCAGAAGGCTGTTTAACTTTCTGTTTCGTTTGCTGTCGTGTGACAGGACAGTTGATTTTCTGTTGTGTGGGAACTTTGCGAAGTCTCCTTCTCCAGGCTGAGCTGGTCTGGTTTTGAGGAGGTTTGGTGTTTGACTCAGGAGAACTTTTGTTGGAATTTTTTGATGTGATTTTTGCAGTACCTAGGTATGGTTTTACATTTTTCCCTGGGAATCACCTGGGGCCTGAAGGCAGGGACACACATGGGTATCCCCGTCCCCAGGTGATCAATTGAAAAGGTCCAGAAACTTGGTGTGTTTCTGGGTCTTTTACCAACACTGGTGGTTTTTCTGTGAGCTTAACTTGGGTTGAGTTTGCAAAGTGTCGGAGGATAGGAGGATCAGGTTCCGACGCTGAGCAGTTGAGGAAGTTGATGACGTAGAGAGCTTTGCAGAGTCTTTCAACCAGAGACAAAATTACTGTGTCTCTGTGCTGCTGGTTGAGGACTCTTTTGAGAGTTTGATGGGTTCTTTCTACAATGGATTGTCCTGTGGGGTTTTCTGGAATTCCCCTAGTGTGTTCAATTCCCCATTCATTGAGGAACCTTTTTAGTTCTTGGGATTTGTAAGCGGGCCCATTATCAGTTTTTATCTTTTTTGGAACTCCTAGAGTAGCAAATGCAAGGAGGAAATGCTTGATAACATGAGTGGCCTTTTCCCCTGCAAGAGCTGATGCAAAAACTGCTCCTGAAAATGTGTCAACTGACACGTGCACATATTTTGACTTTCCAAAGGATGGGAAATGGGTAACATCAGTCTGCCACAGTTGGCAGCTGTTCAATCCTCGGGGATTGACTCCTGTACCCATAAAAGGTATCTGGTAATTTTGGCAATTTGGGCATGTTGCCACAATAGCTTTTGCCTGATCTTTTGAGATTTTGAACATCCTGATGAGAGCAGGTACATTTTGGTGAAAGAATGCATGTGACAGCTTTGCCTGGGCAAAGATGTCAGGAACATTTGCAGATTGAGCTGGCATGGTCAGTGCATCTGCTTTCCAGTTTCCTTCTGTGATGAAATCGGGGAGATCAGTGTGTGATCTCACATGCATAATATGGTAGGGTTGTTTCCTGCTAGAAATCAATGGAGTTAATTCAGAAATCAATTGGTATAATTTGGGATTGGAAACTTCTTTGATGAAAGCATGTTCTGCCCTCATGGCTACACCAGCAACACAGGCGGAATCTGTGACCAGATTAAAGGGTTCATTTTTGAATTTCTCAAAGGCTCTGACAACAGCTGCTAGCTCAGCAATTTGTGGAGACCCGTCCACTATTTGGACATCAGATTCCCATTTCTGGGTTTTGGGGTCTTTCCAAGTCATTACTGATTTGTGAGAGGAACCTGAGCCATCTGTGAAAAACGTCAAAGCTTTGAGGGGTGCTCTGCTTTGGACTAACTTTGGGACTAAATGAAAAACTGCATTTCGATTGAAAAGTTTATGTTTTGGTAAATGGATGGAAATTTGACCTGTGTAACTATCTAAAGCGAATTGGAGACTTTCATTGGTTTGGAGCAAGTGCTCCAGATCTCCAGTGGTGAGTGGCAGATAAATGCAGGTGAACTCACACCCCGCAAGGGAGCGAAGGCGAGTTCTGGTTTTTCTGATCAGATGTGCCATGATTTCTTGAAATGTGGTGATTGTCTTTGTGGGCTGGTTGCTTGTGAAAACCCATTCAAGGATCAATAGAGGGTCTGTGAGTTGAGAGTCCCATTGAAAAATCAGTCCATGGAAACGAGGGGCCTTTCCTAGGATGGCAAACTGGAAAGGTAGGCTGGGCTCGTAGCGATGAGCTTGACGTGAGGACAGGGTTTCTTGGACTTTGGTGATGGCTTCTCTGGCTTCAGGGGTGATGGTGCGTGGAGAGTTGAGGTCGTCGTCACCATGGAGGAGGTTGAAGAGGGGAGCGAGGTCTTCAGTTGTGATTCGCAGAAGGGGACGTATCCAGTTGATGGATCCACACAGGCTGTGTAGGTCTCTCAGGGTTTTTGGGTCATCTTGAATGGAGAGCTGCTGGGGAACAATGGTTCTTTCTCGAATCTGGAGTCCAAGGTATTTCCACGGGCTGGTGTATTGTACTTTGTCTTCTCGAATTTCAATTCCTGCTTTTTGGATGGTTTCGATGGTGGAAGTGACTGCTTTGTCCAGGTACTTCTTGTCTGATGCACAAATCAGGATGTCGTCCATGTAGTGGTAAATGATTGCGTCTGGGAATTCTTTTTGGACAGGAGAGAGGACGTGAGCCACGTACCATTGGCATATGGTGGGAGAGTTTTTGAGTCCTTGAGGGAGGAAAAGACAGTGGTATCTTTTGAGAGGAGCTTCTCTGTTAAGAGAGGGAACACAGAAGGCGAAACGCGGTGCATCTTGAGGGTGCAGTGGAATGCTAAAGAAACAGTCCTTGATGTCAATGACAACAAGAGTCTAATCTTGAGGCAGCATTGATGGTGAGGGCAGGCCAGGCTGAAGGGGACCCATTTCTTCGAGGATATTATTTATCTTGTGGAGGTCATGCAGAAGTCTCCACCTGTTGGTCCCAGGTTTTCGCAGAACAAAGACTGGAGAGTTCCAAGGGCTTGTGGTCTTGGTGATGTGGCCTTTGGCAAGTTGTTCTTCTACCAGGGTGTGCAACGCACGTAATTTGACCTTAGAAAGGGACCATTGTTCTGTCCAAACAGGTTGATCACTTTTCCAGGTGAGGGGTGGAGTCTCGGGACACGCGCATTCAACAACGGTCCCAACTAAAAATCCTGGTCACGAACTTTGAGAGAGGCACCCCATTGGGATAGGGCATCCCTGCCCCATACGGTGATGGGGACCCTTACCACGAATGGGCGGATGGTGGCCAACTTGCCTTCAGGGCCTTCGATGATGACATTGTGCTTGCTCTGCATGGACTCAGCGACACCACCAATGCCTGAGACTATACCTGCCACTGGTTGCAGTGGCCAACTGACTGGCCACTCTGGGTGGGCGATGATGGTCACATCAGCACCTGTGTCCAGCACTCCTGGTCGGTTGATTCTTTCTCCCTTGCAGAAAAGGTTGCATTCGAGCATGGGCTTGTTTGTTCCCATGATTTGCGTCCACAAAATTGTGGGGTTGAGTGGAATCTGCTCTACGTAGTTTTTTGGCAGCAGGAAAGCTTGTGCAACTGGAGTTTTCTGTGGGAGATAGAAGGGAATGTCTACACATTTAAGTTGAACAAAGATTTCTTGTCCAGGTGAAACAGACTGGATTTCAGGCAAAACAAAAACCTGTGATGGGCCATGGAAGGTGCCACCTAGAATCAAAATGTTCCAGGGACCATCGGCTGGTCCTCGCTTTCCTGTGGGAACACGGTAAAAGTTCTTATCTGTAAAGATAAATTGTTTACCAGCTGGCCCCTGGTTCCCATCTGTAACTCTCTGTATGTTGGATCTGCTTGGTATAGTCTGGAATCCCCTGTGTCAGTGGGTTGAAGTGTCCCCCGGTTTTCACAGGAGGGTTGGACTGGAAAGCAGTTTTTGATTTGTTGTCGAAGCGCAGGGCTGCTACCACGCTCCTGGAGGAGTTTTTTTGGTACTGTCGGTTTTTTTTGTTGTTTCTGGGATTTTTGGAAATTATTATAAAAGTTTGGGGGAGCTAATTTTTCTGGACAGTCTTTTATAAAATGTCCAATTTCTCCACAGTAAAAACAGCGAGCATTTTGTTTGGAATTCACCGCTGCAAAAATATCTGAGACTCCCTGTGAAATCCCTTTAGAAACTGCCAGGGCTACTGTGCTTTCGGTGGATGTGTGTTTTGTGCAGCTTTCCACCATTTGTTCAATGGTTGGCTCTGTGTCTGTGGGCAGAGCTCTTAAAATAGATTTGCATTTTTCATTTGCATTGCACATGGCAAGCTTTCGGAGTAATTCTTTTTGTGCCTCAGAACTATCAATCTGTTTTTCCAGGGCATCTTTAAGTCTGTCTACAAATTTTATGAAACTCTCATCCACACCTTGTTTTATAGTAGAGAAATGCAAGGTAGATTTTGAGTCATCAGGGGTTAGAAGGAATGAGGTCTTTGCTGCATTAGCTATTTCTTGCAGAACCTCTTCAGGGAGTGTGTCAATTTGTTTTGAAGGTTTCGCAAAGTCACCTTCACCAGCAAGCTGTTGAATGGTGTATTTTCTGCCATTTGGAATTTTGTCATATTTATCAACTAATAGTAGTAAATGTTTTTTTTCCAGTGTCTTTCCCACAACATGAATTCAGCTGATGTGAGGAGACATCTGGATAGGTTTTTCAGATCATGTGGAATTAGGGTGTGTCCAGAAAAGGTGGCATCTAAAGAATTTTTTAAAATTTGGGATGACCTGCCGTGTTCTGAGGCCAATTTGGACAAATCATTAATATATTTTGGGTTGAAATTGTGCCACTCTGGTTCTCTTTGAGCTCCAGGATTCCTCCTTTTCTTATAAGTAACTAGGACCCAGAGGATTCCCCGGGCAGGCTTGTAGGACTTCACTGCGCATGTGCGGGGGAGGGGCTACAACGCTGTGCGATGCAGACACGGAGAGAGCAGGGGGGTTTGCGGTTTGGGTCGGGGGGCATAGAGGGGCTTGGTGGGGGGGACAAAAGGCAGTCGTGGGTTGGGAAGGGGGATAAGGGGGTGTCGCGAACGGCTGTGGGGGCTGCAGAGGGTAGGGATCAGGGTGGTTGTGGGGAGATGACGTCACAGGCTGCGCGGGTGGAACTGCGCATGCGTGTGTCTCAGCAATGGCAGCGGCGGGTTGGACGGCGGGGTTTACCGGAGGGAACGCGGTTGTGACCGGCACGGGGGAAACCGAGGGTGGCAGCGCAGAGGCTGGGAGGGGCGGTTGAGGAACCGATGCGGCGGCAGCGAGGGGGGGGATTACTGAGGGGGTGGGGGCGGGGACGGGAGCCGCAGTGGTTGCGGAGGGAGGGTACGGGAGTGGGGGGCGCGCGACCATGGCCGCGGCGGGCGGGGGAGGGGCTGGGGCTGGCTGGGCAGAGAGGGACGGCGCAGGGAGTACGGGGGGAGCGAGGGAGGGGGTGTGTGGGGGTGCGGGCACTGAGGAGGGTGCAGAGGGGTGGATGAGGGCGGGGGGAGGAGGAGGAGGGGGAGCGGGTACTGATAAGGGGGCAGAAATCTGGGTGGGGGCGGGGAGAGCAGGAGGAGGGGATGCATGTATTGAGGGGGGGAAGGGAGGTTTGTGGAATTTGGGGGAGTAAAGGATGGCTGTGCAGCTGCCGGGGGAGTGGGGGGGAGAGGCAGGGGGGGCTGAGAGGGCCGTTGGAGCTGGTTGTACTGGGGGAGGGGTGGTTTCAGGGCGGGGAATGGAGGGGGAAAGGGAATTTTTATGGTCAGGACTTGGGGGAGAAGGGATGGGGGAGGGAGAAACTGGGTGGGACAGAGTGGGATCATTTTGGGTGGAAGGAATTTGATTTTTAACTGCATGTACTATATGTTGAAATAAAGGAATAAAAGAAGAAACACGAAAGTTGCCTTTAGTTTGTAAGAAATAGATCTGAGTACCAACACCGTCTAGGAAAGAGGGTGAAGTTATAGTTTCAAAGTTACAGTGAGGAAATTCAGTGGAAAGCCATTTAATGAAAGGTTCCCTTTTGAGAAAGTGAAATTGTTAGAAGAAAGCAGATTAGAGATTTTTAGGAAGAGATCTTTCTCAATATGGGAAAGCTTGGGAGTTGTGAGTTTGTTTCCCATATTTTTTTGCAAACCAGCAGAAAAAAAGAGAAAAAAAAAAATCAAACAAAACAAAAAAATCCCTCAAAGTGACCCAGAGACTCCCGCGCGGGTGTTAGAAAGGGCAGACTGAGAAAACTCACAAATTCTTCGGTCGACAGGGTCGAGCTGCTGGTTTGTGCTGATGTCGTCGGGTCTCAGCTCTGGATTTCTGAGGTTGTCCGATGTTCCTTCAGGAGATGCTGCTTTTTTTACAACAAAAAGCAGTTTCTGAAGGATGTTGACGACTTGAAGACGGACGAGTTGCGAGAACTGCCGTTCATCAGTGCGAAAACCCAGTTTTCAGGCACTGTTCGAGGCGCCACAAATATAGGTTTCTCTCTTTTTCGGTCCCTGGTGGATTTCAATGGGACCGGAGAGTGCTAACATGTAGCTATCTCTCAGAAACCCATATTTCATCAGCTGAGAAAGCCTGGAGGCCACGCTTGACGATTTCCACACGAGTTTATTTCATGCGAAAGGGGGTCAGGCAGGATTCCCTCAGAACAAAGGGCAGACACCTATATTTATAGGTTCAGGAAGGATCCAACTACAACCAATAGAAGCTTATACAAAGAACAGAAACTGACCAATTAAACATCCTAATTTCTAACCAATTATGTTCTGAAGTGTTAGGAGAGTGACGAAATTCTTAAGGAATCTGGGTCGGCCTTGGTATCTAGGATACCTTATCTATTACAGAAAGTTCCAAGGGCCAGGGGAAGATGACTTTGGAGAAATTGTATCATCCCCACCTCATAGACTGAGAGATGAGCTCAGAGCCTGACAAGAGACTGGGCCTGTGGCACCCTGGGGGCCTTCAGGAGAAGAGTGGGGATTTGCCCCCGGGTCTCATCTGTTCACCCCAAGACACATGTTGAACAGACACAGGGAATATGGTTCAGCTGTCTTGCTGCTCCCTGAGTGTCATGTTTGGATTCCTCCAAAGGCGTGCAGGGGGTTTGGGTCACTGCTCTGCTGTGCAGGGGATACCCTTAAGTAGTGCAGAGATTTTGGGGGTTGGTTTGTTTTGGTTTTTTTTCCCCTTTTCTCTCTGTGGAATTTTCCCCATTGTCATGTTGAGACTTGTTGGCTACACCCTAGCATGGATGGGTAGTGACTGGGGCATGGGAGAGACTCCCTGTCCCTTTGTTTTATTGTTGGTTTTTTTTGGAAGTTTCTCTAGCAGGGTGGAGGGGGTGGGAAAGAGGGAAAACGCAGCCAGACCAGGGGGGGAAGATAAAGGAGGTGGGGGCAGCTGGGCGTTCTCTCCCTCTCTCACTGCTGGAGTCAGAGGAAGACGGGCCATGCTGCTATCCAGTACCCCTGCCATCCCAACAACGGGAGCCACGTTCTCTGCTGTCGGACACCACACTACTGCCTTTCCGATTCAGTCTGCTACCTCCGGGCACCCAGTTGAGCACCACGACCGACACCGTGGGCGGGGGAGCCCCTCCTCCATCGCTCTCATACGCTTGAGTGTATCTGAGTGTGTCTGATTTCACCCGATTGCATCTGAGAGAGTTCGAATGTGCCTGAGTGTTCCCGAATGTGTGTGAGTGTTGTCGAGGTTTCCCGAGTGTATTTGAGTGTTCCCAAGTTTGTGCGAGTTTGCCAGAGATTGCCTGAGTTAGGTGGCATGTGCCCGAGTGTGTCTCTGTAATCTGGACAAGACGATTTCCATCTGGTAGAGCGAAAACGCACCCGGACAAAAGAGGCAAAGGAGAACCTGCAGCGCATGAGGCTTGTTTGAGCAGCGTACTGGCACCCCAGCATCGTGCTTAGCTGCTTCGTTCTTTGCCCATTGTATCCTGCTGCGTTTTCAATATGTCAGAGGTGAATGGTCTTCTCAAATACACTCGGGCACACTCAATAACACTCACACACATTCGGGAACACTCGGGCGCATTCACACACACTCAGACGCACACGGGTGAAATCAGACACACTCAGATACACTCAAGCATGCTGTAGCTCACTCTGGCACACTGGGGAACTCTCTTACTGACTCAAATACACTTGGGCACACTCGACAATACACACACATTCAAGAAATTTTGGGCACACTCGCACGCAGTTGGGCAAACTCAGATACGCTCGGCAACACTCGGCAACACTCACACATATTCAGGAACACTCAGGCACAATCAGGCACACTTGGCATGTTCAGTCAAAATCGTGTGCACTCGTGCCTACACCGGCACACTCGGCCATGCTGCTAAACCCAACACTGCAGCACCCTCCCCTCACACACACTCTCTCTGGGAAGCGCTGGACTTTGGTCTGCACAGCCCAGTAGCTGCCCACCTGTGCCCTCATCTGCTGCAGTGTGCCTGAGCATGGCCAAGTGCTCCTGTGTGGGCAGCAGTGTGCAAGATTGTGATTGAGCACGCCAAGTGCGCCTGGTTGCGCCCGAGTGTTCCCAAATGTGTGAGTCTTGTCCAATGTGCCTGAGTGTATTTGAGTCTGTCCGAATGTTCCCCAGTCTGCCAGATTTTGCCTCAGCATGCTGGAGTGTATCTGAGTGTGTCTGATTTCACCCGAGTGCGTCTGAGTGTTTTCGAATGTGTCGGAGTTTTCCCGAATGAGTGTGAGTGTTGTTGATTGTGCCCCAGTGTATTTGAGTGTTGTCGATTGTGCCCAAATGTGTCGGCAGTTTCTGAGTGTGTGTGAGTATTGTGGAGTGTGTCGGAGGGTATTTGATTCTGCCCAAGGGTGTGCAACTGTGCCAGAGCATGCCTGAGTTTGGTCGAGAGTGTGAGAATGTGATTGATTTCTCCTGAATGTTCTTGAATGTGTGTGAGTATTGTCGAGTGTGCCCGAGAGTATTTGAGTGTACCAGAGTCTGTGCGAGGGTGCCCCAGTGTTCCCCAGTG
Organism: Catharus ustulatus; assembly: GCF_009819885.2. Lineage (NCBI taxonomy): Eukaryota > Metazoa > Chordata > Aves > Passeriformes > Turdidae > Catharus > Catharus ustulatus. The sequence goes on along the minus strand of NC_046233.1, from coordinate 19,783,912 downwards.
AGCCTGAGTGCTCCTCAGTATGCCTGAGAGTATCTCTGAGTATATCTGATTCTGCCCGAGTTTGTCTGAGTGTCTTCGAAGGTGTTCGAGTTTGCCCGAGTGTTCCCTGGGGTGTGGGAGTGCTCCTCAGTATGCTTGAGTGTATCTGAGTGTGTCTGATTTCACCCGATTGCATCTGAGTGAGTCTCTGTAAACTGGACAAAACGATTTCCTTCTGGTAGAGCGAAAACGCACCAGGACAAAAGAGGCAAAGGAGAACCTGCAGCGCATGAGGCTTGTTTGAGCAGCGTACTGGCACCCCAGCATCGTGCTTAGCTGCTTCGTTCTTTGCCCATTGTATCCTACTGTGTTTTCAATATGTCAGAGGTGAATGCTCTTCTCAAATACACTCGGGCACACTCAAGAACACTCACACACATTAGGGAACACTTGAGCGCATTCATACACACTCAGACGCACGCGGGTGAAATCAGACACACTCAGACACACTCAAGCATCCTGAAGAGCACTCCGACACACTAGGGAGCACTCACGCAAGATCAGGTACATTCGAAGAAACGCAGACAAACTCGGGGAGCATCAGAGACACTTGGTCACACTCGACCAAACTCAGCCAGTCTCAGGAAAACTTGCACAAACTCGGGAACACTCCAATACACTCAGACACGCTCAACAGCACTCACATACATTCGGGAACACTTGGGAACATTTGAACACACTCAGATGCACTCGGGCGAAAACAGACACACTCAGATACTCTCAAGCATCCTGAGGAGCACTCGGACGTACTAGGAAGCACTTGGGCACACTCCAACACCCTTGAAGACGCTCAGACAAACTCGGGCAGAGTCAGACACATTCAATTGCACTCCACCAAATTCAGACAATGTTGGGTAAACTCACACGAACTTGGGAACACTCAAATACACTCGCGCACATTTGTACCAACTCGGGCGCTCTCAGACATACTCGCACACACCGGGGTATCATCAAATTCTGCAAGAACTTCCCATAACACTCAAATAAATCCAGCAGCACTAGGGCAGACTCGTAAAAGTTCAGGCACAGTCTGAAACTTTTGGGCACACTCGACAACACTCACACACATTCGGAAACACTCAGGCACATTTGAACACGCTCAGACGCACTCGGGTGAAATCAGACACACTCAGATACACTCAAGCATACTGTGGCTCACTCAGGCACACTGGGGAACTCTTACTGACTCAAATACACTAGGGCACACTCGACAATACACACACATTCAAGAAATTTCGGGCACACTCACACACCATTGGGCAAACTCAGGTACACTCGGCAACACTTGACAACAGTCACACATATTTGGGAACACTCGGGCACAATCAGGCACACTTGGCATGCTCAGTCAAAATCGTGCGCACTCGTGCCTACACAGGCACACTCGGCCACGCTGCTGCACCCGACACTGCAGCCCCCTCGCCCGAATATCTCCCCAGAACTGCCACATAATGCCTTCAAAACTTCCCCAAATTATCCTATGAAGTGCCCCATATTCCTCAAAAATTCCCACAAGAATCGCCCCAAAATCCTCTCAGAATTTCCACAAAATCACCACAAAAATCACCTCAAATTCCCCACAAATTACCACAAAATTCTCCAAAAATTTCCACAAAATCCCCAAAATATTCTCACAGATATTCCCTAAAAATCACCCTGAAACTCCCAAAAAAATTCCCACAAAATGGTCCTGTGGAGAGTTAGGGATATGCGTGCAGAAGATCTCAGGCTGTACGGTCAGTCAGGACCTTCCCCGCCGCAGTCAGACCTTTGCTCTGTACCTGGCTGCACCCAGCCGGACGTGAGTAGAAGGAAATGACACTGACTGCCCAAGCTATAAAAACCCTTGTGACCCCTCAATAAATGCCATTTGCTGTCCACCACATTGATGTCCAGGAGCATATGGACCGAGTGGCCCAGGGTTAGGGCCGCTGTGCCGGGCTTGAACCAGGTCACCATGCAACAAGTGGTGCCGAAACCCGGGAAACGATTACCGCCCGGGATTCGAGGATTGCCTGGACGAGGAACCGGGAGCTGCACAGCTGGTCTAGTGCAGCGTGGGGGGACACCCCCGGACCAGTGAGGAGCATGGACACTATCGCGAAGGTTGCAAGTGAGATCCGCACGCAGTGGGGTATCGATTGTAAGCTTAAGGATTTTATTCTCGCGGTGCCGAGACTGATAAAGCTAGGGGCTATAGAAAGCCCGGTAGAAATTCTCCATCCAGAGGTATGGGTTAAATGCACGAGGGCTCTGGCCAAGGAAACCATGTCCTCAGGCTCAGGGAAAACCCTCAAATTGTGGGGCAGAGTTATCCAGGCTCTGCAAAAGTCTCGGCAAGAGCAAGAGACCTGGAACGCCGCGCGAACTTGTTTATTAGCCACGCCGCAGTTGGGGATCGGGGCAGCGACGCAAACCGCGGAGGAGTTTGACCCGGTCAAGTGCGCAGATGCGTGGACTCTGGAACCCCCTCTGCAGTCCCTGGGGCAGAACTCACCACCATCGGAGGGGCCAGAGCGCGCACGGGCATTTTGGCAGGGGCTAGCAGAGGAGGCACGGAATGTTGCTATAGTATCGGAGCCTGAAGCGGTTGATAAAAAGGCACCACCGCCATATGCATTTGAAAATGGCGCCAGAGCGCGTGATGGGGGGTGGAATGATGACATGGGGGGCGGAAATGCAGAAGGCTCGCTGAACGGCGCAAGCGTGGGCGAGCAGGGAGGAGGGGCGGCCCCCGAGAAGGAACTTAAGACCAGTCGAAGAGCTCGTTTTAAATCAGGTCCTTATAGGGCAAGAACCTCCCCCAGCAGGAGGCAGGGGGAGCCCGGGGGGAAAACGGTCTGACCCCTGGAAGAAGGGGCGGGGTTGGAGTCCAAGAAAAAGGCTGAGCAGCCCAGAAATGTCCAGCCAGTCGACTTCCGGCTCGGACTCTGACTCGAGCTGGGACGGGCGGTTCGAAAGGTGGTCGGAGGACGATTCCGACACCGACTTGGGCTTTAACAAAAAGGGAGCAGCGGCATATAAGATTACTAGCTGCAACGCTCCTGCATGGGTTAAGGGGATATCAGAGAAAGATCGAACCCCGCTGACAGACTGGCGGAAAATAAAAATGGCTTGCGCGGAGTGGGCTCCGTCTGCCAAACTGGTCTGCCCGGTCCGTGTGGTGGGGGCAGGCGGAAATCAAAGAACCTACTCACCGGTAAACCCGAAAGACGTGCAGGCAATTGTTAAAGCGGTTGCGGACAGGGGGATTAATTCTGCCATGGTTTCCACACTCATTGATAGTGTTTTTGGAGGCAATTATATGCTTCCCTTTGATATCAAACAGACCTGCAGGCTGATTTTTGATGGGGCGGGGATGATCGTTTTTAAACAAGAATGGAAGGACAATTGTGTAAAGCAGCTAGCCTTAGTAATGGGGGCAGACCATCCACTGCATGGCTCCAGCATACAGCGGCTAATGGGCACAGACCCCACTATGATCACCCCACAAGCACAGGTTGAGGGCCTGTGGGCCCATGAGGTTATGACAACAACCCGTGCTGCTCGAGAAGCCATCCGTGCTGCTTCAAAGTAATAGCCAGACCATCACCATGGTCCACTATAAAGCAGGATGAGAGTGAGAGCTTCACTCACTTTGTGGACCGCCTTCAGGCAGCATTAGATTCCTCTGCATTACCTCCAGAGGCAAAGGGTCCTGTGCTAGCAGACTGCCTACGCCAGCAATGCAATTCAGCCACCAAGGATCACTGCCACCTGGGTCCAATGTCACAGCCACGATCAGACACGTTACAAAGGAAGAACACCTAGCTCCCATCCGAGTGGCAGTTCGCACTGCAATAACCAGTGTGATGGCATGCTTCAAGTGTGGCCAGGCAGGCCATGTGGCAGTAAACTGCCCCCAGTCAGGACACCCACCAGCAGTTTCTCCACCACGCCAGGGGAAACTTAGAGGACCGTGCTGGGCATGTGGAAAGCAGGGGCATTTAGTTAAGGAATGCAGATCCAAGCCTCAGGGAAATGGGAAGGGGAGGGGGCACAGGATCAGATGTCACCGTCATCCTAGACATACACTGGCCTCTACCATGGAAGCTAGAAGAAGCCCCCATGGTGGACAGAGTTGGAGGGCTGTCCCAAGCCTGCAAAAGCACCCAACCGATAGCAATAACACTCTGCACCGAGAGAGGACCAGGAAGAATTATCACCCTCACTACATACGTTATGTCGGATTGCCCACCCTTGTTGGGGAGAGATGCCCTAGCCCTGCTGGATGTTAGGGTGACAAATTTATTCTAAGGGCCACTGTCGCATACCCGCCATTGCCCATCAAACTAACTTGGAAATCAGTGGACCCAGTGTGGATCGATCAGTGGCCCTTGTCCAAGCCTCGAATGACTGCTCTCCTTGAGCTAGTTGGCCGTGAGTTACATAAGAATCATATATAACCCTCCACGAGCCCATGGAACACCCCAATCTTCATAATACCTAAAGGGTCCCGTGAAGGCTTTCGTCTCCTGCACGACCTGCGGAAAGTGAACAAGAGAATCCAACCTATGGGCCCCGTGCAAACTTTACTGCCCATGAACTCGATGATACCAAGAGGACAACCCTGTGCAGTACTCGACATCAAAGACTGCTTCTTCTCTATTCCCCTGCACGAAGACGACAAGGAGCGGTTTGCCTTTTCCATTGTCTTTCCGAACAACCAGTGGCCCAACCTACGCTTTCACTGGAGAATGTTACCCCAAGGAATGATCGGCTCCCCTACCATCTGCTAGATCACAGTAGACCAAGCGCTAGCACCAGTCCGGCAGAGCAATCCGACTGTGACCATCATGCAGTACATGGACTACAGCCTGATTGCTGCACCATCAACAAGACAAGTAGACCAGCTGCTATGAACCATCTCTGAAACCTTAAAGACAAATGGCTTCAAGATAGGGAGTGCAAAAATAAAAAAGAGACCGTGCGTGACCATCCTAGGAGTGGGAATCACAAGCTCCCACATAACTCCTCCCCAGATGAAAATCCGCCGAGATATCAAGACGGTCCATGACGTGCAGCAGCTGGTAGGGTCCTTACAGTGGCTCCGCAACATCGTCCTGATTCCTCCCGAGGTCATGGACCCTCTAAATGACCTCTTGAAAGGAAAGAACCCATGGGAGCAGAAAACCCTGACACCGGAAGTGATAAGCTCGCTCAACTTTATCAAACACCAGATGTCAGTGAGTAAGCTCAACAGATGGGATTCAAGTACACCAGTCGATCTGTATGTCCACTTTACAAAAAAGGGGGGAGTGGGAGCGTTAGCCCAAGGACCCCCAGACAAAGCCCAACCGATACAATGGGTGGTCTTGGGGAAACCATCATGCGCCTTTTCCCCGGGAGTCGAGTGCCTTAGCAGCCTCATCATGAAAGGCAGGAAACTCGCCCTAAGACATCTGGGCATGGAACCTGCCAAGATAGACTTGCCCTTCCGCAAACAGCTCTCCACACAGTCAACAACAATATCCGAATACCTAGCCATGGCCCTTGCAGGCTTTGGAGGAGAGATTCACTACGTGGCAAAACCCCCTTGGACTCAGCTGCTCATGGTCATTGACATCGACCTCCCACCAAAGATAAAGGACCGACCGCAGGCAGGACCAACCATCTTCATGGACGCATCATCGCTGACCTCCACCGCAGCGGCAGTATGGCAGTCAGTAGAACAATGGCAATTTGTCAAGACAACCGACCCCACACTTTCAGTCCAACAACTTGAAGCAGCTGCCGTAGTGCTAGCGTGCGGACTGTTCCCATAAGAACACCTTAATGTTGTGACTGACTCCATATTTGTGGCCAAACTCTGCCTAGCCATGTCTGGACCAGGTGTGTCAGTGTCCACAGTGGTAACGATGCTGGAAGAAGCACTCTATTCACGGAAAGGCACCATATCAGTCATCCACATCAACAGCCATGACCCGATCAAAGGATTCTACCAGATTGGCAATGACAAGGCTGACGCCGCTGCAAAAGGTGTATGGACGCTGAAAGAAGCCCATCAGCTGCATGAATCCCTTCACATCGGAGCAAAAGCACTTGCGAAGTAGTGCAGGATTTCTATCGCGGATGCAAAGCACGTTGTCGCCACATGCCCTCACTGTCAGAAATCACCGCTGTGGTCAAGTGGCGTCAACCCCAGAGGCCTCAAAGCCTCAGAAATATGGCAGACAGACTTTACGCAATGCCAGTTGTTGAGACCCCGAGCGTGGCTTGCAGTTACCGTAGATATGTACAGTGGTATGATTGTGGCCACACAGCATCCCAAGACCGATTCCAAAGTAACCGTCCAACATTGGCTGGCATGGCATTGGAGTTCCGAAAAAAATCAAAACAGACAACGGCACAAACTTCATCTTGAAAACGATCCAAGCATTTGTCTCAAAATGGAACATCGCCTTGGTACATGGCATCCCGTCTAACAGCACCGGACAAGTCATCGTTGAAAGAGCCAGTCAGACTCTGTCCACCACATTGATGTCCAGGAGCATATGGACCGAGTGGCCCGGGGTTAGGGCCGTCGTGCCAGGCTTGAACCAGGTCGCCATGACGCATGGTCCCAAAATCCGCTCAGAATTTCCACAAATTAAAAAAAAAATTATCACAGAAATTCCCACAAAATCGCCAAAAAATTCCCACAAATTTCCCAAAATCACAACAATATTCGCTTAAAATACTCAAAAAATTTTCCCCAAAATCAACCCAAAATTTCCTGAAAATTCCCACAAAATCATCCCAAAATTTTCACACAATTTCCACAAAATCTCCAAAAAATCCCCACAAAATTCCCCGGAGAACTGCAAAGAAATCCCAACAAATTCTCCAGAACATTCCCCAAAATTCCCACAAATTTACCCAAAACTCTTCTCCAAATTCACACAAAAACCCTCCAAGATGACCCCAGAATATCCAAAAAATCATCGCAAAATTCTCTCCAAATTTCCACCAAATGGACCCAAAATTCTATAAAAAATTTCCACAAAATCCCCAAAATAGTCCTACAAAATGGCCCCAAAATCCCCTCCAAATTTCAACCAATTCAAAAAAAAATTTTAACACAAATTCCAACAAAATCGCCCCGAAAGTCCCACAAAATTCGCCTAAACCACAACAATATTCGCTTAAAATTCCCACAAAATTTCACATAAAATCTCCACAAAATTTCCCGCAAAATCACCCCAAAATTTCCTGAAAATTCCCACAAAATCACCCCAAAATTCTCACACAATTTCCACCAAATCTCCACAAAATCCCCGCAAAATTCCCCACAGAACTGTAAAGAAATCCCAACAAATTCTCCAGAAATTTCCCCATAATTCCCACAAATTTACCCAAAACTCTTCTCCAAATTCACACAAAATCTCTTCAAGATTCCCCAATGAATTTCCACAAAATCTCCACAAAATTACCCACAGAATGGCCCCCTATATCCCCTACATTTCCCACAAAATCCCCTCAATATCTACTCAGAATTCCCACAAAAATTCCATCAAATTCCAAAAAAATCCACCAAAAATTCCCACTAAATTTCCCATAAAATCAGCCTAAACTTCCCTAAGAGTTCCCATAAAATCCCTGCAAAATTCCCCATGAACGGTCCCAAACTCCCCACCATTCCCCTAAAATTCCTACAAAATCATCCTGAAGTTCCCAAAAAATTCCGCCAACATCACCCCACAATTTCCTGAAAATTACCACAAAATCATCCCAAAATACTCACACAATTTCCACAAAATCTCCACCAAATCCTCACAAAATTCCCCGCAGAACTGCAAAGAAATCCCAACAAATTCTCCACAAAATTCCCCAAAATTCCCACACAGTTACACAAAATTTTTCTCCAAATTCACACAAAATCGCCCCAAAATCCCCTCTGAATTTCCACAAAATCACCCCCAAATTCCCCAAAAATTCGCAGAAACCACCGTGAAATTCCCTCAAAATTCCCACAAAATCAACCTCAAAATTTTCACAAAATCTCCACAAAACCCACAAATTCAAAAAAAAATTTGCAAATAAAAAATCACCCAAAATTGCCCACAAAATGACCCCAAATTCCCCTCAGATTTTCCACAAAATCGACCAAAAATTTCCATAAAACTTCCACCAAAATCACACCAAAATTCCCAAAAAATTGCCCCAGAATCCCCTCCGAATTTTCACAAAATCTCCACAAAATTATCCACAGAAGTTCCTAAAAATCACATACATTTCCCACAAAAATTCCCACGAAATCCCCTCACAATCTACTCAGAATTCCCACAAAAATTCCAGCAAATTCCAAAAGAAAAAAAACCACCAAAAATTCCCACTAAATTTCCCATAAATCAGCCCAAACTTCCCTAAGAATTCCAACAAAATCCCTGCAAAATTCCCCACGAACGGCCCCAAACTCCACACCATTCCCCTAAAATTCCTACAAAATCATCCTGAAGTTCCCAAAAAATTCTGCCAACATCACTCCACAATTTCCTGAAAATTACCACAAAATCATCCCAAAATACTCACACAATTTCCACAAAATCTCCACAAAATCCTCACAAGATTACCCGTTGAACTGCAAAGAAATCTCAACAAATTCTCCAGAAATTTCCCCATAATTCCCACAAATTTACCCAAAATTTTTCTCCAAATTCACACAAAATCTTTTCAAGATTCCCCTCTGAATTTCCACAAAATCTCCACAAAATTACCCACAGAATGGCCCCCAATATCCCCTACATTTCCCACAAAATCCCCTCAGTATCTACTCAGAATTCCCACAAAAATTCCATCAATTTCCCCACAAAATCCACCAAAAATTCCCACTAAATTTCCAAAAAAATCTGCCCAAACATCCTAAGAATTCCCACAAAATCCCTGCAAAGTTCCCCATTAACTGCTCCAAAATCCCCAAAATCCACTAAAATTCCTACAAAATAATCCTAAAATTCTCCAAAAAATTCTGCCAATATCACCCCAAAATTCACATAAAAATTCCCACAAAAATACCCACTAAATCATCCCAAAATCCCCACAAAATTTCCACAAATTAAAAAAAAAATCTCACAGAAAATCCCACCATTTTGCCCCTAAATTCCCACAAAATTACCCATAACCACAACAACATTTGCTTAAAATCCCCAAAAAACTTCCCGCAAAATCACCCCAATTACCCGAAAATTCCCACAAATCATCCCAAAATTCTCTCACAATTTCCACAAAATCTCCACAAAATCTCCACAAAATTCCCTGCAGAACTGCAAAGAAATCCCAACAAATTCTCCAGAACATTCCCCAAAATTCCCACAGATTTACCCAAAACTCTTCTCCAAATTCACACAAAAACGCTCCAAAATGCCCCCAGCATATCCAAAAAATCATCACAAAATTCTCTCCAAATTCCCACCAAATGGACCCAAAATTCTACAAAAATTTCTACAAAATCCCCAAAATAGTCCTACAAAATGGTCCCAAAATCCCCTCCAAATTTCCACCAATTCAAAAAAAAATTCTCACAAAAATTCCCACAAAATCGCCCTGAAAGTCCCACAAAATTCCCCTAAACCACAACAATATTCGCTTAAAATTCCCACAAAATTTCACATAAAATCTCCACAAAATTTCCCGCAAAATCACCCCAAAATTTCCTGAGAATTCCCACAAAATCACCCCAAACTTGTCACACAATTTCCACAAAATCCCCACAAAATCCCCACAAAATTGCCCACAGAACTGTAAAGAAATCCCAACAAATTCTCCAGAAATTTCCCCATAATTTCCACAAATTTACCCAAAACTTTTCTCCAAATTCACACAAAATCGCCCCAAAATCCCCTTTGAATTTCCACAAAATTACCCACAGAATGGCCCCCTATATCCCCTACATTTCCCACAAAATCCCCTCAGTATCTACTCAGAATTCCCACAAAAATTCCATCAAATTCCAAAAAAAATCCACCAAAAATTCCCACTAAATTTCCCATAAAATCAGCCTAAACTTCCCTAAGAAGTTCCCACAAAATCCCTGCAAAATTCCCCAAGAATGGCCCCAAAATCCCCACCATTGCCCTAAAATTTCCACAAGACCATCCTAAAATTCCCCAAAAAATTCCGTCAATATCACCACAAAATTCACACAAAAATTCCCACAAAATCACCTTGAAATTAAAAAAAATTCTGCCAACATCCCCCCCCAATTTCCTGAAAATTACCACAAAATCATCCCAAAATACTCACACAATTTCCACAAAATCTTCCGCTGAACTGCAAAGAAATCCCAACAAATTCTCCAGAAAATTCCCCAAAATTCCCACAAAGTTACCCAAAATTTTTCTCCAAATTCCCACAAAATCACTCAAAGATCCCCCCAGAATTTCCACAAAATCACTCCAAAATTCTCTCCAAATTCCCAGCAAATGAACCCAAATTTCTCCAAAAATTTCCACAAAATCGCCAAAATATTCCCACAAAAATTCCCACAAAATCACCCCAAAATTCCTTCAAGTTCCCACAAAATGGCCCCATAATCCCCTCAGAATTTCCACAAATTCTAAAAGAAATTCTCACCCCTAATTTCCCACAAAATTCCCCTAAACCACAACAATATTTGCTTAAAATTCCCACAAAATTTCTCCCAAAATCACCCTAAAATAGCCTGAAAATTCCTACAAAATCCCCAAAATATTATCGCATAATTCTCACAAAATCACCCTGAAATACCCCAAAAAAATTCCCACGAAATCACCCCAAAATTTCCAAAAACATTCGGTCAATATCACCTCAAAATTCCCACAAAATGGCCCCAAAATCCCCTCATATTTTCCCCAAATTCCAAAAAAGATTCCCACAGAAATTCCCACAAAATCACCCCAAAATTCCCACAAAGTTCCCACAAAATCACCTCTGAATTTTCACAAAATCTCCACAAATTACCATAAAATTCCCCAAAATTCTCTCAAAAATTCCCACAAATTCACCCCAAGATTCCCTCAAAATTCCCACAAAATGGCCCCAAAATCCCCGCAGACTTTCCACAAAATCCCCTAACATTCCCACAAAAATTCCCACAAAATTCCCCCAGAATCCCCTCAGAATTTCCACAAAATTACCCACAGAACTGCCCCAAAATCCCCTAAATTTCCCACAGAAATTTCCACAAAATCCCCTCAGAATCTACTCAGAATTCCCACAAAAATGCCATCAAATTCCCCACAAAAACCACAAAAAAACCCCACAAAAATTCCCACAAAATCAGCCCAAACTTCCTCAAGAATTTCCACAAAATCCCCGCAAAATTCCCCAAGAACTGCCTCAAAATCCCCACCAATGCCCTAAAATTCCCACAAAATCACACCAAAATTCCCACAAAATTCCCCCAGAATCCCCTCCGAATATTCACAAAATCACCACGAAAATCTCCACATATTACCCACAAAATCCCAACAAATTCTCACAAAAATTCCCACAAAAACACCTCAAAATTCCCAAAAATCACAACAATATTCACCTAAATTTCCGACAAAAATTCCCACAAAATCATGCCAAAATTTCCTCAAAATTCCCACAAAATCACGCCAAAATTCTCTTGAAATTCCCATAACATTGCCCCAAAATCTCCTCAGAACTTCCACAAAATCGATCGAAAATTCCCACAAAAATTCCCACAAAATCACCTCAAAATTCCCACAAAATGGTCTCCAAAATCCCCTCAGAATTTCCACAAAATCTCCACAAAATTACCCACAGAACTGCCCCAAAATCCCCTAAATTTCCCACACAAATTTGCAGACAAAAATTTTTGGTTCTAAAAGGGAAATTGGGGACTAAAAAAGGAGAATCTGGGGCAAAAATGTGAAATTTGGGTGCCTAGATGGGAAATTTGGGACTGAAAAGGAAAATTTAGGACTGAAAAAAAGAGAATTTAGGACAGAAAAAAAGAGAATTTTGACCTAAAAATGGGAAATTTGAGGCTGAAAATGGGAAAGCTGAGTCCAAAAAGGGGAGTTTGGGGAAAAAAGGAGATTTTTTTGGCCTCAAAAAGGAGAAAATGGACCAAAAATGGAAATTTGGGTCCTGGAAGGGAGAATTTGGGAATAAAAAAGGAGAATTTGAGCTCAAAAAGGGAAATTTGGGTCCCAACCAGGTACTGCAGCCCCTGCACCTCCCTCAGGTCGTGCGGACCTCTGCTGGACACAGCCCAGTACTACAGCCCCCAACCCCCTGGGTTGTGCTTTCCCCTCATTGACACAAAACTGGGTGGTGCCCTCAGCTCCAGGGTAACGCTGCCCCCTGCTGGACACAAACTGTTACTGTGTGCCCATTCTCCACGCGATGCTGCCTCCTTTTATGAGTTAATCCACTACTGCCCCACCCCCCACTCCCTGGGCAGTGCTGCTGTCTGGTGGACACAACCCAATTACTGCTCCTTCACCCTCAGGACAGTGCTGCTGTCTGGTGGACACAACCCAGCACTGCAGCCTACCCACCACCTGGATAGTTCTGCCCCCTCTGTAATACAACCCTGTATTACAGACCCCATTCTCTCAAGCTCTGCTGCCCCCGATGGACACGACCCAGTACTGAACCGCATACCTTGGGCAGTGCTGCCCCTGGTGGACACAACCCAGTGCTGTGCCCCCCGCCCTTGGCAGTGCTATCGTGTTCTGGACAGAACCCGGTACTGTGCCCAACAACTCTCCTGGGTAGTGCTGCACCCTGGTTGAAACAACTCAGTACTGGACTCCTGCACCTTGGTCAGTGCTGCTCCCTGGTGGGCACAACCGACTTCTGTGCCCTCAGCCCACAGGTAGTGCTGCCCCCTGGGCAGCTTGGGGGAAATTCTAGAAACCATCAACCTTGAGGTGCTCTTAAGGGAAATGGCACATAAGTCAACCCTTGCCACGGTGACACTGCCTATTCTGCCAGGAAAGGGTCATTGAGAACTTGCCTCCAGCATCCTCCAAGAATTTCAAACCGTATTCCAGCAGGGCTTCCAGATAATCCGTGTCTCGATCCCAATCTAGAAGGCAGCACAGATCAGAAGCATTTCCATGGTGCGCTGGGATCCCCTTCTGCCTTAGGGAGCTGGGCACTGCAGGGGGGTCAGGTAAGGCTGTGGGGCTTAGATGTGAATGGACATGGCCAAAGCTGCAGAAGGGCCTGGGGAGCTTTGAGCTGCCTCCCGGCCACTCTCCACCCACTTTGAAGACCCTGTGCAACAGCTGTGGAGAGGAAACTGAGGCAGCCCAGGGTGCACTGAGCGTTCTCTCTCTTGCACAGAGGAATCACTCCCTAAAGCCCAGGGGAAAAGCTGCAGCAGGCAGTGCCACAGCCATGCCTCTGTCCTTCCTGCCTTCCCTCCATCCTACAAGACTTTCCTCTCTCTCTCCTTTCCTCTTTTGCCATGGACTGCTCCACCAGCCCAAGGGGACAGAGTCAGGCCCTGTCAGGACACACTGGAGCCCTGCTCTCTCCCTCTGCTCTTTCCCCACCGTGGGCACCCCTGGCAGCCCCTCCCAGGTTTCATGCAGTGTCTTCCACGGAGGGACCCCAGCAAGACTGCTCAGTACCTGAGTGGCCTGAGCCTGCTCGGGATAATTCCTCTAAGCTGTGCCCTTCTTATCTGGGCTGTACCCGCACTGCCAAGCAGCAGAGATGGCAGCTCAAGACTCAGCAGGGTTCAGGCGCAGACGTGCAGCAATTACATCCCGTGACTGTGCCTGGCATGGCCTCCCTTTCTGCAATGGAGACTCCGGGAAATGCCGCCTTCAGCACCGCCTCTCCATCCACATCTGGAGGAAGGAAAAGGGACAGCTGGATGAGATGGAACCATCCCCCACTAGGGAGGTGGCACTTTTCAAGAGGCAATGCTTGTGAAAGACATTGCTAAGGATCAGGAACACGTCCAGGGTCTTCAGGCTGGCCAGAGCACTCCCTCCTCCAAAATGCCACCCTGCCTGATCTCCCCGAGTCCGGGAAATTGCAGGGATCTCAGGGTGTTCATGGCTCGTGGGCAGCCAAGGCTCACTGTCAGCTGATGCCCAAGGCCTTCCTGCCAGGCCAGGATGAGGAGAAGCTGCATCCAGGCCAGGTTGGGAAACAGCCCTGCAGGGCATGACAGCAGGAGTGGGGCAGCAAGGCTGCCATGGATCCCTGCACGCTGTGCCAGGCATGGCATGTCCAGATGTGCAGAGAAAGCCCCCAGCTGCTGAGTCTCAGGAGAGGGCTGAGGGAAATGCACTCACCTTGTTTTCCCTGCAGCATTTCCTTCAGCATTTGTCACGTGGCTACGGGTGGTTCCGTGGATTTCCTGTTCACGTTCCCGCCTCTCCTCCGTGTTTTTCGGCACTCAGCTTCTCCCCACCCCGTGCGTCGATGGTGTAACCGCGTCGGGGCCCTCCCCCTCCGTCGGGAAACCCCTCCCTGATGCGAAGCCCATCCACCCCCCTCCTCCGGTTGGCTCCGTCCCCATCGCCCAGCCCACCTCCGCTCCTGGTGTCGTGGGAACCGGAGGTGACCCGGGCCAGGACCGGAATGAAGCCACCTTGGCCTCCCCTGCCGACCACCATCCGGCAGCTTCGGTCTGCTCAAAGAAGTCTCGCCCTGCGAGCAAGCGCTCCACATCTCCAGATGAGAGTAGCGACTCCTCGGACTCAGATTCCTACCCCGAGTCCGGGGACCATTGGGCTAAGACCCAAAGGGATACCAACTGAGAGGGAGACTGGGGACAGGCAAGCAATATCACAGCCTTCCCGGTTATCCATAGAAAGGGGGAAAGGGCATTAGCATAAGCATCATGGGAGCCTCTGCCCTATGGGGAGCTCAAAGATCTTTGCAAAGCTGCTAGAGAACATTGTCAGAGTTCATTCTACTTTAAAAATCTTTTAGAAGCTACCTTCGCTGCCCATGTTCTGGTCCCTCATGACATCAAAATTATTATGCACTACCTCCTTACCCCGGTTGAATGCATGCTGTGGGAAAGACGTTGGAAAAAACACCTTATAGCATTATCTGACACCTACTCTAAAGACACAAACAGGCAAAACTTCACAATAGAACAATTGGCAGGAGAAAGTAACTTCCAGAAACCAACTGACCAAGCCCAGCTTCTACCAGAGGCTACATTACAGGATATTGCTATTGCAGCAAAAACTGCTTTGCTCCTCACCCCAGACAATTCCATACCAACACAAAATTTTGCAA
This sequence comes from Catharus ustulatus, assembly GCF_009819885.2. NCBI lineage: Eukaryota > Metazoa > Chordata > Aves > Passeriformes > Turdidae > Catharus > Catharus ustulatus. The sequence continues at coordinate 19,768,648 of NC_046233.1, read as the reverse complement.
ACATCAAGCAAGGGGTAAAAGAGACATTTATAGAATGTGTGGACAGGCTGAAGCTTGCACTCGAAAAACAAAATGAAAGTACTGAGGGACGCAAAGAGGTGTTAAATAAAATTGCCATGGCAAATGCCAATCAAGAGTGCAGGGCAATTTTGAGGTCATTACCCCTAGACTCTGAGCCCACTATCGAACAAATGGTTGAAGCCTGCACAAGGCACACCTCCACAGAAAACACAGTGGTTCAAGCTGTTGACAAGGACATTGCAGATGGGGTATCAGGAGCCTTCGCAGTGGTTGCTGCAAAACACAACCAGCAATGTTTTTGCTGCAGGGAACTTGGTCATTTTCTAAAGGACTGTCCAGAAAGGCACTCAATAACAGATCGTCGCTACTGGAACCCATGGCATCAACAGCAATCATCTTGCCAGCCGCGTCCGGGAAACTTCCAGCAGAGCGCGGAACGGCCTCGCGCGACGACATCAAATCGAAAGCTGTCTTGCTCAGTCCTACCCACAATCCAGGAACAACCAGGGAATCGGCCACCATCCTCATCAGTCTCAGAGATTCCAGTCCAGACCCAGCAGACCTCCCGTACAGAGCGATTCAGGTGGGGAGCCGATGCCAGCTGGTAAGCACATTGACCATCCATTTGTTGATGAGTGTGTCTTTAGAACCCCGACTGGAAAGTATGGGCCACCAGATGGTCCTCAAGACATTTTAATCACTGGGGGACACTGTCAATGGACCAGATAATTTTCATGGCTTCCCAGAGGTGCAAATTGTAGGCCTCGACGACGATATCCTGGTCTCTCTTTGCTGCACGGACACACCATTTAAGCTGTGCCAGGGAACCCTATAGCCCAGGCCTTTCTCCTACCAAGAACTATTTGGAACAAGTTCCTCTCAATCCAGTTATCATGTGACACAAATTGTGGGCTCAAGCAAACCAGTAGTTGAATGCACCATACTTTGCAAAGGAGAAAAGATTCTCCACCAAGGACTGAGGGACACCGGAGCGGATGTTACCATTATTGCCCGCTCCGAATGGCCTTCACACTGGGAGCTGCAACTGGTTGCGGGAAGGATTTTAGGAATAGGAGGGGTTGCACTACAATGAGAAGCAAGCACAATATTATAGTGGAAGGTCCGGAGGGGAAAAATAGCTACCATCAGACCGTTTATAGTAAGAGCACTTATCACTCTTTGGGGCAGAGACCTTTTATCCCAATGGGGGGCTTCCATTCATATTTCCAATAAGGATTTTTGGTCGGGGCCACTGTGGCAGTGCGCAACACCCACTATCCCCCCGACTCACCTGGAAACAAGATCATCTGGTGTAGGTCGAGCAGTGGTCCCTTTCTAAGGAAAAAATTGCGTGCCTTGGAAGCCCTTGTAGAGGAGCAGCTTTCCAAGGGTCATATCACGGAAACTAATAGCCCCTTGGAATTCCCCTGTCTTTGTCCTCAGAAACCTGGCAAAAGCAGATGGAGGCTCCTCCACGACCTCAGAAAAATCAATGAGGCCATTGAAGATATGGGTTCACTGCATCCTGGTATGCCCTCTCCCTCCACACTATCACGAGATTGAAAGCTCACCATTATTGATATCAAAGACTGCTTCTTCAACATCCCCCTCCATCCTCAAGATGCACCCAAGTTTGCATTTTCAGTTCCTTCCCTCAATAGACAAGCCCCTTTGAAACGTTACCACTGGCTTGTCGTACCACAAGGCATGAAAAATTCTCCAACCATATGCCAGTGGTACGTGGGCCGCATTTTGTCACCTGTAAGGAACCTGTTCCCAGAAGCGATCATTCTCCGTTATATGGATGACATCCATGTTTGCACACCTGAACAGACCTACTTTGACATCACACTAAAAAAGACTATTCAGGTCATTGAATTGGTGGGCTTTGAAATCAGCAAAGAAAAAATCCAATTTGTAAGCCCATGGACCTACCTCGGACTACAAATTCGAGAACGCACCATCGCACCCCAGCAGTTTGCCATCCGAGACGACCCGAAGACCCTGCGAGACCTCCACCAACTCTGCGGGTCCATCAGCTGGGTACGCCCCCTGCTGGGAATCACTACAGAAGACCTTGCCCCATTGTTCAACCTCCTCCGTGGCAATGAAGACCTGGACTCACCACGCTCGTTCAACCTCCGAAGCCCAGGAGTCGCAATCAAAAAGGTCCAAGAAGCCTTGTCATCACGCCAAGCCCACCGGTAACGAACCGAGACTTCCCTTCCAGTTTGCCATTCAAGGTAAGGCCCCCTGGTTTCATGGACTCATTTTTCAGTGGGATACCAAATCCAAAGATAATTAATCCTCATAGAATGGGTACTCCCACATCACAAGCCAACCAAAAGTATAACTACACCCCAGGAGATAATGGTAAATTAATTAAAAAGGCTAGAGCTCGTCTCCGGTCTCTTGTAGGTTGTGAATTCACACGCATTATCCTACCATTGGTCACCACTGGGGATTTGGAGCATTTGCTTCAATACAACGAGAGCCTCCATTTCGCCTTAGATAACTACCCAGGCCAAATTTCCATCCATCTGCCTGCTCATAGATTATTTAAATCAGTCTTTAATTTGGTCCCAAAATTAATACAAAGTAAAACAGCTCTCAAGGCCCTAACCATTTTTACTGATGGCTCTGGGTCTTCTCACAAGTCAGTAATGATTTGGAAAGATCCCAAGACTCAGAAGTGGGAGTCTGACATCCAGGTGGTCGAAGGGTCACCACAAATTGCTAGTTGGTAGCCATCGTTAGAGCCTTTGAGAGATTCAAACAACCCATAAATGTGGTCACAGATTCAGCCTGTGTTGCGGGTGTAGCTCTGAGAGCTGAACATTCTCTTTTAAAGGAGGTTTCCAATCAAAATTTATATAAACTGCTTTCTAAGTTAATTTATCTCATCTCCCACAGAAAGCAGTCCTACCACATAATGCACGTGAGGTCACATACTGACCTCCCAGGAGCCATTGCCGATGGGAACAGGAGAGTGGACACCCTAGTCATGTTTACAGAAACTGCAACCTTACCGGACACTTTTGCCCAAGCAAAGATGTTCCATGCATTTTTCCATCAAAATGCCCCTGCTTTAATGAAAATGTTCCATCTTACAAGAGAGCAAGCTAGAGTCATTGTAGCTACCTGTCCCAATTGCCAATCCTACCAGCTGCCTTCCTTAGGATCTGGGGTCAACCCCCGTGGTTTAAATAGCTGCCAGTTACGGCAAACTGACATGACCCACTTCCCAGCATTGGGAGAACAAAATACTTCCATGTGTTGGTAGACACTTTCTCAGGCGCAGTGTTTGCTTCTGCCCACGTGGGAGAAGATGCTGCTCACACCATCAAGCACTTTCTGCTGGCATTCACTACCTTAGGAGTCCCAAATGAAATAAAAACAGATAATACGCCTGCTTACTCTTCTCACATATTAAGGGACTTTTTAAAGCAATGGGGAGTTAAGCACACCACAGGCATTCCACATAATCCCGCAGGCAATCAATTGTTGAAAGGACTCATGGCACTATCAAGTGGGTCCTCAACCAGCAGCAGGGAGGGACAGAGACCATGTCCCCAGTTGAGAGACTCTGTAAGGCTCTGTATGCAAAAAATTTCCTAAATGGTTCCTCCACTGAGCCCACTGCCCGTATTCCGGCACTTCTCAAATTCGGCCCGAGCTAAGCTTGAAGAGAAGCCACCGGTGCTGATCAAGGACCCTGAAACCCAATAAATATTGGGACCTTTCCCACTGATTACCTGGGGAAGAGGGTATGCCTGTGTGTCAACTCCACCTGGTCCGAGATGGCTCCCAGGAAAATGTATTAAACCTTATTTAAGACCAGCAAACACCGCAACCGACAACATTAACAAAGTCTCTCCTAAATCTAACACTATAGGATCTCAGCAACAGAAACGAAACGCCTGGATGCGAAGATGCTGCTGAATGCTGAGCCAGCAACAGCCAAATCGTCCTGTCACCAGGTCATAAACAAAGAAAGAAAGCGCCAAATTGGCACAAAGAATATGAGAAACCTCCAGCTAGGCATTTCCTAGCTACTGTTACTACCTCATTTCCCAATAATCCTTACCAAACCCCCCTAACCTTCCTGCCCCTCCTACCCCAAACCTTCCCACGTCCCTAATTCCCTTCCCCTCAACTACCTCACCAGAAAAAAACACTCCTTCTTGTCAAATAACAATTTTGTTTATATTCCCTAGCCCAAACTCCATCCACAGTCAAGATGAAGGTCACCCACCCCGCTGTTATCCTTGCAATTATGTGGATGCTCTTCACTACACAGCGTGCACTTGGCTGGATCGTCCCGCAGCCTAGTCAAAATGTGTGGCTCACACCTGGCAAAGTCTCTCCAACAACAAGACCTGTGCCTGTCCATGGGCTCCGTCAACAACCCAGTCTCAACCTGCCTGGTAGGGATCCCTTTCACGCCCGGTGCTTGCCTCTCTTTGGAGAAGTTGCCCAGAACAGCGGGCACCTGGGAACAGTGGTTTCACCCTTCTGAACAAGGGAAAAACGTGGGCGAAAGTACTTCCACCCTCCCAGGGAGAGCCACAAGAATTGGATTTGTTGGGGTCCGCATAGGCCAGTTACTGTGTTAACTTCTCTTTTTGGAATCCTTCCTCCTGGCCCCAGGACATCTACCCAACCAAAAATATCTATAATTCGACTAATTGGTGCAATCATATTTCAGAAACTGAGCCCAAAACTTCTGCCTCCTTCTGTCCCAGAACACTTCCCAAAGGTGTCTTCCTTATTTGTGGAGACCCAGCGTGGGCAGGAATCCCCTCACATCTCAGAGGTGGTCCATGCACCCTTGGTCGGCTTACTACCCTCACCCCAAATACAACACTTCTCCAAAATTGGAAGGACAAAAGAGAATTTGCATGCCAAAAAAGATCACTCACACAATTTGATGAAAATTGTGGTTCCACGGTAGTGAACTGGTCAAAAGGCAAAAGATTTGCCGCTTCTCTATTCCTTCCATGGGTGGCAGCTGCAAAGGCTCTAGGTGAACTTAATCACATGGGGTGTTGGCTTAGTAAGCAGGCCAACACAGCATCAAAGGTGCTTAGTGACCTCCTCCGAGACGAAGAAACCACCAGGCATGCCACCCTACAAAATCGAGCTGCAATTGATTTCCTCCTCTTAGTCCATGGACACGGTTGTCAAGAATTTGAAGGACTTTGCTGCTTCAATCTATCATTGCACGCAGAAACCATCTCTAAAAGCATCCAAGTGCTCAAGGAACAAGTCAAAGACATCCAAAATGAAGAAACAATCACCGATGGCTTTAAATGACCTCCTTGGACAATGGGGACTTAAAGGGTGGGGACTACCCCTGGTTAAAAGTGATTTATGGATTTTCGTTATCATCCTTGTTCTGTTATTCATGCTTTCCTGTTTTATGCACTGTATCGAAAGGGGAGCTGGGGAAGCCTTCTTAATAAAGAAAGAAAGGGGAGATGTGGAGGCCGATGGCCCACCAGGGACTGAAATTGCCCCACTCCCCTGGAGGGAAGGCCCTTAAGCACTCCCTCTTCATAGTGGTTATGGAAG